>NC_024802.2:10388954-12788954 GCF_000309985.2 Brassica rapa
TTGCCAACGCACGTAGTAGATGGATTTTTTCTTTTTCGGCCCTTCATTTCCTGTACAAGAAATTAGAAACGCTGTTAAAAACACAACAAGTCACTGTCAATTACTCCAAATGCAAACTGCATAGCAAACATCAATTATTACATCTCAACAATGTAATACTCAAAGGAAACTACTCACTTACGAAAAGGAACGAAGATGGAGACTAGATTTCGTCGGAGAAAGAAGAAGAAACGAAGCAGTTCTCGACTCTAGAGAGTTGAGACCCGAGAAATGAGAAATAAGAGGGAGAGAAGACGTCCACAGAGAGATTGATTGATTCTCGATTTAGACGGAGGAGGACGACGGAGAAAGCCACAAAGCACGGAGGCTAGGGTTTTGCGCAATCGCAAGAGAGAAGCCGGAGAGGGACGAGACGGGATTTAGATTTAGATAGAGAGGGAGAGAGACGAAACGCTTCGTTTAGAGAATAGGATCCGGTTCAGTTTGGTTGGGTCGGGTAAAGTAGGTCGGGTTGGTAATAAGTTGTTTCATTAAGGTCCCTAGCGTCTTTAACCACGATCTACCGATTTTATATTTAAAAAAAAAAATAAAAACTATATTCGTTTATTGTAAGGGTGAAATCAGCATTTCTAATGGAGAGGGAGGGGCATCTCGAGTTAAACTCCGCCTGTGAAGGAGATTAACTCCATATACCCCATACCCCCTTAAATGAATTCTTACTGCCCCTTCTCTATTCTTCCTACCCTTTTATCCTTGCACTCCCCAAACTAGCCTTTCATTTATTCTCCAATTAAATAAACCAACCATAATTCAACAACCTACATGGCCCACAAAACAACCTTAACCAATCAGATTTCTCCTGACCCACATGTCTCCTTCTTCATCGTACAAGCTTCTTCCTCTCATCCTCCATTAGCGTTTTTTGAAGCTCAAAAAATAGGCAATTCAGGTTCGTTTTCGATGATTTTTTTGTGATATTACATTTAAAAATCGTGTATATGATGGGTAACGTTAAAAAAGTAAGATTTGATGAAAATTTGAGAGATTAAAAACGATTTCAAAAACTGTGTTTAGGGCTATCGGGTATTTTTAACGTCCGTTTTGGATGAATTTTTTTTGCTGAAATGTTATTAAAACAAGTGTATATCTCGGCTAGTGTAAAAAAAAAGAAGATCCAGTGAAAATTATGAGAGATTTAAAAAGATTTTGAAAACTGTGTTTATAGATTTTGGGTATTTTTATGTGTGTTTCGATGATTTTCTGTGTGTAATTTCATTTAAGATGAATTATACATCATGGTTGATGTAAAATACTAACAATAGGGTCCTAAAAGCGAATTAGTTAGTTCAAGGATAAGTTCTGGGTATTACTGGTATAACTAGTTTTACTAAAGAAAAAAGGTTTACTGGAAATACTAGGATTACTATATTGATATTTCTTACTGTGATTTCTAGTATTACTATGTATAGTACTGAATTAAATTAGTATTAGTAAGAGAAGATTGTACGGTGTGATAATTAATTCTAAACATCTTAATAATGAGAATTCTAATGATATTCTATTTTATTTCAGGAAAATGCAAAATCCGAATTGCACAATCATTTGTTTTGATTATGGGGGATATTATATGAAAGATG
This sequence comes from Brassica rapa, assembly GCF_000309985.2. Lineage (NCBI taxonomy): Eukaryota > Viridiplantae > Streptophyta > Magnoliopsida > Brassicales > Brassicaceae > Brassica > Brassica rapa. Next base: position 10,390,592 of record NC_024802.2, read on the forward strand.
GGGCTGAAATAAAATGGATCTCAGGAGGTGGTGAAGGAGAAGATGAAATCCACACGATTGTGTTGAGGAAATCAATGGAAGATATCACTTACTATGCTTTGGTTGAGCGTATTTGCAGAAAGATAAGGGTAGATGAATCTAAGGTGCAAGTGAAGATTAGTTACTTTCCAATGGTATTGTATTCGTACAAGCCATCATACATCTGGAATGATGAAGACGTTTTTGGTTATCTACTGCAAGTAAATCATGAGAAGTGTAGAAGTGTTCTACATGTGGAGTTCATCAATGAAGAAGTGCAACTTTCAGAAGAGGATGATGAAACTGATAGCTATGTCGGTCTATCTGATAGAGAGGCTACAGAGGCTGGTGATGAGGATGGTACTGAGAATGATGAAACTGATGTCTATATCGGTCTATCTGATAGAGAGGCTATAGAGGCTGGTGATGAAGATGGTAATGGTGGTGTGCTCACTTTTCACGAAGACATTGAGATGCATGATGGTGTCAATCAGAGACGGGATGATGGTATGGATTTGGTTATAGGTCAAGAATTTATAACCAAGGAGGCAGCAAAAGTTCTTATTCAAGCAGCGTCGTATCAGAAATCTTTTGAATTTGATATAATTAAGTCAGACATTAAGAGATTTGTGGTTAAATGTCGAGGAGCCAAAGATGGGTGCAATTGGTTTGTGCGAGTTGCAATGTTAAAGACGTCAAATATTTGGACGGTTAGAAGTTTCATCAAGCAGCATACATGTTTTGTCGTTACAAGAACACTGCCTGATAGAGAGGTTGGTGATGAAGATGGTACTGAGAATGATGCAACTGGTAATGAAGGTACTGGTGGTGTGCTCACTTTTCACGGAGAGATTGAGATGGGTGAGAATGTCACGGAAAGAGATGAGTAAGTGTTTGAAGATACAGAAGTAAGACCAGTAGTTGTCTATCAGCCACGGGATGATGGTACAGGTTTGGTTTTAGGTCAAGAATTTAGAACCAAGGAGGAAGCAAAAGTCCATATTCAGACGGCTTCACATAAGAAATGTTTTGAGTTTGATATAACTAAGTCGGATACTCAGAGATTTGTCGTTAAATGCCGAGGAGCCAAAGACGGTTGCAAGTGGTTTGTGCGAGTTGCAAAGTTAAAGAATACAGATCTTTGGACGGTTAGAAGTTACATCAAGCATCATACATGTTCTGTTGTTACTACAAGAACACTGCCTAATAGAAGGAAAGGCACATCACAAATCGTTGCATCTGTTTTGGCTCAAGATTATCCTGGTACATTTGACACACCAGTTCCCAAAGTTCTGATCGATTTGGTTCATCGAAAGGTTGGTGTGCATGTTTCATACACCTCAGCATGGAGAGGAAAAAGAGAAGCTGCTAATGAAGTGCGAGGAAGTCCAGAAGAGAGTTTTACTTTATTATACTGTTATATGCACATGCTGGAGCAGACAAATATTGGCACAAGAACTCGTGTGGTAGTGGATGAGGCCAACAAATTTAAGTATCTGTTTTTTGCCCTGGGAGCTAGCATAGAAGGGTTCAGTGCGATGAGGAAAGTCCTCATTGTGGATGGAACACACCTGAAGAATGTTTATGGTGGAGTTCTCCTTGTTGCGACTGCTCAGGATCCTGATCATCACCACTACCCAATTGCGTTTGGTGTAGCAGATGATGGTGAGAATGATGAAAGCTGGATATGGTTTATGGAACAGTTGAAATCAGTGATATCTGATGTCCCGGGATTGGTATTTCTTTCAGATAGAAACAAAAGCTTGATCAAGTCAGTACGTCTAGTGTTCCCTGAGGCCGAACATGGGTATTGTATATGGCATTTGTCTCAGAATGTTAAAGCCCACGTCCATAACAACAAAGATACTTGTGCAAGCAAGTTTAGAGACTGCGCACACGCTTATACGGAGGCTGAGTTCAAGTACCAATATCATGCTTTTCGCCGGAGGTATCCTAGTGCAGCAGCGTATCTTGACAAAAGTGTTGAAGAGAAGAAGTGGGCTAGATGTTACTTCAGAGGAGATAGGTACAATGTTGACACCACGAATTCAGTAGAATCTTTTAATGGTGTTATCAAGGAAGCGAGAAAGTATACCTTACTACCAATGTTTGATGTTATCATTGCGAAAATGTCTGAATGGTTTAACAACCATAGGAAGGAGGCAGCTGAAATACCATACACACTGAAGCTTGTGCCTATTTTGGAAACCGAAATGTCTAAAAGATGTATTGATGCGGGATTTCTTACAATTGACGAACTAAACAGCTTCCATCTTGAGTACAGTGTGCATGGTACTGACGGCAAGGTTTATACTGTTGACATGGCTAGGAATACTTGCAGTTGTGAGCAATTTGATAAAGACAAATACCCTTGTGTGCATGCAGTGGCTGCTGCCACATTCATGTCTAAGGCAGCGGGAAGGGAACTTCATCTATCTGAGTATTGTTCAAAATACTATTGGGTGGAGCAATGGGCTTTGGCTTATCACAGGACCATATATCCTGTTCCTCATATGTCTGATTGGGTTATACCAGAAGATGTTAAAGCAAAGAAAATACTTCCTCCAGATTATGACAAGAAGAAAGGAAAACCACAACAAACAAGATTTCCATCAGTAGGAGAATCCCGTGGAAGAGGCAAAAGAGGCAGAGGGGGAGCTAGAGGAGCCAGAGGCAGAGGCAGAGCCAGAGGAGAAGGTATGGCATCGTATTTTGAATGTGGGAGTGGTTCAGGTACTACCTAGGGTTTACTGAAGATTACTAGGTTTATTATGTGCAATTTGTACTACTAGAGATTTCTGGTATTATTATGTGAAATTTGGATTACTGTGTGTTTGACTTGTATTATTATGCGCAATTTGGATTACTAAGTTTTACTGGTATTATTATGTGCAATTCGAAACCAATATATATCACTAGGTTATGTGTAATTTAGAATATCATTATATGATTATTTTAAATTCGTAGGCTACGTATGTGATAAATATATAGATTAGACTATTTTTGTTAATTATTTTCAATATTTTAAGAAAATCTTAACGGTTTCCCCAAAAACTTCCTTAACTTTCATTGTTAGTATGTGAATGGTAGAGAATATAGTAAGGAGAATTTAACAAAATACATATTTCTGGTATATTGTTTATGTAAATATCTTCTATGACGATAATAATAGGGAAATGACTTTGGTTCTACTACCAAACATTTATCTCGGAGATGGTTTTACTAGAAAAACGTAAAAATTGCAATAGTCTTACTATGTGTATGGTAGTATTACTACCACCTTGAGGATTACCATAGGTATTACTAAGTGTTAAAAATAATATTTTGATATTTATGACGGCTGCACGTTTTACATGTGAAATGCATTTTTTAATTCTTTTTTAAATAATATTTTTTTTCATTTTTAGTGTTTTACATGTGTTTACTAGTTTTTGGTATATCTTTTTTCTTTTTTTTGTGCTTTTGAGGCGTAAGAAACCTAGTAATTCTAGTTATCTATCTTACTCGTTTTTGGACATAGTAACACTTGTAAATCTAGTTTTCCATACCTGTTTCAAACATCCAAATTATGCAGTTCAAACATTCTACTACCAAGTTTCAAACATCCAAAATACTTAACATCCCAAATACATAAAAGCCAAAATACTTATCATCCCAAATACATAAAAGCCTAAGGCTTTGTTTTACGCTTCTTCCCCTCCGTGAAAGGAGTCTGCACCCACTGTGATTTCCTCTTTGGTCTGCCACTCTTCTTAGGTGCAGCAACAACGACATTCTCCTTGCACCTATGCATGATCCAAGGACTCGGTGCTTCCTTGTAAACGACCATGATCCACCTTTGCTTTTCTTCCTCACTGTATTCCTCAACAACTTCCTCAGCATGTTCCTTCACAACCTCTTCCTTTTTTTTCTCTTCATCCGCAACTTTCTCCCTGCTTTTTTCCTCTGTTTCCACAGCCTCTTTCTTTTGTTTCTCTTCTTCCACAACTTTCTCACCTTTTCCAGGTTCATCCTCCATACGCCTAATTATTGGTCTCCTCGCAGCCATTGCCTTAGTCCTACCACGTGGCGGTGTTGGAGTTCCCTCTGACTGACTCCCACGTGGTGGTGTTGGAGTTTCACCGGTTCTGTTTGTCTCAACCCGAGGCTCAGTGTCATCAACTTTGGGAGTTCCCTCTGACTGACTCCCATGTGGTGGTGTTGGAGTTTCACCGGTTCTGTTCGTCTCAACCCGAGGCTCAACCCGAGGCTCATTGTCATCATCTTTGGGAGTTCTCTCTGTCTGATTCCCACGTGGTGGTGTCGGAGTTCCTTTTTCTATCTCTGTCTCCCGTGCTTCAGATTCCACCTCCTCAGTCTCATTTTTCTCCTTTTCTTTCTCCCTGGTTTCAGACTCTTTCCCTTCAACTTCTTCTTCTTCATCCTCCTTCCCTTCAACTTCTTCTTCTTGATCCTCTTTCCCTCCAACCTCTACTTGATCATCTTCCCTTCAGCCTCAGATTCCACCACTTTTTCTTCATCTTTCTCATCATTGTTCTCATCCTTTTCCTCACTGGTTTCAGCTTCTTTCTCTTCACTTTCTTCTTCATCATGTTTCCCTCCAATCTTTTCCTCATTCGCAATTTCCTTCCACAATTTAGCAGCTTGTCTTCTACTTCTCTCCTTCATTTGCTTCAACTCTTCACTTTCACTCTCATTGTCTTCTTCCTCATCAGCCTCACTATTTTCCTTCTCTTTCTCACCCTCTTCCTCAGTATTCTCGATGTTATCCTTTTCTTTTCCAGCCTCGTGCTCAGCATTAGCTTTCTCCTTCTCAGAACAAGCTTTGTCCTTCTCTTCATATGTATCATTGTCCCACTGTCGAAAATCCATGTCTTCACCATGACTCGGCTCCACTTTACTCTCAATAGAAGTTAGCCTGTCTTCTATTTTCTTAGCCCTTCTTCTCAAAAGCCGCTGGTTCTTTTCAAGAACACTCATCCTTGAGCTTTGAGCCTCTAACATTGTCTCCACCGTGACGTGAAGTCCAACAAATCTTTCTCCCATGAACTCCAAAATCCTCTCTTCCAGACCTTGCAACCTCGAATCTAATCCAGAATTAGAGGATGATCCTTCTGCAAACGTCACCTTCTCTTTGTCTTTCTTTTTTGGCAACACTCCTCGTGCAGCTTGATCCAACTCATATAGCTCTTCCCACCAAATATTCTTCTGCTTCACATTTAACCAGTAGTTCCAAGTATCACTTGGGCTGCCCTGACGGTCATACTCTCGCTCCTCATCAATGATACGAGCCAGCATAATTTGCTCACCAATAGTTGGAACTAAGACACTGTTGATAACCTGAAAATAAAACAAATGTTAGCTCAAATGAGTTTTTTGTTCTACTAGCTTCTACTATACATATATACATGTACCTTTGTTTCTCCAACAGCAGCATATATGTCTTCCAAAGGATAACCCCTAAGACTGGACTTTGTAAACCGGCTCTTACACATCCTTGGACATTCTTCACTGGCGTCCTCTGAATAGATTCTAAACGTCTTCCCCAGATCCGGAATACACTCAAAAGCCAGAACCTAGAAAATCCATTGTCACAGTGTCAAATTTGAATTATAAAACAATTAAAATTTTTCTAAACTATATGCTTTACCTCTAAAGGGATGATGAAACCAGGAAAGGCGCATGCCTCTTTCACTTCACCCTTCAGATGGTTCATCACGTGCTTAATCTCCTTTATTGCATCCTCAAACGTTAGACGACCCCAGGGAAATGATCTGCAAGCATCTAAATCGTCCATCATCCTTAATATGAAGTCGTCTAAATTTCCAGCATCCTTCGGCTTTCCTCTGATAACCCGACCAAGAAAAAACAAGACTGTCATCTTCAATCTATCTGGACACGGCGGCATAGACAACATCTTCTGCTTCACATCAGTGATGGTGATCTTCTTTCTGTCATGGAAGTAATAATCCACAAACTTATAACCTCCCAACTTCTCATAGTTTGGTGGATAATCACCGCAGTCTAACCCAGAGATGAGGGCATGCTCCCTCATAGAATAGCGGATGGGTACACCATTAACCGCAAACCATGCAACATCATCTTCTGGAGTACAAATGGTGCGCAGTAGTAACATCCACATCCCCTGAAGCTTCAGGTTATCTTCGTCTGGCATGTGGAAGAAATGTCGAAACTGAGGATGGCTTGTGAACCACGCAGCCTCAGGCTTATCCCTGATGAGCTTTACTGTCCTGGTCACGAAGCACTTAGTTTGTATCTTCGAACTCTGGGGGAACTCGCTGCTTTTGAAGTAGAACTCAAGGGGTTGATTCGGTTGCATTTCCTGCAATCAAAATAAATTTATACATGTTAGTAATGCTAGTAATACAAAAAGTACTTGTATTACTGCTAATTACTACTCAGCATTTCTCACAAACAATAACAATGAATACAAAATATATACCTCTCTTTCAGACCCCTCACTATCGGACCCCTCTCTTTCGGACTCATCTGAGACTGAGAGCGATTCTACACTCGGTGCTCTCGCTGGCTCTCTCACTGGCCTACTCTTCTTACTCTTCTTACTGCTTTTCTTGCTCTTCTGAACTCTCGGTTCTGGTTTTTTTTGCAGCCGAGTCCGGTTTCCTGACTCTAAGAGACTGACGACGACTTTCATTGGGGACTACCTTTTGATTTTTCTTCATAATTTTCCTGTACAAGACATTACAACACTCAATCACTCTAAATTCAAACCGCAAAACAACAACACAACATCAACTAAGTTTCCCCAATACAATTTTATTAACAAAAATTAAATACAATTTATAACTCAAATCGGAAACAATAGATTCTATGTAATATATACCTAAACAATAGATTTACCAAGTTCTTATCCAATTTCAAAACCAATATCTAAACATAAGACACATTCAAAGTTTTCCCCAAATTTGTTTTCAAATCTACATACAAATTCGACCAAATAACAACCAAATAAAGGGAAACTAATCACTTACCACAAGGAACAAAGATGGAGCCTCGATTTCGACAAAGGAGGATGAAGAAACAAAGCGGTCTCGACTTTAGGGTTTCAGACAAGAGAGACAAAGAGATAGTTGAGACACGAACCAACAAGGAAGAAGGAAGATGGATTTTCGATTTAGATAGAAAACAAACAAAGAAGAACGAAAATAGATACTCTAGGGTTTCAATCTCCGATTTTGCAATAGAGAGTGTCGCAAGAGGAGAGACAGACCCGATGATTGAAAATTTTGGAGAAGAGAATGTTGAGTGATACAAAACGACATCGTTTTGGTTTAGATGGGTCGGGTTTTAGGGTTTGTATTGTATGGGTCGGATCTTTCTGGTTGGATCTTGTAAATAACTAAATTAGTTTAGGGCAATCTGTCTTTAGCCACGTTTTCTATTTAAAAAAAAATGAAAAAGAAATTATATTATAATAAAGGGATAAATGGGGATTTTTTTGGAGGGTAGAGGGCATATGGAGTTAATCTCCGCCTGTGAAGGATACAAGATAAATTAACGACTCAGATTATACTGACCCTTTCTAATCTACCGTAGACACGAACACATGTGATCACAAAATCGTCGTACGAGGAGACAGTTTCTTACGGCGAGGAAGTGAAAATCGGAATAGAGGCATGGGGGAGGCTTCAGCGGCGGCGGAGCTCGAGAGACTCCAAATCGATATCCTCCGTAGAATCTCGACTCTCGAAAGCTCGATTCTCCCGGAGAGTTCGTCGCCTTCTCTACCGGATGATGAAAGCCAAACAGTGTCTCGCCTCTCCGCCATTCTCCGCTCCGGCGGCGTTAATGACTTCTCCTTCAAGAGGGTCGCTCCAGATTACTACGACTGGCCTCTTGAATCCCGCCGCGACGTCCTCGGAGCTTCCTCCGTCGACCATCTCTGCAAGAGCATTGTCCTGGTACGTCAAAGTCTACTGCTTTTTAGGTTGATAGAGTTTCTTGTTACACTTCTTGAATCAATGCCATAAAGGTTGTTCCTTTTCATATGGGTTTACTCAGGTTAATACTCAAGCCTCATCAAATGTTTTGGATTGCAGTGATCGCAACAACTCCAAATACTATGTGGTTGTTGTTCAGGTGCTCCTAATGATTCTTACAGTTACAGCATTCGCACCTTTGTTTTCGTTTCTAACTGTATTCATCTGACAGTATACTGCCAGATTCAATGCGGAAGCAGTGAAGAACTTTCTTTACTCACTAAACGAGGGCAAGATCCCGAAGAAAAGATTTAATCGTAAGTGTGATCATTAGCTAGTTATTTTACTTCTGTCTCCTGATGCTTTCTCTAATCTCTGCGTGTAGTGAGACTTGCTCCCGAGGAGACGTCGATTGAACTGACTGGGTTTGAGCACAATGCGGTAACCTGTGTAGGGATGAAGACAAGCATACCGGTAAGTTTTTGTTTCCATTGTACAAGGTTTTGTCTTTTTTTTTTTGGTGATCATCTGTTGGTGCTTGCTCATTTGATATTAGACATGTTTAAGACATGAGAGTAGCCTCTACCCACTTGTGTTTTCTTCTCCTAGACAAACCAGTTTTGCACTGTCTTTTGTGTTTTATAAATAGTTACAGAGAGTTTGCCCTTTCACACACATGTGCTTGCCAAGCGTTTTCCAGACATCACAGTCTATTTGTTTCTTGTCCTAATTGTCAAAGAGGCCCTGAAGGGTACAATCCCCAATGGGTTACACAGCTACTTTTTTTGTCTTGCTTTTTTTTATCTTTAAGGTCTGTAATGGAGGTGTGGTACATTTTAACACTGTTTGCATTTTATACGGACACAAAGTTAGTTAAGAGTTTTTCTTGTGAGCCAGATAGTGTTAAAGTGTTTGTCCCACTCATTGTCTTTTGTAGTTTCTCCATAAATAATTCAATACCTTCTTTGAAACTATTCGTACAAGAGTTAGTAGTAATAGGCGTCAGGCAGAGAGACTTAAATGGCGTTAATTTTGTTGAATGTGTAGATCTGTGCAGAAATAGCCCACTTTAACGTTCAGACCACACTACTTTTGCTACTGTGACACATTACTCTTTCAGAATAATTTTTTAGACCTAGTTAGTATTCATAGAGTTGTAAGTTCGTTTGGTGGAGATATGTATAACATGAAATCTAGTTTTCTGTATTGAGATTGAGCAGTACTGATGAGGTGGATGGGGTTTGGGAAATGACAGGTGATATTGGATGAGGCCATAGCCAAACTTAGACCGGACTTCTTCTGGCTGGGCGGGGGAGAGATTGATCTGAAGCTTGGCGTCAGAACATCTGAGTTCCTTGATTTTGTGAAACCATTTGTCGTTCCTTGTAGCTGAAAGCTAGAATCTACTTAACAATATTCTTCTTCATGTCATTCATCCTAAAGTGTATGGTCGCTACTTTGTGAAATGTTACCGTTAGCTAAGATTTGAGCTGGCAGTGAGGGTTTTGTACCTCTCACAGACATTGGTATTCTTGGTAATGAATGACCATGTTGGTTACGTTCTACTATTCTTGCCTAGAGCTAAAAAGGCGGTGAAGAGTTCTCAAATCAGCACATTCCAGAGAATTACAAAATACTTTGGTCTTGAAATATATTTTTATATTAGCACAAGAGTCATTACAAGTACAACCACCAAAATGGTGAATGCATATCACAGTATATGATGTGTGATATATAATCAAGCCTTCTCGTTGTGGATGGGAGGCTTGCGATGAGGCTGAGGATAATCCATGACTACTACATCTCCCCCCGTCTCCTCTCCACCTAGCACCCTCCTGACGTCTTGTACCAAAGAAGCAACCTTGTGATGATGCTTGTGAAACCTTAGACGCCGAGCAGTGGCACAACCAACGTTGGATGACAAAAGCAGAAGAATGAAACAAAACACCATCGAAGAGAGCCCACGCTTCACAGGGCAATACATGACCTCCTTCTTGTTATTCTTCGGATACTATATGCGTGTGTCTGTTTATAGGGAAGATAAGAGTATTTGTAGGCAGAAGAAAGATAATAGAGAGAGTAAGACAAGCATTGAATGCAGGTGGGGGGAGGGGTCCTTCACTATCACAACATGCTCTTGTTCCTCTCTTGTTCTTTTACCTTCTCTCTTGTCTATCTATTTCAAATATGTTTTCTCATTCATTTATGTATTTATATACGTATCTATCCCAAGTATAGTGGGTGTCTTGATCCGCCGAACCTTTTGTCTACTTTGGGGGGTCAATATCTCGTTTTTTCCTTCTTCCATTTACTAATAAGCTTATTCTTCCCCATCACTATTGTATCCAACTATTACAATTTCAACGGTAGTTTAACTCACATAGATCACTCTCCTAACTCCTAGTCGACGTGGACAGGACAAATTGACAATCATATCAATCTTATAAGGACACTATTACACATTATGTTTAGCATCAACGTTATTTCGTTAACGTTGGGGACCTTAAAATTAAAGAATCTTTGAGGATGGTTCATAACTAAATGATATTTTAGCTAAAACTTTTGACAAGTTCAAACAAAGAAACAATAACAGTACTGAAAGTGTAAGAAGTTAGAACAAGACAGCATGGTCTGACCGTCTCCTCCTCTCTCCCCTTCCTTTTACGACAATGTGGGGACCCTTTTCTTAACATCACCGGCCATTCTCAACCGTGTATCCCACGTGGCACAATGCTGTTCTGTTTCGTTGGGTTTTATAGACTTTCTTTTTGCCTTTGTCAATACCATGTTGCCCTCACCGTATCATGTGAAGTTGGCTTATAGAGCGGAACACGTAAGAAAACACAATCGAGTTGTGATGATGGTTCATAGAAAGTATGTTTTCAGATTATTTTGAAGAACTAATAGATATTATTAGAGCATGTTTTATATACATTATTATTTCATGTTTACTGTACACATTAACGCCCAACCGAACGTTCTTAGAGAAGTACATAGGCTGTTTGCTTGCTTGCTTAAATAACTAATAAGATGACGATGATGTATACAGCGAAATAGAGAAATGAAATATCCAGCGAGAGAGATCTAGGGAGATCAATATCCAAAAGTGTTTTCTCCGCTGTAAGTGACATAGAGGAACCCATCTTCCTCCTTTTTCTCTTCGTACACAGCTGACATCAACGCACCTGCAAAAGTGTTGTTATCAACATCAGACGTTTATAAGTAGACGCTTCTTGATTGTGTTGAAAAGATCTACCTGTTGGAGGAAGAACATTGTCCACAAAGATAAAGATAGCCTTCTCTGCACTCAGTTTGATTCTTTTGCGAATGACATACACGAATTGCCCCACTGTCAAATCAGCCGGGACTAGGTATCTACTCAAAATAAAAAAGAAGCTTAGTTGTCAATAACAAAGTCAGGTCCGTTAATGAGAGATGGATATTAATATGCATACTTTTTCTTGTCGATGGTCGGTATATCACTCTTCTCAGCCTTCTCAACAATCACCTGGATCCCACAAACACATACACTCAAGTGTCACTTCAACCATTTGATAAAGAAGTTAGCAGTTATGGATTATGCAAATCAACTCAAACGAAGACGTAAAATGTCACCAAGCATCACTTGAGCTTCAGAAAATCACAAAAGGAATTAAGAAAGAAAGAAAGAACACAGAGGGTCTCACCGGAATCCTATCTGGATACTTCTCTCTGATCCGAGCAGCCTCTGCGCTTCTCTTCTCTGAACGTTCAAAAAACAAAAAAAAACACCATCATCATTAACCAAATGGATTTGAGAAACAAAACACAAAAACAAAGGGTAACCGAACCAAACCTAGGTCATGCTCTTGCTTGAACGTGCTTTTTGCCATTACTTCTTCTTTCACACCCTACACAAGCCAACCATCAAAAACAACCGATCATTATCTCTTAGTGGTTTATAGAGTTCAGCGACTATAATCTAACATACCCATCAATCAATCAAAGATAACCCTTTTCGTCTCACACATATAGAGACTCTCTCCTAAAGCTAAAACTTAAATCGATTGATCAACATAGAAAAGCCCAACCTTTAGTAATCTAAACGAATTACGAGATCGCGATAATGATCGAACCTGTTGATTACAAAGACGAAAGCTTTTCTTCGATCGAAGCACTTCTCAAGAACTCGATGCTGCTTTCGATGACAAATAAACAAAGAGCTACGAAAGTTCTGCGATTGAATACAGATGGAACACAGTAATGTCTAGACTCCTCTGCTGACGTGGCTTTTTGATTAGAACCATCTAAGAAAATCGGACGGTGTATATTAGCTGTGATAGTGGAACACAAAATCGTAACCGTTAATCTAACTGACGGTGTACGAGGGAGCTGTGCACGTTATTATTACTGCCTCGAAAAAAAAGGATAAACAAGAACCGCATATACCGGGATTACGTTTCCTGCATGGGATATGACATATTTACCCCTTGTAACTTCTAGTTAGATTCAGAGTAAAAAAAGGGTCACAATGGAATTGACAACTCAGCTTTTAATCTCTTTTACTTTTTGAGGTCCAGTTTGGTGTAGTTAACAGGCCTTGCTTGGGTGGTCCGATTGTTTGCGATTTTCAAAACTTTTACTGTTAGAATTTTTAATTTTAAGTTGACTGTTAAAATTTTATTCTTTTTTTTGAACAAAAATTTTTTTTATTCTTTAGAAAATAAAAATAGCTTTAGAAATAGCTGGAAAAATAAATTACATTGGCTGTAGAGTATAGTCAACACCTTTTGTTGTTTCAATTTTCCTGTCTTTCACCTCTTGAATTCCAGTGAATTTGATGTCGTATGTCTTTATGATCTACTTCAAAGGGCATATATTCATTATACATGTTATATATGATTAGATCGAGGATGTCAATAGGCTCTGGAGTATTTAATTCATCTTCATACACATCAAAGATTGGAGCTCCGTGGATCTCTTTATAAGATCAAATCCTTTTTCGTTAGAGTAGACGTCATCCAGTTGAGGTAGAACCTCTTGTTGTTGTGTCTGGATTTACATGACTAGAGCATGTTCTATGGACTGTATAAACTCGTCACGTATATCGTGTTTTGTACTCCGCAAGTGTTTCTCGGACGAAAGTAGCTAGTTCATTCTTATTTGTTGCTGAATCTTACTCGATAACATGATAAAAAGACCATTTTGTCTTTGATACCAACTGAAAGAGAGCTGAATCTTAGTAAGGCCGTTTTCGTTTGCTGATCGCTAGCGTCAGCGACTAACTTCAAAAACCAATTGTTGTTCATTTATTGGTCGTGCGTTCAGCGACTGATCTCAGCGACCAAACGCTAGCGATCAGCGATTTAAAATTTTGAACGCTAGAAATTTCAGCGGCACGACCACAATCGTACGACTAGAAAAAAAAACTTAAAAAGACAAACTACCCTAAATATATTTACAGAATCACAATACATTGCCATTAACCCTAATACAAACTCATGCCAAAAAAAAAAATCACCAGAAACTTCTCTCTCTCCGATCTATTTCCTGGCCACACATAAACTTCTCTGCTCAAGCTCTCTCTCTCTCCGATCTATCTCCGGCGGCTACAGGGAACCTTCTCTGCTCAAGGTCCTCTCTCTCTCTCTCTCTCTCTCTCATCTCTCTCTCTCTCTCTCTCTCTCCTCTCTCTCTCCTCTCTCTCTCTCTCTCTCTCTCTCTCTCTCTTCTCTCTCTCTCTCTCTCTCTCTCTCTCTCTCTCTTCTCTCTCTCTCTCTCTCTCTCTCTCTCTCTCTTCTCTCTCTCTCTCTCCTTCTCTCTCTCTCTCTCTCTCTCTCCTCTCTCTCTCTCTCTCCTCTCTCTCTCTCTCTCTCTCTTCTCTCTCTCTCTCTCTCTCTCTTCTCTCTCTCTCTCTCTCTCTCTCTCTCTCTCTCTCTCTCTCTCTCTCTCTCCTCTCTCTCTCTCTGCGTTTTGTGTTACGATAATGGAACCTTTAGATTAATTAAGTTGGCTGTTGGGTTTTTTGATTCTTGATATGGGTTGTTTTTAGATTTAAGATTTTCATTATCAAATCTTCGTTTTTAATCAGATTATCAAACATGGGTTTGAGTTCCTGTGAATGTTTTCAGACATGGGTTTGACTTCTTTTTGGTCTGTGACAAAGTGTTCTTGCATTTGCTTTCAAGTCTTTTATAGTTTGGTCTGAATAAAGCTTCGTTAAGTAACATATTTATACGTTTGATGCATAGATGATAAGAAGACTAAGAAAATGATATATTACTACAAGACTCTTGTTAGTTCGTATGCTTATGAAATATTTCTTCCATATTATAACAATGATAATAGCTAGGTAGTTTAAATTGGTTGTCACATATCATGCACGCACCTTGGTTACAATAATCAAGTCGATATGAATTGTAGTTTTATGAATAATTAATCATTTCTATCCGACCAAACCACTCTTGTCTTTACAAGTTTATAACCTCTTTTATGTCTTTTATAACAATCAATTCACAAGAGTCAAAATTTGTGTGCTTTTGATAGATTGTTGTTTCAGTTTTTCTTTCTTAATGACACAGTGTGGATAGATGTCAATGATTGGCTTATATTGTTAGCTCGTCACCTTTGATTCACTTAGGTCTGTATTATTTTTTCAAGTTTGGACATAAATCACAACAAGACAAGATAAAAAGAATGACTGATGACGTAAGTGTTTTAGGCAGTTCTAGTTTCTTAGATCTTTTGTGATTGTTTTTTCTGCTAGTTTAGCTTGTTTGTCTATTGATGAGACTTGTTATTTAGAAATTGACCGATGAAGACGTTAGGTATTTCTTTGCTCTTTATGCTGATGAGAAAAGGAAAGGGAACAGACCAAGGAGTGGCATGAATCTATCTGGAAGAGAGTTCATCGTAAATAAGTTTGAAGAAAAATTTGGTAAGAGATGGATATGGGACAGGTTTAAGAACAAGGTTGATATTAATAGAAAAGCATATGTCAAGTTCAAGAAGCTTACCCACAATAGAACCGGGCTTGTCTATGATGCTTTGGGAAGGTTGGAGATGTCGGATGCTTGGTGGAATCAACGCATTGCGGTAAGTATCTTTCTCTTAGTCTTCAGTGCTTTAATAATGTCACTATTAGAGTTCCCTTTCTGCTTAGAGTGGTGTTTAGAGAGAAAAATATTAGACATTGAATCAGTATTAGCTTGAAAAAAATATTAGACATTGAAAAATATTGTATGTTTCAAATATACTAAAATTTGTTCTTCTTAAACAGGAATGGCAAGGTGCAAGAAAGTATAAGACCAAAGTGCCTCCAAACATGGATGTGTTTAAAGCAGAGTTTGGTGCTGTTACTGTAACTGGAGCAGAAGGATGGTGTGCTCAGCAAGGAGAAACTAGCTTAGATTCTAGAATAGATGCAGAGAAGGATGACGAGTCTGATTCAGTTGACACTGATATGCCAGCACCAAGAGAAGGAACAAGTAGAGCTGGATGTTCAAAAATAAAGCGTAAGGAATTTGATCAAGAGCCTTATGTTCTAAGGAATGCAATTCTGGCTGAAAAAAAATAAGATAGCAGAAAAGATGGTAGAGATAATGGCAGAGGATCGTGTGGTGTTGCAGCAGGATCGCAAATTCCGTGTGCACTCTGTGTTGGAGATACTTAATGAGCTGCCTGAAATTATAAAGTGGTCACCATTTCACATTGCTGCAGTTAACCATCTCAAAGCTGTTGAAGAAAACAGAATGGCTTTTATGTCTTTCTCTAGTGATGATGATAAGATTAGATATCTTGAGAATATGATTAGAGTTAAGATATATGAAGGATTGTAATGTTTGTTTCAGTATGATTGTTTTAATATGACTCAGATTGTAGTATTTTTTTTAAGTATGACTTTTGTTTCATTTCTTTTGTTATGACTCAGATTGTAGTATTTTAATGTGATAGGAAGTTAGGAACCATGACCATCTGGTAGCATTATTCTCGTGTATGTCTGCTTAAATTGGAAGTTGTTTTTTTTTTAATGTGATAGGAAGTTGGGTTTTTTTTTAACCAACTTATGCTCAAATTCGCAACTTATATATATATATATATATATATATATATATGTGATTTTAATGCTTTGCAGATGGTTAGGTGGTACTTGGATGATGCTGAGGATGATTATGAGGAAGAGCATGAAGTTGATGTGCTTAAGCCAGAGAGATTGCTTCATAGAACAGATCGAGGTGTTGGATGGAATCATGTTCAACAACTTATGCACGGGTAAGATCAACAGTGTTATAATATTCTTCGCATGAATCAGAGGACATTTCAAGATCTGTGTAAGATGTTAGCAACGAGATATGGGTTAGAAGAGACACACAATGTCTATATTGAAGAAGCGGTTGCAATGTTCCTTGAAGTGGTGAGTCAAGATAAGACAGTACGGGTTATTGCACAAAGATATCAGCGTTCGTTAGATACAGTCAAAAGGAAACTTGGTGAGGTTTTGAGTGCTCTCTTGAAATTTGCTGCAGATGCACTAAAACCAGAAGATGGTGAGTTCACAAGAGTATGTCCTGCTTTGAGAAATGATGATCGATACTGGCCATTTTTTAAAGACTGTATTGGAGCATTGGATGAAACTCATATCTCAGTTCGCCCTCCTAAGCGAAATGCAGAAGCATACAGGGGCAGAAAACAGGAGCCAACCATGAATGTCCTTGCTATATGTAACTTTGATATGAAGTTCATATATGCTTATGTGGGTGTGCCGGGTAAAGCTCATGACACAAAGGTATTGACTTATTGTGCGAGGAATGAGCCATTTTTTCCACATCCGCCAAATGGAAAGTATTATTTGGTTGATGCTGGATATCCCACAAGAACAAGGTATTTTGGTCCGTATCGTAGAGTTCGATATCATCTCGATCAGTTCAACAGAGGAGGGCCACCAACGAACACTCGAGAGGTGTTTAACCGAAGACATTCAAGCTTGTGATCAGTGATTGAGCGGACATTTGGAGTGTGGAAAGCAAAATGGAGAATTCTTGACCGTAGGCATCCAAAATATGGTTTGATCAAATGAATAAAGCTAGTGACGGCAACGATGGCACTACACAACTTCATACGTGATTCACATCGAGAAGATAATGATTTGGTGCGTTGGCAGAAAAGAGAAGAATATCATACACATGGTGATAATGATGAAGAAGAAAGAGATGAAGAGGAAGATGATGAAGAAGAAGAAGATGGTGATGGTTATGATGGACATATTCCATATGAGCCGACTGGTGATAGAGCCATGGAAGATTTACGTGATCATATTTGTAATGAGTTGAGTAGAGGATATCGATTACCTTACTAGTTTATTTGATTTGAGTTTGTACTGATGTTTATTATTAGTTACTTGTATGACCACTTTCTTTATTATTTAGACTTTTTCAATATTCTAAGTTACAAGAAATGATATTCAAGTGTAGATTTTTTAATTAGAGTTATAGTTTATTGATGTGACAACTCATAAACAAAAGTGAACTTGTACAAGAAAAAATATAAGAAACTGAAACGATTAAACATATTGCATCCATGTGTGATTTATTACACTTTACAGTTTAATGATTTAGCCACATTTTTGACGAAACCTAAGTACAAAAGAGCAAATGTATGTCAAAAATAAATATTTGGTCGCCAGCGATACCGAAACGAACAACATAGCGACAACCGCTGCGATCAATCGCGCGACATGGAAACGAACAACATAGCGACAATCACTGCGACCAATCGCGCGACCTTCAAACGAACAACTATCAACGACATCATGTCGCAGTCGCTGGTCACTGACGATGGTGACCATGAAACGAACAGGACCTGATGCTTTCGACTCAAACAAGAAAGGTCTTTTTATTTTGGTGACACTCTCAACAAGTCATAATATGGTTCTAAATGCTATAAAGCTCTTGTTGCAATTGCAAATATAATTCAATAGAAAGGTGATTTTTTACACAGCCTAAAGTGAATATTTTTTTTTGCTAAACTGTAAATGTCATTACTTCGAAAAGAATGAAGGTTCGGTTACAAAATGAATTGAAACCAAAATCTGCTATAACAGCCATTCAGATTCTAAGAGATCGCAAAAAGTTTAAAAAAAACCTCTAAGAACCTAGGTGATTTAGTTCAAGCTTCTAGCAATAGAGAGCCTGAAACTAATTTATATTTCAGAACAAGAGACAACAATTTAAAGATCCCTAACCAAAACCTTCTTGCTTAGCCAGAACAAACCTGCTGAGACAAGAGGAATAGTCGGAGGGTAGGATCAGTCGAGCACTCACCGAAGTGACTCCAAGCAGGCATCGACGGAGGCGGCTGGCTCACGCCCCGGAGCTCCACTGGAGGAGGACGTCGGCAGAACCAGACCCTAGCTATCTCAACAGAAGATGGAGTGTAGACCCGTGGCTATGCTGCTGAATATGAAGCTCAAGTTACGGTCAAGCGCAAACGGAACAACATGCTCCCCATCCGGTCACGCGACACAAAGGATACATCACAAACAACAGGAACACTCAATCGGACTGTCGGAGCCTTGGCGTAAGGAAAGTGAAGCACGGAAGGGGTTGAAAACTCCTTGAAAACAGGCGACCTTGAAAGAGAGAAAGAGCTCAGCCTAGAAACAGTTGAAGCCTCCACAGCGGGTTGTCCTTAAAACCCTAGTGAAACGGCGCCAGTAGTTGGAAGGATAGCCCAATCGATCATCGGAGGAGCGCCATGGATGCCGTCTCTTGGACTAGGTGACAGAGGTCCTCAGTGGTGCGTTTCCAACCACCTTACACTCAGAGACTGAGCGGAGAAGCTCTACAAATACCTTGGGCCTAACCGATAGAGCCATAGAGGAGACCGACTGGAGCGAGACGATGATGCAGGAGCGTGATGGTAGCGACCCTTCAGAGGCTCCGGCGGGTCTCGGATCTCAGATCTGACCCAGATCCGAGCGCAGACGGCGACTACAGGGAGATCCAAGGCGTCCAAGGGTCCTACTACTCTTCTCGCCTCGCCAGTGTTCCCGAGAAATAAAGACGTCTTTGATTTCTAACAGATCCGGTGGAAGAGCTCCATCAGAACTAGAAGCACCGTGCAAAGAGGAGAGAAAGAAGGGAGAACAGCTTGGATGTGAGACGAGAAGAACGTCGAGCCCACCACCCGCAGTGACCGGAGATAGGGAATCACCGACCACCGCGAGAGAGATCAGAATTTGTGATGGCGCTAGGGTTAGGGGAAGCAAAGGGAAGAGACTCTCGAGAGAAATTTCTCTCACCTCTCTCTTGTTTTCGGTTCCCTAAAGTGAAAGATTTATACTAACGATAGAAGATCGTTTATAATCAATATTCTTTTTTTTTTTTATAATCAATATTCATATTCTCCTAAATCCTAAGTACAAGGATTACTACTTATCCTAAAGAATAATAATAGAAAATCCAACTAACGAATAAAATAGGAAACACGTAAAACATTTTTACGAAGTCATAACCATAACGTAACGCTGCATCATATAGGGTGCAACTGGATTACAAGTTTTTGGAATGAAATTGTTTGGAATGGCCTATTCCTGCAGATTCCAAATTTTTTTTACCATTTGAAAACAAATCTCATTCCAATTATTCCTTATGGAATGTCTGGAAAAAAATGGAATGTAGTTATAAAACATTCATGGATAAAAAAGCTCATGAATAAGTGGAATGAGTGGAATGGAATTCAATTTTTTTTTATTCCATAACTTCTCTTATTCCATTCATCTACGTTCCATTTTTTTAATTTCATTCATTCATGATATTCTATAAATTGATAACCAGTTACAGCCATATTCATTTCCGCACTTGATAAATTGTTAGTGTGATAGATATATGAGGATCCCAGGCACCACTAATTTACCAGTTCCTAAATTTTATCGAGTTTTCAAGTATAGAGAAGAGAAGCATGGGTTGTTCGTTAGTTTAATGGTAATTAATATTTAGAAACTTAATTTAGAACTAATGTGGTTGATGTTATTTATCTTGTTTCAACATTGGATTAAGAGAACTGTTTTGGTAGCTTAAACTCGTATGTCATATGAACTTGAAACAGCACATTAAACTTTCTTGATTTGATGTGACGAAACATCTTGTCTGTTTTACCGCAACGTATCCAAATATTCCTTATGGTCTAACTCACAAAACGACATCATCCTCAAAGAAGGGACCCACAAACAACATGACCAAAATCAAGCGGGTGGGATGATTAAACGGATGACACCAGTCTTGCAGATTATTTTGATCTGACGAATAGGAATGTCAATAGGATTGGAGAGCATAGCCACTTCACCAGAGTAGAACCGGCCACCTGAGTCGTGACTAACGGCAGGAGCGTCACCAGTCACCATCACCATCCCACTCTTGACGGAGACTGTGAATCTCTCTTTGGGAACGCCTGGCATGTCTACACGAACGTAGAGGCATCCGTTTTGGAGCTGCTTCGACTCATAAGACATCAAAGATCCTTGCTTCACCCATGGGTGTGGCTGCAGTACCCGACCCGTCAACACCGAATCTGCTCTTCCACACAAAACAACAAATTAAATGTTATATATTCCCTTTACAACAACCAATTAAAGTCCACGTAAGCATTTGGATACCATGTGGATCCGTGCCATAAGTAACTTTGTGAGAACCAGTCCAAGCGTGATCTTTGACCACAACTAGAAATAAAACAAACAATATAGAGTTAATTAGTCAAGAAAAACAGAAAAGATAAATCAAGATTGAATCTTTTTGAAAGAAAAAAAAAGAGAATGAATAAAACAATACCTTGTTCGGAATCTGGGACACCAAGAAAAGCTGTATATATAAAAAAACTTTAATATCAGACAAATAAAACAAATATTCATATAAATTTAAATAAACAAAGAAGAAAAAACAGAGTAAAAGAAAATGTGGGGTTTGATATGATATTACGTGGGCGTTGAGTTGCGATTTGAGTCTTGGAGAGGAGAAGGCGAAGAACACCATCGGACATGTGTGCTGCTACGGCTGAAATTTCGCAGCATTTGCAGACGAGACCGGTAGTGTAGATGTAGTTCCGAGGAGAGGAGTCGTGTTTGTGCTCCTTTGGTGCGAGGGCGAAGACAGTCACAGCTTTCTTGGTATCATCAACCACAACCTTCATGGCGTCTTCTGGAACGCCGGGGAAGTCCACCCGAATAAACATGTCCTCGTTCTCCAACGTCTTCAACTCCTGAAACCCTTTTGGCCCGTTTGCTAGAAACTGGTTGTTGATAGCGTAAAACCCATCTTCTCCATCCATTAACACCAAACACAGACATTAAAGAACATCAAATAACTAAACATTCATCGACCCATTTGAGTGAGATGTTAGATCTGAGGATGGTTTGAGAAGATCTTACCGCGAGATGGAGGGATAGCACTAAGAGGGACGACCATGAGTAAGCGACGAGATAGAAGTTTTCAGTGAGATTTCTAAAAAATTAGAAGCTAGTTAACTAGTGTTTTATCTCTTCTCTGCGTTTTGGATATTTGATGTAGAGGAAAGAAAAGAAGGCAATGATGAGACAAGGAAAACGACAAACTGTATGAGAAACGTGTCCCTTGACTATTTGTCATTGACCGTGACCCTCTCATTTGAAAAGCAAGTTTCTTTATACTAGTATCTTTACATTTTTACCAAAAAAAAAAAAAAAAAGTTTATTTATCTAATCTATTAAAATAGGAGTACAAAATTAGATTATCCCTTAGTTTTCCACTATATTTACAACGGCATGCCACTGAAGTTATTAATTAACCTATCTTTTAGGATTTTTGTCTTTTCTCTTCAATTAATGTATTTCCAAAATCAAATTCTAACTAAAAAATCATGGCAACAATAATTAATAAACCTAACTTTTAATATTTTTTGTCTTTTCCTTTTTATTATACATATGTGTATTTGAAAATAATTAATTCCATATATACATTTCGTAATTACATACATTATACGGTAATTATTTTACTAATTCCACATATACATAATAAATAGTATACAACAATTTCATTATACATAATCATAAAATTTTGATCCATAAAAACAGTTTATACAATAATTTCATTATATATAATTATAAAATTTTGATCCATAAAAAATAAAAATACATTTGTGTGATTTTACAGGTCGTATTCTAAATAAATGGATGATATAATTAAGGGTTTACATGACAAAATAAAACTACTCAATATAAACTATAAAATTATTGTGTTTATAAATGTCATATTAAAAAAAATTAAACGGGTAAATTTTAAAATATATATTATCACTTATACAAATAAATATTCATTTATCAAAAAACTAACACCTGCGCGGATGCGCGGGTCAAGCTCTAGTAGTGTTTGTTAGCAGACTACCTCGTCAGGTTTTGATTGAATTTGTTTTGTTTCGCGGTCGGTTGAGGTTCGGAATTACTTTTGGTCTCAGCAAACTGTATTTGATTAATACAGTGATATTTTGATTATCTGATAGATTGTTTCTACTTATATATTTTAGATTAGCAAAGATAACATGTTGCTCTATCTTCTTTCATTTTTTTACCCTATCAAAAATAAATCTCTCACATTTTCTAGCTTTTGTTTACTGTTGAGTTTTTAAAGAACTGCTGCATAAATGGAAATCTAGATTTCAAATAAATGAGTAAACTCTTATTTTCGATGACTTTCTGTTATCTTGAAAAATTACATAATTGAGCACGCTAAAATGAGCCAAATATATTTTAACTTAACGGCCTTCGTCAATGGCGAGGATTTCCAAATGAGACCCATAAATGGCCCACTAATCTTTTAGATTTGGAGGGGTAGATACACCAGACACGTGTTGCTTTGCAGTGAGGTTTTCTCAAATGTCACTGCACTCAGTCTTCTGCAGATGAGTTATACATCAACAACAGATGTAACAATGCTATGACTTTGACCCAAAAAAAGATATTATGAGTCTATGACTTCGAACAATTTTTTTCTGAACTATATTTGTGTGAACTGTGAAGATGATAAAACTTCACCGAAGTTATGGTGAACATTATACTTGTTAATTTAGGTTCATATTTTGTTGATTGTTCGTCCCACTTAACCCACATATTTACTATCAACGGAAGCTTAAAGCACAAAAGATGATGCGACCACATACCCCACATTTATGTGAATATCACCAACGAAATCGGAACTACAAAAATACCCTTGTTCATCTCATGTTTTTGTTCAGACAAACATATAATTAACTCTTCTCCCTTCATTTTTTCTTTAAAAATTACAGTTATTATGATGTCGATTCGTCAGTGGATAAAGGTATATTTAACTCTGAAAGTCAGGTAAGTGTAAACATGCATGAACGTGATTTTAAAGATGGATCAGGGATATTTCTGTAATAAATGAGGAACTTACTAATAAATGATGCCCATAAAAAAAGGTATTGTGTTTCTGTTTCTTTGTCAAGAAAGAAACATGAATGGTTCGGTATAGGTGGTATAAAACACTACCTCTCTACAGAGTCACATGATGCAGCTGGCGACACAAACTACACCACAATAAAAGTAGTAAGTAAATAACCACACAAAATAGTAACTATTATCCCTTTCATACTATAAACTGTTTTAATTTAAAAATGAATATTTTTCTTCAAAAGTATTGCTAAATACATAAATAAATATAGTTAAACATGTTATAAAATTACAAAATAATAATTAGTTATACAATATTCAATAAACATAAAATTGTATAGAATACGAAAGCAATTTATATTTTAAATAAAATATATTTTCTAAACAATTTATATTGCCTGTAACTGGTTATTTCTAAAAATAATAGGATAAACAAATGAATAATTATTTATGTAATGAAAATAGAATAATGAATGATATCATAATAAAAATTATTAATGGAATATTAGTTTTCAATCATTTGATTAGCTTTATAAGTTTATGATGTGGAACAAAATGATAAATTTTGTAAGAGATTTATTTTTATTTCATTTAGAAAATGGAAAATGGTGAAACTGTTTATTAAAAAAATCATTATTGTAACTGGTAAACATTTTATGAAATGCTAGGGAATAACACATTTCAAATAAATTTATCGCACTAAAAATCATTGATTGTTGTAGCCATTATGAAACAGAGATTATATTGTGCTGTTACTAGTAAAATGTAGTAACCCATAAGGTGAGTGTAGACTGATATTTCAATAATTTATGTAATATCTGATTCAGAGATTAAATATCTAAGTTGTTTTTTGGGTCTAAATATCTCATTTATTATGGAGATAATTGAATATCCATGATCTGATTCTTGGATGATTTGAGTATTTACCACACTGTCCTAGTTATTCCAACACACCTAATGATATACGTGACAAGAATAATATTCACATTATTTAACAAGCTAGCAGCCTTGCACACACTTGTGTCATAAAAAATATGCAGCTAAATTAAATAGTTTCTTCAAACACACATTAATAATCAAAGATCTAAGATCCAAACCTCATGCAAAAGAATCATCTCAAGAATTTCAAAATATCACAAAGTCATAACAAAGATCCAACAAACAATTATTATCATCCATAACCCTGAAGGAGAAATCAAGAAACAGAACTTGTTTCTTGGGTTTTCAGTTGTGTCTTACATCAAAAGTACATTGCTTGATAAAGATCGTCCAAAGATTCCAAAACCACTAAACGTTTTCTAACTTTAAAAGAATAAACGATCAACCAAATCAAGAAGATGCTTTGATATCCAGTAATCTCTGAAACCTCCAACTGTTATTATATGGCTGAAACTACGGTGACAATGTCGCTTTCTTGCGGCGGAGGAAGATTCAGATCTATCACACAACGACGGAGCTCCGGGAAATGTATCTTCTCCGGCTTCGTTTCTTCCGCTGCAAGAACATGTTTCTTCAGTTCAATCTCCCTCGTATCTCTCGATAGCATCATCAAACACATGGCCAAATCCTGTTCCGGAGAACCGTCGGAGACAGAACTCGCCGGTTCTTGAGACTCGTTCGAGTTAACACGACTCGTCTTCTGCTTCTTCCCCGACTCAAACACTCTCTTCTTACTCCTTTTCTTCGTCTTCGTCTTCTTGGAAACCTCTGCTCTGCTACGTTTCCGAACCGGGTCCACAGACTCAGGTTCGGTCTCGGTCTCGCTGTTGTAAACGGTGGATGACTCAGGATCCGGGTTGAAGACCCGGAGACTCTTCCTCGGGTTCTCTCGCAGCCCGTAGACTAGAGTTTTACCGTCTGAGGAGGAAGAAGAAGAGGAGTAAACCGAGTCACCGAGTTTCTTCCGAGTGGGCGTGTGTGATGAGACCAAGTGAGACTTCATGTGACCACCAAGTGCTCTGCCATTACAGAAACTCTTGGAACAGAGCTTGCATTTGTGCTTCTGCATTTTCCAAAGAGGCAAGAAGAGAACAAAAATAAACCTTAAGAAGACTTTTTAAGTTTTATTTGTCCCAGTTTTGCTTGAAGAGACTGTTGTGGAGAAGAGAGAAATTGAGAGATAGGCAGAGAAGTTAATAAAGAGTAGGTAACAAGCATTCCTTTCTTTTTCACAAAACCCCAAAATTAACAATAATGACGTTTTGGTCCATACGATAACTAATAGGTAAATATAACTTTTTTAGTTAGTTTTAGTAAAACATTTAAGAGAAAACCATACTATTTTTAATTGGACTGACAACGATAACCACTGAGTATAGAATCTTGAATTAATCCAAAATATTGGAATTTTATTAATAAGAAGTTTGTATGTATCGTGACTGGAATTATTCATGTTCTTACAAAAAAACAACTAAAATGATTATTTGTTTAGTAAGAGTTTGTTTAAAAGATAGAAGAAAGGTGACAACAAAGCACAAAAAGAAAGTTGTTGCTTTGCCTTTTATTGACTAGACACTTCTGAATGCATAGACAAGTTTAGAACCTTAATAAAGGATTTGCAAAAATAAACAAAATTAAGATTAGAAAAACTTAACAAAGTATGTGTGATGTGAATAATGTTTGTTGGGTTAGTTGAAAGATTTGACGATATGTGATGGCAGAGTCGGTTGAAGCGTCGAGGTTGATATGATACAAACGGTTGTATTATTTAACGTTGATTTAATTGGACTTTGAGATTTAAATGCTGATTGTTTAAACATTTAAATAGCTTGATTTAAACATTTAAATACTAATGAGTTTTAATACTAGTCAGAATCATTTAAACGAAACGATCTAAGTAAGCATCACGTCTATATAATTGTGAATAGATTGGTACTGTACTATCTAACATACGATGGTCGACCCAACGGTAAATGACTACACAATGATGGTTGGAAAGGTCCACGTCTGTTCTGAGCCATTCCACCTTAGTTTTTCTTTTGTTGGTTTTCTGTATTGTTTTATTCTATGCTTTATTCTGATTTTTTTTTTCTAAAGGAAAATTAATACAAGACTTTTAGTTCGGATTCAGACAAATATGTTATACTCCATCCATTTCTGAATAAGTACCACTTTTACAATTTTCACACAGACTAAGAAAGTAGTAAAAATATATGTAATTTGTTATTAATTACATATTTCTGACCAATAGTATTTGAGATAAATAAAATTATTTATAAAACCAATGCAGTTTGCAACTAATTTTCAGCTGAAAGTAAGGGTCTGACTGGTTCAAACGCAGCAGTTGCGGTTGCGGCTGCGGGCGTTTGCGGATGCGGGTGGTTGCGGTTTCTAGCGGTTTTAAGAGATTTGTACGACTGGTTATGCGGTTAGAAATTGGTGCGCTTGCGGGATACTTATGACTGGTTAACTACCAAATACAGCAGCGGTTAAATAATAAATTAACAATATTTACATTTTATATAATTATAAAAATATCAAAAATCATAATATTATAATAAATATGTAAATTATATTTTCAAAGTTATAGTTTTAAATTTTTTAAATTATAGAAAATATTTTTATTTTAAAATTTTATAATATTAATTAAAATATAATAGATATATTTTAGTATTTTTATAATTCCATTTTAAAAATTTTATTTTTATTTTTATTTTTGTATTTATATGGTTTTTTTTTAAAAAAGAAAAAAAAATTATCCTCCCGCAACCGCCCGCAACCGCAAACGCTAGCTGGAACCAGCTTTTGATTTTAAGAGGTTCGGAGCGGTTTGATGCGATTTGTAGCGGTTTGTATGATTGTTTCGAAACGCTGTCAACCGCTACCAATCGCAAAAGCTGCGTTTGCGGGTGGTAGCGGGAAAACCAATCAAGCTCTAAATATAATTTGTATTAAAATTGTAAAGTGATATTTTTTGTGTAACAAAAAAAACTAGAATAACACTTATTTTGAAACAAAAGGAGAAATAGATTTCGTATTATAGAAATGTGAAGCCTAATTGAAGTTAGTTTCTGAATCCGTTTTCATTAGTTTATTTGACATGTTTTCCATTCTTTTAAAAGATATGACATGTTTTGCATTTAATTCCAATTAGTTTAGCTGAGCTGAGAACTACTGGCTGTCATTCTTTTGTTTGAGACCGAGATTATTGATTATACTCATTACTCTCATTTCGAATGAAAGAATAAGAGTATAAGACCAAACAGCTTTGTCATGGGTTCAAGTATAATTATATTAGTATAGATAATGATCAACATACGATAATGACTAGATTAAATATATGAAGTCATTATCGTGTGTAGATTCGGTCTTATCATTAGGCTCCAGAGTTGTATATATACAGATCTCATAATATCAATACGATCATCCTTTGAACAATACTTCTATACTTCTATATGGTATCAGAGTAGGTTTCGACCTAATCTCTTCTTCTTCACGTCTAATACAACTCTCGTCTTTTTCTCTCTTTACCTGATCTAACATGTCGACCGAATCCTCTTCTTCTAAACACTCTGAAACTACGGTGGTATTCAATATCACTGACCCAAAATCAACTCTCATCTCTCTCAACATGTCTAACATAACAAAGTTGACAGCAAGCAATTTCATAACGTGGCGTCTTCAGATAAGTTCTCTGCTTGAAGCTCATGAACTTCACTGTTTCATCACAGATGATGATCAATCACCACCTGCAACAACTTCAACAACAGATGGACAATCAGAGACTAATCCCAACTTTACAGCTTGGAAACGTCAGGATAAACTCCTCTATAGTGCGTTACTTGGCACACTGTCCATTCCCATTCAACCTATTGTTGCTCGCGCTACAACCTCTCGTGAAATATGAGATATTCTCTTCCGTACCTATGGTAAACCATCCAGAGGACACATAAAACAAGTAAGGCAACAGCTAAAGCACAACAAGAAAGAGAATAAGTCTATCAATGAGTATATGCGTGGCATCATTGAGAAGGCGGATCAACTTGCTCTTCTTGGCTCACCGTTGGAACATGAAGATCTTCTTGATTACATCACAGAAGGTCTTGGTGAAGACTACAGAGCAATTGTTGAGATGGTAAATGGAAGAGACACTCCAATCACAATCGATGAGCTTCATGAGAAGCTAATCAACCGTGAGAACACTCTCAAGAGCACTACAACAAGTGATAGCAACATACCAGTGACTGCTAACCCTACAAACGTTCGTACTAATCAATCCACAAACTCATTCAATTCCTCCCGTGGTGGTTCCAACTCAAATCGTGGAGGATCTAGACAGTCACGACCGTATCTTAGGAAGTGTCAAATCTGTGGGGTTCAAGGACATGGAGCTCGAAGATGTCCTCATTACCAGCAATAACCTATACACATGGCTCCTGGAGTGCATCAACAATCTCAACCTCGTGGACATGCATCATGGCCTGCACCACATCTTCCACTACCTACACCACAATGGCAACAACAAGCGCATCATGCAACAATGTCCTCTCCTGATTTCTCTCGGTGGTTACTAGACAGTGGTGCCTCTCATCACATAGCAAGCGACTTCAACAACCTCTCATTGCACACACCGTATAATGGGAGTGACAATGTCATGATTGGAAATGGAACAGGACTACCGATCACACATACGGGTTCAGTATCTATTCCCTCCAAAAATCGCAATATACTCTTACACAATGTTCTTTGTGTACCGGATATGAAGAAAAACCTTATCTCTGTCAACAAGTTATGTAAAACTAACAATGTTATGGTTCAACTCTGTCCCTTTGATTTTCAGGTGAAGGATCTACACACGGGGACAACTCTTCTCAAAGGCAAGGCCAATGAGGGAGTGTATGAGTGGCCATCAATCTCTTCTCCTATAGCTTTTGTGTCTCACAGATCTTCTCCTTCACAATGGCATTCACGCCTTGGTCATCCCAACTCTCAAACACTTCGTTTTATGTTGTCTCGGTTTTCATTACCTTTATCTACAGCTTTACCTTCTTCTTCTGTTTTATTTTGCAATTCTTGTTCAACTAATAAAAGTCATAAACTTCCATTTTCTACCTCTACTCTCACCACTTCTCAACCCCTTGAAATTTTATTCTCTGATGTGTGGACATCTCCCACTACTTCAGTAGATGGCTATAAGTATTATGTCTTATTTGTTGATCACTATACTAGGTACACATGGCTATATCCTCTTAAAGCTAAGTCTCAAGTGGCTACGATATTTCCTCTATTCAAACAGCTTGTTTTATAAATTAGTGGTGTCTTAATATTTTGAATTTTTGACCCGGGGATGTATATTGTTTTGTGACTGCAGTTTTATGTAACGTATTAAGACTGAAATCTCTTTTTCACTTTTTTTAAAGTAAATGGTTCATGTCTTCATGATAAGCACTGTATTAGCATTGAATATTAGAACAGAAAAGATGATTACCATTGGTTCGATGCTATAGTTTTGTTGGTTTCTTGGTTTTGTTTGGTTCTTAAAATCACAATTCTTATAACAAATGTGAGCGAATTTTTAATATATATCATCATGTTAGATTGTAATGACAAGATTCTATCCGGCAACGATAGCTGCATCGGTGTATAAGCTCGACCCTTCAAAATCACGAGTTTGAATACCGACAATATAAATTAATTTCGCTTCCCGTGTTTTCTCCAATTTACACATTTTGCGGATTCAAAATAGATATGGTTTATAAGTGTAATTTGTACTCAATTAGAAGATAACTATTTGTCGTAATGACTAGTCACAGATTGTTTGTTCCATACAGATCATTTGGATATCAAATAGTAAATATGGCTACTAATGATAGTAAGAATAAACAACATTAAGAGATCACAAACATCATGTACATAAAAATCGAATATTGCATAGTCATCATACACTACACATACGCGCACAGGTAAAGCAGTAGACGAGAATGGACAAAATTATTTACTATACGCATTGTAATCATGGTTTTATTAAAAAAAATAAAGCTGACCAAAGAACGTACTCTTTCGAGAACGTAAGATTTTTTTTAAGTGTTCACGTTTATTAAAAATTCAATAGATGTTTATAATTTAATTTTTCTTTAATTTTATTATACAATTTTCAATAATTTTTTACCAATGAAATTTAATCAATTCAAATATTTTCATTTAATATTTTTTAAAAATAAAAAAAATTACCTTAAACATATATAAAATCTATCTTTGTAGAACAAATAAAAAAACTAAAACATCTTACGTGAGATTTTCAGTTGTTGGAACTTTAATAAATAGTTGAGTAAGGAAGAGGCTTACACAAAGGAATATATAGTGTGAACTACTTAGCTTTGCTTCAATCTCAATTTTCACCCAATACATAACTCTTCAGTGCGGGAAAAGAAAAAAAACTCTGTGCGCTTTAATAAAAATTAATCTATAATCAACTGGAAGAAAATGCTTACCAATATTTAAAGGAACCGACGGGAACAACAAAACCCATCACTTTCCTCTAAACAGAAAGCATGATCCAAGAAAAATGTTT
The DNA here is from genome assembly GCF_000309985.2 of Brassica rapa. NCBI lineage: Eukaryota > Viridiplantae > Streptophyta > Magnoliopsida > Brassicales > Brassicaceae > Brassica > Brassica rapa. Next base: position 10,421,493 of record NC_024802.2, read on the forward strand.
ACACACTGTATAAAACTCGCCTTTAATCACAAACGAAAATATTGCTTTTATAAAAATTATTTGCAGCTTTACTTATGTACTCAAAACATTTTATTTAAATATTTTCAAATAAAGAAGTTTGTTTTATAATATATTTTAGACATGTATTTGGGAGTGAATTTCGTTCATTAAGTATCTACGACTTAATCAGGACACTATAAACCAGTTATCCAAGTAGATTCATGACAATCTTCTCGTTTACTACTGTCCAAGAGGTGCATGTGCATTACCTAACGTAGAAGTAACCAAGCGATTGGAGATGTGTAGCATAATGTGTATGCGTCTAAACCCGTGTGGTATAACACATCATTGTTCTGGTTTGCTGAACTTGTCAGACGCACGCACTTACCCCTACAACGTGTAGTAGGAACGATGTCGTTAAGTCGCAATTGGATAGGAAATTTAAGAACTTGAAATATAACCTGTAAAAAATAGACCATAAATAATCTTAATCAAGAAGATGAAGGGGAGAAGTTAAATCAGCATACTTAGGAAAAATAGTGTACAAACTTTGGCTGTTCAACCCATATTACTTGACAAATATATAAGTAATTAATAGTTCTGTTGTATGTCCCAATATAAAATACATAATTCTAATCTATAAAGTAAAATTGATCTTACTTCTTTAAAAACATAACCAAATTAACATGAACACCAAAAAAACAAGACTTTAACGCAAGAGAGGCTTCTCAAGATCAAACTCTGTCCTAAGCACACTTTCTTCTTCATCTTCTTTTGATTCATCTCCTTCTCCAGACTCCTCTTTACCTTTAGCCCAGAGAACGAAGTAGAGTCCTCCAAACATCAAGGCCATTCCCGCAAAGCTAAATTCACAAATACAAATACAAGAAACAAGATAAAATGACTTTCTTTCATGTCCAAAAAGATCATACTTTGAAAGGAGAAAAGCTGCAAAAGTACCTTCCGAGGTTGAAACTATCATCCCTGGAGAAAGCAGAGACAACAACACACACAACAGTTGCAATTGGACTAAAGAGTGACACAACCACTGGTCCTTTTCTCTTAATCACCCATGCATTAAAACTTAAACCTCCTCCACTCACCAACCCTCCCTACAAACAAATTCTTATAACATTTTTAGACATGTTCAAATGTTACACACCATGATATATGATTCTTGAGGAATATATGTACCAGCACTGCGTATCCCACAAGGTTCTTGAGACCGATAACTGATGCACTTCCCATATCCATACTCCCCTTAACAACATACTGCAAAGCTACCGTGGTGAACCCACCGATCAAAGTTACCACTGAAAACATAGAGACAGGCGCCGGGAACTCGACCAGTATGGATGCCTAATTAGGACGATCAAATAGATCAGAATCAACTGTGAATAATATATACAATGTGTCTTGTGCTAAGAAGGAGGCATGAGGCCAAACCTGGAGGACAAGACTTGAGGACAAGCAGCAGATGGAAAGGAAGAGACAGAGGCAACCTAAGATCTTCTCTTTGTCCAAAGCGACGTCGTCAGGGACAATAGGCAGAGCCTTGAGCGAGCTAGATGTGGCTTTAGTACTGTGCATTAAGCTCATAATGAGAGCTCCCATCACACATAACACCGTCCCTCCCATCTTAACTCTACTGTACATACAACTTAGCTTCACTTTCTCCATCCTTGACAATGTCAAATTCAAAACCCATAAATTAAAACTCTAATATATATACATATATATATATATTATTTTTTGGTAATCAATTTATATATATATATATATATTTTTTTTTCAACTTTTATATATTTAACAGAACAAATGAACAGAAAATTAAAAGGGTTTTACCCAGTAGCCCAAGCGATGAGGAAAATGAAAGCAGGAGCGAGATTAGGCATAGCTGTAGCCATTGATGCAGAGGTGTGTTTCATTCCTTCAAAGAATAACCACTGGAACAGAGTTACTCTGTTTCAAACAGATATTCTCTCTTAATTAATCACATGTTATGATCATAAGTAAGCAATCAAAAACATGCAGGAATCAAAAGGACGCTACCCAACAAGAGAAACCAAAACCAGTTTTGTCTTCAACTTGAAACTTAGGCTTCTGGGCCACACTTCCCTGCAGATACCAACCACCAAAAAAAAAACACTTTCAACAATCCACAATTAAAAAAAATGAAACAGAAATAAAATTTGAAACTTTTGTTTTAGTTGAATTAAAGAGTAGTGATAAAAAAAGTTACCTTTCAAGGAGAAAAGAAAGAGGACTGATGAGAAGAAATGATGCAAAGGTGCAGAAGATAGCAACAAGAAGCGGATCAACTCCAAGAGACAAGACCTGGCTCAGTACCTCCGAGTTTCCAGCGTAAATCACCTGAGCTCCGACCAACCCTCCGACTATTCCAACTTCTTTTAACGTCTCTCTCTTCATCACTTGTCACCAAAAAAACACACAGAAATTTTGAGAAAACAAAAGGAACAATACAGCGGAATCAGTTGGAACACTACACGAGTTTTCGATTTTCGTGGAGGAACTGAAAAAAGCAGAGAGACACTTTATCTCTTCAGAGCTTTTATTTCTTATGGGAATGCGTTTACTTGAAGTTGAAACTTTCTCTCTATAAAATCTCACTTCTTCCCTTTCGAAGACATGTGTACATGCACTGCATTGGTTTTATGGAGGGTCTCGCCATTATAACTCCTTTGGGAAATGCATATTTTTATTTATCTATTAGACTTTTAAGTTTTAACTCTTACTAGTAGTATTATTTTAATACAAGAGTCCTTAAATTTTGGTGTAACGGGATGAATATTTTTGTTTGACATGTGAAATAAGACGCTCAAAATCCGGTAGAGGGTTAATCTGTCAATAAATTTGACTTTTTGTTTTGAAAAATATGAATTATATCATGAAAATTCATCTCATATGATCAGACGTTGATTTGAGAGTTTTGAAAATCTGTGGCCTAAATTCTGTTATTTATCACACCAGACATATATATATATATAGTGTAGTTATTTGTATTTGCACGTTATGATATTTATTGGATATTTCTCAAATATATAAGAAAAAGACTAAAAGTGCAATAAGCCAAACCGAAACATTCAGATTCGGTGAATTCAAACTTTAACACAATTTTGTGTGTGTTTAAAATATGATAAACCAGTATAATCTAAATGAAACATCTTTCTTTTTTTTTTTGTAACTGGACACATCATATTTCTGATGAACAATTCTGCATAAAAATATATAAATTTAATTTTGTTTACAATATGGATACGTGTAATTATTAATGTGCTGTAAGATTTTCACTAAAAAGTAAAGTCGTATTTTGCTGGATCGTGAATCTCCGTCACACATATTCATGTAATGATGAAATTATTTCGTGACAAAGAAAGATGAAACTATTTCGCCATTATGTAATTGTACTATTTTCAAAGCAAAATTTAAAACATGGCGAACAGGAAAGGAAAGATACAACCGGGAAAAGAAGTAAAAAGACATGCAATGAGCTCCGTCAGATACGGGGAACCTCAGGACTTTGTTAGGTAGTGTTGTTTGTATTGTTATTTTTGGATAAACAAAACGACAGTGTACCACCACCTATTCTATTTTTCGTTTTATGTCAACATCTGTTCACTATAATTTGTCTTTGTTTTGGTGTGGCATGCAACCTCTTTCTTTCTTGTTTTCCGTTTTGTTATAGGATCAATAGATGTACCTTTTTTTCTTGTGATAGTACACACAAAACCAATCTCTTAGGCTTCGAATGATAAAAGCAGTTCAAACATGACAAATCAAACAGATCATGCAGATCAAGCATGACAAGTGCAGATCAAGCGAGACAAGTGCAGATTAATTGGATCATGCAGGAGAAAACCTGATCAAATAATTTATTATAACTTATGAATGACAAAATCAGTTTAAAATTATAACTCATATATTAAAACAATAAAAATGATAATTAGATATCTAAACAAATATCTTAGATGTTATAGGATCGGCCGAAATGCCTGTAAATATTTTATAAGATACTTATACTTCTTTTATTTTCTTATTTATAAAAATTAAAAATTATATGACAAAAAATAATAAGTAGAGAATGATAATTTTGTATTGTTAAAGTTGTAAATAAAATAAAATAAAAATATTGTATTCATAAAACTAGATAAATATATTTTTAAAGTTATGTGTTGTAACAAAGTTATTTATTGACCAAACAAAAAAAAAAGCAGATCAACACTACCAAATGTTGGCGGGTGAGATTTGCATGCAGATCTCCTGCTTTTTCTACAAAAAGACAAAAAAATATTAAACTGCATGCAGATTTTCCGCTTGAACTGCTTTTGTAAAAAGAAAATGATGAATGGTGAATGCAGTACGGAAGAACTGTATGTGCAAGAGATCTGCACTTATCCTGTTGCTCCATTCGGACACTTAGTTTCTCCTTTTTTTTCTTGGGAGGAAAAGGTCTCCAACCAAAAAAGCTCTCCCACCCAGAAAAAGTCCATGATCAAATGACATATTTTTACCCAAGATAATTAATTATGTCTAATAAATATTTGGTAATATAAATATATGGTTTGGCCTATAAAGGAGATGATGTGCAATAGAGTTGTTGAGTGCAAAAAAAAAAACTGGTGTGAAGCGTAAGAGAAGAATAAAAGAGGAGTGTAAAAAAGAAAACTAAGGTCTTGTTTAGCTTTTAAAGATTAGATTGTGTGTGACAATTGTGTGAATCATATATTTTAAAACTAATTATTTGGGTTGGAGTTAGATCTATTATTAATAAAGTCTTAGAATCATGTTTAAAAATGTTAATTGTGATTCATCAATGGATTTATAGCTTCATAAACTTTACATTCAGGTTTATCCTAAAGATTATGGGAGATGTAAGTCCCACATCTAAAGCTAAATGTTAATGTAGATATTCTTCATCCTTAAATCAGTTCAGGTCTGAGATAGCTCTATTTCTAATATGGTTTGAATATTTCTTTAGTGATTAGCTAATTAGTTGAGATAAAAGGCCTCCTCCCACCCAAAAAACCGTTTAATGACATATTTTAACCCAAAAGAAATTAAATATGAGTCTGATAACGATTTGTTTATATAGAATAATTTGCCTATTAAATTAAGTATTTGGTTATATAAAATAATTTGTAATAGAGATGATGTGAAATGGAGTTGTGGAGTGCAAAAACACTTTGTAGTGAAGCGTAAGAGAGAAAATAAAAGAGGAGTGTAAGCAAGAAAAGAAAAGAGGAAAGTTGGGAGGCTTACACGTCACTTTATGTGGGCTCCAACTTCCACTTCATTTTCCCACGACTTGTGATGGTGAAGCGCGTGCTCGTCTTTCTTTTGGCCGGTTGTCTTGCCCCCCACATCAAATGCGATCATTTTGTTTCAAGAAAAAAAACTTAATTAAGATTATAATTCTGATCAACGGATTAGTATTCAAACTATATTGATAAGATGATCCGGAACCGATTGACTCTCTTAGAGAGAGACTGGGAAGGGAAAATATGCTAAAGCGACGGGTGTATGGTTCGCTATTAGATTATAGGTCTCAAAAACCTTAGTTTGATGTATCAAACTCAAATAGCCACATTCTTTGTATTTTTTTTTTGTCAACTGTTTCTTTCGTTAGAAAGAGCCCAATGGGCAATTACAAGAGGAGACTAAAACCCATATCTCATCAATATAACTCGAATTTAACAAGATATTATTAATCACGTAGTCATCTTCTTCGAGTTCCACGCAGGCAAAACACGCATCTTCGTCGTGGAGTAAAAGTGCCACGCGTCTTCATCTTCCTTTACATCAATCTTCAACCTTCTGAATCTTACACGCACTTGACGCGCCACCGCGTGGGATGAGAGCAGATCGGAGCATCCCGCCGCTGGTAGATAACTGGCTGTACTGGCATGGTCTCCGAACAAGCTTTGAACTCCTCAATCTCCTATCTTTCAACCAACCGTCGGTTCCATGAGAGTCTCCTTCAAACTTCAGTGGATAATAACTCCATGGATTACTCAATCAATCCAATTGAAGATCTTATCGGACCATCTCCGATATAGGGAGTATGCCGATTCATTTAAATCTCCATCGAATCAACCAAAGTTACTCCAACACCACCTCCGCCTTTCTATCTAGGAAACTTCACTCAAGAGCCTCATCGGCTCCATCTTTAAACAGAATGAAGATTGACTCCCTTAAGAAAGGGTACGTGCTAATCCAAGAGAGAGAAAGAAACTCCATAAAACAAACGGGATTTATTAATCCACCCGTGAAAGAGGAGAAACATAGATACTAGTATCAATCTGACTTGAAGAACACAGAACACAACCTTGAAGTTTAGCTTCAATCAAGATTGAAATACACACCAAAAATTCGCCACCGCGAATATTATTATCGCCATCACGAAAACATAATCGCCACCGCGAAAAGACTATAATACAAACCCAAAAAGATAAAATTAAAGATTATGGTGACCGGCGGCTAAGAGCCTCCGGCCACCGGAGCAAATATCTTTTATCTGAAGTTTTTAGAAAGAGGTTGGAGAAAATTCTAGAGTGAGAATGTTATATCACATTCTTTGTAAAAATGCATTTTTATTCTAATAAATTTAACATTTATTTAAAAAAAACAAGTTTTGCGTTTATATATCACTAAACATATTTTCAGCGTTGACAAAAAAAAAACATATTTTCAGCAAATTCTGTGGAAAATGTTTTGGGTTTATATATCACTAACATATTTTGAGCAAATTCTATGGTTTAGCAAGCTTAGTTCATAGTATTAATTTAAAAGATGGATGATAAGCAGAATCACGTTTGATAACTTAAAATACTTTCACTCCACAAAATCTTTGGCCCTTGTAGTTTAGTTGAGTCTAACGTCTATCAAAGCCACAAAATTCTTAGACAAAAGAATTCGAAATGAAATATTTTTTGAATGAATGTAAAATTTCTATTCATCAAAAAAAATTTTTTACATCAAATGCAGCAGGTAATCAAATTTGATACCACTATACATACTCTATAAAATTATTTATCTACTACCAAACCAAAAGATCAAAATACTTAGTTTTTTTAACTCCGTTTTTGGTCATGAAAAACTCATTTTATTTCTAACATTCTATTATGCAGTTCTCTGAAGAACTTAACATGCATATGTGAATCACCATACCATCTCTTATTTCTTTCTCTCCACACTGCATATATCGCTTTCTTGCAAAACATATCATATACAAAATATTTTCCCCATCCCATAACTATAGAATGTTACTAAATCCTTAACTACATAAATATATATAAATATATAAGTTGTATCTATTAATTTTATAAATATAATGGCAGATTACTAAATAAAAGAGTTTCTTCTCAGAAAATGATAACATAAGTTTCCAACAAATTTAATTGATGGATAAGTTTCTAAGAAATGTCTTAGAAAAATTTAACCCCCAATATGTTCAATTAAACTTGACACTTTCTTAGTTTATATCAATTCCAAAATATTGGCTACCTTTAAATTAAGGAACTAGTTACGAAGATCTATAACTCCTCTTTTTATTTTTTCAAAATATGTTTATTGAGATATAAACATGTAAAGATGTTATTATTAGAGAAAAAAAAACTCTGGTGGAGATATATTCTACCTCAAGTAAAAAACTCTAAAGGAAGAAGGGCTGTGATCATATTAGGGTTTCTTAAAGGATCACAGGTTAAGAGCCTTCTCGAGCGTACTTGGTGAGTGAATCTTATTGATACGTCATGTTAATTAATTAGTTAATGAATAGGGCACACATGTCCCTAGCTTCGTAAACAATTCTGACCTCAACTTTGGTATTTTTACTCAGGATAATAAGGAATTAGGGTTTTGTTGAGTGATGGACAGAGTTAATCATTTATCTGGAGATTTGCTATTGAAGATACACCAATTTTTCCTACAATAGAAGTCCCCATCACAAGTGTTTTGTTGAAACTTGTCGTTCTCTTGTGGATGTTTGTGCCAAAACTGGATAATTGTCGTCGCTATTAATTATGATACCAAGAAATAAAAATGTTTTCCCACTTTATTAGCACATATGTTTTACCACACAACACACCCCATTTCTGGAAAGTTTTCACCTAAGTGATGGATTATCTTATATGCCAATAATGCGTTGTGCATTTAACTCAAGTCCTTAAACATGATTCTATAAACCTCAACACTCATGTATTAACCTTTTTTTTCTTGTCAAAATACATGGATTAAGTTTGAAATTCATTTGACGGAAACAATTGTTTGAACATAAAAACATAATTATGAAAATATATTACATCATTCAGATTCATCTTTCAAGTTATCATCACTACATTGATCATCACTTTCATCAAAATTGTCTTCATTTACTTCATCTATCATATCGTCGAGAAGATTTCCATATTGACAGTTATCTGGATCAAACTCGAATTTGTTGTATCTTCGTCCCAAATTGACATCAACAAGTCCAAATTTATTAAACCGAACACCTCTGTTGAGGAGGAGGTCAAACCATTCACATTTGAACATGACATATTTCAACTTCACTAACCCAGGGAATTACACTTCAATAATCTCTTGTAAGAGCCCATATAAATATGTTTAACATTTCACACATGTTCTCTAATTACTTATTGCTAAAAGTCTTACATACACCTACTATTTCAGCTTATCCGTACATTTGTTGTTAAAGAATTGTAACACTTCCCTCGTAAATTGGTTGTTATTTTACAACTGTTTTACGAGGAATCTTCTCTTACATCGTACAATTGTTGTAAAGTTACAAGTATTTTACGAGAAGATATTTTTCTCGTAAATTTACTTCTAAATTTACAACGATTTCCTTTTCCCTTGTAATACCATTGTAACCTCTTCTCAATTTACGATACCCCATATCCTTGAAAATATTCCTCGTTATAGACATGTTTTCTTCTAGTGCTTACTTTATAATTGTCTAGATTTTAATTTTTAATGTTTTACTTCATAGGCTGGACCTTACCAGATACAAAATCTAACATGAATTTGGTCAGAGCTTTTTGCCTATCCACTCGTGATGAATATACATGCAATAGCCTTGAGCAAGGCAGACACATACGTTGATTATTTCAGAGTACATCTTTGTAAGTCTTTCTGAACTTGTGGTTTACATTAATTACTGACCTACCTAGCTAGTGTTGTTATTTCATTTTTTTTGTTTGCAGGTTTACATCTGGGCCGCAAAATTGAACCACGACTGGTATGTTCGATTTGCAAGGACAACAATGTACCGTGAATATTGTTTAAGGTCTTGTTTGTAGCCTCCTTTTGGATTTCTTGAACTTCTGTAAACACCCATGTTATTGCTGAATAGTGTTTTTTTTTTCTTTCTTTTGAACTAATGCTAAAGATAGTTGACGTTTTGAAGAAGAGCATAATAAGAAAGAATATGTTTTTCTTTGATCTCCTTAATGGTGTTGAGATGATAAAAGGTAAAATGAAGAATAAAAAGTAAAAACATGCAGATGGAAACATAATCATCACATGCAGGTTCAGACGTGTAACCAAACCCAAGTTCTAATACGCTTCATGAAAGATTATAAAACCATTGGGAAAACCAAAATTTAGAAAACATTCAACCTCTCGTGTCTGATCATATTACAATAATAATGAAATTGTTTAAACCCTTAGCCAAAAATGTATTTTTTCGTTCTGGTGGATTGCCCTTCGATATCTTCAATAAAAGCTCGTCACTTTTCTACCTACGCTTATATCTGCATGAGAATTATTTTACCTTAAAATTCATGATTATATATGATTATGAATGAATTTGAGAATTGGCGAATGAAAGTGAGGATTACTTACCGGCCTTTGCTCTTGAAAGAGTTCTTAGACTTCCCGCGAGGTTTCGCTGAAGCCGCAGCTCCGCCTCTGCCTTGTTTTTTGTCGCTCATATCACTCTTGAACAGATCTTTCATCTCTTCATTTCGAGGCTGCGTTTTTGGTTTAGTCCGGTTTAGGTTTTGTTTCTTGTTCGGCGTTGGTCTATCCATCTTACCCGAATCAATTGCTCTCTGTTTTGCTTTTACCGCCTTTGCTCGTCTGTAACCAAGATCCACAAGTGTCAATCCTTTCTTCTCTGGTTCGTTCTTCTTCTTCTTGTCTTTCCCCTGAAACACAAACACGTTGATAATCAATACAATGTTTGATCCCTATCACAGAGACACTGTAAGATACTTACTCTTGATCTTCCTCGTTTTTCATCGTCTCCTTCTTCTTCCTCTTCGTCTTCTTCTTCGTTATCCTCTAGCATCTCTCTGGCAGCTTCAAGCTTTCTACGTTTTTTCCTTGGAAGATTCTTCTGTGCTTGCATGATCAAGTGAATTGTAAGTTCTCTAGGAAGAAGATAATGAGAATCCAAGAAAAAGATTATGCAACTGAAAAGTGAAGAGCTTCTTGATAAACGAACCTCGCGTTCGCGTTTTCTCTTCTCCTTCATCTTGAGATCCTCTGCTATATCAGCACTAATTAGTTCGTTTCCAGAAGGGTTTCCAGCAGAATCCTGTTCAGACAAAGTATCCAGAGTGATTCAGACAACAATTTCAGAAAGTTTCTGTTAAAGTTCTGATGAATGAGAGTGAATTAATTAAAAGGACACCTTTTCAGTTTTGGCCACGAGCTTCTTCTCCTTCTCTGTCATGAACCAAGTCCTTTTTGGGCGTGCGAATATTTCATCTCTGTGTTCAATCATGTTCTCCGCCTGCAGAAATAAAACCATAATCAGCTATGAGATATTAAGCCAGTGATACAACTTATCAAATTCAATAACCAGAGCTTCCTACCTTTGCAAATTCCATTTCAGCTTTCCTTAGAGCTCGCTCTTCCCTGAAAGCACCTCAAAACTTAAGTATGCAGATCAATGAACAACGTAATTATTTGATTGGTGTGAAATGGAACCTCTCTAGTCGAATAACAGCAGAGTATTGATCTTCCATTTCATCGATTATCTGAGACCACTTAACGATTGACTGCTCTGGGATGATTCTGCTTTTCAACTTTGAACCCACCTTCTTGGCCTTGTAATCGAAAAACAATTTCAATTAAATTGTCAAAACTAAAGCGCTAATCAAAACGGGCAATAGCAAGATCCATTTATATCTGAAGAATCGCTTACAATGACTTTCAAAAGGGATCGGTCATTGTCAGTCACAAAGGTTACAGCATAACCTTCTCTTCCAGCCCTAGCTGTTCTACCAACTCTGTGAACATAACTGCAAAATAAAAGGAAAAATTTATCCTCACATCAGTTAAGAATAAAGCTGAGAGCTTTCTAATTCAATCATATCATACAGAGAATATCTCGTAGTTACCTGTCTATTTCCCGAGGACAGGCATAATTTATAACAGTTTGGACACCAATAATATCAAGCCCCTAGAATGTTCAAACAAGAGTGTTCAAGAAGTGAAAAAAAAAAATAAGCAGAGCAACTGTGAGATCATTTGGAAAATAAGTTATCTGCTTCTTATACTTACTCGAGCAGCCACATCAGTAGCAATGAGAAAATCAACCTCTTGCTTCCTGAAAAGTTCCAGAGACTGCAAAACGATACCAATAAGCTCTTGCAAAGAGGGAAACAGAGTTATTCATGAACAAAAAGCTGATGGGTACAAGTTTCTTACATCAAGACGTTGTGCTTGAGTTAGGTTTCCATGGAGCTCAGCTGCTTTGAGGCCAGCTAGTCCGAACAAAATTTTCAGTCTATGTGCAGCCTGTTTTGTTCCACTGGCACAAGAAGAAAAAGAAAATCTGTAAGTGAAAATGCGCAAAAAAAAAAGCAAACTTTACAAGCACTGTGTGGAACTTGGATTAGAAAGGTATCACATTTCAAGTGAAGTCTAACCTAAAGATGATGACTTTTGATTTAAAAGTTCTTGTGCATAATGAAAGAAGAACAGCTTCCTGATTTGCCTCACGCGTCCTGCGTATTCTTACCACCCTACAGTTAAAAGCACGAGTTAGTTGCAAGTCATATGTTATTTATATTCAAGATCATAAGCTGATGAGTAGAAGCTGACATACTCTTCAGTAAGGCCTGGAGGCCTTCTAGCCGATGGATCAGCTGAGAGACGCAGCGGTTTGTTCAAGGAAAGTTTGACAAGCTCTTTAACTTCTTCAGTCATTGTGGCTGAGAAGAGCATTGTTTGCCTTCTCTTGGGACATAAGCGAACCTGTAAGTAGACATAGGCTCATATTTAAAATCAAACGACGAATACCTAACATAAACTCTTTAATCAAGTCTGCCGACTAGAAACTATCAAAGATAAGACAAATTCACAAGAGTTCAATATCATATGTTCATGAGAACTGAACATCAAACATAAAATGTAAAGAAATAGGATAGATACCAGCTCTTGTATTTCAGTGGCAAACCCAGTCTGTAGAAGACGATCTGCTTCATCGAGAATCAAAACCGCGAGATCATCCAAATCGACAGACATCGAATTACGCAAATGATCTATCATACGTCCAGGAGTAGCGACAACAATATCTGGCATAGACCTCAAAACAACCTCTTGCTCCTAACACAAGAAACATGAAGGATTAAGCAAGCTTTCTAGTTGATACTATTCCAATTTTTGAATTGTAAGAGACATTTATTAGAGAGGATTTAAGCTTGCTCTCAAACATCAAATAATGTAAAATGAGATCTATAAATCTCAAACATTTAAACACAAACGGTTACACAAGAAGTCTGACACCTAACAGATAGAATGCATACCCTCACAGAAAGCCCTCCTACAATCAATCCACATTTGATATCAGTAAACTGTGCAAGCTTCTGAATCATACTGTGAATCCTGAAACAGATTAAAAAAAAAAACAAATAAGCTTTTCGTCAACAGGAATCAAAAAGACCTTAAAGGTTTAGTCTTTTTGCGAGAGGCTACTTACTGGACAGCCAGCTCCCTGGTTGGAGTGAGAATAAGAACCCTAGTAGCAAAGACCCGCTTAGGACGAAACAGCAACCTCTCAAGAGTAGGTAAAGCGAACGCAGCAGTCTATCACAAGAAAGAAAACTAAAATCAGCATAATAAAAAAAACTCCACAGTTTTAACAAAACCTTCTAGTTATTATTACTGCTCTCACCTTCCCTGATCCAGTGATTGCACTGGCGCAAAGATCACGCCCTGTAAGTGCTAAAGGTATACACGCTGCCTGCATTTGCAACATTCCACCATTCAGAACAACCTCTCTAAATAGTAACTGAAACTAAAAACTCAGTACTGAACCTGAATCGGGGTAGGTTTCTTGTATCCAAGAGTTTCACAAGCTCGAAGCAACGGACGAGAGAGATTGAGCTCCATGAAAGAGTTGGCATGAAACGAAACTCCATCCACGGTAGAGAAGAACGGCTTGGCTGCAACATTGTCTGCTTTCGAATCAGCTGCCTCTTCGTCTTCCGAAAGATACTCCTCCTTCAAAGAGAGAATCAAATTCAAAGTTCAAATTTCTCAAGAAAACAAAATGATTCAATCAATTCAGTGTTTATACTTGTTTGTCAGGTTCAGCCTCGGAGACATCTTCTTCATCTTCCTCTTCTTCTTCTTCTTCTACTTCCTCAGCGGAGATAGGAAGAGGACGATGCTTGATAGCTTTTGAAATCTTCTCATCTATAGAGGTTGTGTGACGGCGGGCGTGTTCTTCCCCGACGGAGCTTGAATACGACGCGAAATCCCAAGGAGATTGAGCATCGGTGCTTCCTTTCTTTGTAGTTTTCTCATCTTCCTCTTCTTCATCGTCGTCTTCATCCTCAACTTCGCTATCTTCTTCGTCTTCTCCACCAGCTTCTGCTCGAGCTTTACGCTCTTCTGCTACATCTTCGTCGCTGCTCTCCTCTTCGTGGTTGAGGAAGTCGAGATCGTCGTCGCTAGCGGCGTCGTAGAAGAAGGCCCCGGACATTGCTAGGGTTTATGAGGTTTCACAACTTTGAGAGAGAGAGGCGATTAACGGATTATAAGCGATTACTAAATAGGTCTGGGGAAAAAACGAACCGAACCGAACCGAGTTAATTTATATAATTTTGAAAACCGATTTGGTTCGATTTAAAACCAACTTTGTTTCTTCCTTCCATTCTAAATTTCGAGTAATCAATCAATCTTCCGCATCTTGGGCTGGGTTGATAAAGTTAGATCTAATGGGCTTATTCTGTTATCTTCTTTCCTTTACCAACGATTTTTATTTCTAATGGGCTTATATAAAATTTAGCCTCTTGAGTTTTTTAGATTTGGTTCGGATATAATCACAAACCTGTTTGAATCCATATTAAATCCGGGTTTGATTCTAACTTAGGTTTTGAACTTTTGATGATCCAAATACTATTCGTGACTTGAAATACATAATTTAGTTTATAAACTTGGTTAGTTTAAATAATGTGCACTAACAAAATTTTTGTAGCATCTAGGTGATTTTTAAAGAAGAGAAAAACATAAATAAGTTTAAGATAGCTATTTAAAAATTAGAAATCATTTGAACCTCGAAATAAAGCAATAATGTTTAAATTTTAGAAACACTTATCATAAATAAATTTCAAAAGCAATTATCAAAACATAAAACATCAATATTTGACCAAATACAAAAATATACATTAGGAAGAGTATTTAAGTTAATTATTCATGTTATATCAATTAGTTATGGAGTTTTTTGGTGTTTTGGATACATATTCGAGATTGAGTTTTATATGTGTCTTTTTGGGTTTTCTGAAGTTTTTTTTATGTTTTTCTGGATATCTGTTTGGTTTACATGTTCTTGTAAAACCCAAAATATTGTGGAGTAAGATCCATTTTAGGTTTCTATTTCAGATTCAGTAGGGGTTATTGGTTGTTGTATTTTAATAGATTTGAAAATCCGAATTAAATCTAGTGTTATTGGTTCTATGATTTTCAAATCTGTATTAAAATCATGTGTTATTGGTTTATTGATTCATAAATTCTATATCAAATCAAGTGTTATTCAATCGTACGGATTTACTAATATATTTGATTTTATAATGGATTTGAATGGATTTGTTTGGATTTTTTTGTTAAAAATACAAAGACTCAAATCCGAAGGAAAACCTCCGGATTTGCATAGTTTACTTGGATTTATAAATACTATATGATTTCCAAATCAATCAAAATATATAAACCAATAACACCTCATTCTTTTTGAATTCGTTAGGATCGGTTCAAATTTCTGGGTTTTTTTTTTGTCAAAAGGCCCAAACCTTAATTGCTCTTAACTGTGGTCATGGGCACATAGTGGATATCTGAAAGTCGGTATATTCATGATTCACCATATTCCAATCAAATAATTGTTTTTGCGCCCATTTTGATCCGAAAAAAATTAGGATCGAAAATCCGGATAGTCATAATTTTTTATACATTGACGGATTTTTTGATTTAATACTTTATTTGTATTAAATAAATTAAAAGAAAATAAATATAACTGTAAAAATTAAATACATATGCCATCATACATCATAGTAAAGGTATATAAAATGATTAGACTAACAAACTAAGAAATCATAAAGCAAACACAAACAATTTAATATTAGCGAGCCTAATAAAAAACTCATGTTCTAAAATTAGGTTAATCACATAAATTAAATTAGGTCTGGAATATCCAAAAATATATATTTAAAACACACAATTAAAAATGGACAAAAATTGTACATATGAATATAATGACATATACATAATTACATTATACATCTATATACGTACACAAATCAAGATTGGATATTCTACTTTTTCTAAATAATATTTGTGATTTGTTTTGGGTTTTAAGATATCACATTTTAATGCGATTCAAAATTTTACGGATATTCAAATTTATTAGTGGAATCAAATCTAACGAATAATATTTTAGTATATTAAGAGGTTGATTGAAAAGAGTGGTAAGTACTTAATTTGGAATCTTTATAACCAAATCATGTTTTAGCTTTGAAAGTAAATCTACAGCACATAAATAGAAAGAAAATATATTAGTTCTGGAAAATATTTTTTTTTGCAACTTTTATTCATTGTTTTAAATATATTTGAAAATAATTCTTTAGCAAAAAAACTCACCGTCTTTTTTTTCCTATGTAAATTTCATTAGCAAACCAAGATGAACAAGAACAAATAGAGACATTAAGCATACAGAAACATAAATATCCCCCAAGTCTAAGTCCACATATGGAAAACAAGAAAAACAAAATGATTAAAATTACAGAACAAAGCACTTAGTTAGAGAAACATCATCTTTTAAACAAAACATAAGATTAGAATGTTGAAGTCCAATGGAGCAGAAGGCTTCGACACCGAAGCATCTCACTCAGCAGATGTCACAAAAGCATACCACCAACGAAGACAAGATGCTCTTTCTTAATCCGGCGAAGCTACAACACTAATCAACACAAACTCGAACATCTCTGAGAGAGAACAAATTAAAGACTCACCCTTAGGAAAATAGAGATATCTCAGAACTCGCAATTTCCAAACCTTCAACCGGCTAACGCAGAGGGACCCTCGCAAACACAGAGAGAAACCCACAAAGATGACTGCGAGAAGGATAAATGGAGAAGGTATCGACGACAAGAGAAGGAAAACAAAATAGCTTTTTGAAGAGCGTATCCATTCCAAAGTACTATTTTTCATAGGCAAGAGAAACGAAAACAACATATACCATCATTCCAAAGAGCAGCCAAAACTAATCTGACAACCATATCTAAAACCAGCAGAAGCAACGACCACCGACAACTACCGCTGCAACTAGGCACAAACCGACAATAAAAAGAAGATGATCTCTAACCCATCATCAATAAAGGAAAATGGAGACAACCCGAATGAACCAAAAACATAACTAGTCCACTTCGATGATGTCGTTGATGGGCCTCGTTACCCGAAGACGAAACAGTGCATAGCCGTTTAAAAAAAAGTAAATCACAAAGGGAGTTCAGCTCTGGTGCGAACGGAGCCACCATAGTTGATCAAAACTCAACTTGTTTGTTAGATCTGGTATTTTTAGAGGGAAAAGAGAGAGAGTGTAGGTAAAAAAAAAAAACTACAGCACCATTTCTTAAACAGTTGACTATTTGTTGTTATAAAAAGTACATTTGACTTTCCTTTGGCAGTGATTGTATGCCACCAATATTCTGACAAAAGAATTATATCCACGCTAATTAATTGCTAACTTAATTAATCATTGCGCTACGTAACGTGACCATATTAATTAAGCTAAATATCAGGAAGTTGATCAGTGGTCCTATCATGCAACTAAATAAAACCAGCTTGATATACTAAAAAAGGCCTAGTTGGTGTTGAAAACGGTACATAAGAGTAATTTTCAATTTGGTTTGGCCTGGTTATCGTATGATCATAACTTGCCGGTGGGTTTGCGACTGACCCGTGGGTTGATACTGAGTATCACGTGATCTCATTACAACTACCTTTAAATTCACAACTGAAATTTCCAGAATCTCATGTACATCTGTGCTTTCTTCTTCTTCAATCTATTTTTGTTATGTTTCCAAAAAGCCATGAATGAAAAAACATTACTATTTGACCAAAAACGAAAGAAAGAAACATTACTATTTTTTCTTTATTGTTTCTATAAAAGATAAAAGTCCTAATTCCATTTTAGAAGATTTTTTTTGTTTCAAATTAAATCACATTTTTATTTTCTAATGTAAAATTGGTCTATTTTGTATTTTTTTGTTGTTGTGCACCAATTGGTCTATTTTGTAAGTTATACAAATTTGCATTTTATAATTTATTTTGCTATTAGGTTAAACGTTATTTTTTGAAAATATAAAATAGATATTTTAAATTTTATGTAGAATGCTAAAAATCAAATATTAGAAAAGTTAATCTAATCATATACAGTAGATGTTGAGTTGTGGTTCAAACTTAACCAACAAGCCTTTTAAACCAAACTTAACTAGTAAGTGGAGTATAAACCGGTTTTAACATCAATATCACTTTCGGCGTGATTGTGTTGATTTGGTTATCGTGAGTAGTAGTTAACTAATTTAATTAATTCAGGTGATTAATAATTTTCTCAAGAATAAATACTTTGCTCGCTTTCTGAAAAGAAAACAAATACTTTGCTCGGACAAAAAGGCTACGCCTGCACGCACTGTCTCTTCACCATCTCTAAAAATCTCAAAACTTTACAGAGTGAGAGAGAGAGAGAGAGAGATCCTTACACATACTTTACTCGCTTTCCTCAAAACCCTAATCCTCCGATCTGCACAACCTCAGATCAAGAACATTCCCGATTCTTGGTGGGTTTCGGGGGAGGATGGCATTTCAGTAATAATGAAAGTGGTGGTGAGAAGTCATTTGAATCAATGGGGGTAGCTCAGCTCAAGAGCGGGGGGTTATGGAAGTGGAGATCTTTCTCGGGGCAGCCCAAGAGGACCGTAATGTGGAAATGGGTTTGCGGTGTCATGCTTTTCTCCTTGGGTGTCATCTCTCTCTTCACCGGCCACGTTGTCTCCCACCTCGAGTGGGCTCAGCAGCTAAGCAAACGGAGCTTACTGGTATACCCTTTCTTTACTTTCATCACTCACTCTTCTCTTTCTGATTATTGAGATTGGATGTCTTCAGGATATTAGCCGTAAGGAACCTATTGATGTCTGGAAGTCGAAGTATTCAAAGTTCTTCTATGGATGCAGTGAGAGAGGAAAGAGCTTCCCGCGTAAGTGTTAGATCTTTTTCAAATTGATTTTGGATTCTAGTTGGAGAAAGTCTGTGACTTTATTGATCTACTAGCAAATTTGGCTCTGCCCTTTTTGAGTTTGGTTTTAAAAAAGGCACAACTTGCTAATTTGTTTTCTCATCATGCAGCTGCTGTTCAGGAGCATAAGTCTAATGGGTATTTGCTGATTGCAGCCAGTGGAGGTCTCAACCAGCAAAGAACAGGAGTAAGTGACGTTATTTCTCAAAGATTAAATGTGTTAGGATATGCCCAATAGAAGAGTATACATGTTTGTATTGCTCATTATCTTTTCGAAACTGAATGTTTTCTTTATGATCAGATAACAGATGCAGTGGTTGTTGCACGGATTCTTAATGCTACTTTAGTTGTACCTGAGTTGGATCACCACTCTTATTGGAAAGATGACAGGTAAAAAACTCTAAGCAAGTTTTGCCAAATGGAGATGTTCAGTTAACCTATTAGGCATCATCTGAGTTTGTTTTTTTGTTTTCTGTGTAGTGACTTTAATGACATTTTTGACTTTAACTGGTTCATCTCTTCCCTCACAAAAGATGTGACCATAGTAAAGAGAGTTCCTGACAGAGTCATGCGGTCCATGGAGAAACCTCCTTACACCATGCGTGTGCCTCGGAAGTCTACTCCTGAGTATTATCTCGACCAAGTATTGCCAATTCTCTCGAGAAGACATGTAAGACTCCGCTTCACCCTAAGAATCTATTTGTTTATGCAGTCACCAAAAGTTCTATGGTTTTGTGGAGCTTATTCATGTTTCTTGCAGGTTTTACAATTGACAAAGTTTGACTACAGACTAGCAAATGATCTAGACGAAGACATGCAAAAGTTGCGGTGCAGGGTCAACTATAACGCTTTAAGATTCACAAAGCGCATACAATCAGTTGGAATGAAAGTGGTCAAGAGGATGAGAAAGATGGCCAAACGTTTTATAGCTGTCCACTTGAGGTTCTCCCATTTTAGATTTTTCTTCTTAATGGTCTTTCCTTCATGTGATGACTTCATTCATACATTCGTTTATTGCAGGTTTGAGCCTGACATGCTAGCCTTCTCTGGTTGTGACTTTGGGGGCGGTGAAAAAGAGCGAGCTGAGCTGGCAGAGATAAGAAAACGATGGGACACTTTGCCTGTGAGTTCACCAGTCTCTTCTGCATAACTTTCTTACAATCCCAAATCCTTTTCTTATGTAAACATCTCACTAAGCAAATCAATGCAGGATCTGGACCCTCTAGAGGAAAGGAAGCGTGGGAAATGCCCACTTACCCCTCATGAAGTGGGCTTAATGCTGCGTGCTCTTGGTTTTGCTAATAACACATACATATATGTTGCTTCTGGAGAGATATATGGCGGTGAAAAGACACTGAGACCACTCAGAGAGCTGTTTCCAAACTTTTACACAAAGGAAATGCTTGCCAATGATGAGCTCAAGCCTATGCTTCCCTTCTCTTCACGCCTTGCTGCCATTGACTACATAGTCAGCGACGAAAGTGATGTCTTTATTACTAATAATAATGGAAATATGGCCAAGATTCTTGCAGGCCGAAGGTAACAGTCCTTCCTACTTGTTCCCCCATTAGAGCTCTTGCGTTAACACATACTCTCTCGTTCCATTAAGATAGATGTTTTAGAAAAAAATTGTTTCACAAAGATAGAATTTTTTTGTGTGTTTTGTAAACTTCAAGAAAAATAATTAACTAAAAGTTATTGACAATAATATGTGTTTTTTCAATGTGTGAAAGCACTAAAAAAATCTATTTTGTGTTGGAGGGAGGGAGTATATTATTAATCATCAGACATGAGAATAACCACTTTTGAGTATGTGATCGCAGGAGGTACATGGGGCATAAGAGGACTATAAGGCCAAATGCAAAGAAGCTTAGTGCATTGTTCATGGACCGGGAAAAGATGGAGTGGCAAACATTCGCCAAGAAAGTGAAATCTTGTCAGCGAGGGTTCATGGGTGACCCTGATGAGTTCAAACCAGGACGCGGTGAGTTCCACGAGTACCCGCAAGCTTGCATTTGTCAGAGACCTTTCTCTTACGATAAAACCTCAACGGATGATGAAGAAGAAGACATACCAGAAGAGGTCCACAACAACACCAGCTCTGGACATGGTCATTTGTCTTCAGCAGACAGTGAGCGCGACGAAGTCTTTCCAGACTAGTAGATTGGTTCGTTGGATTTTACTGTAGCATACTACCATTAGAATCTACAAGGTTTTAACTACAAGTGTTATTTTGTTTCAGCTGTGTAAGGAGAGTTGATCAACAACACATTTAGAGGAGAGAGGTATATAGGAGCTTCCCATGTAGCTACTTGTTGCTTCAAAGTGTTTATAGATACTCTATCGAATAGGCATACATAACCCACCTCTCTCTTGTTTCTTTACTGGTTTTGAACCATCTAAACTATCTCTTGTCTTGTATTTTGTCTTATATTATTACTTCAAATCTAGTTTTTTTTTGTCTTCAACCGTTTGTTTTTTTTTTGTATTTCCTAGATTTCCTGAAGTGTAAAATCAAGTTTTCCTCTCTGATCCCTAACATTTTCTGTTTGTATTTTTTTCTTTGGAATCAAAGAAACATGTTGGTTTTGTCAATTCAAGTTTGATTATTTTATTTTGGTCCTATCTCAAGAGTCTTTGGAAGCACTGTGACATGGTTTGTTTTCAAGCTTATTTAAACTCAAATGAGACGCATACTAAACGAGAAACTACTTGATAAAATAATAATCTCACAACAAATCACCTCCCAATAGTTATTCCCCAAGCCATTCCTACCACTGAATCAACAGAGTGTACAGAGAATGAGGCATGGTCAAACAAAAAAATGAAGTTTGAAATTATAGCTCAGGAGAAAATACAGCACGGATGAGACAAGTGAACAAGGTAGTTGGGACAGAGAAGAAAGCAGAATGGTCACTCTCCTCCAGTGTATACAACTGAGACGGTGGCCACTTCTCCACCATACGGTCTTGGAGTATAGGGTCACATAGGTTATCCTTAGCAGTCTTGATGTAAACTCGAGGAACTTTGTCTGCTTCAGGGTTTGGAGGCAGCTTATCAATACCTCGCAAAGCCCTTACCGGAGACGGTCGCAACAGCTTAGACGCCAAAATTACATCCTACCAACAATGCAACAACAACCATATATATATATATATATATATATCTGATCACCGCATTATAATTACTGAAACATGATTAGAGAATTAAGTAAGAGAGTAACCTCAAGAGGACTTTGGCTATCATCGCCTTCACCATATGTAAACTCCCATATGTCTTCCTCTTCTCCCACAGACATCTTTAAAATATTCACAATAGTTTAATACATAGATTTAAAATATGTCATTATCAAAACCAGTGTTATAAAATTAGGTTAATATGTAAACTAACTTTTCAAGACGGCCCCTGGACACTGATTACCACTTAACAGGTTTTTAGACATTGATCAAAAGATTCAAAACCAATTAGTGCAAATGTTTTTTAAATGATTATGGGCTCGTCCTACATAAACCATGTTAAATAAACTGATAAGTCAAGAAAAGAGTCACTCACTATTGAATGAGGAGGAGATGTGGTTCCGGGTTGAACCATGTCAGCAACGAGGTAAACGGCCATGGAGATTTTGTCTGAGAACTTGCAGAGAGCTGCGGTGACACTTGCTCCGCCGATGCTATGTCCCACGAGTATGATCTTGTGGTGATGAGGGATATCGGAGAGGAGAGAGAAGAGAGGACGGTTATAATGGTCGAACTCGAATACGGTGTTAGCGTCGGTGAGGTTGATGCCGGCACTGGTGAGGTCGACGGTGGTGGCTTTGAATCCGGCGGACAGAAGAAGAGTGGTGAGTCTATACCAACACCAAGCACCGTGGCAGGCTCCATGAACGAGTACAAAGTGAATTATTGGCTCATCACCCCCGTCTCCTCCCATCGCAGTCACTCACACACTTACTCTAGAGAGTAGATGTTTGAAGTTAAGTTTAGTCCACTTAATTTTAACACCAAAAGTGAACGTGGTTTGGTTCACATGTTGGGGATAACGATTACCTGTTTCTCCGACCCGTGGGACCAAACTTACCGTCTCTCTTATAAAAATTGTCGTCAAAGAAAAAAGACTGTTAGAATATGTTTCGATAGTGAACTTGAAAAAGACTAATTAAAAAAAAAATCTAATAATACATGAATACTGAAACAAAAAATTCCTCTATTTCGAATTAATAGATGTTTTATGTTCTCAAATATTTTTTTTTTTGTCACGAAGTTCTCAAATATATTAAAATAAAAGATTAATTAAAAATTCATCATTTATTTTTAAAATATATTTTTACTAATTTTAAATTCATAGTGATTCAATAACATAATTTTAATTAATAGAATATATAAATAATAAATATTTTTTTTGACATAAAAAAAAATCTTGTAAAGACATTTATGAGGCAGTATTATATTATGGGATCCAAAACTATTAGGCTCATTAATTAGGTTTCGGCTCACTAAGAAATTGTAGTAAGGATATATTGGGCCGTAAAGTAAAGGCCCATTATAAGTAGTTCATTATCTGATTCCCGATTTCAAATCTCCTTTTCCGTTGATTTTCGACTTGAATGGTGATAGAAGTAGAGCCTCGGAGTATATTCCGGTACTTGATCGGAGCGGCGGTTATGATGATCGGCGTCGTGTTACCGGTTGGTTACATGATGTTCCGCAACAAGCGCGTCCCCTCCTCGTCTTCCTACTCTAAATAGACGTAGGTCTGTCTGCCCTTTTTTTCTTTTCTTTAACGCTTGTTTAGGGTATTATTATGTAGAGGAAGGTTTGCTTGCTAGTCAAGTAACTCTGAGAGTTTAATCATCCTCAACGATTGTTACTAACAGTCTTGGCTTTTACTTTTCAGGAACAAAGCTTTGATACAGAGAAAGCGGATTTGACTAGGATGATGATGACATATTGATATCTACGATTTTGTAAAAGTCATAAACCTAAGAAAATGTTGATTTTCTGGTTATATTCGAGATCTGTTATGTAACACAACCTCTTGTCTTTGGTGGAAAGATGATATTTGATATTGAGATTCGTTCATTTTAATGTACTTTCTTGTTTTGTAATTTGATTCTTCTGTTTTTCTGCGGTGTTAAAACTAGAATTATATTCAAAGCTTTAAAATAGTAGATATAGTGTTTCAATAGAGGTAGGAATATAGGTCAAATTAAAAAATCTGTTAACTAGAACATGTCAAAGATTTGGAGTAAGAATTGCACCTTGTTTGGTAGGATGAGAATGCTAAGAGAGTAGTGTTTGTGATTGTAGGAACAACGAGTTTTCGATGCTCTTGTCAACTCAGTGAGCAGACAAAATGTCAAAACTCAAAAGACACCAAGTGTTTTGTATTAAGAGTAACTCTGGACAATGTAACACAGATTCATATTTTTCATAAATAGCAAAACCTTGTTTGATAAACATTAATTTGTTGTTTTTGTTACAACTAGAAGAAAAATACAGTATTGATCTAAAACTGAGTTTTTCTACTAATTTACATACTTGTTAAAAATTATATGGAGTTAGTAATCGCTGATATATTTCGATTGCCCATATATATATATTCATAATATAAGATCAAGTTGCGAATTGGGTTGATAAACAAGAACTTTCACGATTGAACCTAAAACTGAAGGTATTAACGCAAGCAAATATAAAGGTATTCGTTTAAAACCATAATCCGAAGGCAATTGTATAGTCTCCAAAATTTGCAAAAAACACAAAGTCATCATCAAGCAAGAGATAAAACAGTAACACAACATGTAACCTAGACGAAGATAGAAGTAACAATGATCGCAAAAGAGCAATCAACGGTAACGGCGAAGGGAGAGAGAGTTGTTCTTCTTCCAGGTTGCTCTGCGAGACGGGCGGTTCTTGTGGTTGTTGTGACCTTTTCCGCGCAATCCTCTGTTCTTCTTTCCCTCAGACGTAAGTCCTCTGAGCTCACGGTGTTTGTGCACCGGGTTGCAGATCCAGTTGATCCTCGGGTCGTTACGCACTGCGTTGTGCGCCGGGTCAACCAAGATGATCTCGTAGTACTTGTAGGTCGAATCCTCGTTGAGCCAGTAGGAGTTGACGACTCTGAGGCCGCCCAGTTTCCTTCCAGCACGCTCCTCAGCAACGGAACGCTTGCTCCTCTGGAACTTGAGTTGGGTGACTCCCTGGTTTGTGGGCTTACCATACACAATTCCCTTTGGCACTGGCCTCTTGCGTCCACCACGTCTCACTCGGACACGGTACACCACAAACCCCTGTCATTCATTAAAATCCCAACACGATTAGTAACAGAGTTTAAGGTACCAATCAGAACAAGAGCTAGATTTTCAGACAAGTGTAAATCCAGCGAGTGAGTAAGAATAAATGTTTGTTTAAAAAACACAATAAACATCAATATCTCTCCACTAACAAGGCAACTTCACAGGAATATCAAAAACATGTTGTAATTATCTACACTCCTTTTACCAATAAAAGTCATGTTTTATAGAAAAACAAAACATATTTTGGAAGCAGAACTAAAAATCACCTGTTTGGCTTTGTAACCCAAACGACGAGCCTTGTCGGGACGAGTAGGCCTGACGAGACGGACGATCGAAGGCTGCTGTCTGTACTCCCAGCACCTAACCCTCTGCACGAACCTCATGACGTCGGACTGCTTCTTCCTCCATAGCTCAGACACATACTTGTAAGCACCTAGCGTTCACCAAAATCCATCTAAATTATTAAACTAGCTCGTAATAACAGATCCATAACACAACACATCATTTGAAACGCTAAATCGATCTAAAGGGAAAGATGAGAAGAAGGATTTACCCATTTTCGAAGTTTTCGCAGAGCCGCACAACAAAGAGTTTCTCCCTGGCTTTAAAGAAAAGGACTAGGGTTTTAAAGAAACTGGGCTTACTGATTAATGATATAAAAGCCCATTATGTATGGGCTTGAAAGTTTGGATTAAACCATATAAAAGCAAGAAGTATACTAGCATGGTTGATTTGATGGTTCGGTTCCCTCGTGATAGATATTTATTTACGTTTACATGTTAGCTAAATGACACTGATTAGAATAATCTGTGTCTTGGTGTTCCATCTTTTTTTTCTTGGAATATTTATTCGGCGTTCTTTCTCTTGTTTCCTTGGATCCATTTTCCAATGCACTTTTGATTTTGGGAGATCTTGGTGTTGCAAAATGCAAACTATAGTTTTTTGCCAGCATTTTTTTCAAGACTCTATTCTGCTGAGTTTCGGTTCCCAGTGTTTTTATATTGTTTTGGGATTATTATGGCAACAACTACGGAGAGAATAGCTATTATGAACAACTAGATCCTTGTCCGCGCTATGCGCGGATTCTATATTATAAAAAATTTAGCTTTTAAATTATTTTGAATATTTAAAATTATTTTGAATTAATTTAGAGAAAAAAAGCTTGGAATGTTTAAAACAATAATGCAGGTGATTATAGATGAAATATTTCATTATAACTTTTAAAGGGAAATTTTCATATTTACCACCTGGTACATTATGCATGTTTACCTTCAATAAAAAAATATTTTTAAAAAAGAAATTTTCCACGTTTACTACATTATTGGTATCACTATTCATGTTTACTTTCACTAAATAGACATTTTCAAAAATACCATCTTCATTAAGAATCAAAAGACCTTGCTTTGTATATATAATAAATAATTATTTAACTAAATAAAAAATTATGTTTTTGAATTATACTTTTTCAAATTTGAACTTTATAATAAATTTTTTTTGAATTTGTTTTTTAATTATCTTTTGGAAACTACTTTTTAATTTTCTAAATAATTATTCGTTTATATATTTATTCGAATCCTAAATTCCATATTCCGAAAACCTAGTATTAGGAATGTGGTATTTTTGGTATTTCCCTTTTTAAAACATTGTTATATTGATAGATTTTGTATTTCAAAATTTTATTTATTTGTTTAATAATTTGATGTTTTTATTGTTTTATTTTCAATATTTTCTCCATGTATCTTCTTTTCTCTTTCACTTTTATCAGGTTAATTATATTGACAACTATTATTTTATTTTGATATATTCAATTTCCGTATGTTTGACATAATCTTTGATTCATTTAAAAATATTTCATGTTATTTCTTCAAAAATTTAGCATAGATATCAACTAATTTTAGATGGTATTTTCCTTTTCTAATTTATTTTTACATTGATTTTTTCTTTTTGATAAATATGATTATTTTTAAGTTGTGCATTCCTTAAGACATGTTTAAAAAAAAACTATTAGCTAAACATTTTCATGTTTCTTTTTCAAAGAGCTTCCATATCAAGTTAAATTTCTTATTGATGTTTTTTATTTGTTATTTTTTCTAATTTAGTTTGGGAATATGATTATCATGTAATCTACAGTAAAATAAAACTTGTTAACATTGTTTTGTTGTTTTGTTGGACTCTTTTGAAGTTAGTTTCGATAAGTTAGTATATATATATATATCTATTATTTTTTTAGATATTTTTTTTAGCAAAAATTTTTTTTTTAAATATTTTTCTTTTGATTTCTTTGGTAGCTTATTTTGAGAAATTGTTTAAAATATCATTAATTAGATACTACATTTAAAGATGATTTTGTCAATGAATCATATAGTGAGAATGGGACTTGAACATGTCTTTGCTTGAGTGGTTGCATAGAAGTTGGTGAGACTGTATAAGAAGTTTGGTTTCAGGCACGTGAGTAACAGTTGCCTTTCAAGGCGTGGACAATGTTTGGGATGGAAACTACATTAGTTGTTAATGTGTTTATTATTTAGAGAAGGGATGAAAGGGAGAAGTTGCATACATGTTTGTTGTTGCTAATATTATTAGAGCAAGATGAGTAAACCACTTTTGTTTGATTCTGCACTTTCCATAAACAGATGACTCCCAAATCCAGTTTTTCATTGCATTAGTCTGATTTGACACCACTGAAAAAAATTGTTTGCCTCTTGATCTCACCTAAAAAGAATCCATAAAACCTTACTTGAGTGGTCATCTCCTTTGGCATCTTCGTACCAGTGTGGATACTGTAAGCATATAATAAAATATCAAAACAACTATAACAGATACATATCATTAGCAACATGAGACAAACTACTTTAAACACTTTAAAATTAACCTGCGATTTATAATTCACAATGCATGTTATCGTAAGAGCCAGCTAATTGTTCTTAAAGGTAAAATAAAATGCAACTTTATTTCAGAATAAAATATGTTGTTATAGTGTTTTTGATTATCAAAAGTTATGTCATAAGAGATCTTACTATATGGGGCTTGTGGTCGAAGAAAATCATGCAAGTAACTACCACCCATTTGCTTGACATTCGTGCTTCTTGTCTGTAGGGCATCGTCAATCTCGTAATAATCAACGAAAGCTGTCGTGTGTTTCCAGAGAAACCTAAATCCTCGATTTCTAAATTTACTAAACTATACCTTCAGGTCATCATTTGAGACACTCAGGCTTGTTCTGCCCACTCAGAAACTCTTGCAAGGTTTTGCCTGCAAAAACAAAAGGTCCATCAGAAAGTGTCACGATAATATCATTACCAAGAATAGAGTCATGATAACATATGAAGCATCTCAAGGAATTTAAACACATACCAAAAATAATTTCAAGAACATTTTCACTAATTCATATCAATTGCAATTAAGGGGAACAAATTTATTGGTTTGAGAATATGAGGCTGTACCTTATCGTCAAGGAAGAGCAGCTCAATGCCAATGAGCGTCCCAAATTTCACTGGAAACTGCCGATGGAACCATGAAGGTTGATTTTGAAGCCATAAAATCTGGAATCTTTTTTGCTGGCCTATGGAGTAGTGCAAGATCGATAACCCGAGGAATATATATATATATATTGCTGGGGAAATCGAAGGGGCATCTGACATTGGAATGTTTAATTATTAAATAAGGTTTTCAGGAATCTAAGTGGTCATTACGGAGCTGCTGAACGGTTGTCTTTAAGGTTTTTGGATTGTCTTTAGGAGCTATACTGGAAACGTTAGAGAAATGAATAGATACAGATTTAATGGGGTTAGATGATGACATGTAAATCTTGATGATGTGGCACTTTTATTGGATATAAATATTTTGGTTGATGTGGCATAGTCTATGAGTCTCAAATTTAGTACCTTTTATATAGTAGGATTATTAGTACTAGATCGTTTTTCCGCGCTACGCGCGGATAATATACTTTTAATTTTTTTTTCATATTTTTTTCACATGTAAATTATTATCTTAATTTTAGTTTAAGTTTTTTTATTTAATCAATTGCAACTTACTATTTTTACTTTTATGGTAAATATTTTGTATAAATGAGGAAATTTAGTTTTAAAATTTTATTTATCGTTTTAAAATTTTATTTATATTAATCTCAAATAAGTTTCAATGATATGAAATGAAAAAGAGTAACCTGACGGTCATTAGGCGCTAGTTGGATCCTCTCGAGGCTCAGAACAAACAAATTTGTTCAATAATGCACCTGCATTTATTATTATTGTTTTACGTAAATTTTATAAAATTGATGATTGATAACTGTTTTAGAACTGAAACTGTTTAAAATTTATCTATGCATTATTAAATAGTAAAAATATTAAATTATAAAATAATATTAATATTAATTAGAAGTGACGTAAAAATACTATTATTAGTGACCAATAATTTAATTATAAAAAAATTATTGATCCGTACTTTGATATTTCTTAGAAATATTATTTATTCACCAACCAATAAAAGTCTGCAAGCTCATATTCAGTAGTTGAAAAAAAAGAAACAAAATAATAGAATTTGCCAAATTATATCATATATTTTTTTAAGTAAAAATAAATAAAAAATAGTACAAACCTTTTCTAACATTGTTAACGCCGTCATCAAAACAATAAACCTTAAATCCTAAACATTAAACCCTAAAAACTAAACCTTAAATTTTTAGGTAAATCCTAAACTTTTGGGTAAACTCTAAATCCTTGGGTAAATCCTAAATCCTTGGGTAAACTCTAAACCCTTAGGTAAATCCTAAACTATAGGGTAAATCCTAAACCCTAGGGTTTAGGGCTAAGTTTTAGAGTTTTGCTGACGGCGTTTAGAATTTAGTGTTTAGGATTTATTGTTTAGTTTTTACGATTTAGTATTTATGATTTACCCAAAGGTTTAGGGTTTAATGGTTAGATTTTAGGGTTTAGTGTAATTTTACTGACAGCGTTAATAATGTTTTAAAAAAACTCATTTTTTGCAGCTTGTACTATTTTTTTAAAAAAAAATTTTACTTTTTATTTTATTTTAAAAACAAAATATGACTTAGCAAATTTTTGTTATTTTGCTTTTTCTAAAAAAAAAAATATGATATGACAGGCTCTAGGGTAAACAAAAAAAAAACTCTTCTTAGAGTGTATAAATGTTGTTTTTGTAAATTTGTTCTAATAGAATTTTGATAACATTATAGTAAATAAGTCTTATGTGGCTTTGGACTTCTGTAAATTGAAATACAATTATATATGGATAAACTTTTTTCTAATTAATTACAACGCATAATAGTGTATGAACCAAAATTTCTTTTGAAAATATAAATTTAAATATATGGAAGGAAAAAACATTAGAAGCTGCAATCAGACAAGAACATCCTTTTTTAGAATTTTTGGAGAAACAAATGTATGTTATGATTTCTGAGAGAATTTTAATTTTAGCTTTTACCCCAAATTTGATATCATTATTTAAATTTATCTTTAAGATATAACTATTTTCATAAATGCTTTAAATTTCTGAAAAAAATAAAACTGACATTATAAATCATTTAAAAATGTATAAAATCATTTATAAAATATTTTTAAAGGTTCATAAATTCAAACCCAATCCATAAATAATGTAACCTTTATATTTATAGACTTACTTTTAATTTTTAAAATATTAACTGAGATACTAAGGCAGCATAAAACAAAAACTGATAATATATTTTTGTCAGCCGTGACCATGACTGGAGCAACATCAGGACCACGACTATTTCTCTCTGTATCTTCAATAGTGCTCTGGAATCGTTTATCCTCAAAGATGACGTTATTGTCATCAGAAACATAGCTTGTGTGTGAACGCGATGAAGCCAAGCTTGACTGTTTCTTGAGCTGAACAGCTATCGTTGACATCATCTTTAATTGGCTGCTGCTTTGCTCTGCCTATTTTAGCAAAGGAATCATTCTGCCTCATCTCCAATGAGTTATCTCGAGAATGACCTTTCTTCCATGAAGCATGTTATGATTGTTCATCAACATTTTTCTTAGAAAGCTCTGCCCTGGTAGTAGATTGATCTTCTTCTTCCCTGCAACTGCTTCTTGGCATTTCTTCTTTAACAAAACCTCCGCTTTGCACATTTGATCTACTATGTCTATGTGAAGGTTCATTTCTTATATTATCATAAGAGGATGAGTTCGGCGACTCTGTGAAACTCTGCATCGTCATCCTCATCCTTTCTTTGCTTGAAAGCTCAGCAGCTGCACGTGCAGCAAAACTTAACTCGCTCTTTCAGCAGACTTCTATATATTATAATTTTGTAATCATTAATTTGTATTTGTTTATAAAAAAAATTTAAACCATGGATCATAAAATTTGAATGTTAGATTTTTTACAGTTTTAATAATTTATATTCGTTTTTAAAAATTTAAAATATAACATATACAGAAAATTTATTTTTTATTATATGGTTAATGTGGTTGTTTAATTTATTTTAATAGTTCAAAATTAAACAAATAAGATAGACGATAAAGTATTTTTTATCAAATCTTTATTATTCAAAATCATTAATTGTCATATATACTTTAGCCACATTAGGCAATTTCATAAGTTCTAGTTAAGGAAATAATAAAGAACATTAATAATGAATTTATGGTTAGTTTAATAAAAAACTTATTAATAATTAGATGAACCAATATATTTATCTTGTGATTTTAAGAATCATCATAATGATGACATGTGGCTACAAAAAGAAGTTATAAAGTTTCTCAATTAATATATAAGGGATGTTATTTTTACAAAAGAAAGCTGTAATTTTTGCACAGTGTAATTTTGTTGCAGTTGATTAAGTTTTTTTTATTGTGTTCTAATTCGTAGGGAATATTTACCACATGTGAAAAATTCAAATATTTTTAAAAGGGGGAAATGCTAATTTCAGTAAAATTGAAATGCAATTTCTTTTGTATGATAATTTTTTTTTGAGCCCGTATAATTTAATTTAAATGTTAATGATGCAAGTGATAATTTTGAGTAAACCATACATCTTTTTAAAATGAAACTAAATTCATTTAAATTAATTTTTTGGAAATGAATTTTTCCTAATACAACCTAAATGTGCGTGAATTTTAAAATATCAATTAGGTAATCTAAAGTTTTAACCCATGTAAATTATTTAATATTTATCCTAAACTTCTTATCCTAGTTGTTCTCAAAAAAAAAACTTCTTATCCTAGTTCCGTCGACTCCTTTGTTCCATGCTGCGTTGTCTACAGATATAGAAAATACATTTCTATGTATATGTTTGGTGAAAAGTTAAAAACACTGAAAGTTAGAAATGATAAGGTTTATGTTAAGAGACAGACAAAACATATGATAAAGAAAAATGTCTCCAGTCACGTCAAACACCACCATCTGATCATGAATTACCATGAATTCATAAAAAGAAGATAGGCTTTAGGAAGATAACTCCAGAAATATTACGTACTGAGACTGAGATTGGTTTTCTGATCATTGCAGTTTCAGTTCACATGCGACTCTGCTTGGCTCGTGAATGTAGTAAACAATATAATGTATCACTAATTTTTTTTTATTTAAAACTCCTATTGGATTTATCCTGTGAAAAAATGTATAAATGAATTGTTTGTTTGATAAAGAACTTCTAAACCGAAATTTGGAAAACTCGGTTAAACCAAACAGAATGAAGAATCACGTGAAACATATCATACTTCTCAGGCTTCACATGCCACAAAAAAATGCTTCTGTACTCTCTTCACTCTCATCTGCAATTGCTTATACCTACGTTCCAATATAGACATCAAAATCTTCTTCAAGTTGGGTATATCTTTCTCCAACACAAAAACCGCAAACGACTCCCACTTCAAAACCTCGAAGAAAGGTGGCACAAAGTTATCAGATATGATTACTGGAACACAACCATAGAAAATAGTATTTGCTCGTCTTCATGAACTGAAGATAGTTCTTGTTTCCTTTAGACCTCAGAAGCTTCCCGAAAATTTTCAGGTCAGGATCTTTGTTGTTCACCCCAGTAAGAGAGTAGTATTGGCCTAACGTACCCGTGATCGGGTTGACCAGCAAATTAAAGAAAGCTACTGTTGGCCTTTTGGACGCAGACTTGCCACCGATGTTACTTAGTGGTTTCTTGGGATATCTAACGTATGTCTCCGGTAGAGATGTGTCCTTTCCAAAGACAAAGCCTTCTTTAACATCCGAGTTACACAACGCCCTTATAGTCTTGGAAAAATGCTTGCGTGTCTCCGATGGAACCTGAAAATGTAACAAAACGACATACATTTATTAGTAAATGATCTAAATGATCCAACCGTTATAACCTCATATAGACGAAATGTCACAAAACACCATATAATATTCTAAAAAAATGATCTCAAATCTCACAATATTTACAATGCCACCAAAATGTTACAAACGACATGCATTCGTCAGAAAAATGATCTCAATGATCCAACCTTCATAACTTCACATAGATCTCAGAAAAATGATCTCAATGATCCAACCTTCATAAAAATGATCCCAAAGCTTAATTACAACTCCATAGCATAATGTCACAAGACATACATGTATCAGACAATGATCTCAGTGATCCAACCTTTATAACCTCGCATAGATAAAATGTCACAAAAGACCATATACTAATTTGTTCTCAAAAACTCACATATTTACAACTTACATAGAGTAATTTAACAAAAAGACATTACGGTTTCAGAAAATGGTCTCAAAGATTGCATCTACATAACTCAATAGATATATCAGAAATGTCTAAAAACATTCTCATGTCAAGGAGGAGACGTTACCCAGTCATGGCAGGCGGCAAGGAAATGATCAGCTCCAGAAGTTCGATTCCAAAAAGGATATTTTGTGGAAATGAAGTCAATATAGTCTTTTAGATACTTAATGAGATTGCGGTGTCTGTGTGAGTTCTTTACATATAGTGTCTCCTCGAGCATCTGGGAACTGAATGGTAAGTAGAAAAGATGAGCTTTTGTAGAGAGAGAAAGAATCATCATGAAGAATGATGCATCTCTCCTACGAACATCAGAGAAAGGAAAACAACAACACAAGCAACCAAAACTCACCAAGCGGCTCACACCAGAATCGTGACTTCTGCAACCCAACAGCAGCTGAAACAAAATCTTTGCCAATTAGTATCTATAAAATCACATCAACAGGGATCTCTCAAAAGGTTGGAAAAGCTAGAAGAAGCAGACTTTTGAGTCAATAATATCCTTGAGACGGTTGAGCTCTTCAAGCGCAATGTCCCAGTTCTGCATCAATATCTCAGATGCTAGCTTCCCCCACAAGGCACTCATACTTCTCTCAAGGTTAGAGCAAAGAGTCCTGTACTGGAAAGATAATCAGCGGCACCTGAATAATTCCCACATTCAAACTGAAACTTGGCGTACTGATTCAACGCCTCAATCTGGTCTGGACCAATCTGATAAAAAAATATTATACATCAAAACTGAGTTCCTCATACTAAACACAAACGAAACAACACAAAATCACAACCTGGTAACGTTCTTTCAGCATCTGGAGATTGTATTTCTTATCACCTCTTAGCTCCTGGACAGCATTAGGGTTCAAAAGGAACGTCACGAGCAATGCAGCCGCTTCCTCCATATCTATCACCAGAAACATTCATGATAAACCAATCAACCAACAAAGACGAAAGAGGCAAACTTTCACAGAGATTATTATACCTTGGGGAGCGTCTTCTGTGTGGTCGAGACTCTTGTGGATGTCCATGGCGTAATCAACCATGTTGGTCTTGTTCAGAAGCTCGATCTTGAACTTGAGGATCTGCTCATCAGGGTAAAGTTGATGCTCTTGAAGGAACTCGAGTATAGGGAAGACCAGGTGTCTGTACCTGGCCATTTTGGCTTGATTGACCTCTTTCTTTGAATTTGCATCCCCACCTTTTGCTGATCCCTTTGTGTCACCCTATTGATAATTAAAGAGAAAATGAGCGGCTCAACTGCCATAATTGACGTAGTCGTTTTTGGAGGGTGAATGACAATTTCGAAGTTACTTCTTTTCTCTCACCCTTCGTCCTTCCTTTTATATAAACCTTCCTCTCCTCGTCCTCTTTTCTCATCTCCTCAAGCCATTTCAAAATCAAATCTAGTTTGAGAGAGATAACACAGACGAAACCAAGCTTCTTCCATCTCGTTGCCGCAGATCAAACTTTCCTATTCCTCGGATAAACCTCTCCTTCTGCGGCGGCGAAACAGAGGAACAAACCTCACAAACCAACAAAGGCAATTCAATAAAAATTGATACTTCTCTGAAAACTATCAAAGATCTGCATCACCCAAAAGATTTTCTCAGTAAAAAGCCTTAACTACAGAGAATTAGAACACAAAACAGGATCAAAAGACCTTAACTTTTCAATCAACCCACCAAACCGCAAAGGAGACTCGTCAAGGGAAAAACACATTTAGTTTCTTCACCATTCCTCATCTCAACACCCACCGACTCGAAGGTATCGTCGGAGGAGGTTCGGAATCAGGTTCGGGATGGCCTTGTGGATTCATCATTGGAAGAGAGACATAGAGAGAGAGACAGAGAGGAAGAGATAGAGACAAAGAGATGTTTGAGCAAAAAAAAAAAGAGACGAAGAGATGAAGAGAATAGACGGCTCTTCCACACCCTAATTAGGTAGGACCGTAGGAGGCGTTGAAGAATGAAAACTTGAAGAAAAAAAAACAGTTGGAATCGAGGAAGATGAATCACAATCGAAGTTGGTTTCCATGTTTTGGGCTAAAATAGCATACGTGGTAAAAAGAATAATTCTTATTGGCTGATTTAAATTGAGGACGTGGACACTCTCCCTGTTGATTATATATCCCTTTTAATATAGTATAGATTAAAAAAAAGAATAAAATCAGCATTACTAATTTGAAACAACGTCGAGTGTTGAATTATAGGAGTACAATCTCAATCGAAATTTTTGATAGAAATAATTGGATACAAAAATGTTGGTATACAATATTTTTTTTTGGCATATATTACAAGTATATTTTAAAGAAAATCAGTAAAAAAATTGTAACTATCCAATTTTAAACGAGAGGAATTTGCTAAAAACAACCTAAATATTCATTTTAAATCAAAAAGTAGCACACATATTCAATAAAATGCAAAATCAACCTAAAAGATGGTAAAATATTATTTAATTCTTATGACCAAATAAAAAATAAAAAATTATTTTATGATTCTGTAATTCATAAGTCTACACGTAACCAAAAAAATCTAAATATCTGTAGACCTTCAGAGAAATCTACTTGGTAGACTTATTTTATAGTCTACATCATAATTTGATCTACTAAATCAAGGGGAATTGCATCATACATCCATCAAACAAATTATAATTCATCCACTACTTAAAAATCATGGTTTTTCAAAATACACTGTACACATTATAGATTATTGACATATTACCCTTTTCAACCTACCGGTGAAACCTACTAACAAAAATAATTAAAAAATATATAAAAAAATTTTAGCCACATCTTCTAATCCATCACCACCACCGCCACGTCTCTACTCCACCATCTCTTTCCAGTGTTTCTCTTTCTTCTTCAGATTATCAACAAAATCATACATTTTCTTCTGTCACATAATTCTTCTCTTTCAATACTTCACCAAAAGAACAATCAATTGTTCTAAAGAAAAGACAACGATGAAGTTATAGACGGTGAGCACACACAATAACTCTTTTATTTCTTTTTTTTTAAAATCAATTGATTTTCACAATCATGCTTTTGTTTTTATTTATGTTTTTGTTTTAAAGATCCACTGGTGAAGAACAGACAACGATGAAAACGTAGACGGTGAGCACACACAACAACTCTTTCATTTTTTTCTCAAATCAATTGATTCTCACAATCATGATTTTGTTTACATACTATGTTTTCGTTTCTGTTTTTGTTTTACAGATCCAGTGGTGAAGAACAACGACGGCGATTCGGTAAAAGCATCATCGTGTCGGGAAAAAGAGAGGAGATGAAGACGATCTCTATATGGTGGTGAAGAATAATGATGGTGAACAAAATGAATGTGTATCAGCCTGCCTAAAAAGAATAGAATTGAAGAAGATGAACTCGCCGTCTATACTATATTTGGTGAAATGAATAGTATAGTATATATTCTTAAGTATAGCTACCTATGTACGGTTACCATACTATTTGAGACATATTTCTATACTACTCCTTAAAAATGTAATAATATGTCATGTTTTTAAATTTGATAGGTCTCTTCTTTGTCATTTTGTGTGATTGATTGTAATATGAAATTCATTTTTCGAGTGTTGGACAAATTTGATTATTTGAAATATTCGTTTACTATACTACTTAGACTATATGGAGTATAAGATATGCAACATGCTAACCAAGTAAATGTGCTTTCAAGTGTTTAATATTGGAAAACAATTTATAGATTGTATTTGGATTTATAGGTTCCTGCCTAGGGTTTAGATTTACTAAGTAAATGTTTGGATATAGTAAACCTTATTATATACATTCTATTTGGGTTTATACTTCCTTGATTAGCGTTTAGATTAATCTATTTATTTAGGTTTAGGGTTTATGGTATATTTGGATTAGGGTTTAGTGACTAAAATTTAGGGTTTAGTATTTAGAAGGTAAGGGGGTATGGTGGGGTGAGCATTAACTTCTTTCATGCACTCATAGAGATTTTATAGTTTCACCAATATGTACTATGTTATTTATTTTGTTTCATTCTATTTGAGTTTTGTGTTTATATTTGGATTTAGGGTTTATATCTGAGTTAGGGTTTAGTAATTAGAGTTTAGGGTTTAGGGTTTAGTATTTTGAAATTTATGTTTGGGTTTTGTGTTTATATTTGGGTTTAGGGTTTATACACTTTTTATTTTTAAAAAATTTATGTTTCTATCCACTCATTCTACTGCATATAGTATATAAATATGTTGTAAATAAATTTGTGACATGAGTTATTTTAAGTGATGTGTTCGTAAATAATAGTGATTCATTATTGACCAGCAATATAAATTTCTTAGATGGATTAAATTGGTATGTGGCTGCATGTGTTTCAATCAAATAAAATACTCTTAATTTAATCTTCACCCTATGTTATTTTAACTAAGTCATATCTAACAATACAATATTACCGGATGATTACAGGAATAAAGAGCAGAACCGGATAATAATTGACATAAATGATAGCTATTACATTACGTCAAAATCAATGCCACTCACTTAATTTTGATGCCAAAGTTGGTTATTCAGCAAATTCACCCATAAATTAATTTTAAAAATGTAAGAAAATTTTTTTTTGTAAATTTTTTAATTAATCATCAATATAAAGGTTAGTATGAAGTTTATTAATTAACTTTATATAATTTAACAATTTAAAAAATATATATTGATTCGGTAACCATGTGTTAGATAACTTTTTATGGTTTAGCAACAAAATGTTCTAACATGTTTTATCTTTAAGGGTTAGATTTTAGATTGAGATTTTTTTTTGTTTTATTAATTTAAATTTGCATATCAGTGTTGAGTAGTTTATATTTTGTATAAGTAAGATTAGCGACTCGTGGGAAACCCACGGTGGGACGTCGTAAACTTTGATTTCACTACGGCACACACTTCTTCTTTTCTTCCTCGTGGTTTTGTGCATCCGCTGCAGATCTTAACCGTGTGGTACAATGTATATACTTATTAGACACAAAGTATTACTTATCGGTAGTTGGAAGAGATCCTAACTAATATATAAAATAGATGGGTCAATCCACTTATTACCAATTGGTTTTAGGTTGAAAGCCATCAAGCTTAACATGGTAACAACAAGCATTATTTTTGTCTAAAATAATCATAAAATAAAATTTAAACTTTATATACATATTTCAAATCAAAATAATAATTTAAAGGTGATTTATATTAAAAAAATGATTTAAAATATACATATATTCAAAAATTTATTTTTACTAAAATATTTTCCAATAACCATTATAAAAATAATGTTTTCAATATATATAATTAAAATACAATAAAAAGTCCAATTTCATATACCAACTTAAATTATGGTTTTTATATTTCACATTAAATTTTTAAAATATTATATATTATTTTATACGATGAAACATATAAAATACTATTAATTATATAATTAAGTATATGATGGTACATATAAAATACGATTAATTATATGATGACATATATATGATATATAATAGTGACTAGGGGTAGGATTTCGGGTATCCATTCGGATTCGGTTCGGATTAGTTTGATTTCGGGTTTCCGGGGTCAAAGATTTCAGACCCATTCAGATATTTCTAAATTTTGGTTCGAATTATTTTCAGATCTTTGCGGGTTTGGGTTTGGGTTCGGATAACCTATTTAAATTATTTTTAAAAAATTTAAATTCATTATATACTTTAAATTTCTCAAAATCTGTAAACAAAATAAAATATTACATATAAATTTGAATAACATATGTTAGAATACCTAAATTTAACATATAAATTGGTTTGTTTTAAATATTTGGATCGAGAATCAATAATTATTTTAAATATTTTTGGTATTTTGAGTATACTTTAAATATTTTAGATATTTATTTTTGACTATTTGTAGATAATCTCAAGTATTTAAACCAACTTAAAAGTATCATTTGTATTATGGATGTCTTTATATACATTAAATTTAAAAATAATTAATATGTATAAGTATGTAAACCTTTTTCGGATACATTTGAGTATCCGAAATACTTCGGTTCGGATCAGATTTTGAATCTTTAAATATCAAAATTTTGAATGATTTGGATATTTAATCAATTTATATTCGGTTTTGGACTACTTTTTCGGATTGGGTTCGGTTCAATTTTTCAAATTTGGATTTTTTTATCAAGCCCTAATATTGACATGAAAACCAAATATTAACATATTTTGAAAAATACATCTGCGCGGGCGTGCAGGTCAAAATTTAGTGAGTCTTTACGAAAAAAAAATAATAAGGAAAAAGAAAAGAGACGGAGCGAAAGGAGAAGTTCATTTGAAACACTAGTTTTTCTATGATAAACTTCTAGCACACGTATCTTATATCCACTATAACGACCAATGTTTTTTTAATGTTAGAATTATTTTATGGAAACTCTGCGATGCTCTGATATAATATATTTATCTTGGTCAAATTTAAAGCAGCAGGTACTAAATTGTCGGATTCAGGAGTTACCATATTTAATTATGGTGTTCCAATGAACGGACCGAGATAAGTTTGTTGCAAATCAAGTTATCAATCACCATCTTCAATTTCAATGTAGAGAATGGACGCTCAATGTGCCGTCTATTTTTACGATCTCGACTGAAACCTAATGTATAAACTATAAGATGTGAATGATAGAGAAGACAGAACTGATAGGGCCTTGAGTGTCCCATGAGATAATAACGTGACGTCTTTGCCCACATGTGCTTACTCGTTACAACCACTTCTCTTAGTTAAGTGGTCCAACAAATTTGCTCGTCATTTCTCACGGAAGACAGAAACAAAACGATCTTATATAAGATGTACCCATCTCTAAAAAAATGAATATTTAAATATTGTTTTTCCAGGATAAATTCTCTCAAATAACATAAGTTTTTAATTTATTTATTCTTAAATCAGTTATTATCAATAAGCCACATTGTTAAGACAATCATCAGAGATATCTACTTTCTCTTCTTTTCCTCACATTCTCTGTAAGAGCATCTCTAACATCACTCTATTTTTCACTCTAAAATATAGTTTAAAGTAAAAAATACTTCAATGGTACTTTATTTCTCACTCTAGAATAGAGTAAAAAATAGATTTACTCCAAATATAGAGTAATTTATTTATTTTTTGTTCATCATTCTATTTTCTACTCTAAAATAGAGTACCATTGGAGCAAACTCAAACTCTATTAGAGAGTTACTCTATTTTAGAGTAAAAAATAGAGTAAGCCATTGGAGATGGTCTAACATTCAAAGACAATTTTTTTTGTTAATTAGCATAGAGTATGTGTGACATTTTAGAGTTTAATTTTAGTAATATATGACCTTAAATCTTAGTTTTGACAGTGTACAATTTTTCTTCTCAAACCAAATGTATTATCAGAGGAACCGTGTGATTAAAGTTTAAAGGTATGTTTATGTTAGTAACATGCATAGCCGTGCGAACACCTGTGACTAACAGAAGCGTGGGTAGAACAAAATGTCCAAAATTTTAAATTACAGTTACAAAATACTACTGTTACATAGCAATCTGTTTTTAAAAAATCAACAATTAAAATGTTCATTTTAAATTTCTAATTATAAAATTTTCTTTTCTGTAAAATTAATAAAAAAATCAAATGTTTTTGAATCATTTTTAGTGCAAAAATTAACCAAAATTACTTAATCTTTTTCTTTATCTTAAGTTTTATAAGATTAACAACTTTTTATTTATTTATTTTGGTTATTTTACTATTAAAACTAGGAGAATGTCATTAGGTAGCCATTGGAATATTATAACCATAACAATCGACATCTATGATTCTCTTCATCTAGTCTGTATTAAGCTTACCCAAATTACTGACATAACCCATATATATATTTCTATTATGTAGGATTAAAAAAATAAAATTAATAAAAGATATGATTTAATCAGATTAATAATTAATGAAAGTTACCCTGATGATCCAAGAAAAGGTGCCCTATAAATTTCGTAAAAACTGATGCCCTTAGCGAAAGCTTCATTTTTAACAATGGATGCGCAGCTCTGGTAACATGTGAACTTGGATTATAACTTTAACAGTGGGAATTTTATCTATTTCTTAAAATCAATTATTTTAATATCCAATTTATTTTAAGAAAAATCTAAATCAATTTTGCACGTTTTCCATCTTATTTGTTTGTTTTATAAAAAAAATATGATGGTTATGCTTTTAATTGTTTTTATCTCATATCAGATTTGAATATCCATAAGATATTTCTTACTTTTATGGATATTAAATTTTGGATATCCAAAAAAATTGATCTGGATCCGGTAATCAAACTGAAGATCCAATAAAATTAGAGATGGGTACTGGAAGTTTTTTGAATATTCGAAATGTTTCTATTCCTAAGCCATCAAAGATAGCGTAATTTAAATATCATATATACCAAAACTTTAATAGAATTAATCCCAAATAAAAACTTATGTTAAATATGGACAATAAAAATGTGTAAAACGAAAACTATAGGTACGTGATTTTGCAATCTATAAGAGAAACATATATATTAGTTTCTTTTGTCAACGATATATTCATAGTTAGATGAATAGTTATGATTTGACCTACGTGGAGAGTTGGTCCTTAGTAGAAGCTGCTAGCTGAAGCATGCTGTGTGCATGGGCTTGGAGCCAATAGGTTATAAATAGATTTCAGCCGATTTCTATGTGGAATATGAGACACTGTTCATAAATATACTAGAGGTTGATCTGCACATTCGTGTGAATATTTTTCATTTTATAAATATATAATTTCGATGTTGTCATAAAGGTTTTAAATAATATATAACTTACATTTAGGGTGTTATACATTGTAGTGATCTGTTATTTTTTGTTATAGAGTGATTTGTTTTATACATTTCATATTCTTATTAATTGTTATTACTTATTCATATATTTTTGAGTTTGATACATAAATTATAATCTGATCAAATCAAATATATAATCTCCTTTGCTATATCATCTTAATTTATATAATTTGCATACAATACATTTTAAAATTTATTTAGTTATAAAGTAGAGAGATATTTGTTTATGATAATTTATATTTCCATGTTGTGTTTACAAAATAATACTTTAACATTTATCACTTTGGTATTTTGCGAGATTTTATAAGTAAATACATTGTTATGTTTAAATAATATAGCTCTATTTTTAGTAAATTGTATAAATACAAGTATCTATCATATTATTTTAATAAATGTTATCAATATATGATCTTTTTGGATGTCATGGTATTGAGTTTTCTGAT
The DNA here is from genome assembly GCF_000309985.2 of Brassica rapa. NCBI lineage: Eukaryota > Viridiplantae > Streptophyta > Magnoliopsida > Brassicales > Brassicaceae > Brassica > Brassica rapa. The sequence continues at coordinate 10,464,542 of NC_024802.2, forward strand.
TTTTTATTATTAAATTAATATAACAAAATATTCTATTACTTTTAATTTTTACAACATATTTTTTGTGTTACATTTCAAAACATTATATTTTAGCATTTATGATTTTATATTTTATAAAATTTGGAATCATTTTGAGTTTTTAATTTTATTTTAAAATTCTATATTTGGTCAAGAAAAATATAGAAAATTACAAAATTAATTTTTTAGTTTGGAAAATTAAATGATTTTTGAAGTTTTTTGTCACTAAACTAGTTCAGTATTATATAAAAATATATTTGAATTTTTGGTAAATGTTTTTATATTTTCTCAACAAATTTTGTTATAATGAAAATAAACATTAATTTATAAGTAAAATTAATTTGTAATTTATATTTTTAATTAATTATTAAAAATTCAATATTTTCTAGTAACAAATTTTGTAAAAAATACATGAACTAAGGGTTAGTTATATACAATTATATTTTATATATAATTATTTATATATAATATATTGCCGTGAATTTCAAGTTAAATAAAATGATAATATATAAATATAGATATAAAAGTTAAACATATGTTAATAATTTTAGTTTTTGTATAAAATATTATTTAGTTTATGAATTTTAACACGTTTTTGGACGTTGATTGATGATTTATTAAAATGAAACCGTTTAAAAAAATCTGTTATTCTACTAATTAAATATAATTTTTGCATATTTAATTTATAGTGAATGTATATTTTAATATAATATAGACTATAATTGTAAAATTTATAAAATATCAAATAATTTTTATTTTGTGACAAATGTTTTAATTATTATTAATTTTTAATAAAATTACATTAATAATTACGAAATTATAATGTGTTATTTTATTAAAAATGAAATGTTAATTTATAATTAAAACTAAAATTGTTTTATTATTAATATATTTATAGATTATTAAGATTTAATGCAAATAATAAAATATATCATATTAAGTAGTTAAGTAAATGATCTTACCATGACTTGTAAATGTAGATAAACTAGGACTCAAAATTAATATATTTGATATTTTGGATGTTATGGTATTATGTTTTCTGATTTTTTTTTATTAAAATAAGATCTCAAAATATTATATTACTTCTATTTTACAGTATAATTTGTTTTTTTGTGTTATTTCAAAAAAAAATATATTTTAGCATCTATGATTTTATCTTTTATAAATTTTGGATATTATCATTTTGATTTTTTAATTTTATGTTGAAAATTGTATACTTGGTCAAGGGAAATTTGGACAATTACACAAATATTTTTTAGTTTGAAGGATTATATGATTTTCGAACTTTTTGTTACTACATTAATTATATATATTATAAAAATATATTTGAATTTTTGGTAAGATTTTTTATATTTTTCTCAACAGATTGTTTGTAATTAAAGTAAACATTAAATTTATAAGTAAAAATTAATTGCCATTTAATTTTTAATTAATTATCAGAAATTCAAAATTTTGTAGTAACAAATTTTGTAAAATAACACATGAACTAAATGTTAGTTATTTACTATTATATTTTATATTATTATTTTTTAGATAATATATTGCTGTGAGTTTCAAAAGAAATAAAATGATAATATATAGTTGTAGATATAAAAATTTAACATATGTTAATAATCTTAGTTTTTTTTGTAAAATATTACATAGTTTACGAAATTTTAACCCTTTTTAACGATGCATGATATTTATTTAAATGAAATTGCTTTAAAAAAGTCTGTCAATATACTAATTAAATATAATTTTGTCATATTTAATTTACAGAACATGTCTATTTTAATATAATATAGACTACAATTGTAATATTTTTACATTACTAATTATACAATTATAATGTATTATTTTTTTTTATTTTTTTGATCAACAATTATAATGTATTATTTTATAAAGAAATATTAAAATTTTTGGTACGATTTTGTCAGATTTTTTTCTCGATAGATTTTGTTACAATTAAAAATAAAATATAAATTTCTAATTGAAACTGATTTATTATTAATATTTTTATTGATTAATAAAATTTAATGCAGATAATCAAATATATTACATTAACTAAATGATTTTATTATAATTTATTAATAGTAGAATATAGGACTTTAAACTAATAGAGTAGATGCTTACTAAAGTTGCACGTGAATAAAACGTCCCTTGTGTTTTCTGTTAATAGTTTGGTATGATCATGGTGCTTAAATTCACACAAATGTACGTTCAAAACCTTTACATCCACAAGAAATGTTGTATGTGTGCGATGCATGCATATCGAGGACATTTGCCGAATGTTTGATGTTGTCTTGTCACTTTCGAACAGCTGTCCTTATTTTATATTGTCCTTTAAGTAACATATATCTTTCTTTAAAAAAAAATAATATATATATATATATATATATCTTTCTTTTTAGGGAAATTGTGCTGTATAACCTTCAAACAAATTATAATTCATTACATAACTAAAACCCCTAACTTTCATCTACAGTACATGTATTTTATGTAATAATGCTATATTACCCTTCAATTCAACCTGTGTGACCTGCTGAGAGATATTTATCAAAAGAAATATTAAATAAATAATTTAATAAATTGTGGTTATCATTCTTCCACATCTCTTTCTCTTCTTCTTCCTCTTCTCCTCCAATCTCTGTTTTTTTTATACATACGAACACAAACCACTAGATTAAGAAATAATATAGATTTTGGGCTTGTGGAATTGAGTTTGGAGGAGAAGATGACACCGTAGACAACAACAAGGTGACATCACAATTTCTTTTTTTTTTAGTTTTTTTCAATGTTGTTTATCTTGATTTTTTTCATTGTTATTTAAATTGTTATAGTATGCTGTATTGATATGGTATGATGAAGAATAATTACTTTGGACTAGTGAATGTGTGTATCACCATGTCTGTAAAAAGAGGAAGATGTGAAGAAGATGAACTCGTCGACTATACTATATGTAGTGAAAGAAAATTATAGTATAGTACGATTCTTATATTTTTGTACAATTCGCAAGTACCAAACTAAATAGTATGCTACGGTTGTTGTATTATTGTACCATCGATTGTTTGATAAATTCATTATTTATCAATTTCTTGTTTACAACTATATGTGCTATACTATTTATTTTGTTCTATACTATTTGGGTTTAGAGTTTATACTTGGGTTTAGGTTTAATGATTAAGATTTAGGGTTTAGTATTTGGAAGGTGGGGGTTGATGTTTTGGTTTAGTGACCGTATTATGTATGTTCCATTTGACGATTAAAAAAGAGTGTTTTTTTTTGCTTACCAATTTATACTATACTATGTATTTTGTTCCATTCTATTTGGGTTTATAGTCTATACTTGGGTTTAGGGTTTAGTGATTAGGATTTAGGGTTTAGTATTTGGAAGGTAGGAGTTTAGGTTTGGGTTTAGTGATAGCATTTTTGGGTTTAGTATTCAAAAGTTAGGTCTGAGTTTAGCATTGAGGAGTTTTGTTTGGATTTAGTTTAATATTATATAATATTATATACTATTTTCAGATTTTTATAATTGGGTTTAAGGTTTATATTTGGGTTTAGGGTTCAGTAATTAGGGTTTAAAGTTTAGTATTTAGATGGAAGGGTGATGTTTAAAGTTTAGGGTTTATTATTTTGGAGTTGAGGTTTGGATTAAAGTTTAGTATTTATTAAGTGTGAGTGGATTTTGAATCCTATTATTTTTAGTAATATAGTATAGAAAAATTAGATGTATATTTATGTGTTAAATAAAAGTGTGGTGTTGATTGAATTACGTGTGATAATTAATTGTGGGGTGTCAAATTGTTGATGTCATCAGTTTCTCTCTCTATTACTGGCAACTTGAACAAAAAAAAGGTATTACCGGATAGAAGTTGACATAATTGTTATGGGCTTTATTATGTCAAAATCAATGCTATACACTTAATTTCCTTTTCAAATTTGGTCATTTGGCTAATTCACCCTTCTTTTTATAAGGTGTGGGTATCTGAAGCGACTTAGACTAATTTTCAAAAAGAAATATATCCCACGAATACATTCTTTTCAAATATTCATATTCAAATGGACTATAGCAATAACCCTATTACGTGTGGCATTAATGACAGGAAAGCGATCCATTAATCTTTGCTAATTAAAACAAACAAAAGGAGTACGAAGAAACTGGTTAATCTTTTTTTTTTTTTTAAAAGAAGAAACTGGTTAAGATTCAATTGATAGTGATATGTAGAGATAGCAATTTTACATTATAGGGAAATCAGTTTTTACCCTAAACTAATATGGCGATTCCTCATCCAATGAAAACCATTAGATCACCACAATGTGGTTACATATATCTATGTTCGAAAACGCGCCACCGAGGGTCGTAAAGTCGCTGGAAAAACGTTATCCTGCCATCAACCGTGAAGAGTTATAGAAAATCGGTGGAAAAATCAAATCTAAAAAAAATCTGAAGTTATTGCTTGTTTTTCCCAGTGAATCGATTAATATTCATAAGATTTATGATATTTGCAAGAAAACAGCAGAAAAATGAAGGAACTTGGCTAAAATTCGTCAAAAAAAGGAGTCGTCCAGTATAAATTTGCAGAAAACCTAAAACTGTAAAGAGGAAGACAATGAGGAAATGACCAAATAACCTTTCATTTAAGTTAAACATTAAAAACATCCAAAAGGGTCTCTTCCTTGCTTCGAACTCGGGTTGTTATCACGATAGGGGAACCCCGAACCGCTGAACTATGTAATCATGATTGTAATTTGTTACAAATGTATTATATATATAACCAAACAAAATCGCCGATTAATCCCCATAAAATCTCAGATTTTTTCATTCGGCGCTAGGCGTAACCCGAGCGTACCAGAAACGCCTAACGAGTTTCCCAACAAGGTATATATCTTATATACCAATAAGTAATTGAAAATATGTAAGTAAATCTCATGATTAAAAATAAAACTCAATTTGATATAAGAATTAACACTGAAATTTATACAACTCCAAAACTAAAATTACTGAATTTAAAATCAAACTTGTTATCGTTATATATATTAGGGTTGAAAACGAACAACATGTTTTAGAACATTAACGCTATACACGTTTGAACTTCAAAACATCGAAGTTGCAGATATTTTTGAAAGCAATAGCTAAACAAAAGACATTGAAATCAATAAATAGCTAAATTTTCGTGGAGATATATAATTCCCACATGTTTTAGCCATTACTTCTCATGATTCTCCAAGATTTTTTTTTTTTGAAAACGGATGCTTTAGCGACCAAATCGTGTGGGTGTGGCTGATGCTAAGTATTATTCGTATCATATGTACAACGATGATATTTTAAAAGTTGATATAAATAAAATAATTTTTTATTTTAACGAAAAGAGAATACCATGATATCTGTGGTCCAGATCCCAAACCTTAGTTAGACAGTATAAATTAACGTTGCAAAGTCTAAAGAATAGTTCATCACAATTTTGAGCTCTTTAATATAATCATTAGAAAAAGCAAAAAATTATAATGAAAACACAGTCACAGCCTCTTGAAGCCCGTCGCTCTGCAAACTATCGACCGTCTCTTTGGAAGCACGAGAATCTCCTCTTGCTCGGGAACAAATATGCGGTATATGTATGAAAATCTATATATACAACGTGTCATATAAAACTATTTGATATATTAGTATTCAGGAAGTTACTGTATAGTGATAATATTTTATACTATATGCAGAAAGAGGACAAAATCGAGAGAGCTAAGTTATTAAAGCAAGAAGTTAGTAGAATGCTTGATGAAACAGAGGGTTTACTTGAACAGCTAGAGCTCGTTGACAATTTACAAAGACTCGGAATTTCTTACCATTTCGAACGTGAAATCAAGAAGATTCTAACGAATGTTCACGTAAGACATGTGAGACACAGAAAGAGGGTAGATCGGAAGAGATCTGAAGACTTATATGCGACTGCCCTTATGTTCCGACTCCTAAGGCAACATGGTTTGAATATCGCACAAGGTTGAAACTTGAAAGCAAAAATAAATATATACATTGCTTAAAAGAATACAAACGAATATTGACATATAATCTATTTTTAGAGTTCATTTATAATTTATAAATTAGAAAATGAATGTTGATTTGAAAATTTTAACTATATATTTCTGATTCTGGACTTGCACGAAAAAAAAAATATTTGGAATATATCAGTCATGTTGTTTTATTTTATTATATACATATATATATATAATCAAATAAAATTGTGGTTTACTATCACTGCAGATGTTTTTTACTGCTTTTTTGGAGATGGCTTGGATGATGAAGACATCAAGAGTGTTCTTTCACTATACGAAGCTTCATATCTCTCGACCAGATTCGATACTAAACTGAAAGAGACCATATACTATACAACAACACGACTTAAAAAGTTCGTGGAAATGAAGAACAATGAGACCACATCTTATGTTCGAAAGATGGTGATACGTGCGCTAGAAATGCCATACCATCGGAGGGTGCGAAGACTAGAAGCAAGATGGTACATAGACGTGTATGGCGAGAGACACGACACGAACCCTAACTTACTAGAATTGGCGAAACTTGATTTCAATTTCGTACAAGTTATCCATCAAGACGAGCTCAAATCTCTCTCTAGGTAATCTAACTTAAACAATACATGATTCGTCTTGAAACTCGTTTTTCGTTTATGTTAATGTTGGAATTACTAGTTTTATGTATAAGTTTAAAAAAACGAACACTGAGATTTAGCGAATATAGCCTCTCTGTTTCATATTAAGTATCGTTGTAAATAATTTTTTTCCTTCCAAAATAAGTGTCGTTTTCGATTTTCAATGCAAAATTTATTAATTTTATTCAGCGATTTATTTTTCTATTGGTTGAAATATAGTTAGATGTATGTGTTTTTGTATAAAAATATACAAAATTAATTGTTTCCTTAATCCGTGTGAACAAACCCAAAACGACACTTAAAATAAAACCTCAAGGAATAGGTTATCTGGTTTTGAGTTATAGATTCATGATTATTCTCTAGTTATAAGACTTTAGTAAACATTAATGGATTTATATATAACCGATCCAAGAAGGTAGGAGTCAGTCAATCTGAAAAGACCAAAAAATACTTTCTCTGTTCCATAAAAAATGTTGTTTTAGTTTTTTTTTGTTTTAAAAAATGTTATTCCACGTTTCCAATGTAATTATTCACATTAAACACTTTCTTTCCCTTTTATATGACCAATAGATATTTTGTTAAATTATTTTTATTTAAATAGTTATATAATAAATAATGATAGATTAGTATATTTTGTTAGTTTCTTAATCTGCGTGAAATATGTCTGAATAACATTTATTATGAAACGGAAGAGTATACATGATCATCTCAAGAAACATATTAAGAATTTCATATTAAAAATGAACACAACCAGACTAAGACATAAATGACACATAACTATTTATTCATTGTTAATTGTTTTCAGTTGAAAATTCATGATTTGTCACGGTATATATGTTAAGATTTTTTTAGAGATTAAATGCAATTTATATATACTTTTAATATTAGAAATCATAGAAAAGTAAATGGTTGCATTTCTAAAAATGTACATAATAGGTTACTATGTAGACCGTAGACGCATACAACAGCCATTTTAAACATTCAAAAACATTAATTCTTGTTTCATCAATTATCTGTATGAAGCAGCTGGTGGAGCAAGACGGGATTAACAAAAATCCTTGATTTCGTAAGAGATCGAATAACGGAGAGTTATTTCTCGAGTGTTGGAGTAATCTATGAGCCTGAGTTTGCACATCATCGACAAATGCTTACAAAAGTATTCATGCTTATTACCACTATCGATGATATATACGATATATATGGGACACTGGAGGAGCTCCAACTATTCACAGCCATTGTTGAAAAGTATTCAAAAATATTTATAAGCCAGATTCATTTCATGGTTATAAATTTTTTTGTTTATTTCTTTCTTTTAACCTGATACCTTTTTTTTGTCATTTAATATATTCATTATGCAGATGGGATGTGAATCGTCTCGAAGAACTTCCCAAGTACATGAAGTTGTGTTTTCTATGTCTCATCAACGAAATCAATCAGATTGGATATATAATTCTAAGAGACAAAGGATTTAATGCGATTCCTTACCTCAAAAAATCCGTACGTATTCTCGCTGTGTAGATGTCATTACTTAATTCAACTGAATGTGCATGCAAATGTACCTATGCTTGGCATTCAAAATGCCAACTACACGATTAAGTAAATATTTTTCCCCAATGGATTTTACGAAAACAAATGAATACTAGATTAATCTTTTCTAATATGGATATTCATACATTTTCTCCAAAATCACTTTTAAAATTCATTTTTGTTTTCTCTACTTAGTGGGCAGATATGTGTACAACTTTTTTAAAAGAGGCAAAGTGGTACAAAAGAGGTTACAAACCTAAACTCGAAGAGTACATGGAAAATGGTTGGCTCTCAAGTTCTGTCCCTACAATACTTCTCCACTTGTTATGTCTATTCCCCGACCAAAACCTAGACATTCTTGTCTCCTACCACCACCATGTTATTCGAAACTCTGCCACAATCCTCCGTCTCGCTAACGATCTCGCCACTTCTTCGGTTAGTCATGGTTTCACAACTTGATAGTATTATTAGTACATATTACAAAATTTACAAATGTTTAACAGATAGTAAAAGCCTAAAAGGGTCTTAAACAACAATTGCAAACTAATGACTTATTAAAGAAACCAAAAAAAATTATAAGAAAAAAATAAAATAAATGACAACTTCTACAAGAAATTTACATTAATTAAATTTTCTTCAAGTATATACTTGAATGTCCTTAAATAGTTGGGATCCCAAACAAATCGTAATATGTAAAATAATGTATAAAATAATTATAATTAATATATATGTACATTTACGTACACACACATATATATATATATATATATTGTGATTTGACTATTTCACACATACTTCACATATATTATTGGTTTTCCAGTAAAATATAAACACCACTTTCTACTTTTATACATAAGACACAGCTTAGTTATTTGTATACAAATATTTGTCACTAACTCGTAACTTCATTATTAAAATATAAAACATCAATCCTTTAAAACAAAAATCTAAAACACTAATCTCTTAAATACAGATAGATTATAAGATAAACATCTTTATTAAATATTGGAAACATAGATTATTAATATGTATTTTCCGTCTTTATTCTTGCACAGAAAAATATATTTTGACCCTCCCACAATTAACTAGTCTTTTTAAATGGACTAACAAATTATCGGGGCTCAGTGGCTCACACGTTCAAGACGGTATATAAATATATAGCGGTTTTATGCACAACATATGATATGTATTTATATATTATTTCTTTTGGTAAATATGTGAGAATGTAACAGAAGGAATTGGCAAGAGGCGACAATGTTAAGTCCGTACAATGTCACATGCATGAAACTGGATCTCCAGAGGCAGAGTCACGTGCGTACATTCGAGAAATGATCGGTGTGGCTTGGGAAGACTTGAACTTGGAAAGGAAGAGTTGTTGGCTACATCAAGGTTTCGTAGAAGCGGCAGCTAACCTCGGACGCGTGGCTCAGTGCATTTATCAGTACGGTGATGGCTATGGCAGTCCCGAAAAGGCTAAGACCGTCGATCATGTCCGGTCCTTGCTCGTCTACCCTGTTCCATAACCAGACAAATAATATTAGTTTATTTCCCTCCTCATAATATTGGTGAGAGTGCAGACATATATAGTTCCCTCCTCAAGTTGTGAATTATGTAGTTAAGAAAATAAAATTAAGAGCTTGTAAAATACAATAATCACAATGTTCAAAAAAAATATATACAATAATCAGCTCAACCATTGTTGTATTTTCTATCTTCTGTTCTTTCTGCTTCCAATTGACTACTATATTTTTTTTTTTAAATATTGATATCCACACAATATGATGGATAATTACAAATATAAACAAAATATCTTTGGTGAACAAAAATTAAAACAAACACATAATATCTTTTTTTTTTTTTTGTAAACTGACACAGAATATCCTCAGTGCAAAATTCTTACTATCTCAACAAAAAATAAAAATAAAAGCTGAAAATGATGAAGAGGATATTTTATCTTTTCTACAAAAAAAAAATATTTTATCTGAGATTCTCCTTACATATCGCTGTCTACAATTCAGTTACTGAATCTCAAATGAATTCCTAGCTTTTTTTTTCTTTCTTTTAAGAGGAGATTAACTCAATATGCTCCTGTCTCTCTTTAATTTTTTTTTATTTCTCCCTTTAATATAATACATTTTCTTTTTGATATTATTTTTTAATTTAAAAAGTGTGGCCAAAGACTAAATAACCCTTAATGAAATAGCTTAATTACAATGATCCAATCCAAATCCTAACCCGGATCCTAAGAGCACCCCCATTGAGGATTTATGGAGGGAGTTCACACAGAAATCAAGAAAAAAAAAATAACTCAATCATATGAACCCTTCTCTCCTAAAGCTCGACTGAATCCCTCTCTTCTAAAATTCATCATGTAGCGCGGGTCCCACGTGTCGTGGTGGTCCGCGATTGGTCTAGTTTTTTTTTTTTTTTTAAATCAAAAAAATAAGAAAAAAATTTAATAATAAAAAATTGAAAAGATGAATCCAAGGGGAGTTCACTGATGCTCTTGCTCTAACTAAACGACGGCGTTCCCTTCTCAATCGTCACTTTTCTGATTTCACGTCTTCTTCCCAACTCTCCCTCTCTTTCTTGCGACGGCGAAACGAGAACCAAACTGGACCTCTTCAACTCACTCAATTCATCGAAGTCCGCAAAACAAAACAAATGACCACTTTGTGTTCTTTTCCATCTTCCCCGCGATTCTTCACCACCAAAGCCCCTCTTTTATCCTTCTCCATTCAGTTAGGATTTTTGTATTTTTAAGGGTTGTTTACAAGGGAGACCCAAGTTGGTAGTTAGGAGAGATAGGAGTCTTGGTGGGAAGGAAGTGGTTGTAGCAGCCTGTTGGTAACATTGGTTCATCTTCAAGCTCCTTAGCTTCTTCTGGTCAGGCTTCTAGAAATAACTCTGTAGCTAGAACCCTCAAGCTGGTGGTCTGCTTCATTGCCTAGACAGAGCTTGGAAGTAGACAAAGAAGACTATCAAAGAGAATTATGTTTCCCATGCCGAAGAAGCTGATAAAACAAAGCAAGCAAGGAATTATGGAAGAAACTGACAAGTCATAAGCCAATTAAGTTGTGTAAGAACAAGCCTTAGATCTTTATTTATTCTTTTGGATCTTGCATTGCATTGCACTGAATGTGTGTGTGTGTGTTCTTCATTTACAAATAGAAACCTGAGAGTCTCTGCGTTTCACTTTAACGATATTAGCAACATGGTGTAAGAGACTTGTGAAAGCTTGAGATTAGTGGTTGTGAAGGTAGCTTTGATGGCATTAAAGGCGTTGGGAAATGTTGTGACCACAGACCTGCTGAGAATCTCGTCTTGTAGAAGAAAGGTGGATCCTTGTGCTGGACCAGAAAAGTTGATGAGGTCTTCTCCGGCTCTCGAGAGTTTGCAACTCACAAAGTTGTTTGAATGATAAAGAAGGAATGAGAGCTTCTTGGGGCATTATCTTCGTTGGATCCTTGTCCTGGACCAGAGAAACGTTGGGAGCTTCTTGATGATTTTTATCAATTAGCTTTTGTATAAAATTATTGTATTGACAAAAATATTATTGATTTTATTTTTGTTGTTATGTTTGGAAAACCAAAGTAACATTCTTGATATGTATTACATGTACAAAAATTTGTGCTTTGGATGTCAAAAACATGGTATATGTTGCTAAATAGGTTTCGATAACTGGATTTTTTTTTTGGCAACGGATAACTGGATTTATTTGGTTTATTATGTGCAAAAAAATGATAATACCAAAAACGGATAACACATATTAATTATGAATTTTTTTTTTTTTGACAACAAGACATTCACAGACTCATATTGACTATGTAAACCAAATCGGTAACTCCGCATCCATGCAAACGACGAAAGACGGTTGTTTCCTAGCACTGCGTTCTAATATTATGAAATTAAATAATGTAAAAAAAAACTTTTATGAAATAAACACATACAGTTTATAACATGTTAAATGCATAGTACATGTTAAACACAAGTTGATTAATTCCCCATTGTTTAGTGCAGAGGCAAGCTGAACAGATTATGAAATAAACACATACATTTTGTAATCAGATCAGATTAAATATAGAGAAAGATCTAAATATATGTTAATATTTTCTTTTCGAAACACATTTTGTTTGTCCGTAAATGTTGAGTTTAAGTAATATATCACATTACACCTTCCATCATTTACAAATAATTAAAAAGTTATAAAACATTTATCTTCTTATTTTAGATTTTAAAAACGTTAATGTTTCATAAAATTCGTTTTGTCTTATTCACATTAAAATAATAATATAAAAAACAATCATGTAAAAATGCATGCATAGCACATGTTAAAATAATAATTTAAAAAGCACTCAGGTAAAACATATATCCGTTATATACATAAATTTAATATTATAATTACACTTAATAATTCTTGGTAATCTTCAAGATAGTAATAATACTAACTTATACATAGTAATACTTTGGCAAATTTTAATTTTTATTAGTAAAACCATGTCCAAGTGAAATACTTCGTAATAAAAGCAATGATTTTATATAATGAATGTCATTAAGGAAGAGTATTACATAAACAATTTATCAGAAATAAGTATTTTTATAGATTCTTCTCACTATAACCTTATGATTCACATAACAACCATGAAAGTTAGAGAATCATTTTGAAAAAATGATAAATATTCTTAAAACTATAGAAAATAATCATCTAAATAGTTTTAATAGTCTTACTGACTATATACATAGTCTACTAATAGAAAATATATGAGTTATATATGTTAAATATACGTAGTACTTGCAATATATAGAAGTTTTAAATTACACATAATAAAACCAAGTAATCCTAGTGTCCAAATTACACATAATAAACTCAGTGATTCTAATAGTTCGAATTACACACAATAAATCTTGTAATCTTCTGATTACACACAATAAACTCAATAATCGTAGTAGTCCAATTACACACAATGAAAACCTAATAAAGAAAATCGTGTGTGTCAAAACTACCAGAATAATCTTGAGCCAAAATAGTTGCACCGATTTGTTGTGTACCTCTCCTTCTATTAAACCACTATTATCATATTCTATGACCATATAAAAGTCTTACTATACTTCAAAATGAAGTAAAATAAACCAAACCCCATAAAAACAGTTCTTAAAAACATTTTAATGATATACACTTCATTTTAGTTATATTCCAGATAAAATTTCTGCAAAAACGAACATAATAATCTTAAAACCTAAAAAACACAATTAAAACTCATTTTCAATCCTCTGAAATTCTCAGTAAACATTATTTACATTATCCAAGATATACAGTTTATTTTAATGATATTCTATATAATTGTGTTTTAAAAAAACAGATATTATAAATTTTAAAAATGGATAAATTATTTTTAAACAGTTAATGAAGTTTCAGTCATGTAGAAAAATAAAAGGGAAAAGGTCACGTTAAAGAAAAAAAGAGAAATGGACAGAGATATTACATTGGTTAAAATTTATTATGGGACCCAGTTGATTTTTAATATATTGATATAAATTTAATTCATAGTTTAATATTGTAATGAGGTTGCAAATTTTGTTAAAAAAATTAGAAAGTTAATTTGGGGATCACAAAGAGAGAATAATATATATATATATAGTATATTATATTACCTATTGAATTGACAAAACTCAAAACTGATAAAATTTATTAATATACTATATTTATTAGTTTACAGAATATTAATTTATTAAACTTAAATTATATTATATATTCAAATATTAAAGTCTCCTTAGGTCACCGGTTTAATTTTAATAGATATAAAAATTATATTAATATTAGGTTTAATCAATTAAATTGATTGGAAGAAAGAAGAAAATTAATTAGTCTATATTAATACTTATTAGGTCTGATTGTTTAAATTAATCGGTAACTAAAGTTAAGTTATAAATTTGTATCATAATAATTTTTAAAAGTTTATTATTAAATTATAAAAATAAGGGTTGACAAAAAAAGAGAAAAAAACAATAAAGCTTAGAAAAAAATTATGACTAGCAAAAAAAGAAATATTAAATAAAGATAGGGACATATGTATGCTTTAATTGTTGTAATATATAAAGGATTACGTAAATATATAGTATTGTGGTTTAAATATATATTAATGAACGATTTATGTATTTCGTTAATTACTAGTGTTTTCAAATTTTGATTTTAAAATTACAATAACATGATTTTAAATATGTAATTTATTTTATTTGAACTGTTTTTTAAACTGTTATAAACTATTTTATCTTCTTGGTCTGTCTTTCTTTCACATGATTTGATATTCACAGTTTGAACTCCAAGAGGAGATATAAGGTCTCCTTGTTGGAAACCTGTTGGTTGGTCCGATGTAGTCCCATTGATTCTGGCCGGAAACAAAAGAGAACTGATACACGATATAATCCAGATAAAATTCACCTCGTAGAATCGAAATTCTTCGCAATATCGATCTTTAAAGTAAACTTTTGAAAATACTAGGGGTTAACCCGGGCTACGCCCGGGATTTTTATTTTTTTCTAATTTAAGTTGTTAAATTATTTATATTTAGGCTATGAAATATATTTATATAAATGTTAAGAATGCATGCCATACTTTAAATTTATTTTTAAATTTTAACACGTTAAATTAACATATTTTTTACTATTTAAATATTTTTTTGTAATTTTGTTGGCTATCTAGTTATCATATTTAGCAAAACTATCTTTTGAGTGTTGGAATAAATGTTTTAGATATTTAATTAAACTGCAGAGTATTTTTGGATCGACCACATGCTCAGCAATCGATCGATCCGTAAAAAGATGGTTGATCTCCTTGGCCAGGTTAGTACAATTTTAGCAAAAATATCTTTGATTTTAAAATATTAAGTATATAACTATTCTTTGAACATATTTTTTTTTGAATTGTATTTTTTGATTAAAATATTGTATTATAATGTTTATGTAAAATTTTTTGTGATGTTTGAATTGTGCTGTTCGTATACTTAACCTAGATGATATTGATGTTTAACAATTTATTGTTTTTTGGAAATAGAAAATAATGATATATCAAAACGTATCTAATACTTGTTAAATCATAGTATAATGTAAATTACATCCATTATTTGAAAATAACCATTTATTGTTTTTATTTATTTATTTTAATCAGAAATTATTTTTATATAAAAACATTATTCATATATAATATAATAGTTTAAGTTTGGAAGATTAATCTATATATATAAATTATGTATATTTAAAAAAAAATTAAGACATTATATATAGAGTAACTGGATAAAAGCTGAATTTCTTATCTTGAAAATCAAATATTTATATTTTTGTCTTCATGTTATACTTACCAATCCATCATTGATATTTATAACTCAGTATGTTTTAAAAAAAACTTAGTTTTAAGTAATAAACGAATTTAATAAATTAAATTCATCACCTATAATGTTTTGTAAACTATATTTGAAAACTCTCTAAAATTATATTTTAAGCATAATATTACTATTATCTAATTTAAGTTATTTTAAGCATAATATATGCTAAACCAACTTAAATTATATTTACAATAGGACCATTCTAAACCGGTTAATAAACCAAAAATAATACTAAACCAACATGAACCAATACTTGATTCGGCGAGGAAGGAAGTGTTTCGGGATAAACGCTTGAATGGTTATTAACTGTAATGGTTTGATCATGAAAGAATTAGTATGAATATTAACAATAAAATTATGGATTAGATTAATTTAAATTTGTAAGAATACTTTTGAGTCTATGAAAAGCAATTTAATTCCCATTAATAAGTTTGGCTTTTGGAAGTTGCGGGTTTTCCAACAATGAATTCACCTAACAAAAAGTTCGTTGTTATAAAAAATCTCATTCAAGGTTATTAAAGGTTTTTGGGACGGCAAGAGTTGATGGTGGAACCATTTTTTTGCTTGAATGCTTTGAAGTTTTTCTTGATAGTGTGAGGTTGATGTTGATGGGATAATGAGTTTTATAGGAACTTTCTTGATGTAAAACTATACATTTGTTTTTGTTTAATGTGGTATTTCTATTTTTATATAATTTACTACCATTTTAAGATAGATGTACATTTTAAGATAGATGTTTAAATCTTAATGTACATTTTCATTTTTTAAAATGTTTATTTCCATTTCTTATATTTTTACTTACGTTATATCTATATTTTATATTTTAAACTCGATATTTAAATCTTAATGTACTTTTTCCTTTTTTTTAATTGTGTATTTAATTATATTATATATTTTACATTTTAAGATAGATGTTTAATGCTTAATGAACTTTTTCCATTTTCTTAAAAAAATGTGTATTTACTTATTATTATATATATAATTCACATATTATATATATTTACATTATTTACTTATTATTTATTTTCATGTAGATGTATTTCTATTTCATGTACTTTTTATTTACTTAATATCTCTATTTTACATTTTAAGATAGATGTTTAAATGTTAATGTACGTTTTCCATTTTTTTTTCAAATTGTATATTTCTATTTGTTATACTTTCTATTTATGTAATATCTATATTTTAAATTTTCAGATATATTTTTAAATCTTAATGTAATTTTCCATTTTTTAAATTGGGTATTTACCTATATTATATATTTACTTATTATTTATTTTTATTTTTATTGTGTATTTCTATTTCTTATACTTTCTATTTAATAATAATTTTATATTTTAAGATAGATTTACATTTTAAGATAGATGTTTAAATACTAATGTACTTTTTCCATTTTTTTAAATTGTGTATTTCCTTTTCTTATACTTTCTATTTGCGTAATATCTATATTTTACATTTTAAGATAGATGTTTAAATCTTAATATATTTTTTTCATTGTTTTTAAGTTGTGTATTTCTTTTTCTTATACTTTCTATTTACTTAATATCTATATTTTACATTTTAAGATAGATGTTTAATATTTAATGTATTCTTTCCATTTTTTTTTAAATTGTGCATTTACTTATTATTGTATATATAATTCATATATTTATATATTTATAATATATACTTATTATTTATTTGTCTATATATTGAGTATTTCTCTTTCTTATACTTTATATTTAGTTAATATCTATATTTTATATTTTAAGATTGATGTTTAAGTTTTAATGTATTTTTCCATTTTTAATGTAAAACGACAATGTTTAATAGAAGAATTTGGACAAATAGTCAAATAGTTATATTTATGTTTTTTTTCTTTTTTTATAAAATGGTAATGTTACATTATGGAGATAAGCCGTTTTTTAGTGAAAAATGGTAATCTTACATATGTTTAATGTAGATTTCCATTTTTTTATGTTGTATGTTTACATATTATTTTTATTTTTAAATGTAAAATGGTAATTTTACATATGTTTAATGTAGTATTTCCATTTTTTATGTTGTATGTTTACATATTATTTATTATTTTCGAAATTATATATAATGTTTTTTTTTACAAAATAGTAATGTTACATTATGGAGATAAGCCGTCTTTTTTTTAGTGAAAAATGATAATCTTACATATGTTTAATGTAGTTTTTCCATTTTTTATGTTGTATGTTTACATATTATTTTTTAAAAATAAAAATGTAAAATGGTAATTTTACATATGTTTAATGTAGTATTTCCATTTTTTATGTTGTATGTTTACATATGTTTATTATTTTCGAAATTATATATAATGTTTTTTTGTTTTTTTTATAAAACGGTAATGTTACATTATGAAGATAAGCCGTTTTTTTAAGTAAAAATGGTAATCTTACATATGTTTAATGTAGTTTTTCCATTTTTTATGCTGTATGTTTACATATTATTTATAATTTTCGAAAATTAGTAAAACTATATTTTATGTCATGTGTCATCTTTCGGAAGAAGTTTTTTTTTTGCTGATGTGGACGCTCTATGGAGCCTCAAAAGGTCCCTTTTATTAGTATGGACTAGGAATTAATCCGGGCTACGCCCGGGATTTTTATTTTTATTTTTAATTTAAGTTGTTAAATTATTTATATTTAGGTTATGATATATGTTTATATAAATATTAATATGCATGTCATAATTAAAATTTATGTTTAAATTTTAACACATTAAGTTAACATATTTTTTACTATTTAAATATTTTTTGGAATTTTATTGGCTATCCAGTTATCATATTTAGCAAAACTATATGTTGAGTGTTGGAATAAATGTTTTAGATATTTAATCAAACTGCAGAGTATTTTCGGATCGACCACATGCTCAACAATCGATCGATCTGTAAAAAGATGCTCGATCTCCTTAGCCATGTAAGTACAATTTTAGCAAAAATATCTTTGATTTTTAAATATTAAGTATATAACTATTCTTTTGAATATCGTGTTTTTGAATTGTATTTTCTGATTAAATCATTGTATTATAATGTTTATGTAAATATTTTTTTGTGATGTTTGAATTTGTGTTGTTCGTATACTTAACCTAGATGATATTGATGTTTAACAATTAATTATTTTCTGGTAATAGAAAATAATGATATATCAAAATATATCTAATACTTATTAAATGATAGTATAATGTAAATTACATCCATTATTTGAAAATACCATTTGTTGTTTTTATTTTATTTTTAAATCGGAAATTATTTTTATTTAAAAACATTATTCATATATAATATAATAGTTTAAGTTTGGAAGATTTATATATATATATATATAAATTATTTATATTTTAAAAAATAATAATTTAAGATATTATATATTGAGTAACCGAATAAAAGCTGAATTTCTTATCTTGTAATCAAATATTTATATTTTTGTCTTCATGTTATACTCACCAATCCATCATTGATATCTATAACTCAGTATGTTTAAAAAAAATTAGTTTTAAGTAATAAACAAATTTAATAAATTAAATTCATCACCTATAATGTTCTGTAAACTATATTTGAAAACTCTCTAAAATTGTATTTTAAGCATAATATTACTATTATTTAATTTAAGTTATTTTAAGCATAATATATGCTAAACCAACTTAAATTATATTTACAATAGGACCATCCTAAACCGGTTAATAAACCAAAAGCAATACTAAACTAACATGAACCAATACCTGATTCGTCGAGAAAGGAAGTGTTTCGGGATAAACGCTTGAATGATTATTAACAGTAATGGTTTGATCATGAAAGAGTTAGTATGAATATTAACAATAAAATTATGGATTAGATTAATTTAAATTTGTAAGAATACCTTTGAGTCTATGAAAAGCAATTTAATTACCATGAATAAGTTTGCTTTTGGAAGTTGCGGGTTTCCCAACAATGAATCCATCAAACAAAAAGTTCGTTGTTATAAAAAATCTCCTTTAAGGTCATTAAAGGTTTTTGGGACGGCAAGAGTTGATGGTGGAACCATTTTTTTGCTCGAGTGCTTTGAAGTTTTCCTTGATAGTGTGAGGTTGATGTTGATGGAATAATGAGTTTTATAGGGACTTTCTTGATGTAAAACTATACATTTTTTTGTTTAATGTGGTATTTCCATTTTTATGTAGTTTACTACCATTTTAAGATAGATGTACATTTTAAGATAGATGTTTAAATCTTAATGTACTTTTTCTAATTTTTAAAATGTTTATTTCCATTTCTTATATTTTTATTTACATAATATCTATATTTTATATTTTAAAATAGATATTTAAATCTTAATGTACATTTTCCATTTTTTTAAATTGTGTATTTACTTATATTATATATTTTACATTTTAAGATAGATGTTTAGTGCTTCATGAACTTTTTCCATTTTTTTAAAAAAATTGTGTATTTACTTATTATTATATATATAATTCATATATTATATATTTACATTATTTACTTATTATTTATTTTCCTGTATATGTATTTCCATTTCTTGTACTTGTTATTTACTTAATGTCTCTATTTTATATTTTAAGATAGATGTTTAAATTTTAATGTATGTTTTCCATTTTTTTAAATTGTATATTTCCATTTGTTATACTTTCTATTTACGTAATATATATATTTTAAATTTTAAGATATATTTTGAAATCTTAATTTAATGTTCCATTTTTTAAATTGGGGATTTACTTATATTATATATTTACTTAATATTTATTTTTCTTTATATTGTGTATTTCTATTTCTTATACTTTCTATTTACTAAAATTTTTATAATTTTGGATAGATTTACATTTTAAGATATATGTTTAAATACTAATGTAATTTTTCCATTTTTTCAAATTGTGTATTTCCTTTTCTTATACTTTCTATTTGCATAATATCTATATTTTACATTTTAAGATAGATGTTTAAATCTTAATATACTTTTTCCATTGTTTTTAAGTTGTGTATTTCTGTTTCTTATACTTTCTATTTACTTAATATCTATATTTTACATTTTAAGATAGATGTTTAATATTTAATGTACTCTTTCCATTTTTTTTAAATTATGCATTTACTTATTATTGTATATATAATTCGTATATTAATATATTTATAATGTTTAATTATTATTTATTTTTCTATAAATTGAGTATTTCTCTTTCTTATACTTTATATTTAGTTAATATCTATATTTTATATTTAAGTCTTAATGTATTTTTCTATTTCTAATGTAAAATGGTAATATTTAATAGAAGAACTTGGAAAAATAGTCAAATAGTTATATTTATGTTTTTTTATTTTTTTATAAAATGGTAATGTTACATTATGGAGATAAGCCGTTTTTTCTATTTTTCTAGTGTAAAATGGTAATCTTGCATATGTTTAATGTAGTATTTTTATTTTTTATGTTGTATGTTTACATATTATTTATTATTTTCAAAATTATAAATAATGTTTTTTTTACAAAATAGTAATGTTACATTATGGAGATAAGTCGTCTTTTTTTAGTGAAAAATGATAATCTTACATATGTTTAATGTAGTTTTTTCATTTTTTATGTTGTATGTTTACATATTATTTTTTTAAAATAAAAATGTAAAATGGTAATCGTACATATGTTTAATGTAGTATTTGCATTTTTTATGTTGTATGTTTACATATATTTATTATTTTCCAAATTATGTATAATGTTTTTTGTTTTTTATAAAACGGTAATATTACATTATGGAGATAAGCCGTCTTTTTTTTAAGTGAAAAATGATAATCTTACATATGTTTAATGTAGTTTTTCTATTTTTTTTATGCTGTATGTTTACATATTATTTATAATTTTTGAAAATTAGTAATATTAAAATGTAAAACTATATTTTATGCCACGTGTCATCTTTCGGGAGATGTTTTTTTTGCTGATGTGGACGCTCTATGGAACCTCAAAAGGTCCTTTTTATTAGTAAGGATTATTTTCATACCATAAATTCATGCATTATATGTTGAATACCATATTACATTTTTTTTTTTTTTTTGAGAAAGGGATAGTGGGCTAATATATATTACATTTCGTAACAAAATAAAAAGAAGCATACAGACTAGAACTAAGAGTCGTAGGTTAGCCTGAAACGCTCCTTAATATAGTCGCCGGCGAGGATAGGCGGGAACCTGCACCGAATAGTAACCAAGTAATATGAAAGAACTCAAGTCTTGTTCTTCCATCCTTCCAAGACTAAAAGGTTTATCAAACGTCAAGTTTTCTTACATACCTTGGTGGACAAGTTTCGCTGCAACAACTCTCCAAACATACCACGTTACAATCTGGATTGGGATCTAAGAAGAAAACCACCTGGGCAAAAAAAAAAGAACTAATACTTATATGAGTTACTCTTTACCAATTACCATCGATTTGTATAGAAATGTGAAAGAACAAGTAAGCTACCGAGTAACGTTCTTTTCCAACAGGCATCACTCTGTGCAATGTAGACCTAAACTCCCATTACAAAGAAAGCACAAAACGTTTTGATTCAGACACAACGCATAAACCATACTCAATTCCTTACTAGAAAACTGAGTTTAGCTTACCGGAACAATCCATTGCTCCATCTCTCCATCATATCACCAATGTTGACAATAAACGCCCTAGTGTTACAGAAAGTCCCCGCTGTTAATAATCAACGGACTCTAAAAATCATGTAGCTAAAAGATAGACTTACCCTCTAATTCCAGGCACATCTTCCCAAACACGTGTTTGTCTTGACTTGTCTCTACAAACCTAAGAGTTCAGACACGTGTGTAAGAACAAAAGAGAAGAGTATGAGGAGAGTTAAAATAGAAATTTAGAAATGTTTTACCTGAAGTCCTGGGACTCCATAAGTTAAAAGAAGAGTGACCATCCCGTAATCCGAGTGGGCGGAAGCACCATATGATTCTACATCCGACGAAATCACTTCACCTATATAATCAAATCCATAGCAAGTGTAGAGATCAAAAACTAGACTGGAACTCCCTGAATATGGGTCTTTCCACTGATCACTTCACCTAATACAACATAGCAAGTGCAGAGAGTCTCATTGATGTACATAGAGATACCTGGATAGCGTAAGAGGCGAACAACTGCTGTAGGATCATTCAAGGCTCCAATTTGTTCGAAGAAACCCTCATCTAAATCCAACGCCAAGGCAATCAAGCCGAGCAACTTTCGACCGACGGATCTTAGAGGCAGCAAATCAATATATCAGGCACAACTAGCAAACTGATCAAGAACACCTAATATTGTACATTTGTAACCAAGTCTATTTGTCAAAACTAACTGTTGTTGATATATTATTATTAACTTGAAACCTATATTTCAACTTTTAAGTTGTAAAGAAAAGAAGACAGTATTTGTTTAAGATTCACTTTGCAGAAGAAATACATATATGCTTACAGAACATTCTTGTAGTAACATTCCATGGTTTGCCTCCATGATGGCAAGAGATCTTTTACACACAACCCGTGAGAGATAAGATGGAAACCGTTAAATGAAAACAGAGAAACAGGTAGTAAGAAATATATATATATAAGTACCTTGAGGAGGCCATTGATTTGGATAACGCTGAGCCAGAGCTCCTTCCAAAGAGCCAAAGTAAAAGCTTTCCTTCGAATCACCTAAGAAAAAAATCTTTGAGATGAACTCAGCAAGAAAAGAAGCACATCATCATCATCACCTGTGGAGGAGGACAAGGACGGGTCAAGTTTCTCAGCATAGAGTGGAGTATAACCGAGAAGATCGTGGCGGAGTAAAGACATCTTCTCATCTAGTGGGAGATTAAAGAAGCTTTTGCTCTCCCTAAAAACCTCTTCCATCAATTCTTCAGAGATGCCATGGTTCTTGACATAGAAGAATCCATGTTCGAGACATGCCTTATTACACACAAAGAACATCAAAACAGTTTAGAACTGGAGCAGAGAGAATTGTCTCAACTCTCAAGCAACCAAGCAGAGCTATTAGTATATTATAATAAAGAAGCAGCAGAGGTTTCTACTCTTGTGGAAACAGAGAGAGAGAGAGAGAGAGAGACAACGACGGTGAAGACGAACCTTACGAATCAACTGTGCGGTGGATATCTTTTCCGGCGAAGAGATATCGATGAAAGGAAGTACAAGTGACGTCTCCATTTCATAATCTATTTTCGCCCTGACCGTCGTTTTGATTGTAGAAGTGGGCTTTAATTAAAGGCCCATTTGTTAAAATAGAATCCTACTTTATATCTACTTATTATTATAAAAAGTTGTCGTTTATAATTTTGGACTTATTCATATCTCATTAGAACAAAAATATAATAACTCCTATAATTCAGATGAATTGAATATAACAATTTCAAAAATTCCGATGGAAATTTTTGGTATATGAAAATTTCAACTATTCAATGTCATTAATCACTGAAAATTTTATTTTTCTAGACACTTTATCAGTTATCAATTACTAGTTATCAATTACTGCTGGAGACACATTTAATATTTGACACACATTATATACATGAGTAAAGACACAAAAATGTATGATCCTAAGACCACCCGCATCGGGGGTTTATGACTTATGAGAGAGTCATGGGCTCGGTATCATAGGCCTTATCGATTAAAAGAAATGAATAAATGGGTTTCAACCCGTGAACCGGGTCTTCCAAGTGAGCCCGTATGATACGGGGTCATGCCACGCGGCGCAGAGGGAGTGGCTACGCGATCGCGCGGGTTGACTGCGAAAAAATGGGTTTCGCGTGAAAGATCCCATTTTCCCTTCTCTCTTCGAAATCTAGGGTTTCTCCGTCTGTGAGGCGATTTCGTGTCGGGGTCCAGAGCCGGAGATTTTCTCGATCAATTCGTCGTCGGAGTCACTCGTAAACGCTCTCAGGTGAGTCTCAATCACTCCGAGGACGAGATAGCTTCGATTTGATCTCGAGAGGTTTCTAGGTTAAGGAAGTCGATTTGGGGGTTTCGTCTTAGGGTGGGAAATCGAGAAGGGGGTTTCGATTTCTTGGTCAAAATCGACATACGGTTTCTTTTTAGGGTTCGTTTATCATGGATTTCATTTCGATTTGGGGGTTTCGTGTAAGGGTTCGAAATGTAAAAGGGGGTTTTAATTTAGGACATGAATATAACCGGACTTGGCTCTTTTAGAATTGTTCTGTGGTCTTGTGTGGTCTATAGTAGTTTGATGCGATTTTTTTAAATTGGAACTCGATTAATACATGTAATTGGAACTCGATTGTTGCAGATGGAAACTCCCCGAGAACCTCATTTCTTCAAGCCTCTTCTTCCTGGTTTTCAAAGTGGCGTCGCAATACCACTTGACTTCTACTCAAAACACATACAAGGGGCTGAGATCAATAAACCATGGAAGCTAAGATCGGACGCTTCGGATCAAATTTGGGAGGTGATCCGAGAAGGCAGGACACTCACCAAAGGTTGGAAAGAGTTCACCGAAGCACATGATCTTCGAATCGGTGACATTGTCATCTTCAAACACGAAGGAGACATGGTCTTTCATGTGACTCCTTTTGGTCCTAGCTGTTGTGAGATTCTGTGGTCCGACGCGGATGATGCTCCTACTTTCTCATACGACTACTGCTTCTTGGCTGAGGTTACTCCTACAAATCAAAAGGACGACAAAATGGTGAGTAAAATTTAGTTATTTATTGTGTGATTCTAGTACTGCTTCTTGGCTGATGTTATGTATGTGTTTGTAGTTTCTTCCTGTGGAAGCTATGAGGTGTGGTGCTTTGAACCAACAATGCAAAGAGGTCAAACTTGTCAACAAGGAGGGAAAGTCATGGACTGCGCGCTTCGGATTTAGCGAATCAGACGGCGCATATTACATCAGCAGAGGGTGGAGAAAGTTTTGTCGTGATAACAGATGCACCAACGGAGATTTGTTTGTGTTCAACGTGGTTGGAGACGGGACGACAACTCCATTACTGTGTGTATGTCCGGAAAGGAAGGAGTGTACTGAACTACTGATCAAGCACTTCAGCAGAATCGATGGTAAGTCTTCTCATTTGACTTGTTTGTGTTGTCTATATCTTCAATGTTACTACTTTGCTTCTGCTTTAACTTGTGTTCTCTTCTTCTACAGGTAGCATTGCTTCTACCTCACGAAATTAGATGGCTCTTTTGCGGTCTTTCCTCTCTATCATCTTAACTTGTTTCTTTTTGTTTCATTAGCAACTTATCAACTTATGTATTTCGGTTTGTAAAACTTGAATGGTTTTTCTATGTGAACTTTTATCCTAAGTTAAACATTCTCGAACTTAATTCCTTTGTTGAATGCGTAGACTGATCATCGAACAAAATGTTTCTATGAATTGAATTTAAGTTAAGAAACAACATAAAATTTTAAAACATAGCTTTTATACATTTGAAAACACAAACCAAAACTTAAACTCCAAAACTAAAACATAGGTTGAATAAAATGTTTTCATAAATTTTATAATATATTTTAATATTTTATTCATGTATTCTGAATAATTTTAAATTTAAAAAAAAAATAAAAAAAAATATTATTATTTTATTCCTATGAACTCCTTCTTCGGATTCACTGATGCAGAAAACTACAAATTCGGGTTCATAACTGTTCATGGACCCACAAAAAAAATATTAAAAAAATTTGGTGAACCCCAAAGTGGGGTTCACCAATGCTCATGCTCTAACCAAACTAGAGTTTCATTGTTCAACTACACACAAAAGACACACACACACACTATCTCACACGTGTGTGTGAATTTTACCCTAATCCGCCAAAAACTCAAACATCTTCACATTAGTTCAATTCTAGATCCCCGACTCATCTTTATTTTCTCTCACACAATTGTTCTTCCCTTTCAATCAAATCTACAACCACCTCAACCCTCTCTCCTATAACTCCAATATAGTTTCCCAAATCTTCATATCCTAATCCCTTCCCTTCTTTTTTTTTGTTCAAATATTATTTCCTTCTAATCCATCTTATTTTGTTAGCTTTGTTAGAAAAAAAAAAAAACTAAGAGAAGAAGACCATCTCAATCTATCACCACCAACCATCTCATATCACCAAATTAAAGAAATTTTCACCTCCGGTGAAACCCGCGGCGGATGAAACATGAAATTAGTGGCGGAGAAGACACGAAATCCACGGCGGAAGAGACAATGTCTTAGAGCTGATCTTGCCTCAATTCGAAGTCGTCAAACAAAGTTGATGGAAACCGTGAAAAGCTGGATCCTTTATCATGATTTTGTTTGTCTCTGCAATGATTTGTTCGGATCTTGCTAGAAACTAACCCGAACCATACGTAAGGATCCGAATGCTTAGGTTAAACGTGTACAAAACCTAATCTTCATAACTTGTGTCCACATGATATATGTCCACAAATCTGATATCCATATCCTGTTCGTCGATAATTTTTCATCCATATCCACAATATTAGTCATATGCACATAATTCACTCAGCTCAAGCACTAAAACTTTTAAGAAACAAACCAAATGTCTACTCATTTTAGTCTAAGACTCAAATGTGTTACTCTTTTATCGTCTATGGTTTGTTTGTCTATATTTTCAATTTTTTCTTGTTGACATTTCTCTTGTCCACATCTTTTGCGTCCATAAGTTTAACTTACAAATTATGTTAAATGTATAAAATAGATGTTAAAATATAAAGAAAAAATTGTAATTGGTTGTACCGAAAAAATAAGCTAGATGTTTATTATAAAACCAAAAATCAATAAACAAATACGTGGATGAAAAAAGTTATTTAATAATATTAAAAAATATGACATATATTCTTGACTACTTCTGTGGGGTCAAGATATCCATGTATAATTGAAAAAAGTTAGGTCTTTCAAGTTAATGAGATTTATAGACAACCCTTGCTCCAGCGATGTATGTGCGTAAAGAAACGTTCAAAGACGTTGAGCTATTGGAATGGTAACGCATTCTATCGCAAAGGTTTAGCTGATCATGCCTTTGAGATTGCTCAGCTCTTTTTCTACAACGAATAATAGAGAAAGTAAACTTCTTCCGGTAGAAGACATCATTTTCATCGAGGCAAGGGTATATAGAGAAGTCGGATGCGATGGTGAAGGCTTTGACACAGTTTTAGGAATTATTTTTACTACACATCTCTTGATGTCAATGTTCTATAGTCGGCGTAGGCGGCAAATTGGTTAAACCCAAAATAATTTTTTTTTTTTTAAATCTGATTTAAGCAGAAAATCATCCTAAACAGATTTGAATAAAAAAAAAAGGAGAGAGTCTCTGTAGGAGCTAGGTGTTAAGTCTCAAGGGCCCTATTTTATAACTGTTTGGAACCTTGATTTGTATTATTCTGAACATGCATTAAGGTAATTAAGAAGTAAAAAGGAATGATCCAATAAGGAAAAAATTTGTAGTATTTGCTGGGTTCTCCGAGATGAGATGTCAAATAGTTTTGAGAAAACGTTTTATGAGACTTTAACTTGCTTGGCCTAGACTGCATACCTATACGAAGAGATCTTGAATAAACAAAGGAGATGGCTACCGTACAACCAGGGACTCCTTGCAAAAATAGTGTACTGACAAGTGACAACATATTACTAAACAGTAAACTGGCAACTAGGTTTGTAGTTTTTATCATATGCTGTTGTCCAAAACTGTATTCCAGTTTTGAGATGGATATTGGAAACATTGTTCAAGGTAGTGAAATATATAATCAGTATGACACATGGTAGTGTGTATAATCAATCTGAGTTTATATTCACATAAATCAGCATTCCAGTTGCTATCTTTTTCAGCCTGAATAACTATAACACAAAAGTCTTTTACAAGTTTATGAAGACAAGCAGAGTAAACTGAAAAAATGTTATTTATTTCGTCTGTAATTAGAACAGTCAATACGTTCTCTACCTCGATGAATTTGTAGAGATCTTATAAGCAGATCTCTTGATGGATTCGATTCTTTGTAACCTTATCTGTTCTCTGAACTTTGCAATGAACTCATCAGCCTTCTTGTCCACGTCACTGATGTTCCCACAATTTATTTCCTCTTCTAACTTCTTCTCACTATGTTCACCATCTTCGTGGATTACATTTTCTGTTATCATATCTTCTTTATCCTCGGATTCTTCAGTTGCCTTGCTCCCCACGAAACTTCTCCCATCATTCTTGTTCATGTCTTCTCTGATATCTTCTTTCGTTTCCGCGATTGGCTCAGACCACCAGACTTTTGTAGGAGAGTTTCTTGTCGCTGAACGTTCATCGAGTTTCATCTTTTGCTCCGACAGTTTTCTCCGTTCGCCGCTTACTCTGAGTTTACTCGGAGGCGACTTATAGTAGTCCATCGGAGGTGGTGGTGGTGGCGGAGGCGGTGGAGGAGTATAATTCTTCTTCTGAACTGACTCTCTGTAGCTTCGGGGAGGAGGATAATCCTTTCTCGGCGCCGAGTTATAAAACGCCGGCAACGGCGGCGGTGGCGGAGGAGGTGACGTTGATGTGTGAAACTCCTTCTTCCTCACGGTGTCCTCAGCTCCAGGCTTAGGTAAAGGCGTCGAAGAAGAGGAAGAAGACGTCTTGATCAACGGCTGAGATTCAATCTCCATCGACGATGATCTTGACCTCCAAGGAATCGGAGAAGGAAGCGCATCGCTGCTGTTATCATCAACGAGAGTCTTTAACAGCTGTCTCTTTGATCTCACTCTCTCCCATCTGCCGGAATCAGAACCGCGAGAGTAGTTCAAGCTTCGAACAGGCAAAAGCAGAGGCAGAACGGTCTCTGGAATTTTCGTGTGGTACTTGTTCTTCCATGTCTGAATCCTACGGTGGTCGAGGGAGGAATCATCGGATCCACTCTCGTGATGATCCACGTTGAAAACAGAGGATGATACTTCGAGAATCTTAGGCACATAGGGATGAGGGTTATGAGTATTGTTATTGCTTTCTCCTCCTCCTTCGTAGTTCCGGCGGCTGAAGAGGCCGTAGGAGACGGCGATGCCGACGAAAATCATATGGAGAAGCTCGAGGAGTCTGGTTTGGTTAGCGAGCTCAGGCGTCTGAGAAAGGAAGACTGGTACGAGGGAGCATAACAGGGCGAGGATTAGGGCTTTGAAGAGGAATCGAGAGGAGAATTTTCTAGGGTTTTGAGCTTCTTTGTCACCCGATTGAGTTGTTTTCTTCGAGCTTCTTGTTGTTTCCACCATTAGAGAGAAAGTAAGTTGTACTTTAGGTTGGTGATGAAAGATGGTTTGAAAATACGATTAAAAGACCAAAGTTAGTGGAAGTGCTAAGACTTCAAGGTTAAGTTCTGTTTTTTTTTTCTTGGTGTTTAGAAAAAAATATGAGAAGAAGAAAGAGATTGAAGAGAACAAGATCTGATGTCCAAGTTGATGTGTGAATTCATTCCCAACTTTACTTTTTTGGGTTTCTGATACTATTCTAACGTTATTTTTGATGGTTGACAGCGACTGGAGAATCGCTCTGTGGAACGGAACATCCAAATGTTGATTACATTGAAGGTTTGCAGTTTGTTTTTTTTTTCAAATATGACTTAAAACAAAAAGTGAACCACAAAACTAGCTCATGATTCTTTTTGGAATTTTCATTTGGCATATTCATTTCAAAAGTTTGGATTATTCACGAAAATACTATTATTTTTTCTTCCGAAAATGAGTATTTTACTCTATTATATCATTTTCATCATGTATTTACAATATTACCATTGCAATCAGTACCAATCCACCATGAACAACCAATTTGAAGCTTTTAATGCACCAAAGTTTCGATTTTTACCCTTCATATCTCATTACTTATGCATACAAATTACATCTCTTTCATTTTTTCTCTATATTCATCAAAAAAACCAAGATTTTGATTCTAAACTTTGTAAAGTTCAAACTCATAATTCTTGGTCATTAACAAGTGGGTTTGTTTCATGGTGAAATAATATGTGATAGAAGAAGCTAATTAAGTTATCTCGTTGGTTGAAAGTATGAAACTAATTTTTTTCCAGATTTGTTCGTCGGAAGACTTCCGTCTAAGTTTTCTCGTCGTAGAAGACTTATACGGAAATCTTATCTTCAATACATAGGTTAATTTTGCAATTGACTTTAAGTGTGTTTTTAGAGACGGCTTCTTTGGAAGTTAACACCAAAATCTCGAAAATACCAGAGAAGACTTTCTAGAAAGTCGTCTAGGATACACAAGTTAGTTTTGCAATTGACCGGATTATGACAGAATTTTGATGTTCTCTAGATAACTTACACGGAAGTCTTCCCTGTAAGTCTTCCGAACTCTCAGTAGAAGTCTCTTCACTGTCGATGAAAGTCGTCTCAGGTTATTTTTGCAATTGAAAAATAAAACTTAAATATTTAATTTTAATTAGACAAATTCCATGTAAGTCTTTCGGACTTTCGGTGGAAGTCTTCTCACTGTCGGTGAAAGTCATCTCGGTTTATTTTGTAATTGAAAAGTAAAACATTAAATATTTAATTTTAATTAGACAAATTCCATGTAAGTCTTCCGGGAGACGACTTACACGAAAGTCTTCCAGAAATTTATTCCAAGATTCTGGTCAAACCTTGGTTATCACAGAAGAAATTCTGGTAAATCTTATGCCGGAAGACTTACATCGAAGTCGTCTAATTAAAATTAAATATTTAAGTTTTATTTGTCAATTGCAAAAGACATGAGACGACTTACATAGAAGTCGTCTTGATAAATGTAATCTTTAAGTTTAGTTTTTCTAGTGGAAGACTTCCATGTAAGTCTTCTAGAAAAAAATCAAATTTCTCACATAGTTCGGTCAATTGCAAAACTAACATGTTTATCCTAGAAGACTTATCGGTAAGTCTTCTCTGATATTTTTGAGATTTTTTCAAAAACAAAAGTAAGCTGATATTTACAAAGGAAGACTTCCAAAGAAGTCTGCTGTAGAGTAGACTTCTATGGAAGTCTTCCTTTGTAAATTTTCAATTTCAAAAATGACCTAAATGGAAGACTTCCTAGAAGTCTTCCGGCAGACGACTTCTGTGGAAGTCTTCTACGTCAATGTTTCATAAACTTTCATTTTCTCAAAAATTATAAATGCTTTTTAAAATTTTCTTGTTGATTCATGTATATTAATCGATATTAGGGTTGCTGAATAAAATACATAAATTAATTGATTTTAATTATGAGGTTAGCAACATTCATGTTTATGAATGTTTTTAGCTAGTTCGAGAAGACTCTCACATTTTTTTTGTAAACTTATTAAGTAACTTTAAGATATTTTTTTAACTTTCAAAAGTGTCAAGTAACTTCAATATTATCAAGTTTAATGGTTTAATATATCTTCTTAGATCATAAAATATACTTTTTAATTTTCATGAGATTTAAAGTTTTAATTTTCACTTAAAATTTCCGCCTAAATTTTAATTTCCCTCTTAAATTTCCTGTTTACATTTTATTTTTCCGCTTGAAATTTAAGTCTTCTGAGAAGATAAGCTTGAAAACAAAATTTATATGTTTTAGAAGATTCTTTCAGAAGGCTTCCATATTTTCAAATTTTCCCCCATCAAAATAATTTTAATAAAATTTATAAATTATTTCTAAGATCTAGAGTATGAGAAGACTTCCTAGAAATCTTCTCCGAGAAGACTTATAAAGCCTCCAGAAAACTTCCAGGGGTTATATTCGTAAAAGAACATTCTGTCTATTTTTGTCATAAGGGATACTTGTAATTTCACTAGTTTTTTATGTTACTTTTGCATTTGATTCAAGTTGGGGGTACTCGAAACCTGAAACTTCTAGTATATATTAAGTATATATGGGTGTTTCATTTTATTTTTGGTATTCTGGGTATTGTTTAAGTTTCAAATTTTAGTTTTTGGGTATGATTTTGGGTTTCAGATAAAAATTTAGATTTTCAAAAATATAATTCGGATAATCAGATAAAACTTCAGATATTTTTCATGTCCTTGGATCAAATTTTAGAAAACATTTCTCATATTTACTCATATTTAAATATTTTCAGGTATTTTCTGTGTGTATTAGGTTTTTTTTGTTGGACCCGACATGACCCGAACCGAATCCGATCCGAAACCGAGCCGAATCGACAAACTCTAATTACCCTATTGGGTCCAACTATCTAAGTCCCGACCCGACCCGGATCCGAGAAGACCCGAACCGAGAATTTCAAATTACCCTATCGGGTCTTAAACTCTTAGACCCGAAGGATCCGGACCCACAACGACTCCGATCCGAACCCGACTCGAGGACCCGAATGCCCAGGTCTACTGTTGAGTGCATCACTTGTGTTTTTTTAGAAGACTTCTACATGTACAAAGTGAATATCAACTAGTCGACCTTATTAGTAAGAACATATCTAACCCATCTTTACATTTTTTTTATATTTTCTTCTAAAATAAATAAATTATATTATAGAAGTGGATTTACTTTATTATATGTTTTTATATATAATCTTTGTATTTTAGACAGAAATATAGA
This sequence comes from Brassica rapa, assembly GCF_000309985.2. NCBI lineage: Eukaryota > Viridiplantae > Streptophyta > Magnoliopsida > Brassicales > Brassicaceae > Brassica > Brassica rapa. The sequence goes on from NC_024802.2 coordinate 10,497,569, forward strand.
AACGATTTGAAAATGGTCTAAATCTTTTTACCAGAAAAACTTTCCTAACATCTGTGAAGATGAAAATATTAAAATATTACTTTAGTTAGTTACTTTAGTTGATATAGTTTGGTCATTTTTGAAGGTTCATTTGGACTTGGGCCAATTTGGTCTGGACAATTTGGTCTGATACAATTTGGGCTTAAAAAAATAATGTCCATTTGGACTGTTGTGTCCATTTGGACAACCCATTTGGATTTGGGCAGTTCAATTGACGTCTCTAGCTGTGGACTCACTGGTCGGCTACATTTATTATCTCTCAAGCTTTTTCCTTTTACTCTATACTTCAAATTCGAGGAAACATTTCTGCAACTAATAGAGATGACGTATAGATGAAACCAAGTTTAAGTTAATGTCTGATTTAAAACCATTAGCTTAAACTCATAGCAAAAGATAAAAGAGAAAAAAAAGAAGAAGAGAATTTGCTTAAATCATACGCACAATGTATATAACCATTGCTTTTAACTTGCATGATTGCATCCGAATTTAATTTTATTACAGCCAATGAATGCACAAATAGAACGAGTGATATTCAAATGTTTATTTTTACTTGGTTTCTGTGTCATACACATTATTATAATCCTAAACCATCCCGGTTCTTAACATCCAATACAATGGTTATCTCCCCCCGGTTATTGAAACTAAAAGAGCTTCACTTGCCAGTGTAACGAGGCTTACGTTTCTCAGCAAACGCAGCTAATCCTTCCAGACGATCTTCAGTGTTTAGAAGCTTCTGATAACACATATCCTCTAGCTCTAATCCTGAAGCCATATTCGTCTCTATTCCTTCATCAATCGCTTTCTTCGCCATCTTTATCGCCATTGGACCTTTCTCATTTATCTGCTGAGCCACTTCCATTGCTTTCTTATGAGCCTCACCCGCCGCAACACAAAAGTTAACTAGCCCTACACGACAACAACAACAACAAAAAAGAGAGTATTAATATAGGAAGACTTGAATTTGAAGACCTTTCCCTTGATGAACCAGAACTAGAGGCTGTTGTGTTTGATGGAGAAGATGAAGATGAGTAAAACAATTGATCTTTGACATTGAACGTTTTTATTTTTAGTTGTGTTGCTTGATATTTAATACTTTGCTGGATTTGTGTGGTTTAAAGTTTACACTTTTAATTTTCAGAATTTTATTTTATATGTGGGTTTATATGATATGTATATATATATATATATATATATATATATATATATATATATATATATATATATATACGCTTCCAATACGGATCCGCTTCCTAGTTTTTTGAAAAAAATCGTTTCTACGCTTCCATACGATTCCGCTTCCGCGTTTCCGCTTCCGTTTCCATGTAACGTAGGTATTAAGAATCATCCTCTATTTGGTGGGTGTATATGTCATAAAAAAACAAGTTCACAATTCAACTTTAATAGTCACAGACCTTTCTTTGCAGCTTCTCTTGCATCAATCTTTCGACCAGTGAATATAAGTTCCTTTGAAACTGATCTTCCAACCAGCCTTGAGAGTCTCTGTGTCCCACCAGCACTGAATAGAAGCCGAGAGAAAGAAGAAATCATCAGAAGATTGATAAAATGGGGAGTCATGGATGGAGCTTATAGTATATATATACCCAGGGATTACAGCGAGTCCTGTTTCAGGCAAACCAAATACTGCATTTTCGCCTGAAATATCGAGCAAGAACTGGAGATTATAGCAGAAAGACTCTAAATAAGAAAAATGATGACATGTGAAAATAGAATACCGCAGATTCGAAGATCACAGGATAAAGCCATTTCGAGTCCACCTCCTAGTGCCACACCTTCTATTGCAGCAATAGTTGGGATACTCAATGCCTAGAATACACAAGTCACTATTTATACATTCCTCTTCTCTTTTATATAAGTTCGAAGACTAATAAATTTTCCATATCTTGATAAAGTAAAAGTAAGTTTACAAATGTAGTCGATTTGAAAAAGAGTTTGTTGAATAGGGATTAATACCTCTATGAAGGAGAACATGTAGCGCAAAGAGTTGACATATGTATGAACCTCAGATGGACTCATAGTTCTACGTTCCTGACATGGCAATAAATAAGTAAGAAATAAAACATACAAATTGTTTCAAGCATGGGTGACGAACCCTATTGAATACGAACATTCCAGAAAAACTACCTTGAGATCTGCACCTGCACAGAAAACTCCAGGAACCAGACTTGTGATCATCACAACTCTAGCGGAACTATCCTGATGTATGGTCTCAAATGTGTTCTGGAGACCTTTGAGCATCTCTTTATTAATGGAATTTTTGGCCACAGGCCTGTCTAGATTGACCTCGACAATCCCTGTAAATCAATCACAAACTCACATTAAGCACTGCTGCATTTGCCATCTTTCCTTTTGAATATTTTTGTGCAACACACAAAAAGGTCACCAGACCAGACATTAATCCGACAGTAACAATGCTCAGACATCCAAAACACACACAAATAAGAAACAAAACGTGACTCAGATTTTCAGGACAATATCAAATTCAGACAAGATTCATTGGTGACTAAAAAAGGATTAACTAGAGAAGCAAATAACACATCCAACAACGGTATTAACTAACCCTAACAATAGAACCCAAAAATTACCAGAATCGGAACCAGAGAGACGGTTAAGCTTGACAGATTCAGGCAGAGCGGTTTCAATAATGAGAGTCCGGCAGGTTTGAAGCATGAAACTTCGGCTAAGAGATTGTTTTCCGGCTAACTGGAGCAAACTATCACGGCGGAGATACTTAACGAAGCTCATCTTCACCGTCTCTGACTCCAAAGTTTTGATTTTTAGTCCTGTTAGGTTGAAAATGACAGGCTTTACATTCCGGTTGTGTCAGTCCGTAGTGGTCAATGCTTATCCAACCAAGTTCTTTCTTTTTGGTTTGGGTTTCCGGTTCGGTTTTTTAAACTAAATTGAATCCGGTCTGATCCGGTTTGTGTTATTTACCGAGTTTTTCTTCTTACTATGGAAGGAAGAATACAACAAGAAAAAAAAGAAAAGAGAGTGTTAATAGTACATTGTTTGTTGGTGAAGCCTCCTCCTCCTCCTCCTCAAAAGACTCAGACTTTATGCACCCACGCATCAAGTCGAAGCTGTTTCAATGGCGGTCCTGATTTCCCTTTCTTTCTCTGAGGGCAACTCCATTTTCCTGCAATCTCCTCTCCCCCAGAAAGCTGATGATTCCACATTTCACCCAAAATTCTTCTCTTCTTCTTCTTCTTCTTTCTTTCTTCATCTTCTTCTGTGGCCATCTTCTTTAGCTTTTTACTTCTCGAGCACTCCCCCAGAACTCCTCTGATTGGTTTCTTCATGGAACTTTGGTCTCTTGATTCTCTAAATCTTGCCTTCTTCATAGTTACAAATCCAGTTTCAGCGTCAACATTTTCCTTGTCATCTGATTCTTGGTTTACTGACTCCATATTTTCTTCTGGACGAGCCTTTTGAGCAGCTTTTCTTGGAGACATTTGCCTGTTGGAAATGGTTTCTTGGATATGTTTTGGTCTCAGCTCCTGTAATGATTGTGGTTTTGGGTTGTAGCCTTTGGGGATAAAGTTTGCTTCTTCTTTCGTTTCACTGAACAATGGTTCTTGCTTGAAGCTTGAATCTTTGTCCTCTTTTTTGGTTGAAGCATTGAACAATATAACCGTTGACTTCTTTTCCCTTTCTTGGTTTGAATATGCAGAGACCTCCTTGGCCTCCTAACATGTACAAAATTGAGAAAGTGTCAATGGATTTTCAAAGTGATCCCACACAAGTCTCTTTCTTTGAACTACAAGGTTCAAGAAGATAGCCTACCGTGCAGTCATTTGATTTTAACCAGCCAGGAGCAATAATAGTCTCTTGCTTGCTCTTAGTTTTTCGGAAAATACCAGAACTATTTTCTCCCTCAGTGTCACTCTCCTCAATGATTAGTTGATCATATTTCTCAGAAGAACAAACTTCAATTTCATGAGTGTCTGAAAGCTGAGGAGATTCATACACATAGCTTGAAAACCAGTTCCCAACATCAGGAGGCTCTGATAAAAGAAATAAGATTGCTAAGAAAACAGAAACAGTAATGACTTATGTACCAAATAAACTAGTTTTTTACCAACCTGAAAGAAGATGCTGAGACTGAGAGAAATCTGCAACCTAACTAGTAGCAAGAAGCATCAGAGAGCTAAGAGAGAAACATAGATTCATATAAGATAATCTAACACTAAGGCATAGGAAGTAGAAAATTATGTACCTTTGCAGAAGAAGAGACAAGTTGTTGCTCAAACAAACTAGGACAAACATCATCTTTTCCTTCAATGTCTTTAGTCTCTTCTTCTGCTTGCGTCTCCTTTACACATTCACTATCTTCTCCACCAACCGAAAAGCAAAGAGCATCATTTGTATCCAGGACGGGCGGTGATTCATAAGCATAGCTAGAAAACCAATTGCCTATATCAGGAGGTTCTGAGAAGCACACACATAAAAAGTTACAAACATAACCCATCAAAAAAAAAAAAAAAGCTAGAGACTTTCCACGTTCATCCATAAGTTTAACAATCAAAAGGAGTATATACCAGAAAGGAGTGGTGACTCATAGAGATTATTTGTCTCTTGAATCTGCCACAAAAGTTAAAAACAAAAAAAAAAATTGAATTTTAAAAACAAATCAAAGAAGAGTGAATCGATTGTAACCTGACTCACATTCTTGTTCATAGGTTTATGATCTTTGTCCGCACCAAGAATGTATTTATCTTCCTCTCTAACAGAAAACCCGTTCGGTTCTCTTTCACCGTCGTCCTTGCCTGAAGAACTCAGTGCAAGAGATTCATAGACGTAACTTGAAAACCAATTCGTAATATCTGGCGGCTCTGTAAATTAAAAAAAAATAAAAAATAAAAAATGTCAACAACAAGACTTGAAAATTGCAATTAGAAGAATTCGCAGCATTCAATTCAAATAACTCACGGGATATGGTAAATGGAGAATCGGAGTATCCAATAGGTTCCTGCCACACTCAAACAAAGCTCGATTTCTCCGCTAATTCCCCAGAAATTCAGGAACAAAAATTAGAAAAAAATAAGGATAGAAATGAATTTCTCACCGCCGCTGAGTGAACTTCTTCCATTAGATTACGACGTCTCTTGCTCTCTTTGCTTTTCTTCCTCACTCAGGATTCTGAGATGTTTATTTTACTTTTTTCCAATTTTTATGATTTCCCGCGCTTCTTTCCTGAGAAGCGGAAAACCAAAATTATGATACTGGGCCTTTTAATATCAATGGGCTCTTTGCTCGCAAACCAAAATTGATCAACACACCTTTCCCAATATCTATATTTGATTTTTTTTTGGTACACGATGAATATAAATTATCTGGAAGCACATAACAGCAGATGTGTTGGTGCTCCGATAAAACCGGTGTGAGCGTTCGAATACACATTTAAACTAGATTAAACTTGCACGGGATAAATATTATATATTATTTTTATATTATATATTTATAGTATATTATGAAATAATAAATATATATTGAATAATTAAAAAGTCATTATCTACTACTTATATAATTAAATTCGTGCGAACATATAAATAATTTTGATAAAATCGAGAAAATATTTTTTCTATTTGATATGATATATAATTAAATTTAAATGATAGTAACATATAGAGAAAAAGACTAGGATAGCACTAAACCAACTTTTTGTTCCCAAAGTAGCACTCAAGGCTCAAAGTCACAAAAATAGGTTTCATTAAAGAGGTAAATATACACTTATACCCCTTGGGTTAATTAATCCAAACCTTATGGTTTAGAGTTAAGGGGTGGTGTTTTGGAATTAGGGTTTAAAATTTTATAAAAAATAAATATTAAAATAAAAAATAAAAATTTTAAAAACTGTTTTAAAAAGTATTTTTAAATTATAAAAAAAAAAATTGAAAAAAAAAATAAAAAAAAATTCGAAAAAATAAAATTTCGAATCTGAAAACATATAATCTGAAACTATAAAAAAATTCTTTTTTTAATTTTTTTAATTTTTTTTAATTTTTTTGTTTATTTATTTAATTTTAAATCAAGGGTATTAGGGATATTTTACCCTTTAATGAATGTCATTTTTGTGACTTTCTCCTTCTAGTGCTATTTTTGAGACATAAACTTCAAAAGGTGCTATTATTGACAATTGCCCTAACATATATATGATATATTTTAATATTAATATTTATTAGATGATTTTTTTGCTCATATTTTTTTTTTATCATTTGTATCTGTTATAGCAAAAAGTCTAAATTAGTGATAACAAAATTTTCACGGTGGGATTAATTGTTTAAGAAATTTATAATATTTTAAAAAATTAAGTTGTCAATATTTGTTCAAATTTTTTATCAAAAAAATGTTCAAAGTAAATTTAAAATTAAGATATTTATGTATTTTTATATGGCATATAGTTTAATTTAAAATGATACATATATTTAAATATCTTTTATTTTTGATACTTATTAAATGAGACATTCAACTTCTATTATTTTTAATTATTTGTATCATGTCATCACAAAAGTTTTAAATCATAGTTCACAAAATTTAAATGTGAAACTTTTAACACTTTTAGTAATTTATACTCGTTTTTAAAATTTCAAAATATAATATATAAATAATTTTTTTTAATTTTTATTATATGGTTACTATGATGAGAAAAAGACTAGGATAGCACCAAACCAAGTTTTTGTTCCCAAATTAGCACTCAAGGCTCAAAGTCACAAAAATAGGTTTCATTAAAGAGATAAATATACACTTATACCCTTGGGTTAATTAATCTAAACCTTAGGGTTTAGAGTTAAGGGGTGAGGTTTTGGAATTAGGGTTTAAAATTTTATAAAAAATAAATACTAAAATAAAAAATAAAAATTTTAAAAACAGTTTCAAAAAGTATTTTTAAATTATAAAAAAAAAATATGAAAAAAAAAATTTGAAAAATAAATTTTAAAAAAAAAATTTCAAAAAAACAATTATAAAAATTTTTAATCTGAAAACATATAATCTGAAACTAAGAAAAAATTTCTTTTTTTTATTTTTATTTTATTTATTTTTGTTTATTTATTTAATTTTAAACAAAGGGTATTAGAGATATTTTACCTTTAATGAATGTCATTTTTGTGACTTTCTCCTTCTAGTGCTATTTTTGAGACATAAACTTCAAAATGTGCTATTATTGACAATTGCCCTACTATGATTGTTTAATTGATTTTAATAGCTTAAAATTAAAAAAAAAATATAATAATAATACGCTCATATTTTTATCAAATATTTATTCTTCAAAATCATTAATTGTCATATATACTTTAGCCACAATAGGTAATTCCGTAATCTTATTTAAAGAAATAATGAAGCACATTAATAATGTATTTATTATGGTTTAATAAAAAGCTTATTATATATTTAGATGAACTAACATATTTCTCTAAGGATTCTAAGAATCATTCTAGTGATGACACGTGACTACAAAAAAGTGTTGCAATGCTTCTCAAATAATATATAGGGGATATACATTCACGTTCGGTTTGAGTATTTCAGATTTTCAGGTATTTTGTGTCGAGTTCGGTTCGGTTGGATTTAACTTTTTGTATTTTTAAAACAAATTTATGAATAAAAAAATATGAATCAAATAGTAAATATATGTTGTAAGATAGAACAATAGATATTTAAGCAAACAATAATAAAATAGGTTGTTAACCAAAAAACGACATAGTATATATGACCGAAGCAAACTGACCCATCTAGGGTCCAACAAAAAAATCTGAATCCGAAAAAACCGAACCGATCCAAAAAAAATAATACTGAATCTGAACATAAATATTTTGGATATCTGTATGTATCCAAAAAAGATTTATATACCTAGATGTATTAATTATTTTTAGATTTTATAAATTAAAAAATCTAAAATTTGAAGGATATTTTGAAATTGTTAAAAATACCTGAAAATATATACAAATATCCCCTATATATTAATAGAGAAACATTTAAAAATTTATAACTTGCAGTTTGTACTAATCAAAAAAGTATCATGCTGAGTTGTCAAGTAATTGTAATGCTAATTTTGCTTACGTGGCGGCTTGAGAATCAATTGAGAATTTTGTTAGTCCAAAATTAAATTGCTAGAGAATCTTATATTATATAGTATGTCAATTATGGACCATTCATTTATGAAATTGAAATTGTTATATTTTATTTCATTAACTAAAACCGACGGAATTACCTAATGTGATTAAGATATATATGATAATTAATGATTTTAAATAATAAAGATTTGCTAAAAATCAGTATACTTTATATCATTTATGTTTAATTATTTATTATTAAAATAAATTACACTATTACATTAATCATATAATAAAAGTTAGATTTTTTTTTTCTATATGTTGTATTTTGAATTTTTCAAAACGAGTATACATTACTAAAACTGTTATAAGTCTCATATAAACTTTTGTGATCAAGGTTTAAATTTTTATTATATAATAACATACAATGATTATAAAATCATATGAATAACTAATTTTAATAATTTTATTTTAATAGGTGTTTATGTTAATATATATATATATATATATATATATATATATATATATATATATATATATATATATATATATATATATATATTTCATATCGTTTAAGTTAAACTATACATCATATGAATATACATACTTATATTTTGATATGTGTTGAACATATATAAAAAGTTAATATTTTAATTTTGACATCTTCATTGTTTCTTTTAAATGATTTTAAATTATTGAAACCACTAAACATTCCACAGTAAAAAATCTCATTAGTGTATAATTTTGTTACAAAAATATGCAAATAATCATAAAATCATATGAGTAGAAACCTCATTTAATAAATATCCATATTAAAGTATATTATATCTATGTTAAAATATCATTTAAATTTAATTATATATCATATACGATAGATATTGATTATTTTTATTTATTTACCTTAAAATGATTGCGAATAAACAAAAGCGGTCGTTTGATTTATATGTGCACGCCAATTTATTACATAATAGTAACTGATTTCTTAGTTATTTAATATAATTATTATTTTATTATTTCAAAATATGCAGAAAACCATAAAATAAGTAATAAATATTTATACTGCACAAGGCGCGGATCTTGATCTAAGTATGTATCTCTTTAATAATTTTAAATCTTAAACATTTTCTAAATCTCAGGCCAAAACCAAAATAATTAAATGAGAATAAACTCAAAAATCAATATTTATATCGAGCAATAACCAAAAAAAAAAAAAAAACGACACAAAATATGAAAAATATTGAAGATAGATAGGATTGTCACGTGAATGTAAACTTTTCATAACTATAATTAACTTTTAAGTTGCTAAATCATGATATAAAATCGAAATGACATAGTTTCATTGTAAAATTTTTAGTCCCAAAAATCCGAATAGACCGGAACCGGCTACAGTTTGGTTTCCCGAACCAATTCAAATTTGAACAATATAATGGTCATTTAATATAAATAAAATAAAAAGAAACAATTAGTTATATCTCTTATTTATCTGGGAAAATCTCCCATATTTTAGTCTTAAATTATTACTGATAAAATTTAGCAGAATCTATTTTTTAACTGTAGTTTGCGATGAGCATGCTCAACTGGCAAAAAAAAAAAAAAATTACCTATCCGAATTATCATTCTTCCTACTAAACTTAAATTTAATAGATTGGAGTCAGTTGATGACAAAAAAAAATGAAATCAGTTTGCAGACTAATAAAACAGATGAAGGTTGCAGCCGGGTTCTTTTAAGTCAGGAAAATCTTCCTATCACTTGGCTTTGCTGTTATTGACATCGTCGTCAACATCCATGGCGTTACTGTTAATGTCGATGCCAACGTCCGCACTCATGTTCTTGTTCTTGTTGTCTGAGTTACTATCACAATTCTCGAGGATGATATTGCAGTTGTTGATGGTGGCCGAGTCTACAAGTCCAATGTTCCATAGTTTTATCATAAATAATCTCCAGCACCTGCTCATGTTTATGGTTTATCACACAACCAAACACAAATGCTTGTTATTGTGTATAATTACGAGATGAATTTACCAGAAGAGTGGTGAGGAATGAAGCAACTCTTCCTTGTGAAACTTGGAAAAAGCTTCACATGCCCATGGTATATGACCATCCGCCACAACCCTGTAACCAAAAACTCATTAATTTTACAAAATGTTCCATCATTCAGACATGCTACTGGTGGATATTACCAGATCAATTATTCTTATAGTTGGCATAAATGTCGCATTAAACTTGTAAGAAAAGTAGTTTACCTTTGTTTTCTTACAAAAGAGTTCCAAAGATGCATGAATCTCTTTTCGTTCTTATTCACATCCACGAAATCATCAAGCATCTGCAGCTTTGTTTTAAGTATTTCATAATCCATTTACCACGTTACATCAATATACCATGTATTAATGAACGCAGAAAGAAATCATGGTAATACCTGGCGATCTTCCAGATCTGCAACGTCATCATCCACTTCATCTTCGCTATCTCGATCAGACATTACTTGCTCAAGTGACATTGGCTTTATCACACAAACCCATGTAGTTTTTTTTGGTTAGTGACAGTAAAACCGTGACAACAACATGGAGATAGCATTATTAAGTCTGTTAAAGAGCTTATTGAATCACCTGAACTCTGTGAGAATGATAGAACTGGCGTTTCTGAAGAAGTAGGTTGCTGGAAGAAAAAATTCTCGAGTCAATACGGAAGTAGAGTTCATAATAAGGAAGAACAATTTGGAACAAGATAACAAACCTTCTAGCCTCTGATCGCTCAGCAGATAACTTTCTTGACTTAGCAGCCGAGACCACAGCTTCGCTTGCTAACACAGCTTTGGCATTCGAGTCCAGCGAACATTGAGCTATGGCTGGTGAAGAATTGTTCATCCCAAATTGTGTTGCCACGGGATATCCTAAACTATGGTTTCCTGTAGAATGCCATTCATTTATGTACATAAGTCATGGTAAATATTTTGAAAAGAATCAGAGGACAAGTACATTAACAGAATAATCAAGACACCCACATGAGAAGAAGAGAGTTTACCATTACTCAGTAGGGAGGTTCCATTATCAGTGCCATTGGCTAAACTAGGTGAATCCATGGGTAAAAAGGTTACGTTTAGTCGCCTGGCGTTATTTTTACCACCTCTTTGTCTACGCTTACGAGGTTTCGAGCTGCAGAACATTATTGGTTGGGGTTAGTTAATAGAGATGTTCTGACAAGGAGTTGCTGCTATTATTAATGTATATATATTTAACTTATTAAGGTAGGCTTGTGAAAGTTACCAAAAAGAGATAAGCTCATATTTCTCTTGATGGTTGACTTCTTCCTGGTACAAAGAAGGAATGAATATCAACTACAATTTCTACCAGCTCCCAAGTTAACCAAGTTTAAAGTAACTGACCTCTGATTCGAATGCATCAAGTCTTACAGAGACATTAACTGTCTGGTAATCATCTTCTGAAAGCTACAATAGGAAAAGATGTTTGTTGTAACTAGAATTTCATAGCAAAACAAGAGAGTTGGAATAAAAAAAAACAACATACCATGAACTCAAATTCAAACAAGTCATGGAACGAATTCAAATGAAGTTGCAGCCCCTGCGCAGACAAAATAACAATGGACTGTAAGCTCAATCAATCAGATAACCATTTATAGAGAGCGAGAAGATAAAGGAAACACATACCTTGAAGCTAACACATGTCATATAGCAAAATGGACAAGAACAATTCTCCGTCACTGCGTGAAAAAATTCAGGAAATAAAAACAAAAGTAGAGAGAAATAGACATGAGAGAACATAATAAAACACACACACACACACACCTTCAGTTTTCTGCAATGTGTTATTACAATCCTTATAATTAAAAACTACAATCCCAGCAGATCCGGACCTAAAGAGAAGAAGCCATTCATGAGTTTCCATAATTAGACCCGAGAAAAGGAGGATTAAAGAATCATTACTTTGTTTTGCCCTTTGCACGAATATTGTAACTCAAGCATCTAGGAAGAAACGATGGCTGCACAAAGAAAGAAACAAAAGTTAAAGAGGATCACAGTCAAGCCATGAAGCAGTATCATCAGCAGAGCTAAAAGAAAATGATTTACGTTGAAAAGGGAGCGAATGCGAAGAATGTTGTAGAGACGAACAGGTTTACAGTAGATCAAGAGATTCTCATCAGGTGGTGAAACCACCTCCTCCTCTTGTGACGATTTCGCGCAACAATTATGCCTACACATTCTCTCTCCTCTACTCAATTAGCTGCTAGATCTCTTAATCTTCTGCAATTAGGATTATTAATTGAAATCAAAATTAAACAGATCCGGAGTTGAACCTAAAAAGAAGAAAGTGAAATCAAGAGCTGAATTAGCTAACATGGGAAGCTCTGGAACCTGATCGGAGAGGCTCGATGTGCCGGAGAAGAAGGAGAGAGGATGAGGCGTAGATGCAAGCCACTGAGTCATCGCCACGCCATCTTCTCTTTCTCCTTTTCTACTTTCTTTTCCTTTTTTTATTTATTTATTTTGCTAATTTTTGTTTCTTTTGTAAGCAATTATATAATTTACATTTAAAAAAAAAAACTGAAATCTAACGCTTTACAATAATAAAAGTTGAAAACATGATAAACAACAACATTTGAAAGTTGAAATCCAAAGGGCAGTTTCGTTTTGAGAGGTGTTACATTATTAATTGATTGTTATTATTCACCAAAACAACTCCCAGTTCACATAAATATATGTTCACAACTAGCCTATTTCTCTGATAAACAACACTTTTAGACAATCATAAAAGATGTTCTTAAATTCTCGTACGTAATTAGTTAACTTTAAACTGAACATCAGAATAACAAATATCATAAATTATGGTACATAATTAGTTAACTTAAATTGATTAATACTTTCAATTAGACAATCCATATAGAAGATATATATATATATATATATATATATACATATAGAAGATATATATATATATATAGAAAAATTAAATCTGAAATTTAAATGAGTGAATTCGAAACATACTGTATTAATAAGATGATAATAATGAAAGAGAAAAAGACTAAAATAGCACTAAACCAAGTTTATGTTCCCAAAGTAGCACTCAAAGCTTAAAGTCACAAAAATAGGTTTCATTAAAGAGGTAAATATACACTTATACCCCTTGGGTTAATTAATCCAAACATTAGGGTTTAGAGTTAAGTGATGGGTTTTTGGAATTAGGGTTTAAAATTTTATAAAAAAAAATACTAAAATAAAAAATAAAAATTTTAAAAACAGTTTCAAAAAGTATTTTTAAATATAAAAAGAAAATTTGAAAAAAAAAATTAAAAAAAAAAAATTTTGAAAAAAAAAATTATAAAAATTTCGAATCTGAAAACATATAATCTGAAACTATAAAAAAAAATTCTTTTTTTCATTTTTTTATTTTTATTTTATTTATTTTTATTTATTTTTGTTTGTTTATTTAATTTTAAACCAAGGGTATTATGGATATTTTACCCTTTAATGAATGTTATTTTTGTGACTTTCTCCTTCTAGTGCTATTTTTGAGACATAAACTTCAAAAGGTGCTATTATTGACAATTGCCCATATTGAAAACGATAAAACATTCAAAAGAATGTATATGAAGAAAAACTAAACTCTAATCTAAACCCTAAATTAGAATAAGGAAGTACAAACATATTTAAACGATAAACCAATAGCAAAAATTTAGTGAATCCAAACTGATTAAAGTACAATAGGAGGGGTCCACAAAAATGATAGGACTAAATTAGCTAACACTGAGAAGCTGTTGGGCTTTAATAAGATTTGCTGGGCTTTAGCTTTTTATCACCTGTAAATAAAAGAAAAGTTAGTAAAAGACTGAACTATCTCTGCTCAGCCGCCACTGCAAAAAAAAATGCCACCTATTATTATCTTCTCATTCATTACATTTCTCTCACCAACTTAAGTTCCTGTCCTAAATACCATTTGGTCTTTTTTTTCTTTTACTCCTCTAGATCTGTACTGTCCGTTGATTCATCATGGCTTCACATAATTACTAGTTCTGTTCTGTCTGTGTGATAATTTTGGTAAGGAAAGAAAAAACGAGGGCTGTAATCAATTCGATTGATTTGAAGATATGGCAACTTTGAACCCTTTTGATCTGTTGGGTGACGACGCAGAGGATCCGAGCCAGATCGCCGTCTCCATCTCTGCTGATAAGCCCAAGAAACCTGCACCTGTTTCCGCTAAGTCATCTGCTCCGTCGAGGCAGCTTCCTCAACCTGGTGAGATTCGCTTCACACGATTAGCAAGTTATTAAACTTTCGTCTCTATTTGATTCCATCCGTGGTATCTGATTGTTGTTTTTTAAATGATGTTGATTAGTGAGGGAGGCTAGGAGTGATGCTCCACGCGGCGGTGGACGTGGTGGTGGTGGAGACCGAGGATCTAGCCGTGGTCGTGGTGGTTACAACCGTGATTTTAGAGGCGGTGATGGTAACAGTGGAGGATACAATAAGCCCTCTGAGGAAGGAGGGGTTTCAAAGCCTTTCTTTGAGAAACGTAGTGTATATGGCGGTGCTCCTCGTGGTGGTGGTCGACGTGGTGAAGCTGGTGAAGGTGAACGTCCTCGAAGGACATTCGAGCGTCGTAGTGGAACTGGCCGAGGGTCTGTCCTAACCTCAGTCAGTTTTTGTTGTTGTTGTTGATACATTAGTCTCTTTTAAGGTTAAGCTTTATGTTTTTTGGTGAAGGGGTGACTTCAAAAGGGAAGGAGCTGGTCGTGGAAATTGGGGAACACCAGGAGAAGAAGTTCTTGTTGTGTAAGCATTTCTGATGTTTTATTATGATAGTAGTGCTTGTGAATTTGGAATAAAAAAAAGAAGCTATTTGTCTCTTATAGGGAGACTGAAGAAGTTGCTGGTGCTGAGATTGAGAAGCCTGCTGGTGATGAGGTTGTTGCTGATGCTAAGAAGGAGAACGCTGCTGAAGTCGAGGAGCAGAAAGAGCCTGAAGATAAGGTAAGCAGAGGAATTAAGAGAGATGTTAAGTTGCTATAATAGGACATGGAACTGAACTTACACTTGTCGCTTTTTTTTTTTTTTTTTTTTTAAATTCTCATTATTATGGCTTGTGCTTCTGTAGGAGATGACTCTGGATGAGTATGAGAAAATACTCGAGGAAAAGAAAAAGTCTCTTCAGTCTCAGACCACCTCTGAGAGGAAAGTTGATACTAAAGTGTTTGAATCAATGCAACAACTCTCAAACAAGAAGAAGTCTAACGATGAAATCTTCATCAAGCTGGTAAGACATATTACCTCCCTGTCTTGTCGACTAGAAACACTCTGTACCGGTTCTGAGCCTTGCTTTTGATATATCTCCCAGGGTTCTGATAAGGACAAACGCAAAGATGACAAAGAAGAGAAGGCTAAGAAGGTTTACATCATTTGTGCCGGATCAAACCGTTTGTAGAAGCCTAATAAGTTTACCTATGGATGTGTTCTATGTTTTGCAGGCTGTGAGCATTAATGAGTTTCTGAAACCAGCTGAGGGTGAGAACTACTACCGAGGAGGAGGCCGTGGTGGTGGTCGTGGAAGGGGACGTGGTGGTCGTGACCGTGGAGTTGTTTCTGGTGGTGGATTTGATGGTTACCGTAGTGAAGCTGCGCCTGCCATCGGAGATACTGCTCAGTTCCCATCTCTTGGGGGAAAGTAAGATCCAACCTTGGACACTCCTGCTGTCTCCTTCAGTTTTCCTCATCATGACTGAAGTGTTTCATGCTGAGTGTTTGCTGGTCTGTTGTTGTCAGGTGTAAATTGTTAGTTGTTGTCAGTTTTTAGAGTTTCTGAAAACTTATGCCTGACCGGTCTTTTTTTTTTAACGTTTGGAACAATAATACCCTTTTCTATTTTGGTTTTACCACTTAGTCTTTATAGTTGTTTGTGAAAAGACAGACAGTTCTAATGTTATATGCTTTGGGTCTTCTTTGGGTTCACTCTATTTGCTCTTACATATGTTACAAGATCTATAATACTTTGATCTCTTGGAATGCCATGATCTCTGGTTACGGGAATTTGGAAATGGCATCAGGTTTCTTCCAAACGGCTCTGGTTAGAGGCGTCCGTGGGTCGGTGATTATCACAAGGTACATGAAAGGAAATAAGGTTAAATTAGCTGAAGTCTTCAAAGACAAATCTGGTAACTTGGAATGCATCAGTTATGTCTGAAATTTTCTCGGCCAGAAGATGGACTGAAACTATACAGAGCAATGCTAGAGGAAGGCATTTGGTTCTTACTCCTCTGGACTGGGCAGTGTACTGCTCGGATGCTGCGAGTTATCAGCAGTACAGATAGTGCAAATCTACATCGTGTAACAATATAAAACTTTGTCAGATCAGTATATACTGCAAGTGCAAATGTTGAGGAGAACTTGGTGACGCTTTCAAACACTTCAAGAAAATGAAAAAGAGAGATACTGAGAGTTGGCCTTGTGGTGACGGAAGTGCTAGTAGCCTTCCGCTGCTCGGGTTCTATCCGCGCTGGAAAGGACTATTTAACAAATGCAAAAGTTCCTGATAAAGAGTTGAAAACACTTTTCTTTCTTTAAAAGAAAAAAAGAAGAAGAAGAAGATAGATAGTGTGGCCTATGATATGGATCTTTGTTACGGTTTTACTGGACTGTAACCATGCTGGACTAGTGTTCAAAAACCTGATAAATTAATCTAATAGTGATTGCCATATAGTAATCAATTGTATCACGATCAGAGAAAGAGAGACGAGAGATCATAGTGAAAGACACCACATGGTTTCACCATTTCATAGATGGGTGTTGCTCTTGTGTCGGTTACTTGTTATTATTAAAAAAAAAAAAGGAGAAGAGCGTTGACTCTCTACTGGACAAATCTGACGTGACGAGACGAGAGTATTTAAATGCGTTCATGTGCGTTAAAAAGTTTCGACACTTTTGACTTGACAAGTTGCGTTTAAGGAGAGGAAGATGCGTAGATCCGCGAGTGGCTCAAGAGTTTCAGATCAATTTTCCCAGGCGAAGCCGTCACACTCACGGTCTATGAGTCGATCTCAGAGTGTTAGACTTGTTGAAGATGCCGAGCTGCATTTGCCAAGGTACGACCCGAGCTCTCAATCGGGTAAGAGAGAGGAGAAGTCACGGTCGAGATCTGCTGAATACGTCGTCCATTTCATCCCTCTTCTTCTTCTCCTCTGTGTTATAATCCTCTGGCTCTTCTCTCGTTCAGGTAAACCATTCGTGCTTGGTTTAATTGGTTCGATGTGATTGATTCTTTTCTGTCTAAACCAGTCATGTATCTCGGTTTTTGTCAGCGGCTGTCTTTTAAGGAGTCGAGGTTGAAGAAGCTAAAGGCTGTTACTTGTTTCCTTTGGGAAAGAACCAACTTTTTACTGCCAGGACTGGCGCCACGCAAATGTTTTTTTCCTTTCTTTTTTTGAATTTTGTTTTTTCTTTTCGACAAACCAGCCTTCATTTATATAACATTATTTTGTTATAAATGTGAAATTTCACTATGTAATACTATTTCTACGTCAATACTCAAATATTGTAAGACATACAAACTCATTTTCAGCGAATCACTAATCTAAAGTTTGTATGTCTTACAATTTTTTATTAATTGAGCATTTCATAAAATTGTTATATGGATTCGTGTTTTAATTAAATTAAATTAAATCAAAGAGAATAAAGTTTTTTATTATCTTATGATTCCCTATGCTATAAGACACACTTTCTGTAGAACACCTCCACTAAAAGGTTTTTAACCAAAGTATCTCAGAAAAATATCTATAGAAAAAATGACTGAGATACAGGTTCTGCATAAAGAATTTCCAAAATCTTTTTAGAAACCCACAAAACAAATGTTACTTTCTTTTAAATACTTTAAATTTAACTAGTTAATAAAATAAAATTTAAAATAATAGTACTTTGTTATTTAGATACTCATATTGAGTATACTCAAATAATAGTACTTTATTAGAGATGGGTAAACAAGCCGAACTTGAAAACCCGAACAGAATTCGATCCTATAAAAAATGAATCCGAACTGATTCGAACCCGACATAAATATCAAATATATCTTGTTTTATGGTATTTCGGATTATGGGTGTTATCCAAACCGAACCCGAATACCCGATAAAACCCGAAACATTCAAAATCCCAAAAAAAAACTTGTACCAAACATGATTTCAATTCATAATATGTATCTAAGTACACTCAAATATTATTGAACATCTAAAATAATTATATATTACATGAAAGTTGATGGCTGAAGGTGATGGTTAAAGTTTGAAGATTTTTTAGACTTTGTTTTTATCATAACTTGGTTTTCGTTTTATGCTAACCCAACCCGAATCTGAACCGGTTCGAACCAAAATTTTGTATAATCCGAATGAAACTAATTTTGATATATCCAAAAAATTGAGATTCTATTGGATAAAACCGAAATCTGATTGGGACCCAGTTATAGGTTGTGCCATTGGGGTTGTTCTTTAATAAAGAAAAATATTATGATTTTTTTTTTGTCAACCGAAAACTATTATGATTAATATAATACGTTTGGGGTAAAAGAAAAAAATAAATAAATAATATTTCAATTTGGTGACAAAAAAGGAAATAAATTGGGATCTAAATCAAATCCAGCAAAGAGTTACTACTTACATATAAAGTGGTTAAACTTGAAATCTATCCTTCCAAGAAATCTTCCAGGTTTGTCTGGAATCTTAGATTAGATCGTAATCAAGTCAACCGTATTGATAAACCTGTGATTTAATCTGACAAGAAAGCACCAATTCCTACTCATATTAGATTTCAGAGTTCAAACAAATATCGACTCAGTTTTGAAGACAATCATGGCTGAAGTAAAGCGACCTGGTTTCTTCTTCTTCTCACACCAGGGCCTAAACCCATCTCTGAAGTCATCTTTTGCTTCAGTGAAGTCCTCGTGGATGCGAGTAACATTAACTTCCATTGTTGTCTACGGTCTCCTCTTCCTCTACTCACCAGTTCCCATGTTTATTTCTATCAGCTCTCTTCGGTTACACACCTACACTGCGTCACCTCATCAGAGTTCTCTGTCTCGGCATTGAGATCGTATACATAATGGCTATAACAGGGCTTGGCCTTGTCGTCTCTGTAGTAGAAGAAAGATACGGTTAAAGAAGGAGCGGCTCTGATGAAAGGGAGGAGGATAACAGGATTGGCTTGAGAGATGTCAATCAAAGTCCCACATTGGATAATTAGACAAGGAGTGTCTAATATATAAAGAGATGTCCAACTCTAATAGTATGAGGCCTTTTGGGAAGGAAACCAAAAGTAAATCCATGCGGGCTAGCCTCCTAGGCCCAAAGTGGACAATATCGTACTAATAAGATAAGATAGAGTTGGACACGGGATTTCGCAATCCCAACAATTGGTATCAGAGCGGTTGACGAGAAATCTGCAAGAAGACCAAAATACCCTTCGAGTAGGAATGGGACCCTTCAAGGTGGAAAGGGAGGTTCGGCAGAAATTAGTCAGAAGATCCTGGAATTGTGGGAAGAACATTCTCAAAGCAACTCAAAGTAACCTTGCGACTAAGGGTGTCGAATGTCGAAGATGCGACAAGGCACCGAGATGATTCGCTAGAGGAAAAAGGGCACAAGGTGTGTGGTCCTTAGCTTGAGGGGGAGAATGAGAGATGTCAATCAAAGTCCCACATTGGATAATTAGACAAGGAGTGTCTAATATATAAAGAGATGTCCAACTCTAATAGTATGAGGCCTTTTGGGAAGGAAACCAAAAGTAAATCCATGCGGGCCAGCCTCTAAGGCCCAAAGTGGACAATATCGTACTAATAAGATAAGATAGAGTTGGACACGGGATTTCACAATCCCAACATGGCTTTGGCGGGTGTGTTGGTGTTTCTGTCGAGTTTCATTGGTCATGGGATGGAGAAGCTGGCGAAGGAGACTGGTTTGATAACAAGGAGAAAGTGGAAGGTTCAACGATGCTCCTTTGCCATGAAAGTTGCTAGAAGAAACTGATGACGACGGTATCTTCCTACTTCTAAAAGAACCCTGTGCAGAAGCTTCTCCCTCCCCTAATGAAAGATCCAGACCTGGAGCCGTCAATTATGCGTTTTCTTCTGTTCTTTGGCTACAGAGTAAGTGGGAAGATTCTTCAGATGTTCTTACTGTCATCTGCATTAAAAATGAAAAGATCGAAAAAGGAATAAAGGGGTAGCTTTGTAATTTACTGATCAGTTTAAACTTAAGCTTACCCGCATTCGCCTCTTGCTTCTCTCAGTCGCTTCATCACATCTCCATTGTTTTCACTTTCAGCTCCACCTGGTGATGGAGAGAGATTCAAGACTCTTACACCACATCCTTTTATCCTCTCCAGAGACAAGGGACAAGTTTGCGTGTACCGTTCAAGCCAGGCCCAAATCTCACGCAAGAACAGGCATAGTTATGGAGGAAAAACTCAAACTCCACATGGTTGTAGCCTAGTTTAGATGGAGGACTATAGACTTCTCCTAGCGGGAACCCGAAGTGGAACATAACCAGATGATCCATCTTACATGAGTCCACGTCAAGGTAGAAATAATGCACGCCGCTTTTGCCTCCGACGTACCAGCGCACCCCGATGTTTACAGAACGATCCTTGGGGTCAGTTGGGGGTTCAAGAATGATGCAAGCCTTGAATCCCCAAATCTTTTGAGAAAGAGAGCTCTGAGGTAAAGAGATAACTAGGTTACTTCCACCAGCTCGATGCATGAAATATGTTGGCACTTCTCTACCGGGTGAGATGGCATAGTCGAAATCTGATTGCAGAATGAGTTCCCGCGCATTTTCATCCATATTGAAGCAGTTATAGAATTCAAGACGACTCATTGGATTGACGAAGGGGTGAGATAAAACCCGGAGAGATTCACAATTCTTTGCACAAGCTTACTACCTGGGATTATGAGTTCAACGAGATATTCTGCGCAGAAATCAGAAGGCATATATCTCATAGGACAGTCACTCCAAACAAGTTCAGTGAGCCTAGAAATAATGCCAATGAAGAAACAGTCTTCGTCTTCTACTATGGAAGTTCCACCTAGTAAGAGCCTTGAAATGTTACTTGAAATCCGAGGGAAACTTCTCAACCTTGCGCATCCAGTGAGATTAAGATAGTGGAGAGATGCCAAGTTGACATCTGACGGAAGAAACTCGAGTCTTATACATCCACTCATGCGCAACACCTTGATTTCATTTAGATTACGAATTCATGAGGATGGAAGAAAAACCAAGCTTTTGCAATCGTTGAGTTCCAATCTCTGGAGTTTGGTGGCCTCTGAAAGATCTGGAATTTCTTTCAGGTTTTCGCATCCTGACAAATCCATATACACTAGATCTTTAAGCAGCTGGAAACAGAAATGAAAGATGCATTAGTTGATGTTGAATGTGAAGAAAAAAAGGGAAATATATGAATGAAGTAGTTTTAGTAATCTCAACCCAAGCCAATCCTAGGTAGAGTCTTTCGTAAATCTTCCCATTTATATTCGCTTAGCCTAAGCCTAACCACCCCATCAAACTTTATTGGGAATTTGTGACACTAGCCAATCAGGAGATGCAATAGCAACATGAAAAAAGACCAATAGTTCCTCCTCCTATGCACAAAAACATTAGTAATGAAGATTAAGAGACCGTTACCTGTTTGCTCAAAAACAAAAACAAAAACAAAAACAAAAAAGAGACCGTTACCTGAATTCCTTCCCACAACACCTTTGCCAATTTCGTCGGTCCCATCGTAATCTCTCGCTTCTCTCCCCTTGTAACCTAAGATATTTTAAAAATCTATCAAATAAGAAAAGTTTAGGTTAATGTAACTAATAAAAAGCCATATTTCATATTATCTTCTTCACTGCAAGTAAATTCAGGAATCAGACAAATGCTAATCAACTCATTCTCAAGCAGAACATACTTAAAACTTCACTTCGATTGATTAAATATTCACTCTTCATATCAAGGGACCAAAAAAGCTAACGCAAAAGCAGGTATAAGACTAACCTAGACTCAAATCACCGATCTCATCAAGTGTTATTTAAATTATTTTGTTATTTAAATTAATTTTGTCATATGAGAAAATTGCTTGATATAAAAATAGATTTATTAATTTAAAATTTATATTATTGTATTTAAGATAATTATTAATCAGCATTCTATGAACTTTCCCTTTTTTATAAATCATATTATGTATAATGTATAATTTGTTTTTAAATTTAATAATTGTTTCCTATAATAAATGTTTATATATATGTTATTTGAAAAGAATATAAAGAAATAAGGTTTAATAATGACGATTAGATATAATATTTTGAAGTAATTGTGAGTACCATTATAATTAACCGTCATAAAAATTAAAATGATATGGAGAAGTACGAAAAACCAGAAAATAAATTAATCCATAATTGAAAAACCGTATGCCCAAACCTAGATATTCTGATTAGTGATTACAATAAGATATCAAACTTAATTCAAGTGTTGTCCTATCCTTACTTCACCTAATTTTATAGACTTATAATGAGTTAGGATTTAAGAGAATACATTTGATCAAGCATTCAAGTGTAATAACGGTCGCAATTCATGAATCGACTAAATGTACAAGCTTCGTCGATTAAAATTCAAATCACTTTTATGCAAATATGAGATGATCGAGAGTATATATGGAACATGTGCGTTGTTGTGATGGTCTAATGTAAGAAGATGGTTAAATAGTAAATGAGGGCCACAGAGTACTGGTGTGAGACAAAGAAAATAGTATGGGGACAACCATAAATGGCGGTTTGTGAGTGCGAACATAATATTTGGCCGTGGAGTTTATTAAGATGCGTTACCTAATACAACACGTATGGTCCCTTTTTGTTGTTTGTTTTGTAACCTAGCATTATGGTATTTTATCCTTTTCTACTAGATTTTTGTAATGGCCAGATCCAGATGGCTGATTCATTAATTTTGGAAGACTCAAATGACTTGTGTTTTTTTTTTTTTAACTCAAATGACTCGTTTAGTGACTTTCTAATTAGTTAGTGCTGTTCTTGTGTTTTTCTTTCATTCGTATGCGGTATGACGTTAAATATTATTTCTGATATATCATTCACCCTTAAATTATACTAAATCAAACATATTTCACTTTAGAAATTTTTTAACTGATTAAAACGATAAATGCATTTTAATGATATTATATATAGACAAATCGTTTTGTAAAGCTCTCTACATGCTCCACTCCACCATTTTCGTATTATGATATTATAGGA
The DNA here is from genome assembly GCF_000309985.2 of Brassica rapa. Taxonomy (NCBI): domain Eukaryota; kingdom Viridiplantae; phylum Streptophyta; class Magnoliopsida; order Brassicales; family Brassicaceae; genus Brassica; species Brassica rapa. The sequence goes on from NC_024802.2 coordinate 10,520,947, forward strand.
TATATATATATATAATTATATATATATTGACTTGACTTGGTTATAATATAGTCTAACCCAAAATATATATATATGAACATCGTTCTACTATATTAATGGCTAACAAACATCATTAATGTCCTTGCTAATAATTTTGATGGTCCCTTAAAACCAACCCGTGAATCGGATTGAATCAAAAATATAAAGAATCAAAATAAAAGACACCATAACAATAATAACCCCGTTTCCATGTCTATTGATTATTCTACCTGTACTTACAAAGAGATATGTGGAGGAAAATAAATCAGCATCTCATGCCTATCCATCGACTGATACGTTTCACACTATATATCCAACGGTCAAAATTTTTAAAACAAATAAACTCTAATATATATATATATATATATCCCCAATAGCACAAAGAACCTTCACTTTTCTCTCCCATTCTTTTACAACTCACATTGCACATCCTTTTTCTCTATATATTACTTAACATAAACCACTATTCACAACACAAATACACACATAACCATGGCCTCTTCACAAGCTTTCCTTTTGCTCACATTGTCTATGGTTTTAGTTCATTTCTCTTTAGCTCAATCTCCCATGATGGCTCCTTCTGGCTCCATGTCCATGCCGCCAATGCCTAGCGGCGGCTCTCCAATGCCAATGATGACTCCACCACCTATGCCAATGATGACTCCACCACCTATGCCAATGATGGCTCCACCACCTATGGCTATGGCTCCACCACCTATGCCTATGACTCCACCACCAATGCCCATGGCTCCGATGCCAATGGCTCCATCTTCAAGTCCAATGAGCCCACCAACTACTATGGCCCCAAGTCCAGAAACAGTCCCTGATATGGCTTCGCCACCGATGATGCCGGGAATGGATTCTTCTCCTTCTCCGGGACCCATGCCACCGGCAATGGCCTCTCCAGATTCCGGAGCATTCAATGTAAGAAACGACGTCGTAGCAATTTCGTTCCTTGTTGCAGCTCATTTGCTCCTAGTTTGAGATTATTATTAAATTGGCCAGCGTCGTGTTTGTGTAATTTACTTTCATTTTTTCTCGAGCCATTAGTTTTCATGTTTTATCATATATTTGGGTTTGTGTTTGATATGGTACGATTCAGACATTTGTTTGCTTAATAAGTTTATCGTTGACTCTATTTGATGCATGTGATGTAAATTCATTTTTATCCAAATTTTCACAGACGAACTATCAATAACCAGTATTATCAATATATATCTCGTTGTTAGTTGGATGATATCAAATTATCAATGCATATGGTGGTTCACAAGAAAAGGAAAAAAAAGAGATAAATGTGTATATATTTAACAAGCTTGAGGTAACTATTTGTAGCAAATAAAATAAAATACGTTAGTGAGAAATGTTATCTTTCTAGAACGAATACGAATAAAGCAAAAAGCTAAAATTGCAAGCTGTGTGTCATAAGAATCGCATATGTAAAGAAAAAGAGGTCGCCATCTTGGATTTTTCTATAGAATAAATTATTTTTAATTCTGTGTAGGTTACATTTATTTTAAAAAATAAAAAATAAAAAAAACATTTATTTTTTTTATTTTTTTGAGCAAGGTTACATTTATTTTATTTCATGGAATAATACATGTACAAGATTTGAATTTGTAAGAAAATTAAGAAAATTCAAAAAAAGAATGGGAAGAATATGAAAGAGGTAGTGAATAACAATTGTAGGGAATAGGGATAAAGCAGGACTCGAGAGGACAGCTAAAAAGAAAGAGACGTTCACATGACTGTCTTTTTCATTTGCCCCCACCATTTTCCAATGTGTATTATTAGAAATCATAACGCAGTTTAATTGTCTTTAAGTCATGTTAGTTATTTATCTAAAGCCATGTGGTGCATAGGTGCTATGTTTAAATCATTTTTTGAATGAATGTTAACTTTATTCATCAAAAAGCCATGTGGTACATAGGTGCTATGGTTTTTACTGTTATAAGCTATACAAAAGGATACCGTCTGCTACCAAACCAACATAAAAGAATGTTTCCAAATCTATTATTATCGGATTGCGTCAATAATCTGAGATGATTTCAAACATTCTTGTCAATCATTTTTGCCAAGGTTTGATGAGGCGTAGGCGTAGGACCACAAGCCTCAGATTTTTTGGGTTAGTAAAAATATAAATGTAGATACATCATCAACCTACGGCGTGTTGTTTGTTAGCTATGGACTGTCAAATGTGTACAACATATTTGTAGGATTTGAGATTGGTGTTGTTTACAAGCCCTGCAAGTGAGAACACGGATGTGGCTGGGATGTTCTTGGGGAAGTCCAGCCATGAAGAAGAGATGCATACCGTGGTTTGCAAGCAAATAGCTTGTACATTCTATCAGCTACATTATGTTGCAGTACATGTTCTCTTTGTCGATGAAGTTTCTGTGATGGTAACACACATCAGTACATGTTTTTTCCAGCCCCAAATTCTCTCTCAACTCATTAATACTACTAACAATAATTGACCAGTCTGTAAAAATTAGCAAGTGTTTTTATACAACAGTAAAAACAAACAAACTCGCTTCTGTTACTTCTCAAAGATCAACCCAAATTACAAGACACTCTCGTGTGAGAACTAAACCGGAGACTTATAGACATGTGATGCCATTCTATTTGTACAACAACAGCTCTTAGGTACATGAATGCAATGGAAGTTTGGTCCCTTTGGGACAGTTAAAGGTCTTTTCTCCCCTGAAGCAGCAGCACAAACAGAAGGTTTTTTGACGACGACTGCAGCTTCCTTAGATTCTCCATTGATCATCGAGGTTACAACTCTTTTGATCCCACTTGCTTCTTTGTACCTGAGGCAACCCTGAGGAAATGCATAAAATTATCAGATCACATGCTGATATTAAGGTAACAGTTGTTTATATGTGGAAAACAAGCGTGGTTCTCTCAAGTGAGACACTGCAACTACTTTGTTTTCTGATTAAAAAAAAAAACAGTTTTCTACCTCTTGCAGTTCACCATATCTTCAGAGGCATCGTGTCTAACAAGTGTTTTTGTGGATGTTCCTCTTAAATATTTTGACCTGGAAGTTGTGTTCTTCTCAAGCTGCAGTTGAAATTAGTATGTCACATAAAGAAAGAAAAAAGCCCCACGATGACCATACATGGATATGAGAGAACTTACTGGAGCTGGCTCTTGTTTTGGACCCAAGATTTCACCATGGAAGCCAAGAATGTTGGTAGTTTCTTCTTCTTTCCTTAAAAAACATGAAATTATTCTTCCCTCAGAAGAAAAGAACAAACAAGAGTTGCATACTACTAGTGCACATCATACATCAGTTCTTAGTCTGAAAGGGCTTTGGATTCGTGAGCTTAGGCTTAGTATACTTGACGCGGGAAGTAGCCGAAACTGTCTTGCCATTAAAACAATTATCCGTATTGTCATTGCCTGGTTTAGTAACAAGTACATGAGCAACACATGATAGATAGATACATAGGAGAAACACAAAGTATACACAAAGAAACTGAGATACCCTTTGAGTGGTTTTGCAAGTTTCTTTATTGCCAAAGACATTGTTCTTCAACAGGGGGTAGGTTGCTGCTTGGTCGACATTCCTGTGAAATTCAGACAAAACAAAGTATATCTGGTGAGGTGGTAGGAAAAAAAAAGAATAACTGAAGCAAATAAACAATATTTTCCACACCTGTTATTCTTAAAGGCTGAAGAATTTTCTTTGTCATTGCTTCCTTCGTCTGCTTTGATGTATCCTTTATTACAGCAGGATCTTCTCCGGCCTGGAGTTGATCGTCTATATTTCTCTTCAGTTTAACCAGCTTCTTTGGGGAATGAAACACCAAAAGCCTTTGCAACAACTCCTAAACCCTGCTGGACTCTTCTTATGCCTCAGTTAATTCCTTGTGATGACTTTGGAGTTGCATTCTTGTTTGTGGGAACTGCTTTCACTTCTCTTGGCCTCAACTTACCACCATAAGCTTTGTGAGGAAGTGATGAGATCATAGCCAATCTAGAAACTCGTGATCTTGAAGGTTACCGTGTTGGGGAATTTGGGAGGATCCTCACTGTAATAACAAAAGCATGTAGAACATGTAACGTTAAACACACACTACAGTGACAAAAAGATAAAACACAAGTCTCATAGTTTGACTTTCATGTAACCTCAAGTCCTTTCTGTAAAAAGCTTTACGAAGAAGACGAACACTAGGACTCCTAGCTGCCATGACCTAGGTAATGTTCATCAAACTCAAAAGTCTTAATCTTGAGAGATGACCCGAAGACCGAATCACTGTGCTTCTGATCACATCCTAATTACACATTATCACCAGTCGGGATTAAATCAAGGGAGATTAATCCATATGCCCTCTACCCTCCAAAAAAATCCCCATTTATCCCTTTATTATAATATAATTTCTTTTTCATTTTTTTTTAAATAGAAAACGTGGCTAAAGACAGATTGCCCTAAACTAATTTAGTTATTTACAAGATCCAACCAGAAAGATCCGACCCATACAATACAAACCCTAAAACCCGACCCATCTAAACCAAAACGATGTCGTTTTGTATCACTCAACATTCTCTTCTCCAAAATTTTCAATCATCGGGTCTGTCTCTCCTCATGCGACACTCTCTATTGCAAAATCGGAGATTGAAACCCTAGAGTATCTATTTTCGTTCTTCCTTGTTTGTTTTCTATCTAAATCGAAAATCCATCTTCCTTCTTCCTTGTTGGTTCGTGTCTCAACTATCTCTTTGTCTCTCTTGTCTGAAACCCTAAAGTCGAGACCGCTTCGTTTCTTCATCCTCCTTTGTCGAAATCGAGGCTCCATCTTTGTTCCTTGTGGTAAGTGATTAGTTTCCCTTTATTTGGTTGTTATTTGGTCGAATTTGTATGTAGATTTGAAAACAAATTTGGGGAAAACTTTGAATGTGTCTTATGTTTAGATATTGGTTTTGAAATTGGATAAGAACTTGGTAAATCTATTGTTTAGGTATATATTACATAGAATCTATTGTTTCCGATTTGAGTTATAAATTGTATTTAACTTTTGTTAATAAAATTGTATTGGGGAAACTTAGTTGATGTTGTGTTGTTGTTTTGCGGTTTGAATTTAGAGTGATTGAGTGTTGTAATGTCTTGTACAGGAAAATTATGAAGAAAAATCAAAAGGTAGTCCCCAATGAAAGTCGTCGTCAGTCTCTTAGAGTCAGGAAACCGGACTCGGCTGCAAAAAAACCAGAACCGAGAGTTCAGAAGAGCAAGAAAAGCAGTAAGAAGAGTAAGAAGAGTAGGCCAGTGAGAGAGCCAGCGAGAGCACCGAGTGTAGAATCGCTCTCAGTCTCAGATGAGTCCGAAAGAGAGGGGTCCGATAGTGAGGGGTCTGAAAGAGAGGTATATATTTTGTATTCATTGTTATTGTTTGTGAGAAATGCTGAGTAGTAATTAGCAGTAATACAAGTACTTTTTGTATTACTAGCATTACTAACATGTATAAATTTATTTTGATTGCAGGAAATGCAACCGAATCAACCCCTTGAGTTCTACTTCAAAAGCAGCGAGTTCCCCCATAGTTCGAAGATACAAACTAAGTGCTTCGTGACCAGGACAGTAAAGCTCATCAGGGATAAGCCTGAGGCTGCGTGGTTCACAAGCCATCCTCAGTTTCGACATTTCTTCCACATGCCAGACGAAGATAACCTGAAGCTTCAGGGGATGTGGATGTTACTACTGCGCACCATTTGTACTCCAGAAGATGATGTTGCATGGTTTGCGGTTAATGGTGTACCCATCCGCTATTCTATGAGGGAGCATGCCCTCATCTCTGGGTTAGACTGCGGTGATTATCCACCAAACTATGAGAAGTTGGGAGGTTATAAGTTTGTGGATTATTACTTCCATGACAGAAAGAAGATCACCATCACTGATGTGAAGCAGAAGATGTTGTCTATGCCGCCGTGTCCAGATAGATTGAAGATGACAGTCTTGTTTTTTCTTGGTCGGGTTATCAGAGGAAAGCCGAAGGATGCTGGAAATTTAGACGACTTCATATTAAGGATGATGGACGATTTAGATGCTTGCAGATCATTTCCCTGGGGTCGTCTAACGTTTGAGGATGCAATAAAGGAGATTAAGCACGTGATGAACCATCTGAAGGGTGAAGTGAAAGAGGCATGCGCCTTTCCTGGTTTCATCATCCCTTTAGAGGTAAAGCATATAGTTTAGAAAAATTTTAATTGTTTTATAATTCAAATTTGACACTGTGACAATGGATTTTCTAGGTTCTGGCTTTTGAGTGTATTCCGGATCTGGGGAAGACGTTTAGAATCTATTCAGAGGACGCCAGTGAAGAATGTCCAAGGATGTGTAAGAGCCGGTTTACAAAGTCCAGTCTTAGGGGTTATCCTTTGGAAGACATATATGCTGCTGTTGGAGAAACAAAGGTACATGTATAAATGTATAGTAGAAGCTAGTAGAACAAAAAACTCATTTGAGCTAACATTTGTTTTATTTTCAGGTTATCAACAGTGTCTTAGTTCCAACTATTGGTGAGCAAATTATGCTGGCTCGTATCATTGATGAGGAGCGAGAGTATGACCGTCAGGGCAGCCCAAGTGATACTTGGAACTACTGGTTAAATGTGAAGCAGAAGAATATTTGGTGGGAAGAGCTATATGAGTTGGATCAAGCTGCACGAGGAGTGTTGCCAAAAAAGAAAGACAAAGAGAAGGTGACGTTTGCAGAAGGATCATCCTCTAATTCTGGATTAGATTCGAGGTTGCAAGGTCTGGAAGAGAGGATTTTGGAGTTCATGGGAGAAAGATTTGCTGGACTTCACGTCACGGTGGAGACAATGTTAGAGGCTCAAAGCTCAAGGATGAGTGTTCTTGAAAAGAACCAGCGGCTTTTGAGAAGAAGGGCTAAGAAAATAGAAGACAGGCTAACTTCTATTGAGAGTAAAGTGGAGCCGAGTCATGGTGAAGACATGGATTTTCGACAGTGGGACAATGATACATATGAAGAGAAGGACAAAGCTTGTTCTGAGAAGGAGAAAGCTAATGCTGAGCACGAGGCTGGAAAAGAAAAGGATAACATCGAGAATACTGAGGAAGAGGGTGAGAAAGAGGCTGATGACAATGCTCAGCAAGAGGGTGAGAAAGAGAAGGAAAATAGTGAGGCTGATGAGGAAGAAGACAGTGAGAGTGAAAGTGAAGAGTTGAAGCAAATGAAGGAGAGAAGTAGAAGACAAGCTGCTAAATTGTGGAAGGAAATTGCGAATGAGGAAAAGATTGGAGGGAAACATGATGAAGAAGAAAGTGAAGAGAAAGAAGCTGAAACCAGTGAGGAAAAGGATGAGAACAATGATGAGAAAGATGAAGAAAAAGTGGTGGAATCTGAGGCTGAAGGAGAAGATGATCAAGTAGAGGTTGGAGGGAAAGAGGATCAAGAAGAAGAAGTTGAAGGAAAGGAGTCTGAAACCAGGGAGAAAGAAAAGGAGAAAAATGAGACTGAGGAGGTGGAATCTGAAGCACGGGAGACAGAGATAGAAAAAGGAACTCCGACACCACCACGTGGGAATCAGACAGAGAGAACTCCCAAAGATGATGACAATGAGCCTCGGGTTGAGCCTCGGGTTGAGACGAACAGAACCGGTGAAACTCCAACACCACCACATGGGAGTCAGTCAGAGGGAACTCCCAAAGTTGATGACACTGAGCCTCGGGTTGAGACAAACAGAACCGGCATATCTATCAGTTTCATCATCCTCTTCTGAAAGTTGCACTTCTTCATTGATGAACTCCACATGTAGAACACTTCTACACTTCTCATGATTTACTTGCAGTAGATAACCAAAAACGTCTTCATCATTCCAGATGTATGATGGCTTGTACGAATACAATACCATTGGAAAGTAACTAATCTTCACTTGCACCTTAGATTCATCTACCCTTATCTTTCTGCAAATACGCTCAACCAAAGCATAGTAAGTGATATCTTCCATTGATTTCCTCAACACAATCGTGTGGATTTCATCTTCTCCTTCACCACCTCCTGAGATCCATTTTATTTCAGCCCCATCTTTCATATAATATCCCCCATAATCAAAACAAATGATTGTGCAATTCGGATTTTGCATTTTCCTGAAATAAAATAGAATATCATTAGAATTCTCATTATTAAGATGTTTAGAATTAATTATCACACCGTACAATCTTCTCTTACTAATACTAATTTAATTCAGTACTATACATAGTAATACTAGAAATTACAGTAAGAAATATCAATATAGTAATCCTAGTATTTCCAGTAAACCTTTTTTCTTTAGTAAAACTAGTTATACCAGTAATACCCAGAACTTATCCTTGAACTAACTAATTCGCTTTTAGGACCCTATTGTTAGTATTTTACATCAACCATGATGTATAATTCATCTTAAATGAAATTACACACAGAAAATCATCGAAACACACATAAAAATACCCAAAATCTATAAACACAGTTTTCAAAATCTTTTTAAATCTCTCATAATTTTCACTGGATCTTCTTTTTTTTTACACTAGCCGAGATATACACTTTTTTTAATAACATTTCAGCAAAAAAATTCATCCAAAACGGACGTTAAAAATACCCGATAGCCCTAAACACAGTTTTTGAAATCGTTTTTAATCTCTCAAATTTTCATCAAATCTTACTTTTTTAACGTTACCTATCATATACACGATTTTTAAATGTAATATCACAAAAAAAAATCATCGAAAACGAACCTGAATTGCCTATTTTTTGAGCTTCAAAAAACGCTAATGGAGGATGAGAGGAAGAAGCTTGTACGATGAAGAAGGAGACATGTGGGTCAGGAGAAATCTGATTGGTTAAGGTTGTTTTGTGGGCCATATAGGTTGTTGAATTATGGTTGGTTTATTTAATTGGAGAATAAATGAAAGGCTAGTTTGGGGAGTGCAAGGATAAAAGGGTAGGAAGAATAGAGAAGGGGCAGTAAGAATTCATTTAAGGGGGTATGGGGCATATGGAGTTAATCTCCTAAATGAAGAAAACTGTTCACTCAAAAACCCTAATTTAAACACATAAAGTAATGAATTAAGTCATATTTGTCTACTAGGTATATACCTATGCTTTGAGTTTGGAAATTATAAAATGAATTAATGGGCTTTATTGGGTCTAAAGGGGCTTTACATTTTTAACAGGAGGAGGAGGGAGGACCGTCCGATTGAAAATACTTAAGAGGACGAAGACAAATCGTGACCGTCCGATTGAACATATATCCGTTACGGTTTAAAGATCCAACAATACACATACCAAAGGGATTTTTAAGGTTTTCTCCCCAAATGTCTTGGACGACGACGACTCATACAACAGTGAGTATTCTTTTTGCCGATCGTTAATTTGTTTATTTTCCGTTCTTAATCATGAAATTGACGCAATCGATTGAGTTTTCTTCCTCTTATTTGCGATTTTATTCAAAGGTTTCTCTAATCCTCGTCACATCTCTAGATCCTAAATTCGTTTTTTTTTTTGTGATGCGATGGATTAAGTTTCCTCGTCTTCTTTGTGATTCGAAAATCCTTGTCTCAATCTCTCTCTAGATCATGTATCTGTGTTTAATTTTGTTTTTAGGGTTTCTTTCCCGACTCCACATGAAACCAACCACCGTCGTCGAGGCACGTCTTTGTCTACAACAAATCTTTGCGGGCTACTTGATGTAAAGCGAACAAAGTAGATCAACAATGGTATATATATACTCGAATCTACTTTGTTTTTATTTTTGAGTTAGCTATTTTCAACTTTTTAAAGTAATAAAGTCTCTTGCTTTCCTCTTTTTCTTGACAGGGTTCCATTACATCCACAACTCCGAACAGAGTCACTGAAGCTCTACTATCGCCTGATATTAGGTAGAGACGACTCTTGTGCTCTACCGATTCTTACATTTGGTTTTAGTTTAATCCCCAAAAAGATCATATAGGCTGACACTAATCTAATAGTGTTGTGCTAGATTCTTATTTGGGGACATTGTCCCGTCGGTTGGTAGTGCATGCGATGTTTGGGGATGAAACTTTAAGTACCCACGGCTTATTAAGAAAATGACCAGCGGCTTAAAAAAAATAAGGCAAAGACTCTTGTGACCAAGTCTTTAAGCAAAAGGTTACAGATATGTTCATGTTGGATGGATAAAACGAACAACAATGAACAACAACATGTCTTTAGACAAAAGGCCATGAGATTGTTGGAATGGAAAAAAGCGATAAAAAAAGGGCTTAAAAAGAGGTCTTTGATGAGACAATGATTGTGATACCCACGGCTTAGAAAAATTCATAAGACAATGTCTGAATTGGTCTTATTTGTCCCGTCGGTTGGTAGTGCATGCGTTTGGGGATGGATAGTACCCACGGCTTATTACGAAAGCGACCAACAACTTGAAAATAAAGACTGTAAATTTGTTGGATGGACTAAACGACCAACGGTTTACAATAAAGTCTCTGTAAACAAAGATTATGACTGTGTTGGATGGATAGTACGATCAACAATAGCCGTGTTCGTTTGTTAACCGCAAGACGCTCCCGCTGCGGCAAGAAAAAGCACGGTGATGATGATCAAAATAATAGAAACTTAAGTTAAAGTAACCGCCAACTATTTTCGGAGACACAAAAAACGAGACGCCGGTGCCGCTAAAATTTTCAGCGTCCCTTCTACTGCTCCTGCGTCATCGGTGTTGCGTGTTGTTAATCGCCGCTGCGGTCATGGGTGTTGTGTGTTGACGTGATTCCCGTTTAATTTTTGGTTGCTGCCGCTGCGTCTTGCGGCTAAGAAACGAACACGGCTAATGAACAAAAATGTCTTTAGACAAAGGTTACAGATATATGTTGGATGGATAAAACGATCAACAATAAACAAAATGTCTTTAGACAAGAAGAAAAAAGTGGTCTTTGAGGCAATGATTGTGTGATACCCACGGCTTAGATAAATTCATGTGAACCTGTTGAATGGCTAAAGCGATCAACAGTTTACAAAACGTCTTCAGACAAAGACTGAAATACCCACACCTTATGAAGAGTTCTTGGACAATATTGCTACCCACGGCTTAATAAAAGTTGCGTGTTGGAAGGGAACAAACTACCCACGGCTTTGAAAGGTCTTAGACAAAGATTTTGTAGTTTGGTTTTCTGAGTTTTTCTGCTGTAAAGACAACCAGCGGTTAAACAAGTCTTTAGACATCAGAGCCAGAGACTACTTATTTACATTACCACAAGGCTTGAAAATCGTTACAAGGAAAAGACCAACGAGTGGAAAGAGTTTAAGACAAAGACTATCAAAACATGCTCCTTACTTCACAACAAGCCTTGGCAAAGAATTTAGACAAAGACTACGCCTGGCTTGTTGGACAAGGAAAACGATCAACGGTTTAGACAAGTCTTTAAGACAACGACTATGAACCAAGTCGATTAAGACAAAGACTATCAAAATATGCTCCTTACTTCACAACAAGCCTTGGCAAAAGAATTTAGACAAAGACTACGCCTGGCTTGTTGGACAAGGAAAACGATCAACGGTTTAGACAAGTCTTTTAGACTATGAACCAAGTCGATTCTTGGTTTTTGTTGGATGGTAAAAACGACCAACAATACCAAGTTTTGAGGATAGGCACTTTGAACCAAACACTGAGCTTGTTGGATGGTAAAAACGAACAATGGCAAACCCATTCTTAGACATAAACTACGAAACAAAAAATTGATGATAAAAACGACCAACAAGCCAGGTTTAAGTCAGAGACTGGGCCGATAATTGATTCTTCACTGCACTACTAACGTGTTAGAAAATTCGTTTTCAAAGTTGCTGTGAGAAGCGGCTTGAAAAAGTCCTTACTATGGGATACAAAAAGACGATCAATCTCATAAAGAAAGTTATGAAAAAGACTCTGAACATTAACATATTCCTTACTTTACCACTTACAACGTTAAAAACTCACAAGGTGAGTATGAATCATTTTGCGTGAAGTAAAGACTAATTAATTGTGATTTCCTCAGGTTTTGTATATATGTGCTTCAGTAGGATCGGAGCAAATTTCAAGTGTAGCAGATTCTTTGACAGGTATGTGCTCTTCAAACTTGTTTGTTATTTAGTTAATACGATTATGAAAATCACAAGATTGTGACATAAACATGAAGTAAAGCTATATTTTCGTTTATGTGGGTATGTGCTTCACAAACTGTTCATATCCTCCTCACTAATTCCAAGGATTTTCAGGTAGAGTCTTTTCCTTACTTTCTTTATTTATTTAGTTTTCCTTACTTTCTTTCTTATTCATTAGTATTATTACATTATTATAATCTACAACCTAAGTTAAGTGATATGTAAAGGTAATGAAGATCTTAGCTCCGTTTTTAACTAAAAACGTTTTATTAAGCTGTCTTGACAACATTTCTCTCATTGATCTAGCATCCTTGAGGTTCTAGAAACTTATTGCTAACATTTCCATTGATGAACAAGTAGATTCTTTTTACTATTAGAACAGTATATTGTGCGTTTACAGTGTTTTACTGTTTTGTAATCTCTATTTTGCTTGAATGTATTATAAGGTTTTTTTTAGTTTTTGAAATGGATGTATCTTGGAGTTTCTTGTATATCAATGTAGGTGTTAGACTCCTGCAGATTGTGGTGGTACTTTCAATGTTTCTGTTTTGTGTCATGCTCCCAAACCTCCTTGCTCATTATTAACAGTGTTAGAATCTCTGTAGTTTGGTGCTTGTATGTATTATAAAGTCTCTTATTTTGTGAAAATCAGTTTGTCTTGGAGTCTCTGATAGATCAACGTAGGCGAGAGACTCTAGCATGTTGTTGTAGTAGTTTTTCTTAAGAAAATTTATGAATGTTTCTGTTTTGTGTCATGCTCTTAATCTTAAACGGTGTTATTTGGTGCTAGCGTGTATTATAAGGTCTCTCGTTTATGAAATGGAAATATTTTAGAGTATTGTTGATCAACATAGGTGAGACTCGTGAAAGTTGTGATAGTAGTTTCCTTGAATGTTTATGCTTTCTGCTCATCCTAACCTTCAGTGTTCACTGTTAGTAGTATTTATGTTGCTTAGAAAAATATTTATTAATTTTAGTTAGATCGGTGCTTGTGTGTCTATTATAATGTCTCTTAGTTTTTCTTAAAAAAAATGTCTCTTATTTTTCATGAAATAGATGTATATTGGAGTCTCTTGCAATTGTAAACCAACGTTGGTGAGAGACTCTTCAAAATTGTGGTCGTAGTTTCCTTGAATCTCTAGTGTGTTATGTTTTGTGCTATGCTCATAATCGACTCTACTACTGATCTTAGATCTTCGCGAGTCCTTAAACACACAAAACCCTAAGATTTATAATCGGCTTTGTTTTCTTTGGACATAAGAAACCGAGAAAGTTGATCTTTTTCCAAAATCTCAAAATGAAAAGAATCGTTGTGTTTAGATTACATGCGGCTAGAGAAATGGTAAACCTGGCCGGTGTTGGAGAAGACGATAAGAGCGAGCAGAGAATCGAAAGATCGTTAGCCTTCTTCATCAACACTTTACGTCTGTTGGTGAAACTGACTTGAAGTCTGTTCACATTCTCGATCTTCTTTAACTCAATCCTTCCTCTCCCCATCTTCTTCTTCTCTTAACACAAGCAATCAATCTGGGTTGATCTGTAAAATCGAAACAGGAGAAACAGAGAGCTAGATGGAAGTAGTAAGCCTTTGTATCATAGGTATGTATTTCAAATTTGTTTGTTATTGAGTTATACATTTATGGAATTACAAAAAAGAGATAAAGACATAAAAGTAACAAATAGTTTCATTGGTTAAAAGCATATACCTGATACTATTGTTGGCCGAGGAATTGTTCAGGTATATCCTTTCTTGACTTTTTTTTCTTTGATAAATCGATACTATTACAAAAGAAAATTGACAAACTAAGTTACACGTAAAAGTAAATAAATTGGAAACGAAGATCTCAGCTCCATTTATAGTTGAAAATGTTCTATTAAGGTGTATGGACTCTCAGTGTTTTAGCATCTTTGTGAGATTCTTGAAACTGATTGCTAAAATATTCATTGATGAACAGGTGGATACTTTTTTAAAAAAATATTGGAACATTACATTTGTGTTTACAGTGTTTGTCATCTCTATTTTCTTCATTTTGGTTATTGTATGTATTATAAGATCTCTTATTTTATGAAATTGGTGTATCATGAAGTCTCTTGTAGATCAACGTAGGTGATAGTCTCCTGCAGATAGTGACAGTAGTTTCTTTGAATCTTGAATGTTCTGTTTTGTGTCATGCTCTTAACCCTCAGTGATAATTATAAACGGTGTTAGTTATTTCTTTAGTTTGGTGCTTGTGTGTATTATAAGGTCTTTATTTTTTGAAATGGATATATTTTTGAGTCTATGCTCAAGATAGGTGAGACCCTTTTGCTCAAAAAAAAAGGGTGAGACCCTTGAAAATTATGGTAGTAGTTTCCTTGAATCTTGAATGTAATTGTAACAATGACCAGGAGTAGAATATGCCAAATTAATTAAACCCTATGAGCTCGTAAATGACCAAACTGAGTTTTGGATAAAGTTAGATACTCGAGATATATGGACTGCAGAGCTGTGCCTCAATGTAAAAATTTGAAGCATTGGCTTAGGGCATCCAATTTTCTCAAAACAATAAGGGAATTTTTTAGTGTTATCAATTCAATTAAAAAGAATACAAATGAAATGAAATGCTTACAGAAATTTTTCTGATAGTTAGAATAAAGAAAACAAGAGTATATTATAAAATTATAATTTTCATATTTACGAAATTAAAATTGTATATAATTATTTTAAATGTAATACAATAAATAAAAGTTGGTCATATCATATAAAAGATTGTATGATTTGACTATTTTATACTTGTTTAAGAACATCATATAAAATATTAGTCATATTATTTATTTTAACAGAATTGGTTAAATGATTTAAATTTTAAGTTTACTTAATATTTTGCTTTGTAAATATAAATACTAATATTTTTGTATAGTTGATTAGTTTTATTTATTTCTATTATATGTACAAACTACGGTAACATTTTGTAAATAAATGTAGGCATTTTATTTATAATCGCTTAGGGCAGTTTTAAAGGATGGACTGCTTATGGATGGTGAAAAACTATGGTAAAACCAGTACTAAGGAACTACATCAGAATGGATTCATGTCTTACTATATATTGTTCAATGATACGATACCTCGGTGAATGTGCCCAGCTATTTAGCCAAAAGATCATTGTATTTTATTTGAAGTTCAGACTTCTCAGCGTGAAACTTCTCGTAGTCAGAGACTGAAGGACCTCCTCCTAGTTTTTGCTAAAATCAACCATGTTCCCATCGTAACTATTCCTAAAATCCTCTCTAAATAAAGGGAAAAAAATGAGAAGTAACAGAGGAAGGTTTTGGTTACCGTACAAGAAGAAGACAAATGGTGATCTAGGTTCATCTTTAAAGCTTGGTTTCGAGATATCATCATCGATCTTGTCACTCGAAACACACTTAAATCTTTTCACTTCACTTCGTTTCTCTCCGCACTCGTGCATATCAAATAGAGCAATCGCGATCATAACTCCATATTCCTCACTAGAATCAAATCCCAAAACAGAGTATCACAAATCTAGATTGAATCATAAGAAAACTCAAATCGACAAATCAAAAAAAAAATTAAGACTTTAGAGATGTGAGAGCAGTATCATTTCTCAAAAGTGCTTCCATCAGCCGCACGACGAACAGCTTCAAAAGAGAAAGAAGAAGATAGAAAGAAGAACCCCTTTAATGCTTTTTTAATTTTTTTTTTGTATTTTTCTTAAGAACCCCTTTATTGGAGGTGGTCACTTGAAGAGAACACTTGGTCCTACTGTACTACACTCAAGCTTTTTTTTTGTCATCTGTTGATTAACATTAAGGAAACCGAAGGTTCAAGAATTACAAACTTCGGACACAAGCCATAACAGCACTACACAAAATGAATTAGCCTAAAGGGACTGGACCACCTGCATCCAGAACCCACGACAACTAATACTAGCCAAAAACAGAGCACTACACACTATCAGTACTCAACATCTCGTAAAAGTTCTTATAGTAACCCTTTGTAGAGGGAGGGATTATCTCACTGTCGAAGATGTGCTTGAGCCACACTGGACACTCAAAAGCTATTTGATCCCCCATTAATTATACCATCCTTATTTGGTACGTTCCCGTTAATAAGAAACTAAACTCGCCCGAAGAAAGCTTCCCATGAGAACCCCTAAGCCTAGTTGCCTTGGGGGCTAACAAAATCTCATCATCAGAATCAGCATTGAACTTTGGATGTCCATTGTATCTCCTTTTCGATCCAAACCCACCTCCTGAATCGTGATCTGAATCAAACTCGGGCTTAAAACCACCGTACATTCTCATCTGACTCTTAACCCCAAACCCGTCACGAGGCGTACTCACCAAGGATCTCTTCGATCTAACCCTAAATCCATCCACACCGTTACTCTCGTTCTCACGATCCACATCCTGATCGTTCGGTTCAACGGCCGTGGAAGTCACCGACGCTAACTCCATAGCATCCAAAACAGGGAACAGATCCCCCGAGGAAGAGAACTTGCCTGGTTTGGTGAGACACCGCTGCTTCTCGCCGCGGTAACGTTTCCGGAGCTTCTCGATCTTGTGCCGGCATTGGATGGCTGTTTTCGCCGGACCTCCAAAGGTAGGCAACGACGCGGCCACGTCGTCCCAGTCAGCCGCACGGAGGTTCCCACGGCGGAGGGCGAACGAACCACTTGTCTTTGTAGGCATTGACGAGCGCGGCGGTCTCCTCGTCGGTCCAGCACGGAGGCGGGACTCTCCTGGTAGTGGTGGTCGAGACGGTGACGGCGGTGGAAGGATCGATGGCGGTGGCGACGGGGGATTCATTATCGGGGGTTGACATGCCGGTGGCAAAGAAGAAATTAGGGTTAGGAGAAAGAGCGGTGGGTTAAGGATGATAAGAGAGGCGGAAGAGATGCGTAGGTTAGAAAACTTGGGGGAGGAGGTGGCCGGTTTGAGATTGTGCTAAATTGCACCGCGTAGTGATGACGTGTGCGCAAGTATGAACAAGTTTAAACCGGAAAATGAACCAAATAGATGACATCACAACACAAGAATCAGTATTCGTAGTATGAGAACAGATCCTAGCTGCTATGATTACTGATATTTAGCAGGCCAATTTGTGAAAGGTATCTTACGTTGTTTATATGATTGCCTTGTGAGTCCCAATATGATCCTCGATTCTCAGCCCGATGAAACTGGCAGCCTGCGCAGTGGCGCATAGTTAACAAACTAAGAATGTATTATACTGAGTGAGGAGCGCACTCAGGGTGAAGCTGCAACAAAAATTAAGCATCAGCGTCAAGTCCGGAACATTCCCTAGAAGTAAAAACAACATTAAAACTAAGATACTTACTTTGACATGAAGTACACCGTGTTCTGTCTCAAAACCAACAATGCCCTAACAGAAGCAAAGTAGCTAATCAGTAAATCCGAGAACATTTGTTTTCATGGAAATCATCACCCGACACATTAATTTCACAGATTAGAAGGAAACTGAGAACACAGTAAGAATATATCTTATGAAATCGGATGAGGAGAGCAGTTATGAACATCCCAATCAGGTAGACAGATCAATACAAAAAAAAAAAAAAGGCAAGAGTAACTTCGTGGAGTAGTAAACTATGGCAATCAACCGAGGTAAATTTTTTTAAGACATGACAGATAGACTACCTGGCCTTGTCCGAAGATCAGCCCAGATGTCCACATAACTTTCTGCCCACCACCTTCCTGTCGAGCAGGCACCAATACATCTTTTTGCTTCTTCAACCAACACTGCGCAGAGAAGAAACAGAACCCATAAACTTATTAAGTCAATCTCTGTAACTTGAACCTATGTCAAGTGTCTTTTGTCCAACACTTAGGCGGCATGATCCAAGGACAGTACAACTTAAAACAAGGCGATTCTCGCAGACTCACCTCTCCGAACTTGGACCCGCAAGCCTCTTTGTCCCCGCAGAAGACCCATGAATCGCACAAGCAAGGTCCGTCGTCGCCACTGCACATAACTTTACACGCCTTGCAACATTCATCCGACGAATTAAACTTGAAATCCGTCCCCCACTTCACCGCCGAACCCCACAGCTCCAGATTATCTACTCCACGGCAACACCCTCCGCCGCCATCTACACGGGAGTGATCTCGCGAGTCAGTGAACCGGACGGCGGAATCGAGTTTGTGACCTTGGGGACGGAGAAGAGCAGTGAAGACAGCGTAGACGACAAGACACGATATCAGACCGATGAAAAGGAGCGCGGCGGCGGTAAAACGGCCAGGATCTCCGTCGTTTAATCGACGGGGCATGGCCGGAGTAGTCTCCGAGGGTTGGTTGACTTTTGTGAGGAAGATGCGAAAGCGAAGAGGATAGAGAAGTGAGGTTTCATGAGATATTGAAAATACGAGAATCAATAATGATGAAGAGATGGTTGGTGAGTCAACTCGTGCGGCTGCCTCTCTGTAACCTTTGAACTATCATGGAAGATTGTGATCTCATTATTTTGTTTTCCTGTCTTCCTTTCGGAAGTTTCCTCTACGCTTACGTCAGTTTGAAGTAATCAAAACACTGTCGTTTTAGAATTCCTTTTTGGGTTGAAAAATCCACTGATATATACGTACCATTTGGTTTGACCAAAGAAAATATGTACCATCATCATTGGTTGTATTAGGGATACTAGATTTTAACCCGCGCTTTCAAAGCGCGAGATCGTTTCTTTTTAAAATTTCATTTAAATTAATAAACATTTGTCGAATCTATATTTTAATAGATTTTTTTATTTGTTTATAGTCAATTTTTATAATATTGTCTTCTTTATTTTTTTTTATTATTATTAAAATAAAAATGTTTGTCCTATATTATCCTACGTAGATCCTGTTGGTTTGTTCGAATGTGTGGGTTTGAATAGGAAATCGGTGTTGCCTATTTATAATATTGATCGGATTCAAAGCGAGGTGTTAGATTTTAGGAGAAACTTGGAGAGGAAGTTGGGAGATCTTCTCTTTAAAATCGAATCTCTCTATATTTTAAGATTAGTTTTTGAAAAATTTAGTTACTATGTCAAATAGTTAAAATATTTTTCTGCGTGTTCCTAAAATTAGGGCATCTTCTTTTTATTTGATTTGATTCCGTAAATCTTTGAGTACAAAATGGGATTTAAAACGATTTAATCAGCTTAAAAACAAAAATGTAAGTAGCAAATTGGTTGGGCTTTTCATTTTCGAAAAACATTTAAAACAATTTAAAAAACAATTAAAAAAGGAATGAAATGTTTTGTAATTAATAGGAAAATTCAGGGGCAGATTCATAAGAAGTATTCTGCTTTAATAGTATAGATATATCCCATATCGGGAATTCTAAGGGATATTAAATAATATATAAAGGGTTATGATCAATTCATTAATTACTAATTGGTTTTAAGTTGAAAGCTCATAATAAAGAGAAAAAGACCAAAATAGCACTAAATCAAGTTTTTATTCCCAAACTAGCACTCAAAGCCAAAAGTCACAAAAATAACACTCAAGGGGTGGGGTTTAGGGTTTAGAATTTAGGGTTTAGGTTTTAGAGTTTAGGTTTTAGGGTTTAGAGTTGAGAAATGAGGTTTTGAGGATAAGATTTCAAATTTTGAAAAATAAAAAAATTTAAATTTTTCAAAAGATAAAATGCTATTTTGGCCATTTTAATTTTTGAGTGCTATTTTTGTGATATAAACTTAGAAATGTGCTATTTTAGAGATTTGCCCCATAATAAACCCGAATCTAACATGGTATCAGAGCCCATATCCTAAATATCCTAAAACTCTTAATTAAAAATTAAAATTAAAAATTAACCCTTCCGACGGGGTATAAAGGTCGTGATTAACCCTTCCAACCGGGTATAAAGGTTGTGTTAAACTCGCTCGACTGAGTATAAATGTCTTAAAATTCTGAGATTTCTGGCCGATAACAGCCATCATCTCGAGGAGGGGTATTAGGGATATATATCCACATCGAAAATTTTAAGGGACACTAAATAATATATAAAGGATTAGGGTCAATTCATTAATTACCAATTAGTTTTAAGTTGGAAGCCCGTAATAAACCTGAATCTAACAGGTTGGTAGTTTGAATTAGTGCAAGAAGCAGCCGGTTCCAAACTAGTGTAAGAGTTACCATAAACATAAGATAGTTTTGCTTCAATTTGTTATTTATAATAGATGAATGCTATATTTGTGGAAATTCTCTTAATTGAGTGGTTTAATTTGAGGGTTCGTCAATGTTTATATATTAGTTTCGAGTACAAGAGAAAGAAATTTATGAATATTAATGAAGACAAAATGTACAAATATCTTCAGCATCGTGTAAGTATAACCGTCAAATCGTATATTTTCAGAACATGTATAAAACAGTATAGTTAAATGTAAATTATCATAAAACATGTTATATAATATTTATAACTAGGGTCGGCCCGGGCTACGCCCGGGTTTTTTGTTTAAATTTTAATTTTGATTATATATTTTGTATATTTATTTAATATATATATAGTATAACCTATTATAAAAATATAAGCTATTAAATTATTTATAACTATGCATTTTTTTGTCTTATGAATTGAAAAATTTTAAATCCAAATTTTAATATCCAATTTTTTATATTTTGTAATTGGAAACTTTATATAAGGTGAAGAGAAAAATTAACAAAATTAATTAAATTTTAGTTATAGTGTTTGATTGGTTGGACTATAGATATGTTTCATTTCACTTACACCTTTTTATATCTTTTGTTTCCAATTAGTTCTAAGCAATTTAATTGACCATCCCCCTTGAAATCTACAATCTTACTTAATGTTTTTTTTTCAAAAATCAGCGGTTAAAATGTTATAATATTTTCTACATCAAAAATTTACAATTACATCAGTAAAAATTACATACTAAATTATTTAAACAAATTTTCTGCATTTATAACTAACTAATCGGACCTATAATCTGAATATTTTTTTATCTCACTTATATAAGTTTTTCGATTACATATTGTTAAATGGACAACCCGATAAAATTTTATTTAAGTTTTAGAACCATTGAATTCATAACTTTAATAGGTGTTTGAAAATTTGTCTTTCCAATTTTGTATGTTCCGCTTCATCATGCAATATATTTTGATGTAATTGCACCATCTATGTTTATATATACATTGTTTCAAAAAAAAATCTTCTATATATATATATATATAAAGTGGATATATATAATCAATTTTGAACAATGACCATAATCGTATAACAAATTGTCGTTACCAAAGTATAACAAATTTTGTGTTGTTGTTTTATTTATATTATAGCAGTGATGTCACATGATAATGCACAAATATGTGGAACTCACGTTTCTCCTCTTTAAACAAAAAATATAGACTGCCAAGCTAAGCTATTAAAGTATGTATTGACCTGTGAAACTCAGGTTTTTTTCGTTTTTGGGGTTTTTGCTTGTTCCAAGCAGCAGTAAAGTAATTCACAGTTAACAAAAAAAACAGATGATACATGATAGAGCACCTCCAACAATCTTGGAGGTTTATGCTTGTAGCAACAACTATTAGATCAACACAGAAGCCTTCCAGGTGGTTGTGAAACGATACAGCTTGAGAGTTGTGAGTGGAACAAACTCAAAGTCAGAGAAACATCACTAACAATGGAAAATCAGAGAAATATCTGTTCAGACGTTTTGTTTCTTTTCTTTAAAACGTATGAAAGTGATAAGGACCACAATATGAATCAAATACCTGTCGATTTTAATTGTTGCCATAACATGACTGAGCACCTCGAACAATCTTGAGGTTTATGCTTGTTGCAACATCATCATAACTGGGAGCAGCTGGAGCCTCCGGTCATGACACGATGTTTTCCTTGTGTAGGGTCACTCACAATACTCTTCACAGCTGTGAGCTCACAGATAAGGTCTACAAAGAAATCAAGATGTCAATATCTAATCACTTTCCAATGTTGATCCTGGGCTAAAGAGATATGAAGACGATTACCGGGAAGGTGTGTGTTCCTGTTGGCCAGCCAAAGTACCTCACTGTGATTATGGAACTTGAAGCGTTCTTTAGGAATTGGTAGAACCGTATCTCTTCAAATTCAGTTGAAACACTGAACCGTAAAAGTAGAGGTGAGTCAGAGAGCCTGTAATTCTGATTGCAGCGAGTTATATCAAATCAGTCAAAGGAGTACATCAAACCTGCCTTAAAATGATGCCGGTAAGCCGTGAGACGGTGGCGGTATGAGGGTTGCTTGAAACATTAAAAAAATGAAAAAAATAATCAATAAGGGGATTCAACACCATCAATCAGAAAGGATTAATATATTGTTGAAAACATAAGCTTGATAAGATTATAAATGCTGTCCAAAACCGAGGATGATAATAAGGTTAGAAATCAGACCTTAGAGTCGAGGAGAAGCTTGTCCACGCCCATCAGCTCGTCACCTCCTTTCACGTTTCTCGAGAAGTAACACCACCACAGTGGAAAAACACTGACGGCCTCCAAATCAGCGAGCATGAAAGTTTAAGCGATGAAATCGAAGAAGATGAGGTTTTGCTGATATTAGGAGCCGGGAGGATGATTTTCGTAAGGTGAAGTCTCCCCTTTTTATAAGTGAAGATCACTGCCTGCAAGGAAGATAAGAAGCATTCAATGAATCAGTCGTGGTTGGCATGGGTCCAAAGGTTAAAGAACATGTTAGGGTGATCAATCACTTAACTGCGTAACAGATCAGAGGAGGTCGAAATCAAGCGTAACGACGGGAACTATGAACGACACAAAAGTTTATGAAGATCTGACTTGAGGTTCCTTCCAGAACATCCATGCTTGTTTGACATGGTCGGATCTAGGGGAGATGACGAACCCCTAGCTTCTTCTGTCGACATTCTCGATGAAGGTGCAAGAGGAGAGACGAACTCAATTTTTGCGTAATCAAACTTAGGGTTTTCGATTACAGGCTGCCGGGCCGCAGAAGAAAATATCAGCCCAATCACGTTTCACAGTCAAAGCCCATCGGATTAAATGAAGTGATGCGTTTTGCTTGTCTGGAACACGTGTCATGCTGAGGTGGCATCACCAGGAGAGAGCAAACCATACTTTATATATAAAGATAATTTGCAGTATCGTAATAAACTAGTGAGTTTGTTAGAAAACGAAAACAAAGTGTGAAATTAGGAAAATATCCAATACAGTGAAACTAGTACACGCACATATACATGTCATAATACAAATTATCTTTGTCGAACTGTGAATAATAGTGTCTTTAGGTATATAATTGATAGCTTGCATATTTCTATTGTTTTATCCATTCATCCATGTGCATTTTGATCGTATAGATTAGGATTTAGCCATGTTTAGGTTGCATTTTGCATACATGAGTCCTTATCAGGTATTGGAGTACCACATAGAGTTCTTGGAAACACTTGGAGGCATTTGGAGCTCAAAAAGGAGTGTTTAGAGTGGTCATTGGGCGAGCAAGGCATGGAGCGACCAGTCCGGAGCGACACCACCAAGTCGCTCTGACCTCCCTATTGGAGCGACCTTACCAGAGCGACAGGGAGAAGTCGCTCGCGGTTTCATCACTCGGAGACGCGAGAACGAGCCCGGAGCGACACCACGAAGTCGCTCGCATCTCACACCCCTCTCGGAGCGACCTCCCAAAGCGACACCCCGAGGTCGCTCGCGTCTCTATGGCGAGACGACACGAAGCGAAGCCTGGAGCGACCTCTCAGAGCGACCCACTGAGGTCGCTCCCGAAGGCCGGAGCGACTTGTCGGAGCGACATGCCGAGGTCGCTCCGCGCCTATTATCTGCTCGATTTCTATTTTACTTAAGGGCCTTTTGGTCATTTCATTATGCACGTTTTACATTTCTAAAACCTATGTTTTAAACATCTTTTGTAGCCACCAGAGGCAGATTATCTTTTATCTTTTGATCTATTGAGAAATACACAAGAACTCTCTTGAGAAGTTCATCTCTTGGATTTTGATTTGTTATGTTCTTGTGTTCTTGTTGATTTCTTATCTATTTCTCTACATGATTAATCTGAAATCCAATATGGGTTTAAGAGGAATCATGGAGATTAGTGAGTAATCACCTTTGGAATTCATGGGTTAGGGAGATTAAGGGTGATTAGGTTAGAGCTAGGATGTTTTAGTGTAGATCATTCATATTTCCTTGCTAGTAGAGTAATCATAATGCATCTTCTGAGTTGGCCACTCAGTTGTTGATCATTAGGCATTTCTCACCCGAAAGGTGTTCGATGAAATGCCCGAGACAACTCTCCTAGGCTTTTAGTATACTTTGCCAAAGACATTTGTTGTTAAAGATGCTAAGATAGCTAATAGACTTGTTAGTAATGATTGCTTTCATATTATTCAACCAAAGACATTTGATGTTTGAGATATGTTAGCAAATGAGCATTCATCTAGACATAGAGCTTGCTTAGAATTGTGTCTAGGCTTAAGGTTGATAGTTTGATTGATCATTTGCCATCCTTAGTTCGATACTTGATCACCCAAGGTCTAATCCCTATGCCCATGAGTTCTCTTTTCCTTTAGTCAAAAAGTATCATTCTGTTATTGCTTTCTAGTTTTAGTCATAGTTTAAAACCCATCTAAATCATTGGTTGCACTTAGATTAAGTGAGTACTTGCATTCTCAGTGCTTTGATATCCCTCAGAACTGGTTCGACAATCTTCTATACTACAACATTTGTCTTAGGAGCCTTGAAAACTCCTAACATCAAATTGGCGCCGTTGCCAAATTCTGAGTAGATTTGAACATTGAGATTTAGTCACTTGCTTGAGACTAAGTCATTTTTATTTTCTTTTGTTACTGATTCTCTTTCTTCACCTCCCTTTAATCTACAGGTGTATGAACTTGAGGAGCAGGGGTCCATCAAACCTAGTTCCAATAGCTGCAGACATCAGAGCTTTAGAGAGAGAGTGTGCTAGAAATAGAAGAGAAGAAGAGCAACAGGCTCACTTGCAGAGATTGAGTACTGATATGGGAGACATACCTCAAAACCAACAGCGAGCAGCTCGACCCATTGGCACTTACGACCGCCCCAACATTCATGGTCATAGATTGGGAATCCGAGCACCCGCTGTGGCAGCCAACAACTTTGAGATCAAATCAGGACTCCTCAACGTGATCGAGAACAACAAGTATCATGGCTTGGCTCTAGAGGATCCATTTGATCACTTGGACAGGTTCGACAGCTACTGTGGGTTGTCAAAAACCAATGGTGTGTCCGAAGATGCCTTAAAGCTCAAGCTATTCCCTTTCTCTTTGGGGGATAAGGCACGTCAGTGGGAGAAGTCTCTACCCAGTGACTCCATCACTACTTGGGATGACTGCAAGAAAGCATTCTTGGAGAAGTTCTTCTCTACTTCAAGAACTGCTAAGCTGAGAAACGAGATTTCCAGCTTTCAACAGAAGAACTTGGAAGGCTTCAGTGAAGCCTGGGAGAGATTCAAGGGCTACCAAGCTCAATGCCCACACCATGGCTTTTCTAAGGAGAGCTTACTGAGCACATTCTACCGTGGTGCTCTTCCTAAGTACAGAGCCAGACTGGATACAGCTAGCAATGGGTTCTTCTTGGGGAGAACTGAGGAGGATGCAGAAGAGCTGGTTGACAACATGGTAAAGAGTGATGCAGTCTACAGTGGAGACCACGACAGAGGCAGTAGAACAGATGATAAGCAGACGAGGAAAGAGATCAAAGCTTTGGAAGACAAGATCGACCTACTCATTGCTGAAAAAGCAACCCAAGAGCAGCTGAAGTTTGTTGGTAACTCCAAGCAGGAAGATCCACTTGCTGTCAATGAGGTTGAGGGTTTGGAAGGTCAAGAGGAGTTGTGTTTCATCAACAACAATGGTAGCTGGTACAAAAAGGAGCCCAACTTTCAGTACAACAACTACCAACAGAAATCCTATCCAAACAACCAACAGAGTGGCTATCCGCCAAGAAACAACCAGCAAGGCAGCTATCAGCCTCAGCAAAACCCCTCGTCTGGTTCCTCTGCTCCTCAAGAGAGCAGCACTGATACCTTACTGAAACAAATCTTGGAATCTCAGACCAGAAGTGAGAAGCACGTTGGTTATGAGTTGAAGAACCTTCATTCCAAGATTGATGGGAGCTACAATGAGCTCAACAACAAATTCTCACACCTTGCTTCTACAGTCAAGAATTTGGAGAATCAGTTTGCTTCCATGAACACTCACCAGAATCGCCAGCAAGGATCTCTACCTGGAAAATCTGACCCAAATCCCAAGGAGGCCAAAGCTATCACCCTTAGGAGTGGTAAGCAGTTACCTCCTAGAACCCTCACCAAGGATGCTGAGAAACTAGGTGAGGGGGTTGCCATCAACATAGATGATGAAGTGGTGATTGTTGATGAGAAGATCAATGACGAGATCTTGGAGAAGATAGTGGAAGCCAAAGGTAAAGGAAAGGTTGGGGAAGAGAAGAAGACAGTAAAGGATGGTGAAGTTGTTACTCCAGCAAGTGAAAGTTCTTTTGTTCCTCCTCCTATGAACCCAAACTTCCATTCCCTGGTAGATTCAAGAAGCAGCTGCTAGAGAAGTACAAGGCTCTGTTTGAGAAGCAAATGAGTGAAGCTCAGGTTGCAATGCCCATCATCGATGCTTTCATGTTGATTCCTCAATACAACAATTTCCTGAAAGATGTTGTAGCTGCAAAGAAGAAGGAGATGGAAGGCATGATGATTCTTACCCATGAGTGCAATGCCATCATCCAGAGGCTTGATGTTCCAGAGAAATTAGAGGATCCAGGAAGCTTCACACTACCTTGTGCTCTTGGACCTATGGTATTTGAGAAAAGTCTCTGCGATTTGGGAGCTAGTGTCAGCTTGATGCCTTTGTCTGTTGCAAAGAAGCTTGGATTCACTCAGTACAAGAAGTGTAGACTCTCTCTGGTGTTAGCTGATCGTTCAGTGAAGTACCCTGTGGGCATCTTAGAGGACCTCCCTGTGAAGATTGGAAGGTATGAGATACCTACAGATTTTGTGGTGCTTGAGATGGGTGAGGAGGCTCAAGATCCATTGATTCTAGGAAGGCCATTCTTAGCTACAGCAGGAGCTATTGTTAATGTGAAGGAGGGCACGATTGATCTCCATTTGGGTAAAGAGAACATCCTCCACTTTGACATCAAGGGAAAATGAGGAAACCAACTGTGTTCGGGCAAGCCTTCTACATTGAAGAGATGGGCACTCCTGCTGATGAGCACCTTGAAGAGTTACCACCTGAGGACGACGAGGAGGGAGCATCTCCCTCTACTCATTCCCTATAGAAGGTAACCCACCACACTCCCTTGTATATACCATTTCATTTTTGCATATTAGTCTTCTTTTCGGTATCTCTCTCTACTTGACGACACAGAGACTGTGTAACTCAAGTTTGGGGGAGGTACCAAGTATTTGATCATGTTTGCTTTGATGTTGTTTCATTGAGTCATGCATGGCATACCTATTTGCATAGATAAAAAAAAAAAAATCAATCATTTAGTTTGCATCATTTGCATTTTTAGGAGAGTCTAGAGCATATAGGTTGCATTCACTTGCATTGGGAGCAATGATTTTGAATGCCTTGTAAAGAACACTACGTTGCACTTGACTAGCTTTTGCACCTCTCAAAAAGACTTGTATGTTTCGAGCCTTGAAAACTCTTCCTGAAACTTGTTGATTGCTGAAACTCAGTCTTTGAAGCCAACTACAACCTTATTTGAACTGAACGAACTTAATGCTTCTTGCTCATGGTCCCTTGTGTACTGAGTCATGGCTATACACACTTGAGTTGTCACATCTTTTATACCAATCTTTTTTGACAAACTCTAGTGGTAGACCACTCCCAAAACCTTTTCCTCCTTTTAAGCTTTCATTGTTTGATGAGTGAGGCCTTTTTCGGAAAGTCTTACATGTGCATAATGTTGAGAGTATCGGGAACGACAATGCTTGATCTTCATTCTTGCTAGATTGGACACTCTATTGTCTAGCTATAGGTGGGGGTGAGTGTTGTGATTATGATTTGGGAGAAATGAAAAAGGAAAAGAATAGACTCTTTGTGCTTAAGTGAATTGTTTTATTGGGACCAGTATAGAAGCCTCTAGCTCAAGTTTTGAAAAGTCTTGGCCCCCAGCCTAAAAAAAAAAAGGAAAAAGAAAAACGAAAAAAAAAAGAGAAAAAAAAAAAGAAAAAAAAAAGAAAAAGGGGGCTAGCAAAGTTGTTAGGAGCTAAGAAATGTTTTGAGGTTGTGAAAAATCCCTTGTAGATTTCAAAGAGAAGGAGTTAAAGTTCTTAGGATCTTTTGGTGAGAGATGTGAGTTGGGTTTGACATTTGGGAATGATTGTGTAATTGTATGTTTGGGAAAAGGGTAGAACAATGGAGATTGAGCATTGTATGCATGAGTTGGTCCCTTTCTTAGATATATTATGTGCAATGTCAAGGCTACTTGTTTTGAGAGTAAACCACCTTAAAGATCATATGTTTTGAACCTCTTGAATCACTTGAATAAAAGCCTTCCCTTACCCAACCAAATGACTTGGACCAACTGACCATTTGCAAGAATTCACCTGATGTTTTGTGCTTAATGAATGTGAGAGTTGGTTGATTTGAATGTGTGGATGCTTGATGATGAGTGTAAGAACAAAAAGAGTTAAGATAGGCCTAGAGAAGCTAGAGTGTAATAAGAGAGTGTGCTAGTTGTGTTTCTTTTGGCTATGTGCTCCCTCCTTCAACCTCTCTCCCTATGAGTTCTAGAAAGTTCACTTGTGGACAAGTAAAAGAACAAGTTTGGGGGAGTTGATATCTTGCATATTTCATTGTTTTATCCATTCATCCATGTGCATTTTCATCATATAGATTAGGATTTAGCCATGTTTAGGTTGCATTTTGCATACATGAGTCCTTATCAGGTATTGGAGTACCACATGGAGTTCTTGGAAACATTGGAGGCATTTGGAGCTCAAAAGGAGTGTTTAGAGTGGTCATTGGGCGAGCAAGGCATGGAGCGACCAGTTCGGAGCGACACCACCAAGTCGCTCTGACCTCCCTATTGGAGCGACCTTACCAGAGCGACAGGGAGAAGTCGCTCGCGGTTTCATCACTCGGAGACGCGAGAACGAGCCCGGAGCGACCTCCCGGAGCGACACCACGAAGTCGCTCGCATCTCACACCCCTCTCGGAGCGACCTCCCAAAGCGACACCCCGAGGTCGCTCGCGTCTCTATGGCGAGACGACACGAAGCGAAGCCTGGAGTGACCTCTCAGAGCGACCCACTGAGGTCGCTCCCGAAGGCCGGAGCGACTTGTCGGAGCGACATGCCGAGGTCGCTCCGCGCCTATTATCTGCTCGATTTCTATTTTACTTAAGGGCCTTTTGGTCATTTCATTATGCACGTTTTACATTTCTAAAACCTATGTTTTAAACATCTTTTGTAGCCACCAGAGGCAGATTATCTTTTATCTTTTGATCTATTGAGAAATACACAAGAACTCTCTTGAGAAGTTCATCTCTTGGATTTTGATTTGTTATGTTCTTGTGTTCTTGTTGATTTCTTATCTATTTCTCTACATGATTAATCTGAAATCCAATATGGGTTTAAGAGGAATCATGGAGATTAGTGAGTAATCACCTTTGGAATTCATGGGTTAGGGAGATTAAGGGTGATTAGGTTAGAGCTAGGATGTTTTAGTGTAGATCATTCATATTTCCTTGCTAGTAGAGTAATCATAATGCATCTTCTGAGTTGGCCACTCAGTTGTTGATCCTTAGGCATTTCTCACCCGAAAGGTGTTCGATGAAATGCCCGAGACAACTCTCCTAGGCTTTTAGTATACTTTGCCAAAGACATTTGTTGTTAAAGATGCTAAGATAGCTAATAGACTTGTTAGTAATGATTGCTTTCATATTATTCAACCAAAGACATTTGATGTTTGAGATATGTTAGCAAATGAGCATTCATCTAGACATAGAGCTTGCTTAGAATTGTGTCTAGGCTTAAGGTTGATAGTTTGATTGATCATTTGCCATCCTTAGTTCGATACTTGATCACCCAAGGTCTAATCCTTATGCCCATGAGTTCTCTTTTCCTTTAGTCAAGAAAGTATCATTCTGTTATTGCTTTCTAGTTTTAGTCATAGTTTAAAACCCATCTAAATCATTGGTTGCACTTAGATTAAGTGAGTACTTGCATTCCCAGTGCTTTGATATCCCTCAGAACTGGATCGACAATCTTCTATACTACAACATTTGTCTTAGGAGCCTTGAAAACTCCTAACATCAATAATTATGAGATAATATTAAAGTATGTGATGCAAATACTCTGAAAAGAGTGAATAATAATGTCTTTAGGTATATAGCTAATTATGAGATAATATTAAGGTATGGGATGCAAATACTCTGAAAACAATATAACAAAACTACACATTGTAGTGTTTCCACGTGGGTACCATAGAAATGGAAAATTAAAACCGAAGTTGAACCAGCCAACAAGAGCATCAGAAAAAAGAAATCAAAACAAAACTCCACCAGAAAAAATCTTGAAGAGGAACATTAATCTCTAGTAGCACCATCAACGAAGGAAGCACTAGCGGAACCATAAATACGCATAGTTGAAGAGCCATCTGCCTAAAAGAACTCACCACTATATAAGCTAGGTTCAAGCCTTCAAGGAAAACCTTTGATCAACTAATTAGGTGTAATATTTTTTGTATTGAAAATGAATTATGGAACAAACCGTTGAGCAACATATTTTAAAATGCTTTCTAAATAAGTTTTGAGTGGGGTATTTTTTACGGACTTACTATACTACCCCATTTGCTTTGAAAGCATATGTCACCTTGTATTTGCTGTGCTCTTATTACCTTTCCAATCACATTTTATATTTATTTACAAGACTTTGTCCGAATATAGATATTTATCTGCAGTGGACAGATGCGTTTGGGAGCCCATAATAAAGGATAGAGAGACATGCACTTTTGGATGATAGCTGAATATAGAAACTAGAAAGCCAAGTCGATAAACTTATCCATCCCTCCACTCACTCGATCGGTATCGAATGGTGTCGTTCCTATCATCTCGAGGCATTGTCGATAGCCGCTTTATATCTGACACGTGGTAGTAGATTAGCATATGTCCTCTATCATCTTTTTTTTTTTTTTTTTTTTTTTTTTTTTCTTTTTTTTTTTTTACTCTATCATCTTGTTACTTACAATACTGTCCATGTTGCTAATCTTCCTTTACTTGCACTGGAAGAAAAAAGTAATTATCAATCCTAACCGCTAATTTATGATGAATCTAAATAACACAAGACACAAAGTTCAATATTTATGACTAGATTGATAATTATTCTATTCTTTCAAAAGCATTCTTGTTATTTGTAAGTGTTTAGATTCTCTGTGTTTTTTAAATTACATATTTTTGTATTTAATACATATTAAAAATTGATTATAAATATATCATTTTATATAACTAACTATTTTCTGAAATTTAACAAATAGTACTTGAATAAGCGTAACTTAATTTTTTTAAATTTATCATTCTTAACTGAAAAAATTTACAAATAAATGTAAAACATAACCTTACAACAAATAAAAGTTCAAACCTTTTTTTAATAGAAGAAATATTAATTTTAACACAATATAATGATTATAAATATTAGGAGTTGAAATTTCATTTTAATCATTATTGGACTTTTTAGTTTAGGGATGAGTCTATGTGTAATGATATTCATTTTAGCTGTTAAATCTTATATATTAAAACAGAAGTAATGATGACTTCTTTTCATGTGTGATTTTTTTAGTTTGAACCATTCCTAGAAAATATCATATTTTACATAAGTTCGTTATTATATCTTTTAATATCTTTATCTTTTTATTTGAAATACAAATGAATATATTTAAAATGTTCTAACAAAAATTATTTAAAATCTTCTTAGAATCTTTTTAAATTTACTTTCAAAAATTAGTCAGTTTTAATTTAAATTATCATAAAATATAATTAGAAATTAAAATTGAATATATTTTTGGTTTATAAACGAAAATTTAAATAAAATGAAATTAATTAATTTCACAAATACATTTACTAATAATTTTTAAAGATTTTGTTAGAAATAAATATTTATATTTATTTTATTTTTTTTTCAAATTTGTTTTCTAATAAAATAAAAATCATGATTTTTTTATGAATGATATTTTTATTTGGACCATCATTTAAATTTTATATTAAATGTATATCACTAATGCTAATATACATAATATTTTTAACTACTTTAATCATAATATATTTTATATCTTTTAATTTAAAAAAAATCTAACAAATCTCTTGAAAAAGATTATAATAAGATCTTAATTGTCATAAATTGAATATAAATATTTTCAACTAATTTTGTAATTAGTAATGAAATGTTACTAAACGAATAAAATTATATCCTATTTTATCAATTTTATAATAATATCTATCATTTTAAAATAAAAATGTTATATTGAACAAAGTATGATAAAATTATTTTAAATTGATAAGTTAACATATTTTATTTTCATAAATATAAAATATCTATGCTAAAAATATAATATGTTGGTAGAACGGGTTATATTAGTAAACTATATAATACATGTATAAAAATTTAACTTATCTTAAACTTTTTAATATACAGTAATTTATTATATAAAATTAATAAAAATTAAAAAATTACTAAAAAAATCTAGCGATTTGAATTATGGATCATGATTATAATAAATTAAATACAAAATTATTTTCATATATGTTGTTTCATGCATTAAAAAATTTAGTTTAGTAATCAAACGCAAATTCAATAAGACAAATATATGATAAGCAACATATATATGTGATGATTTTAATTTATAACATGAAAACTATAAAATTATTATATTTGTCATAATTATACAAACATTTAAATATGTGAGTAACATTAAAATATATAATAATTATGTAAAACAAATATCTATATATATAAATGTGAAAATATATACCCGCACAGTTGTGCAGGTGGAAATCTAGTTATATGTTTAATAACCCTTTTATTATTATACGAATACTATTCATTAAACTATATTGGAAGTTGCATTACCCTACAATCGGATTTAACCAATTTTATCAACATCATTTTTATAAGTCCCGTTATTAATAGATTATGTGTTATACTTATTTGGTTAACAACATAATTTAGAATAACTAAAAAATGAAAATGATAAAAAAATGAAAATGATCAATGTTTGTTACGCTAATGGCAGACACGTAAAGACCGTACAAGTCAAAATCATTGTATTAAGTCACACAATTCAACAAAACCATCCACAAGAAAAGGAAAATTTCATTTTTCTTGCCACTTTTACAAGTTATTGACACAATTATTACCTAAAATAGTCTTTAATAGGAGAGACTTAATTCACCAACCCGAATTCTATAATGGTATGTACGGCATTAATGTTTGAAGAATAAATCGCTAAATCATTTAATTACTCGTGATCTGTATGATTAATGACGTGAGGCATTTAACTAATCACATTAAACAAAAGCCAATGATCAATGGCATAACGGTAAAATAAAGCGAAATACAGGGGTCTTAACTTAACTAATCCTCTTTACCTTAGCTTCAAAACTCAGCTCCTTGCTACTCTTCTCTCGGAACGAAGACAGTTTTAAAGGAAGAACAAAAAAAAGCAACAGAAACCCTAATTCGCGAAGAACCCTAATCTCAAAATTTATGTATGTAAATGCATCTGTAGCAGAACGGCGGTTCATCGGAAAAGAAGCCGCCGCTTGTTTACCTTCCGATCCCAAACCTAAGATCAAACATCATCTTCCTCAGAGCCATCTGACCGTTGAAATCGCTGATTCATCGTCTCCGCCTCAGTCTTCTCACCCGTTTGATCTCCGCCTGGGCTCGATTTTGTCGTTTGTGTCATCATCGCTTCCGTCGATCCCCTCCGCGACGAACCAGAAGCTCCTCCGCCAAGTGATTCGAGTCCGTTTGATATGCTTCCACCTCCGTTTCCTGCTTCTCCTCTCCGTCCCTCCTCTCTACGTCTTCTTCCTCTTGATCAGTTTCCGCTTCTTCCTTGTCTTCGTCTTCTCCATTCTCGCCTTCTCCTTCTTCCTTTCCATCTCTCTCAAACTCGCTCTTCCTCGCCTTCCTTCGATTCGCCTGATCATCGCTCGCTTGCTATCCCTCAAGCTGAGATCATCCTCCTCCTCCTCCTCCTCTCAGGTTGTTTGGTCAATCGGGTCAAAGCCCGTTACAGAGAAGAAGACCGATTCAGGGTCTTGGGTTCACAAGTACAGCTCCGGGGATGTGTACGAGGGAGAGTTTCATAAGGGGAAGTGTTCAGGGAGTGGGGTTTATTACTACTCGATGAAGGGTAAGTACGAAGGGGATTGGGTTGATGGGAAGTATGATGGGTATGGAGTTGAGACGTGGGCTAAAGGAAGCAGGTACCGAGGTCAGTACAGGCAAGGGATGAGGCATGGAGCTGGGATCTATAGGTTTTATACAGGGGATGTGTATGCTGGTGAGTGGTCTAATGGACAGAGCCATGGGTGTGGTGTGTATACCTCTGAGGATGGTAGTCGTTTTGTTGGAGAGTTTAAATGGGGTGTCAAACATGGCCTTGGTCATTACCATTTCAGGTGAGAAGTCATCAGTTTTCGTTTGTTAACTTTGTGCGTTCTCATTAATTAACATGCCAAGGTGAGGTGGTGTGGGGTTTGAACACTGCAGAGTCGTTTAACTTTTGTAGAAATCGTGAAGCTTTCTGTATAAGGGCCAACTATTAACCAGTTTGGAATTGAAATTAATGTGGTTTCTGATAGTTTCTGACTTCGAATCTGAACTTTATTGCTAAGCCTCTAATTGTGTTTTGACTTAGGATGCTGTGTTAGGCCTATGTCTGTGTTAGGTCTAAGTTTATGGCTTTCGATTTTGAATTGTTGATGGATTGTTAGGCTGCCTATACGTTTTGTTGTTGGCGTCACTCACCTTTTTAGGAGCAAATCAATTTTTGAAGATTAACTATTACTGCCATTGATAAATGCACGAGATAATAAATTTTAAGATTCTGTCTTTCAGTTCCTGTTACATTTGGACCAAGAGTTTTATGTTGGACGGTAGTTCTTACCTTTGAAACATTATAAGTCTAGGATGGCCTCAAGGTTCAAGCTTTTTTTTTGTTTGCTGGCATAAGCATTGATCTTAAAATAATTCGATCGGTTACTGTGTTGTCTTCTCTAGTGATACCTTCCTAACTAACTTGAAACTACACCTCTGTTGCAGAAATGGCGATACCTACGCTGGAGAGTATTTTGCAGACAGGATGCATGGTTTTGGAGTTTACCAATTTGGAAACGGGCATCGGTATGAAGGAGCCTGGCATGAGGGGAGAAGGCAAGGGCTTGGTATGTACACATTCAGGAATGGTGAGACACAGGCAGGACATTGGGATGACGGTGTTCTCAGCTGTCCTACCGAGCAGAGCACCCGTCCTGGTTCATCCTTTTCCATCAGCCATTCCAAGGTTCTCGACACTGTCCAGGTAACTTATAAGCTTATCTTACTCCTACTAATACATACAAAGTTATGTACTTTGAATTTTGTTCATCTCTTGAGAAGTTAAGAGACCAATTTGTAAAAATAGTATTTAATGTTCATATCATTCAACAGCAAGCTAGGAAAGCAGCCGAGAAAGCACATGAAGTTGTGAAAGTGGAAGAGAGAGTGAACAGAGCAGTGATGGTAGCAAACCGAGCAGCAAATTCTGCTAGAGTTGCTGCAACAAAGGCTGTTCAAACAAAAACATATTACAGTAGTGGCGGCGATGATCCCTTATGAGTTCGTGTGTCAAAGCTTTTGATATAGTCACAGTCATGAATCTCACCTCGAACTTCTTCGGTGACATGAGAGAGAAAAAGAGAGACATCTAGAGAATGGCAGTCAAAATTCGCATCTCCGTTGAGATTATCTTGAAGGTGGAAACCACTTGGAACCAATGTCGAGATCTCATATAAGTATTAAATAAGAGATCTGGCCATGGAGCAAGCAATGCAGGTTTACTTTTTTCATCTTTTCTCCCAGCTCTTTTCTTTTTTATGAGCAGGCTGGTTTATAAGCTGTACATAGGTTGTTGAAGAGTAAGCAATGTGTGTTAACAAAAGATCTTTGTAACAAGCGTAACCCATGTAGAGAAGCAACAAAACATTGTCTTTTACGTTTTCACCGTGTGAATAACAACATCTCTTCTTACTAGATTTCTTTTCAACAGAAAACGACAAGTTATAATCAACTTGACACAATCAACCAAGATGATGTATAATGAATTGACAGAAGATTACATATATAATGGCCAATGACAAGTGCCAACATATTCATCTGTTCTTGTAAATGGTTATGGTCTTGAGGTACGATCAGTGCTGTCATAAGTCCTAACCATTCAGACACAATTAATGAACCAGAACTATGAAAGAAACTAACCACAAGCTAGAAGAATTAAACAACTGGTTTCTTGTAGCCATAGCATAACCCGAGCTTTACAAGAAAAAAACAGAGCTTGTGTCACATAGTTAAATGGGCCCAGGCCCATGAGACGATTCTCTCCCGCTCTCAGGTCCGTTTTAGTCTAACATGACCGGAGAACTCCCAAAAAAAAAACTAGAATAAGAGAAGAGATGCAGAAATCGTTCTCGTTGATCCAAACGGTGGCAATCTCCGGCGTATTCTCCGCCGTCTCTTGCTGGTGAGTGATTATTCTCCCCCCGCCCCCTTAACTCTCATTTCTTCAATTTAGGGTTGATAATAATATGTCGTGTGTTAATTTTTCAAGGTATGGATTCATGTTCGGTAGAGAATCGGCGAGAAAAGAGCTGGGCGGTTTGATCGAAGATCTCCGTCGCGGAGGTTCGGACTCTGGTTGTCCTCCCCATTCTTGAGTTAGGTGACGACGATAGCTCTTTTTGCACTCTTGTTTGAGCAATTATCATTGTATCTTTTGTTTGAGTTATATGAAAAATCACTAGACATTTACTATCAGTGTAAACCACATTGATTAAGATCATAAAGATTGTAACACTGTACTCTCTCATCTCCCATGTTTATTATGTATTAGACATCAAGAACATGAACTTTACAATCAGGGCCGTTGATTATTTGAGACTAAATGATCAATACATATTGTTATTTGATATTTAAATTTGGGGACGAGAATGTTTCATCTCATTATGTTCAAGATCGCCTATGGATACAGTATATGTGAGAAATTAAACTAGAGAAGTCTCTTCAACCTTCTCAATGATCCTCCTGCCTTTGACAAATCCCACATAAACCTCACTTCTTGTTGTGTCTTCTTCAGAGAGTCGTCTATTCCTTCATGTTCTTAACAAACTCCACTAACTGCTGCCAGTTTTGACCCGCAAACAACCTCTTGTTCATTTTTAGGTAAGTAAATTGTGTCGACCCCTTTCCAGAATCTGATCTATTCGTTGCAACCACTTGTCAGAACGCGCTCCAGTCATATCTCCCTTAACGCTTTCTCCCCTGCTAGCTCAGTTCCAGCCTGCCTTGTCACCTTCTACACTTGTTTAACCAGACCTTCCGGCGAGCAATTTGCCGTGTTTGCGTAATTCAGGTTGTTCTCCATGCAGGTGAAGCTGAACACAGCACCATGTGTGTTGAACAGCTTACTATTGGTAAGTACCCGTCATGGTTTATTGTGTTGTAAATTTGTAATACCCATCGGTTAGCTCAGCCGCGTTTGACCTGGTGTTGTAGTGCCAGTATATTCCGGCTACTTTTCCTGATAGCTTTGCCCCGGTTCCTTGAAAGATTGCTTTCGCTGAAGCTAGAAGTTTGTGTCCCTGTTCCAGTAACTTCCCTGAATACCAATCCATGAAAAACTTTCCATATTTATTTATACTGTTCCATGTTCCATCTCTCCTGAAAGAACTCAGTATCTTCTGGAAGGTTCTTGTACTAGCCAGCATCATGAGGCCCACTTGTTCCCCTAGTTAGTCTTCTCGACTGATGATTCAGCATATGCTTGAAGCGACGATCTCAAATACTGCAAATCAAGAAGTATATAGTTATGTATAATATTGGTGCAGTTAACTGTACACTATACAATATCTCACTAGCTTAAGCTATACCTTTTCATAGCACTGAACTCTCCAATTCTCGAGAACCTCCGGGTCCCATTGCTCTCAGGGTATGATGGGTATCTCAACTCTCCACAAGGTCCCATTCCTACTTGAATTTCCTGCAATACATGAAGAAATGATGTGATTAGGTCACTGCATATATATATACTGCCCATGTCTTATATGAAGTTGATTATTTTTTTCTTTAAAAGAGTCTAGATGCTTGCTTACCGCAAATGACAACTTCTATGTAATTTCTGAATCTTTCACGGAAACTCCTTATAAAATCTGAATAGACCTGGATAGGTGTACATGCACATAATCACATCCCAAGGAGATATACTCTGGATTCCTTCTCCCAGATTTGTCTGTGTAGACAAGATCAGGGTTCTTACTGATTTCTTCAAGCACCCATGGTTGCAAGGGAATACTAGATTTTAAAAGAGACAAACATTAGCTACGCTAGAAGTTTGAGACAGATTTTGTTCAAAAGGGAGAAACTAAAATTGCTTTCATTACCTGCAAAAGGCTCCAACGTTTCTTCCACATTGATGGGAAGACATAACGACGTGGAGTTTGAGACCGTGCATCTGAACCATCTGTATAAGCGCGGCATAGCCTTCCCAGTTATACTTCATAGGTCCATCTTTCTCAATCAATTTCCACCAAGCAAGCACCAACCATTTACAGTACTGCCTCAAACAGGTACGCTCTTCGAACCCTCATTTCGTAGTTAAGAAACAAATTTGTGACAATAACTGATCGTATAAATTATTGAACATACATCCCCCCATTCTCTATCATGATTCCTTATGTTAATTCAAAGACACTAGTAATGTATTCTTGCCAAGCATATAGATAGATACATGAGCTCAGTTTCTGGTTTTGTTCGGTTAACAATGATAATATGCATGTTGTGAGCCTTATGACCTCTCCGGACGCTTTAGTGCGACTCTTTGTTTCAAGAGTCTACGGTACGCAGCATTGTAGGACAAACATGTAGTAATATTATGTACATGCAAAGTTTTGAGCTTTATTATGGACCGATGGTAGAAAAAGTACAAAGGTTATGGATCTGTTCATACATGCATCTGCAAGAATCAGTAAAAAAATAATGAGTAAAATGAGTTGATATTTTCTTTTCACGTACATAGTTTCTGACTTTGATGTTCGTTGCTTGATCTAATTTAGTCTACATCTGATTAGTGCTTTGTGTCTTGACGTTGGTTAGAAAAATCTAGTGTGTGAGTTAAAAATCGTGGGATGGTGACTTGTTTTATTGACTTAAGGGAGTTTGATACAGTTGAAATAATGGTAAAATTCATTCATGTGTGTATTTGCTGGGGCTGAGCTTGAGTGAATGTCGCTAATCTTCGTAGACAGAAGCATATAGTGGCTAAAGCAGACTATATGGTTTGTGGCTAGCTCAGTGGTCATATGGTTTTGTCACCAATTCATCATAGGCTTAAGTTGTTAAACTAAACAAGTCAGAACCTTAACATCTTCGAAACCTACCACTTAAATTATTACTTACCTATTTGCGTCACCAGATAGCATGTGTATTTAACTCCCATGTAGAGCAACTGGGTTTGCCCGGCCCCTGGGAATTAATCCAGCCTTCGGGTTTACCTTGGGATATCAAAAAATAGAACCCTTAACAATTAAGCTTTATAGTGTCATTGTCTTGCTTAGATATTTTTCTGCTTTGTGAAATGTGATAAGTGTTCATCCAATAGGTATGTGAGAAAGTTAACGAGTTTGTATTTTACCAATCAAATAAATATCTTTTCGCATTAGTACAAGATATATTCTCCCACTCTCCTCTTATGTTGAAGCATGGCAAGACATAGTCTCTTCACACGAATAAAACACATTGTGTAGAGAGCCAACTCGAACTCTGGACTTACTCCAACTAGAGTACTTGACACTGATTTTAGAACACAGTTCCACTAGAATTCGATCGTTAGCAGCTGAGTCTCATGAATCAGGCCGTAACGGAATCATAAGTGTGATACCTCAGTTAAACAGCGGCATGTTTCGTTAGCATGTATATTGGAGGAAACATTATGTGATGAATTGAAAGATATGTTACTTTAAACAATTTCACCAGGGAAATCTATATAGCGTTGATAAACAAAGTTTAAGCAAAAAAGAAGAAGCTTCTACGTATTGTGTTCTTTTCAGCTAAATCTATCGAAACTCCTTTAGGTTCTGAGTGAAAGGAAACTTAAAAGCACTATCTTAATCTAGATTTGGTAGTTGGGTCACGACACTATTCTATTATGTTTTCACCGCTCGCTTCTCTTTAAATGCTTCTCCAGTTGTATGGGAAGAGTGTGGAGTTTCCATGTACGCGCCACAGCAACCGCGTGAGTCTATAATAAATAACGGTCGTTTGTACTTGCTGACAGTTAGTTGATTTTAATTCTACAAGTACAAATGAAAAGAAAAAAGATAATGGCTCATATACGATAGTGCCATAAAACGTGTTCCATTTCAGTAAATTTCGTAATTAGAGTAACAAATGTTAACTATTGTGGAGGTATAGTAATTGGTAGATATATCAAAAATATGTTCCTATTTTCTACCGAAATGAGATAGTTGACTCATAGCATGCAAATTTACGAATACATAGTAGTACAATCACAAAAGAGGTGTTTAGAATTAAAATTGTATTGATAAAATGTTTTAAAATATTACAAAGAGGATCTTTACTTTACTAAGAACACTCTTTGTAAACTTGAGAGATTCTTCGGTACTTAACTCAAATCAATTGGCTCGTATTACAACACACTCCAAACCTTTTTATTTATAGTCCAATGTCTAAAAAATATTTTTTGGAATATCCTTTAGAACTTTAATGTCTTACAATATATAGTACATAAATTATATCTTACATTATTCACCACACATAATTGATGTTGACTCTTTTGGCTAATATGATGACATAGATATCATAATATTAATATTATCTATGTTAACATCAACTAAGTACGACATATATTAGTTAAAAGAGTCAACATTAATTATGTGTGGTGTATAATATAAGGTATAATTTGTGTAGTGTGTATTGTAAGATATTAGATATCTAAAAAATATTCTACTACAAGTCAGCGAGTGTCGCCGTATGCAGATAAACAATGCTCATAATAATCAATCATAATCCTATGTAGTTTGGACGCCTAAATCATGAAAACCAAAATAATGTTTTTGGTACGATCTATTTTTCTCTCTCGTAACTATCACGTAGCACTATATCCACACAAAGTTAATGCCTCATTCTATATACCCATCAAATGAATATTAAATACCAGTTTCCCATAAATTCAAAGTTCAAATCTTATTTACCCCCGAATTAAAAATTCAAAATCTATTCACCCTAAACCATTATTAAGCTTGGCTTAATGTGTACCAACATATGTTTAACCATTAAACACCAATCAAAATCCAAATTAAACTAAGAAAATTCCTTATTAAAGCGATTAATCTCACACTCACTGGAAATAAAACCCAAGACTTAAAAGATAAAAATCCCCAAATCATTAAAACCAGTAGGGATAAAATAATCCGATTCTTCTCGATTTTGATGATTTGGGAATTTTGATGAGTGTAAAATGAATACCTTTTCTAGAGTATTTTCTTGGTTTAATTTGAGTTTTGCCACGTATATGGTTAAGAATATAATTGGTACACATTAAACCAAATTTAATCATGGTTTAAAAGTGAAATTTAAACTTTGAATTCACGGAAAACATGTATTTAACATTCGGGTACATAGAATCAAACCTTAACTTCGTGTGGACATGGTACTATACCAAAGTTAAGAAGATCGTTAACCATATAAACAAAATAATATCGATGATAAAAAAGATTGAAAAATATTGAAAAAGTCTTTCGTGTTATTTGGTAAAAACAAGGACAACAATAAAGGATTCTTTTACAATTTTATTGAAAGAAACTCA
The DNA here is from genome assembly GCF_000309985.2 of Brassica rapa. Classification (NCBI taxonomy): domain Eukaryota; kingdom Viridiplantae; phylum Streptophyta; class Magnoliopsida; order Brassicales; family Brassicaceae; genus Brassica; species Brassica rapa. The sequence continues at coordinate 10,563,186 of NC_024802.2, forward strand.
AATGTAAAAGATAAGAAGCATTTATGTTTGAGAAGAAACTAAACATTTGGGTTTTGTAACCAAGCAAAGTAACCTCCCAGAATGCCTAACTCTGTTATAGACAAATGTTACACAGATCAACTTAAAAGCTCTCTTTGGGAAAACCAAAAAACACATAAAAAACTCACTCTTTGCAAAGTCTAGTTCTTTACAATAAAGCAATAACTTCCCAACAGCAAAAAAGAAGAAGAAAAGATCATTCTATACGCAAATTCCTTGCAGATTCAGATTCCATGGATCTGTAATCATCTCGAACTCTAATGGCTCTCCAATCAGACTCTTCTTTGGTCTGCCTCAGAGCCATGAAGTGTAGTGCGTCACTTCTAACCTGGTATATGTGGCATGCCCACGGATACGAGTCAGGTGACGACCAAACCTTCTGTTCCTCAAACTCTGTCTGCTCAGCTAGAGACGTCGGCATGCAATACACTGTGTTGGGCTCTGGCTCCTTGAAACTAGCAACTGCAACGCATCCAGGAGATACGAATCCTTCAGGAGCCCGCGGATGCCAGATTGATACAGGACTTACGTAATCATCTAAGCAGTTCCTCCACACCTGAGAAGTGAATAACATTATGTATCACTAGTCAAAAGACACAACTCAGGTTTGATTCGGTTAGCACTTTTTTATGCTCTACACTCGCTACAAGTTCACGGTTGAGAAAAATTCAATGGATTAAGGGGTCATATTAATTGATGAGAGATACTTACAAGGTCATAACCCACTGGAAGTGCAAACACTCCCTCGGTGTTATTGTAAACAGCAGCAACATTTGGCGGATGGCTACCAACATGAGCTACATCACCCACTGACACAAATCTGGCAAAACAACAACACGAAACTGCTTCAGTTTCAAGAACAATTGAGCGCAACTACAGTATCATCATTAGCGTAACAGATAATACTTACCCCTCTGGACAACTAGGTCTCCAGATAGTGCACACTCCTCCATCTTCAGAAACCTGAAAGCAAAAAATAAAAGTAAAACAATTGTAAGTAAACCTTGAAACAGTTGATCGTGTGGGTGAATTCTTAAAGTTTCGTCTCATAAGAATTCTTATTTGACATCTATTGAACCTCAATGACACCGAGAGCAATCAAACGAAAATTACCTGCTTTTTGCACAAAGTACATCGACCTTTGGATTCTCGCTCACTACTCCAGATTTTTGAGAAATTGATACTATGTTTGACAAACTTTCTATCATCTGAGACAGAACTTGAGGAAGAAGAAAGGTCTCTTGATTTTATAATAGCCTTGTTGCTGTACGATTTCGAGTCTCTTCCATCAGCCTCGTTCCAAGCAAAATACACATGTCGCTGGCTTGAAGGAACCTGTGACGAGAAGATATAAAGTGTATTAGGTAGGTGCGTTGCATTCGCACGAGCTTCTCAATGCTTGCCAGTGTTAAACATGTTTATGGTCAAGTCGATATTATTATAACACAGAAGACCAAAACATCTTGAGAATGGTCATTTCGAATGAAGATCTCCCTTTATTCAAACTCAGTTCATCTGTTTCAAATATTGATCTAATAACTATGATGAGATAAGGAATAGCAATGACCTTGAGAACATGATTTTTCATGTTAGACTGATATGCTTTCCACATTTTGCGCACTGCTGAACAAATTCGAACAGCTTGGGGTTCTAGTACATCTGATTCTTCCGACACGCTGCACTTAATAACCTGAGCAAAGCTCTCTGACTTCTGAAAGGTCTTCAGATGCAGTATGAGATGCGAGGGCCTTTGGCCACCTGCCTTTGCCAATTCCAACGCCATAAGTTCCTCCCAAGGCACATCCCACATAATCTTGCTGGGTTTCTTATCCATCTTATCCAGATCAGAGCACTAAATGGAAGTAACAAGTCAGCAAATAAAGCAAATTTAAGACGCTAATGTGAAATGGTATGGTAGTGGGTCTGACCTGTAATAACACAACTCTCTTGTTGGTCACAATGACAATGCGTTTGTATGGAACAAGGAAATGTTCTTCATAGCAATCAGATAAAGCGAATTTTGAAGGTTCCCTGAATATCTCTGTACAGCCAAAATGCCGACTTGCTTCCGCTAGGTGCAGGAGCATCTGCAAAAACAGATAACAAACAGAAATCAGAACCAGCTTGGAAGTTTGAGCATGAATGGTAAGCTTGACCAAAAGAATGCAAATTAATAGCTTTCTGGTAACATTAACAACATAATTATCCTCAAAGGAGACTTAGATGTCAACAATTATATTTAAATAATTCATGCTAGAATAGCCGACTTGTAGTTAGAAATTTTGGATTTGGTCGTAGACTAAAGCTTCCAAAATTTCTCAATATGCAGTCTCACTAATAGACAATAAAAAGAAAGTGAGGCAGTACCTGGCCTGTAGCTTCCTTCTCATCATATTCCCTGAGTATACCATCAGCATGAACTGCACGGGGATTTCTAATTCTCTCCAAAGCGGTCCTGTTGCTCAAAACCTCCAAACATCGGGTGCAGCTTGCTCCAATTCCATCAACAGTCAATGAGAAAAAATCCAATGCACCACTCATCGGTTGTACGAAAAATCCTAGGAAAGCCCGCCCTACCCCATGGGCAAACCCTAAGATACCATTTTGTCGGGCACTCTCTACAGGCTTCGTAACAACTCCTGATACCCCGAAGGCAACACCCTGTGCTAGGGCTTCAGTTCCTTGAACAAAAGCATCACCTACACCAGTGATCCGCCTCGACCAAACCTGATCCATTTTTCAGCCCTCTATTAGGCAAACTGCCAAAGTAATCAACTTAATTTTGTTGCAAGAAATATGTACCTGTCTTTCCCTCAGATGTAGGAATTGACCATCAGTTGAAAGCGCCGCAAATCCTCTACTAAGAGAAGCCAATGTTGAGCTAGTCATACCCAAAACATCCACTGAGAAAATTAAATGTAAGGGATTGTGGATCAGATCTCTCCATATGCGATTTCCGATGGCTGGAAGTATTGAACTTTTCCGTATGAACCGATCTCTGTGCATTACTCTCCTTAGATGGACCTAAACGTAGATATTTTTTTGAAACATTAGCAACATTCTCGCTCTCTTTTTTCAGCAGTAAATATTCCGAGTATAGCAAAATGATGAATTAGCTTGTGGTGCCAGGAAGTAGAAAGGCTTTCTAGCCACAAGTTGTTCCATGACAATCCAAGTAAAAAAAACTCTCCTATGATGTCGTAAGATCTTCTGAGCTACTTATCCCATGTTGGGAGTCAAAAAGGAACATGACTGAAACCAGCTCATGCTTCAGCAGTTCTTAATTTACAACTAGTTTTCAGTTCGCACAATATATAGCCAGCTAATCTACCATGAAATGGAACCACGTATCCATAGTTAGTTCTATTACTAGACCGTGCAGGATGTAACGCTAAGAGAATGATTGTAGTTCACTATTTCATTTATGGTAATAACTTCAAAGAAAATCAATTACCTGAATTTTGAATGCATTTCCAACAGCAGACAAAATCGGGCTCCAAACACCAAGAATTCCATGAGGCCTCTGAGCTGGCGCTGTTTCCAGTGAGACCTTTAGCCTTACCTCTGAAACATCTATGAGGCTGAAAATCAAAAACAAAATTAGGTTTAAAATTTGCTCGATTTGCATGCCAAAATGGCCATATACTATAAATTTAATCCCCGAAAAATGGTAAAGTTTTATAGAAGGCAAGAATACTTTATATGTATCTCAGGATCAACTTGCGCGACACTAGTACTTTTCGGGAGACGATCCATCTGGAGCTTATTGCAGAAGTCAGCCGAAGCCCAAATGATAGGCTCGTGAATGTTTACTCGCCAAGTATTATCTGTCACCTACCAATCAAATAGCAAATCCATCATGCACTTCAAATAGGATCTCATATGTTTGAGTACATTGAAGATAAACCTGACTAGAATACATACCCGTACATATACATATGGATACACTTGAATGCCATCAGTTTCTTCATTACACATAGTAATTGTCATCTTAAGCACTGGTTGATGACTGTCTCCAGTGTTATCTGGTGCCAGTAGAACTGGCATTAGAGTTAGAGGTAGCTGGTTATCAATCTGTAAATTGCCCAGAATGACTTTGAACCTGTAAACCATAGAAAAGAGTTGCTAGTTCAGATTTCCGAAGGTATTTCATGCGGTTGCATCGCTTCCTAATACGAGAGAACATATGACACTGAAAAATTTACACGAATGTGCAACCTAAAGACCACAAGTTTTGTTGATAACACCATGTTGCCTAAAATTAGCACATTTTGATTCGTATTTTCCAAGCATAGGAAAGAACATGAAGTATATTCATATTGTAACCCATTTATACGTAAAAACAGACAAAAAAAACAAAACAATACTGCAATATTTGAGTTTACCTGCTAGTTCTTCCCTCATCATACCCAGTGGAGTAAGATACGAAAACTTTCTCAAGGTAAAAATATGATAACTCTTTTGGCACGTGATCTACAAGAGAGATCCCCACTAGTCCCATTTCAATTATGAACTCCAGAGTGGTGGTCTTTTGTTCTGAAGGTGTCTGACGAGTAGAATATCTATTATTCCCAACCGATGATAAAGATATGATTTCATGAGGACTCTGTGAAGTACTGTCATCATCAGTGAATCTAGCAATCTTGATGTCACCAATTTCTTTAACATGAAAGTTCACCTCTAAGTCCCTACACAATTCAGAATCCACAACACCATTTTCCATGTCTAGTCTGAAAACCCCAGAGCGGTGATCATTTTCAACCTTAGCATCCAAGAATTTCTGACCATAAGGATCTTCCCAAGCAAAATTTACTGTCGTAAGAGGTTCCAACAAAACCCACGAATCTTCACCAAAACCTGATTGGCGGACACTGATTCTTTTGACAGCTGTTCTATTCTCAACCCTTGTTTAAGAAGTTTAAAACAGAAAAGAAATTAGTAAATTAATGATGGTTTCACAAATATGTATTTACTAATTGTAGAGAGGATACCTCATAGGACCATTGCTTGGTCCAAGTCGAAATACAACAATAAAACGTGACCCTTCTTCAAATCCCCGTATCTCTGCTTTCAAAAATCTACGAGCACCATTTTGACACCTTAATACAAGAACAATTGTGTCTTCTCGAGCAACTTGAACAGGAAATGACCACTCTGTTTCTCTTAACCGAACCTGAAAATAGGCCAGAGAATAAAAATTATACATCATTAGATAATAACAGAGATGCTCTTACCTCTCAAATGAAAACATACGTGGTGGCCAGGAGAAAGCATCCACATGCCAAACAATTTAACAATATAAAACATAATCGATTTGCATTCAAACTTTAATTCACTGCTCACTTCAAGAAGTGTCACTGGTTTGACTGAGAACATATCATACTACATGCTCCAGTGGACATCCTAAACAACAGCCTTATTCATTTTTTTCTCTCGCAGTTTTGCAACTCATTGACTAAAACAAAGATAAGAGGAATAAAAATTAAAAAAATTCTGCAACATAAACAGCTCACCTGGAGTTCATCTCTCCCACTTGGTTGGAAAACAAAGGAGACCCGCGAATCATATGCATTGAGTACCTTTGGTTCATCGTCACTGTTAAGTTTAATATATATATCTTCACCGATCCTGTTGGTGAAAGTCATGAATGGTCGAACAGATATGATCTGCGAAGTAAATTCGAGTCAGCAAGTAATAATAGAGAAGGTGTAGAAAATAAACTGCTTATTACCTTTGTAGGAACTGACTGATAACCGCAAGGTTTTGTAGACAGAAATAGCCGCATACATTTTCCATCGGGATCATACGCATCAACATCCAAAGATCCATCCTATCAAAATAAGTACGAATCATAAGAATGATAGGGGAAGCAAAGCTCAATTTTAGAGGAAACTAGTCTATCGAACAAATAAAATAGCATACAACTGACCATGTCACCAAGGGCAGAAAGATCTTTTGCAGGACCATGTTGCTGATTGCCAAACTGAGATATAGACACTGACATGCCCATATGTTTGAAATTCAAAGTAGAAGCAATTGTATGACCTTCATATATATCTTCTTCAGTTATCTCCCGGACTACTTCGTCATTTTTCTTATTTCGAAATGGAAGACCAAACTTTTTTGTTTTCTTATTCCCTGGCAGATCTAAAAGTCTAAGTGTAAGCGAGGGACATCTTGCAATCGAAAACCAGAACGGAGCATAGATTCTGATCATCTTCGTCAAAACTTTCTGCTGGTCATCATAAGTTTGCTCCAGTGTTATTTGAGCAACCCTGTTCGCATATATTCAACAGTATGAGACCAAATAAACCAGAACAGCAAAAAAATTGTAACACCTTAGCAGAAAGAAGAAGACCTTCCAGTGGCAGAACTTCTCAGATCAATTGTCTTCGCAGGGACACCATTTGGATGAGATACAAGGACAGCTTCCTGCCAAATTCGATAAACCAAATAACTAAACAAGGGAGAATAAAAGAAATGGAACAACAATGTGTTCCTAGCTGATGTGAATCTAGGTTCGATTTCCAAACTTACACGCATTGGTAGCCATACTCTTTGCGGCAGCAAGGAAAAGTATAAAGGCTTCCTTATATCGACAGTATGCACCTTCACAGTTTCTCCAGAACCAATGAATTCTCTGCTCTGAGAATGACGAATCAAATCACCATTGTCTTGCTTCTCTAGCACTGAGTACTCAGCTCCAAATGGAAGATAATTTGCTATAGAAAACGGTGATTTGACCACAAGAGTCCAATCCTGAATAGGGTCCGAACGTATATCTTTAGCGATCTCTGTTGCTTGGGTTTTCAAACAGAACCAATAAATTTTATTATGTCCGGGAGAAGTACTGCTTATCTGAGTACAGCATAGCAAGTGCTCAGATTCAGTAAGAGACGATATACATATTTCAGACTCTGATTCACAAGCAACCTCTGGTTCCTCAGGCCTTGATACCACAGAACTCCAAGAATATTCAGAACCATCAGTCATTACACACTTCAGCTTCAGGACATACGATGCAGACTGTGTCAATCCTGACAAGGGAACCGGTAATATATCGCCAGGCTTCAGCAACCCAATTGATATATTTGGAAATGAGTGGACTTTAGCCTCCAGGCAGAGGTCAAGAAGGTACTCAGTATTGTTTTCCACTGAAACTAGAGACCTGACATTTACGTATCTGTTTCCATCCTCCATACTAACTTCACTTGCAACAACATCATTTCCCAACCGCCAGCAAGCAGCAGGTGAAGCGTAATTCAGCCTCACCGTCGTCCAAGGACCCTCAATACTAGGACTTACTTGAATAAATCCAGATTTCTTTTCACTTGAGGATTTTCCTTGCTCCACCATTTTCGATTTAGCTGGCAACAGCACAGCACATCTTATTTTTCCACAGTTCTTTCTTTGATCCCCTTGGTTCATGCTCTGCAGAAAACATGAAAAAGGTAAGAAAACTATTGCATTTATCTTTTGCAATCTTTGAACCCAAAAAGCCGTGACATTTGCATTTTTAATATCATATTTGGACAATGAAGTCTACATAGGCGAAAGGCATTCAAGTTGAGGTTTTTTACCATGGTAGACAAGTCTAACCAGACAAGGTCATTGGCATAATTGTGCTCGTATTGGTTGTCCTTCATATATCGTGCTACCTGCTTCAATGGAGCTGAAAATGCGCCAACAGGTGCACCTAATTTATATACCAAAAATGAAAGAAACACTTAACTCAGATTTAGTAGTGCTTGAGATGTACGACGAAAGAATGAAGGAAACAAACCATTTCCGACGTCCGACACTATTAATTCCAAGAGATAGTCATCCTGGAAAAATAAAAAACAATAAAATATCAAAGCCGCAATAACCTTGATCTTGAAGACCAAAAAATAACAAAGAGAAAGAAATACTCTTAATATAATTTATTCTTAAGTTCTTGTACAAGAGAGGTACATGCACCAAGATTAGTAACTAAGATTTGCCAAAGTTATAGCAATGCATAAACTGTTTCAGAATCAATCTGAAGAACACAAGTAGTAGAGATACAAATGAAATGGTGATGGACATAAGAATCCACAGAGACTAGGAACACGCTCGTTTGAAAAGAAACAGAACTGCCAGCAGTATTCAGGGGATAAAATAAACATTAGGCCAACAAAAGAATGTTAGACATAGTGGAAAAGAGAATACCAGCGAGTCAATTTTGAAGAAAAATATTTCACTCCAGTCAACGACTTCCAGCTCAGAGGAAAACATATTTGAAACACTTCCACAAGTACGTGCACATTGCTGGCGAAGCACTGGCTCCGTTGGGGAGGTCTGTTTGGGAGAGAGACGTATAACTCCAGTGTATTGATGAGAAGACAATCCAGAAATTCTTGGAAGCTACAAAAAAAGGTTATTCCATATAACACATTCTCCAAAGAGTCTATGAAAAACAAATATCATAAACTTAGTAGAAAGAGTCGCATGGAGCATCAAATGAAATCACTTCCTTGCTTTATTACCATAGAAAAGTAAAAGAATAGGAAATAAAAGGAGATTCATGAGAGCCTGAGCGGTAGAAGTATATGAATGAAAAGGCATCACGACAAATGTGACCTTTGTTTTAGGCAGAAAGGTACCTGTGCATCCACCACAATAACTGTAACCATTATTCTAGGGTTACTGCATAGTTCTCCTCTGAGGTGAGAATCCAACATATTGGTCAAGACGGGAACTTTTACAGGTCTCATGTCCCCAGATGGCATCTTTACAATATCTTTAAATCCTTTGATTTCGGTGGGTCTAATATATATATCCTGCCCAAGCTTGTTTTGTGGAATTATGAAATAGGTTTTCTTCTGATGCACCTCAATAACAGATTTTCCATTGTCAACTAGAGGAAATGCGCCCTGTAAGACGTAGCAAACATAAATCAAGAGAGAAAGAAGACTGCGTCACCATGTGGCACATAGGAACCAAAGGAGAAGTTCTCACTCTCTCTTTATGGTATTCATGGACGTTGCTAAGGTTGTTCCAACTAGAGTACGCCTGGATAATTGTATTAGCATTTGAAACTGAGAAATTCACATTCAAGTCCGTTGTAGATGTCAGGCGTAACTCAGAAACCGCACCAAAGGATCTAGGGTTGAACTGGTACCTACAGCCCAATGGAGCGTAGCCATTATATAGAATATGCTCGACATTAGTTGGAGTAAATAACAAACAAAATAAACAGAGCAAATCACCCGCAGCCACAGGTGTTTAGACCTACACATTTCTGTAATAATGAGCTTTAAAGTAACACAAAATTAGAACAAAAAAAACCTTAAGAATCCATCTGCAGGCTCGATGAGAGGCTCCCACGCTTCATACTTATCATTGTATGACCTTGCCGCTAAGGAGAAGTTGATGGTTGACTTTGTGTAGTTGGTTTTGCCAAGTAATCCAAAACATATATTACTCAAAGATACATTAACCAATGGAACCATCTGCAAAGTACATAGATACGCCATTATTTTCACGCAGATAAGTACGCCACATACGTTTATTTGTTTTTTCTTACCAGTCCCCCGTAGTCATCAAAAAGCGCAGCAGAAAATGTCCCAATTTCTGCACGAATGACCATGTTATCAATTCCTCCAGGCAAATCCTGGTCTGCTAGCTTTAAAGCAAATCTCCTTGGTGGTTTTTTCAAACCACTACGGACGATAAAGGTCTTCAACTCATTGCCTATGCCCCATATACTAAACGGTTCTACCCTCTGCCACACATCAGAGGTATCCCACAAACTATCTTCAGCAAAACGATCACCAGCTACCATATCGCTACGAGCGCATTTCAATTTGGTTAATTCGTATGGTTTTGCTGAACCTTTAGATGCAACACAACCCAGGGAAACAAAACCCGGTGGAGCTTGAGGCATCCAGAAAGATATACTTTCAACTCCTCTGTGTTTCTTGACACGTCCAACAAGTTGGAAATCAACAGCGGCTTTAAGGATATCTTGCTCACCATCATCACGAAGAACCACACAAGAGTTTGGAGGTTCATACCTACAAATTAACCCCCGAAAGTAATTAACATGCACCTTGCCACCAGAAAAGAATATACTAAAATGATATAGTACATCATTATGACTTACCCACTAACAGCAATGTCTCCGAAATAAGCCATCCCCTCAGTAATGATTGGTCTCCATATTGAAACTTTCTTCTGCGAGCCTGAGCCCCTATTCCACCATATCAACTGAAAGGAAGCAACAGCTTCAAATCGCTGACCAGATCTAACAGAATTCAGTGGCTGTGACTGTGGCTGTATAGGCTGAATATTATCAGTAGTACGAACATCCACGTAGCTGGATTCTTTTGGCAAGACTCCAGTGGATCCAAATAATATATGACGTAGCTCGTATGGTCTTCCTGATAAGCTGAGAGAAGACGGATCCGCAGGTAAGAAACTGCCAACAGAATTATCCACCCGCCAGAATGCTAAACTTGATTGAGAACTGCATTGAATACAAAAGCAAGCCTAAAATGTCAAATCATCAATGAAGGAAGATAAACCACACTGAGGTGACCAGCACAGACGTACACTGAAGTACTAAAATGGAATCATTTATTAATATTAACCAAAATCTGACAAAAAAAAACAAATGAACAAACAAATTTCTGCATCTGCAAAACCGGATACTACCAACTAAATTCCAGTTCGTTTGAAACAAGCGCATGAAACCAATATAAATCACATAGACACATGGCAAAACACATACGAAATGTCAGGAAAAACAGACAGTAAGCATGTTGGCACATCTCTACAGAAGGGAACATGCAGCATTGTATCCATGTATTCAGAAAGTGAGCAACAACTAAAAGTGAGAGGTTCGTTGCAGCATACATATCTGTTGAGCTGATTGCTACACAATCTCTGAGAGAACAAGGGGATACGGAAGAAGCTAGAATGCAGAAGACAGAGGCCAGTGGAGGCGGTGTACATCCACTGGATACCACACAGCTTAACGCCACATAACCCTTTGGTGCTTCAGGGAACCAAATGGAACACAAATTGTCTCTTTCATCTTTGTCATCCGTTGAAGTATCACCTAACCCGTTGGAAGCTAAAGGTGACCAAATCAATCTGAAAGATAAAGGCCTCTTCACTCTCATCAAATTGGTGTTGACAACAAGAACCCCTTTAGTAGGTGGTTTGTCCCTGCCATGTCAAAATAAATTAGTTGATTCACAAAGGCTCTTGCGCAACCTATTTAAAAGTATAACTTAGGATGGATGACTAACAATGGTGTCAAATAGTCGCCAAGACTTGCAAAACCAGGAGGCGGATGGGGTCTCCAGAATGCATATTTTTGATCTGTACAGGGATCTGCATGAAATGTAAGTAAGTACCACGTAACAAACCTTAAATGAACTGAAAAATTTCAGCAATAATTGGACATACTTCTGATGATCCCGACTTTATCAAACTCTGTGCAGACGACAGTCATTTTTCTGGATGTCATCCTTAGAAATGATAAAATGTCTTCTTCAACAGCTATAAACAATCTCAAGATGCTGAATGAGAAGTTCATAAATATGTTTGAAACTGAAAGCTCTATGTTAGTCGTCCCAGAAACACTTGAATACTTTACAGAGGTGTCGAACGGTTCCAGAATTTTCACTCCATTACTCTCCATGGTCAGACCCAATGTATGAGCACTCATTTCAATTTCATCATTCTTTATGATTACCCTGCACCAGAAAAAAAAACAGAAGGAAAGACGATAAAACTATGAACAACAGATGTGCAAAAACTTCATCAAGCTTTAAGCAACGAATCATATACTTAAATTTCAGCTCTAACAGTAATATCACGGAGAAGCCATTGACCTGCCATAAGCATCCAGCTGAGCATGCAAAAGTTTGTTGGAGAGTAGTGGCGTTTTAACAACGTCTTTTGATGTGTTGTAGAATGTAAGTTCTGGGCCGATAGCCTGCAGCAGCGGAAACGAGCTTCGAACATTTAAAATGGAAGTTTTCTTGGCTTATCATGCCCATACAAAGAAGAATGTTAGCAACAATAAGAACCTGAAACTCAATGATCATTTCCGTGGACTTCTCCGTTGTGATGCTAGGAGATTGGGAAACCGGATCTTCCTTGCTCTCAGAGTCTTGTTTGGGGACTTTATGATATTCTTCCAACACAACCCCTTCCTCTCTCGAAACAGAATAGCTGCTGTAGGCTCCCAAAGAGATACAGGAATCCAAAAATTGGCCATTCTTGATCATAATAGAAAGAAAAGTGAGAAACTATAAGGACGACAGAAATAATAAAGTTCAGATTTGACAAAGAAATAATGTAAGGACTTCTGTTGTACCTTGAAGATTACATTTCTGAAATGCAACTTTTTTCCACTTCCCACATATATAACAGGCTCTGTACTGGGAGAAGAAAGGATGCCTCCATGTCTATCTTTCAGGTACAACGTTCCACCATTACCATCATACACAAAATCATCAAATTTCTCATCTTCAACAATTAAAGGACCCAGAGGAGAAAGAAACGCTTCAGCAGTTTGTTGCTTGTAGATAGACTGATCCATGATGACTGCGTCGACCATATTAAGGTTTTTATCCTCTTCACTTGATAGGACACTTCCAATAGTAGGGACAAAAAACTCTACTACGGCCAGTAGAAAATCCAAAGCTACAAGCAGCTGTGGCCTTTGGATACAGACGGAAACAAAAGTTGACGACTGACCGAATTGCGCATCAAGAGTGAGCATCGAAGGAAGCGGCCTAACATCACTCCCGTTGGTTACACGGGAGTGAGTTAATCTCTGATCTCCATCAGTCAGAGAATGTGAGTCACCAAAATCTAAGTCTGCAGGTCTTCCTACAGCAAGTCTAAACTCTTTTTCAGTTCCTTCACGGTTGTCAATAACACTAAATCCCTTCAACGTTGCTGTAAGGAAACCCTCATCGTGTGTATTGGATTTGTAGAGAAGCCAGCCACCAGAGATCTGTAAACCAAACACGATAGATTTAAGATGTTAACTCAATGTGCCATGAGATTGTTAACATAAATTTAAGATGTTAACTCTGCTGTAAAATTCCCTTTGAGATTGTAACATAAAATCTCTACGAAGCAACAAACATGAGAAGAAAAAGTGGGAACAAAGAGGGGGAAGAGTAGAGTCCTATAAGAACGATAAAATTGCTGATCCACAGAACTAGAAAGGAATTTAAACAGAAGCCTGATTTGATAATGTCAAAGAGAAATTACAATAAAGCAGAAATCAAATTACTGAAGTCTTTCTGGAGAACCAATTCCGGACTGAGTCAAGGCCTATTCAAGATTAAACTTCACAAATGCATAGGCCCAAATTCTTAGTCAGAAGTTTGACATCAAACAATATTTGGTCAATCACTTTTATCCCCCAAATCTATCAGCTATGACAGGTCCAAGGGACATAAGAATACTATGTACTCCTAGATAAATATGACAATTGAAATGAATGGAACATGGAAAGCGGACCTGTACAGCAGCCAACGGCGCATCTCTTGCTGTCCCAGCATACAAACACAACTCCACCAGATTGATGACAACAGAAACCTTCATTGATATCCAAGCATCACTTTTTTCAGTTTGAGCAGCATTAGGATCCTCGGAAGTAAGAGTTTCAGGTAAGTTTCTTGACGATGCCACAATATCACCACTCAATGGTGGCACGGTATGCGGAATCTCAGAAATATTAGACTGTGCACACTCTGTCAAGATCTGGTATTCCCTATTCGAGAGGGCTGCTCTTAGTTCGTCTATCTGATAAAGCAGAAATTTAAAGAACGTATGAGTAAGAAAGTATTATGCTACAGACTGGATATAAGACATTATCCTTTACCTCTACAGAGACTTCAATGCTTGGTATCTGATGCAACAAGTCTCGCAGAGACCTGTTAATGGTTACAGAAACCCCATTCACATCTTGAATTATGCTTTCACCTATTTCAGCTCCAGAACCAACATTAAGGTTGATATCCATGACCTAAGTTAAGGTTGTTTTCGTCAAAAGGTGTAGAAAAAACTAATTGTACGATAAGGTAGTATGAATTTAAAGTGATATCAACCAGAATGAAATATGCTCAACCCAACAGCCAAACAACGAGAGTTCTCACCATCACTTTCATAGTTTCCATGTGAACTGCATTCAGCTCGTTTTTATCTCCAGCAAACCACTGAAAGGTATTGTTCACAGTTATATGCACAACATCAAGCTTCAGGTAACTGCAAATAAAAGAAAACCCGAAAAGTAGAGAAAGGTAAATCAACTACTCTGATAAGTCCAGAGAATTCATGGGACCAGTAACTAATATAACAAAAATGTGTCATGGAGAAAAAAAAAGGGTGGGGAGGGAGAAATCAAAATCCAAGCATGAACTTACTCAGGGCTCTCAGTATGTCGAGGCATAACAATTATAGGCTTCTTAAGAGATAGATCCAACTTAAGAGCAGGAGATCCTTCAATTTCGCTAGTCGTAAACCACTTCTCGGAGTCCGTAATTTGATCCTTCATCTTGACAACCCCTTTTGAATCGCTTGGCACAAGCCCCATAAAGTATTCAGCAACCTACATTGCAGAGACTGATTGTAGGAAGCAAGACAAATTTACTCGCATCTACGTAGAGAGAATAATGAACTACCTCTTGAATAAAGCGATTCAGATAAACAATGCGCACTTCAGAAAGTTGTCCAGAGAGGCAGTAGTCAAAACCTTCATGGTCTTCATCAATGACACTGAATGATGTAAATGCCAACTAGGAACGGAATCAAAGAAATGAAATTAACACGGAAAAAAACTCATGCATCTCATCTGCACATCAATTCATATTCAACGAAAAAAAGAAACAAACAACGAATACCTCAACAAAAGAAGTTCCTCCAGGGTCTCGCATATCACAGATCCAAAAGTACATATGGTTGTCTGGGAGGCTGTCATCACTGATTCGTAAATTTCCAAGACTTGCTGTAATACTGAACGAGTTCGGGAAGACCTTCAAACAAATGGGAATCAGTACGGAATACCTTGGATATTGATAGTTCTGAAGCAAAGAGAATCATAAATAAAGTTTGGAATGCAATTCAAAAAGTATAATCTAACCTTAATATCTGTTAGCAAATTGTCTTGTGACAATGTCGCAAACTTAGTTCCATTCTCATTCATTAGGAATATCTGCGCCCGAGCCATGTTCAATGCCAAGTTGAAAATGATTCTAGATTTCCCCTTCCCTAACAAACCCTTAACAGCTGCATCCCTGGAATCTTCAAATCCATTTCTTTTCGGTGAACTTTGCTCTCCAGCGACAGGAGAGCTGTCCTCAAAAGATTCACAGCTTGGATCTTCAACATTGATAGCATTTACAAACTCCAAAATAGCAAGAATTGTTGGCCTCCGGCAGTAAAATGATAATGTGGCTAGGCTTACGGTCACCTACAATGTGTGAAACATCAGCCACAAAAGATAGTAAGCCTTGACTTTAAAACAACGGAAAAAACTAACATCTCCGGACTGAAAGATGTATAAACAGAAATCTCTTGACCTGATTATCAATATTATTATATTGAGGTGACGTCTGATGGTATATGACTATTTGAGCCTTAACAAAACTATCCAGAGACTCAATTCTCTCACTGCTTGGCATAGTGATATTCCTGTTGTCGACAGGGAGCAATCCATCCATTCGACTAAAACTGGGGGTCCTAAGAGATGTATAGTCAACGGAGTCAACCAAGATCTCTGGTGCTTCATAAAATTTTTCCTCCCCTTCGCTAGAAGAAAGATCATTTCCTTCAGGGTTTTTAATCTCAGCATCTTTAAAGGATGGAAGCACCACAGAAGACTGAATAAAAGATCTTGCTAAATAACAAGACTCATTTGAACCAGAACGGCTCACCAAATCTTCTATTTCCAAAGATTTTAGAACAGTCCCAATAAACATATCACTCCCTCTCATCGAGACTTCAACCTGGTTCGACAAAGACAAACAGACATTCATAAAAAGGAATAAGAAATGACAAAGATAATTAAGAAGCAGATCATATACCTTCCCACCTATGGCCCTAAACTCAAACAGTTTACTCTCTCTTGCAAGAAGCACCGCCATGAAGGAAGCATCGTGCTATATTAAAATATACTCAGTCAAAGCATGTCCCATAATAACAACAAGCCGTGGAATTTCACACGCAGAAATAATTTATATTTACCTGTTGACCATAGCTGAAACATATTTTGAGTTCATCAAGCACACCGGTTACATATAAACTCTCCAACTTAGACAAATCCCAAATATCTTCTTTATGTTCTGTTTCTGATTCCTCACTGTCAGATGACGTATCCGAAAGACCGGCTATGGGAGCAGAACCCTGTACATTAAAGTGAAATTTAAACTTAAATCATCTATATAAACAGGTAGATCATCAATGGAACTGTCTCATGGTAAGACGTCCTATTGATAACTGGAAGTAAGGTTCAAAATTAAATTTACCGAGGCCCGGTAGACAGCGCTCTGCAAACGGCTGTGCCAAGTCTTTCTAGACTCTTCAGAATCAAACATTAATATGAGTGCATTCACATCCTCCATAACCTAGAGACCATAAAATTAAAATATTCAGCGCCAAAATTCATTGAAGTTTACAATCAAGATCCTCGAATCCTCATTGATGAACACACAATAAAAACATAAAAGTCATGACCAAACTCCGCCTGCATTTATTAATTCAACTACATGAGATGTAAACCTTCTCATTGATTCGAGAAGCATTGCGAATGGACAAGACGTGTTCTACTCCTCCCGCGAGTTCTACAGGGACTTTGTATATATGCTTCCCACGTAAGCTACAAAAGATACAAATCCTTAGAAATATGACAAATACCAACTAGAACGAACAGATAGAGTTAGGAAAATATCAAAACAGCTAGTAACTTTAACTGCTGGGTGAAACAGCATAAAGTTTAGGTAATGAATTCTTACACTAGATTTATGAACCTAGATAACTGGACTTTTAGTGGGTCTTTAGTTAGACAAGGAAACTTAATAAGCCCCTTAAATAGCACAACCGAGAGAAATTCATTTCTTCCGTGTCTTTTTCACCTTGACTTCACTAGTTATATAATACAATGCATAGCATTGGTTTAATTTACAAATGGCTACGATAACATAAACATTGAGCAAAAAAGGCAGTCTTGCCATAGTCTTTCCACATGTCAATCCTCGTATCTTATTCATTGTAAACACACGCAAACATTACATATAAGAGTACTGCACTTCATCGAGTTTGTACAGACCATCCATTTTATCTAAAGTCTAATCTATAAAGCCTCATCCATTTTATCTAAAGTCTAATCTATAAAGCCTATCACTACTATAACGAAATTGCAAGAGTTCGAATCATACCTGGTATACTGCTTATAAGATTTTGAGTTAGGACTTTCCAGCACGTATATAAAAGGACCAACTAAACATAAGTACCGCCGCTGCCATGTAGCTTCTCTGCCCTATTCATGGATTTGACAATCGAATAAATAAATAGTGTCCAAGAAGATAAGAGAGCTTGCAACCACAAAAGTGATTATGGTACGTAGAACGGTACTGACCTTCCAGCTAAGTAAAGACAACCAACCCTCAAAATCAGCTTCTTCCCATGGACGAAGAATGTGAGAGCCCTCATCATCCTTAGTTTGAAAGATCTGTGCAACTTGCATCAACCTATGATATCGAGCTGGTGAGAAGTGAAAACCAAGTGACGGTAGCCGCACGGCAAGTCTGGTTGACGGGTACGATGGGTTTGGCCTACGAATCTACAAACCAAAACAGGAAACAATAGTGCTAAATATCTACAGTTTGAAGCATAACTCTTTTACCAAAAATGTCTATGCCAGATGTCCAGAATTTTACCTGTTGTAGTTTTAAGAGTACCCCACACTTGTCAATAACTGGCAAGAAAGTAACACTGCTTTCCTTACCAGAAGATTTTTTCGAGGATAACTGTTTCCAGGAGTAGTCACCATCAACAAGTAATGCGGACACATCACTCAAAACTAAATCAAACTGTAGATACATATCCATTTCCTCTGACAGTTCACGCTTATAGTCGTCCTGCAAAATTTGCATGCATAGAATTTAGGGAATGTGCATTTAGAAAATTCAAATCATATTGTTAAAAAAGTTGACAGCTGACACTTTTCTATTTACCTGGGAACGGATGACCAGGTTACCCAAGTCCAGAAGAAGCTTTGTAGAACGATGGTTATCAGGACGAAATTCGGTTGGAATTGTGATTTTGGGTGCTGCAATGTCTAAGTCGAGCAGAAACCTGGTTGTTTTGTAAAACGTCATTTACTAAAACAAGCATGGGCATAAATTTGACCACGAGCTCATGAGAGTACGAACAGACCTTGCATGATCTTTCAATGCTCTATTCATTCCTTGTTGAGCAGTGCGTCTAACTTCATCAATAGTTGACTGAGACGGTAAGCAAGTGAATTATAATGATTAAAGTGGCTCCCACGGGCAGTTGAATATAAGTAAGGAACAGAAATCTAATTCGAACAATTTTTGAATACACTGCAAGGATCAAGCTCTACAAATTGGAAAGTTCGAGCAGAAATACTGACAAAAAACAGAAATGCATACTTACTAGATCCCATATTACCATTCCTTAGATTAGATATACAGTTAATAATGAGATTACAATTACCAGGCTATATAAAACCAATATGCACTCATTTTTGTCAACTTTTCACACCACGGCAAATATTAGACACACCTGTACAGCAGCTGCAGTCTCTAAAGCTATTGTCTGGCTCACAGCAGTACTGCTTTCGAAGAAGTTGACAATTCCATCAATAGAGTCCTTCAGATACTGCAGGCGGCACCGCAATAAGCCACATAATTTTTAGAAAGAACTGCTTATACAAAATTTTCTTAGAGAGAGGGGCACGCACAGTCATATAACACGGAGAAGCTTTTGCAACAAGACTCCAGTCAACTTTAGCATCAAAAGGCTTATAACAGAAGGAAGCAAGTACAGAGTGAGAGGCAGGGGCACTCTGCAAGAGAAGAGACATTTTTAAGGGATTTTAAGAAATCACTGACAATGTTCTGTAGCCTGAAGAAAACAAATTCCACCTAACAAACCTCAGCAAGCGGGCCATTTGGCGATGACAAGCGATATCTTCCCAATTTAATGTCGGCAATCTTTGTCTCGGGGAAAAGCTTAATGGAGCAATTAAGATCTTCACATGATAACTCAGCAAGGCATTCCTTATCCCCATCATAAAGTTTTGAAGCATTACGCCTCATGTGTACCTCCAAGAATGTATGGAGAGCATCAGGTTTTGCATTGTTGATAATTGACTGCTCATCACCTTCTTTGTACCCTATGACTTTATTTAACCGTTCCCAATCTTCATCGGTGAATTGAACAGATTCTCCTTCACCTTCAGACACTTGACTCTTCCTGAAGGCATATATACAAAATACTTTAGAAAAAAATTGGGAGAAGGAGTTGGGAATTTGGAAGCAACCAGGGGAGCATTCACCCTCCAAACGGCCACCATGAACTTTTAGCCTGTTGTGCCTTCGAGTAATTTTCTGCTTGCACCGATCTCTCAACAAACTTGTGGGCCAACATCCTTCATAATAAAATCAATGATAATATTCACAATTAGAAATGGTTTGTAAATTACCCTTACTTTCGACATCCTACTCATGTATTGACAATGAAAAGAAAACAGAGAAGCATCATAGGTACAAATAGAGAAAGAAATAACGAATTAGTCCTAATGAAAATTTATAGAACTACACAAGACCAAACGTTTGAGAAAGCTAATTGATCTGCTAAGATGCAACTAAACAATAATATTTTACCTCCATTGCAAAATGACTTCGGTATCAAGTCCCCGATCAAGGGCCTTGATTTCTTCATCATCATCAACCACTGTCTTACTGACATCAGATTTCAGCAACGAAGCATAACGCGTAATGTATCTCTTGCGTAAACTAGTGTACTTTAAAACGTGCTCCCATGACATTCTCCCGCTGTCATAAAGGTAACAATCTCAGAAAACGTAAACAGAAGAGAAGTGAAGTTAGGAACCGCAAGGAAACGGTTTCCAAAACGAATGCAAATTATAGAGAAATACGGCAGTAGCAAGACGACAGAAATGAATATCTCTAATTCGATACCTTGCTATCTTAATTTGTTCTGAAACAACTCTGAAAGCATAATTCCACCAAGACCGTGCGTCACTTTTAACTGAAACAGATGGACGGTAATGTGCATATTTCAAACGCTGATTAAACGCAGAAAAATTATCAGCAAGTTTCATGACATCCCTGTATCCTCCCTGAGACAAAAAAAACACACACACACACAATCTAGACCTCCGCAGACATCCAAATAAAAAAAGAAAGAGCAGGAGCCTCAAATTTTGGCTTAACCTTTGATAAACAAAGTGTCACATCGTCCAAGTTAACATATGCCTTCTGCAAAGGTTGATCAGTATTGGAAGAACCATTTGCTTGGGACTTAATGTACTTTGCATTCCCTGAGACAGGTTGCAGAATATAGAAATGTTTTCTCGTTAGGTCTTCAGCTGGCTTACCATCTTTGGTTCCGTATCTAAAAATCTAGAAATATGCATGCACCAAAAAATTAGATTTTGGGGTAAGAGACAAATTATGTTCCACTATATACATAACTTCGCTTATGAATACCTGATCCCACTCAGAAGGAAGTAAATCCTCCCATGGTTTGTCAATATACCACGGAGACATGTCAGAATCAAGATAGAATGCAAGCCGATCAAGTTCAACAGACTGCACAAAGGCAAACATAATTATAACAGGAATGTAAAGTGCCTTTGTTTTCTTTCTTGGCAGGGGTGATCCTTTCACCATGCAATTAATCCATATATGAATTCCACATAAAGTTTTTCTCTATATCACTAACCCTTCCGGAGAGCACCCTAAGTCAATCTTCCTCGGGTGCTTCTTACTATACCCACATAACTATTTGAACTAGATTATTAAAAACAAACTACCTAGCTACTTACTACAAGCAAGCATAAGCGCAAGAGATCTGAACACAACACCTTCCCAAAAGTATAAAACCGAGGGACAGAGACCTTTATAAAATGTTTTCCATAAGACCAGAAAAGCTTGTGCCAGACAGATATTAATGAGCAAATTTATACCTTTTGGATGGAAGCCAGAGTGCCGCCAGTAATAAAGGTCTCCTTCCCATTCTCATCAACTGTTACAGCTAAGAGTTTTTCTAGTGTAAAACCAGCTGAAAATGGGTGGCCGGGATTGCTGCACTTATAATGTAAGCTTTAATCACAATGGGAAGACAATCAAAAACAAGAAGAAAAAAATTGTCATATTCTATTTACCTCTCTAGATCCTCGTATCTTATGTGAATATTTGATATTGACAGCTTCAAGTTTCCCATGACTGTGTCGACCAATGATCCTACCCATGATTTGTTCTTATAAGAGAACAAGAAAAATATGGTAGTTAGTTTAATACAATATTTCTGAACACACACTATCTACTTTGATGAGTAGCACTAGCCACACCATTTCCGTATGTAGTCGACGAGCTCTTTCTACTAGTTTTGTTTCCATTTCCTGTATATTGCAAACATAAAAGTGATTCAATGACTCAAATCAGATAATGAAAACAATCATAACATGAGCGACCTATCTCACCAGTATTAGCTTTCTTTTTTTCTCTTGGATAGAATCCTCACTACATCCTTCAACATCAGTTGCGGGTTCGGCTAATAAAAAAATTCGATCAAGATAAACCACTACAGGTTCCTGGCCAAGCCTGCTCCATGGTACCTAAAATGATTTGAAACGTATCAGTAAATGGGTGTAACCGAGTGTAGAAAAATCTGTAAACAGGAAGGTAAAAGACCCCTGCCCAGAAAAAAAATCGATATCACCCGGAAAAAAATGTATGATATTGCGTCACTTACAGAGACTACAACAGCAGTTGAAATACAATTTGTGAGCAAATGTGTAGAAAAACGGGAAGAAAATGAACGCACTCAAGCAGACATACTTTAGCTTTAGATACAACAGACAGAAGAAAAAAACACAACACACCTTGAGTTTGACTGATCCAAGAAATCCAGCTTTAACCTTGACAGGTAATTTCAAAGCGTTAAGTGCTTCTGGTTTTAGTTGCATATTCTTCAGCTCCACATCCCCTGCGAAATTAAGTAGAACCAAGAGCTAATTAACAAATGAGAAAACTAAAAGTCCTTCCTTTTATTCAGTCGATCTGTTCTTAGTAACAAATGGGAAAACCAACTAAGCATTTACGAAGTGAACAATCAATGTAAACGATGAAGAAAGCAAGCAAGCCGATATTCTCCATCATCTTTGAAGAGTTCCAACCAACTAAACCCCAAAAAATCACAAAATCTGAACTTTACTCCCACCCTTCTTCCAAAATCAAAGAAGACTTTGCCGTTTAGCTATACGAATATTACAGCTCTTTATCCAACTACAACACAACACAAAACCTAAATTCGCTACTGAATATCACAGAAGAAACCAATCTGACCTTGCCAGACACTGATCTTAAGGGCTTCCTTACTCAATCCCCTGACGTAGTTCCCCAAGTACCGCTGTAACAAGTAGGCTACTTGATCTTCCAACATCTTCGTATCCTACAAATCAAAAACTGGGAAAAACAAAATCAAGAAATCTATCGGAGACGATGCGTGGATAGAGAAGAAAACGCGTGGAGTGGGTTCGATTTGGATCGGAGTAGAGAGCGGATGGAAAAGAGAAGGAGGCACATGGGGAGGAAGATGATCGTTTCCTCAAGAACACGCAAGTAGGAGGAGTTGGAATTGTGAATTAGTCGTCATGACTTGGAGAGGAGTTACGGCTCCGTTAAAAAGGAATATTAAAAATATCCTCTCCGATTCTTGGCGGTGCTGCTTATCAATTGTTGCCTAAACAAGAAAATTAAAACATTTTTAATTCCATATATGTACAAAATCTATTTGGGAAATATCTAGGATATCACTAAAATTTTTTTATCACAAATATAGACTTTAATGATCAAAATGTTTCATTCAAGAAATTATATCCTTATACCCTAAGGATTAACTAATCCAAATTTTAAGATTTAAAATCAAAGAGTGGGATTTGGGTTTGAGATTTAAAAATTTTATAAAACAGAAAATAAATATTAAAATTTTGAAAATAAAATTTTTTAAAATAGTTTCAAAAATTATTTTCGAATTACAAAAAAAAAATTTGCCAAAAAAAATTAAAAACAAAATTCCAAAAGACAAATTCCAAAAAAAAAAATTATAAAAAGTTCGAATTTGAAAACCTATAATCTAAAACAATAAAAAAATTTATTTTTTATTTATTTTATTTTTATATATCTAGGGTATTAGTATCCTTTTACCTATTAAATGAAACATTTTGGTCATTTTCTTCCTTGTGATCTATTTTTGTGACCAAAACTTGAAAATAGTCTATTTATGAGAATTGCCCAATATATTTTGCCATCATACATTTAAATTTACAAAAAAATATTCTGAATATTTTTTAAATATTATGAACATTAAAATTAAATTAAGAGAAATTCCATTGGATAGCCATTTTTAGTTTATTTTCACAAAATAGTCTATCAATGAGGAAAATGACCAAAATAAATTTTATTAAACGGTAAAATATGAATTTATACCCCTTGAGTTAACTAAACTTAGGATTAAGAGTTAAGGGGTGGATTTTGGGAATGCGTTTCAAATTTAAAAAAATTTAAAATTAAAATTTTCAAAACAAAAATGGGTTATTATGGTCATTTTATTTATTTAAGGCTATTTGTGATAAAAACTTAAAAAGCCTATTTGAGAGAATTGGCCTTAAATTAATATAAACTAGGTGTTTTATCTGTACATGCAGATATAATTCTTTTATAGATAATTATTAATAAGTGTATTATTAGTTTATAGATCAAAAAATAAAATAAAGGGGTAAACATTATATTTATATTTTTTATGAATCTTTAAATTTCTTAATTTAAATTTTTATTGATTTAAAACATTATTTTAGATAACAACATTAATATTTTATTTTAAAATATGCTGTTATTTTTAACCAATTTTTATTATATTAATTTATATATAATGATCTAATTAAATAAACAAATATATAATTGTTAATACAAAGTGATGTTGTTAAACTAAATTTTTGAAATTACCAAAACCTACAAAATTTCAAAATAAATCAAAAGCACAAAAATGTTAAACCGAACCCAATTTTACATATTATATTAATCAAAGTAAATAAAACTATGGATATATGTATAGTTATATTGTAAAGTATCTTCCATAATAACTCAAGGGAAATTACACCCCATATACTAGACTTTTACCATAATTAACCAAATATCATAAATCCCACAATATTATACCTTTCTCTATAGACACAAACTAGTCACATCATAGGTATTTTCAATTTTTTAGGGTTTTAAACCAATTCACCCATAACTAAATAAACATTCAAACAGATGAATCATGTTGTCAAACAAAATATTAATATTGTATAAGACAAAAACATTTCCAATCTATTTTTATTTTCATTTCTAAATATTATAGTAGAGAAAAATAAGATATAGTCAATCTATATTTTTTACTTTAAAGTATATATTGCTATTTCCCTATAAATTATTATTCCTCTTATTATAAAATTATAATTTGTTATTTTCAAATGGTCTTTTAACTTTAAAACTTTGATAATTATAAATAAGACTATCATTTTAGAAAATACAGTTTTGATAATATAAAAATCACATTTTTCTTTACTTTATAGTCTCTTAAAGAAATTTTAATCTAAAAAGTTATAATTCTCTGAAACTCTTGAAAAAAAATAAAAGTAAACAGAGTTAATTTTAAATTTTTATAAATATAAGATACTTGTTGTAATATAAAATTAATATTTTGAAAATATTCTCTTTTGGAAGCAGATATTTTGAAACTATTTAAAAAGGATAATTACATTCCCAATTAAAAAAATATTTAGAACAACAAAAACAAATAAATATTAATTTTCAACTTAAATAACAAATAAATGTTATTCTTGCAACTGAATAATAAGAATAAAAATAAAAATACCAAAAAATCACGTTAACAAACAAATATAAATCAAATTTTTGTTATTGGTTACATACCTATTTTAGTGCTAAAATAAATTTCATATTTAAAAAAATATGACATGACATATTACGTCTACAAACAAATATAAATATATTTTTCTTCATAAAACTATTTTTTATTATTTTAATATAATGAAAAATCAAATTATGTGTATATATACTACCTAATTATAAAAATTAATAAATAAGAAAGAAAGATGTATATAAACACAAAATAAATACATGGAATTATCTTTTCTTTTTCCAAACATGTTCTCCATTTATTTTCTGAGATAATTTTTATAATATTAATTTGTAATCAGTTAAATAATGAATTATATAGTTATGTATTAAAACTTTAATCAGTCTAATTAAAATGTATTATTAAAACTAATGGCTCAGATTAAAATCAAGGAGTACATGACAAATAAACAAAAAGCAAATTCACTTCTCAAATAATAGTATAGATTATAAAAATAATATTTTGATGAATTTTCAATCAATAATTTTATGTGTGTCACAAAAATTAAAAATACATATCCGATATTTTTATTCATATGATGTTAAAAGTTATAAAACTTTTTCATTAATCCATGTGTGGAGAGTAAAGAGTTACTTCACAGTTTTCCAGTATATTAAGCTAAGTAAAATGATCAAACTGTAAGTTTTCATTCTTCGAAATTGTATCTTCCATTATGATTATATAATACATTTATATAAAAATTCTTTTAATCAACAAAATAAATGTTTTACACCCAAAAAAAAAAATGTTAGACGGAAAAAATATATGATTCGAATTTCAAATTACTTTATATAGACTAACTTTTAATAACTATCAAATTTCTAAGCTAAAATTATTTTCAAATTATTTTTAACTTTATCATGTTATTTTATTATATCTGAACCCAAACAAAATAAAATATGCTTATGGTTCAGACCAAGACTGAAAATCATAGTCCATAAGTCAATGCCTTATATTAACGTTGAAGAGGAAACGCACACATTTGCACGTGTATAACTGCACGCTGTAACGCTTCAGATCCAATTGTTGTGGGCCTGTGTACAGTGTGGTTTCATTAACTTGTTCTTGGGTACATGCCACATGGTACATTCTGTTTTTTTTTTTTTTTTTTTTTTTTTTATAATAAGTACTTATATTATAAAATCTGCCCGAAGAATCGGGAATCAGATACGGTTACAAGCTTGTTTTGAACAAAATGTCAAAATCTAACTATTACAAGCCTAGCTTCGCCCACCCACTAAACCCGGCACGTTCCGCTAAGTTGTTTTTCGAAGTCATTCGATATCGGTAGCCGTTCTTGATGTTAGGAGTTTTCAAGGCTCCTAAGACAAATGTTGTAGTATAGAAGATTGTCGAACCAGTTCTGAGGGATATCAAAGCACTGAGAATGCAAGTACTCACTTAATCTAAGTGCAACCAATGATTTAGATGAGTTTTAAGCTATGACTAAAACTAAAAAGCAATAACAGAATGATACTTTCTTGACTAAGGGAAAAGAGAATTCATGGGCATAGGGATTAGACCTTGGGTGATCAAGTATCGAACTAAGGATGGCAAATGATCAATCAAACTATCAACCTTAAGCCTAGACACAATTCTAAGCAAGCTCTAGGTCTAGATGAATGCTCATTTGCTAACACATCTCAAACATCAAATGTCTTTGGTTGAATAATATGAAAGCAATCATTACTAACAAGTCTATTAGCTATCTTAGCACCTTTAACAACAAATGTCTTTGGCAAAGTATACTAAAAGCCTAGGAGAGTTGTCTCGAGCATTTCATCGAACACCTTTCGGGTGAAAAATGCCTAAGGATCAACAACTGAGTGGCCAACTCAGAAGATGCATTATGATTACTCTACTAGCAAGGAAATATGAATGATCTACACTAAAACATCCTAGCTCTAACCTAATCACCCTTAATCTCCCTAACCCATGAATTCAAAAGGTGATTACTCACTAATCTCCATGATTCCTCTTAAACCCATATTGGATTTCAGATTAATCATGTAGAGAAATAGATAAGAAATCAACAATAACACAAGAACATAACAATCAAAATCCAAGAGATGAACTTCTCAAGAGAGTTCTTGTGTATTTCTCAATAGATCCAAAAGATCCAAGATCATCTGCCTCTGGTGGCTACAAAAGATGTTTAAAACATAGGTTTTTCCAAGTGCAAAACGTCCAAAATAAATTGCAAAAAGGTCCTTAAGAAATCATGATTTTCGGCAGCAAAATAACGCGGAGCGACTTACAGGTGTCGCTCCGGGAAGTCGCTCCAGGGCCGATTTTTGGTGTCTCCGGGCGAGAGGTCGCGAGCGACTTTGGTGTGTCGCTCCAACGGGTCGCTCTGGATCGGGAGCGACCTTGGTAGGTCGCTCTGAGAGGTCGCTCCAGGCTTCGCTTCGTGTCGTCTCTCCATAAAGACGCGAGCGACCTCGGGGTGTCGCTTTGGGAGGTCGCTCCGAGAGGGGTGTGAGATGCGAGCGACTTCGTGGTGTCGCTCCGGGAGGTCGCTCCGGGCTCGTTCTCGCGTCTCCGAGTGATGAAACCGCGAGCGACTTCTCCCTGTCGCTCTGGTAAGGTCGCTCCAATAGGGAAGTCAGAGCGACTTGGTGGTGTCGCTCCGGACTGGTCGCTCCATGCCTTGCTCGCCCAATGACCACTCTAAACACTCCTTTTTGAGCTCCAAATGCACCCAAATGTCTCCAGAAACTCCATGTGGTACTCAAATACCTGATAGAGACATATGTATGCAAAATGCAACCTAAACATGTCTAAATCCTAATCTATATGATGAAAATGTTTATGAATGAATGGATAAAACAATGTAAATATGCAAGATATCAACTCCCCCAAACTTGTTCTTTTACTTGTCCACAAGTGAACTTTCTAGAACTCATAGGGAGAGAGGTTGAAGGAGGGAGCACATAGCCAAAAGAAACACAACTAGCACACTCTCTTATTACACTCTAGCTTCTCTAGGCCTATCTTAACTCTTTTTGTTCTTACACTCATCATCAAGCATCCACACATTCAAATCAACCAACTCTCACATTCATTAAGCACAAAACATCAGGTGAATTCTTGCAAATGGTCAGTTGGTCCAAGTCATTTGGTTGGGTAAGGGAAGGCTTTTATTCAAGTGATTCAAGAGGTTCAAAACATATGATCTTTAAGGTGGTTTACTCTCAAAACAAGTAGCCTTGACATTGCACATAATATATCTAAGAAAGGGACCAACTCATGCATACAATGCTCAATCTCCATTGTTCTACCCTTTCTCAAACATACAAATCACACAATCATTTCCCAATGTCAAACCCAACTCACATCTCTCACCAAAAGATCCTAAGAACTTTAACTCCTTCTCTTTGAAATCTACAAGGGATTTTTTCACAACTTCAAAACATTTCTTAACTCCTAACAACTTTGCTAGCCCCTTTTTTCTTTTCTTTTTTTTTTTTTCTTTTCTCTTTTTTTTTCGTTTTTTTTTTTTCCCTTTTTTTTTTTTAGGCTGGGGCCAAGACTTTTCAAAACTTGAGCTAGAGGCTTTTCTACTTATCCCAATAAAACAATTCACTTAAACACAAAGAGTCATTTCTTTTCCTTTTTCATTGCTCCCAAATCATAATCACAACACTCACCCCCACCTATAGCTAGACAATAGAGTGCCTAATCTAGCAAGAATGAAGATCAAGCATTGTCGTTCCCGATACTTTCAACATTATGCACATGTAAGACTTTCCGAAGAAGGCCTCACTCATCAAACAATGAAAGCTTAAAAGGAGGGAAAGGTTTTGGGAGTGGTCTACCACTAGAGTTTGTCAAAACAAGATTGGCATAAAGGATGTGACAACTCAAGTGTGTATAGCCATGACTCAGTACACAAGGGACCATGAGCAAGAAGCATTAAGTTCATTCAGTTCAAATAAGGTTGTAGTTGGCTTCAAAGACTGAGTTTCAGCAATCAACAAGTTTCAGGAAGAGTTTTCAAGGCTCGAAACATACAAGTCTTTTTGAGAGGTGCAAAAGCTAGTCAAGTGCAACGTAGTGTTCTTTACAAGGCATTCAAAATCATTGCTCCCAATGCAAGTGAATGCAACCTATATGCTCTAGACTCTCCTAAAAATGCAAATGATGCAAACTAAATGATTGATTTTTTTTTTTTTATCTATGCAAATAGGTATGCCATGCATGACTCAATGAAACAACATCAAAGCAAACATGATCAAATACTTGGTACCTCCCCCAAACTTGAGTTACACAGTCTCTGTGTCGTCAAGTAGAGAGAGATACCGAAAAGAAGACTAATATGCAAAAATGAAATGGTATATACAAGGGAGTGTGGTGGGTTACCTTCTATAGGGAATGAGTAGAGGGAGATGCTCCCTCCTCGTCGTCCTCAGGTGGTAACTCTTCAAGGTGCTCATCAGCAGGGTGTCCATCTCTTCAATGTAGAAGGCTTGCCCGAACACAGTTGGTTTCCTCATTTTCCTCTTGATGTCAAAGTGGAGGATGTTCTCTTTACCCAAATGGAGATCAATCGTGCCCTCCTTCACATTAACAATAGCTCCTGCTGTAGCTAAGAATGGCCTTCCTAGAATCAATGGATCTTGAGCCTCCTCACCCATCTCAAGCACCACAAAATCTGTAGGTATCTCATACCTTCCAATCTTCACAGGGAGGTCCTCTAAGATGCCCACAGGATACTTCACTGAACGATCAGCTAACACCAGAGAGAGTCTACACTTCTTGTACTGAGTGAATCCAAGCTTCTTTGCAACAGACAAAGGCATCAAGCTGACACTAGCTCCCAAATCGCAGAGACTTTTCTCAAATACCATAGGTCCAAGAGCACAAGGTAGTGTGAAGCTTCCTGGATCCTCTAACTTCTCGGGAACATCAAGCCTCTGGATGATGGCACTGCACTCATGGGTAAGAATCATCATGCCTTCCATCTCCTTCTTCTTTGCAGCTACAGTATCTTTCAAAAACTTGCTGTATTGAGGAATCAACATGAAAGCATCGATGATGGGCATTGCAACCTGAGCTTCACTCATTTGCTTCTCGAACAGAGCCTTGTACTTCTCTAGCAGCTGCTTCTTGAATCTACCAGGGAATGGAAGTTTGGGTTCATAGGGAGGAGGAACAAAAGAACTTTCACTTGCTGGAGTAACAACCTCACCATCTTTTACTGTCTTCTTCTCTTCCCCAACCTTTCCTTTACCTTTGGCTTCCACTATCTTCTCCAAGATCTCGTCATTGATCTTCTCATCAACAATCACCACTTCATCATCTATGTTGATGGCAACCCCCTCACCTAGTTTCTCAGCATCCTTGGTGAGGGTTCTAGGAGGTAACTGCTTACCACTCCTAAGGGTGATAGCTTTGGCCTCCTTGGGATTTGGTCAGATTTTCCAGGTAGAGATCCTTGCTGGCGATTCTGGTGAGTGTTCATGGAAGCAAACTGATTCTCTAAATTCTGACTGTAGAAGCAAGGTGTGAGAATTTGTTGTTGAGCTCATTGTAGCTCCCATCAATCTTGGAATGAAGGTTCTTCAACTCATAACCAACGTGCTTCTCACTTCTAGTCTGAGACTCCAAGATTTGTTTCAGTAAGGTATCAGTGCTGCTCTCTTGAGGAGCAGAGGAACCAGACGAGGGGTTTTGCTGAGGCTGATAGCTGCCTTGCTGGTTGTTTCTAGGCGGATAACCACTCTGTTGGTTGTTGGGATAGGATTTCTGTTGGTAGTTGTTGTACTGAAAGTTGGGCTCCTTTTTGTACCAGCTACCATTGTTGTTGATGAAACACAACTCCTCTTGACCTTCCAAACCCTCAACCTCATTGACAGCAAGTGGATCTTCCTGCTTGGAGTTACCAACAAACTTCAGCTGCTCTTGGGTTGCTTTTTCAGCAATGAGTAGGTCGATCTTGTCTTCCAAAGCTTTGATCTCTTTCCTCGTCTGCTTATCATCTGTTCTACTGCCTCTGTCGTGGTCTCCACTGTAGACTGCATCACTCTTTACCATGTTGTCAACCAGCTCTTCTGCATCCTCCTCAGTTCTCCCCAAGAAGAACCCATTGCTAGCTGTATCCAGTCTGGCTCTGTACTTAGGAAGAGCACCACGGTAGAATGTGCTCAGTAAGCTCTCCTTAGAAAAGCCATGGTGTGGGCATTGAGCTTG
Source organism: Brassica rapa (assembly GCF_000309985.2). Classification (NCBI taxonomy): domain Eukaryota; kingdom Viridiplantae; phylum Streptophyta; class Magnoliopsida; order Brassicales; family Brassicaceae; genus Brassica; species Brassica rapa. The sequence continues at coordinate 10,594,641 of NC_024802.2, forward strand.
GTAGCCCTTGAATCTCTCCCAGGCTTCACTGAAGCCTTCCAAGTTCTTCTGTTGAAAGCTGGAAATCTCGTTTCTCAGCTTAGCAGTTCTTGAAGTAGAGAAGAACTTCTCCAAGAATGCTTTCTTGCAGTCATCCCAAGTAGTGATGGAGTCACTGGGTAGAGACTTCTCCCACTGACGTGCCTTATCCCCCAAAGAGAAAGGGAATAGCTTGAGCTTTAAGGCATCTTCGGACACACCATTGGTTTTTGACAACCCACAGTAGCTGTCGAACCTGTCCAAGTGATCAAATGGATCCTCTAGAGCCAAGCCATGATACTTGTTGTTCTCGATCACGTTGAGGAGTCCTGATTTGATCTCAAAGTTGTTGGCTGCCACAGCGGGTGCTCGGATTCCCAATCTATGACCATGAATGTTGGGGCGGTCGTAAGTGCCAATGGGTCGAGCTGCTCGCTGTTGGTTTTGAGGTATGTCTCCCATATCAGTACTCAATCTCTGCAAGTGAGCCTGTTGCTCTTCTTCTCTTCTATTTCTAGCACACTCTCTCTCTAAAGCTCTGATGTCTGCAGCTATTGGAACTAGGTTTGATGGACCCCTGCTCCTCAAGTTCATACACCTGTAGATTAAAGGGAGGTGAAGAAAGAGAATCAGTAACAAAAGAAAATAAAAATGACTTAGTCTCAAGCAAGTGACTAAATCTCAATGTTCAAATCTACTCAGAATTTGGCAACGGCGCCAATTTGATGTTAGGAGTTTTCAAGGCTCCTAAGACAAATGTTGTAGTATAGAAGATTGTCGAACCAGTTCTGAGGGATATCAAAGCACTGAGAATGCAAGTACTCACTTAATCTAAGTGCAACCAATGATTTAGATGGGTTTTAAACTATGACTAAAACTAAAAAGCAATAACAGAATGATACTTTCTTGACTAAGGGAAAAGAGAACTCATGGGCATAGGGATTAGACCTTGGGTGATCAAGTATCGAACTAAGGATGGCAAATGATCAATCAAACTATCAACCTTAAGCCTAGACACAATTCTAAGCAAGCTCTATGTCTAGATGAATGCTCATTTGCTAACATATCTCAAACATCAAATGTCTTTGGTTGAATAATATGAAAGCAATCATTACTAACAAGTCTATTAGCTATCTTAGCACCTTTAACAACAAATGTCTTTGGCAAAGTATACTAAAAGCCTAGGAGAGTTGTCTCGGGCATTTCATCGAACACCTTTCGGGTGAGAAATGCCTAAGGATCAACAACTGAGTGGCCAACTCAGAAGATGCATTATGATTACTCTACTAGCAAGGAAATATGAATGATCTACACTAAAACATCCTAGCTCTAACCTAATCACCCTTAATCTCCCTAACCCATGAATTCAAAAGGTGATTACTCACTAATCTCCATGATTCCTCTTAAACCCATATTGGATTTCAGATTAATCATGTAGAGAAATAGATAAGAAATCAACAATAACACAAGAACATAACAATCAAAATCCAAGAGATGAACTTCTCAAGAGAGTTCTTGTGTATTTCTCAATAGATCAAAAGATAAAAGATAATCTGCCTCTGGTGGCTACAAAAGATGTTTAAAACATAGGTTTTTCCAAGTGCAAAACGTCCAAAATAAATTGCAAAAAGGTCCTTAAGAAATCATGATTTTCGGCAGCAAAATAACGCGGAGCGACTTGCAGGTGTCGCTCCGGGAAGTCGCTCCAGGGCCGATTTTTGGTGTCTCCGGGCGAGAGGTCGCGAGCGACTTTGGTGTGTCGCTCCAACGGGTCGCTCTGGATCGGGAGCGACCTTGGTAGGTCGCTCCAGGCTTCGCTTCGTGTCGTCTCTCCATAAAGACGCGAGCGACCTCGGGGTGTCGCTTTGGGAGGTCGCTCCGAGAGGGGTGTGAGATGCGAGCGACTTCGTGGTGTCGCTCCGGGAGGTCGCTCCGGGCTCGTTCTCGCGTCTCCGAGTGATGAAACCGCGAGCGACTTCTCCCTGTCGCTCTGGTAAGGTCGCTCCAATAGGGAAGTCAGAGCGACTTGGTGGTGTCGCTCCGGACTGGTCACTCCATGCCTTGCTCGCCCAATGACCACTCTAAACACTCCTTTTTTAGCTCCAAATGCATCCAAATGTCTCCAGAAACTCCATGTGGTACTCAAATACCTGATAGAGACATATGTATGCAAAATGCAACCTAAACATGTCTAAATCCTAATCTATATGATGAAAATGTTTATGAATGAATGGATAAAACAATGTAAATATGCAAGATATCAGTTCTCAACCATCAACATAATTCTCGGGAATGTGAGGTTCTCCTTGTTTCCTTGGATGCCGGGAGTTCCCTTAACGTTTCCGGAGTAGCTAGTTTCCGATGATCTCCACAAAGCTCATAACTTTCTCTGTCAATGAAGCTCAAGACAGCCAAAGGGGAGAGTTCAAGTACATACCAATGCCTTGCTAATGCCACCAAAGCCGGGATGAATGAAGCGCCACACGACGCCTGAACCGATTCCCAAAACGAGTAAGCACTCGCTTCAGCCATCAACGAAACCTGCAGAAAAGTGGGTTGTCTCCACCGCCACATCCTGTAAAGCAGTCCCTAAAACCTGCAAGAAAGTCAGCTACACCACCATAGAACACTACGGCGCCGGGATGTGAGCATTGACGAGATGCTGACTCGGAGACGGCAAATGACTCCCGAGCACCGCCTACGCATCCATGGCCTTTGAGAACCAAAGGACCAATTCCTTGACTGCTAACACTTCATCCCTTGAGCCAAAGGAATGATACAACAATTAAGTCCAAGAGACTTAAACTCCTCAAGAGAAGCCGTCGCTAAACTCCCGGAGAAAAAACTAAACAGGACACCGGGAATGAGAGTTCCGAAAGAGTTGTGGTGCGTCTTGAAACCTCCTTATGGCCATAGACGACCCATCAAAACGTAACCAGAAACACACACACGAGGAATCAAGCAGGACACTTTCACCACGATTACATCCGCTGTCAACCTAGCCTCCAACACCAATACAGTACCGGAGCACTCTTGATAACGGCGAATGGGTACCAGAATCTCTTCGACCCGAAGAAACCCTAAGCAACCACCACCATTACCGAACAAGCACGGGACACAGGATCTACAGCAGCGAACCACCACGAGCCCAGCCGTGACAAGACCCAGCGCTGTCACTCCACGACGACAAACACCGGAGAGATCCGAAGAGAGAAAAATGAATCACTCCAAAACCCAAAAAAACCGACTCTAAACCGCTCAGCCTCGCTGTACTCTCGCCGCAGGTCCGGAGAAGGAACCACCTCGACCAGAATCAGCTCCTCGCGACTGAAGCTTCCGCCAGTCTCTGCGAGCTCCATCCTAGAAACGCGAGCATATCGAGCAAAGGATGACAGATGCGATCGAGAGCAAAGGTGAAAACAAGGAAAGGGGAGAAGAGACCCCTCCGGCCCCGGCACTCGCGCGGACGCGCCGGCCGTACGCCGGAGGGTGAGATGCACGCGTCTGTGTTGTTGTTTGTCGAGAGAGAGTTTGTCGGTAGAGGAGAGAGAGTTCCAACTAATTCTGATATCAGATCACATTCTGTTTTTTTTTGTCATAAGGAGTTTTAATTTCACTAGTAATTTGGATTAGTTTTGCATTTGTTCAAATTGGAATATACCTTTTTGTTTAAAATCAAGTTATGAATCATATTTGACAATTTCCTTAAAAAAGTTAGGTACAAAGGAATGTTTATGTTTCAATAAGAGATGTGAAACTTGCATTCTTTATTTATCCCAACATAAATCACTTAACTTTTGTCACATTTTCTAACGAGCATTGTAGTTTAAACTCTTTTGTGTTTCAAAAAACAAAACAAAAAAACAAAAACTCTTTGTACTATCTTAGTTTTAGTATACACTAACTAAGTGGTTCTTACATGTTGGATAAATATACTTGTTGAAGTACAAGAGTGTCTTTCTAACTCCATGATATGAAACTACAAATACTCCACATATGACAGATGTGTGTGCAATGTTTTGCTCTTTAGGAAGAGAGTTTTCAAAAGTATGATCCCACTTAGCTGATTTTAGACTTAGCTCAAAGACTATTAACGTTCTTGGTTGTTTTCCTTAGTTTTTTTTTTAGGTTTAGAGTTTGCTATGGCTGATTACAAATTACTTTGCAAGCTCACTTCCTATTTTCATTCTTTTTATTAGTCTGGTTTGCAGTAGATTTTTCCGTTTGATTTATCTTCAAAATCTTGTTTTTATACACTGCAAATCTTACATATGCATCGTTCTCTTCATCTCTTCTCCTAAAATTTTCTCCAGCTAGAATGATAATACCAAGATCTTTTTTTCAAATCATATATAATCTGATATTCGTTCCACTATAACATGAAGGATATTAATGACGTATGCAACCTCTCTTGCACCAATATCAGCTTCACATGTCATAACTTCGGTATATCTTCGAGTCGGAACCACTATGCCATCATTTTGTCTAAGTTGGTGATTTAACAGTGTTACTAGATCTTGACACGCGCAACCATGCGCGTTTTATTGTAAGTTTTATATGCATATATATATTTACTTTAGATAATTAGTGGTATACATTTTCAATTTTAATCATATACTTAAATGTTTTTATAACTATTTCAAATACAATAATTTATAGTTTACATGTTGTAAATAATTGATTGTTTAAAATCTTCACATGTATTTGTTGTTTTTATTATATATTTACCGTATTGTATTTGCATTTAATTATTAAACAAAATAATATGTGCATGAAAAAAATCATCTTTGAAAATTATTTTGTATTTAATTTATGTTTTATTTTTACCCCCCCCCCCTCGAAATGGATTTCTTTTTTTGCAATATTTCTTACGTTTATTCATTTTACATAATATATTATTGTATATACAAAAATCTAAGATATGTTAATTTTTAATCATGTATTATATAGTATGCTAATGTTAAGACGTTATGTCATCATATTAGATTTTTAACATAAATATGAAAATAAAATTTATCAATTTAATATAATTTATGATATTTAGTTCAATATAATAATTTAACATGATTGATTATGATTATAAAATAGATAAAGTAAGACATAATTTCTATCTTTAATTTTATAAACAATAACTGAATATATATATATATTAATGCATAATAATAGTTCATTGCTAATTACGAAATTAGTGAAAATATTTATATAAACTTTTTGAAAATTAAGATATTGTTAAAATATTCAGATCAACATAATAAATTTTTTTAATATGATTGATTGTGATGATATAATAGATAAAAATATGATAAAATATTTATTTTTCATTTTATAAACGATAACTGAATATATTAATGTATAATAATTTTGAAAATTAAGATTTTTTAAAAATATTTTTAAACAGACTTTCAAAAATTTAATATATATATATATATGTATATATATATATATTAAATGAAAAGATATCAACAGATATTATGATTAAATTAGTTCAAAAATTTTATATATTATTAGTCCTATTAAAATACATATAATCTGTTTTAAAAGATTAATTTTTTAACAAAATAAATTCTGAACGAAAAATATCATGGATAAATGTAGTTGCCGAAGTACAAGAGTGTCTTTCAACTCCATGATAGGGAACTACAAATACTCCACATATGACAGGTATGTGTGCAATGTTTCCTCTTTAGGAAGAGAGTTTTCTAGGATATGATTCCACTTTATAGCTGATTTTAGACTTAGCTCAAAGACTATTAATGTTCTTGGATGCTCGCCTTAGTCTTTTTAGGTTCAGAGTTTGTTGTGGCTGATTACTAATTACTTTGCAAGTTTACTTCCTACTTGCATTCTTTTTATTAGTCTGGTTTGCAGTAGATTTTTTTCGTTTGATTTATCTTCAAAATCTTCTTTTTATACACTGCAAATCTTACATATACATCGTTCTCTTCGTCTCTTCTCCTAAAATTTTCTCCAGCTAGAATGATAATACCAAGAAATTTTTTAAAAATCATATATAATCCAATATCCGTTCCTCTATAACATGAAGGATATTAATGACGTATGCAGTCTCTCGTGCACCAATATCAGCTTCACATGTCATAACTTCGGTATATCTTCGAGTGGAACCACATGCCATCATTTTGTCTAAGTTGGTGATTTAACAGTGTTATCCTTAAGAGTTAAAATGACAAGTTGTGTAAAAGAGGTGTGGATTTGCCAAATTATATAATACAATTCTACGGTTTTAGAATAAACTCGTTTAGTGAAATAATAATAATAATAATAATAATATTTTTTTATGATCTAGTCTTATGTATTTGATCGCATACACAAAAACATAAAATTGTTTATAAGCTATTCGAATAAATTTTGATGTTTTTATATTTTTATATTCTCATTTCGGCAGATTTTTGGAGCAATCACAATTTCCTTCCTCTGAGATAGGATAAATTTTAAAGTTCTGGCCGACTTAACAATGAACACATGATAAACACAAACAAATCAGATTCGAAGTTACGAGTGTACTTTGTGGTCTTTGAAGTGGTATCTACTTTCAGCAAATTCCTGGAGCAATATCTTTTAATGTTTTGGCTATCTAAACAATGAACACAATCCAATTTGAAAATTATCATTAGGCTTTTTTCGTGCTTGAATCTCAGCTTCTGTTTTTTTTCTCAGATCACTCAATGGCTAAAGATAGTTCACAAAAAATTGTGAGGGTATTTCGATTTAAAATTAGCTACGGCTGGTAAGAGATGACTGAGTTGGGCTGCATTTACCAAAGTCAAGAACAAATCCATTGTGATTCTCATGCGGAGGTAGTCAGAGATAGTGCTCAAGAATGCACAACTTATCTGCCAAAATCAAGAAAGAATGCGCTGTGATTCTCGTGCTGAGGTAGTCGGAGATAGGGCTCAAGAATGCACAATTTTTGTTATAACTAAAAATGAAATTCAAATTTATAATTAAAATTGATTTGATATTAATATCTTTTTGATTATTAATATTTTTTAAAATGTTATATATTTGATTGATTAATTTAAATAATCAAATATGTCATATTAATTAATTAAATAGTTCTACTATGACTTGTCAACAATAGATAAAAATAGAAATTCTATTTAAGTGAAATAATAATAATAATTTCTTTCATTTATGACTTATCAACAATAGATAAAAGGGCAATTCTCTCAAATAGATTTTTTTTTTTAATTTGTCACAAAAATAGACCCCAAAAACTAAAATGACAAAAATAGAATTTTTTATTTTAAAAATTTAATTTTTTTTAATTTTTAAAATTTGAAATCTTATCCCCAAAACCCCACTCCTCAACTCTAAACTCTAAACCCTAAATCTTAAACCCTAAACTCCACTCCTTTACTTTAAACCCTAATGTCTAGATTAATTAACCCTAAGAGTATAAGTGTATATTTACTTCTTTTGATAAAACATTTATAATTAATTAATTAATTAAATAGTAGATTCTTTAGAATTAAAATGACAAGGTGTAGAAAAAGGTAGAATCGCCAAGTTATATACTAATTCTATGTTTTTTTAGAATAAACTCGTTTAGTGAAATAATAATAATAATTTCTTTCATTTATGATCCAGTCTTGTGTTTTGAGCGCATACACAAAAACAAAAAAATTGCTCATGAACTACTCAAATAGATTTTGATGTCTTTTTTTTTTTTTTTGCTAAATAGATTTTGATGTTTTTATATTTTTATATTCTTTTATAAATGCTCTGACGCATAAATCCGGTGTTCATGAGTTTAGTTTAGGGCCAGCTGATTTTATCTGCAAGAAGAATTATTTTGGAGCTATATATTTGGTAACTGTGAAATACGATTTAGATGGTTATCTCACAACTCAAATATAACAAATTTGACCTACCATCTAGATGATTATTACATGATGCTTAAAATGAAGTATATTTGATTGTTAGACGTCACATTAATATCACCCCTAAACTTTAAAAAGATTAGATACTTTCTTAATTTGATTAACATTTACAGAGCAAGAGACATGTCCATATATCACTGTCACTTAGTGAGCTGGAGAGGAAAGGAGCAGCAACCTGACGAGGACTTTTCCTAAACACATAATCTAAGCTTTACAGATCCACACATCACTCATGATGAGCTGGAGACGAAAGGCACGCATTAGTGGCAGTGACCAGAAGGACCCGTGTTCGAACTCCCTCAAAATAAACATCGTTTCTTTGTTACTTTCTCGACAACATCTCGAGATCTGAAACCTGATCCCTACCTTTTTCATTTCCCCTTCTCAAAAGTCGCGGCCTTTGAATAGTGTTCCTCTCTCATCAAATCTCAGTTTTCAAGTGTTGACTCATTTCAAGATCTGGCTTATGTCATTATTCCCTTTATAAAGCTTTCTTCTTTCTTTCTTTTTTTAATCCCTTCCAGCTAGTAATACCGTAGTAGGTAACTTTTGGGTGGTCTTACTTGCTTTTCAGCAAAAAAAGCTGTCAACTTTCTTCTTGTCTTTGGGGATCTGAGCATCTCAGAAGCTTATATGGGAAATGGGTTTCTCGAAAGCATGATGCTTTCGCTGCCACTTGTAATCTCTTGCTGAAGACGAAGCAATGTGTAGGTAGGATGCAGAGTAGTTTATAGTTAGGTAGCTCATGAGTTCATTGGTACTTGGAGGACTCAAGATGATTGACCAGTTCATCAACTTTGTTATTCGCCCTCCCAGGTACCTTTTGCTTCTCTAAAGTCTCAACCTTTTCTTGCATTCAACTGATTGGTAGCTGTTGGAACAGGGCTGAGTATGATCCTGATCAGTATTTGTGGGAGAAGGACTTTAGCATCGGTGGCACAAAGTGTAAAAGGCAAGACTTGGAGGCAAGTATGATGTGCAAAACCAGTTACTGTTCTCTTCAATTAGTGGTTTCCTCATGTGGCTAATCTTAAAGGTCTTATGTTTTTTCTCTGAAGTAGCTTACAAATTCAAGGGGTCACACCTTGCGTTGCAGTCACTACATTCCTTCATCTTCTTTGGAGAATACTACTCCTCTTCCTTGCGTTATATACTGCCATGGTAATAGGTACATAACTAAAGACTTTGCACACTCCTCTTCTTGGGAATGAATATTTGATGAATAAGAACTTCCATTTGATCAGTGGATGTAGGGCAGATGCAAATGAGGCAGCAATGGTTCTTCTTCCATCTAACATTACTGTTTTCACACTTGACTTCTCCGGTTCTGGCTTATCTGATGGTGATTATGTTAGCCTTGGCTGGCATGAGGTGTGTTTTCCTTGTTCTTACTTACTTCCATAGCCTTCTCTTTCTCTTCCAAATAGTTACACTAACCTTTTGCCTGTTAAACTTAAGCTAGAAAGATGATCTCAAGACTGTGGTTTCTTACCTGAGAAGCAGCAATCAGGTGTCTCGTATTGGACTTTGGGGACGGTCTATGGGTGCAGTTACCAGGTTACTTCTTGAACTAGCTCTTAATGTCTCATCAGCTTTCTTAATGTCTGTGATCTGGAATGTGTTCCTTGTGTGGCTCTCTTCATCATTTAATGAAGTTGTTAATGAAATGTGCAGCCTTCTCTATGGAGCAGAAGATCCTTCAATTGCTGGAATGGTCTTAGACAGTGCATTCTCAAACTTATTTGATCTTATGATGGAACTAGTGGATGTTTACAAGATCAGACTTCCTAAATTCACAGTATGCTCTCTTTTTCCCCCAAGTCATATTCTTCATTGCTTATATCTTCACATGGCTACAAGAGTCCAAGAAGATAGTTCCCTCTCTTATCCCTTCCAATGATGATAGCATACTGTAGACATTCTGAAACTCTTATCTCACTTTTCAATCAGGTTAAAGTGGCTGTACAGTACATGCGGCGAGTAATTCAGAAAAAGGCCAAGTTTAATATCATGGATCTCAATTGTCTCAAGGTGTTATTTAGTTACCTCTTTCTATATTCTTATTCAACATTTGCTCCAAATAATCTTAGCATGAGCTTTTCGATTTCTGTTCCCCCAGGTTTCACCAAAGACTTTTATTCCAGCTTTGTTTGGGCATGCAAGCGGAGACAAATTCATCCAACCTCATCACTCTGACCACATTCTCAAGTGCTATGCGGTTAGATCAAAGTTGCTATCTTTTTTGCATTCATGTCAGTGTTGTTTTTAATGTTATGTAGTAATCTTATAATGCAGGGAGACAAAAACATCATCAAGTTTGATGGTGATCACAACTCCTCACGGCCGCAGTTTTATTATGATTCAGTGTTAATATTCTTCTACAATGTTCTACGCCCGCCTCAAGTTTCTTCAGCTTGCTCATCTAAACTTGAAAGTTATAGCGCTGCTGGTTTGGACGAGGTAGTTTGCACTCCTCCTCTGGATCAAGCAATCCAAATATCATGTCTGTTTATATGTCTACACTTAGATAGTATATAAACATAAAGATCTTGCCTAGACATTCTACTCGAGTCACTTACAAGGTAGCTCAAAATAGATGAGGGTTAAGAACTTGTGGTCACACAGCATTATGGATTAATCTCAATTACAGTTAGCATGGTGAAATATGATGCACATGAATCTAACTGCTTGGTTTTTCCTTGTACTGCCAGAATTTTCTGTATGAGATCATCTCTGGGCTTCGTTCGGCATGTATCGATGTTGCAAGTTCTTCTTCTTCTGCACCTCCTGCCTCTCTAACAACAAAGCCAACAAATGAGCTCATCTCAGAAGCCATGCCCATTATGGATACTGTATATTTTCTGTTGCATGAATTTTTATTTTCTTTTGCTTTGATTATTCCTTTTGATAAATCAAATCATTAATGAAACAGGATGACTTGCTTGTAGCAGACAATGATCAGAACATTGATGAACCTGAGGTAACTGGAGCATGTGGAAACACACAATTAATATATATATATATATATGATGACTTAGAGCTCCTTTTAAATGGAGTCCCTCAAGTGTTAGCCTTTATGAACCTTGCTGACATTATAGGTTTTGACTGTTGTTATTTGGCAGGGGATGCCTATTGATCAGTTTGAAGAAGGATGTTCATTCACAAGCTCTAACAGGGAAAGCTGGGGTAGATGCTCTTCACTAGGAGGCTCTGAAGAAGATGAGAGCTTGGCTGTCGGCGAGGGTGATCAGGTTAATGTTCTTTGAATCTTATACGAAGATGTTTGGATAGTTTCTGATTCATGCCTTCCAGGTCGAGAAAGCTGATATTGGAAACACAGAACAGAAGCCAATAGAGTCCACTAGACAACAAGAAGAAGAAGAAAAAGAAGAGAGGAAGGAGAAGAAAATGAAGAAAGGAGTTGAAACAGATGCAAAGAAGCCTAAACGAGAGAAACTGGAAAGGTTAGAGGCTTTCAGCAAAAGACTCAGGCTTGGCATCATAAAGCGAGTAAACCATGGAAGACACCGTTCTTCGCAACCTTAACAACAAAGTTCAACAAAATACTCTAAATTTGTTATATATGTTCTCTGCATCTTGCCATGTACACATGCAGCAAATCAAATATGTACTACCGTATCGATTGTCATTGCAAATGGACTACATTCCTAATCATATCCTTAGATAATCAAACACACTTCTTTTAGATAAATTAATAATCCGTCCCGAGCTTCACCAGAACACAAGTCACCAAATCGAAAATAAAATGGATTTACAACAGTAGAAAAAAGAATCACAGAAGTTTTTGTTCACATCATTATGTGATGATTGTTTTATACGTGATGATATAGACACACCATTATTAATAGATTAGCCGCAGCAACCTCCTTGCGGTGTGGATCCGTCTCTACCACCTGATGGCCCAGGGATTCCTCCATATCCAACTTTAATTCCGTACGACTCATTTGACACATCAAACACACCATCTTCAATCTTCTTGTATATTGTTGCCGCTGTCTTAATAAATGCCTGGCAAAATTTTAAAAGCACCAACAAATCATGATTAGTAGTTCTACTCGTGTGTGAATAGTAGGGAGAGTTATTCTATAAGTTATGCCTAAATCTAATTCTGGTATTATATGTTGATACTTCTCATATATGAGAGGTTTACATTGGAGACTAGAGAAAGCATGTGGGTAACAAAACGCTCGTATACCTCTTCAACGTTCTGAGCAGTCTTGGCAGAGGCCTCCATGAAAATAAGACCGTGCTCCTTTGCAAACTGCTCACCTTCCTCTGTGGTGACTGCCCTTCGGCTGGAAAGATCACACTTATTCCCAATGAGCATAATGGTCATATTAGCGTTAGCATGCTGCCTTGCATCCTCTAGCCAGCTGGCTAGATGGTTAAATGTCTCCCTCCTGCAAAAATACAGCTGAAGTCATTATTATTATGTCAAGAGATGATGCTCAACTTCTAAAAAAATGCTTTCATAATCAAAGTCAGTTCATGATGAGAAGAAGATTAAAAACGGACCTAGTGATATCGTAGACAAGCAAAGCCCCTGCAGCACCTCTATAGTAGGATCTTGTAATAGACCTAAATGATTCTTGACCAGCCTGCAAGAATATAAAGATGATGGGGAACAAATCAAACACCAATGATATTTCATGAAAAAGGAGATTCAAGGCTTAAAGAGGAGGAGGACGAGAGTACGGTATCCCAGATCTGGAGTTTGAGGGGCTTGTTGTCGATGGTGATCATCCTAGCCCCAAACTCAACACCGATGGTGAGATCATGCACCGGCTGAAACCTCTTGTCCGTGAACTGAAGCAGAAGGCATGATTTCCCCACTCCTGATACACAAACCAATCATCTCAATTCCTAATGAACTAGATTCAGATCAATCATTGAATAGGTCACAGTGATCTCAATGGATTTGAAACGAAAGGAAGACGAAGGAGTTACGTTACCAGTATCGCCGATGATGATATACTTGAAGAGATAAGCGTAAGACATTGGAGCTGAATAAATCGAAAAATCACGATGAAGACGAGAATTGTAGAGAATCTCTTTCTTCTCTCTCTGTACAGACGGGAATTTGTTAATTTCCAGCAAATCCAACGAAGCATCAACCTGTGTATTATTACCCGCTCTATACAAACTTTATGGCGTTTCCGAATTTAGTAATCGCACTGCGTGACGCTATTTTGAATGAAAGACATCATGCAGTCTCTTCACCAAAAAAAAAAAGAAAAAGAGAAGAATTTTGAGGGTTGAATACTCAATAGGAGAAGTTACAAAAAAAAAAAAGAATACTCAATAGGAGCTGTGAGTGGTCAAAGACTCAAAGGTCAAAAATATAAAACTCTTAAGGAAAAAGCAGCTTTGCAGTTTAAACTAAGACTAGATTCTAACCTGCGCTAAAGCGTGGAAATTGATTTGTAAAATTTTTATTTTTATTTTTTTGTATATAATATATGTATATAATATGTATATAATTTTTGTATATAATTTTGTGTAATATTTATATATAGTATATCTAGTTTTTCAATGCTGTTATAATTTGTGTTGTACATGTTGTTAATTTGTATTGAATCTTGTGTCATTTTTAGTATAATAGTTTGACTTGGATCACTTTAAACTTACATTTGTTAAATTTAAAATATTTATTTTTTTAAATAAAAAATTATTATATAATTTTAACAACTTTATACGATGTGCTTATAACTAATCATAATTAGTTTGTTAAAAATATTAACATACATATAGATTTGATTAAATCTAATCTAAATATGATTTGAATAATATATATGGAATCTGAATGTAGTTGGGAAGGTGATAAATATTAAGGTCGGAATAACATGATATTTGTTAGAGAATATTCATCTATTTAAAAAAAATAGATTAAGGAAAAGTAACAAAAAATGTGTTGTTCTTGGTGGATTTCTTGTTTGCAATACACGTAATCTTGGAGAAACATGTATGAATTGTATACATGTATGAATCGTATTCTGTTATATGATGCATGTGAAGAGTAATTAATGATTAAATTTTAGATGAAGGTGAAGTTAGTGATATGAACAGAAGCAAACACAGTTTTGTCTACAAACATGACGTCCATATAGAATGAGTATTGAAGAAACATCTAATATATATGACTAAAGGCTAGATGCAGGTGAAATTGGTGATATGAACATAAGCATACACGGTTTTGTACTGAAGACACAATTATAAATGAGTCGTGTATTGATTAGTATAAGGGTGGTTTTGTTTTGTATGATATATTTCTATTAAGAGATAACCAAAGTTATTTTAAATATGAAACTGATTAAATTTCGGTTAAGTTTAAGTAGGTATGTTCCATTTATAAAGTAGTGTGATATATTCTAGTAATATTTATGAAAGAGGCCAAAACTTAAATGACAACTTCAAGTAGTAGATAAAAATAGATCCGTAAATTAATAGATTAGATGCACGTAAAATGGTGAATTGTTTGTGTTGAAGCTTTATCCAGTTATCTTTTAAGAACTCAGATTGTAGAATTGGATTTTTAATTGGTGCATAATGCAGTGAGCTCAGGTCGATTGATGTGGGTTCATAGAAATTGTAATTGGTAACTTGGTGCAATCATATTATAAGTGAATAGTGTAGTACACCCTTTAAAAAAATATAGAAAAATAACATATATAATTTATCTATACTCTTTTTAATTGTTTTATAAATCATTTTTAACACACAATAAACTAATCGCTCACCTCCTTTGGTTTACCCTTCTTCATTGCTCTGACTTCCCTCCAAGTGAGTTATCGGCATAACCAACCGCTTAGTTGCAATCTTCCTCAACATCTCCTCCTTATCATGCTCATCTAAGCCGATAATAATATTCCTGGCTTTGAAAATATGAAGTGTGTAATGCTTGTACTTCTCTATTTGAGATATAATATACAACTAGAAGTATATGAGTCCAAATATTAATGAAACATGGTCATTCCAGTTGCGAGATGATGCGGACACATCTCAATACAGTATAACCAACTACTTAGTTGCAATCTTCCTCAGCCTCGCTTCACGTTTAAGCATCAACATATCCTCCTTATCATGCTCACCTAAACCGATATTATATTCCTGACTTAATTTGAAAATATGACGTGTGTAATGCTTGTATACTTTGATAATAATATACAACTAGAAGAATGAGTCCAAATATTAATGAAACATGGTCATTCCAGTTGCGAGATGATGCGAACACATCTCAATACAGTAAGTTGCAATCTTCCTCAGCCCCGCTTCACGTTTAAGCCTCAACATCTCCTCCTTATCATGCTCTCATCTAAGCCGATAATAATGTTCCTGACTTTGAAAATATGAAATGTGTAATGCTTGTACTTCTCTATTTGAGATATAATATACAACTAGAAGAATGAGTCCAAATATTAATGAAACATGGTCATTCCAATTGCGAGATGATGCAGACACATCTCAATACAGTATGTTTTCTATTCTCTTCTTATTAATATAAATATACTTTAATTATTTTATATTGATACATGTGAAGACACTACATGGAATTAAGCGCTTGAAGTCCAACTTTGATGAAGATATTAATTCTGAATTGTTTGAGATTTTCTATGTTCATCCTTACCTAAGCTGTGCATTTTTTTGAGAATGCACTGTGATTCTCCTGCGACGTTACTCCGACATAGTGCTTGAAAGCTCTACAAGCCTGCGTCACCACCTACGGAAGACATGAAGAGATCAGTATTACATACTTCGTTTTCCCGTCTGCGAAAGAGATATTCATTGTGACTAAAATCACATAAGTCTCCCTTTAGACATATCCTGCAGCCACCGTAATAATAAACATATCCCGCGGCCACCGTATTAATGATTACACAACGGCTTCAGCTTCATCATGGTTTTGTATTAGAGAATGAAATGGTTATTGGTAAAATTATTTAAACTTTTATACTCTTTTAAATTGTTTTATAAACTATTTTTTCAACACATACTAAGCTATTTAGTTAAAGAAATGTTGAAGTAAACAAGTTGCCAACCAAATCTTACTTATAGAAGTCAGCCTAAAACTTTTTAATTAAACCTTGTCATATCTAAAAAGAACATAAAATAAGCATCACATAATAACTAACCAGTGTAAATACTAACAATTCACCTCTTTGGCTTAATTTCTTCATTGCTCTGACTACTCTCCAAGTGAGTCATCAGCATAGCCAGCTGCCTAGCTGCAATCTTCATCAACATTGCTTCACGTTTAAGCCTTAACATCTACTCATTATCATGCTCATCCAAGCCCATAATCATGTTCCTGAAGTGTGCAATGCATGTACATCTCTATTTGTGATATAATACACAATCATGTTTTCAATTTTCTTTTGGTTAATTGTGTCATTATATCTTACCGTTAGCAAGTTAAAAACATCTTTCATATATACAATCTTGCATCCGAGAAGTCATCTTTTTGTGAACGTCACATTACCTTCAATGTGTAAGATTTAAAATTCTCACACTATACTAGATCAAAGTTTTGTAATTTTCACCGCTAATTAAACTTCCTTTATACGTAAATAATACACAAATTTTTGTTACATTTGAGAACAAAGAGAGCTACATCAATATAAACGTATTATTTACATCTGTAAAAGATTAGGAGACCAATTTCTGCAAGGTTTTGAGGATATGATTTTAATGTTACACACTACAAGAAAACACAACATTAACGACGGCGAAATTCGTAGTAAGTTCGTCGTAAAATCAGTTTTACGAGGAACTAGCGAGGAAACACGTTTCGTCGTTATTTGTTCGTCGTAACGCATATTTCCTTGCTAATTCGTCGTAAACTAACGAGAAAACATTTCCTCGTAAAGACGAAGCAAAGTATTCGTCGTAAAAACCACGTAACCCTTCCACGTAAGGGGGACGCTATATTTCCTCGTAAATACCTTGAAAACATTTCCTCGTAAATAACACGTAAATGTTTCCACGTCAAATACTCGTTAATCTTTCCTCGTAGTGTTGACGTAAATATTTTACTCGTTAATTCCTCGTAAAATTTCCACGTAAGGTTGTCGTAATTTAGCTACGAATTTACTTTGAGTTTATATTTTCCAGATTAAAAAAAAACAATGTATTTAATTATTTAATAAAAATCTAATTTAAAAAGAATATTAAATACGAAAATAATTTATACATAAATAATTTTTGAATTTATAATACAACCATTGAAAAAAAAAAAAACTAAGGGTCGTTCATCCCCGGTAGAATTCCTCACTCCTCCTCTCTACATCCGCGTCGGCATGTGTGACGGATGATGATTCGCCTAAAATTAACATCAACAATAATTAACAAATTCTATAAATCTAACTAAGTTCTCTACATTAACCACCTAATCAACACTAATTAACATAAAATCCGTAAAACTATCTAAATTTCCTACACTAACCACCTAATCTACCTAAACTAATCAAATTAGAGAGGAAATAGAGAGCGTACCATAGCTACAAAAGGGAGAGGAAGTTGAGACGAAATGGGAAGTGAGAACTCGCGTGTATATATAGGAAATTATGAAATGTCGTAAATTCCTCGTAAAGTTACGAGGAACTCGTGAGGCCCGTGTTTTTATTTACGAGGAACTCGCGAGGTCCATGTTTCGTTTCCTCGTAACATCGTCGTTAATTTACGAGGAATTAGCGAGGCCCGCTTTTATTTTTACGAGGAATGAACGAGGCCCGCATTTTTTTATTACGAGGTCTTTACGACGATTTCTGCTTACGTGGAATTAACGAGTGCCACGTTCTTTATTTTTAAGAATCGTCGTAAGTTCCTCGTTAATTTACGAGGAAATAACTACGTTTATGTTTAAATCCCTAAAATCCGAAACCCCAAACCCCTTCTTCCTTATCTTCCTTATCTTCTACTTCATATATTCCAAACCCCAACCCCATCCTCCCTTTAACCTCAATCTCTTCTATCCATTCCAAACCCCAAATTCTGAAACCACAATTCCTTAACTAATAATCTCAATCTCTTCTTTCTAATTCAAACCCCATTACAAAAATTAAATTATATAAATAGATTTCCATGATTAAATCCATCAAATCACATGCATTAAATCTGAAAATCAATCATATTAAAACACAAATACATCAATCAGATACATCGACATTCTCGTCATTACTAGAAACATCATCATTTTCATTAAACTCGTCTTCAACAGCTTCGTCCGTGGCATCGTCAGTAATATCTTCGTACTCATGATTATGCGGATCAATGAGAAGGATGTCATCAATTTGTTGTTCAGGTACCTCAACTTCATCTATCTGTTCTTCTTGCAATGGTGGTTCTTCTCCACTGATGATTTGTCCACGAGGTGTAACTTTGATCACGGCAAACCAATTTATTCCCGTTTCGTTTCCTCGTTACATCGTCGTTAATTTACGAGGAATTAGCGAGGCCCGCTTTTATTTTTACGAGGAATGAACGAGGCCATCGTTTTTTTATTATGAGGTCTTTACGACGATTTCTGCTTACGTGGAATTAACGAGTGCCGCGTTCTTTATTTTTAAGAATCGTCGTAAGTTCCTCGTTAATTTACGAGGAAATAACTATGTTTACGTTTAAATCCCTAAAATCCGAAACCCCAAACCCCAACCCCAACCCCATCCTCCCTTTAACCTCAATCTCTTCTATCCATTCTAAACCCCAAATTCTAAAACCACAATTCCTTAACTAATAATCTCAATCTCTTCTTTCTAATTCAAACCCCATTACATAAAATTAAATTATATAAATAGATTTTCATGATTAAATCCATCAAATCACATGGATTAAGTCTGAAAATCAGTCATATTAAAACACAAATACATCAGTCAGATACATCGACATTTTCGTCATCACCAGAAACATCATCATTTTCATTACTCGTGATTATGTGGAATTTAGTAAGGTAGCCGAAACAAAAAACGTGTTACAATTACAAAGTGGGTGGACTCGAAAATTCTTCGTTAAGTAAATGTAAACTATTTCCTCGTAAAGAAGATGCTACTTTTACGTCGAGCTTACGAGGAAACAGTTTTTCCTCGTAAAAACGAAGTTACCTTGCGTGGTTTTTACGAGGAAATCGTTTCCTCGTTATTTTACGACGAACTAACGTTGATTGTAAATTTCCTTGTAAGATTCTCGTAAAGTCAACGTAAATTTACGAGGACCAGTTTTCCTCGTTAATTTTCATCGTTAATCTTGTGTTTTCTTGTAGTGACACGACTAGGACCAATTTAAGTCCCATAAACAATTGTTCAATGTGCTAAATATACTTTATAATAAAATTAGCTATATCAAGTTTTAGATGTTAGTTGTGATGTAATGGTTTAAATCCCATCTATACATTTTCTAGATGTTTACGTTCAAACCATGCAAAATGGAATCTGAAAAATTAGAAATGACCATATGAAAAAAAAATTAACCTAGAAATGACGGTTGTATCATGTATGCATGTGGTTGTCCACTATGGTATGGTGTCCAGTTTAACATTCTAACATGAAGAGAACAAAGATGCCCTTGAAAATCTATTTTTCAAGTCTTTGTTTCAGTGTTATCGCACTTATGAACAACTCTGAGTAATTATCAATTTATCCCAAAAAAAAACATATATGGCCCATATTCTAGTACTTGTCTAAAAACCTAAACATCAATAGCATCTGCTACAACTCTTGTGGTTTCCATTTTCTAAGTTCAGCATCGATGATGCAGTGTGCTTCCTCTGCGATCTCTGCGTTTCTCAACGCAGAATCAATAGCCTCCTCTACCTCTTCCATCTCTTTCATCTTCTCCTCCAACATTATCTCTCCTTCTACTCTGCTCTCCTTGATCTCTTCCAGCTGAACAGCAACCGTTTTGGCCTTGTACTGAACCATTCTCTCTGACTCTTCATGCTTCCCTCTCAACTCCTCGTACTCTTTCAATGATATTCTAATCTTCTTATCAGGCTCATCATGTTTCAAACTCTCCTTCTTATCAGTAAGTACTCTCATGTCTTCCACGGCTCTCTTCTCCGCGGTTTTCGCCTTCACCACAGCTCTTCCAACTATCTCTAGCTGCTTCACTGCTTCACCCATCACTGTACGCCTGCCTGATGTTTCTCTCCTGAGTTCATCCACCTGCATCCTCATCTCTTCCGCTTCTTGTCTTGTCCTCTCAGCTTCACTGATGATTTCATCGACCTTTCGACTTGCTTCAACCCATTCTACTTCTTCAAAAGCTTCTCTCTCGTTTTCCTTTCCCTTCAGATCTATGTTCTCTCTCTGCACACCATCCAACTCCACCGTGAGCGATCCCACCAAGCTTCTGTATGATCTTTCTTCATCAAAAATCTCACGCATGGCGCTCTTGGCCTCTTTGAGCTCCATAGCAAGTTTGATCTCCTCTCGTAAAAGCTCGTTCTCCGCAGATATCTCCTCCAGCTCATCTATATCTTTCCTCAAATCAGGGTCACAACCTCGTCTCAGATCCTCCAGCCTCAGCTCAGCCTCTCGTTTCATATCCCCGTAAGTTTCTTCCATGTCCACTCTCTCCTCGTTGATCTTTTCCTCTTCCTTTTTTATTCTATCAGCACCTGACTTCAACCTCTCAGCAGCGTTGCACATTTCAGCTATCTCATGTGTCATGTCACTGATCTTTTGGGAGTTAACCACTGTTGCGCACTCTGCTTCATCTGCTCTTTGAAGCTCTGATAGCCTCTCTTCCACGGAAATGCTGAACTCTTGTTTTATCTCCGCGAGCTTTTGCCTCGCCATGAGTAGCTCCGCGGTGGCTAAAATGTAATCCTCTCTTGCGCGCTCTGTTTCTTGGTTTTGGGATTGGAGTTCTTCTAACCGTTGGTTCATTGTGTGTTTGGTTAGGATGGCTGATTTTTTGGAATGTTTGGTGGCTTCTAGTTTAGCCCTCAAGTCAAAGGCCTTTCGCTGTGCAGAGTCGAGAGCAGAGAGAGCTCTTGCTTTGGCTTTGACAGAGGTATCGAGACAGAGCTGGACTCTGCCCATTTCTTGTTCTGCTAGCAGAAGCTGCGTCTCTTTCTCCGACACATCCGTTGCGTCCTTAAGAAAGGGAAGCTATTTCAGATGAATGAAGAGTGGGAATGAAATAAAGAGCCAGAGAAGAGTGAATGTACCTGAGAGGATGAGGAGGAGAGACGCGGTTGTTGCTGCTTTGAGAAGCTAGCTTGACGGAATAAACTAACGGCGTCTCTAACGGATTGGAAGGGAGGACGAGTGTCAATCTCTCCCACCACCTCACTCATCCGAGGAGGAGTCTCCACCGGAGCATCCGCTCTGATCTTCGCCATAGATCCTCTCTCTTGACACAAAATGTTTCGTCTTGTTTGACGTGTTGAAGCAGAGAGAGAGAGAGAGAGAGAGTTTGATGTTGGTCCTCTGGATCTTGCGTCTTCCAAATAATGAAGCAGAGGCTCGCCATGTTTTTCGCTCTTTTGTCACTCTGAGGTCTTTCTTTTCCTTTCCTTTGTCCATTCTTCTGTTTTTAGATATCAATTTTTTTTTTTTTGTAACATCAATTCTTTGAATTCTAAAATAAGAAACCTTGAAATATTTAGAAATAATATCAAAACGTAATATAGTAGATACTTGAAGTTTAAATTTGCCCGTTTTGGTAAATACAAACCAAGGTTTCTTTGTATAAGTGAAAGTCGCCCAAATCCCTCTTTGACTTGTAAGGAGAAATTTTCAAATAAATTGGACTCTTCTTCTTTGGTTCCAAGTCTTCTGGTTGTTTAGTTATAACTTATTGGGTGAAACAGCAAATGGTGATAGAAAATTAGACAAACAACAGTTAGCAAGAATCATAACTGATATCATATAGGGTGAGTAAAGTTAAAAGGTAATAAAGGAGAGCTTTAAACATGGATGTTTAAATAGACCAATTTCAATGGGACTTGACTTGCTCCATTTTAACATCTCTACTTGAATGAAAAAGAATAAAAGTGGAGATGATGACTTAGTTTTGTGGGTTGGTTGGTGAACTTCTTCTAAGGCTTACCAGACAGAACCACAATCTGGCCTGTAAGTTTTGGTCTGAATATGTTTACTTCAAACCTTTTGGTTCAGCACTCATACAATTATTACAGAAGATTAAGTAATGCTTTGGTTATAGTTCACTAGTAACACCCACTCCCACAACAGCAGCAAATTTACAGGAGAAAAAACAACCACCACCAGGTTTGCTGTGTATACAAATATATATAACTAGTTGACTTGTAATTTGTGTTACAACTTAAAACATCATTACACATCCTCAAAAATTTACAGGCTGCCAGATGTGTAGTCTTCTTCTTCATCCACTCTCAGTTCACCACCATGTCCTACACAATCTGATTCAGGTTTGGTTTCCAAGCGGAACATGTAGCCATGGGTCTCCTCTTCCAAAAGAGATACAACGCTCCATCACTCCCTCCTAGTTTATAGTTTTTATCGTAACCTTTCAGCATCTCACTCGCCGCAAACGCCGCGGATCCGCCAACCGGCCATCCCACGAACCCTGCCATCATCATTCTCACCCTCCACTTCCCAAGCACCTCGTGTCTCTCAACTCTCTCCCTCTCCTCGCACGCTATCATGTTCACTATATCCCTCGCCACACAGTGCTGCTCCGCGCTGATCCTCTGCTTATCATCCCTCGGCCTCGCCGCATCGATCGACTCAAACATCGCCGTGTAGTAATCAAGCGTCTCCGCGAACCGCGACAGGAAAGGCGACGTGTTGGTGTTGGATTCTTGCTCCACCAGCGTCACGAGCCTCGGTCCGAGGCTCTTGATCAGATGGAGCAGCCTGTCTCTATGATTCTCCACGCTCACGCTCTCGTCGGGCATGTGGTGCAACACGTAAGGGAAGTTCACAACGACTGCAAACCCAGGCTCCACCCCTAAGTGTTCCCTGTGGACCTCGCACCCGGACATGATCGCGTCGTGAAACTCAAACGGCACGCCGCACGACTTCGCCATGTTGGCGAGCTTCTCACCTACCAAGGTGAGTCCTCCCCCACGGGCGTAGTAAGACTGTGAATCATCCACGCCCGTTACACGCAGCAACGGTGGCCCACCGGGGCGTTTAGCAAGCTCGTGGATGAGGAACATGTACTGTGATCCCTGCGCGATCTGGAAATCGATGACGTGGATTCTGTTATCACCAGCCGTTGCTTCCAAGATGGCAGCGTTTGCGGCTGTGTACGCGAACTTCCAGTAAGGACAGATCTCATAGAGAACTCCCATGTAAGACATGAGTTCTCTCCCCGTTGGTTCGTTGCACTTCAAGGCTCTGTATATATTCCCTCCAGACCCTTCAAGCCTCGCTCTAAGCCCTTCCGCCATGTAAGCGCCTAGACGTTGGATAGGACTTCCTGAGACCGACACCATCTGTTCCAAGACGTCGATGAACCCACACGCTGTAGCGAAGTCCCCGTCAGCGACCGCACGAGCTCCCTCTAGTAGCACCTCTTTCAAGTCTAGCTGTGGAGTCAACGCCAAGAGCTCGTCCCAGTTCCATGACTTCCCAGCGGCAGGGCTGAAGCCTGAGTATTCTTCAACTTTGGGGTCAGAACTCAGCAGCGTGTCCTCGAGTTCACGGATCTTGCTCTTGACCCCGGCTTCGTCGTAGATGTAGGAAGACGCCGCGGTCAAGGAAGATTCATACACGTTTTCAGGGGAAGGATGTGGATCAGAGATGCATGAGTGAGAGCCCTGAGGAGAAAACGGGCTCCGGCCAGATTTGATGCTCACAGAAGAAGGGGAGTCATAGGAAGGAAGAGTAGTACCAGAAGCAGTTGATGATTCGAGGGTGAAGAAGCTTTCTTTGGAGGAGCCATTGTTGTCTATCATTTGAAACTGAGGTGAACAGTGTGGTTGAGGATACAGCATGTGAAGTCCAGCTGCACTGTGATGTTTCTGAGATGTTTGCATATTCTTTATATTAATGTCTCTTTTGTTTGACTGAACCGACCTGTCTCCATGGAAAGGAAGAGAAGGACAAGTGAGGCTACAGCAGCGTACAAGCAACTTAAATACAGACAATATTATTTGTGATAGAAGAAAATAAAGAGTCTAGTTCTTGTGAACAATTTTTCCAGACGTATGCGACAAGAATGTAGTCAAAAGTCAAAACCCATTTGCAAAGACTGCTCCTTGTATTCAATCAATCAATCAAAGGGGTCATCAGAAAAAAAAACAGATCTAACATCTTTCAGGAATACAAAGATCGGTTTTTGGTACTGCCTCAAGATCCCTATTACCAAAAATAGAAGCCTAATCTCTCTCTACAAAAAATAAATCAGTTCGATGGTTAAGAGTCAAACCTTAAAATCAGGGATTCAACTATTGGATTGAAAAGATTAAATTTTTGTGGCTAAAAAAAGTCATGATTTTTATACATTCATCAGCCTAAAGTTCTGTACTTTTGATAAGGCAAGGCAAGACAAGACATAGACAATTTGATTTTGGCTACTTATATAATCTCATATCCTTCACACCTAAAACAGCCAAAAGGCACATAAGACCTAGGATTCAAAAACCCTATGATCAAAGGCCTAAAACAGAGTTAAAATAGATAAGAAGAAAATAGTTTCATAGTATAATAAGGAAGAAAAAAAGAGTAAATGGAACTGAAAAGTGTTGACATGACAAATAAAGGAGAAAGGGAGTAGTGCATAGATTACCACGAAAGCTAACCTTAAGGAGAGACCCTGGAGGGATTGGTGTGGAGATTGCTGGAAGGGAACAGAGAGGAAGCAGAAGGTTTGATTGCATACTCAAGAATCAAAGGCTTGATGAGGAAGAAGAGGATATAAAAAGTGCAAAATGTCATGACCCTCTTGGACCTATTAAATGTCCCTTTTATTCCTTTTATTCACTTAAAATGCCACTCTGACCATTGACTTTTGGACGGCAGTACTAGCTAGCACTTACCACTGTCTTTTTTTTATTACTCTTTTGATGTTATTTATCTACTATCTGTCACTTTTGCCATTGTAAATTTATTAATTTCTAATATGTTTCATGATTGATAAGAAAATAGCCAAATTATAGAATCTGATCTTATTAATTTAAAATGTATGATATATAAAGAATACACGATTTTTTTTTTAAAAATGATAGAAGTATAGCTCTAAACCGAAGTTAACCGGATCTATCCAAAGTGACTACTACAAGCTGATATGAAACTGCAGAAGAAAGCAACATCGCTAGAGTGAAACTTTGACTTTGGCTGCTACATCGCAAGGTGGCTGTTTCACCATCGGAGAGGCATTTTTTTCTCAAAACGACGTGAAAGAGTACGTAAAAAAGGAAACAATGTTAAAAAGTTGATCTCCTTAAAGCCATAAATCTCATTAAATATCTAGAGAAATAATCTATTTATGGACTATACTTCATTATGGAGATTAATTTGGATTTTTCTATAAATTTGAAATATCTCTAATTTAATAAACAAAATATCAAAAGAAATAAAAAAATTTGGAAATCTTCGAAAAGATTTTGTGACATTCCGACCTTTTATGTACATGAAAATGTTTTTTACCAGAATTATTTGATTATTTATATTATTAATGTATTTATTTTCTGAATATTTTTCCATAAAAATTTAGAATTAATTAATCATGATTAATCTGAAATAATAGAAAGATAGATGATTTATTGGAAAATCATTTTCAATGCCTTTTCGAGCCTAAAATACAAAAAAAAACACACGTGGTGATTGTAGTATAAGTAAATAAATCTTTCGAACTTTTCGAACTTAATATTCTACCCGTTACACAAGATGAAATCTACATGCCGAAAGAGCGGACATAAAATCCATAAACTATGGACGGTTAGAGTTTAGATGTATGCATAAGTAAAGTCCCATAGCAAGGAAAATGCTTGAAAATTTTCATAGACATTTTAAAAACCTAGAAGGAAAAGAACAAAACAAATCACACGGATGAAGAGTAACCAGCAATGCAAGCAAAAGGGAGAAACAAGCTTTCCAAGAGAGAAAAAGGGAGCAACAAAATAGAATGTGCATCAAATCTAGGTTTATAGTTGACATTGGCCCATAGAGAATAAAGTGTGTACTACAAGTCTACAGCAAAACCATTGATTCTTTTTGCCATTCTTATTGAGAGTCGCGGTGGCTTTTCTATTCATTTTTTCTTTGTAGCACTGGCTTTTCTACTCACTCGTCTTGTAAATATACATATTCGTTTACTACGTACTAATAAATATTCAACAGGCGGACTTTTGTAACATCTCCTTAGATGTTTTTACACAACTTGTAAGAAAACTCTTAAAATATTATTCAGATCGAATGGATTTTATCCTTTGTACGGAGGTGTGATGGCAAAATAGTAAAAAGAGACGAACGTGAAGGGCAAAAGAGAACGCGTTTGCGTCACATCACACGCAATGCGTAGGAAAAAGGTCGAGGGGGATCAAGGGAGTTCCTGGAACATCCCAATCTCCTCTCACTCTCCGACACATTTCTTTTTCTCTTTTAACTTTTTTATTTTGTTTTGTTTAAGTCACTTAATGTAAAAAAAAGATATAGAAAGAGAGATATGAGTGTTAAAAAAAGGTAAAAGAGATATGGATACAAATCTATGTGAGTTGCATGGAAATCAGTATGCCAACAGATTGTATTTTGGCATATAAAAGGTGAGGAAACAGACTATAAATATAGAAACAAATCCTTTAAAACCTTTTCTTCTGCTTTCTTGCGTTTTCAAAATAAGTAAAAAGGGTAAAGGAGATGATGATGCGATGCGATGGAAAGAAAACCAATTGTCGTTCCTTTACTTTATAGAGATGCCACTGGCCCACAAAAAGAAAGGCTTACGTAAGAGCAAGAGACGTAGTATGTATAACCAATAATCATGGAGGCCCACCAAACACGGTTACTCTCTTTTCTTTATGTTCTTTATTACCAACGGTCCAACACCATTACTCTTCCCTTTGTTATATACTCATCATATTCAAACTTGCATTGTTAGTGGAGAAGTTGTTATCAAGGTAAACTGCAATATTGTTAGTAGAAAAATAACTTATTCGGTTAAAAGAAAACTTGTAGTGCGCGTTTGCAATTTTTTCCTATAGTCAAATTTGTAAATCTATATAATATGTTTAAGTATCATCACGCATTTCTATATGGTGCAACACATCATGCATCTACAATAAAAACAGTACTAATGATGATTTGATCATGAGGTCATTGATACATCAAGTAAGAAAAAAAGGGAGGGATGTGAAGGAAACGTAACTGCTGTCTCTCTTCATCTACTGTACTATAACCATTTACTTGACTATTTTACTCAACACACTTTTCTAATTTGTTCATCTCAGTCTTCGATCATGTGGGCTCCACACGGTTAGACCGAAAACTACACTACCCTCTGAGATTGAGAGCATGAGAGACGACACATATCAAGTGGACAGAAAAAGGTAAAAAAGCTTACATTTTGATGAACTTTTGTTTGTCTTTAAAAAAAATTCTCCCACCCATATGCCATCCTTTGCTATCCTCTGATCTAGGTCCTGCCTTTCCCTCTGAGCTCCTTGATAGCTTTACACTTTTTTGAACTTGATTTAACTTTAACTCGTGTACATTTTTTTTTTTTGATTATACACAGTTTCTCCAAAGGCTTCCTAGGCCTAAGGAACTAATCTGTGTCGCTGCAGCCCGAATGTGAAATCCGCAGTGGTCGGGAATCGAATCCAGGTGACGGTACTCACATGTTACAGTGCTTCTCCCTGATAAGCTCTCTTCCGCTGAATCCACCCTCTCAAAACTCATGCAGAACATAGCATAAGCTTTTCAAGTCTCGTCTATCTTGTGATTCATCTTGGTATAAGAGCATGGATTCAGTCAGATCTGCCTGAGCTGAATTCCTGATAAGCGTTCAAATAATATTAAGAGCGTTGCCAACTGTGTACAGATTCTTACAGGTCCCAACTTTTGATCCTCAGGTTAACAGTGAATCAAAGGAAGAAGTCTGTGCTTGCCAGCAACAGCTTCCTGACAAGTAGTTGTTCGCCTTAGCCTGATAAGAAAGAGTGCTTTCAGATTCTCATTATATATAATATGGCCACTCAGGGGTTATGTAGAATAATACTGAATTGATGCTGCAAAAAAAAGTTAAAACTCAGTTAACCATTATTATACCTAGAGACCCAAGTCCCAGAGGCTATATGATACATTCATAACAACAATTCTCTTTTATTAATCCCCAAACCCAAAACATCCCTGGCTAACTGGGGCTCAACTATAGTTTCTGAGCTCTTAATCGCCTGGTCCTTATTCATTCTCGGTACCTCCCTCTCGTTTCGCAGAACCAGAGAGAGAGAGAGTTCTCGTGTCCAGCTTCTCGGGAATCATGAGCTCGACCCTCTTGCTCTTGGAGTTTTAACTTCTTCGTCTCCATCATCTCTACAAGTATTGGTAACAGGCTTAACGGGTTTGGTTGTTTTGGATCTGACAATGGCCTTTTAGATAAAGATGGCTTGTTAGATTTGAATTCAGTGGGGGAAGAGGAAGATAAATTTGAGTTGATTGAGGAAGATAACGATGATCTATTGTCGTAAGGATTGTGTAGGATTGTAGTTGCAGTGATTTTGAAATTGTGGAAGAAGAAGAAGAAGCAGAGGGCGTTTGACTTCCATTTTCTTCATTTCAAAATTTTGTTCCGTTGTCTTTTATCTGATATGTTTTTTTTTCATCTCTATTGGGCTCCATTGTGGGCTCACAATTAATTGATTTTGCTATTTATTTATTTTCTTGAAGAAAAAAAAAACAAAATTTGGTATTTATTTGAATTTTGCTTCTGGTTTATTCATGTAATTAGTGATAAAATTCCGTATGTTTTAACATGTTTGACGGTGTACTCTACAGACATATTATTTAACAGAGTTTAGTTTTGTATCCATTTTAACTGAGGCTGTATACGCACATATTCATATACACTGTATTTTAGTTCTTAATCAAATTGGTGAAGACATTTTCTTAGAAACTGCAAATTTTTGTAGTTAAACGCACGGATTACCAAACTATATATGAAAACAGTAACTAAGTGTAATGGCTACGTGTTCCAAAAAAAAAGGTGTAATGGCTATAAAATATGAATTGTAGTGTTGGTATAATAATGTTGATGGCCTTCTGTCATTCAGAGATATTCCACTTAGTATTAAATTATTTTTAAGTTTATTTCCAAAGTTTTAAATGTCAGCAAATATATAAAATTGTTAGATGTCAATCTTGTCATTATCAACCATTCCCATGTTCCACTCCACTTTGATTGCCCTGGCTTTTGAAGTTTTCATTTTGTAGATAAACAAACCAAAATTACAACCTAACTGTGAACCAAACATGTTTTATATTTAAAATAAAACAAAAATATATATTAGCTGTAAAAAATATTTATTCCATATCTTAATATTTAATTCCTTGGATGGTTTCAGAAATAATTACACAGTTGCAAAATTAAAAGCTACATCTTAATTTTTAGGCAAAAATCTAAAATTACCACCTCAACCAATAAAATCTAAGTAACTTTTATTTTGCTAATAGCTGCATTTTTAAAAAATTAATAAAAATTTGAGAGAAAATCACAGCTAATTTAACTCACCTCTTGTTGTTAATAGAAAACTAGAAACAGTATATATTCTTTCCTAATAAAAACGAATATTAAAGGTAACTATGTAATTAAATAAGATAAAAACAGCAATATATGCAATTACCAATTAAATAGAGAAGTGGGGAAAATGACGACAATGCCATCGTCTCTTCGAAAAAGAAGAGAGAATAGCCAAACAATATTCGTACCTGCCTCCATATAAAATAAAGAGTCAATTTACTCAATATACCTAATATGGGCTAAAATTAAGAAAGTACCCTAACACATACAAACTGGTATTTTTTGTAGCAGATTTAACGCTATTTTACTATTTTATCCTTTCACATACCACGTGACTACGTGAGAGAAAGAAAGAGAAACATTAATCAACGTCTTCATCGTTTATCTTCCTCATCTTCACCGATATCAATCTCTTCTCTTATTCTTCATCAACAGTGCAACTTCTTCTCAAATCCACATCTCCCAATTTCTTTTCTGAATCCTGTAACCACAACTGATTTTGTTATCGTCGCAGTCACACACATCTCCTTCTCGTCGCTATGTCCTAGCCACTGTTACAATAATTTAATATTGGATGTGTTATGTATTCCAATGAATAATTGACTCAAAAATATGTGGCTCACAAAAATCTCTCAGAGTTATGGAACATCAATCCAAAATCACAAAAAAAGAAGATTTTCTCTAATTTATGAACTTTTCCATTTGGTTTTCGGAGCTGAATATCAATGGAAGAGTTAGTGATTGTGATTGATTGCTTGATTTTAAAGAATCGGTAATATGCAATTCGTTCCAAAGAGAGAAAACACAAGACATTGAGGAATTTGGGATTTAAATTACTAGTACGCTAACAAAAATGTTAAACACTACACTTTAACTTAAATGTTATATGAATTGTTAGTGATAAATTGTCAATCCGAAGGTATGCTCTCAATGAATGTATCAATATATATTAACATACTACATGTTTTGTTAGCGAGTTATTTTTCATATTAATGGTTAATATATTTTGTAACATCTAAGAAAACATGTTTTGGTTAATAAAACTTATTTTTAACATCTTACCAATCATTTTTTAAAGCGACAACATGTTTTGTAACATCTAATCAAACATGTATCAACTAATGACTTGTAACATCTTATCAATTATTTATTAGTTAGCAGCACCTACAGTTTGATAACATATAACCAAAATTGTATCAGCTCACAATGCCTAATTTGTATCAACTAATCCAATATTTATCGGTTAACAGCTTGTTACATAGTGGCTGCAATTACTTGTAACTGAAACATGTGAGATTCAAGTCGTCATCATCGATCTCAGAAAAAAACCAATTATTTCTTTGCTACACTCATGATCCATTAGTCCACATGCTTTTACCAGCTCGTGAATCAAAGATATTTATTTCGTACATGCCATGGAATCATTTTAAATCTTTTATATTGTGCGACTTCGAGAAAACCGCCGAAGCGGTTATGTTATATGATATTTTCGAGAGAGAAACACTAATTGGAGCCATGAGGTGCGCTGAATGAACATATCTACCAGAAGATAGATTCACCGTGGTGGAACATCTTCGTGAGTCCTTTTGTTTCCATTTGTAATGTGTCAATCGAGATTATGTTGTTTCTATTTGTGATTTTCATGGATAAGAATGGGAGATGACAACGTCAACAACGGAGGGAAGTGAGTGGTGAAAGTATATGAATTTTTGGTTATAGTTAAAGAAATAGATGGAGGAAATTATTTTTAGAGATAAAAAAGAAATGTAAGATGTTGCAGAGAACTTCAAGAAACACGTGAGAGAGAGAATTTAGATGAGGACAAAATCGGATTATCCAGTTGTGAGCAGTGTAAAAAACAGTGAAGTGGTAGATAGCTAATTATGGATTTTTGTAGGTATAGAGAACCTAAATACTCTAAAATAAATACAAAAAGAAAAAAAAAACAATAAAACATCGTCTGGCTACTCCCTCACTTCTCTGCTACACACACACGAACTCCATCCATCTTTTAAAAAAAAAAATAGTATTTCTGATTTGGGAAATTTTCGAATTTATAAAAAAAAAAGAAAAAGAGATTAGAGGTAAAGGGCAAGGTGGGCATCTCTCTCTCTCTCTCTCTCTCGGGTATAGATTCTGTCTTCTATTGCTGCTTCCTCTTTGGTGAGTACTACTTGTTACGTTTCGCTTCTGATCGACACATCTTCATCTTTCCTCTCCTTTTGGGTCCATCGATTCCTGTTATCCGATCACGACCCAAGTCCAGCTTTTTTCTTTGACTCTCATCAACAAAAGGTTTCTTCTTTTCATCCTCTTTGTTTCCTGTTCATATTGATGTTTTGTAATCATGCCTTGTGTCAGTGAATCATCGTTTGACAGAATGGAGTTGGAGTCTTCATGTAAGCTGTTCATCGGTGGGATCTCTTGGGAAACCACTGAAGATAGTCTCCTTCAGTATTTTCAGACCTTTGGTGAGGTTTTAGAGGCTCTTGTCATCAAGGATCGTCTCACTGGTCGTGCCCGTGGCTTTGGTTTCATCGTCTTTAAAGACTCCAGTGTCGCTCAGAGAGTCCTTCTCCAGAAACACATGATTGATGGCAAATCTGTAAGTTGATTGTTGCTTTTTGAAAGTGTGAATTCAGTTTGGTCTCTGTGTAAAGACTGAAGAGAAAGAGCATGTCTGTCTGAAAATGTATATATATATGTTGCTCAAAGTTGTTTGCTTTATATCAGCTACATTTATGCCATTTCATGATTTTAGATTCGTTATGTAATGACGGTACAACTGTGATAAATTTATAATGTGCAAGTGTTTTTTTATCTTGTTGATGCATCAACAGGTGGAGGCGAAGAAGGCAGTTCCAAGAGATGACCACATCTCAGTGAACAAAAGTAACAGTAGCCTCCAGGGGTCCCCTGGTCCAGCACACTCTAAAAAGATATTTGTGGGAGGGTTAGCATCATCAGTGACGGAGGCAGAGTTCAAGAAGTACTTTGCTCAGTTTGGGACTATCATTGATCTTGTGGTGATGTATGACCACAAAACTCAGCGCCCCAGAGGCTTTGGCTTCGTTACATACGACTCCGAAGAGGCTGTAGACAAAGTTTTGCAGAGGAAGTTCCATGAGCTCGATGGTAAGATGGTTGAGGTCAAAGTGGCCGTCCCCAAGGAAACATCTCCCATCCCAAACATGAACATTAGCAGCTTAAATAACTTTGGAAGTAGCAGGATGAGTTTGTTGCTCAACGATTACACACAAGGGTTCAACCTGAGTCCAACCTCAGCAAAACCTGAAGTTAGGTACAGTCCAGCGTTGAGTAACCAACGTAGCTTCTCTCCGTTTGGCCACGGATTTGAGATTGATCTGGATTTTATTGAGAGAAACCATAATCAGAGTAATGTTAGTAGAAGGCTGTTTAGCCCTGGATATAATGCAAGTCTTAGCAGGTATGGTGGCCAATGGAATGGTTCTGTTAACCGAAATCAACTATGGGGGAATAATGGTGGTTTGAGTTACATGTCAAACGCTGAGTTAAGTGGAGGGTTCAATGGGAACTATGGTGTAGGAAGCATAGGAGAGAAGTGGGGAACAGTTGGTGAAGGGCGTATTAATTATGGTATAAGCAATGGAATGGGTTTAGGATCTAGAGGAGGAGGAGGAGCTCATATGAGCAGCTCGGGTTGGGGAATGTCCAGTGAAGGAGGAGGGATGCGCGGTTGTGGATACATGAACAACACAGAGGTAACAACTAAGATAGACTTTTGCTCTTGGTGATTGAGCCAACGTGATGGATTGATTACTAATGAATGGTACTTTTGCAGGAATTGCTGCTAGCTTAGAGACATGACATATCTACACTTTAGGGAGATGAGATGATTTTGGAGTGAGTTTTAGAGAGCAACTTATTAGAGTCCCATAAATTTTCAAATTTTGAGTTGCTTTGCTTCTTTTTTGTTTTAATTTGGAATTTACTTTTTTTTTTTATCTTTGTTTTGTTTGCTGTAAAATGACAAATACAAATGGAGGAAAACAAGAAATAGAGAGAGTTTCATGTCACTTTTTGGACATCTAAAGCATTTTGTTATTTTCAAAGAATTAGAGTAAATGTGGAATGAGTGAAGCTGGTGTTTGGTAGACATGTAGAGCCCAAAGTTCAGCATAAGTCCTGCTACTATTGTCGTTCTTTTAACTGAATGAGAGGAAAATGGAAGATATAAAAGAATGACAGAAGTTGTTGAATGGTGATAATGAAATGGAAGAGTAATAATTAATGAGGAATTGGTTAGGAGTTGTAATGTGAGTAGAACACGTAACTGGACCATTATGTATGTGTAAGAGTATTCTACACATACATATAAAGAGTTTCGATTCACAATATCTTCAAAGACCAAGTAATTAGGAACAAGATGAGCATTTAAGATTAAGAGAATAGGGAACTGTAGAGTTGCCTTGGCAGGAGGGGAAAGCATTATGGTGAGTCTACAAACTCAGTGGTCCCTCCCTCATGAGTCAAGACCCATCCACGTAAATAAGAACCCAACGCCACACTCTGGTGTGTCCTCGTTTCTTAAATGCCCTCTTTCTCTATAAACACACAACCAAGACATGATGGTTTTTGGAGAACTTGTCTTGAGTTCCAACTTCCAATGCGGCTGCTATCATCTGAACCTCAACTTAACTCTACATGTAAGTCCCAAAGCTGCAGCTGGAAGCCTTACTCTCATCCCAATGACTTTACTGCCAACGCCTTTATTCTTCTCATCATCATTTTCTCATCTCTCATCTGTGTCCTCTCTCTCAAGGCTGCACTACGTTGTTGCCTCCGTCCAGTCCTCCAACATGATCCTAAACCCAACCCTGACCCTGAAGCCTCTCATTCGGAACCTTTCCCGGTACTTGTCTACTCCCCTGAGCTGAACCTGGCAGGCACTGAAGCAGAGTGTATCATTTGCTTGTCTGAATTCAAGGACGGTGACACCCTCCGCGTGTTGGATAGATGCAAACATGGGTTCCACGTTCACTGTATCCAGCAGTGGTTCTCCTCCAACCGTTCCTGTCCCACTTGCCGTACAGACATCTTCTCACCAACCGGAACTCCTTAGTCAGATGACCTCATGGTCAATACAGCTTCCTGGTTTTGACTATTTTTTCCTTTTTATTTTCTTTCCCAAGTCACACCTCTATCATGTTTTTCCAAGCTAGTTTAATTGTTACCTTTTGTTGTTTTATGTTCCATGAAATCATAAACACACACAAAAGAGAAACTGATATTACGTCACTTTTGTGAACCAAACTGTAACTATACGCAAAACAAACAAAGACGATAACGAAGCAAAGCATAACATTACCTCAAAAACATAAGTGTGGCCAAAGGCTTTATTCAATGTTGGAGTTCAAGGTGTGAAAGGTATTAACTTCCCACCTGTTGGATAAGAAAGAATAATGAGGTGTTATTGGATAAGATAATGAATACTGAGGGGGAGCAAAGACAAAAGTGAATGACTCACATTACTACATTGGCATGATATGATTCTGGCACTAGGAGAATAAATTCCAAAGGTCTTCACTGGATTTCATCAATATATAACCGGTTCACACCTATCTCACTTGCCTATGTTTCTACCAACTTCTTTCCCATCACTTCTGTTTCTCTTTCTGTCTACGTATATATATCACAAACTGCTATTGGTTTAGTGCATCTCCAACCTAAAAGTAAGTAAAATGATTGATTTTGAGTTATTCTCTTACTCGCATGCACTAATAATAACATGTGGAACCATTTTATATATATGAGTATAATAAGAAAAGCAAAGGACGTTGGAGGCAAAGAAGAGTGAATGCACGTGAGCAAGTAAACCATACCGCCTCTGAGCCTAGATGTTCGATTATGAGTGTGATTTTATTTTATCTTTTTTTAAAAAAATTTAGATGGAATAGTTCTTTCATCAGTGCTACGGTCATCAACAAGGATTAAATAAATAGGCACAGAAGACCAAAAAAGGACAAAATAAATTGTCAAGAGTGGGATTTGAACCCACGCCCTTTCGGACCCGCACCTGAAGCGGGCGCCTTAGACCAACTCGGCCATCTTGACGTCTTTGGCTATAATTCAACTACAATTTATATAATTCTTTGTACATCACCAGAACCAAGATTTCGTCATTGTATTTCAAGAAATATGTTTGCTTTTTTTTTTAATGAATTTTGCAATCTAATATCTCTAATTTTCCCATGGTGCTAAGAATTTAATGTCTCTACGAACTTATGCTCGAGTTTGACGCACAACTACTCTACTAAAACCACCACATTGTTTGGTTACTTGTGGTCTACTCTCAGCTTTTAAATGTTTTATAACCATTTGTGGAAACTCTTGGATACAGAAGGATAAAAGATACTTACTAGTATTCATTACTGAGGTTAAAGATTCAGTAGAACAAGTTCACGGATTCTTAGTGTTAGTTTTTTTTTTTGGGTCAAATCATAGTGTTAGTTATTATTATACATAAACCGACAAAGAAAGCTTTATTACTGCCAAGTGCAAGTGTACAGAACAGTCCTTATTAGCTTAACTTGACACTAAGTGTAGTTACTTCTCTATGGTGAGAATGAGTTGACGAGTTGTACACTGAGTCGAAGGATGAGTAGTGGAAGAAGGGATACATTTATTGGTCTTATAAAACTCTCTCCATCCATCGATCTTGGCCACTTTGTGATGAGACAAAGCAGGGATGCATCTCCTGTCCACAATCTCAAGTATCTTCTCTGTTCTCCCCAGATGCATTGCCGCTTCTCTCACCGAAGCTTCCCTCACTTCAACCGCCGTTACCAAACACTGCATTCCCACCACTCTTGCCGTGTTGCAAAAGCAACCTGCTACTATGTCCGACACCATCCTCTCCACCTCTCTGAACAGAGTATCCTCTGTTCCAATGTTTCTCGATTCGTATTTCTTCGTAAGGGTTTGGCTGATTCGGTACATCGAGTTTGCTGCTAAGATCTTGATGGGCCAGCGCGAGGGCTTCAGCAACATGTTCTTCTCCCACGATTCACTGAACTCTTTCTTCGCTATATCCAGTGGCGGAGCCAGACATTAATTTGACCGGGGTCAATTTTTTTTATAATAGAATATAAATGATGGGAGTGATTGGTTGGGTTGTAGGAAGTGACTTTAGCTTTAATTTCCATCTACAACCTTAAATACTACCAATCATGATTTATCTTAGTTTTTAAAGCTACAACCGAAAACCTAAAGCTACAGCAAAAACAGACAAAAAATGGTTGTAAAAATCTTATTTTCTAAAGCCTCATCCTTTTAGCTGTAGGAAATTTTAAAGCTACAACCCTTAAAGCTAAATCAAAAAATTCTACAGACTAAATTCTAAAGTAAATTTTCTATAGTTACAGTCCAACCAATCACCCCCGATATAAAATTTATTTAATTAATTAATTAAAAAATAAAATTATTAAATAAATTAAAATTATTTGAGTTTATATTTATTCAAACATTAACTTACAAAATAGTATTTTCTATTCATTGGAACTCTATAATGATCTAAAATGGTTAAAGACAAAAATATAATGAAGAATAAAATAAGAATATGTTATGGAAAATGCAAAACGTTTACTTTTTTTACTGAAATATAAATGTTAGACAGCTGGAAAAAATGGAAAGACAATCAAACAAATTAAAACGTAAGGAAAATATGGAAATGATTATTAAAGTTATCATTAGAATGCCATTTCTCAAAAAAAAAAGAATATTAAAGTAGTGGAAATTTACCCACATTATCAAAATGGTAGTATTAAGAAAATAAATCATAGGGTCAAGTTACTCGGGAGAGAAAAAGTTACGGGGGTCAATAAATCAATTTTACGGCATTAAACAATTTTGTTTCTTCAAAATACAAGTAATTTTTCTAAAAAACTGAAATTCATAGGGGTCAAGTGACCCCCCTCCCCACAAGCTGCCTCCGCCACTGGCTATATCCTCAAGCTCTTTAAAAACTTCTTGTGGTCTTGCTCTCTGTTGCTTAGATAGTTTCTCTAGATCCACTTTGAGCCACTTATGGTAGAGGTCAACTCCTAACCAAACTACTTCAGCAGCTTTCCTGCTGTTTGCTAACTCTCCTTCAATGTCTAAGACGTCTTCAAACTTCTTGACATAGACCAACGCCTCGTTTACAGCCTTCACTAACTTCTTCAGCAAGCAAGGGTTGATGTTGGGAAGTGAAGCAGCTATACTAGTCAGTGTTACTAAAGGAAGAGCCCAGCAATTAGGTGGCTCTCCGGCCGCCAGAGAACCGACTTCGTCGCTATCAAACTCTAATATCCCTTCAAATCCTTTTGAGATGGGATCTGTTGCCTCCAAAAGGTCGATCAAGTTTTGTGGCTGTTTCTTCCGGCCCTTTTGTATCAAGTGGTTTGTGGCCTCGCGGTTGCTCCGTGCCATATAGTCAACCAGCTCTTCCTCCCCTTCAAGATGCAGAACGAACTGTCTCGCTGATGGGTTTGATCCGGAGGATGAGTCAGGGTGTGTTCTGAAGGTGAAATGGCAACATAGCAAGATCCTACTCACACAGTAGACGGCGATGAACCGGAGGAGCTTGCTAGCAAACACTATCCCGTACTGTATCGCAATGCAGAGATCAAGTATGCATCGGTTTACGTCGTGTGCAAGCTTCCTACTGCGGCGACCATGGAGCATCCAAAAGTTCAAGGGATGTTCTTTCTTCTTGGAGAGACTCTCTACCCAATAACTCTCTACTCTCAACTCATCTCTCAAGGATTTGCTTGCTCCTGATGAGCACTGTAAGTTCACAGCAGTAAACCATCTGCTCGCTGGAGCAATGGTTCCTATGGCGACAGCAACCGCCTGCGAGAGTAAAACCAAAGTGGTTGACCATTTGTAATCAGAGTCTCCACCGCAGAACCCGAGAGAACTTGGTTGTATAAAGTAAGATCGGAGAATGGCTTCAGACAAGGTGACTGCACTCAAGAAACAGAGGAAACCAGAGGTGGTGCAGGTGACAGAGCGAGCCATGACGAACTGAGGACTACAAGTGTGGGCCATCATCCAAAACTTCATCAGATCTTCTTTAAGCTCACAAAACCCTCCTCTTCTCTCTGTCTGATACAAAGGACACTGCTTCAAAGCCAGCTCGTAACTCTTCTTATACTTGAGCTCCAAGAAACGCTTTGTGGCTGGGACTGTGATAGCAGAGAAGGTCAAGATCACAAACATTAGAAGCGTGAGGACGATGACCAACGCGTGTTCTTGAGGGAAGACGTAGATGGCACCTGTCCCCAGCTGGATACAGATGTTGACAACGTCGGTGACGACGAGAATCCCAAGAGCAACGAGGTTCATGAGGAGGTCTTGAGTGACCATGAAACCCAAGGAAGGCATGGAGTTGGCCATCACGGTGCAGACGAAGACGTTGCTGCTGAGTTTGGAGAGCTGGTCCTGGCGACTAGGCATGCAAGTGTTGAGATCCACTGAGAGTTTGACGCAGACGGCGAGAAAGGTGAGAGTGGTGGCGTTGAGAGAGAAGGACTTGCATGGAAACCAGAACCTGCGGTTGCGGAAGCCGCGGAGGAGATCGGCGAACATGGCGAGTCCGCAGATGAGTGAGGCTGCGGCCACGTAGACGCCTATCCATGGTAAGGGCTTGCTGAACTCTGAGTCGCTAAGCTTGCCTTGACCATCGCACCCCATCGCTTTTTTTTGATGATGTTCTGTTTCTTCTTCTGCTTCTTCCATTTATAGACAGAGAGAGAGAGAGAGAGAGTTGGTGAATTTAATGTTTGTGTGGACTTATTCAGTAACAAACTGGCTTTGATTTTTACTAAAAGTTGGATTCATTCTCTCTTCTTTCTATCTTCCTCTGCACTGTTTCAAGTTTAGTCTCATTCAGTAACAAACTGGATTTGATTCAGTGAATCCTTAACACTATCTCAACTTAAGACTAGTTCCCTCTTCTTGTCTCTTCCTCTCCACGGTCTTTAGTTCGGACTGATTCAGAGACGAACGTTGGCTGCATTCACACTGAACTGTGAACTCCTCTATTTGTTGATTCCTCTTCTTGTCTCTTCCTCTCCACGGTCTCAAGTTAGACTCATTCAGAGACGAACGTTGGGTGCATTCACACTGAACTTCTATTTATTACACTCTAATTGTCAGCTTTCAGTTTATTCATCGACAAGCCCAATTACTTGACAGGCTTTATACATACATGGGCCTTACAAATCTAATATAGAGGCCCAACTTAATGATGATAATGTAAAACAAAAAGAAATGTTTTGGTAACAAAAAAAAAATAAACGACTGCAATGGCGGCCAAGTTTCTGCCGGCGACGACGCTCCGCCTCACTCCATTCTCTTCTCTCCGTTTCTTATCCTTCTTCCCTTCTTCTTATCCCCTCTTCAGCCCTCTACGCCGCCCGAGTTTCGAAGGTTTTCCGGCAAATGCTCGCCGGAGATGCTTTTGCACCGCCGTCTCTGAATCTACCGGGTCCGGTGAGGGAAAGAAGGTGGATAACAGTTACGAGAATCGATTCGGGAGTAGAGTTGGAGAATTCAGGAGGAAGTTGAAGATAGCTGAAGTGAAAGGAGGAGCAGACCAAGGTCTTGGTCGCGTCGGGCAGAGTCTAAGCATCATGGGTTGGGTCCGGACACTTCGGTCTCAGAGTAGTGTCACGTTCATCGAGGTGGATTCTCTAATCCCGGTTTACTTACCGCCGGTTTAATTTAATTGACTGCTCACAAGATTTTGGTTTGAAATTTGTTTTGAAGATAAACGATGGTTCATGCTTATCAAACTTGCAATGTGTGATGAATCCAGACGCAGAGGGCTATGATCAGGTAATCACTTGTCATTTAGTTTAATTTGATTAGGAGCCTCTAAAGTCTTGGACTTTTGTATATAAATCTTATGATATGTTAGGTAGAATCTGGTTCGGTGTTGACTGGAGCATCGATATCTGTACAAGGTACTATTGTGGCTAGCCAGGGGACTAAGCAAAAGGTGGAACTTAAGGTTGAGAAAATCATTGTGGTACGTCCTTTGCTTCTTCTACTTTTGGACCTCCTCCAACTTAAAGTTATCTTGTCACTTACTCTCATTTGATACCAGGTTGGCAAGTGTGACTCATCCTATCCGATCCAGAAGAAAAGGGTCAGCCGGGAGTTCTTGAGAACCAAGGCTCATCTGCGTCCAAGAACCAATACTTTTGGAGCGGTAATTGATTGCCTTCAGCTTCTTTTTACTTGTCCTGAAACTCTTCACCGGTGAAATAGAAACATGGCTCTTATTAGAAACTGTTGTTTGTTTGACTACTTTTTGTGTTGAAAATAGCTTCTAGATTTTTTTTTTTTTTTTGCAGTTATTCCCTCCTTTCAGGCTTCTCTCCTCTCTCTCTAAACTTGTATTGAAACTTTATTAGTGAACTTACTGTTGCAAAATAGTCACATTTTTTGTGTGTTTTAATATTCGCAACATCTCGTTTCAGGTGGCGAGAGTTAGGAATGCTCTGGCATATGCTACGCACAAGTTCTTTCAAGAAAGTGGATTTGTCTGGGTGGCAAGCCCAATTATCACGGCATCCGATTGTGAAGGAGCTGGAGAACAGTTCTGTGTCACCACACTCGTGAGCACCTTAGCTCTCAACATCAAAATAATAATAACCCATTAACAGCTTGATTGCTTTCCACACGTACTGTTATTCTCAACTCAGAAAGGATATAATTGAATTACACCTAAACTGTACTTCACTTTTTTAGATTCCCAGCTCCCATGAGACCACAGATTCTTCCATTGATGCGATTCCTAAAACAAAGGGAGGGTTGGTCGACTGGTCTCAGGTGTGTGTTCCAGCTCCATTTCTTTTGTTTCTTTGCAACTGTAAGAGATTTCATGGTTGTATTGTATTCACTCACTTCTCAGGACTTCTTTGGGAAGCCAGCGTTCTTGACAGTCTCTGGGCAACTCAATGGAGAAACTTATGCCACCGCTCTCTCAGATGTAAAACTTCTCGAGTGATCATCGGTTAGCTAGATTTTTTGGTTAGTAAGTGTCTGTCTGAGTTTCTCATATGTATGACTTCACAGGTATACACGTTTGGTCCTACATTTCGAGCTGAGAACTCCAACACTTCCAGGCACTTGGCTGAATTTTGGGTCAGCATTATTTCATCTTCCAGCTAAACTCAAAATTGAATTTTTCTTTCCTATGTACATTTTTTTTCTAAAAACCTCCCTCTTTCTATGGATGTAAGATGATTGAACCAGAACTTGCTTTTGCCGATCTGAATGATGACATGGCCTGTGCCACCGCCTACCTCCAGTACGTCGTATGTTTCTCTCTCACTTTATTATATTTCCTTCCTTCAAGCTATATATGATCTAGAATTAATATGATTGTAAGTTATCTCGTGATAGGTAAAATACGTTCTTGATAATTGCAAGGAAGACATGGAGTTTTTTGATACATGGATTGAGAAAGGAATCATTCATCGCTTGAGTGTATGTTCTCGCTGATTCTCACTCCTGTGATCAGAAAAGAATTTGCACTGGCTGATATTATGATCTAACTTGTGAAGGAGGTAGTTGAGAAAGAGTTTCTACAGCTGGGTTACACAGACGCCATTGAACTTCTTCTGAAAGCAAACAAGAAATTTGAATTCCCGGTAAAGGCTTTACTTTCTTCTTTGGATTAGATTTGAGCTGCATATTTTGGCCGCTGAGCTAGTATAGATCTTGTTGTTGTAGGTGAAGTGGGGGCTCGATTTGCAGAGCGAGCATGAAAGGTATATAACTGAAGAGGCATTTGGGGGTCGCCCTGTGATAATAAGAGACTATCCGAAGGAGATAAAAGCGTTTTATATGCGTGAGAATGATGATGGGAAGACGGTGGCAGCAATGGATATGCTGGTGCCTCGGGTAAGAGTTTAGATTTTGCATTTAACAAACAAAAGAAAAACTAGTTTGTAATGAACCATGGTAAAAAAAAAAGATAGGGGAGCTGATAGGTGGAAGCCAAAGAGAGGAAAGGCTTGAAGTGTTGGAAGCGAGGCTTGATGAGTTGAAACTCGACAAGGAGAGCTACTGGTGGTACCTCGACCTCCGCCGCTATGGTTCAGGTCTCTTTTCTGCTTCTGAATCACTTTTTCTTGAATCGTCATTAAATGGTTATGGAAGGGAAACAAAAGATAGAAAAAATTAGAGGCTGATGAAGTGTTTTTGTTATTATGTGTAGTTCCTCACGCAGGCTTCGGGCTCGGGTTTGAGAGGCTGGTCCAGTTTGCCACTGGAATTGATAATATCAGAGACGTTATTCCTTTCCCGCGCTCACCTGGCTCTGCTGACTTCTGATTCATGTCTCATTTTCATTCTTTTACACACCCTTTACCTCCATTTCTCTCTCTCTCTTCATTTCATCCAAATT
Organism: Brassica rapa; assembly: GCF_000309985.2. NCBI lineage: Eukaryota > Viridiplantae > Streptophyta > Magnoliopsida > Brassicales > Brassicaceae > Brassica > Brassica rapa. Next base: position 10,637,685 of record NC_024802.2, read on the forward strand.
CTTGTACTATTATGTGCCAATGTGCCATAAATAATAATCGGTAAAAAAAAAAAGATTTATCATATCACATTACAAAGGTTTTGTATTTGAGAAATACTCTTTAAAATAACACTAATTAGGCTTTTGTTCGCAATTTAAAAATAATTATTTAAATGTGCATGTAGTTTCATAATATTTATCAAATTATATGTTGATTTTTTAAAACAAAATATCAGAAAATAAAGCAGTGATCAATATGAAGTTACATACATAAGTAACTAAAGTATTTTTGGAAGCTCATGAACACATATATATATTTACAATAATTAAAATATTTTATAAATTCTAAATAATTTTATTTCTTAGATTTATTAAATGGTAAACTGAAGTTTATTTTAAATAATCTTAAAAATGAGAATTAAGATATGCTTTGGTATTATAATTATAGTCATATTAAGTTCCACAAACATAAAAAATATAAAATTTAAAAGCAAATTTAATATTTTGAAAACAAATAATTTCAATAATGATAAATGATAATATATCTACCTCGTTAAAGTATATAGTGTTATGTTATTTTAAAATATTTTTTAATTATTTGATCAAAAGATATTTATTGTTAATTTTTTTTTAATATCTCTTAAAAATAAGCAGTTTAAAAAAATTGTGTGATTGTATTTTAAAACCATATTATATAAGTAAAACATAATTTATAGATTTTTTTACTATAATTGAAATATATTATAGTCAACTAAATATATGGAAAATAAATAAAACATTTCAATAATACTAATTATAAACTATTTTTAGTCAATTAAACATATATCCTTTTATTTTAATTAATTACTTATGCAATCATCTAAGAAACTAGATAGATATATAAAAATTATTTCAATTACTTTGAAAATATAATTTTTTGTATTTTTTAAATTTATTTTTTAAAAGAAATAATATTTCATTTTCTAATATCATGATTATGTGTGTGAATGTTGTTTTTTTTTTAAGTCATCTGTTAGATTATATTGAACTTTAAACATTGTTTCCAAATCATGATTATGTGTGTGAATGTTGTTTTATGAAATCACATTATATGCAAATATATATTTTCATCTAAGAAAATATAGATATAAAGAAATATTTATTACTTCAAAAGTATATTTTATGTTATTTAAAAATATTTTTTAAATAGAATATTTTTATTTTGTGAACTTTCCTTTTTAATGAAATCATATTATATATACATATATTTTCGTTTTTAAATTTATAAATCCTTTTTATTATAAATGTTATTTGGAAAATTTTAAAAAGGAAACTAAATAAAAATTCAAGAATAGTATTTAAATGTAATATTTTAATTCATTAAGGATATCAGTGTAATCAACCATCGTGAAAGTTAACGTGAGCGACATATAAGAAACTGGCTTCTCAAATAATATTATAGTATATATATAATTATTTAAATAAATAAAAATAATAATTTTTTTATTATTTTTTAATAATACGTTTTTCAATTCAATTGTGTTTCCAGTTTTTTTTTCATTTTTTTGTTTAAATTTTATTTTGAAATCTGAAAAAAAATTGAAACTATTTTTTTTTAGTATTATTTTTTTTTAATATCTTAAACGCAACCCCTCAAAAACTCCACTCCTCAATTTAAATTCTAGTCCTATATTAGTTAACCATAAGAATATAAATATCTATTTACTTGTTTAATGAAACATTTTAATCATTTTGATTTTTGTATGCTATATTTATAATAAACTGTTTTAGTGGTATTATAGAAAATCTCTCTTAATAAATGTTATCAAGATTTTTTATTTTAAGTATTATTTTCGTGACAAAAATAAAGGGTTGAATTCTGTATACCCCCTGAATTATAAGTTCCCCATCAAATTCCCCCTATATTTCTATACTCATTAACTAGTACACCACCTAAACTAACAAAATTTATCACTAAACTATAAGTACATTTTAATTCTAATTATTTCCACAGAAGTAATTAATTTTTAAAACTGTGATTTTATGAAACTAATTGCGTTATAAAATTATATTTGGGTTAAGACTAAACCAATCTTAAACCACGTCAACTTAAAAACAAGAAGGTGAGATAAAAAAGGTGCATATCTTTCATCAACAATAACATTTTGCGTCAATGTCCAAGAAGAGAATGTTGCCACAGTGTTCCGACGTGATCCTCATGGATCAGTTCATTCGTGTTGAGAAATCAAAACCAACGAATTTGTTGAAGCTGAAGCCGGAGAAGAGGCAAACTACTTAATGACGTTATGTTTCGATATGGATAACATTTATGTTAACCGACATTTTACGTGTTACCTAATATTATTTATTTTTAGTGGATCTTCAGTTTTATATCGCCACTTTTGATACATTTTTAGATGTTATAATCATTTAGCCACTAATTGATATAACAAGTTGGTTAAATGTTACAAATAAATGTTATTAGCGGATATATGGTTGGTTACATGGTACATGATTTGTTAACTGGTTCATTTTGTTTTGTATATGATCAATTAGCTGATATATGATTTGTAACCTGATACATATTTTATTACTTTGATATAGTGTTTAATATCAAAGAATGAATAATTTTTATTATGTGAGTTAGTGATTCTTGTAACACTCTATACATAATTATATTGGTTAACAAAACATTTACATGGTTTAGACCCAAAAAAAAAACATTTACATGGTTTGTAGATTATACATTTTGTTTGGTACATGGTCTATTAGTCGATAAATATTTTGTTAGCTGATAATATTTTTCTATACATCGTTTAATACCAAAGAATGAATATTCATCATTATCTATATTTTTGATTCTTGTAACACTCTAAACACAATTAAAATTATTAACAAAATATTTTGTATGTTAAAAACAGTAATACACATTCATAGATTTGATGTACATTTATTCACTGATCTGATTTCATTGCTACGTTGTTTCTCTCTTAATCATTTTGTTGTACCCAAAATCCTCAGATTCGAAACCGGTAAATCTTTCTGATGAATCAGAGAAAAGGAATTGTAAAAGTTTCAGGGTCTTCAAAAAATTAGGATTTCAAAAAGAAAGAAAGAAAGAAAGAAAGAAAGAAAGAAGAAAGGAGACATATTTCATCTAGTCAAAATAGCATCTTATCTCTTAACGAAAAAAAGGCGATAGTTTCTCTCTCCTAGCGAAGTTTCAGGCGACAAAGTGAGTTCCTTTTCTCTTGTCCGCCGGCGTTTCTCACGGCGTCGGAATCCTGCTCCGCCCCCTCTCTCAGGCCCTCCCCTCCTTATGGGGAAGAAAAAACCCCCCAAAAAAACCTCTCCGAAGAAATCCCGCAAGAAATCGACCTCCACCAAAAAATCTCCTTCTGCTCCTCATGTTTCCCCCCGTGACCTTGATCTTATGAAGACCATCTCTCCCGTTGCTACAGGTTCCTCGGAATCATTGTCTGCCCAATCACCTTCGTCGCAAGTTGATATGGCCAGGAAGCAACCTGCAGAGCCGTCTACCCCGTTGGTTCCACCCGAGGAGGCTTCGGTCTCTGCCTCGCCAGTTACCCAGCAAATCCCAGCAAGCCAGAACGGCGAATCTGCGATTCTCTCTGTGAAGGCCCCACCAATGGCTGATCCAGAAACCCTAGCTCCCAAAACCCCTTTGGTGGCTCAAACAGAAACGCTAGCCTCCAAACCCTCGGCGGCCGATGTATGGACTAGTATGGTCAAGGGAACATCGAAACTTCTTCAGAAGAAGGGTGAAGCTTTCACCCTGCCATCGGGAGAAGCTTGCGTTAAAATCCCCAACCAGATTATTGAGAAGAATCGCAAAGCTTGGGATTGCTTCATCTTAGGCCAGTTTTATTCCGACCCACCACCACAAGGTCTGGTTCATAGTGTTGCAAATGGCATCTGGAGTCGTCATCATAGGGACATTACGGTGACAAAGATGGAAGGGTTTTCCTTTCTCTTCAGAATATCAAATGCTGCAACTCGCAATCGTGTCATACATCAACGCCTATGGCAGATTGAAGGCCAAACCATGTTTGTTGCCAAATGGGAACCCTGTATAATACCAGAAAAGCCTGAGCTGACCTCTGCTCCTATCTGGTTGGAGCTGAGAGATGTCCCTTTACAATTCTTTCATGAAGATGGTTTGGAGAGAATTGCAGGTCTGGTTGGTGATCCAAAAGTTCTCCATCCCTCAACTGCTAATAAAACAAACTTGGAAGTGGCGAAGGTTCTAACTCTTATCGATCCTAGAAAGCCCCTCCCTGAAGCTGTCAACGTGCAGTTTGACTCTGGCGAGATAAAACGTATCGGTGTATCGAGTCCTTGGATGCCGCCGGTATGTTCCCACTGCAAAGAGATAGGACATAGCTTAAAGCGATGTAAAGCTGCTCCGAAGAACTGCTCCACATGCAACTCCACAGTGCATCAGTCAGCAGACTGCCCTAGAAAGCCAAATTTTGCCCACTCTAATAAGAAGCAATATAAGGTAAAGGAGAAAGCAGATACAATCTTGCCGAAAGAAACTACTCCAAGGGTTTCCAATAGCTTCTCAAAGCTTGAAGTTGCTACTGATACCGCTCTCGGAACAAAGGCGCTCGAGAAAGGGAGTACAAGCAATACTGAAGTACAAATCACTAGGCCTAAAAAGGCAAGTCATGAGCAGAGTGACGGCAGCTCCCACTTCACGGAAGTTGAACACGACTCCTCAGACATCTCATCCAGTGAGGATACTTCAGATCCGGAGCTTCAGCGAACTCTCGCTGAGTTTACAGAAGTGGTGTCAAAGCGACGCCGTAAAGGGATCAGGGGCAAGCGCCCCTCTGTTCATTAATTATGTGTACAGACTTTTTCGGGTGGAATGTACGAGGCTTTAACATATACAACCACCGTAGCGGATTTAAAAAATGGATAAAGGTCAATAGACCTATTTTCGGGGGTCTCATCGAGACTCATGTCAAGAAGCCAAAGGCGAATAAGTTCATAAAGAACGTCCTCCCTGGCTGGAATTTTGCGGATAACTATGATTACTCAGACCTAGGCAAGATCTGGGTCGTCTGGCATCCGAGTGTAAGGGTTACAATCTTGGAAACATCTCTGCAAATGATCACCTCTGAAGTTTTTCTTCCCAGAGGCGATCATTGTATCTTTAGTCTATGCCTCCAATGATGATGAGGTTCGGAGGGAGCTGTGGAAAGAGATTGTTGCAATGAGTCAAAGCTCGAGTATTGATGGAAAGCCCTGGCTGGTTCTGGGAGATTTTAACCAGATCCTCTCTCCAACAGAGCATTCATCACCGCTTACTCTGAACACAGATAGGAAAATGAGAATATTCAGAGACAGCCTCCTTCAAGCTGATTTGTCCGATTTAAATTTCAGAGGCTCTACTTTCACATGGTGGAACAAGAGAAAATCAAACCCGATTGCAGAAAAACTTGATAGAATCCTAGTGAATGATCAGTGGCTGACATCTTTCGGAGCTTCCATGGGATTCTTTGGTGAACCTGATTTTTCTGACCATTCTCCCTGCACTGTCATTCTGAACCCCCAAGTGCAGCGTACTAAGAAACCATTCAAGTTCTTCAACCTGCTACTGCAAAACGCGGCTTTCCTGCCTATCATTGCTGAAGCTTGGTTCTCGATTAAAGTCACTGGTTCTGCTATGTTTAGAGTCTCTTCAAAACTAAAGAAACTAAAACCCATCATCCGAGCGTTTAGTAAGCAGAACTACTCTGGAATAGAAAAAAGAGTGACTCAAGCCCATGGAAAAATGTTGAAAGCACAAGCTAGAGCACTTGATTCACCTTCAACTGCGACTGCTTGCGTGGCCATTGAAGCTGAGTGGAAATGGAAGCTCCTATCTGACGCTGAGGAATCCTTCTTTATGCAAAGGTCTCATGTAAATTGGCTTGCATATGGTGATGGGAGCACAGCTTTTTACCACAGGATGGTTGCGACCAGGAGATCAATCAATCACATTCACTTTCTACTACATCCTCATGGTCACCGAATTGAGTCACAGAGAGAGATCCAAGAGCATTGTGTTGAGTTCTTTTCTGAATTGTTGGGGGAACAAGAGGAAGTACCTCGGTTTGAGGAAGAAGACTTGAGCTTGCTGTTGACATACAGATGTTCGGTTGAGGAAAGGACAGCGTTGGACCTAATGTTTACGGACGAGGAAATAAAGAACACTTTTCTCAGTCTTCCCAGGAACAAGACCAGCGGCCCTGACGGGTTCTCATCTGAATTTTTCAACTCTTGCTGGTCAGTGGTGGGAGGTGAGGTCACCGCTGCGGTTGCAGAATTTTTCAGAACAGGCACGCTCTTGAAGCAGTGGAACGCTACTACGCTGGTCTTCATACCGAAGGTCACAAATGCAGAGACTATGGCTGACTTTAGACCCATTTCTTGCTTAAATACAGTGTACAAAGTCATAGCAAAGCTACTAACCAACAGGTTGGTGAAGGTGATTTCAAAGATGATCTCTCCATCGCAGTCCGCGTTCATCCCTGGCCGCCTATTGGGAGAAAATGTGCTTCTTGCAACTGAAATTGTCCATGGCTATAACCACAGCAACATCTCTCGCCGAGCTATGCTCAAAGTTGATATCAAGAAAGCTTTCGACTCGGTGAGCTGGGAATTTATACTTGCTTCACTTCGCACCATTGGCATACCTGAAAAATTTGTTGGCTGGATAGCACAGTGCATCACCACGCCTACGTTTTCGATTGCAGTTAATGGTCAGTCCAGTGGGTTCTTCAAGAGTGAGAGGGGGTTAAGGCAGGGAGATCCTCTCTCCCCCTACCTCTTTGTCCTTGCAATGGAGGTTTTCTCTCAGCTTCTAGCATCTAGATTTGAGTCGGGTTATATCTTATATCACCCTCAGGCAGCAGAGCTTAAAATTTCCCACCTTATGTTCGCTGATGATATAATGATATTTTTTGATGGTGGGGGGTCCTCACTTCATGGAATTACCGAGGCTCTTGAAGATTTCGCCTCCTGGTCTGGTTTGAGAATGAATCATGTGAAGTCTCAACTCTTCCATGCGGGTCTCACTCAAGCTGAAACCACAGAGATTCTAGCATATGGATTCCCAATTGGCTCATTACCCATCCGCTACTTGGGACTTCCTTTGATGTCTAGGAAGCTAAGGATATCTGAATACGACCCTCTACTTGCTGCAATAACTGCCAGATTCAAAGCTTGGAGTGTAAAAACTCTTTCATTTGCTGGAAGAGTGCAACTGATTGTCTCAGTTATTGCAGGGACAGTGAACTTCTGGATCTCAACGTTTCTCCTACCCAAAGGCTGTATACGAAAAATAGAATCCCTATGTGCAAGATTCCTTTGGACAGGCGATATTGAAAAAAGCTCAGGAGCTAAAGTTGCGTGGTCTACCGTATGCCTCCCAAAGCAAGAAGGCGGTCTTGGGCTTCGCAGGTTTACTGTCTGGAATGAGGTATTCTGTCTGCGCTATATATGGCTACTGATCGAGAACAACGGCTCTCTTTGGTCTCAATGGCACAAGTCTCATCACCTTCAGGGAGTGAGCTTCTGGGCTGCACAGCCAAGGTCGACAGATACTTGGACTTGGAATGTGTTACTATCACTAAGACCTATCGCGCAACAGTTTCTAAAGTGTCGAGTGGGAAATGGTGACAGTGCAAGCTTCTGGTACGACTGTTGGACCCCTTTTGGACGGCTTCTGGATCACATTGGACCCACTGGTCCTTGTAATTTGAGAATACCACTAACAGCCACAGTGTCCGAAGCCTCAGACGGCGTGAACTGGACGCTGCCACAACCTAGGTCAGACAGTGCTCTAGCTCTTCATATCCATCTAACAACTGTCATGCCTCCTCATGCCTCTGCTGAACCGGACTCTAATATGTGGATTGTTAACGGAACCGACTGTCATGGCTTCTCGTCAGGCAAAACTTGGGATATGCTTAGACCTCGCTCAACTTTTAAACAGTGGGCTCAGACTATCTGGTTTAAAGGACACATACCAAAGCATGCTTTCACTATGTGGGTTGCAAACCTGAACCGTCTCCCAACAAAGGATAGGCTGATCAGATGGGGCCTGAATATCCAACCGTCCTGCTGTCTGTGTACCACTGCTGCTGAGTCTAGGAACCATCTATTAATCACTTGTGGTTATGCGGAATTTGTTTGGCACCATATCCTACAGAAGCTCAATAGGTCTCACCTCTTCTACTCTTGGACAGAGCTTATGTCATGGATCAGAAAACCCTCTTCAGCAACGCCTTCAACACTAAAAATGGTGGCGGCCCAGGCGACAGTGTATCATTTATGGAAGCAGAGGAATAACAGCCTACACAATGGAGTCTGTCTACCCCCTCACACCGTCGTTAGGCTCATTGATCGCGAGGTCCGCAACGTAATCACAGGAAGAAGGGGAAGAAAGCGCTTTGAAGGTCTTATGGTTCGATGGCTTTCTTAACCTTCTCTTGATCATTTCTTTCTCAATTATGTATCCCCTTGTTTTTTATCTTTTTTTGCCAAGGTGATATCTTGTAGCTATCTTGTATATCTGAACCTTCTCATATTTATATGATATTTACATTCCTAGCAAACAAAAAAAAAAAAGGAGACATATTTGGAAAGTAGTAATCAATATGGTAAAAGAAAATGAAGAGATTCGTTCAAAAAAGTCTTGAACGAAGATTAGGTAAAGATGGAAAAAGAGAATGACGATGAGATGAGTGTATCTGTGTATGGCTAACACTGGAAGTCCAAGCAACAAATGCTACCATTGTATGAGGTTTTAAGCGTATGGAGTATCTCTTCGTGTGTGTGTGTGTTTTTTGAAACACCTTATACTAAAATTTATATTAGCTCTTCGTGTGTGTATACAACCCAATAATTGTCTAGTTTTGTAGTTAAAATAGAAAATAAACCTTGCATTAAAATTTATAATCATTAGGTTTAGTGATAATCAGGGCTCATGACGTCCACAGCTGAGTAACATGTGAGAATGATGAAAACTGTGACAGAAACGGTGGCAGCTGAGCTGATGATCCCCTCTCTCTACCAAGCAAGAAAAAAAAATCTACCGACGAGGAAATCTAACAATCTAGGAAGAAAAATCCAATATATAGTCAAAGGAGTATATTTCCCAAATTAAAAGCAGGTCTAGTGAAATGACGAATTTGCCATCGGTCCTTACATAAAACACTCCTCTTCAGTCACTTTCAATCTCACCTTTTTTATCTCTCATCACTTTATATCGATTCTGCGCAAATTCATGCAAAAAGAGAGAGAGAAAAAGTTACACACTGCCCGAGATTCTGAGCGAGTGTGTGTGTGTGTGGTATTGTATTCTTCGCCGTCCTTTTCGATTTTGATCATTTTCTTTTAATCTAATTTCCTCTTCTGGTCAATCCCACAAACTCCATCTCACTTCACTCACAAGGTGGTGATTGGTTGATTCTGTGCTCTGATCCTTTACACCACATATATTATCATGATGATGAGTTTGTGTTTTTTTCTTTCTCAATCTGGATTTTTGTCTGTACCGTACATGATCATCGTTTGTTTTGTCTCTTTCCAGAAACCATAACACAAAGTTGGACATAAACAATATGATCATGTTTCAAGCACATGTCATATGTTCTGTTTCTTTTTGACTCTCTGTTCCGGAAAAGATCTTGGGGTTTGTCTGTACTTCAATATAAAATTTGGAGCTTTTTATCATGATTTATGATGAATATATATATATATATATAAGTCTGCATCTTGTGATAGATGCAATATTTTTTTTTTTAATTGTCGATGAATGTTGATAGATTCTATGATTGTTTGGTGGTAAACATTATATGTGAGAGTTTCATATTTTGACTGTTCTATTTTATTTGTTACACTGCAGGAGGAGATTGTATGTGACTGAAAACATGAAGAGAAAGCGTTACTATCAGTTGAACCATACGTTTGATCCATGTCGTAAGATGCTTTATATGTTTCCATTTGTTTCACCTAAAAATGTTCTGCATTTAGAGGTGAAGTAAGTGATTTATTATCATCATCATCATCTGTTTGTTGTGTGCAGCTTTCGAGGTGTTCTGTTCAGGGACATGGAAGGCGGTGGAGTACTTAAGAGTCGAGAGTGGATCGATGACCATGCGACTTTTTGAGAACGGGCATGTACTGGATGATGTAAAACCTTTCCAAAAGCTTCGTCTTAGATCAAGAAAGGCCACTACTATCGACTGCACCACTTTTCTACGGCACGGTGTTGATGTTTGTGTTCTCTATCAGAAAGATGAAGTGACTCCAGAGGATGACTTGGAGCCGGTATGTATATACATTTACTTCCCTTGCGCATTTTGGTTTCTTGTTGTGAGATTCTCTCTGTGTGTGTGGTGTAGGTATGGGTTGATGCAAAGATTGTATCCATAGAGAGGAAGCCTCATGAACCTGAGTGCTTGTGTGAGTTCCACGTCAGCATCTATATAGACCAAGGCTGCATCAGTTCGGAGAAGCATAGGATGAATAGAGCTTCTGTGGTCATGGGACTGGACCAAATCTCCATTCTCCAAAAGTTTCCAAAGGAACAAAGCGTGGACCGGTTCTACAGATGGAGATACTCCGAGGACAGTGCATCACTAGTGAAAACAAGGCTTACACTCGGCAAATTCATGCCTGATCTTTCTTGGCTTCTTGTTACATCAGTCTTGAAAAACACTGTGTTCCATATCAAAACTATCCAAAACAAGATGGTGTATCTGATTATGACGGATGAAGAGTCTAGTAGTAGTTCTTGTTTGAGTGCAATGAATATCACGGTGGAAGATGGAGTTTACTTGTCAAAGGTGGTTACATTCAATCCAGATGAGGATGATACTACTCTTGCTCTGGATTATGTTCATGTAGAGGAGGAGGAAAGTGAAGAGGAGGAGGAGGTGATGGAGCTGCGACGATCCAAGAGAAGAAACATGAGGCCTGATAGATATGGTTTCTCTGGGGTTCAGCCAGATTCAAAGGATGGATGGGTAAGGCTTATGCCATATAAGTACAGCACATGGACTGATGACGAAGAAGGTGATGATGAAGATAGTAATGATGATAGAGATTCAGATGATGATTTGTACTTACCCTTATCACACTTCTTTGGGAAAGAGAGCAACACAAAGGGATTCAGTAAACGTAAGGAAAGTGAGATTGTTTTGGTAGACAAAACAGCGAGGAAGAAGAAGATGATGATGAAGATGAAGATGAAGAAAAGAGATGGAAGTGGTGGAAGCCGCGAGCTCTCAGTTATCCCCTTCACTCCTGTGTTTGACCCTATACCATTGGAACAGTTTGGTTTCAATGCAAACAGTTTATGTAGTGGTGGATTCTCTGGAAGCAATTTGATAGATGAGATGGATAGGTATCGTAGTAAACCTTCTAAATACGGTAAGAAGAAGATGTTGTCGGAAATGGATGAGATGGAATCTGACTTGGGTTGGATTGACAACATGAGCAAGTCCTCGGTCCAAAAAGGAACAGGATCACACTCCCGGATAAGGTCCGGTTATGGGAAAACCGGACATTCTGATGAACCGCAGATATTTAAGAGGAGAACATTGAGCGCAGGTGCTTATAACGAGCTGATAGAATCATACATGAGTAATATTGACTCCACAATTGCAGCCAAGAAGGAAACAAACAGTGTTGTTGAGCAATGGGAAGCGTTAAAGAACCCCACAAGCACTACAGTGGAAGATGAAGACGGGTCGAGTGAGGATGATGATAGTGAGGGAGAGACGTCAGAGAATGAGATGTTGTGGAGGGAGATGGAACTATGTATGGCTTCTTCTTACATTCTTGATGACAATGAGGTAATGTTGTTCTTTTTTGGAAATATTTGATTTCTTGCGTTTTTTTTCAACTCATATAAGATTTTGAAAATTTCAGTTGAGAGTGGATAATGAGGCGTTCCAGAAAGCGACAAGTGGTTGTGAACATGATTATGAACTGAATGAAGAAATAGGAATGTGTTGCAAATTATGTGGTCATGTAGGATCGGAGATAAGAGATGTTTCTGCACCTTTTGTAAGTAGTGAAACTCTGGAAGATGCATTTATTTTGTAACCAGTAGTGTTCTAATCATGTACATTTTTATCGACAGGCGCGACAAAAGAAATGGACCACAGAGGCTAAGCATATCAACGAAGAAGACATCGACACTAATGTGAAACAAGACGGAGATGAGAGACGCAGTTTCACTATGCCTGTGGCTACCTTAGAGGTTCCTTCACCTGAAGAAAGCGAGAACGTTTGGTCACTAATACCACAGCTTAGGAGAAAACTTCACATGCACCAGAAGAAAGCTTTTGAGTTTCTCTGGAGAAACCTAGCTGGGTCAGTGGTTCCCTCCATGATGGATCCGAGTTCAGATAAGATAGGTGGCTGCGTGGTTTCTCATACCCCAGGAGCTGGCAAAACATTTCTCATCATAGCTTTTCTCGCAAGCTACTTGAAGATATTCCCTGGGAAGAGGCCTTTGGTTCTTGCTCCCAAAACAACTTTGTACACATGGTACAAGGAGTTCATTAAATGGGAGATTCCAGTTCCCGTTCACCTGATCCATGGCCGTAGAACCTACTGTGTAGCCAAAGAGAACAAGATTCAGTTCAAGGGGATTCCAAAACCGAGCCAAGATGTTAGTCATGTTATCGACTGTTTGGACAAGATTCAGAAGTGGCATGCTCAGCCTAGTGTTCTTGTAATGGGTTACACTTCGTTTCTAACATTAATGAGAGAAGATTCCAAGTTTGCTCACAGGAAGTACATGGCTAAGGTACTGAGAGAATCTCCGGGGCTTCTGGTTCTAGACGAGGGACACAATCCGAGGAGTACCAAGTCGAGATTGCGCAAGGCTTTGATGAAAGTTGACACTGACTTGAGGGTTCTGCTGTCTGGTACATTGTTTCAGAACAACTTCTGTGAGTACTTCAACACTTTGTGCTTGGCTAGACCCAAGTTTATTCATGAGGTTCTAATGGAGTTGGACGAGAAGTTCAATACCAACCAAACTGTTCAAAAGGCGCCTCACTTGATTGAAAACAGAGCCAGGAAGTTCTTCCTTGACATTATAGCCAAGAAGATTGACACAAAAGTTGGAGACGAGCGGTTGCAAGGTCTTAACATGTTGAGGAACATGACCAGCGGTTTCATTGATAACTATGAAGGAAGTGGAAGCGGAAGCGGTGATGTTCTTCCTGGTTTGCAGATCTACACGTTGTTGATGAACTCCACAGATTTACAGCACAAGACTCTTACAAAACTTCAGACGGTGATGTCGACTTACCATGGTTATCCCCTGGAACTGGAGCTTCTCATAACCTTAGCAGCTATCCATCCTTGGCTGGTTAAAACCTCCACGTGTTGCGCCAAGTTCTTCAACCCTGAGGAGCTTTTCGAGATCGAGAAGCTCAAGCATGACGCCAAGAAAGGATCCAAAGTCATGTTTGTGCTCAATCTCGTGTTTAGGGTGGTCAAGAGGGAGAAAATTCTCATCTTCTGCCACAACATTGCGCCGATCCGCCTGTTTCTTGAGCTGTTTGAGAATGTGTTCAGGTGGAAGAGAGGGAGAGAGATCCTTACCTTAACAGGGGATCTTGAGCTGTTTGACAGAGGCAGAGTGATAGACAAATTCGAAGAGCATGGAGGTCCTTCTCGTGTTCTGCTGGCTTCCATCACAGCCTGTGCAGAAGGGATCAGTCTAACTGCTGCTTCGAGGGTGATCATGCTTGACTCGGAGTGGAATCCTTCCAAGACAAAGCAAGCAATAGCACGCGCGTTCAGACCAGGACAGCAGAAAGTGGTGTACGTTTACCAGCTCTTGTCCAGAGGAACACTTGAGGAAGACAAATACAGGAGGACGACGTGGAAAGAGTGGGTCTCAAGTATGATTTTCAGCGAAGAATTTGTAGAGGACCCGTCACAGTGGCAAGCTGAAAAGATTGAAGATGATGTTCTCAGAGAGATCGTAGAGGAAGACAAAGTCAAATCCTTCCATATGATAATGAAGAACGAGAAAGCTTCAACTGGCTGATGATGATGATGATTCATTCCTGTAACAGCTTCTTTGTATTGCAATAAAACTAATCAATTATCGCAACTGTGTAATAATTCAGCTGCATATCATAATCTTAAATAAATGTGAAACAAGTGTATTTTTTCATCATACTATACTTATGATAGGAGGAAAGGTAGCCAGGGAAGATGATGGTACTTGGCAATAATAAAACAGTTGTTTTATTCAAACAACAGTTGTCTTACCTCTCTGAGTCACACAGACTGAGGTAGAATCTAACTTAAAAATCATAAGCACACACCTACAATAACATATCATCTTTCCCCTAACCAACAACGAAAGTATTTTTCTCAGAGCTCGATATTAAATTTAGGACAACCTAACAGCAGCAGAGACTGCCTCTTTCTTCTTCTTAGCTTTTGCTCCTTCCATTACCTACTTGCCTGCCAAAAACAAAATCTATATAGTGTTAGCTCAATATGGTTGCCTCCAAGTCATTTTACTAGACACTATATAACATCACCTCTAAAGTTACTGTTTCCTTTGACTTTGGTGACTTCTGCTGTGTGACATGGAAGGAATCTTTGAGGGCATCATCGATGTTTGCAGACCTTCAAGTAGCTGGAGAGAAGCGCACATAAACTCAAAAGTAAATTAAAGTGATTGCCATATAGAAATTAATGTAGTGTCCTGTATACTTACTCTAGAAGTTGGCTGAATCCTGCGGACAGACCTACGTGGTTCCATTCCATCTGATGCTTTTGAAGAATTATCATCCAACGCCTTGGCCTCTTCAATCTTGGGTAACCTCCCTGCAGTAGGAGCCACTTTCCCTTTCCCAGTAGTGGTCGAGGAGGAACTATCTTGGCCTTGTTGTGAAGATGATGTGATTTGCTCTTCCCCTGTTCCCTTGGCTGGATCCCTGGAAGTTGATGCAGGACCTTTGTTCTCTCCACTCTGACCAACGGCATCTTCAGATTCCATATTTGAGGATGTTGTATTACGAGAGTCCTTGCGGGGAATTATCCTAGGTGCAGCAACCGGCTTCTCTTTGGTCTTGGGCGCAGGTTTGAAAGTCTTGGGCTTCGTTGTTGTTGTTGTCTGTTTTTCTCTCGGTTTAGAAGGCAATCTCCAGCTCCCTGGTCCTGGATTTTGGGGCACAATTGGTTTCACAGCCTTAGCTGGTTCCTTCTGTTTCCGAGTTTGATTGCTCGCCTCTGAAATGTAGTGTTTGCTCACGTCCATGAACTTCCTTGTCTTTCCAGGTTTAGGGACACCATAGATCACTTTTGCTCCCTGCGTTTGCAAACCGGTTCTCTTCATTCGGAGTGGACCAGGATTGCCCTCCTTTCTCCCGATGTTAAATGTAGTCTCTGAAACACCGAGGTCAAGAACACCAGTCTGAGGCGGTTTACCTAAATCCGGACCAACGACAGTTTCCATTTTTGTGTCTTTTCCTTCAGCCACAGGAGATGGAGCTCCTAGTCTAGGACGCTTCTCCTTTGGAGTATCACCCTGCAATTCAAATTTTCGAGTCATTCAAAATAGCAAAGCATCCAAAACGAAGCTTCTAGCTTCACAGAAGGGTCATAGTAGTACCTCATGTGACGAGCTGATGTTTTCTCCTGAAGTAGAACATTCAATCCACCTTCCATCTTTCCATACAAGAGAAGGACGAAGATTCCAAACTTTGATAGTCAAAGTCTCTCCTTGTGCTGCCAAAAAGAAAAGTGACAAACAGTTTAGAACATGAAAATGAGATATCTTCATCACACGTCTTTACGAACCTGGAAAATGCACAGTCACTGTATTTTCATCATTTTTGTTCTTCTCCGTGATAACACCCTCCAACCAACTAAAGGAGAACAAAACACATAGATAAAGCTTCCAAAGTTAGTGGAACGAATAGAATAGGATTTCACAAAACGGAAAATTCAAAACAATTCAGATTTTGTGTTGTGGGATCATTGCTGTTACCTGTCATGAACCCACGAGTCTACCCTATCTCCAATTTTCCACACAGGATCCCCAATGGCAGCTCTACGCCTCTTCCTGGTTCCTTCATATGGCAGGGCAGTAATAGAACGAGCAGTTCTTATTTTCGGGGCCTCATCACCTTCACCTTTGAGGGCTACCCACTCCTTCAGCTTATCTGTTCCTGATAAGAGATAAAAGAATCGGATCAACTAATAGAGTACTGCACATGCATAAAATATAATAATGGAAAGTGGGTGATTATATACGGTTACATATATATCATACACTTGGAGCAATATGTAAAGTAAATGAAAGATAACGATCAAATACCGATCACTGCAAGGACAACATAAAAAAATTTATGGCCAACTAATAAACCTTGTTCTACAGAAAGGTCACTGAACAGCACATAAGCTTTCCCATCCTCTAAGCTCAATACATTGGCAGAGTACCATGCGGTTCTTAATTCAGGTCCTTCCTTGAAAACCTACATAGAAATTTTTTATCTCCATTACAAAAAGAAACACAACCAGCAGCGAGCAGTTTGCTATAGAAAGTGTATATATGCAAACATAGCACAAACCTCTACATGAGAACCTTCCTTGATGCACTCGTCGTTTGTTTTTTTCATAATCTGCTCACTTTCAGTCTGGGTGTCAATCGAAGATTTTGACCCAACTTCTGGCTCGAAAACTACAGCAGTGTGTTTAGCCACGTCTGCACTTATATGACCTTTCTGTCCATTTGTTTTCTTTCCAGTGGCAGAAACTAGACCTAGACCATCAGCTGCTCTCACGGAGCCATCCAACTCAGTATGCGCAGTGCTGGGACTAGCAAAACCTCTATCACTAGTAGTCTCAGTTTCTTTTTCTAATACACCCACTTTACAAGGCTGCGCTTTCTCAGATTCTTGAGCCTGCCTCCAATAATTACTTGGACCCACCTCCACCAGCTTATTGAGCGACGGAGGATGACCCATTGAAACAAGTATTCCAGCTTGTGAAACCGCCTCTGATGCCAGTTCTGCTGCCTTAACAATAGACTCCACATTTTCAGCTCGTTTGGTGGCCGCTGTGGCAGCCTCGACCCTCTTCTTAGCCGCCTCTCTGGCAGCACTAAGGAACGGACTGGAGCTGACCACTGCACCTTCACCCTTCAAGACAGAAGCAGGGGTACCCTGGCCTTGAGTTAGTACATCATTTGACTTGTGGAGATCATTACCCTGATAAGAAACACTAGGAAGGGATGCTTCTTCAGCCATTAATTTTGCCTGAAACGCCGCATTAGCTGCGACATTGGCGGCGGCAGCTGCAGCCTTTGCCACTGCAGCGGCAGCAGCTATGGCAACAGCAGCGGAAGCTAATCTGCCTTGAGTTTCTGGCTGGAGGCCAGCATGCCTCTGTTGCTCTATCTGCTTCCATACGTATTCGCTGTGACTAACGGCTGCAGTAGCGAGAGCAGAAGCATCCTCTGCATGCATCTTAGCCTCATTAAGCTTATCAATGGTATCTGCCGGCAACACAGATCTCTGCTTAACTTCAGATACAAGGTTACCACCAAAAATTGGGGATTGCAAAGATGATTTCATTTTCTTCCCAGGGAACGTAGATACCAGGTTCATAGGGACTGCAGAGATGGAATCAACACTGGCCAGTGTGCCTGCGTTAGAAGTCAGACTACCCGGAGCAGCTGTAATAGGTACAGGTGTTGATATAGAAACAAGAGGTGAGACCACTACTTCTGTCTGCTGTAGCGAATTCAAAATGCTTGGATCAGACTCCACAGAGACTGGCATTTTCTTCCGTTTCCTTGATTTCGTCCCAGTGGAGTGTTGAGCAGGTGCTACAACTGTACTGGCTGGCTCAAGTGTTTGCGTCCCTTTGAAAACATTGCCTGAAGTTCCACTCAGAACATGCTTACCGCCAGAGTAAGGCAAGGAAGATTCTTTTGTGGGTGTCAATTTTACAGATTCGGTGATCGGGAAAACGGGGAAACGAGAACCAACATCGAACCCACTGGTCTGCGGAGAAGCAAGCCACGGGCTGGGGTAAGGGAGAGGGGACATCCAAGCCGTATTATGTCCAATATTCGTAACTGATGCAGCTTGATGAGCATGTGATGAAGAAGGCAGTGGTGCAGCAGCTGAACCTCTCTGAATGCTTCTTGATTGTAAAGTTTCGAGGGGAGTTGACAAACTCCATAAAGGTGATGAGAGTGGAATTATGGGTTTCGTCGCTGAACTCACTTTGCTACTGGTGTGACTCATTGACGGGGTCTCTGTCTTCCCTGGAATGCAGTTTCGGGTATTTAGCTACGGAATGCAAACAGCAGCAGAGCTGAGAAATAAAATATAACCATAAGAGCTGAATAAATCGAACTAGAAACCTGCACGTGATTGCAATGGCGTTTCAGGACTAGAAACACGCATTCTCTGAGCCCTCACAGCACAAGCACGCCATGCTTTCTCCCAAGTGCCTCTCCCACCATCTAGAGAAGTTCAGAATGAACATGCTTTGTCTCAAAAATGGGTAATACAATAGGTTAAGAGAATAATAGTCTTACCTGCACCACCAAATGCAGATATCATATAAGCTTCATCGGGTGCTGTCCCTTGGCTGTAACGGGAGAAAAAAAAACAAAACAATTATAATTTTGTAAGACAGTAAGATGTGCAAGAACTCTGAATGAGATCGCTACTGAGTCTCTCTGACTCAACAAAACTTACGAGCACGTAACATAGAACTTACATTAGACCACCATAAACAAAAATCTGTGCACGTAGTTGCACTTGTTGCGAGTCAGTGAAAGGTCGACGAAAAATGCTTGAGGGAGCAGTAGAATTCATTTCCGGTAGACTAGTCGTGGGGGCTGAAAGGGTACCAAACGAATTAAGAACAGGAGTCTGAAGACTTTGCTGTTTCTCAGTAGAGTGTGTGATTTGAATAGAAGAACCAGAACTCTGATTAACAGCATTTGCTTTGCCTGCACTTTGAAAATGTTGAAAAGGTGCAGCTCCCTTTACACTATTTCCTTTTCTAGAAGTCTCTTTTCCTGCAGATTTAGGTGTTCCCCTGGGTTTACGCTCAGATTTTGTTTTCGAAGACTTCGCAGCTGTTTTCTCTAAGCTAGATTTTGACAGAGATCCCACCACCATCTGAATAAACAAAAGCATATGCTACGTAAGGATGATAAAAACATAATGTAACAGCATTCGCTTTGTCTAGTGATGAAACTATGTTGAGATATAGATCGGACGTACCGGAGAGACAAGGGTAGTTTCGGAAATTTCCACTGCTTTCCTTGTATCGGAAGTCAAGTTCAGCCCACTGCTGGAGGTCGGGTTTCTATCCAAGACCGGAGATTCGGTAGCCATCAAACTCAAAGTATTCTGATCCTCTGTCTTATTAAGTTGTAGTTCGGTCATCTTACGAGCTGGGGAAGAAATGACATGAGACCCTAAATCTGTAGCAGCGTTTTCAGTTCCAGTAACATGGGACTTTACAAAAGGCTCAGAACTTGTAGAAGCACAGGACACTCCTACTTCAATTACACCACCTGCAATATCCGCAAGGACAGGTATATATTTTCGATGAGTGCACATTCTTTTATTCCACGAATCTAGAAAAGGAAAAGCATTGGTCGTCCCAAGATCAAGACCGGTAAAACTTAGTCATAAGTTTATAGTAACTGCATTTTTTAACAGACACATTCTCTTATTTAAAATTTACACAGATTATTGATACTATCGTGGAAACACACCTAATATGTATCTTTTTAATAAACCATTCTAAAAAATCAGAAGAAACTTCTTGCTGCTACATGATCATACACACTCACCTGTGGGGTGTGAAACAGGAGTCGCAACTGTCTTAATCCCACCGGTAGCAGTCTTAGCCAAGGAGCTAGCACTAGGGTTTTCATTTATGGCATCGTTGTCCAGAACTGACTGAGACTCTGGGGAAAACGCAAAAGAAAAGAGATTACTTCAACATAAATCGAACCATCAAAGGGTAAACAAATATGGTAAGGTCTTTACGGAAGGACAATATACAAAGAAAAGACTACACGTGCAAATACTACGGCCAAAAAAAAAACATTACCAGGGACGTTTACAACTTCTGTTAGATTTTCTTCTAAAATTCTTCCCTCACACTGCTGAGGCAAAACATGGCCAGCGGCATCAGCATCTACTGCATCCTTTGGCCCTTCAGAGGCAGGACAGCCTTCGACAAATTGTGAACTTTGGTGAGTATCTTCAGTCTGCTTCCTAGGCTGTTGTACAATATGACCCCCTGAATTACTTGCTTCCACGGGTGGAACAGTTTGACAATTTTCAGGTTCGGCAGATGAAACCTTCCCGGTTACAGAGAAATTGACTTGCTCATTAGCCTCAGATGATGTAGGCACCATATGTAAATCTACTGCAGATGTAAGACTGGCAGCAGGTGCTCCATCTTGGCTTAGATGTTGCGATTCTTCAGGTTTGAGAGGAAATGCTTCACATTCTTTACCGTCAGTCATTGTCCCTGAGAAATAAAAGGTATACACATACACATGTAGAGTGTTATAAATAAGTAATTATGATATATCAATTTTGTATGCAATTACCGAACCAAGAGTATGAAACTATATATCAAAAGAATGAGACAATATAATTACCTGATTTGTCTATTGGAATGGTGTCAGACTGAGAATTTGACTCCACCAGCTTGGATGCGGAGTCTCTTATAACATAACCAACAGACTCAGACACAACGCTTTCAGATAAGACTTGAGAGCTCTTGGCATCCTGATCTGTATGAATTCACAAATATTCACATACCTAATATGTATCTTGCTAAATATACCATTCTAAAAAAAAAAATCAGAAGAAACTGCTAGAAAGAAAGTTTCACATGATCATACAAACTCACCTGCGGGGTATGAAACAGAAGTAGCAGATGTCATAATCCTACCGGATGCAGCAGTCTTATCCTCTTCCTGGCAATCTGCCACAGCTTCAGTCCGAAGATTAGCCAAGGAGCTAGCTTTAGGGTTTTCATTTAAGGCATCCTTGTCCAGGATTGACCGAGTCTCTAAGGAAAACGCAAATATGGTAAGGTCTTAACGGAACGACAGTATACAAAGAAAAGAGCACGTGCAAAAAAAAAAAAAAACATTTACCAGGGACGTTTACAACTTCTGTTAGATTTTTTTCTAAAATTGTTTCCTCGCACTGCTGAGGCAAAACTTGTCCAGCGGCATCAGCATCTACTGCATCCTTTGACCCTTCAGAGGTAGGACAACCATGGAGAAATTGTGTACTTTGCTGAGTATCTTCAGTATGCTTGCTAGGTTGTTGTGCAATATGAATCCCTGAATTACTTGCTTTCACAGGTGAAACAGTTTGGCAATTTTCAGGTTCGCCAGATAAAACCTTCTCGGTTACAGAGAAATTGACTTGCTCATTAGCCTCAGATGATGTAGTCACCATATGTAAATCTACTGAAGATGTAAGACTGACAGCAGAAGCTCCATCTTGGCTTAGATGTCGCGATTCTTCAGGTTTGAGAGGAAAGGCTTCACATTCTTTAATGTCAATCATAGTCCCTGAGAAATAAAATGTATACACATACACATGTAGAGGGTTTATATATAAATAATTATGATATATCAAAACCCAAAAAAAAAAAAAAAAAAAAAAAAAAAAATGCAGAACCAAGAGTATAAAAGTATATATCAAAAGAATGAGACAACATAATTACCTGGATTTTCTTTTGGAATGGTGTCAGACTGAGAATTTGACTCCACCAGCTTGGATGCAGAGTCTCTTGAAACATAACCAACAGACTCGGATACAAAGCTTTCAGATAAGACTTGAGAGCTCTTGGCATCCTGATCTCTATCATTGGCATTGACAGCTAATTCCATGTTTTGTTTGAGATAAGATATGCGAGCACTACCTTTCTTATTGTCACCCTTCCTAGACACATCACCATCTGTGGATTCAACCATTGAGTCCATTTGCGAAACATGAACACTTTCTGAAGTCTCAACTCGAAGTATCTCTGTATGTGTCTGAGTCTGAAAAGTAGATTCATGTTCACTGCTTGTTATATTTGGTAATACCCCAGTGAGTTCCAAAGATGCTTCAACTGTTGCGCTGGTATTGGCACTGCTGACAGGAAGATCTTGGCATTGGATCCCTGAAACGTCTGGTTCAGCTACCTCAAGAGAAGAGAGAGCTTGGTCCCCTCTTTCTAGTACCGTGACATCAGATAGCTCCATATCCTTCAGATCAGACTTAGCAGTGTGGTCGCTGATATCATTTTCATCATTGAAAAGCTCTGGAAGCAAAGTGGTCTGATTATGATTATTCAACTCACCACTAGCAGAAACCCCAGTCTGTACAGTTCCGTGGCTACAATCGATTTCCATCCTTGATTCTGTGTTGGCTTCGTCTTCTGTTTGGTCAAGAAGACTATCAGTAGTCTCAGTTCTTATATTGGCATGACCACCAGTATCCACAGCCTCTACAGTCCCGGTATCTGAAGGTAAAACGACATTGTTTTCCTCCATGGATGCCTCTTCCGTAAGGGTTTGGTTATGAACACTATCAGTCGTCTCAGTTCCTATCGTATCAAGACCAGCAGAACTCACATGAGCTAAAACTGCATTATTTTCCGCAACGGTTTGGTCAAGAAGACTATGCGTTGTCTCAGTCCCTATCTTATCATGACAAGCAGTATCCACAACCTCTACAGGCACAGCGGCTGTATTTGAAGCCAAAATGGCATTATCTTCCGGCTCCTCCTCCACAAGAGTTGGTGAGTCATCTTTCAGCGGGACCTGTTCCTGTGCAGCATCTGTCTTGCAGGAGTCTGCTGGAGTATCATCCACAGAAGGGTTGGTGGGAGTTTCCTCTTTGGAAAGAATAGTCTCAAGGCCAGGCTCCAATTGATCCATTGTGCAGCCTAGATCACCAGATTTCTTGATAGAATTATCTTTCTCTCTTACAATGACTTGGTCGTCCTGTCCAACCGAATTCAAAAGCATTTCAACGGATTCTGAGGAAGTAGCCTCAGACCAAACATTAGTATGCCTAGAAATGGCACAAGACTCAGTTGCAGCTGAGCTAAACACTACACCACTACTTGCACGAGAGAAATCCTCAATCCAGTTACTATCTTCGTTACCCTCAATACCAAGAAAAGCCTCAGTTTCGACTAAACTATCAAACCTCAGATGCTCGTCAAAATCAAACCTTGGAAGAGACACCGGAGGAAACTTAGTGTTAGCTTCACCAGCTAAATGGAGATTCTGGTTTTGAAAGTCACTGTCATCATAATCCATGGGGCTATTCCTGACATATATGAGAGAACATGTGTAAAAATCAAAGCTTTAAACAAAGAGATGAATTCAACTCGAGTGTATAGAAACGCTACCTCCCTCCATTCGGCGACGAAAACCGACCTCAGATGTTCCCTAATCGCACGTTCATCTACTGCTCCACCAAAACAATAGCAAACTCGTCAATACTATCTACCCTCTCGCATCCGTTGCGTCGGTGGTCAAGAAGGTTAAACTTACCGGAAAATTCAAGCTGATGGGGCGGACCTAGGGTTCCGGCGAAGAAAAGAGGTTTGGCGAGTGAAGCAGATTGGGAGAGAGAGAGAGAATGATCGATTAATTATTCGATTTACTCAGGGAAATCAAACGAATAATAAATTTAAATTATAAACAAAAAATATGGATGCTCATTCCGCTACATCCACACTGACACGTGTCTTATTTCCTCAATCTTGCGGCTAGTATTGAATTTAACAAAAAACATCTGATAGTAGGTTTTTTAAACGTGAAGTTCACTCGAGAGAAAATTTAGTGACCGAGAGGTAAATAAACGGGAGTCTTTTTTTTTTTTCTCACAATGACCAAAAGGCAAGAGGCACCTGCGCGTATATTCATTTTTGATTTGCAAAAAAAAATATTTATTTTATATAAATGGTAATATATGCTTTTAAATTTTTATATATATATATATATATATAATATTATATAATTATTTAATATATTTCTAAATGCAATCATTTTAGAATTTATAATGAATAATTTTTTTTGATCCGTCAACTGTTACGACCATATTTTTAAAATATAACTCGTGTGTTCGTGTAAATGTATTTTTATGGATCAAAATTTTAATGTAAAATAAAATGGTTATCTATTTTTATATTTGATTTATACGATTAAATAATTCAATATATTATCTAAAATTTTATGGTTTATATTATGTATTTTTATAACACTTTTATGTTTTTAGACGTAGTTAATATACCAAAATAAAAAATAACCACCACGTAATAATAAAATCTTGTTACATTTTTGACATTGATTAAGTATAACTAGGTGACCGGTCCGCACCCTGTGCGGGCATAAGAAATTTAAATATGGATAAATATTACATTGTTTTTAAAAGTAACAGATTTTACAACATAATACCACCGTCTTTGGGAGAATTCATCAGTCATGGAAAAAAGTTGGTAGTTCATATTTGAGATGGACGAGAGGGAACACAGTAACGTCAATAGGAAGAGGCAGATATTGTGTGTATGTATAATTGCAAAGTCACAAAATATTTTGTGTGTTTAAGAAGATACTTTCATTCAAAAAATGGAATAAATAGTGTATAGTTTTAGAAGTAACAAATTTTATATTCACATTAATTAGACTTTTATTGTATATGTGTCGTAATTCTTTATTTTAGGTGAATAATATTATTTTTCCATAAATAATAAACAAACATTTATGTAGACATATTAAAAGAAAATATAATAAAAATCAAAATATTATCCATAAATAATATAAATTATGAAGTACAATTCTCGATAAAGAAAGCAAATTCAATTAGAAACCTGCAAAAAATTAAATAAAATTTGTAAGCAATTTGACGGATTAACATTATTTGATAAATTTATAAATTTCTAAATTTTATTGAACATGAAATAATATTAAATTGACATATCGTCATCGGTCTCCTAACTCATCACAACCCATCTGGCAAATACAAAAAAATAAATAATTGTAGCAGTTTATATATTTTAAAATTTGTATTTCAAAAAAAAGTAGATAAAAATTACGTACCGTGACTACGGAATATTCTGAAAAACTTGTTTGTAGACAAACATTCAATGCTTTTGTCTGCGGCTTCCTTTTTTTACCATTTATTAGGATTTTTAATCCAGATCTCGACTTAACTCTTGAAAGTGCAACTTTGCCTTGCATTTTGTAAGCATTTTATAAATTATTTTATAATTATGATAAATTTATTCTTTAAACAATGATAAATAATTAAAAATAATATTAATAAACATTTTTGGATTTTGTAATATTTAAAATAGTTATTATATAATTATATTCGAACACAATTCATCAAGTAGAGTATAAAACTATTATAATTATCTTATATAAAATTCCGTTCATTATATTTTATAGTTTATAAATATTAAAAGTAATAAATAAAACATTATTAATCATTCAATAATTTCGAGAATTAGTTTCCATAAATTGTTATTTGTAATATTCGTTAGATTATATGGCAAGTGATGTTAAATGATTTTAGACTTATCTTAAATTTTTAAATCTAAACGAAATAAATAAAAATTAAAAACAATCGACCAATGAAATTATAACAATTTCTTGAAACTTCACCTATGAACCTCAATCTGCGTTAGATCAGTCCACGAGATTCACAAAAAAAATCTAAATCCCTTACAGGTTAGGTTACTTAAACGTAGATTTGTCCATTTGACATATATGCACCATGTTGGTAAGTTGACCACGATTATTGGTGGAACTAATATCCGGTCTAATAAAAAAAGGTAGCTGGTTCGATTATTAATTTTCTAGGTTGTTTGACTGCTTTGAAATATTTTGGCTTATTTGCAATGTAATATGCTAACTTATTTTATGTTATGTCTCTCTCTTTTTGTTTTGCCTTTTGCGTATTTAATTTGATAATTACTACTATGATTTGATAATAATAAATAGTAGTAATTCATTGATCATCTTTTTGCCAGACGTTACAATCTCATTCAATCTAGCCTGCATATATTGTCCAATTATGATGAAATCAATCTTGTTGATTGACTGATACACACGCTTCAAAAAATGACTCAAGTCATAGGACAAACTTTGGCAGCTTCCATTTCAATGTTGGCAGTATCAAGACCATCCAACATGGAAGAGTCCTTGCTAACCAAAGAAACTTTGAGAAGCAAGAAAGATAAAAAGACATCTATACTATACTAAAAGGGAGATAATCTCCACTTCTAGCATGTCCACGTCAGCAAAAATAATCCTCCAATCAAAACATTTCGTTTTACATGTCATCTTCGAAACTGGTTTTATTTTGGGTTTTTTCTTAGCAATTTAAACAGCCCATTAAGCCCAAAATGCCTCCCTTACGCTCCCCTCAAATTCAGAAGCTGCGTCTCCGTCCTCAACGCCTTCGCTAGCTAATAGCTCTTGAGATCTTCGATTTCACTTTGCTCTTTTTTTAGGTTCAAACTTCTTTTGTTGCCTTCTTTTTCCCAGATCTGCTTCCATTGATTGAATAATCCTATTTGCAGAAAACTCTACCCAGGAGCCGATCATGTTGTAGCTACTGAATTGCTTAGACAGAAAGAGAATGTGTAGGCAGAATTGTTGCGCGAAATCGTCACAAGAGGAGGAGGTGATTTCACCACCTGATGAGAATCTCTTGATCTACTGTAAACATGTTCGTCTCTACAACATTCTTCGCATTCGCTCTCTTTACAACGTAAATCAATTACGTCTCTCTCTATCTGAATCATTCTTTTAGCTCAGCTGATACTGGTTGTCTCTCTCACTCATGGTCTTTTTGTTTTTCATGCAGCCATCGTTTCTTCCTAGATTATTGAGCTACAAAATTTAAGCAAAAGGCAAAAAAAAAAGAGGTATGATTCTTCTTTTTATCCTTTTCTCGGGTCTAACTATGGAAACTCATGAATGGTTTCTTCTCTGTTGTGTGTGTTTTTTGGTTTAAGTCCGGATCTGCTGGGATTGTAGTTTTTAATTATAAGGATTGTAATAACATGTTGCAGAAAACTGAAGCTGTCTTTTATTATTTTCTCTTCTTCCGGCAATTTTGTTTCTAATGTTTTTGTGGATTTAGGTGAAGTGGTGACGGATGGTGAGAAGTCGAAGGCGGGGAAGAAGCGAGCTAAGGCTCCATGGGCAAAGCCACTTTCTCAGTATTCTCAGGTGGGTCAAGTTTAATCAGTGATTGTGTTTTTTATTGGTTTGATCTAATAGTCTGTGAATTGCGCTTTCAGGTTTAGCAGTGTGCAGTTCATGTAATATTTTTAGTAAAGGTTTGGTCTTTCAGTTCATGAGGAACGAGTTTAGTTGTCTGCATGTCCGGTTCTTTTATAGTTTTTGCCGACAAAACTCAGAAGTATGTTGTTATGTATGTGTCTTTGTGACTTTCTGTGGTCTGCAAGTTACGCATTGAGGGTTTAGCAGTGTGCAGTTCGTGTAATATTTTTTTGTTGTTGAAGGTTCGGTCTTTCAGTTCATGCCCAACGAGTTTAGTTGGCTTCATGTTTGGTTCTTTTATATTTTTCTGACAGACCACACGATGTGATATAATGAACAATATTTGGGTCTGTGGCAGGCATACTTTGATGCGCCCGGGGTTTAGTAAATTTAAATTTTTTATATTGGCCAATTTGTAACCACTGTTATTGTTTTCCATATTCATATTCATGAACGGAGTTTTAGTGAAGGTGATTTCCTTGAAATAAGCAGATGATGCTCAATCACCAAAAGCTTACACAACCGAAGATTACCTCAAGATCACTGAAGAGCAGCTCAAAGCTTCGTCTCCTGGTAAAATCCAAAGAGAGGATCAAATTCAGACTCAAGAACGTGCTGTACAAAGCCAGCCTGAAGGTTAGCATGTCATCAGAAGTCTCTCATATCTTCTTCTAACTACTTAAAACCATTCTTCAAAACTGCTGATGACCACTGTTTTGTTGTAGTTACATCGAGAGAGACCATGGCTGCATCTTCTCCAAGGCAAGATTAAAAGGCACCCAAGATCTGGATCTGCCCTTTCTGCTTCCAGCGGAACCCTTTCCCTCCTCACTACCACATGATCTCCGAGACCAATCTCCCCGGCGAGCTTTACCCTCTGTACACCACCGTTTAATACGCGCTTCCTTCCACCGCCGGCCAATTCGATCCCAGAACCGGCGCTGCTCCGCCTCAGACGCCTCCTCATGTGTTCGTGTTTGTTCTCGATACGTGTATGATCGAGGAGGAGTTGGGGTTCGCTAAATCTGCACTTAAGCAGACGATTGGGTTGCTTCCGGAGAATGCTTTGGTGGGGTTTGTGTCTTTTGGGACGCAGGCTCATGTTCATGAGTTGGGATTCTCGGAGATGTCTAAAGTTTTTGTCTTTAAAGGGAATAAAGAAGTGTCTAAGAATCAGGTTTTGGATCAGTTGAGGCTTTCCTCGAGGAGAGTTCCCACTTCTGGGTTTCCCAAAAGAGCGCAAAATGGGTTCCAGAGTGCTGCTGGTGTCAACAGGTTCTTGCTGCATGCCTCGGATTGTGAATACACACTGGACTTGGTAAGTTACGGTTGATATGTTTGTGCTGGTAAATGATTATATGTTGTGACGTGGATTGATGTTTGGTATGCAGCTTTTGGATGAGCTGCAAACAGACAATGGCCTGTTCAGCCCGGTCATCATCCCCAAAGATGCACTGGTGTGGTGTTGAGTGTAGCTGCTGGATTGCTTGGAGCTTGCTTTCCTGGAACTGGGGCTAGAATCGTTGCTTTGGTCGGAGGTCCATGTACAGAGGGCCCTGGAATGGTTAGAGCTTGGATCCTATAAATAGGCGTTCTATCACAAAATCTTTGATCTTTTCTCTGCTCATATTTGATTCTTCTTTAGGAGATATATATACATTTGTAAAAGAAGTTGATTGTGAACAAATTATTTCCTTGGCAGCGATGCACTCCTTATGTGAGACACCTACCAATGTAAGTGTTATTGACTTAGTTCGCTTTCTTATCAACGTGCTGGTGGTATTTATCATCTAATTATATCATACTTAGTGGTAGACAACATCAACATGGAGGTGTTGTTAGAGGTAGTTGAGGCAGAGGCCAAGCTGGTGGTGGCAAAGACAATAAATGTGGCCTAGCTAAAGATTGTCAAAAGTGGGATTGAAAAATGGAATAAAAGTTCCTAACATGGTATTAGGAAGAACGTGTAGATAATAATAATGGAAGGTGTCCTACATTTGTGGATCATCAGGTGAGCACGCTTCTGTGTCTAGGAGCAGCCGGAGCTAGATCCATTGTTGCTCAGACTTGTGCATTAATTTTTTTCATAATTCAGTGGCTACAGGAGGTGGCTGGAGGAACAACAGAGGTTGTTTAATAAAGTGTTGCGACTCAAGAGCACCTGACCGATAGCGAGCTTAGGATGTTTGTTGATGTGCGTGGAGAGGAATACAGTTCAAGGCAACTTCAAAGCAATAATGTTTAACCGCATTAGATAATTGTTTCTCTCCATATTCTTTTTTTTTGTAGAGATTTATGTATGAAAAAATGGAGAAAGTAAAATGATTCAGAAGAAAATCTACAGTTTCATTTAGAGAAAGGTCGAAGATGATGGCTGGTTTGGTGAATATCAGAGTCTTCAGCTAAGCTCTACTAATTTTTTTTTCACAACTTACAACGATAGTTATTCTGATATTGAATTTGGGATGGATTACAAATCTTTCATTTAGTTTTCAATAGCTAATCGCACATTTAATTTTCAGGCTCTGTGCTACTGTTGATGTGTGTGTTGATCATTTGGACAGGACCAAATTACTTTGAGATTGATTTGGATATGCACAAGTTCAATTTATACAGAAAAAAACGAGAATGTTTCAGGGATAGGATCAAGAATGAGATCCTACTTCTTGGTTTAACTATTCAATTTATACAGAAAAAAACGAGAATGTTTCAGGGATAGGATCAAGAATGAGATCCTACAACTATTCAGAAACTTGAATAATCTCTCAAAATTTTGGTTTTTATGTCTTTTGTTTGTAGAGTGTAGTTGAAGTAAAAAAATTGTTCTTTCTAACACAATGTCTATCACCAAAAGAACAAGATTCATTTTGCGAAATGAGGTGATGTGTTAGGGTGAACAAGATTCATTTCGCAAAGTACCGATATGTTATAATTATAACTAACAAACAATGATGGAGATTCCAGATCTTATTCACTACAAAGATCACATAAAGAAAAAATAATTCATCTAATCACTGGGGTAGCAAAGAGACAAAAGCAAAACAGAGAACATGTTAACGTATTTGTATTAAAGAGGCAAAAGGAGAAAAACCAATGTCCTTTTTTTTTGGGACAACCAATGTTCTTTTTGTAAACCACTGTGACCAGAATTGCTCCGAAAATATATTTTCTCTATAAATTTTATTAAGCAGTGACAATGAAAGACGAGAGAAAGCAAGCAAATTTTAGATGAATAATTGTTTCTATATATTTTTGAAACTATTTATGAAAAATTTATATTGTCAAATGGCATCTGATATTACAACTAAAGCTGTTTTTATTTATTCTCAAATGTAACACTACATCATTTTGAAAGATGCCAAGCATTTATATTGCTAAGTATATTCTTTAGACGAAGAGATCCTCTATCTTGGACAGCATCTCCTATGTTCTGGGACACAACCAAACCGAAAACACCACCGAGTAGCACAAAATGTAGAACTATATTTTTAAGATGAAATATCAACAATAAAATAATACATATCACATTAAACACTAGAAAAAGAACAAAAAGAAACAAATAAAACATATCCACAATTAGCTTATAGTCAAATATTTTCTACTCTAATTGCTCACCTAAAATACAATATAATTACCAAAAAAGTAAAATTTATCAAACCCATCTGATATACACACATACCCAAAAATTAAGTCATCACTTCCATCTAGATTAATAAATCACAAAAATTTCTAAACAACATCAAATAACAAATCGATTAAAAATAACAAACAAAAATAAAATAGGTTTGTTTGTTTATAGCCTAATTAATGGCTATAAGCGAATTAAAAACAAAGAAAATTTGGTTGCAAAGAAACTCAGAAATGCAAACGCTGAACATGGATTGATCATAAAGAAGATATTTATGCATAAAATTATGAACATACTCCTAAAGAAGATAATCAAATTAATAATCACTGGTAACGAACCAAAATAAATGTGAAAATAAATGATAGAAAACTTTCTTTTCATAAAACAATTTATAAAATCTGTTTTACAATTATTAATAATAGTTTTAAAATTTAAAAACACTTCAAATTTAGCATTAAACAAAATGTTGATGTAAGCTTTTGAGGTCTTTTGGCAGACTTTTTGAGGATTGTTCTATAATGGGTAGCAGTCATCAAAACATCATTGCAAGCGGCATCAACTCATATTAATTTTAAATACCATATAAAATTTCTAATACTGCTACTTAAAACTTCATTGTTAATAAATAGTTCAAGCTCACTGATTTCAAGCAAAAAAATATAAATCTTTCAACATCTACTATGTTAGAATAGTGATACAATATGTTCTCAGATTTTACACGTGTAATACATGGTTTATTTCTATCCTAACCAGATAAACTTTATCTATGATTAATAATTTGTTTTCATGATAATCCAATATATAAAATAAAAAAATATTTGGATCATAATTTAGATTTAACTATTCTTTATTCATTTCACATTTGTTGATCTTTCTATATGTATTTTTAGATAGTAAAAATGATAAATTGTCAGTTTTACTTTTTTCTAATTCAATATATGATTTATTATTTCAGCAAAGGATGCAATATATGTGCGTTATCATATTAAATACATTTATATTTTTATAACCCCGGGCGTAGCCCAGGAAAAATGTCTAGTTATTAGTAAACACATGATGACATTGCAAATTAAGCACCAGCAATATAATATTAAGAAGGGAAAACCAGGATTGGCGTCAGCTGTCCTTCTAGGTCAAGTAGACCTTTAGCAAAAGCAGCTGCAGACATCTGGTCACCATATGCGAACCAGTTCAAACATTATTTTTTTCCAACACATATGCTTAATTATCTTCAGTAGTATCAATGTAAAAGGTGTACGTACCTGAACACGTCCCTCGTCAGAGCTGTAAATTTTAAGGTCATGACGGTATGTACTATGGAGACGAAGCAAACCAGTCCCTTCACCTGAAAAAAACATGTAATTTAAGGCCATTTCATCGGTGAAATACTCCAAAATAAAAGTAACAGATCAGGGGGCCTTACTGGATACATATTGTATCGGATGAATCTACCAAGCTCTTCTGCCTGCATGTAGATGAAGCAAACATCAATAAGTTAAACAATTCTTCCATATTTGGAAAACATATATATATATAACAATGACAAATTAAATGGTAGAGTATGTAAACACATGTTTTCTACCAGCGTGAGTTAGAACACCACCGTATTGAAGAATCATAAGGGCCTCTACAGGTTTTTCTTCTTCGCCTTCACCATCCCACTTCAGCGGCTTCAGTTGAACCTTCCTGTATATCCATGAGAAATTTTCTCCCTACGCCATTCCAAAAAGTTCTCTGATGTGAGAAAATGACCTCATAAATTAAATAAAAAATGCATAATGCTAGTTTACTTATAAGATAGTCTATTCAACAAAAAAATGATATAAGATAGTATTACTAAATGATACTATGTAATACTTTCCCCGGACTATATTCAAAAAAAAAAAAGTACTAAAGAACCTCTTCAAGAACTGCTTTAATTTGGCGAAGCTTCTCAGCATGTTCAAGGTCTTCTGGATCACTATCACTCTCACGACCTGGTCTACATATAAAAAAAGAAAGACCATATTGTCGTTACCAGTATTCAACACATGGAAAAGATAGACCAGACATGATTTTTGGAGACAAGACACAAATAGTTGAGTTTAGGGTTTTACCTTGTACGGGAAACTAACATTCTTGTTGCATCTAATAGGTCTTACAACTGGACTGCACTTTTTAGTTTTGTCTACAAAAAGAAGAAAAAAATATAAAATGAATCAAGGCTCTGATAAAAGATGGATGACAGAAAAGCTGGAGTCTCTCGCACCTCAAGCACACAAGCAGCATCGTCGTAATACTTTAATAGTATGAGAGGAGAGATTTGTGAATAATACTTTAAAGAATGAAAATAGAATGTTTGTATTTTAAGACCTTGGGTGTCTGCTATATATATACAGTCGATTTATTTCTCATATTAATGACACACAATTTTGTGCATAATAAATAATAAAATCGTTTAAAGAAAGATATTAAATGTGTATTGTCAAAAAATGATTTGCATATGATATGATTTTAACTTACGCAAGTAATCCATATTAGAAAGGTAAGTTATTAAAAACAAACAACCTAATTAGAAACATTAAAATATTTTGTAAGCAATGTAATAAATATGATATCAACATGCGCAAGTTTACCGTTTGAATAATAAGGAAAGTTTTTAATATTTGTCTTAATTCTAAATCTTGCCCTAGGGTAAACTAAATCGATAATATTTAATGATTTCAACTTGCGCAAGTAATCCATATTGTAAATAAGTGATTTGCATATTTAATGATTTCAACTTGCGCAAGTAATCCATATTAGAAAGGTAAGTTATTAAAAACAAATTTTGTCAATAAGTTATTTGTATATTTAATAATTTCAACTTGCGCAAGTAATCCATATTAGAAAGTAGCCCTGCGACTTTGGTTTTCTGAAACCAAACCGAACCGTCAGTTTTTGGTTAACCGAAATTTTAAAAACCATTTCTGAAAGTAACCGAATTAAATTTCGGTTCGGTTCGGTTCAGTTTTCGGTTATTTTCGGTTTTCACCTAAATTTCCGAAAATAACCGATTTTTATGATTTTTGGTTAATTTCGGTATAGGTTTTTAAAAAAGTTCGGATTTTCCGGTTAAATTCGGTTATTTCCGGTTTGGATTTTCAGTTATTTACGGTTACTTTCGGTTATTTTCGGTTTTTCCAAAAAAAAATAATCAAAAACCGACCGAAAACCGAAATATTTTTTTAAGTCGTACCGAACCAAACCGATCTCGAAAACATAACCAAACCGGAAACCGAAAATGTTGGTTCGGTTCGGGGCAAAGTCGCAGGGCTATTAGAAAGGTAAGTTAATAAAAACAAACAACCTAATTAGAAACATTAAAATATTTTCTAATCAAATGTAATTAATATGATATCAACATGCGCAAGTTTACTGTTTGAATAATAAGGAAAATTTTTAATATTTATCTTAGTTCTAAATCTTGCCCAAGGCTAAACTAAATCGATAATTATTATCCCCTAGCTATATATGGGCTTAACAAAATCGACAATAGTTTTGGGCTTGTTTAGATAAACGATTGATTAAAATAAATGAAAAATAAAATTCAAAAAAATCGACCAATAGAATTATAACAATTTTTCTGAGAAGCTCTATATTAATGCCATGTCAGCAAAAATCACTAAAGTGACTTCTCTTTTAATGTATAGGAGGATTTATTGTTTACCCAGATTATAGGAAACATTTTTTAAATAAATAAACATAATTTGTTATACATTATTTTAGGAAAATACATTAATTAAACTATAAAAGACAAGAATACTAAAAGATAGGTAAATTTATTACTTCAGTGACATTCAAATGTAAATAACTTTGAAAACTAAGGGGAAATTTATATTGGTACTTCTCTTTTAATAATAGAGATGTCTTGAAGAATAAAATCACATACAGCAAAATTATCACTACCGTAGTAAATGTAATGTCTCTTTTCTTTTTTGTTAATTAATTAACGGTCTAGATTAACCTGGTAAAAATGGTTATTTGTGAATTAGGCAAACAAAAAAGTAATTACTTTTTTTTAGCGAGAGGTTAAAGAGCGATATACCATGCTCCTCGATCTTAATTCATCGAGATTAGATTTTTACAATCGGTCAAATTGTTCAGAACGTCCTTATCTCTATGCTGGTTGGCTCCAATGGACTGATCCACGAACCGGGGCACATCATTCCCTTCCTTTTCAAAAAGATTTATCCTCAAATCTGAAACATTAAAAGGAAAAGGATTATAAGCAAAAGAACCATAATCAACACAATGCTCACCTTGAGTTCGGTCCGTTTTTTCAATGGAAGATGATTCTTCTTGGTTGGCTTGATGACCACAAATTTGTTCATCTAGCCCCTCCATTGGCTCATATGTGAAGTCATCGAAAATTTGTAATGGATCTTCCTTTTCTGGTTCGGTTTCAACGTTCTCATTCTCCAAAGTCACCAACGGTCTTTGCTTTCGACACTTGTTAGCGTAATGACCGATCCTATGGCATTTGAAGCACCTGGTAGAATGAGCTTTGCTTGTAGATTTCACAGTTTTGCTTTTATCAGAAGGCAACACATTAGTTTTCAAATTAGAATTTGAAAGAGAAGAAAAATTACTTTGATGTTTTGGTGCAATAAAAGTGTTGGTGTTTTTTTTCTTTTTTGAGTTGTCGGATAGCATGAATTGCCTTATGCAACATCTTCTCCAAACTGACATAAGTCAGAAGCTCTTCTGATCAAACCCATCATAGTTGCGTCTCTTGGCTTTGGAGAAGGGACGATCACCACTTCTGACCCACTTCTCATCATCATCGATCATGTTTTGTCTCTTCCTTTGGTTTTTTTTTTGTTTCTGCACAAATCAAACCCATTAGAAGCAAACTGTTTCTTATTTCCAAAAATTATTTGCTCTTTTTCTAACACGGTTTTAAAAGAAAAATAAACGTCTTGTTGTGCTTTTGATTTCTTGAGAAGTCAAAACATCCTGAAAAAACTTAACAAAAGAGTTAGCAAATAAAAATCTGCACACTCTCAAAGTGTTTAGGTCACGATTTTTAGGTGATCACTCAGAGTTCTTTCCACTAGTACAAAAGATGATAAGCAGTCAAAATTCAGCAATCAAAACCCAAAACAAACTTTTGTGGTAAAAAGAAAAGAGAAAGAAAGATGAAGAGAATTTTGATATGTATCCACCTGTAGAAGATATAAGTATAAGGACCTCTCAGTAAATACTAGATACTTAGAATACCTAATGTACGATGTATATATACTGTAATCTTATGAGTAATACAAACCATTCAGTCATATTCTCTTTATGGTATCAAGAGCCATAGATCCCTAATTTTTCAAAACTCTCTTGGCCGCCACTTCTACTCTTCTTCTTCTCACGATTTTTCTTTTCACTGATTCTTTGAATCATGTCGAACTCTCCGGCCTCTTCCACTGAAACAATCATTGTTTCCAATACCACAAACCTTCTCAACCTTAATATGACCAACGTTACGAAGCTCACAGCATCCAACTTCCTCATGTGGAGCCGTCAGGTTCACGCCCTACTCGATAGCTACGATCTTACGGGATACATCGATGGATCAGTTGTCATGCCTCCACCCATGATAACAACGGATGGTGTGATCTCAGCGAATCAGGACTACTTCTTGTGGAAGAGACAAGACA
The DNA here is from genome assembly GCF_000309985.2 of Brassica rapa. Classification (NCBI taxonomy): domain Eukaryota; kingdom Viridiplantae; phylum Streptophyta; class Magnoliopsida; order Brassicales; family Brassicaceae; genus Brassica; species Brassica rapa. The sequence goes on from NC_024802.2 coordinate 10,674,307, forward strand.
GACTGATCTACAATGCTTTGCTCGGCGCTATTACCGTCTCCATTCAACCGATACTTCCACTACCATAACCTCTGCTAAAATCTGGGACACGTTCTCTTCTACGAATGCGAAGCCTTCTCGTGCTCACATCAAGCAATTGTGTCAACAAATCAAAAACTAGACCAAAGGGACGATGTCAATCGATGCGTACATCCAAGGCTACACTACTCGATTTGATCAACTTGCGCTTTTGGGCAAACCGTATGAACTCGAGGACCAGATCAAATACATTCTTGAAGGATTCCAAGAGGAGTACAAGCAACTGGTTGATCAGGTTGAGAGTCGTGATTCGACACCATCAGTCACGGAGGTTCACGAGAAGCTTCTCAATTCGAGGTTAAGCTCCAAGGTACTCTGGCGTCAGACGGTGCTTCCAATAATAGCTAATGTAGCTAACTACCGTGGATCCTCTCTTCATACTGGTAACCGCGGAAACTTTCAAGGTTCTAACAAGAACAACAATCAAAGCAGGAACAACAGGAATGATCAGACTTTGCAACAACAACAACAGTTCTCCTCGCGCAATGACAACAACCATGGCTATCAAGGCAAATGCCAGTTATGCGGTGTTTACGGTCACAGCGCTAGACGTTTCTCTCAACTTCAAAACACTGCTGCCGGGTCATCTCAGTCTCGTTCCTATGCTCCTGCTTCGACCGCTTGGCAGCCACAAGCAAACATGGCGTCTGCGTCTTCTTACAATCCTCACAACTGGATCATGGACAGTGGAGCTACACATCACCTCACCACTGATCTGAGCAACCTTGCCCTTCATAAACCGTACACATGTGGAGAGGAGGTCACCATTGCTGACTCTGGTCTCTCAATCTTGCATACTGGTTCAACATCTCTTAAAACTTCCTCTCGCTCATTTAACCCTTATGATATCCTTTATGTCCCTAACCTTCATAAAAACCTTATCTCTGTTTATCACTTGTGCAATTCTAATAACGTATCTGTTGAATTCTTTCCTACCCACTTTCAGGTAGGGATGTTAAAATGGGTAAACCCACCCCATTTAGACCCACCCCATTTATAACCCACCCCATTTAGAACCCAAACCCGTTTAGACTCATTTAGTTTTAAGGTCTATTAGGGCTCCCCATTTAAACCCACAAATTTTACTTTGACCCATTAAGACCCATTTAGACCCATTTAACTCTTTTTTTTTTTAATTTGTTTCATACCTTTCTTGTTTTATTTATAGGTTTAGCTTCCTTCAAAGGCTTCTTTGAACAAGTTTTCAAGTGGCATTGAAGATGATGAGTCCCAAAGCTGTGATTCGTTTCACTACGTGTCACTAACTTCGTACCGCAATGCATAACACTTGGCCCTTTCTTTGCCATCTTCTTCTACTCCCACTGACACAAAGTCTTCCCAAACGGGCGATGTTTTACGTCTCTTGCGTTGAGCTTGAGTTGATTCCCCTACTTGAGTTTCACTTTGCTGTGCTTGTGGTTGTGTATCTTCTAAATTTATCTCAGCTAGAGTATCTTCTTCATTCATGTCTATTAACTAATCCATGCTGTAACTAAAAGAACAAAAACAGATTCTCTTAATCAATCTAGATTCTAGCACAATCACAAACACAAAACATAAGGAAATCACAATCACGTCACAAATATATAATCAAATAATATCAATGGAACAAAGCAAATCATATCATAATCACAACACATTCATGTATTATTATCTGGAACTTGCAGTGATGATGAAGAAGTAAAGCGACACAAGAAGAGCATTAACGTTTACTGATCCTAACCACAAACACAAGTAGATGAGAGATGATTACTCCAATAAACCACTAAAATAAACGATACCCAGAAGATATAAACATGGAAGTTGATAGGAAGAGAGATCAAACCTTTGATGCTTGTAGAAGAGATTGAGATTAGGCGGAGTCTCCGCCGCGGAGAGAAAGAGTAGACAAATTTTTTTTTTTTGATATGATTAGAAAACCCGTACATAAAAATTAAACGACAACGTTTTTGATTAAAGAAAAAAAAACTTAAATGGGTTAGTAGGGTCCTCATTTATTTTAGCTAAACCCCATATAATAAATGGGTCTTAGCCGGATAACCCATTAAAAACCCAGTACACTAAATGGGTCTAATTAGGTATTAATTTATTTTCAATACCCATTAAGAACCCGCTAAAGAAACCCGTTATAACATCCCTACTTTCAGGTGAAGGATCTCAACACGGGGGTCCAATTACTACAAGGCAGAACTAAAGACGAGTTGTGCGAGTGCCCAGTGACATCCCCAAACACCATCTCTCTCTTGGCCAATCCAACACCAAAAACTTCATTTTCTTTTTGGCATTCCCGTTTGGGACATCCTTCTTTATCTACTCTGCAACATGTTGTTTCAAAATTTTCTTTGCCTTTATCATCTTCTTCACAAACACCATGTTCTCATTGTTTCATTAATAAAAGTCATAAACTCCCTTTTTATTTAAGTACAATTGTCTCAACTCAGCCTCTCCAATACATCTACACAGATGTTTGGACTTCTCCCACTCTCTCCATTGATCAATTCAAATACTATCTTATTTTTGTAGACAATTATACACGGTATACATGGTTCTACCCCCCCAACAAAAATCCTAAGTAAAAGAAACTTTCATTACCTTCAAGGCCCTTGTCGAGAAGCATTTTGATTCAAAAATCCGCAACTTATATTCAGATAATGGTGGAGAATTCATCGTCCTGCGATCCGTCTTATCCTCCAATGACATCTCTCATCTTACCTCTCCACCACACACACCCGAACATAATGGAATCGCGGAGCGCAAACATCGACACATTGTCGAGACGGGGTTAACTCTTCTTCATCAAGCTAAAATACCAACAACGTACTAGACGTATTCCTTTGCTGCCGCGGTCTATCTAATTAACTGACTGCCATCTCTGGTGATCAGAAACGACTCACCATACCAGAAGCTTTTCGGGAAACCACCGAACTACCTCAAGCTGAGAATATTTGGTTGCTTATGCTTTCCTTGGCTGAGACCGTATACGGCGCACAAACTTGACGATCGATCATTACCTTGCGTCTTTATTGGCTACTCCATCACGCAAAGCGCCTATTTATGTCTCCACCTCTCGACCGTTCGCATTTATACGTCTCGGCATGTTCTGTTCGTCGAGTCTCACTTCATATATGCTTCGGCTGTTCTCGACAAGGCTCCTGATGATCACCCCTCTCCAGCTCTCTTCACTCCACCTACTCAAATACCGATCTTCACGACACCACTCGTACAACACTCGTCGCCTTTACCCCCGAGCCAGAATCCTCCATCACAAGTGTCGCTGCCTACTCAGACGCCTTCTGTTCCTCTAGAACAGAACACGAATATAGGTACATGAACTAATTCAACTAATACACTTACTAGTTCTGCGCAGGTACAAACAGAGACACCCACAAGCTCTTCCCCACCTCATCCGCCTGCACCCCAACCAAATCAAACCACCGAACCAGAACCGCAACCATCTCCTACACCTTCAGCTACCTCAAACAACCCGATCCCAATGCCTTCACCACCAACACAAGTTACAAATACTCACCCTATGCAAACACGAGCCAAGAACAAAATCTCTAAACCTTCCAAAAAGCTTTTCCTTCTCACCACAAAACCAAACCAAAAACCCTCGATTCCAACTACTCTTAATCAGGCCTTGTGAGACCAGAACTGGAGACAGTCCATGTGTGCCGAGTACAACGCTCAACTGCAAAACCAAACCTTTGAATTGGTTCCTCCAGAACCACAACAACATGTCATTGCTACAAAGTGGGTAGCAATGACATGTGTTCTTGATAGGTATAAATTGCGGTGGGTCGCACGAGGGAACAACCAGGAGTATGGCATTGACTATGCAGATACATTTAGCCCCTTGGTTAAGTTTATTACCATTTGGTTAGTTTTTCAACTAGCGGTCTCGCGATCGTGGAGTATCAAACAACTTGACGTCAACAATGTCTTCCTGCAAGGCACACTATTTGACGTTGTCTATGTCACACAGCCACCTGGCTTTGTTGATTCGGATAGACCACACCATGTTTGTCGTCTAAAGAAAGCTTTATATGGTCTCAAACAAGCTCCTCGAGCTTGGTACCAAGAACTCAAGACTTTTCTCTGCGCGATGGGTTGTCAAAATTCTCTTGTTGATACTTCTGCGTTTATCTACATCAACAGTCCGCATGTTGTCTATATCCTGGTGTATGTTGACGATATTATCGTCACAGGCAGTAGTGCTGATCTCCTCAATAAGTGTATCACAGTTCTCTCGGCTAGATTCTTATACAAGGATCCAACCGATTTCCTCTACTTTCTCGGTGTAGAAGCCACACGTACTCATCATGGTCTCCACTTGATGCAGCGGAAGTATATTCAGGATCTGTTACAGAAGATCAACATACTGGACACCAAGCCTGTGACAACACCTATGGCCACCTCGCCTAAGCTGGCGCTACTCTCCGGCACAGCGCTTGACGATCCAAGGGAATATCGAGTGGTGTTGGGCAGTTTACAATACCTCGCTTTTACTCACCCATATATCGCTTATAGCGTCAATAAGCTGTCTTAATTCATGCATTGCCCTACTAACCAGCATTGGCAAGCCACTAAGAGGATCCTCCGTTATCTAGCTGGGACTATGTCGCATGGAATTTTTCTGCCGACCAAATCACAGTTGACACTTCACGCATTCTCCGACGCAAACTGGGCTGGAGATACAGACGATTTTGTCTCCACAAATGCCTATATCCTATATATGGGAGCTACACCGATAGCATGGTCATCAAAGAAGCAAAACAGCATCGCCAGATCGTCGACTGAAGCAGAATACAGATCATTAGCTAACACGGGTGCAGAAATGAGATGGGTCTACTCGATGTTAACCGAACTTGGTGTTACACTGCCGACGACACCTGTGGTCTACTGCGACAACGTCGATGCTACCTATCTCAGTGCTAATCATGTGTTCCATTCGAGGATGAAGCACTTGGCCTTAGACTTCCATTTTGTCCGCGAGAATGTGCAGTCCGGAGCATTGCGAGTCACTCACATATCGACAAAGGATCAACTCGCTGACGCCCTTACGAAGCCATTATCACGATTCCGGTTTCAAGAACTGATGAGCAAGATTGGAGTGACTAAACTCCCTCCATCTTGAGGGGGTATGTCAGAGAGATGTATGATAGATGGATCATGGACACATGACGCACTCTTCACTGGTCGTGGATGGACATGATAAAATTCTAGAGGAGAATTTCAACTTTTGGAAACAAGAAACAATGAAAAAGAATTTGATTCACTGTACTTGGAATTTGAGGCGCTATTATGAGCAATGGAGTGCATGTTACATATATCGACATGTCAAGATTGTGGTACCGATTGTAAAAACCTAATCTCAATGATTTAAGATCGAGGAGCATGTTATATCGCTCTTTAACCTCTCGCTAAAAAAACTAATTGCCTATTTCACAAATAACCCTTTTTGCTAAGTTAATCTAGACCGTTAATTAATTACTTTTACTCTAATAGTGATAATTTTGCCGTGTGTGATTTTTATTCTTTAAAACATTTCTCTTACCGTACCGTTATTAACGTTTACCTCTTGCCTTTTGGTCATTGTGAGAAAAAAAAAAAGACTCCCGTTTATTTACCTCTCGGTCACTAAATTTTCTCTCGAGTGAACTTCACGTTTAAAAAACCTACTATCAGATGTTTTTTGTTAAATTCAATACTAGCCGCAAGATTGAGGAAATAAGACACGTGTCAGTGTGGATGTAGCGGAATGAGCATCCATATTTTTTGTTTATAATTTAAATTTATTATTCGTTTGATTTCCCTGAGTAAATCGAATAATTAATCGATCATTCTCTCTCTCTCTCCCAATCTGCTTCACTCGCCAAACCTCTTTTCTTCGCCGGAACCCTAGGTCCGCCCCATCAGCTTGAATTTTCCGGTAAGTTTAACCTTCTTGACCACCGACGCAACGGATGCGAGAGGGTAGATAGTATTGACGAGTTTGCTATTGTTTTGGTGGAGCAGTAGATGAACGTGCGATTAGGGAACATCTGAGGTCGGTTTTCGTCGCCGAATGGAGGGAGGTAGCGTTTCTATACACTCGAGTTGAATTCATCTCTTTGTTTAAAGCTTTGATTTTTACACATGTTCTCTCATATATGTCAGGAATAGCCCCATGGATTATGATGACAGTGACTTTCAAAACCAGAATCTCCATTTAGCTGGTGAAGCTAACACTAAGTTTCCTCCGGTGTCTCTTCCAAGGTTTGATTTTGACGAGCATCTGAGGTTTGATAGTTTAGTCGAAACTGAGGCTTTTCTTGGTATTGAGGGTAACGAAGATAGTAACTGGATTGAGGATTTCTCTCGTGCAAGTAGTGGTGTAGTGTTTAGCTCAGCTGCAACTGAGTCTTGTGCCATTTCTAGGCATACTAATGTTTGGTCTGAGGCTACTTCCTCAGAATCCGTTGAAATGCTTTTGAATTCGGTTGGACAGGACGACCAAGTCATTGTAAGAGAGAAAGATAATTCTATCAAGAAATCTGGTGATCTAGGCTGCACAATGGATCAATTGGAGCCTGGCCTTGAGACTATTCTTTCCAAAGAGGAAACTCCCACCAACCCTTCTGTGGATGATACTCCAGCAGACTCCTGCAAGACAGATGCTGCACAGGAACAGGTCCCGCTGAAAGATGACTCACCAACTCTTGTGGAGGAGGAGCCGGAAGATAATGCCATTTTGGCTTCAAATACAGCCGCTGTGCCTGTAGAGGTTGTGGATACTGCTTGTCATGATAAGATAGGGACTGAGACAACGCATAGTCTTCTTGACCAAACCGTTGCGGAAAATAATGCAGTTTTAGCTCATGTGAGTTCTGCTGGTCTTGATACGATAGGAACTGAGACGACTGATAGTGTTCATAACCAAACCCTTACGGAAGAGGCATCCATGGAGGAAAACAATGTCGTTTTACCTTCAGATACCGGGACTGTAGAGGCTGTGGATACTGGTGGTCATGCCAATATAAGAACTGAGACTACTGATAGTCTTCTTGACCAAACAGAAGACGAAGCCAACACAGAATCAAGGATGGAAATCGATTGTAGCCACGGAACTGTACAGACTGGGGTTTCTGCTAGTGGTGAGTTGAATAATCATAATCAGACCACTTTGCTTCCAGAGCTTTTCAATGATGAAAATGATATCAGCGACCACACTGCTAAGTCTGATCTGAAGGATATGGAGCTATCTGATGTCACGGTACTAGAAAGAGGGGACCAAGCTCTCTCTTCTCTTGAGGTAGCTGAACCAGACGTTTCAGGGATCCAATGCCAAGATCTTCCTGTCAGCAGTGCCAATACCAGCGCAACAGTTGAAGCATCTTTGGAACTCACTGGGGTATTACCAAATATAACAAGCAGTGAACATGAATCTACTTTTCAGACTCAGACACATACAGAGATACTTCGAGTTGAGACTTCAGAAAGTGTTCATGTTTCGCAAATGGACTCAATGGTTGAATCCACAGATGGTGATGTGTCTAGGAAGGGTGACAATAAGAAAGGTAGTGCTCGCATATCTTATCTCAAACAAAACATGGAATTAGCTGTCAATGCCAATGATAGAGATCAGGATGCCAAGAGCTCTCAAGTCTTATCTGAAAGCTTTGTATCCGAGTCTGTTGGTTATGTTTCAAGAGACTCTGCATCCAAGCTGGTGGAGTCAAATTCTCAGTCTGACACCATTCCAAAAGAAAATCCAGGTAATTATGTTGTCTCATTCTTTTGATATATACTTTTATACTCTTGGTTCTGCATTTTTTTTCTTTTTTTTTTTTTTTTTTTTGGGTTTTGATATATCATAATTATTTATATATAAACCCTCTACATGTGTATGTGTATACATTTTATTTCTCAGGGACTATGATTGACATTAAAGAATGTGAAGCCTTTCCTCTCAAACCTGAAGAATCGCGACATCTAAGCCAAGATGGAGCTTCTGCTGTCAGTCTTACATCTTCAGTAGATTTACATATGGTGACTACATCATCTGAGGCTAATGAGCAAGTCAATTTCTCTGTAACCGAGAAGGTTTTATCTGGCGAACCTGAAAATTGCCAAACTGTTTCACCTGTGAAAGCAAGTAATTCAGGGATTCATATTGCACAACAACCTAGCAAGCATACTGAAGATACTCAGCAAAGTACACAATTTCTCCATGGTTGTCCTACCTCTGAAGGGTCAAAGGATGCAGTAGATGCTGATGCCGCTGGACAAGTTTTGCCTCAGCAGTGCGAGGAAACAATTTTAGAAAAAAATCTAACAGAAGTTGTAGACGTCCCTGGTAAATGTTTTTTTTTTTTTTTTGCACGTGCTCTTTTCTTTGTATACTGTCGTTCCGTTAAGACCTTACCATATTTGCGTTTTCCTTAGAGACTCGGTCAATCCTGGACAAGGATGCCTTAAATGAAAAACCTAAAGCTAGCTCCTTGGCTAATCTTCGGACTGAAGCTGTGGCAGATTGCCAGGAAGAGGATAAGACTGCTGCATCCGGTAGGATTATGACATCTGCTACTTCTGTTTCATACCCCGCAGGTGAGTTTGTATGATCATGTGAAACTTTCTTTCTAGCAGTTTCTTCTGATTTTTTTTTTTATTTTTTAGAATGGTTTATTTAGAAAGATACATATTAGGTATGTGAATATTTGTGAATTCATACAGATCCGGATGCCAAGAGCTCTCATGTCTTATCTGAAAGCGTTGTGTCTGAGTCTGTTGGTTATGTTATAAGAGACTCCGCATCCAAGCTGGTGGAGTCAAATTCTCAGTCTGACACCATTCCAATAGACAAATCAGGTAATTATATTGTCTCATTCTTTTGATATATAGTTTCATACTCTGGGTTCTGTATTTCTTCTTCTTCTTTCTTTTTTTTTTGGGTTTAGCGTACAGCCGGTAATTGCATACAAAATTGATATATCATAATTACTTATTTATAACACTCTACATGTGTATGTGTATACCTTTTATATCTCAGGGACAATGACTGACGGTAAAGAATGTGAAGCATTTCCTCTCAAACCTGAAGAATCGCAACATCTAAGCCAAGATGGAGCACCTGCTGTCAGTCTTACATCTGCAGTAGATTTGCATATGGTGACTACATCATCTGAGGCTAATGAGCAAGTCAATTTCTCTGTAACCGGGAAGGTTTCATCTGCCGAACCTGAAAATTGTCAAACTGTTCTACCCGTGGAAGCAAGTAATTCAGGGGGTCCTATTGTACAACAACCTAGGAAGCAGACTGAAGATACTCACCAAAGTTCACAATTTGTCGAAGGCTGTCCTGCCTCTGAAGGGCCAAAGGATGCAGTAGATGCTGATGCCGCTGGACAAGTTTTGCCTCAGCAGTGTGAGGGAAGAATTTTAGAAGAAAATCTAACAGAAGTTGTAAACGTCCCTGGTAATGTTTTTTTTTTTTGGCCGTAGTATTTGCACGTGTAGTCTTTTCTTTGTATATTGTCGTTCCGTAAAGACCTTACCATATTTGTTTACTCTTTGATGGTTTGATTTATGTTGAAGTAATCTCTTTTCTTTTGCGTTTTCCCCAGAGTCTCAGTCAGTTCTGGACAACGATGCCATAAATGAAAACCCTAGTGCTAGCTCCTTGGCTAAGACTGCTACCGGTGGGATTAAGACAGTTGCGACTCCTGTTTCACACCCCACAGGTGAGTGTGTATGATCATGTAGCAGCAAGAAGTTTCTTCTGATTTTTTAGAATGGTTTATTAAAAAGATACATATTAGGTGTGTTTCCACGATAGAATCAATAATCTGTGTAAATTTTAAATAAGAGAATTTGTCTGTTAAAAAATGCAGTTACTATAAACTTATGACTAAGTTTTACCGGTCTTGATCTTGGGACGACCAATGCTTTTCCTTTTCTAGATTCGTGGAATAAAAGAATGTGCACTCATCGAAAATATATACCTGTCCTTGCGGATATTGCAGGTGGTGTAATTGAGGTAGGAGTGTCCTGTGCTTCTACAAGTTCTGAGCCTTTTGTAAAGTCCCATGTTACTGGAACTGAAAACGCTGCTACAGATTTAGGGTCTCATGTCATTTCTTCCCCAGCTCGTAAGATGACCGAACTACAACTTAGTAAGACAGAGGATCAGAAAAAGACAGAGGATCAGAATACTTTGAGTTTGATGGCTACCGAATCTCCGGTCTTGGATAGAAACCCGACCTCCAGCAGTGGGCTGAACTTGACTTCCGATTCAAGGAAAGCAGTGGAAATTTCCGAAACTACCCTTGTCTCTCCGGTACGTCCGATCTATATCTCAACATAGTTTCATCACTAGACAAAGCGAATGCTGTTACATTATGTTGTTATCATCCTTACGTAGCATATGCTTTTGTTTATTCAGATGGTGGTGGGATCTCCGTCAAAATCTAGCTTAGAGAAAACAGCTGCGAAGTCTTCGAAAACAAAATCTGAGCGTAAACCCAGGCGAACACCTAAATCTGCAGGAAAAGAGACTTCTAGAAAAGGAAATAGTGTAAAGGGGGCTGCACCTTTTCAACATTTTCAAAGTGCAGGCAAAGCAAATGCTGTTAATCAGAGTTCTGGTTCTTCTATTCAAATCACACACTCTACTGAGAAACAGCAAAGTCTTCAGACTCCTGTTCTTAATTCGTTTGGTACCCTTTCAGCCCCCACGACTAGTCTACCGGAAATGAATTCTACTGCTCCCTCAAGCATTTTTCGTCGACCTTTCACTGACTCGCAACAAGTGCAACTACGTGCACAGATTTTTGTTTATGGTGGTCTAATGTAAGTTCTATGTTACGTGCTCGTAAGTTTTGTTGAGTCAGAGAGACTCAGTAGCGATCTCATTCAGAGTTCTTGCACATCTTACTGTCTTACAAAATTATAATTGTTTTGTTTTTTTCTCTCCCGTTACAGCCAAGGGACAGCACCCGATGAAGCTTATATGATATCTGCATTTGGTAGTGCTGGTAAGACTATTATTCTCTTAACCTATTGTATTACCCATTTTTGAGAGAAAGCATGTTGATTCTGAACTTCTCTAGATGGTGGGAGAGGCACTTGGGAGAAAGCATGGCGTGCTTGTGCTGTGAGGGCTCAGAGAATGCGTGTTTCTAGTCCTGAAACGCCATTGCAATCACGTGCAGGTTTCTAGTTCGATTTATTCAGCTCTTATGGTTATATTTTATTTCTCAGCTCTGCTGCTGTTTGCATTCCGTAGCTAAATACCCGAAACTGCATTCCAGGGAAGACAGAGACCCCGTCAATGAGTCACACCAGTAGCAAAGTGAGTTCAGCGACGAAACCCATAATTCCACTCTCATCACCTTTATGGAGTTTGTCAACTCCCCTCGAAACTTTACAATCAAGAAGCATTCAGAGAGGTTCAGCTGCTGCACCACTGCCTTCTTCATCACATGCTCATCAAGCTGCATCAGTAACGAATATTGGACATAATACGGCTTGGATGTCCCCTCTCCCTTACCCCAACCCGTGGCTTGCTTCTCCGCAGACCAGTGGGTTCGATGTTGGTTCTCGTTTCCCCGTTTTCCCGATCACCGAATCTGTAAAATTGACACCCACAAAAGAATCGTCCTTGCCTTACTCTGGCGGTAAGCATGTTCTGAGTGGAACTTCTGGCAATGTTTTCAAAGGGACACAAACACTTGAGCCAGCCAGTACAGTTGTAGCACCTGCTCAACACTCCACTGGGACGAAATCAAGGAAACGGAAGAAAATGCCAGTCTCTGTGGAGTCTGATCCAAGCATTTTAAATTCGCTACAGCAGACAGAAGTAGTTGTCTCACCTCTTGTTTCTATATCAACACCTGTACCTATTACAGCTGCTCCGGGTAGTCTGTCTTCTAACGCAGGCACACTGGCCAGTGTTGATTCCATCTCTGCAGTCCCTATGAACCTGGTATCTACGTTCCCTGGGAAGAAAATGAAATCATCTTTGCAATCCCCAATTTTTGGTGGTAACCTTGTATCTGAAGTTAAGCAGAGATCTGTGTTGCCGGCAGATACCATTGATAAGCTTAATGAGGCTAAGATGCATGCAGAGGATGCTTCTGCTCTCGCTACTGCAGCCGTTAGTCACAGCGAATACGTATGGAAGCAGATAGAGCAACAGAGGCATGCTGGCCTCCAGCCAGAAACTCAAGGCAGATTAGCTTCCGCTGCTGTTGCCATAGCTGCTGCCGCTGCAGTGGCAAAGGCTGCAGCTGCCGCCGCCAATGTCGCAGCTAATGCGGCGTTTCAGGCAAAATTAATGGCTGAAGAAGCATCCCTTCCTAGTGTTTCTTATCAGGGTAATGATCTCCACAAGTCAAATGATGTACTAACTCAAGGCCAGGGTACCCCTGCTTCTGTCTTGAAGGGTGAAGGTGCAGTGGTCAGCTCCAGTCCGTTCCTTAGTGCTGCCAGAGAGGCGGCTAAGAAGAGGGTCGAGGCTGCCACAGCGGCCACCAAACGAGCTGAAAATGTGGAGTCTATTGTTAAGGCAGCAGAACTGGCATCAGAGGCGGTTTCACAAGCTGGAATACTTGTTTCAATGGGTCATCCTCCGTCGCTCAATAAGCTGGTGGAGGTGGGTCCAAGTAATTATTGGAGGCAGGCTCAAGAATCTGAGAAAGCGCAGCCTTGTAAAGTGGGTGTATTAGAAAAAGAAACTGAGACTACTAGTGATAGAGGTTTTGCTAGTCCCAGCACTGCGCATACTGAGTTGGATGGCTCCGTGAGAGCAGCTGATGGTCTAGGTCTAGTTTCTGCCACTGGAAAGAAAACAAATGGACAGAAAGGTCATATAAGTGCAGACGTGGCTAAACACACTGCTGTAGTTTTCGAGCCAGAAGTTGGGTCAAAATCTTCGATTGACACCCAGACTGAAAGTGAGCAGATTATGAAAAAAACAAACGACGAGTGCATCAAGGAAGGTTCTCATGTAGAGGTTTGTGCTATGTTTGCATATATACACTTTCTATAGCAAACTGCTCGCTGCTGGTTGTGTTTCTTTTTGTAATGGAGATAAAAAATTTCTATGTAGGTTTTCAAGGAAGGACCTGAATTAAGAACCGCATGGTACTCTGCCAATGTATTGAGCTTAGAGGATGGGAAAGCTTATGTGCTGTTCAGTGACCTTTCTGTAGAACAAGGTTTATTAGTTGGCCATAAATTTTTTTATGTTGTCCTTGCAGTGATCGGTATTTGATCGTTATCTTTCATTTACTTTACATATTGCTCCAAGTGTATGATATATATGTAACCGTATATAATCACCCACTTTCCATTATTATATTTTATGCATGTGCAGTACTCTATTAGTTGATCCGATTCTTTTATCTCTTATCAGGAACAGATAAGCTGAAGGAGTGGGTAGCCCTCAAAGGTGAAGGTGATGAGGCCCCGAAAATAAGAACTGCTCGTTCTATTACTGCCCTGCCATATGAAGGAACCAGGAAGAGGCGTAGAGCTGCCATTGGGGATCCTGTGTGGAAAATTGGAGATAGGGTAGACTCGTGGGTTCATGACAGGTAACAGCAATGATCCCACAACACAAAATCTGAATTGTTTTGAATTTTCCGTTTTGTGAAATCCTATTCTATTCGTTCCACTAACTTTGGAAGCTTTATCTATGTGTTTTGTTCTCCTTTAGTTGGTTGGAGGGTGTTATCACGGAGAAGAACAAAAATGATGAAAATACAGTGACTGTGCATTTTCCAGGTTCGTAAAGACGTGTGATGAAGATATCTCATTTTCATGTTCTAAACTGTTTGTCACTTTTCTTTTTGGCAGCACAAGGAGAGACTTTGACTATCAAAGTTTGGAATCTTCGTCCTTCTCTTGTATGGAAAGATGGAAGGTGGATTGAATGTTCTACTTCAGGAGAAAACATCAGCTCGTCACATGAGGTACTACTATGACCCTTCTGTGAAGCTAGAAGCTTCGTTTTGGATGCTTTGCTATTTTGAATGACTCGAAAATTTGAATTGCAGGGTGATACTCCAAAGGAGAAGCGTCCTAGACTAGGAGCTCCATCTCCTGTGGCTGAAGGAAAAGACACAAAAATGGAAACTGTCGTTGGTCCGGATTTAGGTAAACCGCCTCAGACTGGTGTTCTTGACCTCGGTGTTTCAGAGACTACATTTAACATCGGGAGAAAGGAGGGCAATCCTGGTCCACTCCGAATGAAGAGAACCGGTTTGCAAACGCAGGGAGCAAAAGTGATCTATGGTGTCCCTAAACCTGGAAAGACAAGGAAGTTCATGGACGTGAGCAAACACTACGTTTCAGAGGCGAGCAATCAAACTCGGAAACAGAAGGAACCAGCTAAGGCTGTGAAACCAATTGTGCCCCAAAATCCAGGACCAGGGAGCTGGAGATTGCCTTCTAAACCGAGAGAAAAACAGACGACAACAACAACGAAGCCCAAGACTTTCAAACCTGCGCCCAAGACCAAAGAGAAGCCGGTTGCTGCACCTAGGATAATTCCCCGCAAGGACTCTCGTTATACAACATCCTCAAATATGGAATCTGAAGATGCCGTTGGTCAGAGTGGAGAGAACAAAGGTCCTGCATCAACTTCCAGGGATCCAGGCAAGGGAACAGGGGAAGAGCAAATCACATCATCTTCACAACAAGGCCAAGATACTTGTTCCCAGTCAAGCACTACTGGTAAAGGGAAAGTAGCTCCTACTGCAGGGAGGTTAGCCAAGATTGTAGAGGATAAGGCGTCGGATGATAATTCTTCAAAAGCATCAGATGGAATGGAACCACGTAGGTCTGTCCGCAGGATTCAGCCAACTTCTAGAGTAAGTATACAGGACACTACATTAATTTCTATATGGCAATCACTTTAATTTACTTTTGAGTTTATGTGCTTTGCTCTCTAGCTACTTGAAGGTCTGCAAACATCGATGATGACCTCAAAGATTCCTTCCATGTCACACAGCAGAAGTCACCAAAGTCAAAGGAAAAAGTAACTCTAGAGGTGATGTTCTATAGTGTCTAGTAGTAAAATGACTTGGACGCAACTATATTGAGCTACGAGTCTAAGACTATAGATTTTGTTTTTGGCAGGCAAGTAGGTGATGGAAGTAGCAAAAGCAAGTGCACATAAAAACCTAAAAGGAAGTAAGAGGCAGTCTGCTGCTGTTTGGTTCAAGCTCCGTTGTTGGTTGGGGGAGAGATGATATGTTATTGTAGGTGTGTTTTTGATGTTTATTTTAGTCAGATGTTCTATCTCTCTCACTCGGTGTGTCTCAGTGAGATAAGATGAAGTATATTCGTGACATTGTTGTAGGAACTAAAACAACAGTTTTATTATTGCCAAGTATCATCATCATCTTCCCTGACTCTATTTAATCCTCTCATCAAGTATATAGATACATTTGTTTCACATTTATTTAAGATTATGATCGATCATACGACTGAATTATTACACAGTTGTTACAGGAGCAAAAGCTTCTTGTATTGTCTAAACAGGCTGGGCATGCCACTTCTGAATCTTGTCTAAACAGTTGACTAACGTCTTGGCTCGGTTTTGGAATCCCCTTGAACTGAATCTTGTTCTCTTTGTTCTACGGTCATGGATCAAGTGAACGGGAACTGGAATCTCCCATTTGATGAACTCCTTGTACCATGTGTACAATGTTGTTTTGGGAGCAAGAACCAAAGGCCTCTTCCCACGAAATATCTTCAAGTAGCTTGCGAGAAAAGCTATGATGAGAAATGTTTTGCCTGCTCCTGGGGTATGAGAAACCACACAGCCACCTATCTTATCTGAACTTGGATCCATCATCGAAGGAACCACTGACCCGGCTAGGTTTCTCCAGAGAAACTCAAAAGCTTTCTTCTGGTGCATGTGGAGTTTTCTCTTAAGCTGTGGTATTAGTGACCAAACGTTCTCACTTTCTTCAGGTGAAGGAACCTCTAAGGAGGCCACGGGCATAGTGAAACTGCGTCTCTCATCTCCATCTTGTTTCACCTTAGTGTCTATGTCTTCTTATATCACAAGATAGTAAATATGATAAAGCTTTAATTCAAAAACAAAACATAATTATATATTAAAATATGAACTATGTTGAATGTCCTTGCTTTAGACCTTTGCATGAAAGATCTTCTATTCCTAAATGATAAACAATTTTATATAATATATGGTAAATCTCCTAAAACACCACAAAAATATTTTTTGACCAAAAGAACACAAATGGTGTATTTATAGGAGTTTTGATGATTTGTATTAAAATAACAAAATCACTTTTATTCAAACATGTTTTTTTAAAACACTTTAAAATCTAGTGTTATTGAATATGTCATTTCATAAAACACTTTGATATCATTGTTATTGAACAAAATTTAAATTGAAGATTTTAAAGTGGTTTAAGTGTACAAAGTTAGTTTTCTCTCATTGAGATGTGAATGTAAATGTGCGGAAACATGAAGTTTCTATTAAGAGTTTTGATGACTTTTTGTCCTCATCTTCTTCTTCTACTGGTTCTATATGAGGCCGACTAAGGACTGCAAAACTCGAACTCCATTGTCATCATCACCACTTCAGAAATCGTTCTCGCTACGGCTATAACCATTGGAGAGGGAGGCTTAAGGGAAACTGGAGTAAATGAGCATCAACTGATATTGACCAACGACAATGATTTTCGCCGAGTGGAATCCTTATGCTTTATGCTTATCGCTTAAATCAGATTAAAATATTGCAAACAGTTTTTCTATAAAATTATTTTATAAAAACATTAGAACATCAGATAAAAATATTGCATGAAGACTTCTGATGCAAAGGTTACATTCAAAACTGGCTGGTGGACCAATTGTTCAGTGTTTACAATGAGGTCGAATCTTCCAAAGATTTATGGGACGCTCTGAAATAAAATACAAGTCTTTCAATGTAGGCTCTGAGAAATTTGCCACTGGAAAATTTCTCAAATTCGTGATGGTCGATTCACGATCTATTATGGATCAAGTGCATGAACTACAATTGATCTGTAAACAATTCACTGAAGAGCGAATGAAGTTTTGTGAGACTTTCACAGTAAACTGCTTCATCGAAAAGCTTCCTCCCAAGTTGAAAAGATTTCAAGAATTATCTTGTTTACAAGCAAAAGGCCTTGACGTTGTCAAATCTGATTATCAGGCTTCAGAATGAGTCACTAAAACATGAAAAGGAAGTGCCAACTCATACTCACGATGTCAATGTCTCTGAGCATAAGAATAAGGGCAAAGGAAAGGCAAGATTCCAAAAATTTAGGCCGAACAAGCTTGCTCAATAAGCACCCACGAGCTTCAAGAAACAGGGCCAACATCCCACTAATAACAAATTCGTTGGGAAGTGCAACTGATGTGGCAAACTAGGACATATATCCTCAACAAAATGCTTCATAAGGTAACTCGCAAAACGCAACATGAAATTTTGAAAAGTAACCTACCTTCGCACAAATACCTCAAAGTGTGGGGGTGCTTGGCAAAAGTTGCAGTGCCACCTCCGAAAAGGTCTCAATTGGACCTAAAACCGTGGATGTTTTATTCATTGGTAAAGCACACAACAGTACCGCTTATAGGTTTCTTGAAATAAAATCAGATGTACCTGACATCCATGTTAATACTATCACGGAATCGAGGAATGCTTCATTCTTTGAAGACATATTTCTGTGTAAGGATAAACAACATCTCAAATGCGCTCGTGAAGAAATCGATGTGGTTATCTCCATTGATGAGGAAAGTACTTCTGGAACTTCTGCAATCAAAGCATAAGATGTTGTAGACAAACCTAGACGAAGCAAGATACCTCGTAAGGAAAAGTCTTTTGGTGAAGATTTCATGATCATATTTCTGGCTGAGAACGATCCGAAATCTTACGTTGAAGCCATGTCTAACCCTGACGTAGACTTCTGGAAAGAAGCAGTCAATAGTGAATTTGATTATATATTACAGAATCATACCTTCTAGATGGTTGATTTTCCTCCAGGGTTTAACCCACTAGAGTCTAGATGGCTGTTCAGAAGGAAATTGAAAACTGATGGTTTAGTTGATAAGCACAAGCCTGGTGGTGCAAGGACATAGACAAAAAGAATATGTAGATTTCTTTGGCATTTATTCTCCAGTAACGAGAATAAATTCAACCAGACTCTTGATCACAATTGTTTAAGAAACTTGGAAATCCATCAAATGGATGTTAAAACTGTCTTTCTAAATGGAGATTTAGAAGAGGAGATATACGTGAAACAATCTGAAGGTTTCGTGGTTCAGGGTTAAGAACAAAAAATTTGAAAATTCGTAAAGTCGTTGTATGAAATGAAGCAAGCTCCAAAACAATGACATGAAAATTTTGACAATGTAATGTTGTCAAATGATTTCCGCATTAGTGAATGTGATGAATGCATTTACGTCAAAAGTATTCCTAGTGGGTATATTTTGTTGTGCTTGTATGTGGATGACATTCTCATCATCGGCAGCAACAAAGATATCATCCAACAAACCAAGAACATACTTAATAGTCAGTTCGACATGAAAGACATGGGTCTTCCAGATGTTATTATTGATATTAAGATCACAAAGACTCCTAATGGGATAACCTTATCTCACGATCATTATGCTGAAAACATACTTGAGAAGTTCATGATCTATTCTAGTTGAACTGCAGAAACTCATGTTGACACTATGTTGCACTTGATCAAGAACGTAGGCGAGACAGTGTTATAAGGGGAGTATGCACGGGTAATTGCAAGTCTGATGTACTTAACCAATTGTACAAGACCTAATCTAGTGTGAGCGGTTAACGTATTAAGTCACTACACAAGTAATCCATGTCATACACAAGCGGTTAACGTATTAAGTCACTAACGTATTAAACTCATTCTGATGAGCCATCCAGATGACTTGTACTTTTAATGTCTAAAGGAACAAAACTCTCATATTCATCTAGATGGCTCATCTGGATGGAGAATCGAACAGCGCTCCCTCCCTATTTCACCTTTATAGTGTCTATGGATTATTTACAATAGATTTTTTTAAGAAAGAATTACACTCATAGGCAGTTTTCTAGTTTATTTTTTCACTATAAGAAAGTTTCAGCTACCAACTAGGGGTGTTCAATCCGGATATCAGTTCGGTTAATTAGGTTTGATATTTCGGTTAGTAAAATATAACTACCATTCTAAATCCATATTTACTTCGGTTCGGTTCGGTTTATATACCGTCGGTTTTTGGTTTATTCGGTTTTATACCAAAAAACATAATTATTTAGTTTTAGATCATATTATATGAATTTTAGAGTCATATTGTCAACACAGTCATTTATTAAAAATATATTACATGTTCAAATAAATGAACAAAAAAGTAAAAATGCTTTTACCATCAAATAAAATAATCAATTCTATAACTAAAATGAAAGCTTGAAATTTTGAAAATAAAAATATAAAACAAAACAGAAACATGAAAGAAAAGTTTTTCCACTCTTCTATATTTAGTGTTCATTAAAGTCATACTTTTTCAATTGAACACGAAACTCTGTTTGTTTACCGATAAAAAAAAAGTTGTGAAAATTTTCCATTAATTATTGACCATCAAATTTATAATCTTCATATTAATTTAGTGAAGACTAAAATAAAGCAAAAAGATCAAAAGAAGACTTAGAAAATAAGATGTCTGAATTGCGATGTATTGTTATTTAATTATAGTTCAAGTGTTTTACAAATTAAGGTTCTTTATTACTATAAAATTATGGTAATAGTTATTAAAACAAATTTAACTTATGTAACAAATAGCTTTTCATGTATTGTTATAAAATAGATACATATTTACATGTTTCTACTTTTAATCGGTTTTGTTCGGTTTAATCGGTTATATACCAAACCATATCCAATTTCTACGGTTTTTATAAAATTATATCCATTCGGTTTATATGGTATATACCAAAACCAAACCATATTGTCTATTTTGGTTCGGTTCGGTACGGTTTGGTTTTACCATATTGAACAGTCCTACCAACACACTTTTTCTCAATTTCAACACTTTCTCTCTTATTCCCAGCTTATGGAAACCCATCGCTACCATTTTTCTATTATTTCTAACTGAAACCTAACTAAAATACAAGAATTAAACTATGTGGCCACAAATCAATTTCTTTTTCTCTTTCCTTATCTCTTAAATTTTTCTTCGTTTTCTCATATAATTTTTTTCTTTTGTAAAACAAATCATGTTGAGAGGAAGATTAAGATTAATAGGTATATTTGAAACATGATGACGATGGAGTTCGAGTTTTGCAGTCCTTAGTCGGCCTCATATAAAACAAGTAGAAGAAGAAGATGAAGTCAAAGATGGCGACAGCAGTGAGGACAGAGACGACAACGACAAGGATGAAGAAGGTGAGGTGTGATTATGAGATACTAAGTTTGAATGGAATCATCGGCATCAACATTTGAAATCCTCGACTCTTCTTCCACTATGGATTTAACAATCGTTCCAGTGATGGATAGATAACTCCGATGAACTTGGGTTGTGCATGTCGCTGCTTCCTTATGTTTTCAACGAACCGGCTATGACTGAACTGAAATCTAATGAGTTCTTGTCTTCTGATTTTCCTCCACCGAACTTTCCATCTCACCAACCAAAGAACCAGGATTCCACTCGGCGGAAATCGTTGTCGTTGGTCAATATCAGCTTATGCTCATCTACTCCAGTTTCCCTTACGCCTCCGCTCTCCGATGGATGTAGCCGTCGTGAGAACGATTTCTGAAGTGGTGATGATGTCTCATTCCAGTGGAGTTTTTTACATCCATATTTGAAATCATATAACTTCTTATTTGCTAACAAGAAGGAGAAATCAGTGTTAAAAGCCATTGATTTGGGCTTCTCTATGTTCTTTGAATCTTGTAAAGATTACATCTTTGGAATATTAGTGTTCATCCTATGAATCTGCTGCTTATGTAAAAAAAATTCCTTTGTTGAAAGAGATAAGTTCACATAGATTGTAGGGAGTCCATATTATATTGGTTTGAAGTGTCGAACTAACACGGTTTTTATGTGTGTAAATGTAAATATGTGTACACATGGATGTTGTGAAATTGTGTACACGTGACAAAAAGTCATCAAGACTCTTAATAGAAACTTCATGTTTCCGCACATTTACATTCACATCTCAATGAGAGAAAATTAACTTGATACACTTAAACCACTCTAAAATCTTCAATTTAAATTTTGTTCAATAACAATGATATCAAAGTGTTTTATGAAATGACATATTCAATAACACTGGATTTTAAAGTGTTTTAAAAAAACATGTTTGAATAATAGTGAATTTATTATTTTAATACAAATCATCAAAACTCCTAGTTAAATACACCATTTGTGTTCTTTTGGTCAAAAAATATTTTTGTGGTGTTTTAGGAGATTTACCATATATTATATAAAATTGTTTATCATTTTTGGAATAGAAGATCTTTCATGCAAAGGTCTAAAGCAAGGACATTCAACATAGTTCATATTTTAATATATAATTATGTTTTGTTTTTGAATTAGAGCTTTATCATTTTTACTATCTTGTGATATAAGAAGACATAGACACTAAGGTGAAACAAGATGGAGATGAGAGACGCAGTTTCACTATGCCCGTGGCCTCCTTAGAGGTTCCTTCACCTGAAGAAAGTGAGAACGTTTGGTCGCTAATACCACAGCTTAAGAGAAAACTCCACATGCACCAGAAGAAAGCTTTAGAGTTTCTCTGGAGAAACCTAGCCGGGTCAGTGGTTCCTTCGATGATGGATCCAAGTTCAGATAAGATAGGTGGCTGTGTGGTTTCTTATACCCCAGGAGCAGGCAAAACATTTCTCATCATACCTTTTCTCGCAAGCTACTTGAAGATATTCCGTGGGAAGAGGCCTTTGGTTCTTGCTCCCAAAACAACATTGTACACATGGTACAAGAAGTTCATAAAATGGGAGATTCCAGTTCCCGTTCACTTGATCCATGACCGTAGAACAAAGAGAACAAGATTCAGTTCAAGGGGATTCCAAAACCAAGCCAAGACGTTAGTCAACTGTTTAGACAAGATTCAGAAGTGGCATGCCCAGCCTGTTTAGACAATACAAGAAGCTTTTGCTCCTGTAACAACTGTGTAATAATTCAGTCGTATGATCGATCATAATCTTAAATAAATGTGAAACAAATGTATCTATATACTTGATGAGAGGATTAAATAGAGTCAGGGAAGATGATGATGATACTTGGCAATAATAAAACTGTTGTTTTAGTTCCTACAACAATGTCACGAATATACTTCAACTTATCTCACTGAGACACACCGAGTGAGAGAGAGAGAACATCTGACTAAAATAAACATCAAAAACACACCTACAATAACATATCATCTCTCCCCCAACCAACAACGGAGCTTGAACCAAACAGCAGCAGACTGCCTCTTACTTCCTTTTAGGTTTTTATGTGCACTTAGCTTTTGCTACTTCCATCACCTACTTGCCTGCCAAAAACAAAATCTATAGTCTTAGACTCGTAGCTCAATATAGTTGCCTCCAAGTCATTTTACTACTAGACACTATAGAACATCACCTCTAGAGTTACTTTTTCCTTTGACTTTGGTGACTTCTGCTGTGTGACATGGAAGGAATCTTTGAGGTCATCATCGATGTTTGCAGACCTTCAAGTAGCTAGAGAGCAAAGCACATAAACTCAAAAGTAAATTAAAGTGATTGCCATATAGAAATTAATGTAGTGTCCTGTATACTTACTCTAGAAGTTGGCTGAATCCTGCGGACAGACCTACGTGGTTCCATTCCATCTGATGCTTTTGAAGAATTATCATCCGACGCCTTATCCTCTACAATCTTGGCTAACCTCCCTGCAGTAGGAGCTACTTTCCCTTTACCAGTAGTGCTTGACTGGGAACAAGTATCTTGGCCTTGTTGTGAAGATGATGTGATTTGCTCTTCCCCTGTTCCCTTGGCTGGATCCCTGGAAGTTGATGCAGGACCTTTGTTCTCTCCACTCTGACCAACGGCATCTTCAGATTCCATATTTGAGGATGTTGTATAACGAGAGTCCTTGCGGGGAATTATCCTAGGTGCAGCAACCGGCTTCTCTTTGGTCTTGGGCGCAGGTTTGAAAGTCTTGGGCTTCGTTGTTGTTGTCGTCTGTTTTTCTCTCGGTTTAGAAGGCAATCTCCAGCTCCCTGGTCCTGGATTTTGGGGCACAATTGGTTTCACAGCCTTAGCTGGTTCCTTCTGTTTCCGAGTTTGATTGCTCGCCTCTGAAACGTAGTGTTTGCTCACGTCCATGAACTTCCTTGTCTTTCCAGGTTTAGGGACACCATAGATCACTTTTGCTCCCTGCGTTTGCAAACCGGTTCTCTTCATTCGGAGTGGACCAGGATTGCCCTCCTTTCTCCCGATGTTAAATGTAGTCTCTGAAACACCGAGGTCGAGAACACCAGTCTGAGGCGGTTTACCTAAATCCGGATCAACTACAGTTTCCATTTTCGTGTCTTTTCCTTCAGCCACAGGAGATGGAGCTCCTAGTCTAGGACGCTTCTCCTTTGGAGTATCACCCTGCAATTCAAATTTTCGAGTCATTCAAAATAGCAAAGCATCCAAAACGAAGCTTCTAGCTTCACAGAAGGGTCATAGTAGTACCTCATGTGACAAGCTGATGTTTTCTCCTGAAGTAGAACATTCAATCCACCTTCCATCTTTCCATACAAGAGAAGGACGAAGATTCCAAGCTTTGATAGTCAAAGTCTCTCCTTGTGCTGCCAAAAAGAAAAAGAGACAAACAGTTTAGAACATGAAAATGAGATATCTTCATCACACGTCTTTACGAACCTGGAAAATGCACAGTCACTGTATTTTCATCATTTTTGTTCTTCTCCGTGATAACACCCTCCAACCAACTAAAGGAGAACAAAACACATAGATAAAGCTTCCAAAGTTAGTGGAATGAATAGAATAGGATTTCACAAAACGGAAAATTCAAAACAATACAGATTTTGTGTTGTGGGATCATTGCTGTTACCTGTCATGAACCCACGAGTCTACCCTATCTCCAATTTTCCACACAGGATCCCCAATGGCAGCTCTACGCCTCTTCCTGGTTCCTTCATATGGCAGGGCAGTAATAGAACGAGCAGTTCTTATTTTCGGGGCCTCATCACCTTCACCTTTGAGGGCTACCCACTCCTTCAGCTTATCTGTTCCTGATAAGAGATAAAAGAATCGGATCAACTAATAGAGTACTGCACATGCATAAAATATAATAATGGAAAGTGGGTGATTATATACGGTTACATATATATCATACACTTGGAGCAATATGTAAAGTAAATGAAAGATAACGATCAAATACCGATCACTGCAAGGACAACATAAAAAAATTTATGGCCAACTAATAAACCTTGTTCTACAGAAAGGTCACTGAACAGCACATAAGCTTTCCCATCCTCTAAGCTCAATACATTGGCAGAGTACCATGCGGTTCTTAATTCAGGTCCTTCCTTGAAAACCTACATAGAAATTTTTTATCTCCATTACAAAAAGAAACACAACCAGCAGCGAGCAGTTTGCTATAGAAAGTGTATATATGCAAACATAGCACAAACCTCTACATGAGAACCTTCCTTGATGCACTCGTCGTTTGTTTTTTTCATAATCTGCTCACTTTCAGTCTGGGTGTCAATCGAAGATTTTGACCCAACTTCTGGCTCGAAAACTACAGCAGTGTGTTTAGCCACGTCTGCACTTATATGACCTTTCTGTCCATTTGTTTTCTTTCAGTGGCAGAAACTAGACCTAGACCATCAGCTGCTCTCACGGAGCCATCCAACTCAGTATGCGCAGTGCTGGGACTAGCAAAACCTCTATCACTAGTAGTCTCAGTTTCTTTTTCTAATACACCCACTTTACAAGGCTGCGCTTTCTCAGATTCTTGAGCCTGCCTCCAATAATTACTTGGACCCACCTCCACCAGCTTATTGAGCGACGGAGGATGACCCATTGAAACAAGTATTCCAGCTTGTGAAACCGCCTCTGATGCCAGTTCTGCTGCCTTAACAATAGACTCCACATTTTCAGCTCGTTTGGTGGCCGCTGTGGCAGCCTCGACCCTCTTCTTAGCCGCCTCTCTGGCAGCACTAAGGAACGGACTGGAGCTGACCACTGCACCTTCACCTTCAAGACAGAAGCAGGGGTACCCTGGCCTTGAGTTAGTACATCATTTGACTTGTGGAGATCATTACCCTGATAAGAAACACTAGGAAGGGATGCTTCTTCAGCCATTAATTTTGCCTGAAACGCCGCATTAGCTGCGACATTGGCGGCGGCAGCTGCAGCCTTTGCCACTGCAGCGGCAGCAGCTATGGCAACAGCAGCGGAAGCTAATCTGCCTTGAGTTTCTGGCTGGAGGCCAGCATGCCTCTGTTGCTCTATCTGCTTCCATACGTATTCGCTGTGACTAACGGCTGCAGTAGCGAGAGCAGAAGCATCCTCTGCATGCATCTTAGCCTCATTAAGCTTATCAATGGTATCTGCCGGCAACACAGATCTCTGCTTAACTTCAGATACAAGGTTACCACCAAAAATTGGGGATTGCAAAGATGATTTCATTTTCTTCCCAGGAAACGTAGATACCAGGTTTATAGGGACTGCAGAGATGGAATCAACACTGGCCAGGGTGCCTGCGTTAGAAGACAGACTACCCGGAGCAGCTGTAATAGGTACAGGTGTTGATATAGAAACAAGAGGTGAGACAACTACTTCTGTCTGCTGTAGCGAATTTAAAATGCTTGGATCAGACTCCACAGAGACTGGCATTTTCTTCCGTTTCCTTGATTTCGTCCCAGTGGAGTGTTGAGCAGGTGCTACAACTGTACTGGCTGGCTCAAGTGTTTGTGTCCCTTTGAAAACATTGCCAGAAGTTCCACTCAAAACATGCTTACCGCCAGAGTAAGGCAAGGAAGATTCTTTTGTGGGTGTCAATTTTACAGATTCGGTGATCGGGAAAACGGGGAAACGAGAACCAACATCGAACCCACTGGTCTGCGGAGAAGCAAGCCACGGGTTGGGGTAAGGGAGAGGGGACATCCAAGCCGTATTATGTCCAATATTCGTAACTGATGCAGCTTGATGAGCATGTGATGAAGAAGGCAGTGGTGCAGCAGCTGAACCTCTCTGAATGCTTCTTGATTGTAAAGTTTCGAGGGGAGTTGACAAACTCCATAAAGGTGATGAGAGTGGAATTATGGGTTTCGTCGCTGAACTCACTTTGCTACTGGTGTGACTCATTGACGGGGTCTCTGTCTTCCCTGGAAATGCAGTTTCGGGTATTTAGCTACGGAATGCAAACAGCAGTAGAGCTGAGAAATAAAATATAACCATAAGAGCTGAATAAATCGAACTAGAAACCTGCACGTGATTGCAATGGCGTTTCAGGACTAGAAACACGCATTCTCTGAGCCCTCACAGCACAAGCACGCCATGCTTTCTCCCAAGTGCCTCTCCCACCATCTAGAGAAGTTCAGAATCAACATGCTTTGTCTCAAAAATGGGTAATACAATAGGTTAAGAGAATAATAGTCTTACCTGCACCACCAAATGCAGATATCATATAAGCTTCATCGGGTGCTGTCCCTTGGCTGTAACGGGAGAAAAAAACAAAACAATTATAATTTTGTAAGACAGTACGATGTGCAAGAACGCTGAATGAGATCGCTACTGAGTCTCTCTGACTCAACAAAACTTAAGAACACGTACAGAGTAACATAGAACTTACATAAGACCACCATAAACAAAAATCTGTGCGCGTAGTTGCACTTGTTGCGAGTCAGTGAAAGGTCGACGAAAAATGCTTGAGGGAGCAGTAGAATTCATATCCGGTAGACTAGTCGTGGGGGCTGAAAGGTTACCAAACGAATTAAGAACAGGAGTCTGAAGACTTTGCTGTTTCTCAGTAGAGTGTGTGATTTGAATAGAAGAACCAGAACTCTGATTAGCAGCATTTGCTTTGCCTGCACTTTGAAGATGTTGAAAAGGTGCAGCTCTCTTTACACTATTTCCTTTTCTAGAAGTCTCTTTTCCTGCAGATTTAGGTGTTCGCCTGGGTTTACGCTCAGATTTTGTTTTCGAAGACTTCGCAGCTGTTTTCTCTAAGCTAGATTTTGACAGAGATCCCACCACCATCTGAATAAACAAAAGCATATGCTACGTAAGGATAATAAAAACATAATGTAACAGCATTCGCTTTGTCTAGTGATGAAACTATGTTGAGATATAGATCGGACGTACCGGAGAGACAAGGGTAGTTTCGGAAATTTCCACTGCTTTCCTTGGATCGGAAGTCAAGTTCAGCCCACTGCTGGAGGTCGGGTTTCTATCCAAGACCGGAGATTCGGTAGCCATCAAACTCAAAGTATTCTGATCCTCTGTCTTATTAAGTTCTAGTTCGGTCATCTTACGAGCTGGGGAAGAAATGACATGAGACCCTAAATCTGTAGCAGCGTTTTCAGTTCCAGTAACATGGGACTTTACAAAAGGCTCAGAACTTGTAGAAGCACAGGACACTCCTACTTCAATTACACCACCTGCAATATCCGCAAGGACAGGTATATATTTTCGATGAGTGCACATTCTTTTATTCCACGAATCTAGAAAAGGAAAAGCATTGGTCGTCCCAAGATCAAGACCGGTAAAACTTAGTCATAAGTTTATAGTAACTGCATTCTTTAACAGATTATTGATTCTATCGTGGAAACACGCCTAATATGTATCTTTTTAATAAACCTTTCTAAAAAATCAGAAGAAACTTCTTGCTGCTACATGATCATACACACTCACCTGTGGGGTGTGAAACAGGAGTCGCAGCTGTCATAATCCCACCGGCAGCAGTCTTAGCCAAGGGGCTAGCGCTAGGGTTTTCATTTATGGCATCGTTGTCCAGAACTGGCTGAAACTCTGAGGAAAACGCAAAAGAAAAGAGATTACTTCAACATAAATCAAACCATCAAAGGGTAAACAAATATGGTAAGGTCTTTACGGAACGACAATATACAAAGAAAAGACTACACGTGCAAATACTACGGCCAAAAAAAAAACCATTACCAGGGACGTTTACAACGTCTGTTAGATTTTCTTCTAAAATTCTTCCCTCACACTGCTGAGGCAAAACTTGTCCAGCGGCATCAGCATCTACTGCATCCTTTGGCCCTTCAGAGGCAGGAGAGTGGTGAGTATCTTCAGTCTGCTTCCTAGGTTGTTGTACAATAGGACTCCCTGAATTACTTGCTTCCACGGGTGGAACAGTTTGACAATTTTCAGGTTCGCCAGATAAAACCTTCTCGGTTACAGAGAAATTGACTTGCTCATTAGCCTCAGATGATGTAGTCACCATATGTAAATCTACTGAAGATGTAAGACTGACAGCAGGTGCTCCATCTTGGCTTAGATGTTGCGATTCTTCAGGTTTGAGAGGAAATGCTTCACATTCTTTACCGTCAATCATTGTCCCTGAGAAATAAAAGGAATACACATACACATGTGGAGTGTTATAAATAAGTAATTATGATATATCAATTTTGTATGCAATTACCGGCTGTACGCTAAGCTCAAAAAAAAAGAAAGAAGAAGAAGAAATACAGAACCAAGAGTATGAAACTATATATCAAAAGAATGAGACAATATAATTACCTGATTTGTCTATTGGAATGGTGTCAGACTGAGAATTTGACTCCACCAGCTTGGATGCGGAGTCTCTTATAACATAACCAACAGACTCAGACACAACGCTTTCAGATAAGACATGAGAGCTCTTGGCATCCGGATCTGTATGAATTCACAAATATTCACATACCTAATATGTATCTTTCTAAATAAACCATTCTAAAAAAAAAAAAAAAAATCAGAAGAAACTGCTAGAAAGAAAGTTTCACATGATCATACAAACTCACCTGCGGGGTATGAAACAGAAGTAGCAGATGTCATAATCCTACCGGATGCAGCAGTCTTATCCTCTTCCTGGCAATCTGCCACAGCTTCAGTCCGAAGATTAGCCAAGGAGCTAGCTTTAGGGTTTTCATTTAAGGCATCCTTGTCCAGGATTGACCGAGTCTCTAAGGAAAACGCAAATATGGTAAGGTCTTAACGGAACGACAGTATACAAAGAAAAGAGCACGTGCAAAAAAAAAAAAAAAACATTTACCAGGGACGTCTACAACTTCTGTTAGATTTTTTTCTAAAATTGTTTCCTCGCACTGCTGAGGCAAAACTTGTCCAGCGGCATCAGCATCTACTGCATCCTTTGACCCTTCAGAGGTAGGACAACCATGGAGAAATTGTGTACTTTGCTGAGTATCTTCAGTATGCTTGCTAGGTTGTTGTGCAATATGAATCCCTGAATTACTTGCTTTCACAGGTGAAACAGTTTGGCAATTTTCAGGTTCGCCAGATAAAACCTTCTCGGTTACAGAGAAATTGACTTGCTCATTAGCCTCAGATGATGTAGTCACCATATGTAAATCTACTGAAGATGTAAGACTGACAGCAGAAGCTCCATCTTGGCTTAGATGTCGCGATTCTTCAGGTTTGAGAGGAAAGGCTTCACATTCTTTAATGTCAATCATAGTCCCTGAGAAATAAAATGTATACACATACACATGTAGAGGGTTTATATATAAATAATTATGATATATCAAAACCCAAAAAAAAAAAAAAAAAAAGAAAAAAAATGCAGAACCAAGAGTATAAAAGTATATATCAAAAGAATGAGACAACATAATTACCTGGATTTTCTTTTGGAATGGTGTCAGACTGAGAATTTGACTCCACCAGCTTGGATGCAGAGTCTCTTGAAACATAACCAACAGACTCGGATACAAAGCTTTCAGATAAGACTTGAGAGCTCTTGGCATCCTGATCTCTATCATTGGCATTGACAGCTAATTCCATGTTTTGTTTGAGATAAGATATGCGAGCACTACCTTTCTTATTGTCACCCTTCCTAGACACATCACCATCTGTGGATTCAACCATTGAGTCCATTTGCGAAACATGAACACTTTCTGAAGTCTCAACTCGAAGTATCTCTGTATGTGTCTGAGTCTGAAAAGTAGATTCATGTTCACTGCTTGTTATATTTGGTAATACCCCAGTGAGTTCCAAAGATGCTTCAACTGTTGCGCTGGTATTGGCACTGCTGACAGGAAGATCTTGGCATTGGATCCCTGAAACGTCTGGTTCAGCTACCTCAAGAGAAGAGAGAGCTTGGTCCCCTCTTTCTAGTACCGTGACATCAGATAGCTCCATATCCTTCAGATCAGACTTAGCAGTGTGGTCGCTGATATCATTTTCATCATTGAAAAGCTCTGGAAGCAAAGTGGTCTGATTATGATTATTCAACTCACCACTAGCAGAAACCCCAGTCTGTACAGTTCCGTGGCTACAATCGATTTCCATCCTTGATTCTGTGTTGGCTTCGTCTTCTGTTTGGTCAAGAAGACTATCAGTAGTCTCAGTTCTTATATTGGCATGACCACCAGTATCCACAGCCTCTACAGTCCCGGTATCTGAAGGTAAAACGACATTGTTTTCCTCCATGGATGCCTCTTCCGTAAGGGTTTGGTTATGAACACTATCAGTCGTCTCAGTTCCTATCGTATCAAGACCAGCAGAACTCACATGAGCTAAAACTGCATTATTTTCCGCAACGGTTTGGTCAAGAAGACTATGCGTTGTCTCAGTCCCTATCTTATCATGACAAGCAGTATCCACAACCTCTACAGGCACAGCGGCTGTATTTGAAGCCAAAATGGCATTATCTTCCGGCTCCTCCTCCACAAGAGTTGGTGAGTCATCTTTCAGCGGGACCTGTTCCTGTGCAGCATCTGTCTTGCAGGAGTCTGCTGGAGTATCATCCACAGAAGGGTTGGTGGGAGTTTCCTCTTTGGAAAGAATAGTCTCAAGGCCAGGCTCCAATTGATCCATTGTGCAGCCTAGATCACCAGATTTCTTGATAGAATTATCTTTCTCTCTTACAATGACTTGGTCGTCCTGTCCAACCGAATTCAAAAGCATTTCAACGGATTCTGAGGAAGTAGCCTCAGACCAAACATTAGTATGCCTAGAAATGGCACAAGACTCAGTTGCAGCTGAGCTAAACACTACACCACTACTTGCACGAGAGAAATCCTCAATCCAGTTACTATCTTCGTTACCCTCAATACCAAGAAAAGCCTCAGTTTCGACTAAACTATCAAACCTCAGATGCTCGTCAAAATCAAACCTTGGAAGAGACACCGGAGGAAACTTAGTGTTAGCTTCACCAGCTAAATGGAGATTCTGGTTTTGAAAGTCACTGTCATCATAATCCATGGGGCTATTCCTGACATATATGAGAGAACATGTGTAAAAATCAAAGCTTTAAACAAAGAGATGAATTCAACTCGAGTGTATAGAAACGCTACCTCCCTCCATTCGGCGACGAAAACCGACCTCAGATGTTCCCTAATCGCACGTTCATCTACTGCTCCACCAAAACAATAGCAAACTCGTCAATACTATCTACCCTCTCGCATCCGTTGCGTCGGTGGTCAAGAAGGTTAAACTTACCGGAAAATTCAAGCTGATGGGGCGGACCTAGGGTTCCGGCGAAGAAAAGAGGTTTGGCGAGTGAAGCAGATTGGGAGAGAGAGAGAGAATGATCGATTAATTATTCGATTTACTCAGGGAAATCAAACGAATAATAAATTTAAATTATAAACAAAAAATATGGATGCTCATTCCGCTACATCCACACTGACACGTGTCTTATTTCCTCAATCTTGCGGCTAGTATTGAATTTAACAAAAAACATCTGATAGTAGGTTTTTTAAACGTGAAGTTCACTCGAGAGAAAATTTAGTGACCGAGAGGTAAGTAAACGGGAGTCTTTTTTTTTTTCTTTTGCAATCACCGAGAGGTAAACGCAATGTTTTAAAAACCGGACCGGATACCGACTCGGCGTACTCACTAGTTTACTAGTCGGACCGGTTCAACCGAGATGTGGAGCAGAAGATGAAACTATTAAAAATCATTGAATGCCATCTTTGAATGTCCGTCGGCTTTACAAACATGCTCTCTAGCAGCAATCACGTCTCCACCTTTAGTATTCTCTAGCGCAAGTCACAAATATGGATTAATCTATTATGACGAAAAAATGATATAGAAGACCATGAGTTGGATAAAGATACTCACTCTTGGATAAAGACATGCTGTCTCGTCTCGCCCTCATGGAGAGACCACCCGTCATGCTGTCTCGTCTAGCCCTTACAGCGAGACCAACCCTTCCTTGCCACGTCTCTCCCTCACGGCAAGACCACCCGTCCTCACCATGCCTCGCCCTTATGGCCAGACCGATTGTCATCGTCTAGCCGTGATGGTGATGTCGACCTGTGCCGACCTTCTCGTCTCGCCCTCATGGCGAGACCATCCGTCCCATTGTCTCGTCTCGGCCTCATGGCGAGACCACCCGTCCTGTTTTCTCGTCTCGCCCTCATGGCGAGACCACCCACCCCCGCCGTCTAGTCTTGCCCTCACAATGAGACCACCCGTCCTGCTGTCTCGTCTAGCCCTTACAACGAGACCAACCCTTCCTTGCCACGCCTCACCCTCATGGCAAGACCGATCGCCATCGTCCCATGTCGCCCTCATGGTGAGATTAGTCCTTCACAAATAACCCTTTTTTACCAAGTAAATCCAGTTCAATTACCTAACACACAAAAAGGCATCTCTTTTACGCAGGTAATGCATGCTACATATATCGACGTGTCAAGATTTTGGCACCGATTGTAAAAACCTAATCTTGATGATTTAAAATCGAGGAGTATGGCATATCGCTCTTTAACCTCTCGCTAAAAAAAACTAATTAACCTCTTTGTTTGAACTCTACCAAAATAGTACAATGGCATTAGCTAAATTCTCACAAGTCTCTAAAAGTAGTAGTAGAATCGACATGACATACGTAGGTAGAACAAGAAAGATAAACTTTATCATAACCTCCTTTCCACCCTTTGATAACCATCGCCATGTCCAACCATTAATCAGGCTTTGTAGTTTTTCCTTAAGGAAAGCAAATAATTTTTCGTTTAGAGTCACTGATGTCCTCTAGGATTTCAAGATAAGATCTCATTTTTTCTTTATTTGCTATTTTCGTTGAAATTTTGATTGCATCCTTTACATGTCTGAATATCTTCTCACCAAAGCATAAAGACATTTCTTCATAGTTAATACATTGTCCTCATGTTTCTCCAAAAATCTTAATTGATTTCATGACTTCATAGTATTCATGGGGTTGCACCTTAGAAACAAAATAACATCAACAAAAATATATTTGTTTAGTCATTGGGGGAAGTGTCTTAAAGGATAAAATCACACACTGCAAGATTATCACTACCTACTTGCGTAAAAGAGATGACGGGATGGATTAACTTGGCAAAAATGGTTCTCTGTGAAATAAGCAAAAAAAAAATAATTAGTTTTTTTTAACACTGGTTAATTATGTTATTAAAAACTATGAGAAACATTACATAGATGATATAAACGACAATTCTACATATTTTGTGAAAATTCATATCTGACGATACTATAATTTAGCAAATATCTATGAGTTTATGTTAATATTATACTATATAAAAATATTGAGATACTATACACAATAATTTATAAACGAAAATGTATGGTTTCTGTATATAAATTAGTTATTATAACAATTATATTAAAATTAAGTGAAACTGAAAACAATAAATATATAACATCTGAAACTCTATATGTTGAGGTGTTTCCAGCGTTGTTCAAGGATATATTTGTATAGTACTCTCATCTTACAAGAATATATTACACTATTTATTAAAAACAAAATCAACAAACTCCAATTCAACGCATGGTTCTTTTGCTTTTCTTTTTAGCTATTTAATTTCTTCATATTATTCATATTCTTATGTTTATTATATTTGTCATTTTCTTATGTTTTTATTCCCGTTAATTTTCATTTATATTATCTTAAACATCTTTTGGTCTCTCTTACATAATTTAATACTATTAAACACGAAACTTACAAATTGTGTATTAGAATTTAGGTTTCAGATACTTTTTACATATTTTTCTTTTATTTCAATAACTTAATAAATCAATTTGTATATCTAGATTTATTGATTAAATGATTGTATTCTTTACCTCATAAAAAAAACTCCACGATAAAAATATATTTTCATTTCATATGATCTTTTAACTCTTCTCTTTTTTTGTTATTTTACCTTATATATTTTCATTTTTTTTCTATTGTTATATCCCACCTATTTTCATATCATAGGATCATTTTCTATATTTATCAATTCACCTAATATTTCCCCTAAATTTACTTTTTCCTTTTAATTTTATTGTGTTTTGATTTATAGTTTAATATATATATATATGTGTATACATAAATATAAATTTTAAGAATAAATACTATTTATATTAGTATTAAAGAAACTATAACAGTTTTGATGTTGTATTAAATCAGCTATTTATATTCTATTAATTTAGACTCTTATTTTTTATTTACTGATAAAAGTTGTCATTTAAGTTTTAAAATGGGCGAACAAGACATTTCATTAAAAATACATATAGTCACCCTAATAAAAATGTGAAAATGACCATGCATATCTATCGTATAGATTCCTGATCTTAGGCATAACCACTATATATTAGTTTTCTACGTTAAACTCAGCTTTATAAACCACTAAACAAATTGTATCAACCATAAATTGTCAACTTACCTTTTATGCATATTATGTAAATCTCTATAATATTATTTGAGAACTCAGTTTCTTATGTGTCACGCTCATATTAACTCTCACGATGGTTGATTACACTGATACCCTTAATGAATTAAAGATATTATATTTAAATACTATTATTGAATTTTTATTTAGTTTCCTATATAAAATTTTCTAAGTAACATATATAATAAAAAGGAAACAATTATAAAGTTTCAAAAAAAATTAAAACAAAAATATATGTATATAATATGATTTCATTAAAGAGGAAACTTCACAAAATAGAAATATTTCATTTTAAAAAATATTTTTAAATAACATAGAATATACTTTTGCAGTAATAAAATACTTCTTTATATATATATTTTCTTATATGGAAATATATATTTGCATATAATGTGATTTCATAAAACAACATTCCCACACATACTCTTAATATTAGAAAAATATATTATTTCTTTTAAAAAAAAAATTTAAACAATACAAAAATATATATGTTCAAAGTGCTTGTTTTTAAGAGATATTAAAAAAATTAAAAAATTAACAATAAATATCTTTTGATCAAATAATTACAAAATATTTTAAAATAACATAACACTATATACTTTAACGAGGTAGATATATTATATTTAATCATTATTAAACTTATGTGATTTCATATATTAAATTTGCTTTTAAATTTTATGTTTTTATGTTTGTGGAACTTAATATGACTATAATTAAAATACTGAAGCAAATCTGAATTCTCAGTTTTAAGATTATTCAAAATAAATTTCAGTTTACCATTTAATAAATCTAAGGCATAAAATTATTTAGAATATATAAAATATTTTAATTATTGTAAATATTGATATGTGTTCATGAGCTTCCAAAAATATATCAGTTAATTATGTATGTAACTTCATATTGATTATCGCTTTATTTTTTGTTTTTAAAAAATCAACATATACTTTGATAAATATTATGAATATACATGCACATTTAAACGATAAATAAAATAACTTGATTTTTATTAATTATAATAAAAATAATTATACTTCAGTTTGAATTTGAAAGAATATATGTAACTCAATATACTCATAACATGAGTGACTCGACTTAATCCAACTTATATCTAAAATCATAGATTTAACTACAACAAAAATATATAATTTATAATAATAATTTATTTTATAAATGTAAATTATAGGATGACTCAAAACATATTAACAAATGAAAATAAAATATCAACCAACTGCTAT
This sequence comes from Brassica rapa, assembly GCF_000309985.2. NCBI lineage: Eukaryota > Viridiplantae > Streptophyta > Magnoliopsida > Brassicales > Brassicaceae > Brassica > Brassica rapa. The sequence continues at coordinate 10,710,466 of NC_024802.2, forward strand.
AATTTACTTTTTTTGTAAAATTTATATATATGCATGAGATTTTAGAATATTATCGTTATATTAATTTACATAATTTGGAATCATACACTTTAGTTTATTTTATGTTTCATTCTAAGCATAATATATCTTAAGTTATGCATAATCTTCCTCAAATATATTTACATATCTAAGACAACAACCATCGTAAATGCAAATAAGAAAATTAATCATAATTTTTATATATTTAAAATAAACAAATATTATAGTTGAATTCAGAGAAATAGATGGAATCTAATATACCCAAATGATAATTAAATCGACGATAAAAAAACTAGATATAACATATCTTAAATCATGTCTAATTAAAGTAATAAAATACTATTAATATAAATTATGCATACAAATTATAAATTAATTTAAATTAAAAATAAATAACAATCAATTATTATAATATATTTATTTTATAAATATTTATATACGTGCATGAGCACGGAAAAATCACCTAGTAATTGTATAACTAGATGATAATCCGCTCGCATGCATGGAGTAAGTTTTTATAATAATGTTTGTTTATTATATGGTTTTAATATTTTGCAACACTATAATCTTTATCGATTATAAAATGACGAATACAAATGTTGGTCTCTTAAAAATAACATCGTTTAATTATTTTTAAGACTTAATATGCACAAAAAGAACTTAACTTTTGCGGCTGACACAAATCACCAAAATCAAGTAGGCAACATCGGTTGTATAATGACGAAAGAGAATTGAGTTTTCTGCTCTGGATTTGTTTACTATTGACTCTCCATAATTGCTTTTATTTTCTACCTCTATAAAATTATGCTTTCGTTCTTGTCTTTGTTTCATTGATATAAGTTAAGTTTATTTTTGAACTTCTTCTATGAATTCGGTGAATTACATAAGTGTCAATTTAAAAAAATGGACATCTCTGAAAATTAGTTTCACTCGAGATACATATCTAAGAATCAAAATTTTGAAAAAAAATCACTGGCAAACTATATTAACATGTTAGTGTTCAAATCTAACATATCAAGTTGTTATAGAATATAAGTGCAAACTCAAAATATAAATATCTGTCTAGTATATATTCACTAGCTCGATCTAAAAATCATCTAATTCTAGAACAACAAAACAAATTATTTATTTCACCAGTTCAGATAATATCTGAATCTGAACGGGTGACATCCGAACCCGAATAGATTTCCGAATATAACCAAACTTAAATATACTTAACCCAATATTTCTTGTTTACTTCTCTTATTTTATTCAAAATATTTATATTAATGATGCTTATTGCTCAAAATTAGATAATATACATATAATTATTAACAAAATCATTTGCTACTCACTTAAAATACATATCAAGCTCCTATTTCTTGTATTAACAAAAATTGCATTTAAAATTTCAAAACAACAACTAAATTAGTGTCTTTTTATTTTTAAATTTTTATCTCCAAACATATTAATAGTTTAATCTTTTAAAAATTAGAAAACCAGTTAAGTTAAAATATATTTTAAATACAAAAAACTTAAACAACAAATCATTTATTTATTTTCCCTTCAAAATTTAAATATTTGAACCCGACCCAAAATATCCAAACCCGAACATAAAATACCTAAACTCGACTCGAAGTGTAAAAATACCCGAACGTGTTATATACCTTTATACTGAAATACCCGATACGAACCCGAACGTATATCCAAAAGCCCAACCCCTAATATATGAGTTCAATGTGAGGCTTTTACCATTACTAGAGATTTTTTCCGCGCTTCGCGCGGATTGTGTCTTATAAATTTATTTTATTTATAATATTATTTGTCGGGTTTTTTTTACATTAACTTCTTGTTTTTCCAATGTTAGTTTTTCTTAATTTAAATTTATATGTTTATAATTTTTCATTTTTCTTGTTGTAAATGGAGAATTATATTTTTTATTGATGGTTTTTTGTATGTGACATAAACTTTTTGAAATTTTAAAATAATGTTATATATAGTACGATTAACACATTAAAGAAGAGAAACATATTCAGGCACATTTTACACAGGTTTTATATGCATAATTTTAAACATTATATATGTATATATTTTAAGTTTGAAACATGTAAATGCTTTTTAAAGCTAAATACTTGTTCTGAGTTTACATAACTTATCGAAAGTTTTATCTCTTTTTAAATTCAAATCACAAAAAAAAATATCAAAAAGTCAGTATAGATGGGTTTTTTGGGATTTTAAATCAACACTGAAAAATTACATGAATCAGATAACAACAGTTTTATAAACAACTGGATAAAATTTGACCGAGCCAAAGATTTTCACACAATATGTTCTTTCTTCTTCAAATTGCGAAGAGCCTATAGGCACAAGAAAAAAAAAATTTTGTTTTCACTTATATAACATTTTTTCTCCTTTACACATGGAGTTTATTACACTGTTATAAGCAATGGAAAACTCTATTCATATAAAATTCACATCTATGCATTTTGACAAAGAAGAATTTTAGCCATATTTAGTTTCAGAATGAACCAACTTCAGTCATATACACTATATTTTCTCTATGATTCAAATCTTACGATTTTAATATATGTGCAGATTTCCATGTGAAAAAACACGCACGCCATCTATCATTCAACCTATTACTTTTTCCAAAGTAAACACTATAATCCTTGTTTGGTTAGCTCCACAAATTAATCTCTTTGGATCAGTTTACTAAAAAATATAGATACTAATGTCAGAAAAGAATATAAACACTATCAACAACAAATATTGGCACAAGACTATTGGGTTCAAGGAACATATTCTACGTAATACGTTTATATCATGGCTGGCTTTGCGGAGAAGACTGCCAACCAAGGATCGCTTGAGGCGTTGGGGGTTAAATGTCTCAGGAACATGCGTCCTTTGTAATCTGGAAATAGAGACTCACCATCATCTCTTCTTTGAGTGCTCTTTCACTCGCTTGATATGAGAGCCTTTTGCTGCTGAAGTTTGGATTTCTCCTCCGGCTGATCTACACTCTGTTGCAGCCTGGATCAATCAACCTCGCGTCAACACAAATACGCATGCTACTCCAGTCATCAAGCTCTACTTTCAGTCAGCCATCTACCTGCTGTGGAAAGAGCGTAATGCTCGTGTGTTCACAGCTGTCTCCTCACCTTCATCAGTCATCCTTGCCTCTCTCGACCGTATGATGCGTGACCGTCTCCTCTCTTACCCGGCAAGTTCTTCTTTCTCCTCTTCTCTACTTCTTTTTATCTTTCTTGTATAAAACTTCCTTAAGACTTTTTTTACCTTGAGTTGTTGTTGGTTGTTTTTGTTTCCTTGCTGTAATAAGTTGTTTAAAAATAACAGTATAACCTTTCAAAAAATGATAATCTTAACATCTTACAAAAAAAAACAACAAATATTGACTTATTTATGTGAATATATATTTTATTTTAAATCATTATAGTGGACGAAGAAAGCACCATAATTTGTATAACAAATTTTCTTAGATTCACGTCATCATACTCACCATTTTACCATTTTAATTACATAATTTTACATGAGCTTCTTCACCCTCCCCGGTTATTTTCTCTTTATTTATAACTACAATATAAAGTTATAAACTATATATATTATAAATTAATAATTTATTTACCCTTGAAGTCTAACGATTAAAAATAGAACATAATTCAATATAGATATATGATTCTATTAATAAATTAGTAGTTACAAATTTGAAATTTTTAGAAATATCAAAAGTTGTATGTTAGTTAATTATCTTCTAAATGACATTTATTTCTAATTCTTTTTGGATGAGAATATTTTGGCTGAGGTGGATAGTCCCAAAAGCCTTGAATTTAGTCCCTTTTATATAGTCTGGATCAATCAACCTCGCGTCAACGCAGATACGCATGCTACTCCAGTCATCAAGCTCTACTTTCGGTCAGCCATCTACCTGCTGTGGAAAGAGCGTAATGCTCGTGTGTTCACAGCTGTCTCTTCACCTTCATCAGTCATCCTTGCCTCTCTCGACCGTATGATGCGTGACCGTCTCCTCTCTTACCCGGCAAGTTCTTCTTTCTCCTCTTCTCTACTTCTTTTTATCTTTCTTGTATAAAACTTCCTTAAGGTTTTTTTTACCTTGAGTTGTTGTTGGTTGTTTTTGTTTCCTTGCTGTAATAAGTTGTTTAAAAACAACAGTGTAACCTTTCAAAAAATGATAATCTTAACATCTTACAAAAAAAAACAACAAATATTGACTTATTTATGTGAATATATATTTTATTTTAAATCATTATAGTAGACGAAGAAAGCACCTTAATTTGTATAACAAATTTTTTTAGATTCACGTCATCATACTCACCATTTTACCATTTTAATTACATAATTTTACATGAGCTTCTTCACCCTCCCCGGTTATTTTCTCTTTATTTATAACTACAATATAAAGTTATAAACTATATATATTATAAATTAATAATTTATTTACCCTTGAAGTCTAACGATTAAAAATAGAACATAATTCAATATAGATATATGATTCTATTAATAAATTAGTAGTTACAAATTTGAAATTTCTAGAAATATCAAAAGTTGTATGTTAGTTAATTATCTTCTAAATGACATTTATTTTTAGTTCTTTTTGGATGAGAATATTTTGGCTGAGGTGGATAGTCCCAAAAGCCTTGAATTTAGTCTCTTTTATATAATAGGATTTGTAATTTATAGCCGTTTTTAAAAATTCAAAATATAACATTTAGAAAAAAATCTAAATTTTTTTATTATATGCTTAATGTGATTGTTTAGTTTATTTTAATAGTATAAAATTAGACAAAAAGAAAGAGGTTAAAAAAATTGTTATCAAATATGTATTATTCATAATCATTAATTGTCCTATATATGTTAACCATATTAGGTGATTCTGTAACTTTTATTTAAGGAAAGAAAAAATATTCTTTTATATACTACTAATTAATTTATAGTTAGTTCAATAAAAAACATAGTATATGTTTATATGAACCAACTTAATTTTCTAACAATTCTAAGAATCATTCTCATGATGACACATGGCTATGAAAACATGTTGTAATGCTCCAGGATTAATATATAGGGGATGTTTCCACAAATATGGTCATATATTAAACCGGTTAATCACATACAAACTTGGTTTGCATAAACAAAGTGAGAAATCTAAGCATTTATATAGGAGTATGATACACTAAATATGAATCTTTGCTACTGCCAAGTTAACAGTTGTGATTATAGTACTTTAGATTCAATCCAGAGGACCAGTCTACACTTTACTCTTATAAATCTCAATATCAAGCTAAGAAGAAAATGGTTTTCAATTCAATTGGTGACGCGGAAAACAAGTAAACTAGAGATTGATTCAATTTAACAAGAAGCTAGCCTAGGGTATTTCATTGGGTGTTGAGCGAGAGCCAAACAATTATTCAAGCGCGGTGCAGTGCTTTCTAGAACTCGGATCACTCAGCTGGAACACCCCACTGTCGTGGTGGTGATCTCTTTGCTGGTCGGTCCCATCATCTAACTGTCGTTGAGATGAGAAACGACTGCAAGCCTTAGGGTCAGGTCCGATCAGTTCACTTACTACCCTAATATCTACTTTCGCTGATTAGGGATACTAAGCTCATTCAATACATGTCAAGCTATCTCCTAAGCGGTTAGCTAGGCGATAAACTTAGGATCTAACATCAAGTGATCAGATTAATGGAAGCTTTAAGAATAGTATGGATGAAGAATAATCAAGAATAGCTTATCTATGTTTAGCTCATATTTCAACACCCTAAAAACCCTAGGCGAGCTAGATCACTACTCAATCATGATGCAAGCAATCAAAGACATAGATCTGAATGAAATGCATAATAATAAGAGTAGTAAACAAGGGTTCAGAAGGTCTTCTCTATGAGAGAATGGATTCTTCTCCCTTACAAGTTGCAGATCGCAAAAGCTAATAGTTCTCTTGTAAAAACTAGCGTAAGAAATAAAATAGGATAGATGGCGTCTTTATATGGAGGCGCCAATAGGTAGAAAAGAAATTAGGGCAACAAGGCCTTAATTCCCGAAAATAGAAGCTTCCTTATTTGTCGGGAACAACCTCGGGATCACTCCGTCTGCTTGTTCTGCTAGAGAACAGTCTCGGGACTGTTCGTCTTGAGTGTTCTCCGCAAAATGCTCCAAAAGGACAGCTTCTCTTCAAGCATGCTCTCTTCATTCTTCTACCAACTCCAGACCTGTAAAAGATCAAAAAGGACTAGACTGACTCGGATTATGGACTCGAATCAATACAAAAACACCTATACAATGATGTGAAAAACACCATATATCAATTCCCCCAGACTTAGATCCTTGTTTGTCCTCGAACAAGGCAAGTATCAAGAACAGGAGAAAAGTTTGAAAGTGTGGGAACTCGCTTATTCTCAGCAACCATACTCTTACCACAAATCTCTGAACCATACAAGCAGTAGATTAGAACCACACACACTTACTGGAAACCCCTGATCGCTGTTCACAGATCGGCTCCTTACTCTACATCTTGACCTGAAAAAGCGACACTTTCGAGACCAAACTCCATTTGTTCAATTAGAATTTTCGTGAGCTTCTTGTCATGGGCGCTACTCAGGGTGGACGGTCTAGGTATGGAACAAGCTTTTTAATGGTGGAGTTGAGAGTGTTTAGGGGTTACCGATTTCTTAGAGGATGCAGGATATCGCACAAAATGGCAAGAGAGAACGGATCCATTGATGTCCACAGCCTCTACTCGTTTTTTGCTCTCTTTCGAACGGTTGCTCTCTGTTCTGGAACAGTCATCAGACTGCTCTGCTTGCCCCCTTCTATGTTCTCCGAAAATTAGCCTGAACTCCTTCTTGGTTTTCCCAGTGGCTCATGTTCCCTCGAACTCATCTCCTTCCCTATCGTCAAATGCCAAAAACGAAAGGTAATTAAATTTTTTTTTTTTTTTTTTTTTTTTTTCAAATGGCATGAAAGTAGAGATGAGGTGACGAAGAAGGAGGTAGCATGTGATTTTGAGAAGGCCACTGGTGGATCTGATTCGCATCATTCTGCTATACTTGCACGATCCATTGGTCATGGAGCAGTTGGTCCCTTGATCTGCTTGTTCTCCTTTCTGATTGAATTTCTGCAGCAGTAACGAGTAAAGGCTGCGTTGATCCTTTCCTCTCCAACCTTTTTGCACATATCTGCACATATAACACTGAGAAACAAATGCCTGAAGTTGGAACGAAGGCTAAGGTACAAGGTGGGAACTAGCTAAAGATGAGCTAGCTACTCAGGAACAGCAAGATGGATAAAAAGGATAAGAAGTCCTGAGTATAGGTCTCGTTTCCCTGATCTAGTACCCATAACAAGAAGAATTAAAGTCCAGATTAGGTTCAGATATAGTGGAGTTGAGTCTACCCAGTGTAACCTGATCGGTGGAGAACTTCTGGAGTGTCAAATGAGATAAGTCAGGGTGTTCCAGGTCCATGTGTGGGTCTTTCATCACTGCTAAGGTCACTGAATAAGAAGGTTAAAGCACGAGGTGGTTAAGAAATCATCACAAAATAAGGTCCTGATTACCACAATAAGTTTGACTGGACTGACTCGATCCTAGGGACTGACTCAATAAAAACATGGAAATCGTACAGAGTTTCTCCCCCAGACTTACTTCACACCATCCCTGGTTGTGAAAATAAATCGGAGAAGGCTAAAACACACCAAACCAAAAACAAATAGCAGGGAAATAAATAGTTCAGATGGATAAAACAAGGGAATAGGAATAGTCCGTTTGGACTCAGTCTGAATCGCCGCTGCTGGAGTGGCCGGCTGTTCTCCGGTTCCTCGGAAGTCTCTCTTCTCTAGCTGAAGTGCCCGCTGGTTCTTTGCCTGGGCGCCTTGTTCCTTGCGTCGTCTGCTCATCCTGACTTCTGATGCAGCCTCCAGTGAGTGCTCTGAGGATCCTCTTCATGAGGCTGTTGTTTTTCTTCTGGGAGTCCACCATCCAACGTCTGTAGGCGTGGTCATCTGTAACATCCGTGAGGTCCTCTAGGTCGTAAGCACCATCAGCAGGTGGAGTTATGTCCTCCACATCATCCCCTGCCGCATTCTCATCTGGAATTGGCGCTCGGGGGTCGACGCACAAGTGTTCTGCGTTTGGCAAGAACACTATGTTATCCAAGGTTGTGAAATCTGTTAACCCTGGAAGAGGGAGCTTGCAGTAGAGAGTGATCCCGTCCTTGTCTGTGAACTTGTATGTGCTTTCGTCGCGCAGGATGTGGCACGTGATCAAATAGGCGGTGTCAATGTACTCAAGCTCAGGAACAACCGTGTAGGAATCCAGGTCGATGTTGAAGCGTTTGAACAAGGGTGTGAGAACACTGCCGCAGCGATCTTTCTTGTCTTCCGTTCGGACCATGGAATCCTTGCGCTCAGAGAGCATCGTGATGAGAAGGAATCCAGGGTTTGTTTTCACAGTCTGTATCGGTATGACTCTGTCTCTACGGATCTCATCCTCGAGGCCGGTGTATAGAACCTGCAGCTCTCCGTTTGTGACCTTGGAGGTGTGTTCCTTTGCGAATAGGATGTTCGAGACGATCTTGGCAATGATACGCAGAGTGGGGTTTCGGATTTGTGACTGATAAGCCTTGCGAGAAGTGAACTTCCCTGTCGCAATGAGATCCCAAAAGGCGTTTGCTGGCGCGAACTTTTTGTCAACTGAGACCTCTCTTGGCGTGTCTGCGATCTCGAGTAGTTCGTTTAGATCGTGGAGAGAGATGGAGCAGAACTTGCCGTCAGCCATGAAGGAGAAGTAGCAGTTCTCGTATGTTGGCGCAGTTGGGTTCTGGTAAGTAATCTGAGCTGTTGCGAGCAATTGCCGAACCAAATCTGGATAGAGAACTTGGGCTTGGTAGCAGAGAGGAGCGAGGCCCATGACATCGAGCGTCTCGAACACATCAGACTCGAGACCAAGAGCAGCTAAGGTCTCCGCGTGAGCAAATCGTGTGGGCAGGATCTCTGCTGCGAGAAGCCTGTTGTATCTTGCTGCGGACTCCTTGTCCCACCCCTCACAATTGTAGTCAAGGAGTAGTGGGTCATTGATGTTGATCGGTTGACCCTCAGCCTTGTTCGGCCATGGGTAGGAGGAAGGGACGTTCGCGGAGTGAGAAGGCGTGGCTGCTCCGCGAGAGGCCTTGAGTGCTTTAGGGTTCCTTGTTCTTGGAGGCATCTGCAAAACAAAGTCAATTTCCAAATTAGCCATGCTCAACGGTTGTTCAGAAACGATGGGACATTCCAATCTCTCAATTTTGCCCAAGTCCATCAATTTCTAACAACCTACAACTTCCATCAATTCCCAACACAATCGCAATTACTCAAGAACGCAAAAGATATAGCTACAATCTAAGAACCAATCGCTAAGCAATAGGTAAGGAGGATTCAAGGAGACACTTCCAAACCGCGTTTTGGATGCGCGAAGGGGAAGGGGATCTGAGCGGTTACCTTGATTGGATTGTTGTTCCTGCAAAACCAAACCGATCTCTAGAGGATCCAAGAGATTAGAGCAAAATCGATGAAGAAGAATATGAAATGAGAGTTTTCGATTTAGGGTTCGGTGAGGTTGGTTTGCGGCTCTAGATATAAGGGGGGTGGTAAAGTTAGTGGGCCTTAAATAGGCCTTTCCCTTTTTCCTCTTTTTTTTTTTGTTCGAGCACTTACCTGGGAACAATCAGTGGAACAAACGCCGGAGTGTTCTGCTGAGAAGTGCTCGATTTTCTTCCTGCAAGTTAGTTTTTTTTTTTTTTTTTTTAGAAATAAAAGAAATATTTACACTCACCAGTGGGTTGCCTCCCACCAAGCGCTTCTTTTCAGTCACTAGCTTGACTTTTGTGAGCCGATTAGGCTTGAAGGGGATCACTTAAGGGTATTTCTACACCTTCAGCGATTGTTGTATCAGCAAGGTAAGGCTTGAGGCGCTGCCCATTAACAACAAATTCTCCTCCTCTTGTGTCCAGCAACACGACAGCTCCATAGGGGCGAACCTCCTTGATGGTGAAAGGTCCTGACCATCTGGATTTTAGCTTTCCAGGGAACAGCTTAATCCTTGAGTTGAATAGTAAGACCTGATCATTCGGAGCAAAGCTTCTGCTGATGATCCGTTTGTCATGGAATGCCTTGGTTTTTTCTTTGTAGATTTTGGAGCTCTCATAGGCCAGATGCCTAATCTCTTCCAACTCATGGATCTGAATTGTTCGCCTCTCCTTAGCAGGTTTGATATCGAAGTTAAGCAGCTTAACAGCCCAAGCTGCCTTATACTCTAGCTCCACAGGTAGGTGACATGCCTTGCCATAGACCAGATGATAGGGAGTGGTCCCTAATGGGGTCTTATAGGCTGTTCTGTAGGCCCAGAGAGCGTCGTCAAGCTTGATGGACCAGTCCTTACGCGTGGTATTGACTGTTTTCTGCAGAATGTTCTTGATCTCTCTGTTGGAAATTTCCACTTGGCCACTCGTTTGAGGATGATAGGCGGTTGCAACCTTGTGTTTCACGCCGTTCTTGTTCAGTAATCCTTGGAACACTCTGTTGATGAAGTGAGTTCCACCATCGCTGATAACCACTCTAGGTACTCCAAATCTTGGAAAGATGATGGAGGTGAACATCTTGGTTACAACTCGTGCGTCGTTGGTCGGACTAGCAATTGCTTCTACCCACTTGGAGACATAGTCGACTGCAACCAGGATGTACTCGTTTTTGTGAGAAGGTGGGAAAGGTCCCATAAAATCTATCCCCCAGCAGTCGAACACCTCAACTTCCAATATGTAGTTCTGGGCATCTCATTCCTTTTGCTGATACTGCCCATTCGCTGGCATGCATTGCATCTGGATATGAAAGCGTGAGCATCTCTGAACATTGTTGGCCACCAGAATCCCGCTTGGAGAATTTTGGAGACTGTTTTGAATGTGGCGAAGTGTCCAGCGTAGGAAGATCCGTGGCAGTGGTGTAGGATCCCTGGAATTTCAGCCTCCGGAACACATCGTCTGAAGATCCCATCCTTGCATTGTCGGTATAGATAAGGCTCATCCCAGAAGTAGTGCCTTGCCTCTCTTAAGAATTTCCTCTTCTCGTTCCCCGTGAACTTCTGAGGCTCCTTTTCAGCAGCTAAGAAATTTGCAATCTCAGCAAACCACGGTAGATCAGGATATTGCTTCTGGATTGTTGCCACAAACGGCTCTAGTTGCGAAGAACAAGCTGTTTCTATGCGCATTGGTTGTTCCGTGTAGCAAAGACCAATCGCACTGACGTGTTCCACTGGTTGTTCTTCGTCAATCACTGTATCATCGTTTATTTTCATTCTGGAAAGGTGGTCCGCTACTCCATTTTCTACCCCTTTCTTGTCTCTTATTTCCAGGTCAAATTCCTGAAGGAGGAGAATCCATCTCAGGAGCCGCGGTTTGGCATCTTTTTTCGTGAGCAGGTACTTGAGAGCTGCATGATCCGTGTGGACTATCACTTTAGACCCAACCAGATATGATCGGAACTTCTCAAAAGCATAGACGATGGCCAGGAGTTCCTTCTCTGTGGTGGCATACCTACATTGAGCTTCATCCAGTGTCTTGCTCGCGTAGTAGATCACATGGAGCTTCTTATCCTTCCGCTGTCCAAGCACTGCTCCCACTGCAAAGTCACTCGCGTCCGTCATGATCTCGAAAGGGAGGTCCCAGTCTGGGGGTTGGACAACCGGTGCACTGACAAGAGCTCCCTTGATCGTGTGAAATGAAGCTAAGCACTCGTTGTCGAAATCGAACTTTGTTTCCTTGCAGAGCAGTCTAGTGAGTGGTCTTGCGATTCTCGAGAAGTCCTGGATGAATCTTCTGTAAAAACCAGCATGTCCCAAAAAGCTTTTTATTCCCCTCACTGAAGTTGGGGGTTGCAGACTCATCATGATATCGATCTTTGCCTTGTCCACTTCGATGCCTTTTTCTGAAATCTTATGTCCTAGAACAATCCCATCTCTGACCATGAAATGGCATTTTTCCCAATTCAGCACGAGATGCTTCTCCTCGCATCGCTTCAGAACCCTGCACAAGTTTGACAAACAGACACTAAAGGAGCTCCCATAGACGCTGAAATCGTCCATGAAAACTTCCATTATGTCTTCAATTAGATCAGTGAAAATTGACATCATGCAGCGTTGAAAGGTCGCTGGAGCATTGCACAGCCCGAAAGGCATTCTCCTGTAGGCGTATGTTCCATAAGGACATGTGAACGTCGTCTTTTCTTGATCGTCTGGGTGGATGGGAATCTGAAAGAAACCTGAATAACCATCTAAAAAGCAATAGTAAGGGTGGTTAGCCAATCTTTCAAGCATTTGATCAATGAAGGGAAGTGGAAAGTGATCCTTGCGAGTCGCAGCATTCAATTTACGGAAATCAATGCACATGCGATGACCAGTTACTGTTCTAGTAGGGATTAATTCATTCTTTTCATTTGTTATAACAGTGATCCCTCCTTTCTTAGGCACTACATGAACAGGACTAACCCACTTACTATCAGAAATCGCATAAATTACACCAGCTTCTAGAAGTTTCATTATCTCCTTCTTTACAACATCTTTCAGATTTGGGTTTAACCTCCTCTGATGTTCTACAGAAGTCATTGATTCATCTTCTAGGTGTATTCTATGCATGCACAGATCAGGTGAAATGCCAGGTATATCAGCTAGGGAATATCCTAATGCTTTTCGATATTTCCTAAGTTCGCATAAGAGAAGAGCAGTTTCAGCATTGTTCAGGTCAGCATTTACGATTACTGGGTATGTAGAATTTGGTCCAAGAAATGCGTACCTGAGCCCCTTAGGGAGTGTTTTGAGCTCGACTTTTGGAGCTTTGGATTCACTCCACGGGTCATTGTTCCTACTTGGTGGAACAGGCGAGCTCGATGAGTCTGAGGCATTGTTCTCCCCCAGACTAAGATATGCCACTAATCTTTCCATGGTTCTGGCGGAGTCCAACATCTTGGCGTACCCATCAGCGTCGATGTTCTGGACATTCTGTTCTGCTTCAGCTCTAGTCAGAGCTAGTTCCAGCGGATCATCTATTAGGATCTCCTCAATCATCTGATCACTCGGTTCCAGCGGATCACCCTCCTCTTGGACAGTGAAGGTTTGTCCATCTAGCATAGGTTTCTTGAGCATCTGATTCATCTCGAACCTCATCACAATGTCTCCTAGGTGGAGATCGATTTTTCCCTGTCGCACATCTATGATAGCTCCGACAGTGCATAGGAATGGTCTGCCTAGGATCAGAGGATCCTTTGATTCTTCCTCAAGTTCCAGAACAACGAAATCGGCAGGGACAAGTGTGTTCCCAACCAGAACCTGGATATCCTCGATAATTCCGACTGGAGATTTCACTGATCGATCAGCAAACACTAGGGACATCCTGGTAGGTTTGAAATCTGTGAATCCTAGGCGCTTAGCCACAGAGTACGGCATGAGGTTGATGCTTGATCCCAGATCGACTAGCGAACACGAGAAGACTGTTCTCCCTATTTGGATGGAAAGGACAAATTTTCCAGGATCACCTAGCTTCTTGATCCTTTTGTTCTGGAGAACAGCGCTGCACTCTTTAGAGACTACCATGAACTCACTGTCATCGGTTATCTTTCCAGAAATTAGTCCTTTCACAAAGCTACTCATGGATGGCATCATCTGGATTGCACTCATGAGAGGGAGTCTGACTGTTAAGTCTTCCAGCATCTTCCTACATTTCATCTCCTCCTTGTCCTTGCGTGTGGCCTTAGCAGGAACAGGGTACGGAACCTTTGGCACATAGTCACGGGTGGGAACAGGTTCTGCCGCTGGGCGAACAACCACAGTAGGCTGCTCTGTAGTGGTCGGAGTATGTTTAACAGGAAGCTCTGCTTCTTCCTCGTCTGCTGGTGCGGTTACAGGTGGCTGTTCTGATTCTTTCTGCTTCCCCTTTTCAGCTGTTGTGAATCTCTTGGGTGCCAGATCAGTTAACTGCTTCCCACTCCTAAGCGCGACTGCATTACACTCCTTGGGATTTTTATCTGTTTTTCCAGGAAGAGTGCCTTGCTGTCTCTTCACACTCTCAGCAGTCTGAGCAATCTGAATATCCATCTGCCTCATATGGCTCGAGACATTATCATATTTGGCACTCAGGTCATTGAACATGTGATTCATTCGGGTATTGATGTCGTTTGTGACCTGATTCAGTGCTTTTCCCTGAATCTGTTGTCCTTGGAGCAGCTGGCTCATCATATTGGCAAGACTCTTCATCTCGTCTTGTGGAGCAGTTTGAGCAGGCTGTGCAGGCTGCTGGTTAGTCGGTTGTTTCTGGTTGTGGAACTGAGTATTCTGAGCTGGGCTGAGGACAAAGGTTCGTCCTTGATTTCCATACCCCCGTTGGTAGCCACTGTTCTGAACTTGATTGCCTTGAGCATTTTCTGTGTTACCATCGGGTTTAGGGTTGTTGAACAGGTGGGGGTTGTTCCTCACGTTAGGGTTCGGGTGATAGTTCTTAAACTGCCATCCTTGCCCATTCACATAGCTAACCTCATGGTGGTCCTCAATCGCCTGGTCCGCTTCTGATGTAGCGTCTATGGTTCCTTTATCCTGAGGAGACTCTTCCATGATGAAGACATGGTTCTGATTACTCTTAATCAGCTGATCGACCTTGGCAGAGAGCTCATCTATTTTGCTATTGTCGATGCTGTTCACCTTTTGGGTGCGGTCTGTCTCTCGGTTGCTGTCAGCTGAGCTTGAGGCCATGTTCTCAATTAGCGCGAAAGCGCCTTGAGTGGATTGGGTCATGAAATCTCCATTACTGGCTGAGTTTAAAGCATTCCTGTACTCCCAACCTACTCCATCGTAGAAAACTCCGAGTAGATAATCTTCTTCAAAACCATGATGTGGGCACTCTCTGCGATAGACGTTGAATCGCTCCCATGCGTCGCAGAACGGCTCATCTACCAGCTGTTTAAAGGTGGCGATCTTCTGTCTCAGAGCTGCCGTCTTTGATTTCGTGTAGAAGTGGCTCAAGAAAGCGGATCTGACTTGTTCCCATGTGGTGAGCGATCCAGTTGGTAGGGAATCTAGCCAGCGAGCAGCCTTCCCATCGAGAGAGAAAGGGAACAAAGTACATTTGATGTAATCTGGTGGTACTCCATTCGCCTTAGTGAACCCACACATCTTCTCAAAGTTTTCAATGTGGTCCATCGGTATTTCTGCAGGAAGTCCGTTGAAGATCTTCCTCTGCACCAGACCTATCAAGGCGGGCTTGATCTCAAAGTCTTGTCTAGTGCAAGGTGGAGGGTTGATGGCGGATCGCGTAGCAGGTAGATTACGCAAGAGATTCCTTTGGCCAATCTGATCAACTTCCTCCGGTGCATTCCGTTGGTTTGCAGCGTTCGCTTGGATAGTTTGCTGCATCTGCTGCATCTGTTGTTGCATGAGTGCAAATGCAGCAGTAAGATCATCCTGATGATCACCCATGTTGGTGCTTGTAGGTCTAGGCAGTTGACGGTTCTGACGTTCTAATCTCGCTAGTTCTTCGTTAGTGAGCTGATGCAATGGTCCTTGTGCGTTGCTCCGAGTATGTCTACTGGTCATGCACCTGGATCATTAGCTGTGACAAAGAAACAGAGGCGAGTTAGATATCTTAGACTTAAAATGAAACCGAAAAGTAGAGGTAAAAAAATCTGGTCCCCGTCGCAACGGCGCCAAAACTTGATACACTAAATATGAATCTTTGCTACTGCCAAGTTAACAGTTGTGATTATAGTACTTTAGATTCAATCCAGAGGACCAGTCTACACTTTACTCTTATAAATCTCAATATCAAGCTAAGAAGAAAATGGTTTTCAATTCAATTGGTGACGCGGAAAACAAGTAAACTAGAGATTGATTCAATTTAACAAGAAGCTAGCCTAGGGTATTTCATTGGGTGTTGAGCGAGAGCCAAACAATTATTCAAGCGCGGTGCAGTGCTTTCTAGAACTCGGATCACTCAGCTGGAACACCCCACTGTCGTGGTGGTGATCTCTTTGCTGGTCGGTCCCATCATCTAACTGTCGTTGAGATGAGAAACGACTGCAAGCCTTAGTGGTCAGGTCCGATCAGTTCACTTACTACCCTAATATCTACTTTCGCTGATTAGGGATACTAAGCTCATTCAATACATGTCAAGCTATCTCATAAGCGGTTAGCTAGGCGATAAACTTAGGATCTAACATCAAGTGATCAGATTAATGGAAGCTTTATGAATAGTATGGATGAAGAATAATCAAGAATAGCTTATCTATGTTTAGCTCATATTTCAACACCCTAAAAACCCTAGGCGAGCTAGATCACTACTCAATCATGATGCAAGAAATCAAAGACATAGATCCTGAATGAAACTGCATAATAATAAGAGTAGTAAACAAGGGTTCAGAAGGTCTTCTCTATGAGAGAATGGATTCTTCTCCCTTACAAGTTGCAGATCGCAAAAGCTAATAGTTCTCTTGTAAAAACTAGCGTAAGAAATAAAATAGGATAGATGGCGTCTTTATATGGAGGCGCCAATAGGTAGAAAAGAAATTAGGGCAACAAGGCCTTAATTCCCGAAAATAGAAGCTTCCTTATTTGTCGGGAACAACCTCGGGATCACTCCGTCTGCTTGTTCTGCTAGAGAACAGTCTCGGGACTGTTCGTCTTGAGTGTTCTCCGCAAAATGCTCCAAAAGGACAGCTTCTCTTCAAGCATGCTCTCTTCATTCTTCTACCAACTCCAGACCTGTAAAAGATCAAAAAGGACTAGACTGACTCGGATTATTGACTCGAATCAATACAAAAACACCTATACAATGATGTGAAAAACACCATATATCAGAGTAAATAAAGTTGTTACTGATAAATTACTAAACAAAATTTAAAACAAAAGAAACATAACAATCAAATGTTAAAAAAAAGCATAATTCCTTCTAACTAAATATTTATCAAATTAATTAATATAACACATTAAATTTGTTTAGTTGATTTTGTAAATGAAACAAAAACAGAAAAAATATAATCCGTGTTTTACGCAGGTAGTATTCTAGTATATATAATTATATAAATAACATAAAATATTTGATACATAAGATTTTTGTTATAAAGAGAAAGTTTGGTATAGATTAGCACAATCCAGTTAAAAATCTAGGATTTTTTCTCTTTAACCATGTATCTTTTTAAAAAACTTTTATCTGTATATAATCAAAATCCAATCTCAGTTCTGACCAATGAAATGAAACAAGTGCAAGAAATACAGAATAAATCACTTGGTACTTATATAAAATTCTTTTATTTTTTGGGATCGTTTATTTTTTTGGGATAAGAAGATCTATCACGCAAAGGTGTAAGCAAGGACATTCAACATAGTTCATATTTAAACCCTTTCTCAAAAAAAAATATCATAGTACATATTTTAATATATACTTAAGTTTGGATTTTTGAAACAGATCTTTATCGTATTCACTATCTTGTGATATAACAATGTATATGGCGGGATATAAGAAAACCATGAAAAAAAAAACAAATTCT
This sequence comes from Brassica rapa, assembly GCF_000309985.2. Lineage (NCBI taxonomy): Eukaryota > Viridiplantae > Streptophyta > Magnoliopsida > Brassicales > Brassicaceae > Brassica > Brassica rapa. Next base: position 10,728,046 of record NC_024802.2, read on the forward strand.
CCTAATTAAGACACTAGAGTGGTGTTTAGAGCATCCCTATTGAAGTATATTAAGAGAGGTTCACACAGTTTCCAAGAAACAAAATTAATATAGTAATCTATTTTTTATGAACCTGTATCATTTGGGTTCGCTGGGATGAACCTGTATCACTTGGGTTCGCTGGGATGAACCTGTATCAACACTGTTCGCGGGCTCCATTGACACGTGGCGATCCGTAATTGGTTGCTTTATTGAAATTTTTTTTTTCAAAAAAATCAAACGAAAAGAAAATTATAATAATAAAAAGTGGATTTTGGGAAGAGTTCACCAATGGGGGGTGCTCTTATCCAATAAATATTTACTCCGGCTTAATTTGACCTAAACTCTCAGACACAATCATCGCCCTCCAGTTTTTCATTAAATATTTTTTTTTTTTTTTTTTTTTGGAGAAAGTTTTTTTTTTTTTTTTTTTTACAAAGGCTACAGCTCGGATTTAAGTAAAATTCGGTACAACAATGAAATTAGTAGATCTAACTATTCGGACTACACAGCCAAGTTGTGGGCGCAACTCCGGGTCCTTTCGTCATCACCACCTCTTTCACGTTAATCCGGTTAGGAGCAGAAGCATCCCACTCTCTTCGTTGCTGGAGCCTCTGTAGTCTTTGAAGCGCTAGTAGAAGGGAGGTTGATTAACATACCTGATGACTTTTGTAAAAACTCCAGGCGCAACCTCCGGAATGACACAAACGACGGTAAAGAAGCCTCCACACCGCTGCCAAGAGAACGGGAAAGACTCCACCACAACAAACTGACAAAAAACGGGTTCGAGACGACAACATCCTAAGACCCGAGAGAGCTCCAAGACCTGCAAGAAGTGTTAGCCTAATAACGCTGCTGTGGTGTTCAAGTGAACCACCACCAACACTGGGAAGCGCTACCACGCCATGAGGAGCCACTGAGGGAGGTGGAAGCCCGGAGACAAACCAAAGCCACCAACTTCCTCGCCAAATGCCGTTCTCGAGAACCGAGAGACGATTACTTCTCAATGTCTAAATGATGTCCGGTGACAAACGGACACTCAACCGAAGATAAGCACAGGAACTAGCCACCATTATGATGTACATAAACACTTGTACCTTGTTCACTTACGGTTAACAGAAATAATATTCATTTTCACATCTCTTGATCTTATTGTCTTCATCATGAGTGCTCTGTTTCTGTTCAACTTCAATTCCTCTAATAGTAACGCTTCGTCATTTTTGTAGGTGCTCGACTAATGGACCATTTTTGTGGCATAATTGTTAAGAAACAAAAAAAGGAAAAAATATAATGTACAAATGCTGTAAAAGTGTTGACATTTTTCTCTCACCATCGATAATGGCATGATTGCATCCATTAAACTTATTCAAAACAGTGTTCCGAAAATCCTACAAGCAAACAATTATCTTAAATTTCAAACTTCAGTCATACTCATGTATCAATATTTAGATTTTTAGAGTGAGAATAATTGTTGTCACATAAGTTATTGATTCTTCTCTTACATATACGCTTAACCATCTTCAGTATGGAGGGCCTATAGTAATTATTATTTCTTTAATTTCTTCAAATATTAAGAACACACATTTTTATATATGATAGAAGGATTTATATTACATTTCCCACCCATCTTATTTCTATGGACTAAAAGGTAATGAGAGTTCCCATAATAAATTGATAAGATTTGATGAGGAAGAAAAACTTGGAATTCCATAGACTAAATGATAACATCATATTTAAATGAAACACGTAAGATGCAAGTAAATTCATTTAAATTTAAATGAGTAGACGACTGCATATTAATTACATATTAGAATACCCAAAAAACATAAATGATAATACTAGTGGTGAGAGAGGAGGTTGTATGTTTATAGAGAGAAAAAGACAATGATGAGGAAGAAGAACTGGAAATTCCACATTCACGTTGTAAACAAAAAATTTTGTGGTCTACTTTTCTGCCAAAAGACAAAGAAGACTGTGACTCGTGATAACATCATATCTTTGTTGCTTTCGTTTTTGCAGGTCCGTTAAAAGGAAACTCAACATGTCAGTGTTTTAGAATAGACTATAAAGATTTGATATCGATGATTCAGAATTCAGAAGATAGACGAGTTTTTCAACATAGCTGAAGTAGTTAGCGACACTAAAGCGAAGTTTTCAAGATTTTACAATTAGATGCCATCATCAAGTAGAAAATTCTACAACATATTCATTAACTAAGGTTGCTGTAACATTACATAGGGATCTTTGCTTTGTTAGTTGTCAAACTCGGCACCTCTAACTTTAATACTTGAATATCTTTTGATATCAAAAGAAATAAACATACCCAAATATATTATGTAAATATGAATACACCGTAACATTAGTCATTCGTTTGCTATTGAATCATGGATAAACACTTGGGGAGGGGGAGGGGGAGGGGGAGGGGAATGTTAAAAATAGATGAACACTTTATATATAGTCTATAATGAACTTCCCATTTATTTCTCACCTATGTAGAGTATAATTAACCTTTTTATTGGTTCTGAGAAATGTACGGTATGAAAGTTAGAATTAATCCTATGAGTTGTACCAAATTCAGCACAAAGAACACCATCTCATCACCTGTGTCTCATGTTAAAAAAACGAATAAGAACTTTGCTTTTTTTTAGAGAGATTAATATGGGCAAGGTGTAAAATTTGACCTGGAAGGAAAGTCGCAGTCTGTCTCTTTTGCGCCCAAGAGAATCTGCAGATTTAACGACACACAGTAAAAAGAACATTAACAACAGAGAAAAACAATCCAACCAGAACAAGTGACGAAGCTCCTATATATTTCTTATACTTTCTAGACTAACTGAAGGTAAATATTTGCGTGCATGTGACTTGAATTTTCCAGCTATAGCCTATAAGTAAATATTTGCATGCATGTGACTTGAATTTTCCAGCTATAGCCTATAGGTAAATATTGTTTGGTGTACAATTCCAGTGAATTGCTTACAAGATTCCTCCACCGGCAGGGCCAAATGATTTGAAAATAGACATTGCGGTCATAGAAAGTCCATTAGCAGCACCTCTCTGACTCTGTGGCTGCAGTGGCATGCCGAAGAAAAGTGAGCATTAGACCAGAGGCAGAAGAAGTTACCATTATTGAAGATGGCCATAACTAAAACAAGACGGAAAAGGGTATGTGGTACACTGGCCCAAGAACCATACCACCGCCTTGTTGAGCAAGATAAACAGTCCTGTAACAAGAGAGATCTGCAACAACAAAAACCACAAACATATCTACAATATTTATTATTGTTAATTAAGGAGACATTACAAAAGCATCAGGGCTGTCGCAATGTACTCACAGACAACGCGTTTTTCAAGATAGATGCACAGTTTATCACTAAATGGAGGGTCAACCCTGAAAGCGAAGCTATAGACGGGTAACAAGAAAGCAGCGGTATTAGCATCACCTGAACAACAACAAAAATGTAAGGGATTTGAAAAGTCTATTGTAGACAACCCATTACCACTCTAAAATCAGAGAGGATTGCTTTATAATCAAGAATACTTACCGCGGAAAGACGTATAACCACAAGGAGTCCCAGGCTCTTCTCCATCGGAGGGTATACCATAAGTTGAAACAACAGAAGCCCAAGTCCTGAAAACATGGTAACTCAAATCACAAGGAACCTCCAAGGGGAAATATATATGGATAGACTATCACAAACCAAATCAAAAGAATCCAAGAACTAATTAAACAATCAGCAATGAGCACGCTTCACGAAGAAAATATAAATAAGCATACAATTCTTATAAGGAACCACAACACAAGACAATGTAAGCTATATACAACATGCACCTGATATAGCTAAAACTTGGCCAACATCTTGAGACGAGAAGCTCAATCCTCCATAACTTTTGTCGCTAACAGCCCAGAGTGAAAATATCTTGCAAAGTTTACCCAAAAAAATGATAAAATGTTAAAGCTGCTGAAAATATTTGACAGCACTCGATCCTCTAAAACAAATAAATAACTTCGATAGAGAAGTGAACTGTAACTGTCTTACCTCTGAATAAGCTATCTCCTGGAGGGAAAAAACACAATACACAATGATGATAGCCATCAACGGACGGTTCCTCAGGAGACTTGGCTTGCTTTGTGTGTTATGGTCTTCGAGTCCTCTACCTGTACTTCCATCATTGTTTAGTTCATTTGGTGAATATTCAGGTTCATTTGGATTTAGCCTCCCGCGTGAAATTCTGCAATGCGTATGAAGTGTTTCCTGTAACTTATACCATGAGTTAATATTTCCAGGTTTATCTTCATACAAATATCAATATGCTTAAAGTTATACCTAATAGTTGACATGATTCTAAAATTCGGTCTACCTGGCGCATATACGGGGCCTAGGCGGCAAATCGATCATCGCCAGACTATTTTCATTAAATCCGATTTATTTGATTCAAATCAGTTCAAACCATTTTAAATCGGTTTAAACCATCTTGAATTGGTTTAAATAAATTTTAAATCGGTTTAATATATATATATATATATATATATATAATAAATCAATAATTTGTTAACGTCTAGGTCCACCTAGTCATTAGTCCTCTACAAAGCGTATAGTTACCATATAGTGATTTATTGAACATTTGTTCTTGATCTTCACAAGAATTCATTTTATGAACAAAACATTGCAAAGAGAATACCCTATACTAATTTTGTCCATGAGGAATGAATTAATATTTTTGTTCAAGTCAATACTCACAGGCAGCCACCAGCATGCAATGAGAGCCCCAATAGCATAGACTGATATAACTAAGCTCGGCAGAAAATATGGAAAGCTGTAATGCACAACACAAAAAGAAACTATTGAGGAGACTATTTTGCAAGCATTTGAAACTGCATTTTGGAGTGTATAATAAATATATTACCTTCCAAAAACTGAATCCAGTGAAAATATATTAGGATACTTCTCTGCAGGCTAAGAAGCATGAAACAGAAACCAAGCAGCCCAATCAGGAAAATGTAAGGAATGTGAAATTTGTGTAAGCAGAGTTTAGAGTGAAGTGAACCTGAGCAAGATAGCCTCCAATAGCAGGACCTATTATCAGTCCTATACCTCTCGATGTACTTACCTGAAAAACATGCAAGAAAAAAAAGAAAAAAAATTAAACTAGATGAAGTAAACATGGCCAATAATAGAATAAACATGCAAGATAAACAAAAGCCTCACAACAGAAAGACTAAGAGCGTGATACTCTTCACTAACGACTTCTGAAGCATATGCCTGAAACAGCAAAGAAACACCTTTAGAAAGTGCAACCTCAAAGGACATTTGAAAGAGAAAAAGTAGATATTCCTTCACAGCTTTGACGAAGACATTTACTTACTCTTATTACTCCGAGTAGACAATTGACGCAGCCGAGAAGAAATCTAACTGAAATAGCAAACCAGAAGCTTGTGCTTAAACCAAACAAGGTATTGAATATGATCCTGAAAAGAGTGTCGGGGAAAATAAAAATTCTGCAAGAAAAGGAAATTGTCTTTATTTAAATATTGAGGAAAAGTTAAAGCTAACACAGAGAAAGTCGCCATGAGGATGATAGGTTTGCGACCATATCGATCAGCTAGTTTCCCCCAGAGAATAGACGTCAGAGCTCTTCCGATCATGAAAGATGATGCTAAGAACAAGAAGAAGTAACACCAACGAATCTTTCAATATTAATATGTTGAAGCAATTAAAAAAAAAAAATTGCCTAAAGTTATTACCAACAAAACCAGCATAGAAACCAATATCCTCTTCTTTTTCAGCTACATGGAAGTCTCTGATCATGAAATAGAGATATGGAAACAGGGAAGATATCGGGAGAGCTGACATACACCACAAGGTTTTGAGCATCATCCGTATTAGAGAGACGCACAAGTTCGTGGAAACAAAACTAACATAGAGAAAGCTAAAGGAGGAGAATATTGAACCGGTGCAGAGAGAGACGAGCCAGATGAAGGAGAGGTGGATGTAAGGGATTCCTCGCTGTTCTTGCTTGAGTCGGTCGATGTTACAGCCTGGGCAGTTATTGTCTTCTTTCTCCTCCAGAAGGGTTTCTCTTGCCTCGTCGGCCATGATCGGAACCACTGAGTCGGAGTAGTCTACTGATGTCCTCTAGTTGATTTTTTTTTGTTCAGTAAAAAAAGTATATAATAAAAAGAAGAATCTGTGTCAAAATAAACATGGGTCGGATAACTTGAAAAAAAATATATTCTAAAGGCGCTGAAATGATTCACAAGAATCCAATTCTACTCAGTGCTGCTGTGCTGACAACTATTGAAGGTATAAATATCACAGATCTTTATACAATAAAACAGAGGTCAACAATTATTTGAGTGACATGTATCATTTAATTTTTTTAAAGTTATTTTTTTTATTTTTATTTCAGAAACAAACAACTTTTTAGATAAAATTGTTTCCACTATCTAGACCTGGAAGGGATCCGGGTATCTGGAGAATTTAAAGTATCTGGATCCATATCCGTTTTAGATTTAATATCTGGATACAGATATGTGGTTTCTGGATATCCGGATTTCGGATATCCGTCTCGATATTCTATTATCCGCGGATATCCGGATCCGTAAAAATAATTAAACATAATATTTTTTTTAAAAAATAATTCTTAATATAATACATAAATTAAATATTTATATAAGATTTATAAATATATTTATATATGTCTATAATATTGTAAAAACTAAAATATAATATTATAAGATTAATTCATGTATAAATATTAATATATTAAATATAAATATTAATGAAAATTAAAAATTTAATACGTTTAAAAATACGGATCCGGATCCGGATATCCGAACCTAAAAATTAAGATATCCGGATTCAGTTTGGATATATCCAAGACTATCCGGATACAGACACTTCAGATATTCTATTTTCGGAGCGGATCCGGAGTGGATCTCGGATCGAATCCGGATCTCGGATAATAAGTCTCAGACCAACCACTATCTCTATAACTTTTTTTATTTCCCACTATCTCAACCATATATATATATATATATTTTAAGACATCTAACTTTATTGATTTCAAATCATTGTAAACATATTACATGAATCATAAATTACAACAAATATGTTGTTAAGAAAAACATATAGCAGAGACAGCAGTAACACGGTGCTTCCTAACGCATTCGTAGGATAGACTGATTCGCTAGCTTTCCTCCACTTCGTTCTTGGTCTTAAAAGATCTTTCTTGTGGCTCTCAATTATTGTGAGTAAATGTCATTTTCTTTTAAGAAGATCATTGGATCCGATCCATCTGTTACATTGCAATCCGCTCCAAACATTTCCGCTGCAGGAGATAACATGTTTTGTTGTAACTATCCATGGCATTGAAATTTTTTACCAAATATTCAATTTATAATAATACAGAAACATCATCATCTGTCTCTTTATTGTTTTGAAATCTTCACTTTCCCGTAGCAGTCCCTTGTATAATGCCTCCGATGAGATAATAAACCCTCCATAGTTTATCATCCTAATATCTTCTCTAAATAATCGAGCGCCCATTGGTAGAAACCAATCACACACAAGTATCACCACGCAATGCAATACAATCATACCACACCATCTCCAACATGATGAGAGGTTTCCAAACCGTTCACGCAAAAGGAGGAAACTGGCCATGGTTGATCTATCTCAACCATATTATGAAACTATATTTAACCATAATTTTTTTTCTTTATACCACTAAAAACAACGATTCTGTAAAAAACGATTGGGGTTGTTTGATAGATCATTGTGTCGATCTCATAAAGATATTAAGGTTATTTGGAACATTTCAGTGTAAGTATTGTTTTACAACTCTCTCTTATACTGAATCGTGATTATATATTTATAGCAATTGGCTCTTTTCGAATTTGACAAAATCAATGAGGATTATGATGAATACTAGGAATGTCATCAAGAGCTTCAGGAGTCTAAACATTTTTCTCGAACCAGGTTTTTAACAATTGCTCTATCTCTTTGATCTCTAATCCATCTCATACGATTTTCTTTAAATCTGAATCTCTTTGTATGTTTACTTGCATTTCATTCTTCGATTTATTTAATGAAAATGGTCAACAGTTGGAAAAGGAAATCAAAATTTCTATTTTGGTTTTGAGTTTTAATTTTATGGATGAGAAGTCTAATAATTCTGTAATCCGCAAAGAGAAAAGAAATCTAAATTAATATATCATTATGTAGTTATGTTTTATTGAGTCAAAAGTGCAAAAATATATCCAATAAATAATGGATAACTAGGATAAGCTTTGCGCATGGTAAATTTATATGAAAAGTATTTAAGAAATATCGTATGGAAAAATAAAATTTATATTCTTGATTGAATAAATATTTTTGGCCCTTAAACAATTTTTTTAAGAAAATATTGTTAATTACATAATTTGTTTACTGATGAGGTGATCCCAATTTTAAAAAAGATTTTAGGTCAAAAATTACTTATCACATAAAAACCTAACGTTTAGGCCGAATAATCTCAGGCCTACTATTTGGTTACATTAAAATTATGGCAGCTCGGTTTTATACCATGATTTAGCAATTTAAAAGTTAATTATGGTTATGAGAAGTTTACGTTCACGTGTCAATCCTATCTATCTTCAATATTTTTCTATTTTTTAGCGTCGTTTATTTCATTTTGGTTATTGTTCAATATAAATATTGATTTTTGAGTTTATTCTCATTTCGCTATTTTATTTTGGTCTGAGATTTAGAAAATGTTTTAGATTTAAAATTATTAAAGAGATACATACTTAGGTTAAGATCCGCGCCTTGAGCAATAAATATTTTATATTTATTACTAATTTTATGTTTTTTCTGCATATGAAATAATAAAATAATAATTATATATTAAATAACTAAGAAATCAGTTAATATTATGTAATAAATTGGTGTGCGCATATAAATCAAACGACCTCTCTTGTTTATTAGTAATCATTTTAGGGTAAATAAATCAAAACAATCAATCTTATCTATCGTATATGATATATAATTAAATTTAAATGATATTATCATAGATATATAATATACTTTTAATATGGATATTTATTAACTGAGGTTTATACTCATATGATTTTATGATTATTTGCATATTTATGTAACAAAATTTTACACCAACTATTTTGTTTTTAATGTGAAATGTTTAGTGATTTCAATAATTTATTATCATTTGAAAAAATGATGATTTTAAAATTAAAATATTAACTTTTCAATATATGTTCAACGCATATATCAAAATATAAGTATGTATTTTCATATGATGTATAGTTTAATTTAAACGGTATGAAATATATATATATATATATATATACCAAGAATTGTATCAGTTCAGATTTTTTAATGTGATCACCGATCATAAGCTGTAAAAATGGCTGAATATTACAAGTTTATCAGTATTTATATTCAATCTAAACTAACATACCTAAAGGATCTGCCACATTAACCTAGTTAGTTAATGTTAAATACATCTGTTTTTAATAATATTGTATGGATTTAAGGTAAAACACACTATATTTGAGAATTCTTTACAAAATATATTCGAGATTGAAAAAAAAAAATTTAAACAGATTAATATAAAATTTAAATGTTTAAAATATAATTAATTACTTATAAATGATTAAAGTATTAAAACAAAATATATATATATATATATATATATATATATATATATATATATATATAAAATAAACTTTATTCTCTTCTTATGACATGTGGAAGGAGAGTTTGTTGACATTTGTCTTCATGTTTTTTCTATTTTTATTATAGGTCCTTATTCTTTTAAATATTTTAAATATTTAATTTATTCAAAATTAAAAACAACATAAATTTTTACCATTTTATTATTTTTACTACTTTTCATTATTTTATTTACAAATTATATATTTATTTTACTGTTAGAATCATAAAATAACCAAACTAAGAATAAGAAGCTAGAGCACAACACAAAATTTAAACCTAAAACCTCTACAATCACCGAGAAAAACAAAATACCCTAGTAACATTATATATCTTTATAAAAGTCTAAAGCTAAAAGGATATCAAGACGGAAGACTAACTTATCTCATTGTACTATAGAGTTTCTTGGCCAGAATAAATAGAGATAAAAAAATAGAAAGATAATATCTGAAACAAATCAATCTCCTAAACACAAAGAAGCGCGATCAAGTACCAACGCAAAGAACCAAGAAAGCGGGCTAGAGGGTGAATAATAATCAGAAGGTCAAAAGTCACTAAGAAGCAGGAAGAAATATGCCTAAAGCACTGGAAACATAACCACTAGCTAAAAGCTAAGAAAGACCTCACAAACTAAACAAGAACAAACAAAGGCGACTATACAAGTGAAAACCCACAAAGCTCTGGATAGAATAGACCAAAGCTCCAAAAGACTAATTCCGCAAACCAAGGGAAACATGAAAGAAGAGAAACAACTCGAGGGGGAGGGGAGAATGGAAGGCAACCACCAAAAATTCATAGATTAAACTTGAGACCAGAAATAACCTTTCAAGCCCACATAACATACACAAATGAAAACATTAATTATCCAAACCTCGAGTGGCAAACATGGTGAAAGGGAAAGCCACCAGAGATGCGAGCAGTGATGAAAGCTGCAATGAGATGAGAAAATAGAGAGGGAAATGGAGACGTAACGAAATCAGCAAACTGTGGAGCCGTCCTCGAACTATGAAAAAGAGCATAAAATTCAGATCACCAAAAAGTAGATCTTGAAAACCAAGATGAGCATGGACTATTGACGGTAAGTCAACGACGAAGTAGACAACATCAAAGACGACTAAACTCTGACTTATCCCAAGGAGATGCAGCTCCTAACGTCAGCCTTAAACTAAGGAAGAAGATGAGCATCCAATATTGACTTGAACCTTATCCTCAAAACCTCACCCCTTAATTCTAAACCCTAAATCTAGATTAGTTAACCTTAGGGTATAAATATATTTTTACCTTTTAATAAAACTTACTTTGGTCATTTTCCTCATTAATGGCTATTTTGTGACTAAAAATTAAAAAAGACTATCCTATAAAATTTCTCATAAACTTATCCAAAATTACAATCCTTGTAGTTTATATCATTTTAACCTATGACTGTAATCGATGACTTAAGGTTGTTTACATACATGTCATGATGAAGGCAGAGGGTGTCGAGATTGGCGATCAGGGTTTCTGGGCAGAGGGCTAGATTGGTAGAAATTTGAAATCAACAATATCTATGGCGGAATTTTGTAAGAACAAAGGCGTCTTGCAAGGATATTTTGACATTTTGTAAAACTCTAGTTCTTTTTAAGGCTTGATGTTGATGTTGATGTGGCATGCAAAATATAACTGCGAAGAAAAGTTTTAATTTGGAGAGAGAGAGTAAAGTTCTGAGGCCGTCTTGCTATTTATCCGCTTAATCTCTTAAGTTTGTGTTGCTATTGGTATGTTCCTCTATTGATGCATAGTTGATTTTTTAACACTGGATAACACACTACATCATCATATAATTTCTAACTTTATTACATATGATGATCAACTACCTGCAACATATACGATATTGATAAACAATTCCATGAATAATGATTCCACGATGAAGCTCTCTTCGAAACACTTGGATTGATGAACGGTTCAGCAGGTACGACATCCTAAATGAACATGTTTTCTCCGTAGTAGACGATCACAAAAAACGGCTTTGCATGTAGTACTATGGAACCTCTAAAAATATTTGCATCGTATAATTTCTAAAAAAAATACATTATCTAAGATTCGAACCTGGTACAAATAGAAACTTTTAAATCTTAACCACTAGGTTATTATGCTTATACAAATATATAATTTCAATAAACTAAATTTTTACAAACCATCTTAATTACCATAACAACTTACCCCAACAAGTTATCACCTCGTTTCATTCACAATGTTCTCTAACCACAATAGTATCCTCTCTCTATCTCTTTGCACCTCACCGTATATAAGAACATGGAGACGAGTTCCTGAATCTTCAAGACTCTCAGATTGACCCAGCAATTAAACTAGATTGATCCGGCCCGACCATATCGATGTTGGATAAGCTTGAATAATACTTGTGATGAAAGTTTCCTTTTCTATGTTGTGTTTATCTTAAGGATTAGGAAATATAATGGGAATAGGAAATTGTTAGTCCCTATATATATGAATGCATATTGTGATGCATAAGGTGTGACTTTATGATTTGTGATTGATTGAATAAGAGAAGGACTTCTTATTATTGAGTTTGTGATTCTATATTTGGTATCAGAGCCTAATAAGCACCTCGACAATCTTACACAGCCATGGCCGACGTCAAAGAAGAGATCGCGACGACCAAAGAAACCGGACCAGCCACCATCAAATTTCCGATGTTAACTTCCTCGAACTACACGGTCTGGTCCATGAGAATGAAGATAGCGCTTAAAGTTAGTGAAGTTTGGGAAGCTATAGAACCTGGAGCTAAGGATGAAAAAAAGAATAACATGGCCATCGCATACCTGTTCCAGTCCATACCGGAGGCCTTGATCTTACAAGTAGGCGACTTAGATACAGCAAAGGCAGTATGGGATGCGATAAAGGCACGATATGTTGGAGCTGAGAGGGTAAAAGAAGCTAGGTTACAAACTTTGATGGCGGATTTCGATAGACTCAAGATGAAAGATGAAGATACAATCGATACCTTCGTTGGCAAGATATCCGAAATTTCCTCTAAATCTGCTTCTTTGGGAGAGATGATAGAAGAACCAAAGCTTGTTAAGAAATTCTTAAAGAGCTTGCCAAGAAAAAAATTTATTCATATTGTAGCTTCGCTTGAGCAAGTTCTTGACCTTAACTCAACGAGCTTTGAGGACATTGTAGGACGACTTAAGGCGTACGAAGAAAGAGTCACTGAAGAGGAAGAAGAAACCGATGATAGCTCCGGGAAGCTAATGTATGCTAACTCAGATTCAAGCGGCGAAACTTACGGCTACAATAACCGTGGTCGAGGACGCAGCGGTCGATCAAACTGGAGAGGAAGAGGCCGCGGTCGCACAACTTTCTTACAACAACGAGAAGCGTATAGACAAGGACGTGGTGGAGATCTCTCTCATATCACTTGCTTTAAGTGTGATAAAACTGGACATTACGCCACAGACTGTCCCGATAAAGCTCTAAAGCTTCAAGAAACTGTAGAGAAGAAAGATGATGATACACACGAAGCGGATACCCTCATGATGAATGAAGTAGTTTACTTAAACGAGAAGAAGGTAGATCCAAAGAAGTTTGAAGCTGATACAGATACGATAGATGTGTGGTATCTTGATAATGGAGCCAGTAATCACATGAGTGGTAATCGTATGTTCTTCTACGAACTAGATGATACTATCACTGGGAAAGTACGTTTTGGCGATGATTCAAGGATTGACATAATGGGTAAAGGTTCCATTCGATTTATCAGCAAAGGAGGCGTGAAAAAGATGTTAAATAACGTCTACTACATACCGGCTCTTCGAAGTAATATTGTTAGCTTGGGTCAAGCTACTGAAGTGGGTTGTGAAGTTCGAATGAAAGAAGACGTTCTAACTTTATTCGATCGTGAAGGACAGTTGATGATCAAGACTACAAGGACAAAGAATCGATTATATAAGGTTACACTACAGGTTGATAAAATGCAGCAGTGTCTTCAGGTTAAGAGCCTTGGAGACGGAAACTTATGGCATGCGCGCTTGGGACATATCAACAAAGATACAATGAGAATGATGGCTAGCAAGGAGTATGTCGAGGGATTACCGAACATCAAACGCGACACAGAAGCTTGTGTATCTTGTCTGCGCGGGAAACAAACACGAAAACCGTTCCCACAAGCAACGAGCTATCGAGCTTCATCACTTCTTGAACTCGTACATGCGGATCTTTGTGGACCTATCTCCCCGACGACACCAGCACTCAACAGATACGTCTTTGTTCTTATTGACGATCACTCTCGCTATATGTGGACAGTACTATTAAAGGTCAAAAGTGAAGCCTTTGAGAAATTTAAGCGCTTCAAGAACCTTGTGGAGCAAGAAACACATACTAAGTTAAAGTGTTTTCGAACAGATAGGGGGGGTGAGTTCACATCCAACGAATTCCAAACCTACTGCGAGAAACATGGTGTTAAGCGACACATGACTGCGCCATATTCACCTCAGCAAAACGGTGTAGTTGAGCGACGAAATCGAACACTCTTGGAGATGACTAGAAGTATCCTAAAACATATGGACATGCCGAATCATCTCTGGGGAGAAGCCATACGACATGCAACCTATCTGATTAATAGGGTTACAACGAGGTCCTTGGAAGGACAAACTCCGTACGAAGTGATGAAAGGAAGAAAACCAAACCTGTCTCACCTAAGAGTGTTCGGGTGCGTGTGCTACGCAAGGACAGAAACGGTTGGAAGAAAGAAGCTCGACGATAGATCCAGAGTTCTGGTCCATCTCGGAACAGAGCCAGGGTCTAAAGCATACCGACTACTTGATCCCCTGAGCTTGAGAATTGTCATAAGTCGTGATGTTGTGTTCGAAGAAGCAATGCGATGGAGATGGAGTGATAAAAGTGTGACAACGAGACTCGATAGTGAGGGCTTTGAGCTCACCGTGAAAGGCTTGGGCCAAGATGATCACGAACTCGAAGCTTCATCTGATACAGATGATGATAATCACGACAATAATGATTATCATGAAGCTCTTGATAATCATGATGATGAAAATCAAGTTGGGGGTGACGATGAAAACGACTTTCAGCCAAGACGATCAACGAGGGTTTCTAACAAACCAACCTACCTCGATGACTATGTTCTGCTCGCAGAACTTGAGGGTGAGCAATTGTTGATGATCATAAATGAGGAACCATGGAGTTTCAGCGATGCTAAGGAACTGAAAGTTTGGGTTGATGCTTGCAAAGATGAGATCGTATCTATTGAAAAAAATAAAACTTGGGATCTCGTGGAACTACCTACAGGAATCAAACCTATCGGCCTTAAGTGGGTGTTCAAGATCAAACGTAATGCTGATGGAACAATAAGTAAGTATAAGGCACGACTAGTAGCCAAAGGTTACGTTCAACGGCATGGTGTGGATTATGAAGAAGTATTTGCTCCGGTGGCTCGCATTGAAACTATTAGGATGATCATTGCTTTGGCTGGATCACATGGTTGGGAAATACACCATCTTGATGTAAAAACTGCTTTCTTGCACGGAGAACTAAAGGAAGAGGTTTATGTTACTCAACCAGAGGGTTTCATCGTTGATGGACAAGAACACAAGGTTTACAAGCTTAAGAAAGCTCTCTACGGTCTACGACAAGCACCAAGAGCTTGGAATATAAAGCTTAATGAGATATTGCGCAGCTTGCGGTTCACAAGATGCTCGAAAGAGCCCTCGCTCTATCGGAAGGAAGAAAGTCGAGAAGTTCTTGTCGTGGTGGTCTATGTTGATGACCTGCTGGTTACTGGTACCTCCCTTGATGCGATACTTGAATTCAAACGTGAGATGGCTACAAAGTTTGAGATGAGTGACCTCGGAAGGTTGACATACTATTTGGGTATTGAGGTTATACAATATGAAGGAGGAATCTTACTCAAACAAGATAGGTATGCTCGCAAAATACTCGAAGAAACTGGCATGAGCTCATGCAATCCGACTCACGTACCATTGGAGTTAAATGCGATGTTCTCCAAAGCTCCTAAGGAGGAGAAGGCTGATGCAAAAGAGTATCGTCGGAGCATTGGGTGCCTACGCTACCTGCTACATACGCGACCAGATTTATCATATAGCGTTGGGGTTTTGAGCAGATATATGCACGAACCTAAAGCCTCTCATGCAGCAGCTATGAAACAGATCCTTAGGTATCTGCGAGGAACTTGTTCTCTTGGGCTTCACTACTCACGACAAAGTGGAGCTAAGCTGGTAGGTTATAGTGACAGCTCCCACAATGTGGATACAGACGACGGCAAAAGCACTTCAGGACACATATTCTATCTTGGGGAGAGTCCCATTACATGGAGCTCAACGAAGCAGGAGATAGTAGCATTGTCGTCATGCGAGGCTGAATTTATGGCTGCAACTGAGGCAGCAAAGCAGGCTATCTGGCTTCAGGAGTTGCTAAGTGAAGCAGTTGGAAGCGAAAGTAAACCGGTGGTCATCATGGTTGATAACAAGTCTGCTATTGCACTTACAAAGAACCCAGTGTTCCATGGAAGAAGTAAACACATACACAGGAGGTTTCACTTCATAAGAGAGTGTGTCGAAAAGGAACAAGTTGAAGTTGAACATGTCCCGGGTAGTGAACAGAAAGCTGATATCCTTACGAAGTCGCTTGGAAGAATAAAGTTTAAGGAAATGAGAAAGCTTATTGGAGTACAAGATGTGAGTGAAGATGGCATCAAGCTTAAGAGGGAGAATGTTGGATAAGCTTGAATAATACTTGTGATGAAAGTTTCCTTTTCTATGTTGTGTTTATCTTAAGGATTAGGAAATATAATGGGAATAGGAAATTGTTAGTCCCTATATATATGAATGCATATTGTGATGCATAAGGTGTGACTTTATGATTTGTGATTGATTGAATAAGAGAAGGACTTCTTATTATTGAGTTTGTGATTCTATAATCGAAACCTGAACCAAATGTTTATTCGGTTTTAAATGACCACATACTAGTTTTAAAAAAACATCAGGAGTTAGATGTACGCTTAGGCACACGTCACTGATTCTGAATCTGAATTTCAGATACTAATCTTCACATATAATCAGAGGCATTGAATAAACCTTTTTCCTTCCCTTTTGTTTGGGGTGTAATCTAAACCGGGTTTCGAATAAAAACCGGCGTGGTTAAGTCCAAACCGATTTGATTGAAATTCACAGTGGCGCGCTTTAGCCTTCGTTATCGGAAACTCTAGTACCAGTCGCTCGACTTTCAAATTAGCATCAGTGGAGCGGAAATGGAAGACGACGGTGGAGAGAGATCGAGCTTCGTCGTTGGACTAATCGAGAACAGAGCCAAAGAGGTACGTACGGCTTCTCCGTCGTTGCGCTTTTAGCAGACCTTAGATTCGATTTGAGTCCTCTTAGAGTCTCCACTATCGCGATGTCGATTTTTTTCCTGGAATCGAACGAGATCGGTTGTTATTCGCGTGATGGTGATGTTTGATTCTCTGGATCAGGTTGGAATGGCTGCGTTTGATTTAAGATCCGCTTCACTGCATCTATCTCAGTATATAGAGACGAGCAGCTCGTATCAAAACACGAATACGCTGCTGCGTTTCTATGATCCTTGTGTGATTATTGTTCCTCCCAACAAACTTGCAGCCGATGGCATGGTTGGGGTTTCAGAATTGGTGGATAGATGTTATAGCACCGTCAGGAAGGTGAGAGTTTTTGCCATGGATGGGAGATGAGTGTGTGTGCTTTAGCTACATGAGATTCAGTTAAGTAATGTGACTATCTTGCGTTGTTGCAGGTTGTGTTTGCCCGTGGCTGTTTCGATGACACCAAGGTTCATATCCATGAATCTCTTATAGTACATCCTTATAGTCATCTCATGTGTTTCTAAATGGATATGCAATTTTGGGTTATATGTTACAGGGTGCCGTGCTAATACAAAACTTGGCTGCAGAGGAACCTTTGGCTCTTGGTTTAGACACTTACTATAAGCAGCATTATCTATCACTAGCTGCTGCTGCTGCTACTATCAAATGGTGTCTACATCCTGAACTTTTTTTTTGCTTCATTACATTATGAGTTTGGTATTTTTGAAATACTGAGTTTTGGTTGTGTCATGAGCAGGATAGAGGCGGAAAAGGGTGTGATTGTCACCAACCACTCACTCACCGTATGTGTTTTCTTTCATACAGTTCTCAGTTATCTGCTTAGATAAGGTGTATTCACTGTATTATGAAGTAATTTAAAAGTTTCTTGCAATATGAGTATCTTTTTGTTTTTGGGTATCCATCTGTTTCTTCTTTGGTTCTGTTGATGGCATTTTATTGATTGTGCTGCCTATGTGTAGGTAACCTTTAATGGATCCTTTAGTCACATGAATATCGATGCAACTAGGTATGAGTACTGTGATAGTATTTATCTTCTTAGTCCATTGAATAATAGAGAATTTAAGAATCAAAATTATAAACCGTTATGCTTAATTGTTTCCTTTGTTTGATGGTAGTGTTGAGAATCTGGAAATCATTGATCCATTCCATAATTCTCTTTTGGGCACTAGCAATAAGAAGAGGAGTCTGTTCCAGATGTTCAAGACAACAAAAACAGTTGGAGGGTATCTCGAAACACTTTCTTCATAATAGTTAAAATTACTAATAGTTTCCCTTTGCCAAAAGTACTGTATATGAATTTGATATTCAGAGTTCAAATTGTAATCTTCATAGCAATGTTCTTCCATGATTTCCATATTTCATTGTTCATTTAACTCACTAGTCATTCTATTTCATGCATGATTTGTTGGTCAGGACTAGGCTTCTCCGTGCCAATTTGTTGCAGCCCCTGAAAGATATTAAAACTATTAACACTCGCCTGAACTGCTTGGTTAGTATCTTGCTGTGATCTGGTTGTCATATTTTCTAAGGAGCTTCTTAAAATATACTATTCGATTTCTGTTAAGGGTTGATATGTTGATTTACAGCGCTTGATCTTGTAGAGCTTCTTAAAATTACTCTTCTGTTAATTGCAGGATGAGTTGATGAGCAATGAAGAACTATTCTATGGGCTTTCCCAGGTTTTACGTAAATTTCCAAAAGAGACTGGTAAGCAAAGTGAGAAGATCATGAACTCTTATAGTTGCATCTAATATAAGCTTGGTTTTTTTTATCACATAATTTCAAGAGATTTCTACCGTCCAAAACTTTCAGATCGTGTTCTTTGTCATTTCTGCTACAAGCCAAAGAAAGTCACAGAAGCGGTCCTTGGTTTTGATAATACCAGAAGGAGCCAAAACATGATTTCAAGCATTATTTTACTTAAGACAGCCTTGGATGCTCTGCCTCTACTTGCTATGGTGTTTTTTTCTTTCTCATTTTGTTATCAGTTTTGTTTGCTAGATTTCGCAACTATGTCTATGACGACTCCTAACCTTAGTCGCACTCTTTCCAATGCAGGCTCTAAAGGATGCAAAGTGTTTTCTCCTTGCTAATATTTACAAGACTGTGTGTGAAAATGATAGATATGCTTCCATCAGAAAAAGGTACGCCACTAGTGGGTCTAGCTAGTAGACATTAACTATGAGCTTCGTTTCTGGAAAGCTTTCCATTTCCTACTTTTAAAGTTACTAAAGTTTAGAGTTTCAAAATAACTAGACTCTTTATCGTATTTTTGTTTCAGAGTCGGGGAAGTGATTGATGATGATGTTCTTCATGCACGAGTTCCTTTTGTTGCCCGCTCACAGCAGTGTTTTGCTTTAAAAGCTGGTATTGATGGATTTTTGGATATGGCAAGGAGAACCTTCTGTGATACTAGTGAAGGTGGAATCAACAATATGCTTCACTTTGTGTTATCACTGATTTTTTTCTTTTACAAATCTGTTCTGCTAGTCTAAATTCATGTAAACACTGGCAGCGATACATAATCTGGCCAGAAAGTATCGTGAGGAATTCAACTTGCCAAATCTAAAACTCCCATTCAACAACAGACAGGGCTTCTTTTTTAGAATTTCGCAGAAAGAAGTTCAGGGAAAACTTCCAAGCAAATTTACTCAGGTCAAAAACGCACTTCCACTGGAAGCTTAATGTTCTATCTATATGTATGGTTTTCCTGACTTAATTTTCCCTGAACGCGGTATGTAATTCAGGTTGTAAAACATGGGAAAAACATTCATTGTTCAAGTCTGGAACTTGCCTCTGTAAGTTGAATCATCACAATTTCAGATGTGTCGTTTCCATGTGTGATTCTGTTGGGTGCTTAAGCATTTTAGCTGTTCAGAAAGTAATGTAGTTCAGGCTCACACTATAGCTATCTATACACAGTTCCAGTGTTTCTTGTAAATGATAATAAATGAACAAAACTCCCCTCTCAAAATTTTAGTCCGGCAAGACATGAAACACTGTGGATGTTTTTGATATGAGAAGAATGAGCCTTCCTATCTTGTACAATAAAGAGTTATGTTCCAGATTCAACCTGACATATTGTTTCATTAATATCGATTGTATATTGATCTATTGTGCAGTTGAATGTCAGGAATAAGTCTGCCGCTGGAGAGTGTTTCGTTCGAACGGAAATATGCCTGGAAGGTTGATTACTGCACATTGCTCAAAACTATGCGCAGTAACACGATTTATTACAGTCATATCAGGCTTGGTTCGTTTATGTTTGTTACATGAAATGTAATTATATGTATGTAGCACTTATGGATGCTATAAGGGAAGATGTCTCTGCCCTCACACTCCTAGCAGAAGTTTTATGTCTCCTAGATATGATTGTTAATTCGTTTGCTCATTCAATATCCACAAAGCCAGGTTATCGATACTCCAGACCTGAACTAACAGGTAGATGTCTCTCTCTCACTATCTTTCCTCAAAAACCTACCATCATATCCTCATATGCTCCTTAGCTCTAAAGGATTCTTGAATGATACTTAAACATAGTAAAAATTGAAGGAAATATATTATGCGACATCTTTTATACACAGCACCTTAAGTGAAATGTTATCAATCTTTTCTGTGGAATTAACTTGTCTGTATACTGTTTGGCAGATAGTGGCCCACTGGCAATTGACGCTGGAAGGCATCCAATCCTAGAAAGCATACACAATGATTTTGTTGTAAGTTGTTCGTGCTATTTCTCATGATACTATGATCCCTCCATTTATTCTTGAGAAATCATCTTGGTGGCAAACCTTGAAGATAGTATATGATATTCTTTTTCTCACTAACATTGACGTCGATGAAATCTGTGGAATCACATATTTATGTGTTCTGCCGTTTACAATCTTTCTCTTTGGGCCATGTGAATGCATGTTCAACTCCCATTATATCTTTTTCAGCCTAATAGTATCTTCATGTCAGAAGCAAGCAACATGTTGGTAGTTATGGGTCCAAACATGTAAGGGAACTCTTGCTTTACCTCCCCAATTGCGGATCAATTGACCAAAAAATCATCATCGGCTCATGTTTGTATTTGCATTTCATATCCTAAGGAGCGGAAAGAGCACCTATCTCCAACAGGTGTGTCTAGTAGTTATTCTTGCTCAGATTGGCTGCTATGTCCCAGCTCGATTTGCAACTATGCGTGTGGTTGACCGCATATTCACAAGAATGGGGACAATGGATAACCTTGAGTCAAATTCAAGCACGGTAAACCTCTAAATTCTCCTATACTGGTAGACGATCATTATAATTTCCAAGGATATGGCGTATTGATGAATCCCAACAGTTTTTATATCATATGGAGAGCGTGATGATATCAGTATTAACTTTTTAATGTCGCAGTTTATGACAGAGATGAGAGAGACCGCTTTCATAATGCAGAATGTCTCGAACAGGTAGTCTTTGTGAAAGCATTTACACAAATGAACCTCCACTCGGTTTCATATCCTGTGAACGCCTGAAAATGTAGGAGTTTGATAGTCATGGATGAACTCGGGAGAGCTACTTCTTCCTCGGACGGGTTAGCAATGGCATGGAGCTGCTGCGAGCATCTGTTATCGCTCAAAGCGTAAGCATTTGACGGAGTTTTTATTTCATGTTCAGATCGCTGAAAGGTACTTAATAAGTAAGTAAATGAGCATTTGATGGCAAATGAACTTTCAGGTACACAGTATTTGCAACCCATATGGACAGCCTGGCAGAGTTGGCAACTATCTACCCGAATGTCAAGGTTCTGCATTTTTATGTAGACATCAGAGACAACCGCTTAGACTTCAAGGTTCTGACTCCATCCCACTCGCATGACTGAGGTTTTAGCTACCTACTGCTGCTAAATTTCACAGTTACTGATGATCAGTTCCAACTACGAGATGGAACCTTACATGTTCCTCACTACGGCCTTCTGTTAGCAGAAGTGGCTGGTCTGCCTAATACAGTGATCGAAACAGCTAGGACCATAACCTCAAGGATCACAGACAAGGTATTCTTACACAACTTTAATAAATTGAAAATACAGGATCTGGATTCATTACAGCATAGCATAAAAAGATAAGGTCCTTTTGTGTTTTGAGTTTTCGTGTTTGTAATGAATGTGATGCAGGAATTGAAAAGAATAGAGCTAAACTGTGAGAAGCACCATGAAAAGCATCGGATTTACAGAGTCGCACAAAAGTTGATATGCTTGAAGTACTCCACACAAAACGACGACTCGATCCGTCAAGCTCTTCAAAATCTAAAGGACAGCTTCACTGAAAGAAGGCTCTAAAAGCAGACGCTTATTTTTATTTTATTTTTGGTCGAGCGCAGACGGATATCTTTAAGGTACGGAAACAAAAACAGTCCAACTTAACCAAGAAACATAGCTTTATGGTCAGATTCAATGTTTTACGGAATTCAAAACTTGAAAACAAACTCTTGAATGCAAAAGTTATACATCCCAAAATTCTGAAACGTAAATCCAC
This sequence comes from Brassica rapa, assembly GCF_000309985.2. NCBI lineage: Eukaryota > Viridiplantae > Streptophyta > Magnoliopsida > Brassicales > Brassicaceae > Brassica > Brassica rapa. Next base: position 10,750,665 of record NC_024802.2, read on the forward strand.
ACAGAAGATATACCACTCGAGCAAAAAAAAAAAAACATATCACCGGTAACGACGGAGAGATAGAGAGTTGTTCTTCTTCCAGGTAGCCCTGCGGGAAGGTCTGTTCTTGTGGTTGTTGTGACCCTTTCCACGAAGACCACGATTCTTCTTTCCTTCTGAGGTGAGCCCTCTGAGTTCTCTGTGCTTGTGCACTGGGTTGCAGATCCAGTTGATCCTCGGATCATTTCGGATGGCATTGTGTGCAGGGTCCACAAGTATAATCTCGTAATACTTGTAGGTAGAGTCCTGAGCAAAAAAGAGACACCATTATATCAGTATGTGAACCAGACAGTTACAGTATGAAATTAACATGCACAGGCCAATGACTAATTGTTTCAGAGGCATCGTATTATGAAAGTAATGCTAGACTGACTAGGAATGCTTACCTCGTTGAGCCAGTAGGAGTTAACGACCCTAAGGCCACCAAGTTTGCGACCAGCACGTTCCTCAGCAACAGATCTCTTACTGCGCTGGAACTTGAGCTGTGTCACTCCCTGGTTTGTGGGTTTACCATAGACAATACCCTTGGGAACAGGCCTCTTGCGACCTCCACGTCTAACACGCACACGGTAGACAACAAACCCCTAACAAAAAAAGTATAAAAAATATCAGAAAAACAGCAAACTCAATGAATGAAAACAATAAAATGTCAACCCATTAATGTATCAATTTTAGACAAGAACAGAGTCTACCATAGATAAAGACATGTTCGGTCAGAAAATTGAATTGATTTTGCTGATCTCAGGAAGTGTTCAATCATGTAAACGCAGACATCTACTTGTAAAAAGGAGAATGTCTACGGGTCAAGACACCGCTTGACCAGCTTAGTAACAATCAAAGGCTTGGCTCGAGATTACCTAAAAACAATAAAAGGGCAAGAGAACAAGAAGAGTACCTGCTTGGCCTTGTAGCCGAGACGACGGGCTTTGTCGGGACGAGTGGGACGAACAAGACGAACAATGGAAGGCTGCTGGCGATACTCCCAGCACCTAACCCTCTGCACAAACCTCATCACATCCGACTGCTTCTTCCTCCATAGCTCAGACACGTACTTGTACGCCCCTGTCGTTACAAAAATCACATTTCTTAAACTATTAATTCCATTCTCGTACAAAGCACATATCACCAAACTCTGATGAAAACATTACAGAAACACGACAGAAAGAGAGATGAAAGTAGAGAAGCCATACCCATTGCTGATTCCCGGCGTCGCAGTTACTTGTTTCTTGTATCTAGGTTTTTGGTTTTATACAAGATGATTCCATGGGGGGGAGGTAGCTAGGGCTTCCATCCACCTTCAGTCTGGCCCATTTTCTTTATTTATTGGGCCTTCGCGGCACAATCATACCTTACAGAAAGGGTGCGTTACGGTTGAAGCCACATTTTATGATTAGTTTACATGTCATATTTGGTCCTCGCCACTTTATCTACAATTAGATACGGCAATCATGGATCTTGACCGTGAGTCTGGCCTGTAAAAGACTGTCGCGGTACGATATTAGGATGAGATTTTCTAGGCCCGTAAATTTGAGGACTTCGAGAAACGAGTTTTTACAGGACTAAATTTTTTGCGGGATAGCCGAAACGGTTCATGCGGGATTGCATGGATCCGCATTTTTTCTTCTTTCTTATTTACCTGAAAGAAGCGAGAAAGAGAGTGAAAAAGAAACGATTCTTGTGACTTTTCCCTCAGAAAACATAAGGAGTTTCAGCGATGATGCATGATTCAAGCTCCGGTGATGATGATTCGAGCTCCGGCGATGACGACTCCAGCTCCAGCGATGACGATTCGAGCTATGGTGGTGTTTTGATTTGGTTTTCTATTTTTATTACACACAGCTATGAATTGCTTTATTACAATGTGATATTTCTTGTTTAAGTTGATTGAATTTGTTTTCAGTACAGTGAAGTAGTGTTTTTCTTAAATTAAATTTGGTTACAATGGGGTTATTTAGGAGAAAAGTTAAATGTATAGCACGTCACTCATATAGTTTGGCAAAGTGATTCACGATTTTTTTTTGCAATCCAAATAATTAAAAAGAAAGATGGTTTGATGAAGACATACAATATTTGAGTAAAATTATTACAAAGACAACAACTCAATCAGATTCAAACTCAACAAAAGCTTATGCTAATAACAAAAGAAGACTTTTAACTCAAGAACGCAAGCACAAACGGAGCTTTGTGGCATTGATTTTGATAAGGCTTTAGTGAAGCTTAATGAGCTCTCTTCAACCCTCTTACACAACTCTTCTACTTGAACATTCATGAAAGAAACTTTAGTAGGTGGTTTGATAAGGAGGCGTCCCGCAGGACGATCCGCTAAGGCTTATATATTCTGTGGTACGGGTTTGGACCGGCATTTTGAAGACCGCAGCCTGCACGAGACAGGTCCGCTGTAACCCGCTCGACGACTAACCCGCCGCGGTACGGGACGGAACGGGATGGATAAACCTGTTTGACATCTCTATGTACAATAATTATGATTTTAGATTGAAAAGGTAGAATCTCTATCTACAATAATTATGATTTTAGATTGAAAAGGGAGTGCTGTTCCATAAAAAAAATTTGGAAAAGAGTAACAAATTTAATTTTTCCTCGAAAACCGTTAAATCATGTTTTATAATATTTACATTATTTAGTATGAATATTTGAATGTTTATACTGACTAGACTCTATAGACGGTTCAAATAATCATAAAGTTGTTTGGTTGGACATAGACCACTTTAGGCTTCACCAACAAATATCCAGCAAAAAATGTCCATCTGAACATGTTTAAATAGACGTTGTCCGCCCATTTGACATCTCTAGTGACAAATAAAATGTGTCTTAAAATCTAACATCTAACATATACTAAAAGGTGAATATGGAGTGTTTCTAGCATGTCCACGTAGGCTAATATATTTGACCAATCAAGACATTCCAATAATACACGCTGGCAAAAGACACAAAACTCTTGCTTTCGTATGGGGTTTGCTGTGTTTCGATGGGCTTCGTCGGTTAGTATTGGGCTTTGCTACCCGGTTCAATTAAAAAAAAAATTCAACACAAGACGGATAACACGAGGCTCTACGCTTCTCGCTCTTCGTCTTCACCGTTTCTTCATCATCGTTTCAGTTCTCTCGTATAATTAAAATTTTAACATCAGAAACAAACCACCTACTACAGTTTTAAAATATAATTAAAATATGTCTTCGCGGACCGTCCCGCGAGACACCTCCTTATGAAACCACCTACTACAGTTTCTTTCATGAATGTTCAAGTAGAAGAGTTGTGTAAGAGGGTTGAAGAGAGCTCATTAAGCTTCAATAAAGCCTTATCAAAATCAATATCACAAAGCTCCGTTTGTGTTTGCCTTCTTGAGTTAAAAATCTTCTTTTGTTATTAGCATAAACTTTTGTTGAGTTTGAATCTGATTGAGTTGTTGTCTTTGTAATAATTTTACTCAATTGTTGTATGTATCCATCAAACCATCTTTTTTTATATAATTTGGATTGCAAAAAAAATCGTCTTCTTTTATTTGAAATATCAAATATTTACACTTTTCAAAACAAAATTAGTATTACTAAGTAAAAATTCAATTATTAAATTACAAAAAATTAATAAATTCGCGCCGTCATCCGAGCACGATCACCTGAAACCCGATGATACCTACCGCGGAGAGAGGAAAAGAGGACTTGGAATCTGCGGCCGAGGAAGGAAGGGAAACGGTGTGTTCCCGGCGGAGGAGCTTCGAATGTGAAGAACCAGAAACAAGTCGGAGCGATGGAGCCGAGGAGAATTGCGAATGTAAAGAAGGAGAGTCACAGTCTCAGGGTCGCTCTTTCTCGAGACGAGATTGAAGAAGACGTGTTCAGAATGAGCGGAAACAGGCCATTTCGGAAGAGAACCAAGACCTTGCAGAAACATAACATCTCGGTTTATGTGCTTAGCCTGAAGAGACATGTTCTTGTCTGATATATCAAACTTAGTAGGAACAAAGTTATTAGTAAATATCCAAGGTATTGATAAAGGGTTTCGATTTTGAGAGAGGTTCGATTTTGAGAAGTATTGGTAGTGAATCGGGTAGTATGATGCTTTGTAATCAAGTCTAATGGCAGAGTAAACTTTATTTCTTTGCGTTGTTTTATTATTTTTTAACTTGCCAAATCAAAACAACCATATATGCTTAAGAAAGGTTTGTCAAACCATAGAAACTGAGACTCATCATCATAACTACAATAGCAAATCTACTGTTTTTAGTTCTAAAAATATATAAGTAAAAATTCTGCATAATTTCGTAATTAGAACGAAAATGTGAAACTGTCGCAAATGTCTGGACTGATCTCTGGCTCGAGGCCAGTGGCTTCCATATGTGTGACGTCGACCACCCTAAACAGCAAACAATCTACTAGAAATATTGTTTTTTTTCAGGAACTACATATCTCAGACATGGTCTAGAAGATACTGGGACTGTAACTGGTAACTTGCAAAATGAATATGCGGAACAATAGAGACAATAATTTTTGGAATTTTATGGAATGGAACTAGCATTCCACTTATTCCAAACTTTTTCTGACGTGGAATAATTTTTCAAATGAATGTCTTTTTTAGTGAAAAAATAGATCTTTGACCCTGTGTATTTTGATTAAAGATATTGTTATGTATTAAAATTTTGGTTTCAATTTATTATTGATTATTTAGAACGCATGAACAACAACAATTCCTGATGGTTTTTGAATTGACAAAGCAGGTATTAAGAAATATTTATATGCTTGCGCAGGATGCAGAGAGACACTAATTAAAAATATTATTTTATGAGCTAAATTTTTCTTAAACAATGTATAAAAAAAACAAACCTATTTGAAACTTCATAAAATGACAAGAAGAGTCGCATTACAGAAATTACTAACTTATCTGCATCAAGTAAGGCGCAACGTATTTCACAACGTCCTGAAACGATATCATAAGGTGCTCCCCGGAGACACTCACATACTTTACTTTTCCCGCGTCATCCAATGCTTTCAGACCGATCCAGTCTTCTGTGTATAGTTTTGTCTGAAGAAGAAAACATTTGAAGTTATTATAAAACAAATCTACCGAGAAGAAATGAAACAGAGAGCGAGATGGAGAGAGGTTCACCTCTTGAGTTGACAAAAGGGTACCAAACCCTTCATCTGTATAATATCCAAACCAAGAAGTTTCTTTGGGGATCAGTACTGTGTCGTCCTGGAACTGTTTACCAAATCAAGAAGAAGAAAACAGAGTAATGAGCTTACAAGAACATGGTTTTCTAATCTCTGAATTAGAGAAAGGAGACAGTAAAGTACCATGACAAGAACCAAGTTATGTAAGCTCGCGAAACGGTCTTTGAAAATGGAGTTTCTGTCGTCAGGTCTCTCATTGTTAAGCTTTGGTAGATACTGGGAATGTTCCAAATACTTCGTCATTTCCTGAGAAAACCAAATACGTTGTATTTAAAAACCCTTAAATCAATATCGAGTTACACCATTTGGTTAACTAAATTACTTACACCAGGGATCTTGATATAACCACTAGGAGCAATATGATCCTGCATAGTGATTAATCCATCAAATCATGATTAAAGGAATTTAATCTTGAATAAAGAGACAAGAGTGTTATATACTTGAACGAAGTCGTTATAGATCTCTAACTTCAAGATAGCTTCTGCTATATCACATTTTAGACCAGACTTGACACAAGAAAACACACATAACGAAGCCATTGTTTTAATTTTGTTAACGTGATTAAGATACACCAAGAATAGTAAAATTGAAATTGTACTGGACACTTGGGGACTCTAGCGATGCCAGCATGAGGTCCTCCTAAGGAGACATAGTTGATGACAGGAGGAGCATCGTGGCAGAACTCGATAAGGCCTCTAGCCACCATGTTTCCTTGAGACTCTGCAACAATGTTGTAACCTTGACTCAGCTCATTCATCAGTTTAACTTTCTTACACGCTTCACTTGCTTGTAGCACTAGTGGCATGAACCATGAGTCTTCCTCTCCGTTTCCTATCTCTCTGCAAATAAATTAAAAGACCCCTGAGATGAAAACAACTGTTAATGGATGATCGCAAAACTTACAAGCAAGAGCCAGGAGAGCCGGAGACGCTGCTTAGGAGTTGCGTGAAGTTACTAACTCCACCTGAGCATTGATCTCCAATTCCTGTTTTTTTTTTAAATTAATATATTTGTTTTACTCATAATCAAAAGGAAAAACATAAAGAATTTGAAGAAGAAAAAAAAAGAATCGTTAATTACCGTGAAACACTATAAATGGAATAGCGTTTGAAAACGGAGCGGTTGAGAATAGCACAGTGGCCACCGTTAGAAGGAGAAAAGGTCGCTGGAGAGTTTTGGCCATAATGATTGAGATCTATCTAATTTGATGTTTTATTTTATTTTGGTCTCTCTCACTGTACACAATATATGAGACTATTGATGAATACATATATAAGATAGTTCGTCAAAAAGGCTTGTTGTTATCGTTTTCTACCTTATTTAAGAGTCAAAGTCAAATGAAAATATTACCATATTGGAATAACTTTCAACGTTTTATTAATTAAATGGGAACCAAAAAATGGTTATATGGGGAAACTAAATATTTTGTGCTGGAGTTCCTTTCGCAAAGATGTCGATCTGCAAACTAAGATCACAGAGAAATCTATAATATAACGAGGGAGTTTCTCTCCTCCTGAGATGACACGTCAGCACTTTTTAGAGGGGTCGAGTTTGTTTTTGTATAACACTTACGTCGCCCTGGCTTATATCTATAATATAATGAGTTTCTCTCCTCCTGAGGTGACACGTCAGCACTTTTTAGAGGGGTCGAGTTTGTTTTTGTATAACACTTACGTCGCCCTGGCTATATCTATAATATAATGAGGGAGTTTCTCTCCTCCTGAAGTGACACGTCATCACTTTTTAGAGGGGTCGAGTTTGTTTTTGTATAACACTTACGTCGCCCTGGCTATATCAACTAAAGTCTACTTGGCCCAGTGGTATAACCCGCTCATAGTAAAGCTTGAGTGTACGGGTTCGAAGCCCCCTGGCTTCCATTTTAATTTTTTTTTTCTATTACACCTTCATCCACGTAGGAGAAGCTGCCACGGGTCCCATTTACTTATATGTATGGGCTTTGTGTTTCGATGGACCGTTACTTGCTTCCTCGAGCCCAAGCCGTGCTGTATCCAATACGTCGTGGTGAAACGCTGTGTTTTCTTCTAGGGTTCACGTGAGTTCATCTTCACAGCTCCAGGAGAAGAGACGACTTCGTTTGCGCAGCCGATCCTTCACCTTCCTTCCTTCCGTAACTCATCTCATTAACGCACAATTACACCGCCGCTTATACGATTTGGCTTCTTCTAACGCTTCTCCAGTCTCCATTATATAGCTGCTTCCAAGGTTAGCTCTCGGTTGCTCCTGACTTTTCTCTCTACGTTTTCTCTCTGCTTAGCTCTGTAACGCCTGCTCCGAAAATGACTACTGCAGTTTCTCCGGTCGCTAACGCCGTCGTCGCCCGATCCACATTCAACTCTCTCCGTCTCGGACGAACTTCTCAGTTTGTTGTTGGTCGTCTAATACGCTTCTGGGATTCCCGCAACATCAAGAAGAATGGGGAGTTCATGGGGATCACGATACTCCTCCTCGATGAACTGGTATTGAATTTTGTCTTATAGATCTCTTTTCGTTTTTTTTTTATTAAAAAGTTCTAATAGTTTTATTCCTCGATGAACTGGTTCTGACTTTTGTATTATAGATCTGCTAACTTTACGTTTTTTTGTTCAGTACTGAATTTTGTATTATATATCTCTTTACGTTTTTTTATTGATTAAAAAGTTCTAATAGTTTTATTCCTTTTCTAGATCGGCTAGCTTTACGTTTTTTTTTGTTGATTAAAAAAATCTGATATTTTGATTTTAAAATTTCCTTGCAGGACTCGGTTATTCACGGGTTCATTCCCGCTAATCGAGCGAGTCACTACCGTCCTGATCTGAAGTCTGGTTCTATAGTAAAAGTGGATCGTTTTGAAGTTGCAAGGTGCGCTCACACGTACAAGATCACATAGCATCAGTTCGTGATCCGTTTCACCCCTTCCACGCGTATCTGCGAGGTCCTCACTGACGCGCCTGTGATCAACTCTGAAAAATTCATGGTGCGGCGCTACGACCACCTTCACGTTCTTTCGAACACGAACCTGGAGCTCCCCGGTTTGTTTCCATAATTACAAAAAATCTGATTCAATATTTGTTTTATTTTTGCTTTTAAAATAAGTAACTTTCCATAAACTGGCAGACGTCGTGGGTGAGATACGCTCTGTCCAAGGGTCCGATCTCCGGAACGATGCAGCAACAACCAGAGTGGTGGTCCGCCTCTTAATCGAACCGTAAGTATTAGTTTATTTTCTTACAGATTTTTGTAATGTCTCGAGTTATGAAGCATTTTGATTAGTGGAGTCCGCTGATTCGTAGCTGTTTAGTTCATTGTTGTGGTTTGTTTTATAACTCTGTGGAATCATCTTGATAAGTCACGTCCGCTGCTTATATATCTGTTTAGTTCATTACTGTGTTTTGCTTTACCAATGCTTACTTACTGTTTCTCCGACAGAGATGTGACTGTCTACTTATCTCTGTGGGATGAGGCTGCATCGACCTTCCGGGGTCTCTTGAAAGCTGGCGATAAGACCAAGTCTTTGATGTTGGTGACCACGGTCAATCCTAAACTATTTGGAGGTTCTGACCATTTACTTCCTGCTTCATTCCAATCTGGTCTCATACACGTTTGAACTCAGAATCCCCTAACATATTGATATATCTAATAGTTTGGTTTTTTTTTTTTAACCAGGTAACATGTACTTGAACTCCACACCAGGGACTCGCTTCTTTTTCGACACCAGCCTCCCTGAGATAGCAACGTTTGTCAGCATGGTTGGAGGTGAATCATCCAAAGTGTTTCCTCTTGTCGACACTCTCCAAGGAATTAAGAAGAAGGAGCTTGTCTCAATAGCAGATCTCAACACTTTCATCTCCAACTCCAATGAGCAGGTTGTGATCTTACTGTGTCCACGTTTATCTGTGCTTGCTGCGATTTTATATTACAGTGACTGACGTGGTTTCATGGTCAGACTCAGGAGGCTGATTTCTTCTGCAAAGCACGGATTGTTGGTGTCGTCCATGAGAATGGGTGGTCCTTTGTGGCATGCACTGGCTGCAACAGAAAATTGGAGAGGATTGGAACTTCACTAAGCTGCAACAGATGTGTAACTGATGCCGTTACCGGTGTTGTCAGGTAACTTTGTATGCTATGCTCTATTTATTAAAAACATCTTAGGCTAAGCATTCACTGACCATGTCATTGCTCGATCATAGGTTCCGTGTTGAGCTTGCTGTTGATGATGGCAACGATAGCGCCACATTTGTCGTCTTTGATAAGGAGATGACAAAACTTACCCAGCAAGATGCTGCTGTCCTCGCCCTCGATGAGGTTCTTTGTGCTTTTCACATATAAAATATTCATTCCCATTGCACTCCCCTGCTAATAAATATAGTTACTGAATATTGCTGACGTGCTGCAGGCTGCAAATGGCGGAGAGGAGAACCTCCCAATCTGTCTTGAAGAGCTAACTGATAAGGAGTTTGTGTTCCAGATACGTGTGACACCTTTCAACTTCACACCAAACCACCGTACTTTCACTGTTTCCACTATAACTGAAGATATCATCTCGCTGACCCATGGCAAGGTTGTTCAATAATACTTGTCGATATGTTTATTGTTTGAACCTTTTGTTTGAAGCTAAAGTTTGTTTATCTCAGGAGGAAGATGAGAACATTCTTGGAGGCAATGAAGGTGACAGCGGGTTGAAAGCACCACCTTCGGGTCTGTCTGTTTTGAGAGAGAATGTCGGGGAGGAGTGTGGTACCACAGATCCCCCAGAGATTGCAGTCACTCGGAACAACCGCAAGCGCTCCCGTGAGTGTATAGAATGATCCATTCCTATGAACCCGTCAACTACTTAGTTTTTGCGCTTTAAAATAATTATTACTATCTTTGTTTCCATTTCAGACTTTGCATAATTTCCTCTGCCATCTTTTTCTGTTTGGATATTTAATTTTTCTTTGCTTATTAATGAAATATTGACGGGTTCTACTTATGTTTATGATCTCATGTTTATGAATATATATATATATATATATATATATATATATATATATATATATATATATAAGTTAGAGATAACAGAGAGAGCTATTGATTTGTAAGTTATTGCCATTGATGGACTACAAAAATAGAGGAATAAAGGTCTAATTCTTATTATGTGTGTATGCGGTTGTCTTAATTGTTCTATCATCTTATTGTTAAAAGAATTTATGTATAAATCTAAAAAAATAGGCAGAGACAAAGTTTTTCAGGGAAATATACGTGCACATAAAAGAGTTACACCTATTGGTTATATAAAAGAATTTTTTTAATCTAAGCATTGTATATTTTTCTAGCCTATAACTTTATATTCATCGTACAAAGAATCGATAAAACCTCAAGGTTTATGCAACCTAAAGGAGCTACGCTTTCTCGAAATAATACATTTTGCACCATGATTAACTCATTCCAAATCTTAAAAATCTAACTACAAAATAGAAGATTGTTGCTCTTCCCTTAGAAGATGAGCACGTCATATATGCCGCAAATTGTGACACTATAAACCTTTTTTATGCTTCCCCTTAAAGATCTTCGTAACACCTTTTGCGTTTATTAATAATCCTGACTCTATAACACTAAAATATCATTGATTTTGATTTAATTGTCAAACTAAATTTAACCAGCTTTTTCAACTACTTTTTAGTTTTTACTATCAAGTGAAATTTAGATAACAATTACTCCCTTCTATCGACTACAGCTTGGTTCCATTCTCAAGCTCAATTTAGTTAGTGAAAATAGAAGAAATTAGAAAACTACAAAACAAATCAATTTTAGTGGTAGTCTACAATATTTACAAAACTACTACTCTCCACTACAAACCAGAACATGGTACTCCATTCAGCTTCCCTCACGTACGCCTCTTTGAAGGTGTTATTTTAAAACGTTTGGGTTCTTATTTCTTAATTACTCACACTTAAATTATAACAATTACTCTACACATGAGTAGAACCCGTTACATGGCATTAGGAGTCCGTGAATACAAACAATCTCCAATAACTCGCTTTATAAATAAAGTAACAACTCATGAACCAAACATTACGTTCCAGAAAAAAAACCAGGCAAAAGAAAACAGTTAACTCTTCAGTACCTCTCAACGACCGATGGAGCCAGGAGAAGCAAACCAGAGCGGGCTTGAGTCCTTACCGGATGATGTGCTCTGTATTATTGTTTCAAAAGGCGGTTCGTCCTCATCCCTCGACGTCTGCAACGCTCGGCTATCCTGCAGAAGCCTAAAGTTTGATCTGAGTGATAGAGCTATTGCCAAAGATCTGAAGCTCTCCCCCTTGGTCAAGAACCCAATGAGAGCTAAGTTTTACAACTCTCTAATCAACTCTTGCTTGAAGGAGGATAACCTAGATGCTCACTTCATCGTTGGTGTGCTAGAATTCTTTGGAAACAGAAACAAATACCTCGGCCTACACCATCTCCAGATCGCCACTAAGAGAGGTCATCCACTACGACAGAACGCCAAAGTATCCGGCCCCGCGCGTGCGCGGGGGCTGTGCCCCTAGTATAAGTAAAAGAAGGGAGGGTAAAGGAGGAAAATAGACAAATGAATGCATTTCATCTTTAATCAAATTTACAAATTATAGGCAATCCGATTCGAAATGTCCATTTAAAAACTCAGTTGCAAAGAGTTCTTCATTGCCCATATCGATTAACTTTTGGACGTCCTTTTAACAAAGTCCACATTCATCATTGATTTGTTTCTCTATTGATCTAAATGACCAATAAAAATATATACAAGCAAAGCATATATATGAAAGATGCGGTGAAATCTAATGCAAAAGGGTGTTCCAATTTTAACAAAATCTTGAATTAAGTTTTCTTTTTACATTCCTGAGATGAGAAGAATATTAAATGAGCCAAAAAGACCAAATATCACTTGACTCCTTTTTGGTTGTGTAACGCTGCTCTGCAATGATTGGTTGGCTTGGGTTCAGGAAGGAAGTCTTCTCAATGAATCTCCTCTCTGGTAAGTCGCACTGGTTTGTTTTGTAGATACACAACCTCTCTGTCCGCTACATTTATAAGACGATGCTCTGGTCCTTCCTCATCTGACTCAGAAGACGCCTCCGAGTTTGATTCATCCTCATCTGCATTTAGGAGAAATAAGGAAGCCAATTCATAAACGTAGTGCTCATCGTAAATTAGGAGCTTACCAGAGAATTCAAGCTATCATTTTTTAATTATACGAAAATTAAATTTCGATATATATCATTACCAATATAATATAAATTTATGATATATGTCTAATTTGACCCCCCCCCCCCCCCCCCAAAAAAAATACACAGATACTTTTGTATTTTTTTTTTACTCATTAGTTTTTCTTAGTTTCCTGTATTTTTAATTTTAGATTAAAAATACACAGATACTTTTGTATCACTTATTAGATTTTAAAAATAGATGAAACTAAGAAAAATAATGGTCACAAATCATTAATTAAATTTTAGTAACTTTTAAAAATAATTAGCTTTGGTGAAAGAGAACTGTAAAGTTTTTTTGAAAAGGCATACTGGAAATATTAAACAATATTTTTTTACGAAAAAAAAAGATCTCCGAAACCAAAACTATAATTTGTTAAAATGAAGAAGTAACGTTTGTTGACCAAAAAGAGAAGGAGGTTGACGATTCGTATAAATGTTTCACGTGGCATTTCCTGTTTGGTAAATGTGAGTTAAATTTTCACGTCTAGGGATAACATTAACAATGAACCGAATTTCGGTTTACGGGAGAGTGAAGCCTTTCTAAACTATCTGCATATGGGTCATTTTATTTATTTTTATTTTTTTGCTAAGAATGTTAATATCATATTGAATGAGAGGTAGTCTTTTTTTTTTTTTCCTTGAAATAAATTCAATGTTTGATCTCCAAACTCATTGTCGGAGAAAAGAAAACAGCAGAAGACGAAAACAAATCAAAGCCTACACCAATAGGTGCTTGAAAAAGAAAATACCCTATAAAGGGTGAAATGTGTAGAAACCAAAGCTTCATACTTCCTTAAGAGAGACCGTTGCAACCTTATCTTTGGTATGAAGATGGAGAATTGGAAACCTCTGCAAGAATGATATCATTGAGCCAACTTGGACCTCCACGAGCTATATAAGATTGAAACCGTCCATCTTTAGTAACACTGGCAGCGATCTTCTCGGCTACTCTGTTTGTATCGGCATTCACAACTTCCACATAGCAATTTTGGAAGCAATTTAGTGCTTGTCTCGTCTGTTCAATGGTATTGGACAAGCCAGGGAACCATTGAGGATTATTCAGAGCTTCCAGAGTATGAGCTGATGAGATTTCCATGATCACTCTGTTCCAATGCAGAGTATGAAGATCTTTTGCTGTCCAACACAGTGAAATAAGGTCTGCTTCCAGATTTGAGCTAGTCTCTGTGAAGGATCTCCGACTGTGTTCCATTACCTGGCCTCGAAAATCCGGATCACCCAAGAAGCTCCCGTATGTTGAGAGCTAGCTGACCAGGAGCAACCTAGATTACATTTAACGAAACCCATGGGAGGTTTCTGCCAAGCCCTCTCAATATCCAATACTCTGGTTGAACTTTCTTCTTCCTGATCTTTCTGAAAGAGCTTAAACCAAATGGAAGATTCCTCAGCTGCTTTCTTGAAAATGTTAGCTGCCGTGAATCTTTTCTGTTCAAAACAGAAGCTATTCCTTGCTTTCCATAGGTGCCAGAGTATCCAAGGGAAGCGTAGCCTCTGAGATTGTCCAATTCTTTGATTTTTACTAACTGAGAGCACATGGTACAAGTTCAAAAGAACTGAGTTGTGTGAAAAACCTGCAGATGGGAGTGGAATCTGAGCTCGGTCCCATGTTTCCTTAGCCACATCACATGTGAAGAGAACATGACATATGGTCTCCTGATGAAGTCCACACAGAGGGCACGTAGTATCCAAATTAATACCCCTTGATCTCAACCTTTCTTTGACTGCGAGAGCACCAGAGAGAGCTCGCCACAAAAAATGTCTGAGCTTTGGAGAAGTTTTTGTTTTCCAGAGGTCACTCCATAGCTTTTTCTCTAGAGGAGGAAGGGGCTGCAGTGTAGGGGATTGGAACGCTTGTATGGATTCAAGGAGTTTATATCCACTCTTGGAGTCATAGACGCCACTTCTTGAGAAACCCCAAACCAAAGAATCACCAGACCGTAGATTGAAACGAGTATTAAGAACGATGCTTACATCTTCTTCTTCAAAGAGCTGTCTCACTCGAGTCTCATTCCACCTTTTTGACGCAGGGTTGATCAGATGATCCACTGTTAAGGTCAAATCCACAATGGCGTCTTGTCTATATCTCGGGGCTCTGGGAACTTTATCAATAATCCAACAGTCAGTCCAGATTTTTGTGTTTGCCCCATTACCAAGCTTATGAAGCAGCCCCTTTTTGAGAAGCTCCCATCCATGTTGAATGCTTCGCCAAGCGTATGAAGGCCTCGTCCCAATACCACATTCCAAGAAGGATGACCGAGGGAAATACCTATGCTGTAATATTCGAGCCAAGAGGGAATCAGGATGTTTCCATACTCTCCAAGCTTGTTTCGCAAGTAACGCTTGATTGAACTTCTCAATGTCCTTAAATCCCAGTCCTCCCAACTCCTTGTCTTTACATAACTTCTGCCAAGCAATCCATGATATCTTCTTCTTGTTGGTACCATTGCTCCACCAGAACTCAATCATTGCACTTGTCAGCTTAGCACAAAGATCTTTTGGTAATTTGAAGCATGACATAGCAAACACGGGAAGAGCGAGAGCTACTGATTTCAGAAGTATTTCTTTACCTCCTTGGGAGAGTGATTTGGAGAACCAGCCCTTTAACCTCCCCTGTAATTTCTCTCTGATGAAGCTAAGGAGTTTCCTTTTCGAACCACTAAAGCATTCCGGAAGTCCTAGATACGAACCTTCTCCACCTTCTTGCACAATTCCTAAAACGTTCTTGACATCCTCTTTGATATTGTCTGGTACCTTTGCTCCAAATATTATAGATGACTTCTGGAGATTAATTACCTGGCCAGAAGCTTCTCCATACTTCTTCAGACATTCTAAGATCTCCGTTGCTTCCGTCGAGTTTGCTTTGCACATAAGCAAACTATCATCAGCAAACAATAAATGATGCACTGAAGGACAGGCCGGTGAGAGCTTGATTCCTTGAATACGTCCAGTTGCTTCAGCAATGTTTAGAGAATTAACCAAGGCTTCTGCACAGAGGATGAACAAGAACGGAGAGAGAGGATCCCCTTGACGAATGCCCCGTTCTGGTTTAATGAAGCCATGAGAATTCCCGTTTAGCAAAACCGAGAAAGTGACTGAAGAGACACAAGCCATGATCCAACAAACCCATCTTCTGTCGAAACCAATCTTTTCCAACAGCACTTCAAGAAAGCTCCACTCAACTCTATCATAGGCCTTCGACATATCTGTTTTAACAGCCATGTATTCTTCGGAGACTTTAATATTGGTTCTGAGACCATGTAGTCTACCAAAGTAGTTATCCTTTACAAAAGAAACCCTGGCAAAAAGAAAGTAAAAAACAGGGGTTCAATATAAATAAGAACAGGGGCTCGTGGAGAGGACCCTAAAAGATAGTGCGCAAGAGTCGAGCACTATTAAATCAGCCAAAGCTGCATAAGGGAGCTGAACTTCTTCCTATGTCTCCACGCATAAATAGAATTGATGATGTGCCTATTGATGTGTTTGAAGACAACCAACGGAGGCTGCAGCGTCTGGTTATGAAGATTATTATTTCTCTGCTGCCATATGTTGTAAACCATAGCTTGAACAACCATCATTCTCAGGTTTCCCGGAGCTGTAGAGCTAGAGGATGTAGTCCAGTGGATAAGTTGTGTCCAATCAGTGAATGATGGGACGGAGACTCGAAGGTGACGCCTTACTTGAGACCATAGAACCGTTGCGTAGTGGCAGGTGAGCATTAGGTGGTCTCGATTTTCAATCTCAGAGTTGCAGACACAACATTCTGTTTGTACTTGCATTCCCCATGAAGCCAAGCGAGAACGGGTGGGTAACCTGTTAAGGTTTGTGACCCAGAAGTGGAAGGCATGTTTAGGCGTCGCACCGCTGAACCAGAGATGTTTGGCGACATCTTGAATTGCAGCACGAGGTCTTAATGCATCCCATGTTTTTGAGGACGAAAAAACTCTGTTTTTAATCCCATTAGTTAACCAAAAGAACTGATCAGGTCCTCTATCAATGGAAGGTAGAGGGATGCCAGTGAGGTATAGGTGTAGATTGACTTCTTGCTCTGATCTTGGGTGAGGAAGAGACCATCCTCCTGCGTTGCAGGAAGCAGAGACAGGAGCATCTATATGAATCCTCAAATTACGAGTCCCTTCCCTCCAAACACTCCGATTAATGGTCCAAGTGGGGACCAGTTGTCAAACCAAAAACTTGTATTCTGGCCACTGTGAATTTCACTGAATAAAAACCGAGACAGTATCTCTCTTAGACGCAAGATGCATCGCCAGCTCCAAGATTGCGCTGGTGACTCTACTTGGGACCAGAAAGCGTCATTAGGCATGGGAGTTTTTACTTTTTAGTCCATCCTACCTAAATCCGAACCAAGAAAACTAACATCCAATCTAAATTATTATACAAAAATATCAGAACAGAGTATAAGAATTTGCTACTTGGAATTTGGATACAACTCAAATCGAACCGAAATCCGAATTAGGATGCAAAAATATCTGAAATTATATTAATATATACATGCTCAGATAATATAGATTTTTTTAGAGTATTTTAAAGATTTATGTAATTTGTTCTATTTGTTATTTTGAATACATTTTTTTAGTTTAGCTAGATTAACTAGTTTTTATTAGATTTGTTAATAATTTATATATTTTAAGTATTTTTGATCAAATTTTAGTTTAAAAAAAAAAATTTGTGTGTAATTTTATACATTGGTTATAATTCGATCTGAATCAAACTCAGAAAGAATCAAACCAAATACGACATGATAATGGAACTTATGAACATAATACCAAAAATCTGAAAATTCGAATCAATCGAACCGAACCTAACAGATTCCCGAACGTCAAAGTCTAGGAGTCATCTAGTGTAGGCAAACTTCAGAAAGACATGGATTCAAATCAACTCCAGGACACTAAATATATGTAGCTACACGTATATAAAACTACGCTTTATGTCTCATTTGAATACTCATATAGAAAGTCTATTCGTTGACAACACATTTTTAGAAGATTATATTGAACCATTTGATAGACATGTAATGCTTCAAGTTAATATAACTTTTTTTTCTTCTAAATTTGTAATGATATATGACTTGTTTTTTGTATTTATGTAGGCAGTACAGAATAGAGAGAAGTCAAAGTTAGGGCATAGATGAGGATCAGAAAGTTTGGTTCAAAAGTTTAACAGTAAGCCCTCATTCTACATGCAGACATAGTCGAACATCTTTCGAAAATTAATACACACATGGGAAATAATCGAATAGTTCAAAGTCAATAGAACGGAGCCTCGTGTTCTTCTTTTAATATTCTCGTTATGGGACTTCGCTTTTTGATGTTGAAACTTGAAAGTTGAAAGTCGTATTAATAAATAAAAAACAAATAAATGAATTATATTTTTCCTCGAGTGTGCAACAAAAGAAAGCAAGGGATCACACGAACACGTGTACGCCGTAGTTCCACGTCAACATTTACACAACAGTCAATTGTGGATAACCAAACGGAGGGTGCGGAGATAACGGCGATAACAGCGGCATGCTCAAAAGCTCCGTCAAATCCCAGTCATCTACCGCCGTCAAACTCGACGTTTCTGTCTCAACGGCGTGACTCTCCTCCGTCTTCAGCGCTTTCGCAACAACAGTCACCTCTTCTCCCTCTCCGTCTCGCTTCCGTTTGTTCTGCCCAACGTCAGCGCGTGGATTCCACGTCCCTACCTCAAGCGGGAAATTCACAATGGCCTTTGACCCTCGGAGTCTAAACGCTGCTTGATCGTAAGCCCTGGCGGCTTCGATCGCCGTGTCAAACGTCCCGAGCCAAACCCGAGTTCCCCGACGGTTCGGATCTCGGATCTCCGCCGCGAACTTCCCCCACGGCCTCATCCTCACTCCTCTGTAATGCCTCTTCTCTTCTGCGGCCACGTGTACGGGAAGCTGCTCCGGTTCAGGATTTGCGGTTGCGAATTGGATCCACTCGGTTCTGCTCGGCGGCTCGATCTTCAACGGCGGTTTCCGGCGTGGATTCGATTGGAACGTGAAAGATTCGCTCGATGCTAGTTGAATTTCAGCATTCGCCTCCGGTTCGAATTCGAACGAGTCAGTGAACCTAGGCGTCACGAGATCGGTTATTTCCGGTTTAGTCTCAAATTCAGAAAAATCAAAACCGGTTTGGTCAAATGAACCGAATATTGAAAAATCGGAGCTGGTTTCCGAAGCGATCCATGGATTGGTGGTGGTGGTGACTTTAGGCAGCGGAGAAGATTCGTCGAGGAGATGCTTCTTGATGAAGGAAAGAGCTGATGCTTCGCTTGGCGTGGCCATTGCGGAGGAAACAGAGAATCTAAGGAGGAAGATGATTGATTTAATAAAGAAAGGATTTGATTTGACAGTGGAGAAGAGAGTGGGAATGTATATATAGGATTAGGAAAGAGTCTAGTCAATGAGAGACTCTTTCAAAGCAACATCATCTCGTGTTTTTTTAATTCAAAATCTAAATAATCAGGTGCGGAAGGGTGTATCTGTACCCGTGTGTTTCATCGGTTTTAAACCGTTAGATTATATTATAAACCATCAGTCAACGGTATGATCGTGTGGTTCATTGATGGCAGCTGAGGGGAAGATTAAACAAATGATTTAAAAATAACAACTCGCGGGCTGCGCAATCTAATCTATCAGGGGTTTTTAGATGTATTATAATGTTTTCTTTTTCGTAGATTAGGCAAGAACTTATCGGTTTCATGCATACATAACAAAGGTTAATCAAAAGATTAGTACTCCTGATTTTTAAAGAATTGTGCGTGTTCAATGTTGATATTTGATTAATTTACTTACTAGTTGTAAGAGTTTGATCATATGCATATGCATTTTCAACATCAAAAGTTATCGGCCGTGTGTCAGCTCAATTGTGGATAGTTTTGGTTGTAACGACTAAAACCACGTTTGTTTAAGGTTGGAGTAATAATTAATGGAAGAATAAAAACAGTTTTTAACTTTTACGTCGAATACATATTTGTTTTGTGGAATAAAAGAAACCATGAGGACTAGATTCTCCTTGTCGACGATGTTTCGTGTAGTCTCTAACATCTGGTAGACAAAGACCGATGGAATTATCATCTTGCCGCCCAGAAACATATACTAAGAAACCAATAATTTTAAGTTACGCATATATTTTATCAATCCAGTCAAATATCGGGATAACATATACATCTATTTTTGGTTTCTAAATTTTAGACCAATCAGTTATTTTCATTTCAGTATGGTTGTTTCGTGCTTACATTTGCAAATTAAATTTGTTTGTAAGATGAGTAAGGAAAAAAGTTGCATTCACAACTGTATTTATAAATTTGTAATGTTTTTTTGCAACTATGACTTAATTTGAGTTTACTTATTTTAGCTATGTCTTTGCATACAAACGCAAAACACTTGTTTTTGTTAAAGAAATGCAAGACACGAAAATATATTTATTAGGCCATGACATACTGGGTACATAAGATAAGTACTTAATAATTAAGGGAATCCTAATACTATAAACTTATAATCTCAACTCTCAAGTATTCTACAATAACAAACCATGTGGCAGCCTTTGCTGCTCTAGGACGTGATCTATCCTTTTTACGTTTCATACGACTGTGCTTACTTCATCATCGCTTATGTTGGTTGAATTCATTACATATACTTTATTTGCTCCTGAAGAATTATAATACATCACGAATATTTCAAAGTTGATTCATACGTGAACTTAATATAAAAGCGAATAATCATCGATTTTTCTTTAATCACACAAGTATTCCGAATGAAGGATTATATTCAGAATATGTACGTAGAAACAGTAAAATACATATTATTACATTAGTAGTGTTAACAGAACAACATTAAAATATATACTATCCGACATTTCCTAAGAGCAAATATCACATACTAATAACACATGGTAAAATCTATTGTTTCTCATTTTTATCATTGTATTCGAATTCGATCCTATATGATTATGTTTTATTTTATTTTTTGTAATTAGTTTATGTTTTTGTTTTATTTTTGCTATCATCCGTTTGATGAAACTTTATAATAATCGTTGGAGCTCAACGTGTGGTGATTACTTCTTTCCATTTCTTCTTGATTTTTTTGTTGAACGCCTTTCATTTCCGCTTGATGTGTGTAGATTCTGCAGGTCTTTCAACTTTTTTTCACATTTGTTTACAGAAAATTCGTGGATCTTATATTACACTAGTTAAGAAAAATTATAAGATGGTGAAACTTCATCATAATCTTATTGACAGAGAAGCAACTATCAACTGAAATTCAAATATTATAGAGCTAGACATAACATTCATATAATTGCAATTGCTACAAAACGAAATAAAACTCGGTTTTTTAAACCAACGTCTCTGGTGTGTTCTTTCCAAAGAAAGAAAGAAGTACTATAAGTTTGGGAAAAATCTACCTTTATGTACGGATGTACCATGCAGTTATGAGATAAAAGAAGTTCGAGACAAAAGAAAAACTGTAACTGAAATCACATAATTACTGTGTGAGACCAACTCCATCGATATCGATATGCCCAAACATCACAGCGTTGCTTATTTTAAAAAAAAATATATATATATATATATATATCATCAGCTTATGGTCCTCGATAATTGTAGAATATTCGTGTTTATAAATTTATAATCTATTTCTTTGGCTGCAAATCTAGCGAAGGGCATAAATTTGTTTGTTTTCTGGCCGACATGGCACGGCATGCCATGTTCATCTTGTTCAGCATGCCATGTTCATCTTGTTCAGCGTCACTTACTCATGCACTATTGATGATTGGTTTGTTTAATATAACATGCAAGTTGAAGATAATTTGTTCGTAAGTCCTCCTTGTCAACGGAAGTTGAATACTACTCTCTCATTTTCATTCACTAAACATGTTCGTATAATTAAAAAACACTAAATGAGAATATTCAAATTTACTGAACTACTATTGGGTATTGACTAATAGATATAACTAACAGAACAAAACTTAGGTTCACCCCTAGGGTGAACCTTTAAATTCACCTCATCTCTAAGAACCAATTATAATGCCACATAGATTAATAGATAAAAACAATTAAATAATTTTTAAAAAATCAAAATAGTTAAAAATAATAATAATAACCAATTTTAACGACGTTAAAAATGCCAACTAAACCCTAAATCCAAACCGTAATCTTAAACCCTAAACTCTAAACACTAAACCTAAACTGTATACCCTAAAATCCAAACCCTATACCCAAACCCTATACCCTAAATCCAAACTGTAACCTTAAACCCTAAACTCTAAACTTTAAACCCAAATTCTATATCCTTAAACCCAAACCTAAACCCTAAACCCAAATCCTATACCCTAAATATAAACCCTGTACGTTAAAACCTAAACCCTAACCCAAATACTATACCCTAAAACCCGAACCTAAACCTTAAACCCAAACCCTATACTCTAAATCCAAACCCTATACTTTAAAACCTAAACCCTAAACCCAAACTATATACTCTAAATTCAAACTTTAGATCCTAAATTCTAAACCCTAAACCCTAGACCTTAAATCCTAAACCCAAACCTTAAATCCTAAATTTAAACCATAAACCATAAATCCAAACCCTATATCCTAAACTCAAATCCTAGACCCTAAATCTAAATTGTAAATCCTATACCCAAATCCAAAACTTAAATATTTAGATTAATGTTGATATTGTTCTTTTAGAATTTAAGGTTTGGATATAGAATCTACAATTTAAGTTCATGATTTAGGGTATAGAATTGGGTTTAAGGTTAAATTTAGGGTCTAATGTTTGGGTTTAGGATTTAAGATCTAGGGTTTATAGTTTAGGGTATAGGGTTTGGGTTTAGGGTATAGAGTTTGAATCTAGGGTTTAGGTTTTAAGGTATAGGGTTTGGATTTAGAGTATAGGGTTCGGGTTTAGGGTATAGGTTTGTGTTTTAGGGTATATAATTTGGGTTTTGGGTTTAGGGTTTAGGTTTTACGGTATATAGTTTGGATTTAGGGTATAGGTTTGGGTTTAGGGTTTAGGTTTGGGTTTTAGGGTATAGAGTTTGGGTTTAGATTTAGGATTTAGGGTTACGGTTTGGATTTTGGGTCTAGTTAGCGTTTTTAATGTCGGTAAAGTTGACGTTATTATTATTATTTTTTAATTAATTTGGTTTTTGAAAAATTATTTAATTGTTTTTATCCATTAATCTATGTGGCATTATGATTGGTTCTTAGATGTGAGGTGAATTTAAAGGTTCACCCTAGGGGTGAACCTAAGTTTTGTTCTGTTAGTTATATCTATTAGTCAATACCCAATAGTAGTTCAGTAAATTTGAATATTCTCATTTAGTGTTTTTTAATTTACGATTTTATTAACATAAATTCATAGAACTAAACACAAAATTTTGAATTTTATGTTTTATGGAGGAAGAATAAAACTTATGAGAAACGAAAACTTTGATTTTTTGTATATATTTTGTTTCAAGTGGAAGAGAAATAGTTGCCCTTTTTGAACACTGTTTTATCTTTATTATTATACGGTTGCATCCTATTAATATTCGGGAAATTTTTATGAGTTTAATATTTAAATAATAATTTTTATTCGAAAATTTTGTTTGAAAACGGGTATGTGCATGCATCTTTCCTTTCAAAACTTATGACTGAACACGTGCGTTATACATTTATCCTTTTTTTTTTCGTCGAATACATTTATCCCTTTTATATGAAGTACAAACAAGTTGAACAACAAAGAAATTGTCAAAACTAACAAAAGCTATTATTTTTATTTTAACTTTTACGAGAATAATAGTTGTGATTACAAGACCAACTCGAACAAAAGCCATTAGACCTTTTTAATATCATATTTCGTTAATTTACAGCTATATAGAGTATATGTTTTCATTACAGATTATGATATATATATATATATATATATATATATACAGAGCCGGTCCTAAGATTAACGTATTCACTTAAGGCCGCAATCGAAAAGAGAAAAAGTGGCTGGTTTTATACATTTTTCAGAAAAATTGGCTGTTTTTAAAGACTATATTTTCCAGTGAAATTGGTGGCCGCAAGCGGTTGCTTGCTTTGCTTTGCCTTAAGGCCGTCTCTGTATATATATATATATATACATCGGGAAATTAAGAAGAAACATGATAATTTTGTCAACACAGAAGTGACAAGTTGAAAATTTGGAAGAAATAACCCTCTTAATCGGACAGAATTCGTGTAGCTACAGACATAATTCTTTTCTTTTTCCGGAAGATTGTCGTCTTGTTGCTAATAAGTTCTATGGTGATGTTTCTCTGTTGAACTCAAAATTGAAGTAGGAACGCACTTGCCGATTGCTTGCACGTACATATGTGTCTTGGCTACTTGTAGAAAACTTGTTTGAATGTTCTACGACACGGTCAAAAGTCTCACACGACTGAATTTGGTTAATTTGAAAGCTGACGTGTCATGAGCTTCTCCTAACGACTAAACCGAAACTCAAATAATGTTATATATTATAAACCACAGTTTCGGATGATCACCACAATGTTATATGAATACTATCAAGATATAAAATCATGTCTGACATGAATTTTTGGGTTTTTCTTCAGTTTGTATTTGATTAGGCACGCTTATCAACATTTTTACGCATATAAACTGGATATATATATATATATATATATATTTTAATTAAATTTACATAGATTGAAAACCAAAATAATCTAAATTACTTTGTTTGATCAAACGAAATGGAATAACTTTATAAGAAATTTTGGAGTTAGATTAGTCGTTGGCATTATCCTCTTAAATATTAGTTATAAAATTAGTTGAGCTTCAGACGATGATACCGCGCTTGCTTTAGAAAAGAATGCTCGAGAACACATTGATCGTATAATATCAAATGAAGATAGTGAGAATATTTTACTGTGTCAATTGATGATGAAATGCAAATTAAAATAGGTATTCAATTTTTAAAATCACTTTAA
Organism: Brassica rapa; assembly: GCF_000309985.2. Taxonomy (NCBI): domain Eukaryota; kingdom Viridiplantae; phylum Streptophyta; class Magnoliopsida; order Brassicales; family Brassicaceae; genus Brassica; species Brassica rapa. The sequence goes on from NC_024802.2 coordinate 10,775,109, forward strand.
ACGCCTATGAAACCTGAACATAGGTTTTTCTTCTAGAGTATGACTTTACAAAAATGAGTAGTTAGTTGGATCTTTATGAACATAGGATTTTATACAGCAACGAGAAAAATGAAATGATTATGGATTCTCAATACCCTGTTCTCTTACAACCATAAAGCCGGTTTGGTAACAGAAAAGTAAATTGGCATAGATGTGTGATGCAGAAACCGTCGGTTCAAGTTAGAAAAAGAGCCAAAACCAGAATGACAAAAAGACAAAGACAAGTTGGGAGACACGAGAGAAAGACCAATCACAATATTGCTTTCCTCCATAGATTGCGTGACAACATTCCATGACGGCTACTTCACCTGTGTCTTTATGTGGATAATCCGCACGTGTTTAATTCACGAACCTTCTTAGCAATGAGAAAAATCCACCACTTTCATATTTTCAACTTTTTAATCACCCCACTATACACTAAAATAAATATTTACAGGAATAATATGTCTTTGTCAATTCAAACCTTTCCAGGTTCATGAACCTTTTATCTCAATTTACTCTCTATATAAATATAACGAAACCTCTTTACCTTCATTCCCACTGCAATTTTCAATATTTTTCTACAGAATAAATAAAAACATTTTTTCAAAAAAAATATAATGGCGGCAGAATCCGACTACATTTTGCTTGAGTCGATAAGACGACACTTACTAGGAGAATCGGAGTCGTGGCTCAGTGAGTCGACGGCGAGTTCGGTGGTTCAATCTGGTACGACGGCCAAACCGGTGTATGGAAGAAACCCTAGCTTCAGCAAGTTGTACCCTTGCTTCACTGAGAGCTGGGGCGACTTGCCGTTGAAAGAAAACGACTCGGAGGACATGTTAGTATACGGTATCCTCAACGACGCGTTTCACGGCGGATGGGAACCGTCGTCTTCATCCTCCGACGAAGACCAGAGCTCTATTTTTCCGAAGGTTAAAACCGAGAACTTCACGGTGGTGGATCATGCTCCGGCGAAGAAGGCGAGTCCGGTTAAGGCTCCGGAGAAGGGGAAGCATTACAGAGGAGTGAGGCAGAGGCCATGGGGGAAGTTCGCGGCGGAGATAAGGGATCCGGCAAAGAACGGAGCTAGGGTTTGGTTGGGGACGTTTGAGACGGCGGAAGACGCAGCGTTGGCTTACGACAGAGCTGCTTTCAGGATGCGTGGTTCCCGCGCTCTTTTGAATTTTCCGTTGAGGGTTAACTCAGGAGAACCCGACCCGGTTCGGGTTAAGTCAAAGAGAGGTTCTTCCTCTGAGAATGAGAACGGAGCTTCGAAGCGGAGAAGAACGGTGGCTTCTGGCGGTCAAGGAACAGATATGGGGTTGAAGGTCAAGTGTGAGGTTGTTGAAGTAAGACGTGACGATCATTTATTTGTTCTATAGTTTTTGAAATTTTCTTTGTTGGGTCATTTTATTTGTCCCCATAATGGTTGTGGAGAGACGCAGACTGGGGGAAAGGAAAGTGTTAAGAAAATAATATTCATTTATTACTTAAAACCACCTTCCAATTTTTTTTTATTTTTTTTTTAAAACAACCACCTTCCAATTATTAGTGCGATCAAAAAAAGTTGGAAGGGAAAACTAAGAGCATGATTATCCCTAGAAACCCATAAAGTTTCTTAAGTACATTTTAATGCTTATTTAACTAATAAATGTTAGCTAAGGATTTTAGTTAAGAATCACCTAATTTTTAACCTACAATGGTAGTTTCTTGATTTGAGTTTCTTAAAAAAAAAAAAAATTAACTACATAACAATTTGCTATCTTATACATAAGTTCAAAGAACAAGTACACAAACGTTCTTATTACTAATATGTTTCACACCCCAACAGAAAGCAAAGCCAAGAATTTGCAATAAAAGGAAAAGGGATTGTGCTTTATACCTTCTTCCTGCATAAGTCGAGGAGTAAGATACCTAGCACATTGCTTATAAAACCCCAAGTTCCAAGGGTAGAAAGATTTTCCTCGGAATTTTCTCGGAATAGATCTTGTCGATTTAGGGATTTGATTATACATTCCTTTTCCTCGGAATTCCCTCGGAAAATTTCGAGGAAATTCCGAGGAACTTGGGGTTTTAAACCGAAAACAACGTTTTACGGATTGAATAACACGTATATAACCTTCATTAAGTGTCTTAACCAGATTATGAAGTCAAACTTTGGTCTTTTACCCAATAACAAACACTTTTACGATTGCATGAACGAAAACCACACAACATAAGAGAAACACTTATACACTTTAACAAACGGTAAAGGGAATACTTACAATTATTTTTGAAATTTTGTTATTTCATGGTTTATGATCATCTATACAAAGAATCCTCAATGGTATGCATTATAATTGTATAAGAAATGAAATACGGCGAAAATAATCGATGTTTTGAAACCCCAAACCCTGGTTCCTCAGAATTTCCTCGGTAATTACCGAGGGTATTCCGAGGAAACCTGGTTCCTCGGAATATTTTTATTTAACCGGGTAAACCAAGCCGCCAAATATTTCGCGAAAATTGAATTAATGATTTCCGAGGAAATTCCGACGGATATAGTAAATATTTCCGAGGAAATTCCGACGGATAATTTCCGTCGGACACCTCATTTTATTAGGTCGAGCCCGACTTTCTTCCCCATTTCTCTCCGCCGCACTCTCTCTTTCCCCTGCGATTTCGTCGACTCCTCTTTTCTCCCTTGCGATTTCCGGCGCTTTCTCTCTTCTCCCTCGTGATTTCCACCCTAATCCTCACGTATGAACCCTATCCCACTCTTTTAAGTTAGATTTGTATGGTTTTTAAGTAGATTTGATGATTTTGGAATGAGATTTATAGATTTTGTTAGGGTGAATGGTAGATTTGTGTAAAATCGAGTTTGATTATGTATTTCACTTGATTTGAATTTTTTTTTTTAGTTTTTATTAATTTTGTGGTTATAAAAATCGAATTTGTAATTATAAATACATATTGAAAACGTTTTTTGTATATAAAATCTATTTTTTGCATTTTAAATTCATTTATATATTTATTAAACATTTTTAAAATCTATAAAACTTTTTTTAAGATTAAAAATCATATATATAATATTTAAAATCATTTTTTTGTGGTTATAAAACGTTTTATGTATTTTATATATAAAATATAAATTTCTATATTTATTAAACATTTTTAATATTATGAAAACTATTTTTTGTAATTATTTAACATTTTAAATATTTTTAAACTTATTATTTAAACTATTTTTTTTTAAATTAAAATTATTAGAACTAATTTTTAAATATGTTTTTTTTTAATTTACAGATCTAATGATGATCAGATCCGGCCTCGTCAGCGTCGTAGCCGGGGTGGTATGGGGAGCCAGTCTCGGGGTTCGTCCAGCCATGTTCAGGATTCCGTTTCGCCCCACAGCTCCTACCATACATCTCCCTCTCCATTACTCGCTCCTGCTGCTCCCGCTCCCGCTGCTACACCCGCTCCTGCTCCTCCGGGTCCTCCGGGAGTGATGAGTGTTGCGGAGTTGGTTCGACAGCCCGGTCGTGACCATCTTCCCTATCTCACTGAGTATCCACATGGACATGGTCAAACATGGTAATTTAACTTTTATTTTTTTAACTATTTTTTATTTAAACTGTTTTTTTTATTAATAATTTGTTTTTTTATTAGGTTCAACCGATCCGGGAACGGGATCAGCGCATGGATCAACCGTATGATGTACTCGGCCCTCGACAGGGGACATCCGACTTTCACTCACTTCCCTCTCGAGAAGCAGCATCTGTGGTTTCGTCAGTTTGCGGTAAATATTCAAATTTTTAACTTATATTTTTTATTTATTAAAACTATTTTTTTGTAATTATTAAACTATTTTATATATTTATTAGACATTTTAAATATTATTAAAACTATTTTTTGTAATTATTAAACTATTTTCTATATTTATTAGACATTTTAAATATTATTAAAACTATTTTTTTTAATTATTAAACTATTTTTTTAATTATTAAACTATTTTTTATTTATTAAAACTTATTTTTGTAATTATTAAACTATTTTCTATATTTATTAAACTATTTTTTACTTATTAAAACTTTTTTTTTAATTATTAAACTATTTATATTTTTGTGCTTAAAACTATTTTTAAACTATTTCAGCAAGAATTCAACTGGAATTCCGATGATACGCTCTCTATCTATCACCATTTTGTCCATAAAGTTATGGACAACTATGGGAAGCAGATGTACGAGTAGAAGAAGAAGTGGGAAGTAAACAAGGTAGTTTTTAATTTATTAACAATTTTTAATTTATTAAACTATTTTTTAAATTATTAAACTTTTTTTTTTAAATTAAAAGGTCCCAAAGTCGATGAACGACACGGTCTGGAAGGAGTTGTGTGCGCATTGGGATAAAGAAGAGACGAAAGAAACTTCTTCCACCAACTCCAACAACCGCAGGAGCGACCGTAAAGGAAAGGGCATCTACAAGCATAACTTGGGTGCTCAATCTATTGCCACTCTGGCGGATCGCATGGTAAGTTCAACCGCTTTTTCTTCAATTATTTAAGTTTCAGAATTTTTTTTTTTGTGCATTTTTTCAAATTTCTAATGTTTGTTTAATTTATTTTTTTTCAAGGCGGAAGAAAATGAGGGCGACCCGGTTGATGATCTCGCCCTTATGAAAAGGGCGTATACCAACAAGAAGACCGTCCAGATTGATGATGGTCTTGTGAGGGACGTGGTCGACCTGGTCCAAACTCAGGTGTATGACGAAGTGTCTCAGCTTCAAACCGATGATGACGATTCGACGGCCTCGACCAACTTGTCCCGGGTTCGAATTAACGAAATCGTTGAATCGGTAAGTTTTTTTTTTAAAAAGTTCAATTTAATTATTTCTTGATTTTTATTTTATCTATCAATTTATATTATCTAAATTTGGTTATTTATATTTCAGTCGGTTCCAAAGAAAAAGGGACGTTTGGTCGGTTTGGGTCGTCGCTCCCGGTCGGCTGCTCCTTCTTCTGCACCACCGGCATATGTTGATCCAGAAGTTCTTACGGCTCAGCTGAAGGACAAGGATGATCGGATATCTGCGTTGGAGACCCAGATGGCAGCTCAACAGGCGGGCTATGAGACCCAGAAGAGGCTGAACGAGCAGATGATGGAGATGATGAAGAGGATGTACCCGAACGAGGTGTTCCCGAACATTCCAGACCAGTAGTTTTTTTTTTTTTACCAAAAACTCTGAATGTTTTATTTAACTTTGAATATTATCTACTATGTTTTAATGTTTTATGTTTTATTCAATTTTAATTTTAATTTTAAATTTTCGAATTTAAATTTTAAAAATTTTAAATTTTAAAAATAAAAATAATTTTTTTTAAAAATTAATTTTTTCGAAATTTCGAGGGAAAGAAGTTCCTCGGAAAATTCCGAGGAACTTTCTTCCCTCGGAAAATTCCGAGGGAAACATGTTCCTCGGAATTTTCCGAGGGACTGAAATTCCTCGGAATATTCCGAGGGAAGAAAGTTCCTCGGAATTTTCCGAGGGACAAAAGTTCCTCGGAATTTTCCGATAAACATTCCGAGGAATATTTCGTCGAAACTTCCGAGGATTGGACCATCGGAATTCCATCGAAATATTCCGAGGAAGACATCCCTCGGTATATTCCGAGGAACCTTCCGACGAACTCTGTGTCCTCGGAGTTTCCTCGGAATTTTGTTTCCTCGGAATTCCGTCGGAAATATCCGACGGAATTCCGAGGAGATATGATTTTCCGAGAAGATATTTCCGACGACTTGTTTCGTCGGTATGTCCTCGGAATAGCGTTATTCCGACGATATACCGACGATTTTTTCCCTCAGTATGCGGATGTTTTCTTGTAGTGAATCTTCTTTCCTTTAGCAGTTCTCCTCTCAGTGTTCTCCACAGAATCAAGCTCATGTTTCCACTCAATCAACAGCTAAATACACACACAACAATGTTACAACATGCTCAGCTTTAATGGAATCCACTAACAGAGACTCAAAAGCTTCTAGCAATCTTATTCATAAAGAGGAACAACTAACAAATATTACCTTCTAATTTCTTCACAAAGAACATTCTAGTAACTGAAGAAGCTAATACTATGAGCAATTGAGCATAAGAAGAACCAGCAGTGGCCTATAGGACAAAGTTTCAGCTTATGGGAGAAGCAAAGCAGGAAACACTAAATTTGCATGTAACTTTTTGCAAGAAGCTCAATCCGTAAAGCAACCCAATTTTTCTACAAATAATGAAAGAGGAGGGGCAACAACTGCATACAGAAACAAACAACAGATGAGGTAAGATAAAAAAAACAGAACACACAGATGAGGTAATACCGTAAACATGTTTGCTGCGAAAGCATTCACACCACGCAATAACTCTTGCTTCTCCCTCATTCTTCTGTTCCTCTTCTTGTGAACGTATGATCTCTGCAGCAGATCAATAAAAACACTGAAAATCAGATCCCCAACTGTTCAAACTCCCACACACTAGTTAAAATGGTCTCCATTCAGACAAGTAAAACTCTCTAAAGTCCCAACATTGTGTAGCATGTTCGTAAGCCCCGCGCTGTGAACGCTCGCGATCTCCCCCTCGCCAAAATCAGTATTTGTGGCCTCCGCCGCTGATTCCTCCTCGTAGTCACAGGCCTCACGGCGGCGTTGCGCAACGAGTACGAATCTCTTAAGGAATTTTCTGAAATCGGACATCAAGTACTTAGAATTCGAAGGATCGATCGTCTGGACAACGGAGAACGCTAGAGGAGCGGAGAGAAGAAAAAAAAGAAAAAAAATTCATAATGCACAGTTTGCTTACACGTGTATTAAGAACTCTCTTTACTATCGGTTGCCAAAACCCTCTGTTAAGGATCGATTATCTAATTTTGTTTTTGTTTTGATTTAATTAAATACCTTATTATACTTAAAAACTCACTAAGGACTCACCGATAAAGATGGTCTAACAATGAATTGACTTTCTAATTTAATTTAGTATCATACTATTTAAGCAAAAAAAACGTCACCACAGTTTTAATAAGTTCGTTCGCTAAAAACTATCAGTGTTTTGTCATAATTTTAAACTCATCTTTGCCGTGTTACGTTGTTAAATGTAATCACTTTTAGATTTGTCATAAGATTTATATAAAACCCAATTATTGGAGAAGAAGAAACAGTCTCAGAACTAGTTACGTAGTACATCAAACACAAGCTGATATAGACATACGATTAAACACGAGAATCTGATAGAAAGCTACCATCCACTATAATTTTATCTTATTAAAAAGAGCATAAATTTAGAGCAGAGGTCTTTATCTCGGTACATATTAATTAGTTTAAATAGTAATTGGGATTGGGCAAGGTGGTTTGTAAAGAGCAATCTCAACATTTTCTTTTGAACAGAATCTCAACATTGGTTTTTGCTATGAGGTTTTTTTTTGGATTGTAACAAAGAATCCCAACACGAATTCCGTTTAACTTTTTTAAATATTTATAATTAAAATATTCCTCATATAATTTTTATAGTGCTTTACATACAATTAAAATTGCTGTATAAAATTGGAATGCCTTAGACGGTCGGTTTGTTTGCTTATGCCCCGGACCAGCCATGAATACAATCATAGATAGGATTTTCGACTCTGCATAATGTCTCAAAGTAGAGAGAATCTGCAGTTTCTTATCTTTCGGGCTGCGAGAGTTGCTGCTCAGTAATTTTACAAAATTAACAAACCATATAATTATTCACATCTGAGAAAAAAAAGCAATACAAAATGTTTTATACGATATCAATATGACAAAAATAAAGAGTTTTAGGAATTTGAACTTCTCTTTTTTCAACGAAGACTTTTGAATATGCTATTACTATCATACTATGCTTAAATTCGTATAGCGTACACAGCGTAGAATGATTTCACGTGAATATTGTCTATCCAGTGCGAAGGATTTTAAGGCTCCAGGGATCTAAGGCAAAGTTTTAAAAATAAAATTATTTACGACCGTGAAAACAACTTTTTAATGTAATATACTACTTTCATCAAATACACGAGTTTAACATTTAAAAAAATAAGTTTATTACGAAAATATGATATATTATGTCATATAGAAAAAAAACATGAATTCAGAAATTGAGTTAGTCGACTTTTGTAGAAATATTTTTTTAAAAAATTTTGAGGCTCTAAAAAATATCATATTAGTCGGAGCCTGAGACAAGTGTATTTTTTAATACTCTGTAGACACGTCTCTGTGTCTATCTCAAAAGTATAAAGGGAAACAAAAAATTACTAGCTCTATAGATTTTGCGAATAAATTTAAGATGAGAAAAATACAATCTTTTGGACATATTTTTTTATGATATTTGCATGCTGCGCATTTTTCGTTGATTCATTTCTTAAAGTTTTATTTTATTTAAGTATAGAAAGATGAGTTGTTAAAAAAAGTATAGAAAGACCATATTTTAAGATATATATAGTATTTGTATTACTCAAGATTCCTTGTGAAGTGTAAATATTTTAGGAGATTTTCATAATGAACAAATTAAGCTTAACTATTTCCATCTACTTTATTAAAATAGAAGTACAAATAAAAAACAATCTTAAAGCTTACAACTTAATTAAAATACAATGTCATTGAAGTACTTAATAAACTTAAATCTAAATTAATTTTTTTCCTAAATCTATTCCACAACAAATTCATGATAAATATTACACTTAATGCACGTTAATACTATAAACCTTAATATGTAAAGTAGAAAACTTATTCCATAACTTCATGGGTATTATCCTCTATTAAATAGTGTTTATTACATTTTTTAAAATTTTATTGTTAATGAAATCAATTAACGATATTTAAAAAATTTAAAGGATATGCTGTATTTTGGAATAAAAACTTAATAATGAGAACATATTTAAAAAGATTCATTTTACTTGATAATTATAATTTTGTACCTAATTAAAATTTTCAAATAACCAATTTGACTAATCTATTTAATTGACGATATTTTTATAGATATATATATATAACTAAAATGCTATTAGAAAATTATTTTTAATTATGTATGATATTACATATGTTCAATTGAATTTTACCTTAAATTATTTTTCTTTAGTAAGGATTTGAAATATTATATTTGGTAATAACATGTACATTTAAGTATTAGTATTAAAAAAATTAAAAACACCTAAGATTTTTCTTATGAGAAAATTGTAATAGGTAAAATTTCAAAAGAATATTCTTCAAGTTTTGCATGTAAAGAAAAACATTTAGACAAGATAACAATGTTCTAAAAAAAGATAAAAAAAAATTCAAATAAAATAAAAATCCTACAGATAATAAAATGTTAAAGTCAATAAGTTAAAATAAAATTAATTTGATAATAATATAAATACAAGAAATGCAATTACTCATTCTAACCAAAATTACCCATTTTAATAAGTATAATATACATATTTACTAAAAATGCATGACTAATATTTATATATCGGGTTGAAAAATTAAAAATTAAGACTATTTATATAACGGGTTGGAAATTTAGATATAATTATCATTTATGACCAAAAACCTATCAAAACATCTCAAATATTATTTTCACATATATATATATATATGTTAGTTTATGAAAAACACACACATAAACTAAAAATAAACTAAAATATATATATTTTAATTATTATATGTAATGTCGTAATAAAAAATACATAATACATAAAAAATATTATATTATTTATATAAAAGAAAAGTATATTTCTAAAAAATGAAAAAGTGGTTTCTCTTTTTTACTAGGAATCCAAATGTTGTAAATAATTCTTTCCAATGCGTATCAAATCCGACCAATGAAAGACTACTAGCATTTCCTTTACCACTAGTCAACTCGATATCGGGTAAATAAAAATGATTTCAGTTAAATAAAAATAAATATTAGCGTGATATTTATATTTACAGTTATATAAATCATTTTACTTTTACTATTAGTGGAATTATGTACCAGCAGTACATGTATTATGTGATGTATTATAATTTTATTATAATTTTTATAAATTATATAATGGTGTAAAAAATATTTAGTTACATTATGTAAACAAAAAAAACACCCGCCCTACCGGGTGGTCCAGCTCTAGTTTTTTTTTTTAACCTTAAATCCAGCTCTAGTTAACATTTAAAATGTCTTGACAATATTGTAAGAGAAAAAAATGACCGCTTAAGATTTATTGACTAGATGAGTTAATGCTTGAAGACTACACAAACATTTCGCAGTTCTGGATTCATTGGTTCTTAAATTCCACAGTTTTTTTTGTTAGTCGTCTCTCTTTTAGTTATTAAACGATGGAACTAGTTCAATTTCTTAAGGAGAAAATGACTTATTTCATTTTTATTTGCACTTTTGAAAAAAATAGTGGCACTTATTTAATTTGCATATTCATACATTATATTTTTGTTGTGATAATTAAGATGATGTTGCCGGGAAAGCAATATTTAACAATCTTATTAATTTAAATTGTAAATTGTTATTTAGAGATAGTGGACCAAAAAAAAAACAAGTTGATTAACGATTGTGGACCAGAAAGAAATGGATTAAAGAAAAAGTTTTTTTTAATAGGTTTCATGATACCATTGGCTAAGTATTGATGGTATTGGAACGCGGCTTTATTTGTTTGCGTATAGACAAGTACAACATGAAATCTCCTATTCTGAAAAAAAAAAGGATTAGATGTATAATTGGATCCATATTGCTATTACCATTAATAATTTACTTTAGTCACTCTGTTTTCTAGTTTCATAACTTTTACATGCCTTCACTATAGTTGTTTATAAAATAGATAACACGATCGACACAACCAATGTTTTTGTTCTTTCTGTACTCCAAATGTAAAACAAAAACAAAAAAATTTCTCTTCTTTTTGTCGTCACTATGTTAGATGAAACACAAGTTAACTATGCTTTAAAAAAAGAGTTCGCCCTAGAAAAACCTCCCAGGCCCGAGTCCCGATGTACGCCGCTTGGATGGATCTCCTCTGCTCCTCCACCTCCGCCTAGCTCTCCACCACGTGAAGCAGCCCCCCCACCCCCCTTTCCTCGTGATGATGATGGTGACTGCTCCTCTCTGTCCGCTGTTCAGGCCTCCTCCTGACCCACCACCGTGCAAGTTCCTCCCGTTGGCTTCCCTCTCTCTCGTCACTCCGCCGGAACCACCAGATCCTCCGGATGTACCCGCCGTCGTTGCTCTTCTTCGCTACCTCAACACCTCTTCCAGTCTCTTTCCTCTGGCAATGACTCAAAACCCAGATCTGGATTTCCCAAGTTTGACGCCTGAGTCTCGAGGCTGTGACGTTCCCTTCTTGTTATTGGGGGTTTCATCAGTCGTCTTTGGCTGTATCTTCTCCATACCATCTACTCAAGCTTTTACCCAGATCTCAACTCTAAAGCCACCATCTAGGATGGCTACAAAGAATGGTGGTGGTGGTGGTTCCCCTGTGTCCGCTAGTGACACTTCATTACCCTACGGGTTTCTTTCTCCTGTGATATACAGGTTTGTGTTTGGGTGTGTCGACTGGCTTTCAATCAGTTCTTGTTTTGACCTCTCTACCACTCTTTCGTGTAAGGTTTTTCAGGGTCATCTTAGCTCCTTTTACTCTGCTAATCTAGAATATTCTAGACAGTTATTTGGTTGGGTGACATTGGAATTGAGGTTTAGGACTTTAGTTGGTGATATACCGATGGATGTAGTTTCATTAGGTTCTACCTTTACGACCTCTAGGAGCATTTATATCGCCTTGGCGCGATCGTCTGCAGTATGCAGTTCTTGTACGGGTTCCATGACGGATGTTGGTGTTGGGCTTGTGTATCTCTCTTCTCTGTGGCAGGTGGAAGAGAAGTTCATTGTCCTCTTCAAGCCGTGGAATATGGATGTGGCGGGTTATGGTTTTCCGCTTGTTCCTCAGTTAAATCAGTATTCGTTCCTAATATTTCCTCCTATATGGAGTGAATTGGATGAACATGTTTCGTTGGTATTGCAAGGATCTTCCTCCCATCGAATGCTCTCTGCGTAGTGTGTGTGGCCCTACGGGTTACACTAGATGCGATCTTTGAAGAAGCTTATGACTTTGTTGTGATACGATTTCATATGATTCTCTTTTATGATTTGTATCGCCATTTTATCCCTTATGTTATTGTTGTTATTTGCTTGGCTGTTAATAGCCTCCTTGTATCCTCCTCCTCTGTTGGAGCGTAAACATATTTAAGATTAATGCAAGTATGGTTTGATCAAAAAAAAGAAACACAAGTTAACTTAAACTTTGTTCCCTGGCCTTCTTAAATAATGTTTCTAGGAGCCTTTTAAAAGGTAAAATAGGGTGGCTTAATAGACAATGCCTTTAGATCATCTTTAATGGTTAAAAGACCCCTTTTTTTTACGACTCTAATATCAGATCTTAAGTATAAGTTAATTACATAATTTCAATTTGATGATAAATAAATCATAAGCAATAGGAAATGAGCATGTGTGTTTAGAGTATCTTGAAAATAATGCAAACTTTCAACTAGGTCGTTTTCTCTTGAAAGTTTTAATAGTTAATAAAATTATTAATTAAAATATGTTTTCTAAATCGAATGCCTTAAATGATAGTTCTAGTGGTCTATCCTTTGGACTAACCATGGTTACACAATAAAATCTATCTATACAATGTTTTACAGACTAATCTGGGTTTGACTAATGTTTAAGTTGTAGGATCCGGCAACATGGCTGTATTGTCCTTGATTCGGACCCGGTTCTAAGTACAAATCCATCAAACACGTAGTTCTGGGATGTTGAGGTTTAAAAGGCCAGTTCGTCGATCGTTGGCTAGTATGGTTCACTGTGCTTAGTTACTTGGAGAGGTCATGTGTTTTTTTTTTTGTCTTTGCTAAATGGTAAATATCATTCAAGGATAAAAATTTAGTTATAACGTAGTTGAACCCGAGTCTGCATAACTGCAATTAGGCCTTGGCATTTTACCTGGACTTAGGACTGTTCAATATGGTAAAACCGAACCGTACCGAACCAAACCGAACCAAAATAGACAATATGATTTGGTTTTGGTATATACCATATAAACCGAATGGATATAATTTTATAAAAACCATAGGATTTGGATACGGTTTGGTATATAACCGATTAAACCGAATAAACCGAACAAAACCGATTAAAAGTAGAAACATGTAAATATATATTTATTTTATAACAATACACAAAAATCTATTTGTTACATAAGGTAAATTTGTGTTAATAACTATTACCATAATTTTATAGTAATAAAAAACCATAATTTGTGAAACACTTGAACTATAGTTAAATAACAATACATCGCAATTCAGACATCTTATTTTCTAAGTCTTTTTTTGATCTTTTTGATTTATTTTAGTCTTCACTAAATTAATATGAAGATTATAAATTTGATGGACAATAATTAATGGAAAATTTTCAATTGAAAAAACATGACTTTAATGAACACTAAATATGAAAGAGTAGAAAAACTTTTATTTCATGTTTCTATTTTGTTTCATAATTTTATTTTCAAAATTTTAAGCTTTGATTTTAGTTATAAATTTGATTATTTTTATTTTATGATAGAAGCATTTTTACTTTTTTGTTTATTTATTTGAACATGTAATATATTTTTAATAAATTACTGAGCTGACAATATGACTCTAAAATTCATATAATATGATCTCAAACAAAATAATTATGTTTTTTGGTATAAAACCGAATAAATCGAAAACCGACGGTATATAAACCGAACCGAACCGAAGTAAATATGGATTTAGAATGGTAGTTATATTTTACTAACCGAAATACCGAAAACCAAAAAAAACCGAACCGAAACCGAACCAATATCCGGATTGAACACCCCAACCTGGACTCGAAGATTCGACCCGAAACCGACCCGAAAAAACCCGGTTCGGATAGGAACTGACCCGATTAAATTACCCTATCGGGTCTTGTTGCAGAGGACCCGCGGGTCTTAGACCCGACCCGACCCAAACCGAAATCCGATGGGAACCCAAATTAATAATGTAAATTAAATAAAATGCATTAAGAGGGAATCAAAGACAGTTTATTTGTCTAGAGAACATGGGGGTCAACCATTAGAAGACAACAAATTGTTGTTGTATCTTGCATAGTTTAATATATATACACATTTTAATATAATAAAAACACAAATTTTGAATAAAATTTCGAATATTTTCGAATATATAAATATTTTCAGATATTTTTTTGTATTTTTAGGTCTTTTTTAGATCGAACCCGAACCGAACCCGACCCGAAACCGAACCGAACCCGAACCGATAAATTCTAATTACCCGAATGGGTCTAACTATCTAAGACCCGATCCGACCCGGACCCGGCACGATCCGAACCGACCCGGAACAGAAAATTTGAAATTACCCTATCGGGTTCTAAACTCTTAGACCCGAAAGATCCGGATCCGAAAGAACCCGATCCGAATCCGACCCGACGACCCGAATGCCCAGGCCTAAGTCTGCAATTATGTTCTTAGAGGCTGCACCCTAGGAAACATATGAATTAAAATCAGAACAACCACAAATTATGTACATGGAGCTAATAGAATTAAGAGCAATAGACAACATTAGAATCTCTTTCGATGGAAAAAACACACATTAAGTTTCACTTTTACATGTTCCCGAGGTAAAAAATAAAACAAAATCAACTTAATTTCGAATCCACCGATCACAACCCGTTTTTTTTTTAATTTCAAATTTTCTAACCAGCCCAACTAGAAATAAATCGGCTAATTATCCAAATGTCCATCCTTGGTTTACCTTTTAAGAAGCTAAATAGGTCTTCAGCCACATAAAACTATCTCATGATAGCATATTGTGTCTTATGCTGTAATAAAAGTGATCATTTATGTTAATAACTCAAGTAAGAATGTCTTCGTCTTCTATATTTGAAAGAAATATAGAAAGAAGAAATAAAAAATCATGAGCTAGAAGAAAGATGAATAAAAAAATATTCAATCTTCATAAACATAAAGAACTCTAATTTTTTAGGAATATAAAAAGAAAAAATATATATATATATAATAATAATAATCTAAATATTTGATATAGGCTACTCATTAAAAAGTGCACTTTACATCAAAAATATATAACAATCTAAAAATTAGCAATCTCTTCATTACAAGAAAGAAAGAAACAAACAAACAAAAAGAAGCTATTGCTCGGGACGTCTGATGGTCCAACAAACTTATAACAATTAGAAATTTGGGAAAATTGTTTTTTAGAGCAAAAAATAATAATTATGTCCCTTTAAACTAATATCTATTTTGTGTCATTTTTTGTCCATAACACCCTTTAATATTTTTGAAAATAAATTTAATAAATAGTTTTACAAACAAAAAAAAATTAGAAAAATAGTAACTTTTGATAAAATACCAATATGAACTTAGTGGTATTTTTTTCAGTTCTAAAAATGTTTAAATCATAAATTTCAGATTATGTTCTAAATAAAGTATAAATGATATTCTACGAAGTAGAAAACAAAATCCATTTTTTCATTGAATCTACAATGTTTAGAATACATGATCTACGTAAATAAGAGTATTCTAAAATATTTAGAATACACATTCCGCGCTTAACCTACCGATCTAAAATCTTTAGAAATCAAAGTCTACACATTAATATAAATCTACAATGACTTCTACAGATTTACTGTAAATATAAAACATGTAGAAATTAAAATCTACATATTACTATAATTCTAAAAACCTGTAGAAATCGATTTCTACAGATAAGATGTATTATACGGATAAGAAATCAGTTCCTAAAAATATGGAAACAAAATATTTGGGAATATTCACTTTCATATTTAGAAAAAAAAATGATTTTTTTTATAGAAAAAAACAAAAAAATAAAAATTTACAACTTTAAGGGTATTATTGCCATTTTTAAAATAATTAGCATAATGAGACAATAAAGTATATGAGATTAGTATAAAGAGACATAGTTATCATTTTTTTGCTTTAAAAAAACAATTTTCCCTAGAAATTTTAATATAATGTTATTTATTATTTTTGTTTGTCTTTTTGTTTTGCTGTTGGAAGTTAAAAAGAAAAAAAAAAAGAAAAAAATAATCATTTCCTAGAGGGAAGAAATACAGAGAGTTGGCGAAGCGAAGCAGAGAGCGAGAAACCCTAAAATTCTTGACAATCACGGTTACACTTTACAGAGAAAAAAACAGAGAAAAAGCTCAAAGCCTACCTTCCGTCGTACGAGATGGGTAAATCCCTGATTGTTGTCTATTTGGTTGCTCTACTTGTTCTTTCAGTCTCCGCGGCGGCCGAGGAAGGAAACGACAGCGGTTGCTCTGCCGCTGTAAATTCAGCAACGGATCTTAAGTATAAGATCGTAGCTATCTTCTCCACTTTGATTTTCGGAATTTTTGGTGTTTGTTTGCCCATCTTTGGCCTCGATGGAGATGGTTTTTTCTACGCATGCGTTAGGCAATTCGGTGCCTATGTAATGTTACTCGCCTCTGTGGTCTACATTCTTCCTGATGCTACAGCCAGCCTCACTAGTTCTTGCATCGGAGATTTCCCGATGACTGGAGTTGTTGTAGCCAGGGCTGCTGCCATCTTAACCATGATTGAATTCAAGTCCTTCGCTTCAGCTTTTATGAATATATCTCACTCGGAAAACCACAACGGTGATGATGATCATGTTGATAATAGTGCTTCACAAGGACACTCTGTTTCCCGACAAGATCACAATAAGATTAGACAGAAGCTCGTAACTCAGGTAGTCTAAATTCAAACTTTTTTATTTTATTTTATATATTAAAAGTTTAAATAAATTCTTGATTACAACGATATTTTGATTTTAACATTATGTTCTGCTCTCTTTCTTTATTGTTTAGGTCTTGGAGTTAGGGTTTGTGGTTCACTCAGTGATCATTGGAATAGCTTTAGGAGCATCTCCACATCTTAGCACAATTAAGCCTCTTATACCTGCAATTACCTTCCATCAATTGTTCCAAGGAATTAGTCTTGGAGGTTGCATCTCCAAGGTAATCTTACTTTGTTTTATCTCTCCAATGTGATAATGAAGTGTTCTTATACCCTTTTTCTTGTGTGTGAAGGCAAAGTTTGACTTGAAGAAAACTTTAATTATCGTGATAGTGTTTTCTCTCACAACACCTGTAGGAATCGGGATCGGTATTGGAGTCGCCGAGATTTACTACAAGAATGGCCCGACCACGTTGATAGTGTCCGGTTCTTTAAACGCTGCAGCCGCCGGGTTACTAGTTACAACCTCAAACCTCATAGTATTTTTCACATGTTAAAAGCTTGTGGTTTTGTCCTCCTCGTGTTGATGTAGGATGGGGTTTCAAATTACCCATTCGGGTTCGTCCAATCTACGTAGCATTTCATTTACATATTTGGAATCTTATCAAATAAGATGTAACTTTTCTTTTTTTTTTGTGCGCTTCAAATTTAATAAGATGTAAATAGTCAAAAAAAAATAAAAAATAAATATATATAAAACATAATTTGTATTTTATATTTGTTTTATTAAAGTTTTGGATTAAAGTATTAAATTAATATATCAATACTAATAATGTTTTTGATTCAAAAATGTACTTATAAATTCAAAATACCTCCCATAAGCGGAGGATCTTTGGCGGTTGGTTTGACCATGGTATTGAGGAACAATCGATCCTTAAACAAAGGAAAGAATATTTAAATGTTAGGCAAAGTGAAATGGTTTGATAATAAAACATAGTGAAAAAGGTCCCAATGGATAAAATCGAACCATGAGATTAATTACAAACTAAAATCTTATAAAGCCAAAAAAAAAACTAAATATTTTATATGACCGATAGATGTGAACTACAATTATAGTATCTTAGCAGGCATGAACTATTATATTAAATCAAAAAAATTTGGCGGAGACCAATAGCTAAAGACGGAAGATTGTCGGTCTATGTTTAATCTTAACCAACTAAAATCTTATACGTTTGTTCCCACAGATTATCAATATGAATCTATTATTAAAACAATTGAAAATAAACAGTGGAAGGTGAGCCAAACCCCACGTCCCCAACCGTATACGGACTTAACTATCCAACTCTTAAACATATCACTTACGCCAAGAAATTGACAAAATTGGGACTTTCAAATATTGACTTACACAAAATCTTGAACGGTTGGCGGTGGTGGTTTTTTCAGAGTGAGAGGGGATGAATATATGGTCTTCAGATTAGAGTTCTTGGTCCTAATGGTAGAATATATGTTATTTAATTTTCAATGAAATCAGTAGGTATTTTTGGCATGAAATATAACGATTTCCTAAATTAAATTGTTCACCAGCTATAAGAATATTAAGTATGGGGCAAGTTAAAGTTGTAGAAATCGATTTTGATTTAGGATGGCAAAGATGTGGTAGCTAGAAGCCTAATAATCAACAATCAATGCATGCATTTTTTATTATGATGTAATGTAACTGGAGTTGAACCGGGTTAAACCGTGACTCTTCACATATTTTAATGGTTGGTTTTTTTTTTTAAAGCACAGTCCAAAATGACATGGCATAATGGTTGGTTCTGATTATTTTGCTCATGTGGCAAAGCTTAGGAAGCTAGGATTTAGCTCCTTTTATATAATAGGATGTATGTAAGCAAATAAATAAGTTGTATTCCACCAATTCACTTATTTTCATCTTCACCCAACTTAAACTATAAAACTCTAATCTCTCTTTTTATAAAAAGTGATTGATTTTGTTAACTCTTAGGTGTGCGCCAACAACCTAATTATTTTCGCAAACACACGATTCTATATCACACTCCCGACCAGATCATGCACATACAATGGTTTA
Organism: Brassica rapa; assembly: GCF_000309985.2. NCBI lineage: Eukaryota > Viridiplantae > Streptophyta > Magnoliopsida > Brassicales > Brassicaceae > Brassica > Brassica rapa. The sequence goes on from NC_024802.2 coordinate 10,793,990, forward strand.
TAGATTGCATTTGCTTCGGGAGCAATATCCACTTATTGTTATATCCTAATCAGCAGTCTTTTATCAAAAGAATAGTAATAAATAAAAGTTAAAAAAAATTATGTTTTAAGTAAAAGGTGCAACATGTTTTGAACAAGTTGTTGGCAAAAGATCTCTTGTCAACAACTTGCATAATGCCTATTTCTCTCTTGTCGTCCAACGAAACCGGTACATTCCATGTCGTAAAGCCTAAACGTAACTGAGAACATTTACAAACTCTCAAAAATCAGTCACTACTTTTGGTTTAACATCAAACATATCAAATATCTGCAAGGAAGAGACTGATCGTTTAGTTTAATGTTTATGCTCTTGAAGCAATGCTTCAACCTCACTCACCCTAACTGGAAAAGAGAAACAAAACACTTGAAGATAAAAAATATATATAAAGTATCATTAATTAACCAAACATAAAAAAATATTAATCCACTTTTAAACTTTTATATCAATATAGAGCATGGAGACATATCAAATGTAACGCAAGGTATTTGTAACAGGACACATGAGTGAAACTAATTTAACTTTGACCAGCATGTTTCTTAAAAATATCCGCAGAGATACACATACAGGATACGGCAAACACCACAATCAAGAGACGTGGGATCATAACATGAACATGGCTTATAAAAATGAATACCATACATTACCTTTATATTTTCTGGTAATATGAGTAACATCCACAAGACGATCACCGGTTAAATGAATACCATACATTACCTTCTTATTTCGAGTTGTATTCAGTTTCATGTTTAGGTGTAGTATTTTTTCTAATCCTAAGTACAAAGTTTATAACAATTCATCTATGCACTATGATTATATTTATAAAATACAAATATTAACTTGAATTATGTGTGAAAACGAGTTTTTATTATAAAATAAATCTCAAACAACATATGCAAAAAAAATCATAAAACTATAATAAATAATTAATTATTTTATGGTTCTAATTAAATTAAAACATCAAACAAAATCTGTTGCAACGCAACAGACTCATATCTTGTTATAAATAGTTTATAGTCTCAATTTTTATATAGTATAAATATAACCCTTGTTCAAAAACGCGACCGCCTGGGCACTCGGCGTCGAAGGTCCGCTTCGATTTTAGCCAAATCGTTGTAACTAATCGGAAACACTATTAAACGCTTTTCTAAGTGATTAATCGCCAATTAATAGGACGTAAACCGATTTATTCAACTAAATTTTTGTCTTTGGTGACAAATTATTGGGTTATGGAAGAGGTCCAGTTGTCTGAAAGGAGTGGAGACTTTCTCCTTGTATTTATAGAAGACTCAAGACTCTTCTTAGAGTAAAATTAGTCGATGTGGGACAAGTGCTGTTGGTTTCGAGGAGTTGAAACTCAGAAGAATCGAACCCTCGACCTCTTACCGCAAGCAAGACTCACGTACCACTGGACTACGTTGTTCATTTGTCTAATATTTACATGTACTAATATACATACATATATTTATAACTAAAAAATAATAAAAACTAATTCCCGCGTATACCCCGATTAATCTCCGATTTTTCGGTAACTCGCTAGGTCCAGAGTCACCGTCCGACTAGCGCCCAGCGTAGTTTCAAACATGGGATATAACATATAATAAATTCATATATATTTGAAAGAATATAGGGCGAAGAACTAAGAGATCATGAGCTAGATGAAAGATGAATAGAGAATCTTCGAACTTCATAAACATAAAGCACTCTAATTGTTTATGAATATAAAATATATAATAATTTAAATACTTGATAGAGGTTACTCACTCAAAAGTGTACTTCATATCAATATTATATAACAATCTAAAAAAACTTTACACCATTCATTTTTTTTTTTGACTAATAGAGAGATCATGTGTTAAAACACTTTACACCATTCATTTTTTGTTTTGTTTTAATGTATGAAAAGTAAAAGATAATAAGTATTAGGACAATAGGAATATTCTTCTAAAACTCAACTAAGCGGCACTGTTAGCGGGCCTGGCCCAATTAAGTTCAATACACACAAGAGAGTATCAGTTTAAGGGGCTTTTAAAAGATTAGGTTTTAGAGCTAAATTCTTCAGACATCATTCATCCATCAGCTAGGGTTTGGTTAGTACTTCTCTCTATCGCACGCAGCTTCTCTCTCTCTCACACTCACTTTTGTTGGGCGTCGAAACAACGCTGTCCGAATCATATCTTCGATTCTGATTCTTTTCTTCTTCTTCATGAATTCGTATAGGCAATAAAGAGTTTTTTTGAAAAAATCTCGGGGTTAGCCGGTCTTTTCGATACAATCAGGAGGCCGGAGTAATGGCGACTTTGAACCCTTTCGATCTGTTGGACGATGACGCAGAGGATCCTAGCCTGCTCGCTGCGGCTAAGCCACTGAAGGTAGAGAAAGCTGCTCCAGCTCAGCCTGCTAAGTTGCCTTCTAAGCCGCTTCCCCCTTCTCAAGCCGGTGAGGTTTTCTCTTTTATTCTGTTTCTAAAGTTTAACACCAGATTGGTAATTGGTTGGATTTATAAACTCTAGTCTTTGCTAAAGTCAAACATGTTTGGTTCTTGTGTCTGAAGACGTTAGAATCTTGTCGGAATCAATTCAATCGATATGGTACTTACTTGGTTGGATTAGTGTTGCTTAGTTTCTGATTGAGTTCATAAAGTTAAACTAAGCAAGTCACGTGTGCTTAAGTGGTGTTCTTGTTCAGTTGAGCTTGACTTTGTTTGGTTGTTGTAGTGACTTGCATAAGCATTGCATCATTTTTTTTAATGTCGTTTGTTTGATGAGATGTTTTATTTTCTTTTCTTTGAGTAGTGAGGGAGGGAAAGAACGGTCCTGGTGGAGGACGTGGCAGCCGTGGTAGGAGTGGTGGATTCAACAGGAACAATGATGCTCCTGCTAATGAGAACGGATATGGTGGAGGCTACAGACGCTCTGAAGAAGGAGATGGAGGTAGACGCGGTGGGTCTGTTGGTGGATACCGTGGTCGTGGTGGTCGCCGTGGAGGCTACAACAATGGAGAGTCTGGTGACTTTGAACGTCCACGTAGGAACTATGACCGCCAGAGTGGAGCAGTTCACGGGTAAGCAAGCTTCTTAAATTGATCTTACCTTTTAACAAATTTGATCTAGTGCGTGGTTTGTAATTGTGAATCTGTTGGTGTGAGTAGAAATGAGTTCAAGCGTGATGGAGCTGGCCGTGGTAACTGGGGAACCAATGAAGATGAAGTTCCTCCGTAAGTTTTGTGTTGTGTAGTCATGTGGGTTCTGTTTGATCGGTGTCTTGAAAATAAACACTTGTTTGTTGCAATCACTAGGGTGACTGAAGAATCCACAACTGTTGTGGAGAAGGATTTGGCTGTTGAGAAGGAAGGTGAAGCAACTGATGCTAACAAAGAGACACCTGTTGAAGCTCAAGCAGAGAAAGAGCCAGAGGACACGGTACACTATCATCTTTTTAAACTCATTTCTCAAATCTCATCATGTTTTCTAATTGTAATTTTACTGGTTGTAGGAGATGACTCTGGAGGAGTATGAGAAAGTTTTGGAGGAGAAGAGGAAAGCTCTGCAGTCCACCAAGGTTGAAGAAAGGAAGGTTGACACCAAAGTGTTTGACTCCATGCAACAGCTCTCGAGCAAAAAGAGCAACAACGATGAGGTTTTCATCAAACTGGTGAGTTCTCTGTATTCTTCTATATTTTTTTCATTTTGGTCTCCGTAATCTTCTATTATACTGAACCTTAATGTTGTTATCAGGGAACAGAGAAGGACAAGCGCCCAGTTGAGAGAGAAGAGAAGACCAAGAAGGTTTCTAATTTACTAATGTTTTAGCCAAAAAGGATGTAGCATTTTCGTTCTCTTACTTACACCTTTCTGTGGTATGTCTATTTTTTTTTGTAGTCGTTGAGCATCAATGAGTTTCTGAAACCTGCCAATGGTGAGAGTTACAGAGGTGGTTACCGTGGCGGAAGGGTAAGCCGTGGACCAAGAGAGGGAGCTGACAGAGGAGGTCGTGGACCAAGAGAGGGATCCGACAGAGGAGGTCGTGGACCAAGAAGAGCCGACAGAGGTGGTCGGGGACCAAGAAGAGACAATGGAGGAGGAGAGCAGAAGGCTGCTGCACCAAAATTTGTGGCTCCTGCACCAAAGATTGAAGACGCAGCACAGTTCCCTACTCTGGGCAAGTAAAAGCCCTCCGGTTTGGTCCGTTCAGCCTCTGTGTGGACTCTTTTTAGTTTTTGTAATCTCTCTCACCCGGTTTGGATTTTGTTCTTTTGATTCTATTGTTATACACTGAAAGCTTTTTGTTCTACAAACCCAAGTTTGGAAGTTTTTAAATTAGGCAGAAAACAAAAATTTGCATTTCACTTAGCTTTAAAACTTGATAAAAAACCACCACTTAGCTTTAATATGAATGAAAGCTTTTACCAATAAGTTTATTATTGCAAGTGCTACATTACAAAGAATTTTATAAATTTTTGGACATAAACTGAAAAACAAAGACCAGATGAAAGAAGAACGATGTTCATGCATACGAAGGAGATAACATATGGTTAATAAGCGTTTCCCAGAGCGAATTAAGAAGAGCAGCAGCCTGATTGTTGGTTTACTGGTTGTCCTCGGATCTGGACCGTTGATGGCTTGGATCCTCCTGCAGGTTGACTCGCCATTCTGCAAGAAAAGACAAATGGGGTTAAGGCTACTCTAATAAGTAGAACCATGAGGATTAGTGTTGATGGACGATAATGAAATGCGATAGTTACCTTGTCTTGATTGCGGCAGTCATGGCCATGAAAGCTTCTTCGACATTGGTAGCATTCTTGGCACTCGTTTCCAGGAATGGGATCCCAAGTTCATCAGCGAAAGCCTGGTGTTGGCAGAACAAAAACATTACAGCAAATCCAAAGAAGCATTAACTGTGAAGCATGTTACTACCTTGGCAGTTTCAGTGGAGACAACTTTCTGTGAAGTGAGATCACACTTGTTCCCAACCAGTAGCTTGTTGACATTCTCACTAGCGTAGCGGTCGATTTCATTCAGCCATTGCTTGACATTGTTGAAGCTTTCTTGGTCTGTTACATCATAAGTCACCTGTAACAAAAAAACAAAACAAAACGGTTCAGAGTTCCCAGTGATGGATATCAGATAACAGGGAGATAATAAAGGAGCAATGCATACAATGATGCCATGAGCTCCTCTGTAGTAACTGCTAGTGATGGTTCTGAAACGCTCTTGACCTGCCGTATCCCACTGCATAAAAATTGGTTGATAATAACAATAATAAGAATACGCGAAAAAAGAAATGTCAAGTGATTGTAACAGTGACACGAACTTACAATCTGGAGTTTGATGGTCTTTCCATCTTGTTCGACAGTGCGGATTTTCTGGCAAAATAATCATATTACAAAATTCAGAAGTGATTTATCCCATAAAAGCAAAGTGATGTAAGAGAAGAGGCTTACAAAGTCAACACCAATGGTGCTGATGTAGCTATCCAGGTAGGAATCATCCTGCACACGAGACCAGAAAGAGATTGAGACACCCATTTCAAATGGCTTGTAAAGAAAGAAAGAAAAGACTTACAGCAAACCTAAGAAGCAAGCATGACTTGCCAACACCAGAATCACCAATGAGCAGAAGCTTGAACAGATAGTCACTGCCAATATTACAGACACAACATGTAAGCAATTCAATTCAATGTTCACAAAGACCAGTCATATGTATCATCACAGGAGACGAGCGGAGTCAGCAATCTCGAGATACAAAACGCAATCACAAGCTCAATAATCCAAATCGCTCGCAAAGTACGAGAATCAAATCTATGAATTTCAAGAGAAACAACAGATCTCAACCTTAAATGTAATCAATTCACGAAAAGAGAGTCCAAATCGATCCCAAAAAAACCACAGATTATGTTATATATATATATTAAATCGATCTGAAGGATAGGAGAGAAGAAAAGGAAGGCTCTTACTATTCAGGATTCATGGTTGATCTAGCGGTAGTTGTGAACAGATAATCCGGCGGCGATCTTCGTCGGTGTGAGAGAGAGAGAGAGAGAGAGAGACGTAAAGGATGGCTTTGCTTTTGTGTAGACAACGTGGTAAATTTATATATAAGAAAGGCCCACACCATTGTCTCGGTCAATTTTAAATTTAAATACATCTTTTTTTTTTTGTTCAAACAGAAGATGCGTGGAAGAGAGAAAGTTGCTTCTTGAAACCGAAAACCTCTGCCTTCTCTCTAAAAAGTTCCCACCGTGCCCATTCGGCCGACCGACGGAGTGGGCTCTTTATGCCACCGTCGGCCCGGTTTCCTCCTGTTCCCCTCCGTTTTCCGTTCTTTTGTTTCCTAGTCTAAGGCTTTTTTTTTTTTTAGTAGATCTAGTGTTTCCAGCGTTGCGCTTTTCTCGAGGCGGACGTTCGGTTCTTGTAACCGCCGTGGCTCCTTTCTCAGGTGATCGGTTGGCTTTTGTTACCGCTGTGGCTCCTTACTCAGATGAACTGGCGGCTTTAGTTATCTTGGAAGGCGGAGGCTCGTTTTGCTCCGGTTGTTTGTGGGTGGTGTCTCGGTGTCGGTTTGAGGCGTCGATGGGGAGTTATCCCTTTGAATGAAGCGTCGGTGGAGTTAGGGTTTGGGGTCTTTATGCTCCGGTTCGCGATTCACTTGTCTAGGGTTTGAAGTGGTTCAAAGGCCGAGGAGATCTCGATACATCGATGGAATCTCCCGGCGTAAAGACAGGGGGGGTGTGGAACGGGGTTGGTTTCGTCGGAGGCTCGTCAGTTTCCGAGATCCGATGAAACGCGTTTTCAGTTTGATGATTGTTCCGGCGGTGCTGTGGCGGAGATGGACAAGTTGAGGCGGTTGTGTTGTGTGTCGCACTCACTGAGCAGTCTTCTCCTCGATTGGAACCTCCTTGGTTCGTGTTCCGACCAGATCGTACAGAGATGGAGCGCGGAGGCGGCAGAGCGTCTTAGGCGCTACGGTTTCCTGGTTTGTAGGCCTTTAGGCCGGTTTGATTTATTGGGTGTCCAATGTGTATGGGCTTTGTAAAATTTTTGGGTTTTAGCTCTGTTTAATATAAATTTCTAGATGGAAAAAAAAAGAGAGAAAGTTGCTTCTTTTTTTCCTTTTACCCTTAATTTTTTTGATTCTTCCATACTTTCAAAACATTTATTTAATTAAAGTCGTTAATTATTTTGATACAGTAATATGTAAAATTTTCCAAATCCGAAATGGAAATTTTGATTAGATTGCTAGTGTTGTTGCTGCCACTTGTGATAATGGTCTGCTTGAACTGGCAGTGAGTTTATAGTAGTAACCTTTTTTTTTAGCTCTAAACTTGTGATAGTTATGTCTCAGACAGAGTTCTTGGAGATGAAAGCAGATTCTTAAGCTATCATTCATAGTACGAACTTGTGTTTCATTAATTTGCTAACATGTCACACTAATTTGCTAACATGTCAGTGTCACACAATTAGAATCAGAGAGCTTAATGCTACAGATTATAGTTATACATAACCAAGTTTTATTGTGGTTTTGTTTAGCTGCTGAAACATCAAAAGTTCGTTAATGAACTACTGAAAGAGCACAAAAAGCTTCCGATGATAATCACACAGAAGAAATACGTAAACCAGTTCTTTCATTTGTTATGAGATAAAAAAATAATAATATCTGACAAAACACACAGAATACAAAAGTTTCTCTGCAAAACCTTTACTTATTACATAACAGAACAAAACTCTTACCCAAACAATGGCTCCTCTTCACACCACCTAACTCTCTTCTCCATCATCTTCTCTCGTTTAATAGTGGTTCACACGCAGTAACTGCAAAAAAAAAGAAACAATCGAAGATATAAACTCAGATCATCAACGTTTCTTCAAACACACAATAAAAGATTTGGTGCGCATTACCTTCATCAACATATCCAAGTTTCTCTCTAATCTCAGCAATAACCAAACGGGTCAAAAGCAACCCAGCACAAAGAGCTCCAACGACCAACATATAGAACACAGCCTCCCAACCCAACGTCGAAAGAAACCCTGTCAGAAGAGGTCCCAAAGCCGCACCAGCAGATCCAGTCCCATCGATAATAGCAGTCACAGTCGCAAGCGCCCTCGAATCCCCTTGTAGAGACTTGTGCGTTCCGAGATCAGCAGAGACCGCGGTTGTGATGAGTGCGTAAGGTCCATTGACAAACAAACCAGCAACCATCATGAGAACGACGTTGACTGTCTGAGAGACACCTCCATAGGAATGGTACACGAGCATCGCGGGAATAGCAGCGTACATGAACGTTGCTGCAGTCGTCGCTCTCGCTTTGAACTTGTCTGAAATGTAACCAGCGAGAATCCCTCCCACAATGCCTCCGACGTCGAAAAGCGTCGAGAGGTTTCCTGCTGTCTTCACAGACATATACTCTCCACCAATAGCTGCAACAAATAAAAGTAAGAACATTATCCACAACACTAAGCTCTCTGAGACTGACTATCAAAAAACTTACTTGTTTGGCTCAGATAAAACGGTAACCAGTACAAGAACGTGTAGGCGACCAGCTTCGAGAAGAAGAGACACATCGCAAATGGTATCACACCAGGAATCATACAAGCTTGCAAAAGACCAACACTTCTTTTATTCTCGTACCCTTGTCCTGACCCTGACCCTGAACTCTCCCCTTCGTCTTCCACATCTACTTCTTCTTCTACCTCTTCTTCGATGTCGCGGCGCCTCTTAATGAACTTACCAGAATTAGAATTGATATCCGGAAAGCCAACATCCTCAGGGTAAGCAGCCAAGAACAAGTAAACAAGAACACCTCCTAAAGACATAACCAAACCAGGAGCTATAAACGACCAACCCCAACCGTACTGAAGAACACCAGCAGCTATCAAGGAACCACAAATGTTCCCGACCGAAGTATGAGCATTCCAAATCCCCATGATAAGCCCTCTCTTCCTCTTCCCGAACCAGTTCCCGACCACAGCCACAACAGACGGCCAGCCCGTCGCCTGAAACAACCCAGCCGCCATTTGCATCACCAGAAAGAACCAAAACGCGTGAATGCCCCAGAAGTAACCCATCCCAAACAGCCCCACGAAGAACCCACTCCCAATCATTCCCCAAGTCAGAAACAACCTCAGATCCAAACTATCACCCAAATGCCCCGCGACATACATTCCTATCGAGTAACAAGCGAGAAACGCCACGTCGATCTCTCCCAGCCTCGACGTGCCACCTTTCCCGTTAAACGGTTCCCATCCTTTATTAGCAGAGCCGCGACGATTCACATCGGTTTCTTCCTCCTTCACGAACACGTCACCCAAAGGCCAAGGACGCATGTTGATGTGTTCTTGTTGCGGTGGCTTGGTGCTTGGCTCGGGGTGTAAAACGCTTTTCACTATGCTGCTTGGTTTCCGAGAAGCGTGGTAACAAGCGTAGGCGATGAAAGTGATCAATAGAATCGCGTAACGAAACGTCTTCGGGCTCCAGTTTCTTCCTCTGACTCTCCTCAGAAGTAGAATCCCAGGCGGTGTCTTCCTCTTCGAACCCATCGCCATTTTTTTTCCAATAATAATAAATGATAATTAATAATCGAGATAAAAGAATCAACCAACCTTTAAGGATCAAAAATGAAAAACCCAAATCTATGGTTTGAGAAATCAGAATCACCAGTTAATTTGATTGAGAGAGAGAGATTAGAGGAGAGAGGGGGTAGAGGGAGAGAGGGGATAGCGGGAGGGAGAGAGAAAGTCGACGTAATGTGTGAAGATGTGACACGTGTCCTCTTCTTTACGGAAGAGCCAAAAGACAGAACACAGTTGTCACGCCACGTCGACGACTTTAGTTTCCTATGAAGCGACGGCGCGTGACCGACGTCATCTAATAGTGGGCCAGAGTTGCAGGTTTATGTAAGCATCAATATCATTAGCGTGCTGGCTGAGTCAGCCAATGCATAGAATATATCAGCAGCCTCTCGAATCTTTTATAGTATATTTTAGTAAATAGATTCATCGTAACTAATGATCTATATTAGTAAATTTCTGTAATTAAATTAACATTTATAAATCAAATAAATTTTTTTCCATTCAGCAAAAAAATGATTCTTTTTTTTTTTACAACAATAATTAAACTCTGATAAAAACCCTACTGGCTCAAAAAATCTAAACCGGTAAGGTTATATCAAATAAACCACAGCTGAAGGAGAATTCCAAGCACCTCGTATAAGTTTGTCCGCCACTAAATTAATTACTTTTGGCATATGTCGAATAAGGAAAGAAGCACTTACTGCGTCAGAACTCTTTTATGTGTGTAGCAAAAACTGATCATTCGTACCAATTGAAAACAGACTGTTGTAAAAACTATGTCTGAAAAATCAAGGGTCTTCATGTATTCCACAGTCCATATCAAAGCTATCAGCTTCTTCGAAGATTCATCGCCCCCATCATCTTTTCTTCTGATCCTGTTTCTCTGCAGAACCATCCTTGCTCTGTAAATTTGTCATTTTTCTTCCATACACTATCTATAAAACAGACTCTTGACTGTTTTCTTGACTGTTTTGATGGTTTATTAACCCCACTGCTTGATAATTTGATAATCATTTTATATTATGATGATAATAATTATTGGATAATACTCAAGGACCAATGAAAGCCCAATAAATTTAGTAAATGGCCCATTAAGACCCCCCACACGTGGGATTAGCACACGCGTGCCTGAAGCAGATAAGGCTGTTTACAAGTCTCAAGCCTTCCCTCCTCCATCTCCGAGTAGCTGAAGAGTGATAACCATGGCGACAAGCTCTCATCTCTTTCCTCAGGTTTCTTTCTCTATCTCTCACACATACACCAATTGAGTATATATACCAGGTGTTGATTACTTGTTATGATTCCAGGCATTGCACATGATTCCGACTAGTCAGCCATCGAAGAAACTAGGGTTTTCGTCGTTCCTATCATGCGCACCTTCGATGAATCCTCCTCGTCTATCAGTGTCTAGGCTATCTCTGAACCACTCCGTCTCGAAATCTAGCTTCTCACTCGATGCTAAGGCGAGACGAGAGGTTCTCGTTAGAGCAGAAGGTGAAGGTGAAGGTGAAGGTGAAGGTGAAGCAGAGGAAGCTGTTGATGAAGGCAATGTAGAAGAGGTGGTCGAAGCCAAAGCTCCACGAAAGGCGAGAGTCAAGCTCGGAGACGTAATGGGGGTAAGTTAAGCTTTTAAGGGACTTGGTTTCTTGATTTGATTAGTAGTGATTCCAATGCCATTAAGTGTTGTTGTTGTGTGTAGATACTGAACCTCAAAGCAATTGAGGTATCCGAGAAAGTGAGACCTGTTCCTGAAATCAGGACTGGAGATATCGTTGAGATCAAACTGGTACAGTTCTTGATTGATGCGTGGAATCAGTAAGTTTTGATCTTTGTGATGATATGGTGTTTTTACACTTTGCAGGAAGTTCCTGAAAACAGACGTAGGTTGTCTATCTACAAAGGCATAGTCATGTCTAGACAAAACGCTGGCATCCACACTACCATTCGTATTCGCAGGATTATTGCTGGTATTGGCGTTGAAATCGTGTTTCCCATGTAAGTTCTGTGCTTTACGTTTTGACTCATGGCTTTTTAATGAATGAATCCGACCTTATGTATAGATACTGAGTTAAGCTCTGTGATTAGAATCTGTGCATAGGTTTACGTTTATAATCGGTAGCTTCATGGCTGCTCATGTTTCATTATGTATAACATACGAGTGTTGAGGAACTTCCTCTAATGTACCGAATGTGGGATTTAAGAATATAAGTTTTGATTCACCTTATCATTTTGACAGATACTCTCCCAATATCAAAGAGATAAAAGTTGTGAGTCACAGAAAAGTGAGAAGAGCAAGGCTTTACTACCTCAGGGACAAGCTTCCCCGTCTCTCCACTTTTAAGTGATCACCAGCCACTGTGCTGTGTCCGAACCTCCAAAGGTGTTAATCTTCCCTTGTGTTCTTTGTTCATGTAAGAATTGTTGCTTTCTATTTTCTTTTTTTCTTTTCTAAGCTTGTAAGTCATGGCTGCACATTCTTCTGAGAAAGTAAATCAAAGATTAGTCGAGATTCCAGTTGGTGAATGTAGACATGGTCCTTGTTTGATAATGAAATGATATATGACCCTTTTAGGACTTGTTCTTGTTCTTATTCTATTCTATCTGGACTTTGTCATGAATGATGAATCTTGATTTTGATTTTACGGAGGTGGAAAACAACTTCGTATTATTTATATTATCCTAATTTTTGTCTCATGAATTAACCGTTGGAATGGTACATTCATAATTTTTGGTGTTATTTATTAATTCACTCCATCATAAAAATATTCGACAGTGTCTCTCTTTGGCAATTGACATCATGGTTAACCACATCTTAAGTCTTTGTACGCATGATTTTGTTTGACATTAGAGATATTTGAAATGATCAATTATCATTTTCTAATTTGGACAACTCTATGTGTATGTATATGTATTGATCCCAAAATAAAATACACTCCTTTACTCCACTATCTGAATTTGGGGAACGTTACATGATACTACAGTATCATCTCAATCTATACAAAAAAAAACAGAAACTAAAATTCCAAGAAAAGAAGCCCACACAAAAGTGAAAACAATGGAAACTTTCAAGTTTAAAAGGTTCACAGAAAGAAAAGAGGCATCACTGTATATATATGTATTGTATAGATAAGATCCACCTTATAATCTCAACCTATACAAGAAAAAAAGCAGAAACTAAAGAAGCCCACAAAAAATGAAAATAATGGAACTTTCAAGTTTAAAAGGTTCATTGAAAGAGAAAGGTTCATTGAAAAGGAAGAGGCATTATGTATATTTATGTATTTATAAGAACCACCTTATAATAGTATGTATATATATATATATATGTAAGACCCACCTTAACCACCAAAGAGAAGCCAAGACTCAAATAGAAATAAGTTATTTTCATGCTGCATATTCCAGTTTCTAAAGCAGAAACTTCACTTTGGTCCCTTCTCTCAGAAAGCCTAAGAGTCTCTTTTATCAATCTCAATCAAAAGCCTTAAGAGTCTCTCATCCTTCCATTACCACTGAGAAGCACCATGGAGTTTAAAGCTTTATCCCCTCAAAGTTGGTGAAGCAGCTCTGCTTGAGGAAACGACCCATTTGATGGCAAGTCCATAAGAAGCAGATCTTGATCAGAACTGCAGTTATTCTCATTGCCGAACAATGTAGTACCACCACTCTCTTGCGCAAACACAGAAGCTAAACTTCTTGGGCTGAAGCAAGAACCGTTGTTCTCTGTCAGAACTTTGCTTTCATCGCTTGCTTTCATCTTTGTCACACTTTTGGGACTCCTCATAAGCCCTCTCGACTCTGTAACCAAAACAAGAACATCAACAAAAACACAAAGATTGATGGCAGAATCAAACATCCTTAACACTACTAACCTGACTTGACTTGAGTTTGGTTTTCACAATGTTTCTTAATGGTCACAATAGTTTTAGGTACATTTGGGTTTAATGAGCTTCTTGAAGTTGTTGTAGTAACAGAATCTCCGGTCCCCTTTTCACGTTCCTGTATCAAAACATCCATCAACCTCTATCCAAAAGTTATTATTACAATGTGAGTGTGACAATAAGAGTAAGCAGAAGAACCTTAAGGTGGTTATAGCTTTCCACCAAACGAGATTTGTTAAAATCAGACAATGCAAGCTTCTTAAAAGCCCTTATGTCTTCCAGTTTTGCCCCAGAGGAAGAAGGCATCTCAAAGACACCATCTGCAATAAGTTTCTGAAACAAAGAGAAGTTCTCTTTGAACTGAGCACTTTCAAACATCATTCTGAGGCTGCAAAAAAAAAAATGCAAAATAAAAGAGATTAGAATCTTTCTTATGTCTAGTTTAATTGTTTTCTTTATTTAAAAAAAAACAATGCAGTTCAAACCTATCAGGAAGGTTAACAGAGTCAATCTGAGGAAGTAGTTTCATTAGTTTCTTCTGTTCTTCCTCTGTGAATTGTTCTGTGAACTCATCAAAGTTGAAAACATCCTGCAACAAAGTATCATCTTTCAAGTCATTGTCACAAAGTCAACACATTGAAAAGTCACTTGAAAGTTACCTTCAAGTCTATGGTACAAAGTGGTGAACTATGGCTCCCAAGGACATGCACTCTTCCAGTTTGAGACTTGGTCCTCTTGAGCTGCTCTTGCTTTACTGCTTGTCCAACAAACTCTGAACCTCTCACTGCTCCAATCTCAGCACGCTTCACGGAATGTGAGTATGCATCACTGATGGATGAGAGTGAGCTGGCTTCAGACTCCTCTTCCCGAGCAAACGAGTGAGGAGGATCCATCATGAGAACACTCCCATGTCCAATCTCAGCAGAGAACATTGACTCAAAAAGAAGATCTTCTCCCTCTGATGAAACTGACGATTGCTGCTGCTCTTGTAGAATATTGAAAAGGTCCTTCGTGAGCTTCTCAACAGAAGATGATGTCTTTGGACGTCCCACACACGTCCTCCTCTTGCAAGGAACAGTCGTCTCCCAAGCATTTAACTCACTCCCATCTCCTGCACTGCTAAACTGTGCACAACTCTCGGTGTTTGATATAGCCGAACCAGAGCTTGATCTGTTACTAGCATCCTCCTCTATCATGGCCTTTTTCAGACCATAATTGAATTCTAAGACCGGTCTTTTATTGGGGAGGCTTTCTTGAATTGCTTTCCTCTTGAGCATCTTGGTTTCTGTGTTCTTGTTACTTAAAGAGATGCTCTTCATTCTTTGATACCTCTGATGATCTTGGTTCTCTTCACCATCAGCACGTGCGTGAAGTGGAGCGTAGTTCACAAGTGTTCCCTTTGTTCTCCAACGCGATCCACACGCATTGCACAAAACTGGCTTCTCTGGTGGCCCATTTCGCCACAGAGGTGTGCCTGTTTCAATGGAAACAACATAAGAGTTCTTAATCAGACAAGACTTGAATTACTCAGCAGAAGTCAAACTCCAAATCAAGCAAAGACATTTTTATTTTCATATATCAGTGAAGAACAATGATCTCTAATCAACCAAACATCATGAAGTCTTTAACATCAACCAGAGCTAATCTCAAAAACAGAAATTAGTTCTTGGTTTTTTTAGGACAGTTGAGAGGCTTATAAACACAAACTCAGATCCTAATGCATTTGATTCCAAGCAGACTGAGAACAAACAACACAAGGATTCATAAACAGAAACCAAACGTTGATCATTAAACAAAAAGCAAAATTTATTTTAATTCCCAAATGATCATTAATGTTCTTGAGGTCCAGGAAGTCTTTGCTGTATTTCTTCAATGATTGTTACACTTTGTTAACAAAAGCATATATTAAAACAACCTGTAATCAAATTATTTCCCCAAGAAAAAGGCAATCTCAACCAGCAAACAAAAGAAAAGTGTATATATTGAATTATTGATACAAAAAATTTCTCATAATCAAAATCAAAATTGGAGATACAAGAACTACTCACTTGTAACTCCACAGTGATAGCAAGGTCCTTGCTTCCCCATTATCTCTCTCTCTCTCTCTCTGTTTTTTGTTTTTGCTTTTCTCTGAAATATGTTTTCAGAGAAAAGTTCCAATTTTTATAGACTTAACAATGAGAATTTAAAGTTTACAGATTTTGTTTAATATTGAGCTATAAATGGTATATACAAAAACAGGGGTATAAACTATTAAGAGGCTTCTTTCTAGCAAATGAAAAAAATCCAGTAAAGGTTTTTCTTCTTTTTTTGTGCACAAGAAGAGATTTGAAAGCCAAGAAAAAAAACCCAGAAACTTCCTTTGAGGAAATTCAAATCTGAAGAAAAAACTAAGAAAACAGTTTCCTGATAATTAAAAATCAAACCAAAAGAAGAGAAGTTTTCTAAGAGATAATTTGTTTTTCTTTCTTTTCTCTTTTTTTTTTTTGGTTTGGTTCCTTGTGCTATCAGTCTATTACAATCCAATAGAAAAGAGAAGGAGAGGCTATTGAGAGAAGAGGAATCTAATAAATGGTTGTGAAAAAGGGAAAGAGAGAGGAACTGTGAGGGTTTTAGAGCGAGAAAGTGTTTGTAAAATATTTTTTTTTATGTCAACATATTTTGTTCTTATTTTTACTATGAAGTGAATTTTCAGATTCCAAAATTAAGGGTTCGGTTCAGTTTAAATTTTGATTAAAATATTTATAATTAGTTAACAAAAAATGGGACATATCAGATTATATTATTATTGTAGCATTTTGGGTCTATAACTAATGGTCATCATTTTGATGTCAAAGGAAAAAAAAACTAATGGTCATTAAAATGAACAAAGGAAGTTTGAGCAAGTATTATTGCTTCTGTTTAATGATTCCTTCTTTCTTGTTGACTTTTAGACTTTTCTTTCTTGTTTGTTTTTCTTTTGATATTTCCAACGTATGCAATAAGTATAATAACGACAATTATATATTACTTACCATGATGAAATGAGGATCTCTCTTAAAATTATTGATTCGGTTCCTAAGTATTATTATGAAATACTATAAGATAAATACACTTAATTTCGAGTTACTAATTTTGTATTTGTAAATATAAGTATTTAGCTCTCTTTTTATCTCCTTTCAAAAGTTGCTGTTAAGTGTATGCAAATGTTTTCTTGTTGCTCTCGACAATATGTGAAATTACACGGAATATACCATATATACTCAATTTCGTAAAAATGTTCATATGCTAAAAATCTAGTTTTTTCACTAAATATTGAAAAATATACTAAGAGTTTGATTATATGTGTATAATCTGATTTTACATACGGACAACGTCAGCTTTGAGTGTAAGTTATATCAAAATAATAAGGTAATAAATAAAATTTAAAATTTAAAACTAATAAGGAAATAAAAAAAGAGTAAACTTAATAATTTTTCATTTTGTCAATGAATGAATAGATATAAGTTTTCTTATTGCGTATTCTTATGACCTTGTCCTTATTCATGTGTATGATGGCACATACTGGTAAAAACAAATATTTTCCTAACAACAACAGAAGACCAAACTCATTGATATATATTTTTCTCATAAAGAGAAAAACATAGCGAAAGAAGAAGAAAGAAAATGGCATGTAAAGTCACCGTCCATCATGGACACAACTCCTCTATCCACCATTTGATCTAGATAAAGAAATTCAAACATGGGTCCCACTTTCTATTTTTCTTTGCGTTGGTGCTTGTGAATGTGATTAGGGAACTAATGCGGGACGAACACCATATATGCTATGCGGGACGAACACCATATATGCTATGCGTGATTTCATTATAATTCAGAATTTTTTATGATATGGCATGTATTGAATCTCAGACTTTTTTTTGGTCTCATAGTTACTTATCCCTGTATATTAATTGAGGATCATTTAAAAAGGTTGTAATTTTAAGTTTGTACTAATTAAAAAAATCATGTTTAGATATCACTTAATTAGTTTACATGACAACTTAAGAATCAATTAAAAAAATATTGATCCAAATCTAATTAATAAGAAACATTATATTAACTAAAAATATAAGAATTGTGTATTATTTTCTTAAATAAAAACTACGGAAATACTTGATATAATTAACATATGACAATTAATGAGTATAAATAATAAATATTTGGTAACAATTTTTGCATCATTCTTCAATTTTTTTAATTTTATATTATTAAAAAAATTAAACAATCACATTAATCATATAATAAAAAATATATTTTTTCTTATATATTATATTTTGAATTTTTTAAAATGACTTTAAATTACAAAAAGGAAGAAACCTTATATGTTATATTTTAAAAAATTTAAAATGACTTTAAATTACAAAAATAAAGAAACCTTATATGTTAGATTTTTTTATATATGTTATATTTTGAGTTTTTAACGATTTTAAATTACAAAAATGTAAGTTTTTCTTAAGCATACGACTAAAATCATTAAAATAACATGTATCAGTTTGATGGTTGATCTCAAACCTTTCAAAACCATATGGAAGATAAATGTCAAAATAATTCAACTATGAAAATAATACTGTTCACTTTTTTCAAAATTGTGTTTGGTGGAAAAAAATAAAGTTTTTGTGTTATAATTTGTTTAATGTCCATTCCGATCAATCCATGATATATTAATTATAGTTTAGTTCCACAATTTTTAATAAAATTGATCCGATCCATCGGAAAGAAATTATATAATAACAACAAAAAACATTGTATTGTATAAATAAAATTATCAAATATATAAAAATAATTATCGATAATATAGACAAATAACTCAACTCTTATCCTAGTATACCAATAAAAAACCACACATCAGCGCAAAATAATAATAAGAATGATGAAGTCACAGAAATTGAATATTATTTAGGAATCAGATTTTAGAAATAAAAAGAAATAAGAATTGTGTTGTTTACTGTAATGCAAGAAATAATAATGAGAATGATGAATGATGAATTTACAGGACTTACACCAAAAAAAAAAAAAAACAATTTGCAGGACTCGAAGATTAGTTACAATTATTACAACAAAACAACATGTGTAAGAGAACCAATAGGAGATGGATGAGTAGTCTTACCAAATTAACAAAAAAATAGTGTAAACAGAAATTCAGATGCCAATCACATCTCTCTGATCCATTAAAATAACGATGGTTATGTGTAGGCAAAGTGATCGGACGGCTGAGAAAATGGCGATGAGTGCGATGATAAGAGGTGAAAGACAAAATGGTCATGCCTCGGTCGTGCTTTCGAGTTTCAACCCCCAATTTCATTTTCATTTTGCCTCTTTTTTTCTTCTCATACGCTAATAACAACGGATACGGCTTGGTGGTGTACCCTCCAAGATTGGGTTTGCCTAAATCATTGTTTCTTTAGTTAGCTTCGATCTCTTGTTCAAGAGTGTCTGCGAATTATGATTAATCCATCAGTTTCAACTTTATTACTTATGGTTCTCTAATGCTTATTTCTCCTATTATTCTACTTCATTATTATTGTTTTCCTCTTTTAAACTATTACTTCCGGAGATATTATCATTTTCTATCGGTTTTTGTATTTCACGATATGTTTCGTTATGAAAGATTTAATAAAATTTTGAGTTAAAAAAACAACGGATACAACAACAATGTCCATTTATGTAAAATACCTTAATAAATCGGTTGCATCTTACAATATTATTATTGGAAAAGTTTTTGTACCAAAAAATATATAATCTATTTAATTCTAAATTATAATAAATGTATTTGATTGTAAATTTAACTATTAAATAAAAGAAATCTGGACAACTAACAAAATATTAATAATTTCAGTTTTAAGCTTTTCTGAAAAATTCTCAAATAAGAAACAACTCTTATTCTTTTCCTTTTTATGTTTCCTATCTCTATTATTAAAAGAGAAGTACCAATATAAATTATCCCTTAGTTTTCAAAGTTATTTACATTTGAATGCCACTGAAATAATAAATTTACTTACCTTTTAGTATTCTTGTCTTTTATAGTTTAATTAATGTATTTTCCTAAAATAAAGTATAACAAATTATGTTTATTTATTTAAAAAATGTTTCCTATAATCTAGGTAAACAATAAATTATACTTAATCAATGTCAAAAATATAACAAGATTTTATTATTAACAAAATTTTAAATAAGATATTAAATTATTTAATCGTATAAATCAAACATAAAAATAGATAACCATTTTATTTTACATTAAAATTTTGATCCATAAAAAATACATTTGCACGAACACACGAGTTATATTTTAAAAATATGGTTGTAATAGTTGACGGATCAAAAAAATAAAATAAAATTATTTATTATAAATTCTAAAATGATTGTGTTTAGAAATATATTAAATAATTATTTAGTATATATATATATAAAAATTTTAAAAACATATATTACCATTTATATAAGATAAATATTTTTTTTTGCAAACCAAAAATGAATACCCGCGCGGGTGCGCGGGTCAAGCTCTAGTTCAGTTTTATTTTCTATGAATAAATATTTAGTAAAATACTCACCCATAATAACTTTGTTAAATTTAAAGCATTTTTCTCTAGAGTCAAATGCTTATTGAATTGCTGATTCTCAGAGAAAACTAGAAAACGTAGGTGGGCTAAAATGTTCACACTAGCATCATTTCCAACCATCTAACAAGAACATAAAGTTTGATTCCACCGAGTGTGAGCAACGATAAGATGGAAAAACATAAAAAAGATCAAACATCACCTAGTAACATTTTCTTGAACACATGTTAATCACACACTTCTCAAACTTTTACTACTAACTAGACACTAAAGAGAACTATGCAAATTCATATGAAGTTTAAAGTACTTAGTCAAAATATATGATGTTTTAAGTATTTACCATAGTGTCGAAACTAATAAAAATATATGAGGTTTTAAGTAGAATTTTACCATACTTGCCTCTTATTTGTGAACACAATTACATCAGATAAATCAGCTAGCAAGCTTCATGTTCTGTGTGTTCTCAGGATTTTGATAGCAGCCCAAATCGAAGCCCAACAATAGACGGGCCATACTGGGCCCTTCAGGATTGAAGCTGAGAAGAAGCTTTTGTCAAAAGTGTGTGTGTTCATCCGAGCATATTGCGCTGTCTCGATTGCTGAGGAAGAGGGCCTTGTGATTGGTTGATTTCTCTACAGCATCTAATCCCGATACGAAGTTTCACCCTTCCGCTTCTTGAATCTTGCCTTTGGAGCAATGCCATCGTTTAGAGCTTTGTTTGCCTTAATTTCACGTCGAAACGCAATCAGGAGGAGTCCGATCACTCGTTGCATATCGAATCAATTACGTCGATTCGGGTCCCTTTGCGGCGTCGAGAGATGCAACTACTCTTCTTCTTATGGTGATGCTAGAAGAGTCTCTTTCGGCAAAAGGAGCGTGTTTCAGAGACGGCATTTTCTGGGATGCGGAGATGGGGAAGAAGGTGGTGGTGGTGGTGAGTTATCAAAGATCTACCAAGAGCGACGTGTCTTGGGGTAACTTTCATCTAACTAGCATCTGAGACTCTTAATTCTACACGATACGATAGGATTTGCCTTTGTGTGTTTCAAGCCAAACAACTATGAACTACGAATATTAACACTGTGTCAACATGGTTGTATGAATGTGAGTAATCCTTATTTGTAAGATGCTGTCACCATGAATGATTGTATGAGTGTTTACATAGAGTCTCTCTTTATCCCCTCTTCCATGAAATGGCCCACCTCACCTTTTAGAGAAACTTTTAACCCTTAATTTGCTCTTCATTGTATCAAACAGTGTAAAGAATGGTTCTCATGATATTAAAAAAAGAGAGCATCTGATTATGCAGGAATGGGGCTTGCCTTTGTGTTTGTCTTGTTTTGAATGACCAACTATGAGTTCATTTCTTAGACATATGATAATGTGAATTATTCCCTGTGAACTTGCGTATGTGGCTTTGCTGTGTCAGAGATTCTTTATCGTTATTCTTTCTTAGCTATACATTTAGAATCCAAAATTGTGGGAAACACATGGGTTGATCTCTAATAACACAGTGATTTGAGGTTCATGATTTAACGCAAAGAAGATTGAATTTCAGGTATTCTCAGGAGCAACTGTTTAACGTAGTTCTAGCCGTAGACTTGTACCACGGGTTTGTGCCTTGGTGTCAACGCTCCGAGGTTCTTAAAGAGTACCCAGATGGGTCTTTCGATGCAGAACTTGAGATTGGTTTCAAGTTTCTTGTTGAGAGTTACATTTCTCATGTTGAGTTCGAAAGGCCCAAATGGATCAAGGTACGGACTTGTTTTTTTTTTGCCAGCTTTCTGTTTGTTGGATTTGAGAGTGTAATGAATCTTACGACATGATCTGAATCCGATTTTTTTCAGACAACAGCGAGGGACACCGGCCTGTTTGACCATTTGATAAACCTCTGGCAATTTAAGCCAGGACCAATTCCAGGAACCTGCGACCTTTCTATCCTTGTCGATTTCAAGTTCAACTCACCGCTCTATCGCCAGGTAAAAACTACTTCACAAAGCCTCTGCACTTCTTGTAGCCTACAAGAAAAATCTGATTTCTTTGTTCCTGATTGAGACTTGTAGGTTGTTAACAATCTACAGAAATTAATATGGTTCCTTTGGTCATTTAAAGATTGAAACTTGATAGCTGTTATAGTAAGAAAATAATCAAAGATATCTGCGAAAAGGAAAAAAAAATGATTGTTTCTTTTATTGGTTACTCAGAAGGTGAATATTGATTATAGACTTATAGTAGTTTTAAAGAATGTCTCTTTCTTTTTGTTTATTGAAGGTGGCTTCGATGTTCTTGAAGGAGGTAGCAACAAGACTCATGGGGGCATTTAGTGACCGATGCAGATTAGTGTATGGTCCAGGAGTTCGAATGGATGAAAACGCATTTGGGCATAGAGCTTGAGATAGAAGTAACAACCTGAGGTTAGTTTACATCTTGTTTGGTAGAGAGCGATTACGCTATAGCTTGTTTCATTTTTTTCCTTCATATATGAATGCTATTGCATAAGAAGATTAAACACATTAGATGTTTGTTTAATGTAAAAGCTGAAAATAAATACATCCATATTTCTCGTCTTTTGGGAGTCACTTTTCTTTTCATTCAAACAACAGTATTTTTGGTGTATATATTTTTGATGATGACACCACACATGCAAACGTATGTGAATGACATAACTTGTTGGATTATGCTTTCAAAAATTAGTGGGGAATTCAATTAGATGCAAAAAGTCTTAGACGGTTTGGAAAAAAGTCTTAAATTTGCCTAAGTCCAGTCAAAATCTAGTCAAAAGTGCATTAACCATTGAACTCAAATAAAGTCATGTTTTCTTAGTGCGGTGTGTTAGTCTCTGCCTTAAACCAATGTCACATTCGATTTTATGGATGTACTAAGTATGTGGTTTAAATACATCTTAGTTCTTGAAAAGAAAAGAAAATCACACTCCATCCACTTACTACTAGCCTCATTTCATTCTGAGATTTTTTTATCTAAAAGAAAATGGATACTCAATGCAGTATTCTAAATTAAAAGTTTAAATCTTTATTAGTTTAACCTAATGAGGAAAAAATATAACTGGGACAGATCGGATATCCGGGCAATTTTAAGATATCCGGATCTTTATCCTGTGGATCCATTATTTTACTATCTTTATCCGGATCCGGGATTCTCGGATATCCGAATGTCGGATAAGTGTCAGATATCCTTCTAAAAATTATAATATCCGGCGGATATCCGGATCCGGATTTGGATCTTTAGAATAAATAAAATAATAATATTAATATATATATAAAATATTAACAATAATTTAGAAATAAAAATATATATAATGTTTTTTAATTATTTATGTGCATAATATTACAAAATTTACATAAAATTTATATATACTATTATAAAAATGAAAATATATTAAATAAAATTAGTTTTTATATATAGATATTACTATTTTTGAAATAGTTATTAATAAAATTTACGGATTCAGATATCCGGACTAAAAAATCAAGATATTCGGATCTGGATTCGGTTTTGATGGATCCAACATTTTAGTATCCGGATTCGGATTTGGCTTCTCCGGATATCCAGATTTTTGAATCGAATCCGGATTTCGGATAAAAGTTCCAGGCCTATATGTGCTATATAGAGTTTTTACTTGAAAAATACAAAAGATATGATTATATTTAGTGAAATATAAATTTTCTTAAGCTATGTAAAAAATTAGGTGATGGATAGTTTGTTTATTATAGAATCAATTTCAATGTTGACGGAGTGAGTGATGCATTTTGTTGGAAGGTGAAGAGAAGAATAAGAGAACGTAAGAGCATCTTCCTTGCTAATACGAGAAACTATTGTAAAGATATCTCATGGTTTAGAATCTTACTATTTATATTGTCATTTTAATTAGTTATTAAGAACCCCTCTTCATGTTTAGGAATGAGGGTGCTTTAAGAAACGGAAGTGGAAATGCGTTTTTCTTTTAAGAAAATTTGCTTCATGATTTTCCCAAATTATCAAAATCACATGGTTTTAAAGTCAAACTCTGATGGAATTTCGTCAAACTTTGATGGAATTTCTTTTCTTTTTCAATTTAAATTTGTTATACAAAACTAAGGAGTGCTGCATAGCCCTGTTATTGAGGTTTCTTAATATCGATAATTTGATTTAAAACTCTATCATTATAACATACTAGGTCCTTGTCCGCGCTACGCGCGGATGGTATTTTAATTTTTTTTTATATTTTTATACTATTATGTCAATTGTTTAGTTTTATAAAATGTTATGTTTTTACTGTAAATTTGAAATTAAAAATCTAATTTTTCCTTACTGTAAAGTAAGTTAATTTTTTTGAATCTTACCACAACACATTATACATGAAGAGAATATAGTTGGTCTTTATATTCTTATTTGCTGTAATATTAAAAATTTTGATGATTTGTTTAAATGGTTTTTTTTTAATTATATATTTTAAGATTGATTTTTCGTGACTACATTCTATAATTGTCTAAAAAAAATTGTTTGTCCCATATAGACATCCACATAAATATGAACTTCTGATAAATTTGTTCATTGGAATATTTAGTTTCACTTTTAACTTTATTCTCTTTTTTGGCACCCTCATGCTAACTTGTGGGGCTAGCCAACTTGGTGCAAAAGGGTTTACAAAAGCTGATCGAGATGTGCGTGATCGGACACCTTTTGCTAGGTTATTCGTACAGAATTTTAAAGATCTAAGAATATAAGCAATAGAAAGTTCAGAAAATTATTTAGATACAGCCTGTATTTCGTCTAGCTCCGAGTCCAAAGCAGGCCAATCTTCCTCCTTTTGAATGAGTATAACCAGTTGTTCACAGTTGATTGAAAGATCATCTCTTTGTGTCCAAACTTCAGTATCACTTGCATTGCCCATAGCAAACCATCAGCTTCCGCTTGCAGTGGTGATTTGGTGCGTGTATATTGGCCCTTGCTCCAAACAGCATTGGAAAGTCACCATCCATTAACACAAAGCCAAGTTCATATATGTCTCTTTCATTTTATCCAGGATGTCTAGCAAGAGCGTTTCTTTGCGGAGGAACAGTTGTGTCCGTTACTTCAACTCCCATATCAATCTCCATAATCTCGTCTATACGTTGAAATATCCTCCAACAATCTGCTTCAATTTTATTCGCTAATGGAAAATACATAATTCCTACGACACTATTAATTATTGTTTTTTTTTGTAACACCGATACGACAAACTTATGTTTGATTTAACAAAACTCTTATTTTAATTTTATATTAAATAATCAATCATATTTCATATTATCCATAATTTTAGTAAATTTGCTTATTTGTCATGTTTTTATTAGGTTTTAGCTAAATCTTTGATTTATTATTTATTTTTAGCTAAGTCACTAATTTATTAATTTAAAAAATACCCTTAATTAATATTATATATATATTATATTAAAATTTAGTTAGTTTTTCTTATTTTTCATATTTTATTAGGTTTTAGACGTTTAGATAGGTTATTGATTTATTATTAATTTCTAACTGATTCGCTAATGTGTTAATTAAAACAATACTCTTAATGAATTTTATATATAATTAAAAACGAATTTTATTTTAATCATATAAAATTTATATGTTATATTAATATTAAATAATTGATTCTAAAATAATATAATAAAATTATCAAAAATTTAAAAATAAGATTATTTTTATATATATTTTGTTGCTATCTGAAAACAATATTTTTATTATAAAAGTTAAGAAGATACAAAAAAATATAGTTAAATATTATTCAAGAAAAAAACATTTATATAAAGATATTTTCTAAACTATTTCTAAGATATGAGTGTTTTAAAAAAATTAACACATGATGTTTAGAACACGGGATTATGCTTATGAGAGAGTGGCTCGGGAATAGGCTTCGAAATGGGTCGAATGGGCTCCGAAAATAACTTATTTTTTTTAACTCAAACTCAAGTCCGGATGACATGGCATCTTGGTTGGTTCACAATATTTTGCCCATGTGGCAAGGCTTAGAAAGTAGGGATTTAGTCCCTTTTATATAGTAGGATACCTACAAAATCCCTTTTTTATTATTTGAGGAGCATTTTAAACAATTAACCTTATCACCATGTGTGATTAACAAAAATGCCATTTCCTATGTGTCATCATGAGAATCATTCTCACACCCTTTATTAAATAGCCCTTTATTGCCTAGACTAATTACATATAATGCCATTGCTCATTAAATTTAATAATATGAAGAGATTATATTACTATACTATATGAGTTGTTATTGCATTACTAAAAACGTAGACAATACCCGAGATAACAATTGCGTGGAAACATCAGTAAGCTAACTTTCGTTCTTCTATTGGTCAAAGAGAGACGTAACCGATGGTTATGACCTACAACATTATCTCTCTTTGATCAGTGAGAAGAAGCCTTGCATATATAACATGAACCATTTCAAGGTATAGTTACTCACTTCAATGGATTTTAATAATTATCGAACAAAACATATATAGCCACAAAAAGAACGGTAAAATATAGTTATCTATATTTTTAGCATAATATTAGTGGATTGAGCGATGTGTATGCTTCATTATTTTACAAATTTTTAGTATAATATTAGTGGATTCTTCGATGTGTATGCTGTATTATTTCATAGAAGCTATCATACATAATTTTGTTTTAATAAAAATTGTTGAGGTTTTTACTATATATATACGATTCATGTTTTATAAGATTCATGTTCTTTACGATTCATAAATAAAACATGACCTTTTTTAGGACTGGAAAATATAAACGGTTCAGAATTACGTTCTTCTATAAAACTTCTTTAGGTGACATCTATTTTGATTAATATTTTTGGATTATTATGGGATACATGATTTTTTTTTGGGAATTTATTTTAATAGCATCAATATAAACTTTTTAAATTGTAAAATCAAAATGTCGTCTATAAAAAATCTATTGAATATCTTGCGTGATTGTAAAATACATCTGAAAAGGAATTTCATATTAAATTTTTTCAATCCCTTAAATTTTGCAACAAGACTTTTTGATTTCGAAATTATATTAAATGGTAACAGACAATAAATTTGGTAATTTATATCATTCCTCTCTGATTAAGTTTAAAGTCAAATATCATTTTATTATGGACTTTCTTTATTTTTGCTCCTTGCATATAAGACTTTCTATAATGTCTGGAAATCTAAGATTATAATGTTATGCGAAATTAATAGGATTATCTGATATTTATAGTCACAAATGATATTTTGACCATATATACGATTTATATTGTTATAATATGAATATTCTACGATTTATGAATGATACATGACATTTTTTAAGGTCTGGAATGTATAAACGATTCATAATTATGTTCTTCTATAATTATTTGGTTTGTGAAATTTATTTTGGTTTATTTAGAGACAATTATATATGTGAGTAAAATTTAATTTGAAACTGGAAAATATAAATAAAATTATATTGTAAAATCAAAGTGTCGTATATAAAAAATTTATAAGCAATCTTGAGTGATAGTAAAATACATTCAAAAATTGGTGAAACTGTATTAAAATTTTCTAGGCTATCTCTTAATTTTGATTACAAGACTTTTTGATTACGTAATTAACATAAATGTTGACAGACATTAAATTTGGAAATTTAAATTTTCCGATTCAGTTTAAAGAATATGTCATTCTTAATGTAGACTTCCTTAATTTTATCCCTATGTGTATATTACTTTCTATACTTGTCTGGAAATCTACTAACAATTAGGGATTTGTAATATTGCTTTATGGCGAAAATTATTTATTTTTTCAAATCTCGTGGGTTAAAACCCTATCAGTTACTATATATATATATATATATCATATCATCCATATAGCTACAATATCACAAACTACACGTTTCAAAACTAGCAAAAATATATTAAGCATGAATTTCATTTCTGACTTGAAGCCAAAAAGTTTTTGTAGAAGATTATGGTGAATGTCATAAAACTTTGGAAGTAGTACTTGGCTCCTACTGGAGAAACCATTGAATGGTTTTCGTAGACGAAAAAGTTAGGTTTCTTATGATGTATATTCTTTAAATCGTAAGCAAATTATGTGTTTATTATCTGATGCTTTCATTTGTTATTATATTGTAGGGAGACAAAATCCATACATCGGTTAGAAAGGACTGGTTTCACAGTTTGATCCTTTAATGAGACAACAATGTTCTAAGATTCTGTTTAATTTTTCCTTGACACCTAACATATCAAGTTATCTGAATCATATGTTGTTTCCAAGATTGAACTGATCAATGATTGTAACTACATTTGTCTAGCCAACTTCCGTTGGATCATTCTTGGTCTTTCTCATCCAAAGTTCTATGTTGGTATGTTCATGATATTTGACTATGTGTATATAAACTCATTTTGTCTATGTGTATATAAACTCATCCAAAGTTCTATGTTGGTATGTTCATGATCATTCTTGGAGTTATATTTTATTTCAGTATGCAATTGTTGCCTTTTATTGATAACGACTATTTATTTTAAGTTTACTACTATCTTTTTATCATCAAGTATCAACTTTATCCTCCATGTGATTGTTAATAAATTTCAAGCAATATATATTACCCATAAACGATAAGGTCGGAATCTAACCTGTCCACGATGAATGTGATACACCTTTTGCGACTTCATGTAAATGGAAACTAAAATAAACGCCAAATAAATAATCTTATAATCAATTCAGTAATTCAGATCATTCAGATTTATATAAGAATATAAATTGAAATCTTACCATGTAACCGCTGCGTCAACGAATTAAACAAACTTCAGGAGATATTTTGTCAGGAGCGATAGTCAGTACACACTTATCCGGTTTTAATTGCAGGAGTCTTTTCCAGCTCTTTCTTTTCACTAAGATATACCACTTGCGGCTTCACGAAGTCGACAAAATACAGTACTTCAAATAATATGGGGACTATAAGTGATTATATTGAAAGCTTACTGTGTCCTCGATGCATCTAGAAATTAACAAATATTCAGGAGGTTTGTTGATAGGGCCTTTGTCGATCTACAATTCATCGGTTCAAATTCCCTGAGACTTGAGTTACTCGATTCAGCTTTTAATCTTCTTATATATTGGGATTGAGCTTAGTTAATGAAATATGTTTATTTCTCAGGTGATGAGAAGATAGATCGGGCGGAGAGGCTTAACCGTAGCCCCTTATCTCGTGTCCCCTCGAGATTTTTTAGTAAAAACACCTTTTTAAATAAAAGATAAATTAAAAGAGACTCATATGTATTTTGAGTCACAATCAATATTAAAGTTCAATAATAGGCCTCTTTTACAAATTCGAGTCCTAATCACCCCACTAAATTTGTAAACTCATATTATTTACTTTTTTTTCCGACCTAATATTATTTACTTCAATTTATTTCTATTCTTTTATAAATTTTATGTACTCCGGAATCAGTATAATTTTACTAAAATATAACGATACAACTTTGATAATAGGACAATTACTGTTTCTCGACCATAATAAGATTATCGTTATCCGGACACTCCAGTAAACTTGTTTTTTAACTGAAACATCGAGTAAATTAACTTCCAATCCCAAATTGGTTTTCTTTGAATTAATCATTATATCAAACGTTACTTCTGCTAATCTATACCAAGTATAATATGCCACTTTTTGTTTTACCTTTTCAATAACTATAGGTTAAAATGTATAATCTCTTTTAGATCATTCACCCCGCGCAGAGACTATTCACCCCGCGCAGGGCGCGGGTCATCACCTAGTCCGAAGTTAAAAGGTCCAAAAAATAATAAAATTTGACTTTGCAACAACTACGCATAACTATGAGTTTCTTAATAAATGCTATGAGTCTATGACCCAATCCAATAAATACATTGATACCATTGACTTGACAATTATCACACGCTTCTATATAGTTTCACTTTCATGAACTTGTAAGCCTATAGCTTTATTTAATCAAAGCTATCACGGTCTTTCTAATTTTTGAATTGGTATTATACGTACAATAATTGATATTTACATTTCCTAATTTCTTTTCACACAACACAAAAAGAAACGAACCACATTTTTATGTATAGACGCAAAATCAGTCATAGTATTCTTTTAGTAAAACATTGAAGAAACATAGGCAAAGAAGAGAAGTAAGAGTTTGGTTTGGTCTCTGTCTCAGTGTATATCCATATATAATTTGGTTTGGTCTCGGTTAAGTCAAATATGAAATAATTCTGGTCCTCTCTGTTTACTATTTATCTCTGTTTACTTTTCTACGTAGCCGATTTATTGATTTATTTATTTCTCTTTTCTTTTTAATAAAAGAACTCTGTAATCTCATAAAGAAGAATCTTACATTTTTTGTCCATCCACTTGTGTTACCATAGATAGAAAAGTTTCAGTCTGTTACTTAACTCTTTACTATCTCTCGTTTTCACATTTCTTTGTCCTCTCTTTGTGTTCATACACATCTACTCTTCCACTGATTGGGTGACTCATCTCTTTCAAAACCGTTTGAGGGTTCCCTCATATAAGTAAAATCTCATCTGGCTTTTCTTGTCTCTCTCCTTAAGTTTTCTTACAAAGTATATTGCTTTGCTTTATCTTTGTATCTAAGAGGTTTACACAATAAAGATACAACCAAATCAAGAAGGAAAAGGAGAACATGAATTGTCTGTTCATGTTCAAGTCGAAGAAACCTAAATCAAGAAGAGATCTCAAGAAAGAAAACAAAGACAAAAGAGGAAGAGAACTATTACAAAAGTCAGCTCCAGAATTATCAACAACAAGAAAGAACCAAACGTCGTCCACTTCGTTAATTCTCCCAACACCAAGATCTCTGCCGTCTCCAACAAGTATAAGAGACTTGTACACAGAAAGGCAGCAAAATCGAAACCTGAGGGTTTTCTCTTACAAGGAACTCAGTGAAGCCACGTGTGGGTTTGACAGAAAGTTTCAGATAGGGGAAGGTGGGTTTGGTAATGTTTATAAAGCCACCATTAACAATCCCACCAATGGAGATTCTCATTTTATTCCACATACCGTCGCCGTCAAGAGACTCAAAAAACAAAGTCAACAGGTAAATAATTAACTTCACTCATGCAAAAAGATAGAGTTCGATCTTTGATAGTATAGATCCTCTGTTTGTAATGAAAGGGGCACAAGCAATGGCTTGCTGAGGTTCAGTTATTAGGCGTTGTTAATCACCCAAACGTAGTGAAGCTCTTAGGATATTGCTCAGAGGACACAGAGAGGCTTTTGGTTTATGAGTTGATGTCTAATCTAAGCTTAGAGGATCATCTCTTCACTCGAAGAACCCCAACTTTGCCGTGGAAACAAAGGCTTGAGATCATGCTAGGTGCAGCTCAAGGATTGGCTTATTTACATGAAATCCAGGTGACTTTTAATCAACAAAAAACCCTTTTAAAAAAAAAAAACAGACCCTCTGACTGTTTTAATGTGGAATTAGGTAGATAAATGTTTTTTTTTTTGCCAGGTAATATACAGAGACTTTAAATCATCAAATGTGCTTTTGGACGATGATTTTAATCCGAAATTATCGGATTTTGGTCTGGCTAGAGAAGGTCCCGAAGGAGACAATACTCATGTTACAACCGCAGTAAGTAACATTTCTCATATCTAGCTTACAAATTCGATATATTATTAGTTGCTTCTTTCACAAGTAACAACTTCCTCTTCTTCATTTTTTCATGAATCTCTCAAAAGAGAGTCGGAACCGAAGGCTATGCGGCTCCGGAGTACGTAGAAACCGGACATCTCAGGAAACACAGCGATGTATATAGCTTTGGGGTTGTTCTTTACGAGATCATCACTGGTCGTCGAACATTCGAGCGAATGAAACCTTCGGCTGAAAAGATTCTTCTAGACTGGGTCAAACTATATCCAGTTAATAGCAAAAGCTTTAGAATGATCGTTGACTCGAAGCTGCAAAGCAAGTATCCAGTTGCTATGGTCACGAGAGTGGCTAAACTGGCTGATCTTTGTCTGAAGAAGAACGACACAGAGAGGCCCACCATGGCTTTTGTCGTTGAAAGTCTTAGTAAGATCATTGAAGAATCAAATACCGGAGATATGAAAAGTTCTATTAGAGAATCTACCAGAGGGGTTATGAGAGCATAGAGGATTATCTTTCTTTAGAGTAGTGGAGAATAATTATGGTTTCTTTGCCTTATTTTCAAAACAAAATGATGTGGTTAATGTGCATAAATATGAAGGGTGAGAGAAGTCCAAGTAGTACTGTAGTAATGCTAAGCCAACTATAAGTTATAACAAAAGAGTTTCGTTAACAAATTGCTTTTGGAGTAAACTAAGATGTATTTTTAAACCACGTACGTTCATACAATCAAACAAAGACTGACACAAGTTTATAAGTGCCTTGAACCCGATTCTAGAAACCCTTCCATGAAACAGTAAAACTCAAGTTTATAAGTGCAGAAACAATGACTTACTCTCAAATTACAGATTAAATTCCGGATGAAGTTTAGCTTGTAATGATAAAAGGTCAACTGATATGGATTCTATGAAATGATTATTTCCATAGATAGCTTGATCATCATCTGTTTCTCATTTTTCTAGACGAAACCCTCTTCTAAAATAGCATCCACGCAACTGATTTTTACTGGATTAAAATTGCAGGTTTTACAGAGATTGCTTGACCAGGAAGTAACGATGATTATGGCTTCGTTTCAATTCCATTAATACCAACGAAAGTTTCTCTGGTTTTCCTGACATGTACTCTTTCAATATACACCTTCAGTATGATCTATGTGGCTTTATAAATACCAAAACAGCTCCTGTCAAAACCCATCTCGAAACTGTCTTCAACTTTTCTTCTTCACCTCTGTTTTCTTCTCGCCTCTGCTCTGATATGCTTTGACAGAGATCTCCTATGCCCCAGAGCGTCTTTTTCTTACTGTCCGGAGTTTTTCATCACCGGGAAAGTGACCTCTCTTTTTCTTCATTTTCTTTTCTCTTCAATGGCTTCTCTCACCACATGCTCCAGTTTCCTTTGTCAGTGCTTACAGATCTGTCCTTGACAATGACCAACGTTTTTCTTCATAGGTTGATCAAATTTTGTGTTTTTCTTTTGTAATGTTTCAATTAAAAAAAACGTTTTTATTACTCAACTTGGATGTGTCACATTTTGCAAATCCTATCGAAATAATTAGCTCAAATAGTCCAAAATAGTAAAGTCAGTTTCCTACGTGTTATGCTCACGTTAATTTTTACAACAGTTATTTACAGAGATACCTTTAATGAATTAAAATATTATTATTAATTTTTTTGTTTAATTTCTTTTTTTATTTTTTTTCCAAAACATATATAAGAAGAAAACATTTTTTTTTTTTTTTTTGACAACAAGACATTCACAGACTCAACTTGACTCTGTAAACCAAATCGGTAACTCTGCATCCATGTGAACGACGAAAGACGATTGTTTCCTAACACTACGTGCTAAGCTATCCGCCCTTTTATTCTCCGTCCGAGGTACATGAACAATCTCTGAGTTGTTGAAGCTTCCTTGTAGGACTTTGATAAGAAGAAAACATTTATAAAGTTTAAAAACGAATTTAAAAACGAAAATATATGTATATAAAATATGATTTCATTAAAAAGAAAAGTTCACAAAATAGTATTATTCCGTTTAAAATGTATTTTTACAGAACAAAAATATACTTATAACCGAGAAATAAAACTAATTTGATTTGAATTAATTAGAATAAAAAATAATTTTACTTAAGTTTGAATTTGAAAAAAATTATGTGACTCGACTAATCCAATTTATATCCCAAATCAAGGATCTACCCACAATTAAAAAATATAATTTATAATAATAATAATATATTTATTTTATACATATTAATTATAGGATGACTCAAAATATATTAATAAATAAAAATAAAATATTAACTAATTGTTACCATATAATTTTATATATATGTATGAGTCTTCAGAATATTATCATTATATTCATTTATGTAATTTTCAACAAAAACTTCATTTATTTTTTATTTAATTTTTAGAAAAATATATATTACGTTATACATCATCTTACTAATTCACCCAAATATATTTACATATCTAAAAAAACAACCAATCTAAATGCAAATAAGAATTTAAACAAAATTTACTATATTTAGAATAAAATATTATAGTCGAGTTCGGAGAAATAGATGCAATCCAACATACCTAGGTGATAAACAAATCGATTGTTGATCCAGAAACAACCAAACCGACTAAATATAACATATCCAAAATCATAGTCTAATTAAAATAATATAATATTATCAAAACAAATTATACATATAAATTATAAATTTAGTTAAAGCCAAAAGTTAATATCAATTAATTATAATATATTATCTTTATAAATATTTGTACCTTTGTTTGAGCACGGGAAAATCACCTAGTAATGCATTAGTTTGGCTAACAAAAAAAGTGCATTAGTTTGAACGTTTTTTTTTTGTAAACTTTCTCTCTCTTTTTTAAGAAGAAAACAGTAAAGAAACTGCATTTGTAAATTAAAATTTCCAAATAAAATTACACTTTCATTTTCAAATAATTAATTAAATATATTTTACTTTCACATATATTAAAACAATAAAAAGTGAACACTCTTATGAAAAAATTATCTTAAATTAACAAAAACGACAGTAAAGATAGTAAAACTAATAATATATAGAAAATAGAAAACATCTAATTTTTACAAATATTTTTCTCCAAAAATGTTTCCATTTTCAAAAAAAAGAAAGAATACAAAAGGGAAATTTGACCCTATAACTAAAAAAAAACTATATTTCATCATCTAACCATATAACTCTCTCTCTCTCTCTTCCTTTCCCTTCCTATCTCTCTCTACCTTCTTACTACAAAGCTAATATTTTTCCCATTATAGTCAGCTAGCAAATTAACCCAATACAAAACTCATAGAGTTTATTATTTCAATTTTAAGTTTCTTTTTGTTAACCAAGAGGTATACAAGGCCATCGGTCCAAATAATCTTCATAAGCCTAAAACCAGTCAGCGCTAGTACCGAGTATTTTTAAGTATCTCGTAGGATATTCTTTTCCTAGCAACATTTTTTTTTGTTTTTTATCGGATCCTGAACCCTCGTTTTTATGATTTTGGGCACAAAATATTCCTTTCAACGGGAATCGAACTAGCGGCACAATATAACCAACTCCAAGCATTAAATCACTATCCCAACACACCCTTGGTATTATTTTAATATGTTGATTTTATATTTGTGGGTTCGCCTTTTGCTTACATTCTGTTTTTGTTTTATTTATATTGAGTTTGTTGCATCTTAGAAGTCCTAACATATTATTAGTTTGGTTTTGGTATTTTTTTTACTCATATATGTGTTCTAACTGACTTTGATCAAAAGAGATGCATGAAACATGAAATACCATAAACAATATACTTTTGGATGCAAACAAGTAAAAAGTTAGACCAAGAAAAGAACAAATATAAAGAAAATTCAGATGCAGCCATAAGCCATTGCAATATTGTGTTAAATGGACGATTTCACTATATGAATTAAAGTGTGTGTTCTTTATTAATGTATGCTTTTCTGGTTGCCAAAAGAAATCCCGCTGATTATTAGAATTGTGGATGGATTTTATTCTCTTTTTTTGTCTTTACCTAATATCGAATAATTATATGGGAAGGAAAAAGTCTTTGGCGGGTCAACGTCCAATGGGTCTGACAGACAACCAAGTGTTCAGTAATAAAGCAGATCGACTTAGACACGTGAGCTTTTCATCGCTGTAATGATGACCAAATAATTTTGTTCCATATTCCTTTTATTATTTCGATTTTTCGCGACAAGAAGTCTGTGTATGCAGACAAAAAAAAAGAAGTATTCATATAAAAAGTTGACGACCCGTGAAGAAAGCATCTCAAGTTTATAGGACAAAGAACAAATATATATATATATATATATATATATATTCAAATATATTCAAATATATATATATATATATATATATTTGAATATATGTTAAATTTCTTTTTTAAGAAATAGTTTTTTTTTACAACAAGTGCATCATGTTTTTGAATTTGGCACACTTTTAACTTTGTTTATAAAGAACTCAAAAATATAATCATCTAGTGGCAAACCACCGAAATAAGCTTCCAGCATATTTTTGATCTCCCAATTGTTGAATAGAGCAGCATATGTTCCTTACTTGACGATCCAAGAGTTTTCCAAGTTCTCTTGCAGGAGTGACTATTGCACCATGTCTTCTTTCATTTCTTTATCTCCAAAATAAGTGAATGGCGGCTTGCAGTGTATAACGAGTAAGGAAGTTTGTGAAAATCACGGCTGTTATCCATGATTAAAACCAATAGCTCAGACCATTTCGAAGTAAAAGAAGTCTGTAATAGTCCATCCATAAGAAGAGACCACACCTCAGAGGAGTAGCTACACTCAAAGAACAAATATATTTACTCGAAAAACAAACTTTATTTCATATTTTTTGATAACGCAAGCATAACTTTAAAAGTTGCACCAAAATTTTAGCAAAACACTTTGAGAGTTTAAGATTTATATATATTTGTACCAGACTAACATTTCTTATGTTTTATCGTATAAATAGAGTAATCAGAAAGGAAGGTTTGGTGTAGCTAAAGTGAAATCGAGATTGGGAGTTTCAGTCTCTGGTCTTGTCCATGTGAGGCTTGACGAATCCGACGACAATAGTTCATAGCTTTCACATCTTTGATCCACTTTCTGATAACAGTTTGGATATAAAAAAAAATGTGAATGAAGAGTTCATTTTATGTCACAAAATATTTGCGTCTATTTCCCGCTTGATTTCTAGTTGAAGAGGTCAAAGTAAAAAATCGGTGTTGAAGAAAAAAAAGGAGGTCAAAGTAAACTATATTTGAAATCTTTTGATAGATATAATAAAGTAATAAATATCTTATCTCCCCAAGGTCTTTCTTTTCTCTGCTTTTGAGACATTTAAAAAAAAAACTTCTTAATTACCCAAATGAAAGAGAAAAAGGTAACTTTGAATCCTTTGTACTAACTTTTTCTTTTTCCTTTTCACCCTTGAATTTTTCAGTCCCATTCGATTCCAATGCCTGCCGGTTAATTAAGTTTTTGAAAAGTTGATACCTTATTGGATGAAACGTCTAGACCTGATGCATTTGCCTTTAAATGGAGCCGAGCTTCACTGTTATACAGACATTCCAATTTTATCACGTTAAAAAGGAATAATGTAAATGATTTTGGACTAAATTAACAAAACTAAACAGGTGTTAAGTTTATCATATGATGCAAATGTAAGTATATCGATCTGTCCGACAAAACTAAATTAACACCATAAACTAAAACAAATATAATTAGTACTAAGACTAATATTAAAATATATCATACCGTGAGGAGCTATTCCATAGACCTTGGAGATCTCTGGCTTGTCTCTCACTCTTTACTTGTGATCCATTCTCACAAGTATCCGACTGCCCTATACACACACACACTTATCAATTATTTGATAATATAAAAGATGAATTAATTGAAATCTAAACAACAATTAATCAAATAACCTGGTGATGTTGTAGGCTTCTTAGTAGATTTAATGGTCCGGTACATCTAAAAATCATATATTTGGTTACAAGACTATTAAATACTCCATACTAATGATAGTCATAACCCCTGTTCAAAACTATGCTAGGCGTTAGTCGGGCGGTAACCCCGGGCCTAGCGAGTTACCAAAAAAATCGGGGATTAAGCGGTGTATACGCGGGGAGTAATTTTAATTATTATTTTAAAATTTAAACAAATATATATATATAGTTATTAAGTAGGGAGAGATACATGTAAAAGTAACGTAGCCGGGTGGTAAATGGGCATGCGTCGGTTTATATGTACCCGGGTTCGAAGCCCATAAGACGCATTTTAGTTATTTTTGTGCGTTTTTTAAGTGAATGGCATAATTGTAATTAATTCATCTTCTTCCTTGCGTTTTAATTAGGTTTTCTGCAAAAAAAATATCAGCCGCCTTCATCACAGATTCGTCAAAAACTACATATTTTATGAGCTTTTCTTGTTGTTTATGCATCAAACTCATAGATCAACCTTTCAGAATGCGATTTAAACACCTAAAACTTCAAAAAGAATGAACTTTTTGATCAATCCGATTTTTTGGCCGAGGATGGTGAAATCGCCACGGTGGACCTCCGCCGAGCGCTTCGACGCCGCGTAATCGGACTCCACGGGCGCGTTTTCGAACAGGGGTCATAACTCATTAGAATAGGTTATGTTGATCAATATATATATACGTGTGCATAACTTCTTCTATTCACGTGTGTGTATACATGTCTCTCTATATATATATATATATGTATATTTTTGGGTGTATATGCACGCACACAGACAGAGATGGATAAAGTAAGAAAAAGAGAGCAGTGTAAAAAAGAAAGCATTTACGATTCATGACAATGTACAGGCCATACATAGAGATGGGGTATGTGCATGGGTCTACGTGTCTGGTTTTAACCATAGTCAAAATATGCAAAAAGTAATTTTTATATTGTCATTGAAGAATCATTAATATACATATATGTATACATATATATGAATCTTGAGAAAGAACATATTATCATTGACGAATGATGCCTTCTTTGTACTTTACTCTTTCTTCTGCATCTCTTAGTAATATATAAAAGACTCTTAGTCTTTTGGCTATATCTAGCTTTTGATTCCTTTTCCTATGTTTTGTTGTTGTTATTATTTCTTGTTTCACTTTGGTACATATTTTATGAACGTGGTGGTGACCAAAACGATTAATCACACCAAATATTTGGTCATTTCCTTAATTACTGTGGGTTCGGTTTATTTGCATATTCAAATACAGTACAAGGAAATATAAAGTAGAGTGTGATTATATACTATTATACATTGTGCAGTCTAAACTAATGGGGAAATTACCTGTAGATGAGACTTAACATGAGCCAATGTGAGGTCTTGCACATCCATCAGTTCAAGTACTGATTTTGGAGTTGCTCCTGAATATTAATCAAAAGCACACAAAAAACAGAAGGAATATAATCATTACAGATAAAGATCCCATTCAATTTGTTAAAGATGAGACAGATATATTATCAGCTTAAAAAGAATGGAAAAACAAAAGGAAATTGTGAAAAAGGACAATACTTTCATGACCACCCAATAATTGAACAGCACGAACGAAATGGGCATGAAGGGTCGTCGTCCACCGCATCCTCGGAGCCCTTACTCCTCGTTTCGCCGTGCATCTCTGTGGCTGCGGCTGAGCTTGACGGTGGTGAAGCTTATAACTATAATTAGGGTTTGCGTGTTGACCGTTGACTTCACTGAAGAAGAAAGGAGGACTCGGAGAGTAGTAGTAGTGGCCAAGGGTTTGATTTTGGCTTACCATCAAAATCGATCCCGAATCTTGATCTTGAGATTCGTTGTGTTCTTGATATAAATCTTGGTGGGTTCATAGTTTGAAGTGAATTTGACAGTGTTGATGAGATGGCCAGAAGCGTTTCTGACTGAATCTGAGGCTTTACTCTGGTACACTAATCTCCTTTCGACTTGTTCTTGTTCTTTATCATCTTGTTCTTCTCTTCTTCTGCTGATATTCAAGTTCAAGTCAGGTTGTGAAGGGAAAAGCTCCATGACAAGAGAGAACTGAATCAGTCTGAGAATATAATCTTGATAGATATTTGGGGAGGAAAAGGGGGCATAATCTTATACTAAAAGTTTTTTTTTTCCTTCTTTCTTAGCTTAATAAATGTTTGTTCTTGGTGAGAGGAGAAAAACAGTTGCAAAGAGTTAGATAGAGGAAGAGATAGAGAGAAAGATGGCAAAGGTATGAGGTGAATGAGAAGTCTCTTTCTTCTCTGTTCCCTTTGAGAAAATTACATTTTAAGAGTCTAATAAAGGGGTTGGGTGAAACATGAATTTATTCCATTCAATTTCCTTTTCGTTTTTCTTCGTATATACAGGAAACTATCAATTTCAGCTGCATTTTTTGTTACAACGTAGATATCATCTATCACATATCAATATTTAATGAGGGTAATAACAATAATGTATCGAAATATTCCCCTATTTGTTTTCAGATTTATATGTGAAAATGACACTCGGGTAGTCGGGTTGAAACTGAAAGATGTGCATGTTATTATTACTGATATAATATTTATTCATGAGAATGAAAAATAAAATGAAATAACATGCTCATATTTATATTAGTCAAAAAAAATGCTCATATTTATAGCAAAAAAGGCAGCTAGCTACTTGATTTAGTTGTTGATAAAATGGTACGATATAAATCGAAAGACGATGCTTATGAATTTAAAAGATGGAGAGAATATAACATGAACTAAAATCAAAACGTAAATCTCGTTGCCACTTGTTTGTTTTTCCTTTCAATTATTTGGAATTATACCGAACATTTGTATGCTTTACGGTCTTGGTGGCTACTTGCCTAAGAATTTATTGAATATAATACCTGAAAAATGTTTTTGTTTATTTCTATATATTTTCTGTGAAGCTAATTTTGTTTACGTGATAAGATTAATATTTAAAGGAAAATTTTGGAAAGTATAATATCCAATACAAGACGATTGATGACAATGTAAACTATCGTTCCCAAAAGAACAGGGCATACAACTTTACATTGAGACCCATATATAGTTTTTGTTCCATTAACATCAAATGCTTATATTATTGCAGTGTCCAACTAATTCTAGGGGGTAAGCAGACCTTAATTAACATGAGTTATCAAAGGATGTGGACTTGAAGTGACCCAACGTATAAATGCATACATATATAGTTTTTTTTTTTGCGATGAACTATTTATAGTTTCGATTATAAAAGTGATTTTCAATTTTTTCATAAATACATATGTATTGTTTATTATATAATTTTGGAAAAGGTTATAATTGAAGTTTTTTTTGTTGTTGTAAGCATTAACTCCATTTTATCAACATACCATATACAAAGGGTATACAATATACATATGACAATAAATTTAAATTTTGTCCCTATGCCACCGATAGACAGTCTAAGATTTCATTCCCAACATGCCCTTTGATAATGTTTATTTTTTTTTCTGATAAATGTGAGTGCATGGACCGATGTTTAAATAATCTTTCAGGAGATATCCACGAATAATCAAGTCCTGAATTTTTAATTAGTGCATAAAACAAAATTAATTTTACCTGATCAAACAAATGACAACTTGGGTCCGAATGACAACATGCATGACAACTAGAATACATTTGAATTGCGATAACAAATTAAAATATATAAATACATAATAAGTATATATAAATTTGACATATTCTTAAGTGCGCCCCCTATAGATTCATCAACAAATAGGATTTTGTTATTTCATATTTGATATCTTTTAAAAAAAGATAAAATATTATCAAATTATATTATATTTTTAAATAAAAAGATAAAAAAATTAAATAAAAAATAGTAGTAGTTACAAAAAAAAATTTAATTTTCTTTTAACATCGTCAGCAAAACACTAAACCCTAAATGCTAAACCTTAAACTCTTGGATAAATCCTAAACCCTAAACTCTTGGATAAACCCTAAACCCTTGGATAAATCTTAAACTCTAAATCAAAAACACTAAACAATAAAAGACTCAAAGGTTTAAGGTTTAGGATTTAAGGTTTAGTGTTTTTGATAGAGTTTAGGATTCATCCAAGGGTTTAGGTTTTATCGAGGATTTAGGGTTTAGGGATTAGATTTTTGCTCATAACGTTAAAAATATATTTTTTAAAAAAATTTCCTTTTGTAATTACTATTATTATTTTTTTTTTTATCTTTTTGTTTTAAAATACAAAATAACTTGACAATATTTTGTATTTTTTTTCTAAAAGATATCGAATATGAAATAACGAAATTCTATTGGTTGGTGAACTTAGAGATTCACCCTGAACTCAAGAATAACTATAGAATTTTGTTACTACTAAATGCGGTGCAGTATGTAACATTCAAAACCTTAATTTCTAACAAATTTTTATCTCAAAACTGATGCATTTACTCCTTACCTTAATTTCTCCTCTTATTATCATGCTACATTGCTACCACCATTTGGTTTCCATAAACAGACAGTGTTGGGGGATGATCCGTTATTCATCTGATTTTTTCACATATTTGATTCATCTTGCTCTAAAATATCTGATAAGGACATGAAATACATGAATGTATATATAATGCTATTTGAGGATTGATCTAGAAATAGCTTTCCGTTAAAGTTGATCCTTCCAGGTTAGTTCGACAAAGGAAATATATAAGACAAAACGAATTTAATTTTATTGAAAATATAAGCTTAAAAGTATGAAATGCATATCGTCTATGACTTTGATTTGTAATAAGCCGCTACCTACCGACGATGCATAAGACAAAAGTAGAAGGTTTATTGACTTGAAAACATTACGATGCATATTATAAAATTATCTTCTTATTCGTTTCCCACAGAAGAATCAAAACAATCAGAAAAGAATAATTAAAACAATCATATATACTCCAGGAATCCGCGATTGAACTATAATCACTAGTTATGTACTACTTCTCACTTCTGAATTAACAGATTAACTAGATTTTGATCCGCGCTTCGAAAGCGCAGGTTTTATGGATTATATACGAAGTTGGATATGAGATAGTATTTTGAGTATATGTGTATTATTATATTATAAAGTCGTATTATATCGAATATAGAAATTTGTTTAAAATTATATAATTTATGAATAAGTTTATTCGAGATTTTTTATATACGTTTTTATGTAACGCTTTCTTAAGCACAAATTTTTTACCTAAATTTGATAAACGAACCAAACCAATACGAAATACATGTTGAGGTTCAAGATTAAGAAAAAGTACTTATTAGATATTTTTGGACCTGCGGGTTTCTGTTGGACTCCGGATATCCAAAGTACCTAGAATATTTTGTTCATATTATGTATATTTGAGTAATTCATATATGTTCTCGGTATAAAAATATTTTTGTAAATTTTGGATTCGCGTTTTCTGTTATAGTTTCAGGTTTTGGGTAAAATTTCAAATTGTAAAAATATATTTAAAATATTGGATATTTTTGGTTCCCGGGTAAGATTTTGGTCTTTTAGATATTTAGTTATTTTTGGTATTTGTTTGATTTTGAGTATTTTCATGTTTTGATTATTTTGGCTTTTCGGATTCTTTAGATTTTTTTCCTAAATACTCGAAGTGAGCTAGACTCATTACGTAGCCAAATTACATAGTAAATTTCACAAATACTTGAATTATTGACTCAAACTTACCTGAAACTAAAAGGAACAAATCTGAACCAAAAAAAAATCAAATACCTAGTTGAATATAAATGCCCAAGACCCAAAGAACTTGGACCTGGAAGAAACCGATTTATATTTGACCCGAAGACCCGAATGCCCAAATCTAACCTTTCATTATATTTTTGTGCATTTTATAAAAGTTACATTTGATTAGTTGGTGAAACTTAAAATTTATTTGAGAGGTTTTTGGATAATTTAACAGTATAGATTTGTAGCTTTTTTGTTGAGCAGTAAAAAAAAGATTTGTTGGGTTTTTGATAATTTTAAACTTATCTTAAATATTAAATTGTTATTTATCAATAAAATAAAATTAACATAATATATCATTTTTAAACTTATCTTAATTTTGAAGTTAATGAGACATATTTAGAGAAGAGTTTAATAAAGTGTATGTGATAATATTTTCGTGAACCAAATTTATGTGATTGTATATATATGGTATAATCTTTTTGTTTACAAAAAGATATGGGTTCAATAAATAAAGTTTTGACTAAATGATTGCTAGAGAAATTTAAGGCAACATATTGTTTGTCCAAATAATATAAGACCAAAATATTATTAGTTAATGAAAGGGTCCAAACAACTTTTTAAGTAGATTTATTAAAACTCATTCCCTTTTAATAGTATTGATAGTTTGTAGAAATATCATATACTATAACAAATATCGGGTAAAATAATAGACAACCTCTCATAAATTAGTACAGTAGGTACTCCGACATGGGGACTCAACAGTGAAAATTATGATGTCCACTTCACTTGGTGTAAAATTGTAAGAATTTAACGGCCAAAGTTGAATGTATTTGTTAATTCGTTTAAAGTGTTTTTTTTTGTAAATGGGTTTTCAAATTCTTTTAACGAATTTACTTATCAGTTTGCGATTGAAGTCTTTCTCGATCATTGTTGCTTGTTGGTGCGCGGAATGAACATTATATATATAAATTATTTTATATATTATATATTTATAACATATTATGAAATAATAAATATATATTGAATAATTAAAAAGTCATTATCTACTA
This sequence comes from Brassica rapa, assembly GCF_000309985.2. Taxonomy (NCBI): domain Eukaryota; kingdom Viridiplantae; phylum Streptophyta; class Magnoliopsida; order Brassicales; family Brassicaceae; genus Brassica; species Brassica rapa. The sequence goes on from NC_024802.2 coordinate 10,838,413, forward strand.
CTTATATAATTAAATTGGTGCGAACATATAACTAAATTTTATAAATCGGAAAAATATTTTTTCTATTTGATATGATATATAATTAAATTTAAATGATAGTAACATATATATGGTATATTTTAATATTAATATATATTATATGATGTTTTTTGCTCATATTTTATTTTATCATTTGTATATGTTATACCAAAAGTCTAAATTAGTGGTAACAAAATTTCCACTGTGGGATTAATGGTTTAAGTAATTTAAAATATTTTAAAAATTAAGTTGTCAATATTTTTTCAAATTATTTATCAAAAAAATGTTCAAAGTAAATTTCAAAATTAAGATATTTATGTATTTTATATGGCATATAGTTTAATTTAAAATGATACATATATTTATATATCTTTTATTTTTGATACTTATTAAATGAGACTTTCAATTTATATTATTTTTTTAATTATTTGTATCATGTCATATTAAAAGTTTTAAATCATAGATCACAAAATTTGAATGTGAAAGTTTTAACAGTTTTAGTAATTTAGACTTGTTTTTAAAAATTCAAAATATAATATATAAATAATTTTTTTTAATTTTTATTATATGGTTACTATGATTGTTTAATTTATTTTAATAGCTTAAAATTAAACAAATATAATTATAATACACACTTATTTTTATCAAATCTTTATTATTCAAAATAATTAATTATCATATATACTTTAACCGCATTAGGCAATTCTGTAATCTTATTTAAGGAAATAATGAAGCACATTAATAATATATTTTTTGTGGTTTAATAAAAAGTTTATTATATATTTAGATGAACCAACTTATTTCTCTATGGATTCTAAGAATCATTATAGTGATGACACGTACCTACAAAAAAATGTTGTAATGTTTCTCAAATAATACAAAGGGGATACACACAATAGTAGAGAGACGAACAAATACTTAAATGAGTACTGTTATCTCAGTCCGTCAGTGTCCTAATCTCACGCAATATTCTTAATTCTATCATATATTACACCTCAGCACTAAACCCAAAACGAAATCACACAGAATTGTGAAAAGAAGTGCAAAATAGGAAACAAATTGATTGGAATGAAAAAGTAGGAAGCACACTGAATCTTTTCTAAAGGAGTTAGAGGAAAGGTATTTGGAGCTTGTTAGAATAATTGCTCCCACGAATCATTTTGGGAGATTTTTTTTTTAAGCAAATCTAAACTTTGGGGATTTTGATTAATAAAATAAATTTAAATTCAGAGAAACTGTTGCTTTCAAACTTTAACTCAAATGTGAGAGTAACGAGGAAAATGTATTAAACAATATTAGCTTATATACTTGTCATTTCATACAAGGAAAACTGTTTGACTAAGTTATTGGGACCTGCGTTTGTAACCATTTTTATGATTTTTTTAAAAAAAATTTATACAACTATGAATTCTTTCGAGTATATATTTCAGTTTAGTGATTTTTAAATCTGTTAATTTTATATTATTGTAATTTAACTAATTTGTACAATAAATTTTGAAAGTTTAGATAGTGAAATTATTATTTTTAGTTTATATACGGAAATTATATTAGCAAAACATTGACAAATATTAAAAGAAGATATAAACTGGCAATCAATGTGAAACTAGATGATAATCCGCGTGCATGTGCATGATGAGTTTTTTTATATTAATGTTTATTCCTTAAATGGTTTAAATATTTTGTAACACTATAATATTTATCGATTGTAAAATGACGAATACAAATATTTGTCTATTAAATGTATCATCGTTGTTGAATAGTTAACATATTACATCTAGTTTTAATTATTTTTAAGATTTTATATGCGCAAAAACAAACTAAATTTTACGGTGGACACAAATCACAAAAATTATATAGGCAACATCGATTGTAAAATGACAAAAGGGTATTAGGTTTTCTGCTCTCGATTTGTTTATTATTGACTCTCCATAAGTGATTTCATTTTCTATCTCAATAAAACTGTGCTTTCGTTTTTGTTTATGTTTCACTGATATGACTTTTGTTTCTTTTTTTAACTTCTTCTCTGAATTAACTAATTAAGTGAATTACATAAGTGTCAATTTAAAATGATGAACATCTGTAAAAATTAGTTCCACTCCAGATACATATCCAAGAATCAAATTTTTGAAGAAAATCACCGACAAGCTCTATTCACAGGTTAGTGTTCAAATCTAATATATGAAGTTATTATAGAATATAAGTGCTGACTCGAAATATAACTGCATGTCTAGTATATATTCACCAGTTTGGTCTAAAAATTGAGTATACCGATAAAATATATATACAATACTTTACCATTTTAGTATGAGTTATTCTTGGGTTCACTCCCTAGGGTGAACCTCTAGGTTCACCAACCAATAAGATTTCATTATTTCAAATTCAATATCTTTTAAAAAAGGAAACAAAATATTTTCAAATTATATTATGTTTTTAAAATAAAAAAAGTAAAAAAAGATAATAGTAACAGAAAAAGAATTAAAAAATATATATATATATATATTTTTAACGTTGTCAACAAAACACTAAACCCTAAATCCTAATCCCTAAACCCTAAACCCTAAACCTTTGGGTAAACCCTAAACCCTTGGGTAAACCGTAAACCCTTAGATAAATCCTAAACTCTAAATAAAAAACACTAAAACCCTAAACCCTTGAGTGTTTTAGTGTATAGTGATTTTGATTTAGAGTTTAGGATTTATCCTAGAGTTTAGGGTTTATCCAAGGGTTTAGGGTTTAGGATTAAGGGTTTAGGGATTAGGATTTAGGGTTTAGGGTTTAATGTTACGCTGACGATGTAAAATATTTTTTTTTTAATTACTACTATTTTTTTTTTACCTTTTTAATTTTAAAAACATAATATAATTTGACAATATTTTGTTTCCTTTTTTAAAAGATATCGAATATAAAATGAAACAATCCTATTGGTTAGTGAACCTAAAGGTTCATCCTGGGGAGTGAACCTAAGAATAAGTCTTCTAGTATATGTAAACTATGTATAAACTAAGAATTGTTTGATTTATTAAATGATAAACCAGAAACTTTATGATAAATAGTTCAAATATCTTATTCTTACAATTATAATAGCTAGTTATGATATTAGGGAGAAATAAATATTAGACGAATTATCAAATCTCCCATTCTTCAAACAACCTCAAAAAATGGTGATTGAAATCTTGTCATGATATTTCACTAAAAGATTTTTAGGAATAAAAATCAAGACTAAAATACTTAATTTGAATAAAATAATATATATATATATAGTGGTTCCAATATTATAAATCACTTTGATTTGAATAAGTGTATTTCTAAGATTGTCAGGATCAAATAACATATTAGAAACTACCTATTTAAAAAATAATGTGTATACATGAAAGTATATACATTTGAGTAAGCACATAAATCAAAATCAATATCTTTTGTTTATTTACAATCATGGTTTTGGTAAATAAATCAAAACAATCACTTTATTTACTTTATATGGTAAATAATTAAACTTTAGTGATATTGACTTAGATATATATAATATTATTTTAATATAAATATTTGTTATTGACACTTCCTACTTATATGATTTTATTAACATTCATATATTTTCTGTAACAAAAATTTAAACCGTTAATCACAAAGATTAGTATGATATTCATTAATACATATGTCAAAATTAAAATATTTAGATCTCAATAATTTTTTCAAAGAAAATTTTGAAATTAACATATTTTTAGATTTTTATATAGTATATAAATTTATTTAAATGATATATATATATATATATATATATCTATTATGAGACTTCATATTCATACGATTTATGATTATTTGTACTTTTCTTGAACAAAAAAGAGTTAAATCATTGATCACAAATTTTCAATGTGAGACTTTTACTATTTTTAGTAATTTATAGTCGTTTAAAAAAATCAAAATATAACATATAAGAAAATTATTATCGAATATGTATTATTCATAATCATTAATTATCATATATATGTTAATCATATTAGGTAATTTCGTAGCATTTATTTAAGAAAAAAACTGTGAATATTCTTTTGTACACTACTAATCAATTTGATAGTTAGTTTCAGAAGCATAATATATATTTATATGAACCAACTTATTTTTCCAATGATTCTAAGAATCATCTTAATGATGACACATGGCTATCAAAACATGTTGTAATGCTCCAGGATTAATATATAGAGGATATTGATCCGCTATTAAGTGCTCACACCAAACCTACAAATTTCCTTTCTCTTGGAGATCATTTGAAAGAGAATTACTGAGGATGACCCCATAGTAGAAACCTATAACTATTACCTTTCTCCCGGGTGCAGCAAGGTCAAATGAGAAGCAATATTTACATGTTTATATACGGTATAAATTCTATAAATTAATACAATATAAATTAATACTTTATAAATTAATATATTTTTAGGTCCTAAGTTGGACCGGTATAAAATTAAACATCTAAATAATAAGATAATAATATTTAGAAAACTCTTAAATAAATATATGGTCTCATTAAAATCATAAATTAATAATTACCATATATATAAAATTTATATAAACATATACAAAAAGTATTGTGTATCTTTATTCAAAATGAATTTCATCTCCAAATTTATTTTTAGTTTTATCAAGTTACATATAAAAGTAAATTTATATTATATGATATGTATTCAGCATAAGAAATGTCTAAATAATCAAATAAAATAGTTAAAATTCAAATCTATAAATTCTAACAAATATATAAATTTATGAATGAAATATTAATCTCATTTTATACGCTAATTTTTAAAACAAAAAATATAATCCAAAACAATTCTTAGGGGGGGTTATTGGTAGAAGAATTCAAGAAGAGTTATTAAATTTTGAGATTCCATTGTTATTGGTTTATGAATTTTTAAAATTTAATTAGAATCTATTGTTATTGGGATGATGACTTTTAAATTCCACTCAAAATCTTTTATTATTGAAAAAGTTTAGTTTTCATTGATTTTAAGATTCTATTAAAATCTATTGTTATTGGGATGTAAATTTTCTTTGTTTTTACTCATAAGACTAAACTTTGAGAATATCATCTATACCCATAAGATTTTTGAAATCTATGCAATAAAATACACTCGCATCCAAAAACACACAAAATTGAACAATAAAATAATACAAATCACAACTTTAACATAAAAGTAGAAAACAAATATTAAAAATTTAATAAAAGTAAAAAAAAATAGTTTTAAAAAGTATTTTCGAAATTCAAAAAGAATTAAAAAAAACAATTTGAAAAAAAAATCGAAAGCTTTTATATAAAAAGTTCAAATTTAAAACCATATATTTTAAAATTATAAAAAATAACTTTTATTTATATATCTACATATTAAAAGGTACAATGACATTTTGTCTTTTTAATATCTGAAATGATTTTTTTTTCTTTTCTCCTATTATACCATTAATTTCTTACCTTAAAAGTTAATAACAATCAATAGAATTCTATACACAAGTAATGAAAATCTATGTAAGAATATTGGATAAAACTTGTAAAATCTTCTCAACTATTGAAATCATCAAATTCCATTAAAATTCATGTCGCTTGATGCACTATCTCCCTTCAACCCTTTGAGCGAAATGCGGCAAAAGGAAGGATCCATGGACCGACCCCATCGTCTCCACCCCGTAGGAACTACGAGATCACCGTTGTTAGTCACCAAGTTATTTACCCAGAAATAGATAAGGGGGATATTTGAAAAATAAACGTATTCGCTCTGTAGCGGATCTTTTACAAGACCAGCTCGGGTTGGCGTTAAGAGACCCTACTGGCCTAACCCTAGACACTCTAAGATCCTTTTTCAAACCTGCTCCCACTTCGAGGCGGAAAGGAAAAAGAATTTCACGTTCTTCCTTTCGGGAAGGGAGGATTAGGAAAATCCTATTGATTGCAGCTTTCTCCAGACCCCTGGGAAAAGCATGAAAAAAAGGCTTCAACCGGGTTATTCTATTCCACCTCTTAGAAAGAAAAGAACTTAAATCGAAAAAAAAAAGTGCATAATATTGGATTCAAACCGACGGCCCACCCTTTCTTTGAACCTTGTCAATGATCGAACTTAAAGATATGAACTGAGTGGAATCTCCTTTCTTCGGTCTCAATTCCGTACTCAGGAGTTTCCTTACTTATAGCAAGCGATCTAGACCTCCTTCCCTTCTGCCCACTCTCCGTTCACACAGTTCTCAAAGCAGAGGAGGAAGGGTGGGCAGAAGGTACCACGAGCCCTCTGTCCCACACATCTATCCAGAAGCAAGTGTAGTTCTTCTGAGGTATATTAAGATTCAGTCTCCAGTTAATATTTCGGCGACCAATCCTCCCCAATTCACACCTTTGGTGAAAGAATTTTTTAACGCCTCCCAAAAAAAGCAAAGTTGGCTTGACGAGCGCAGATGTGAGGAAGCGGGAGCAATAAAACAAAAAAGTTGACTCATGAAAGTGCAATGGAAGGGTGAAAGCCGACTCGCATCCACTTTCCCACTGTAATGGAAAGGAATGCCTACCGCTCAACTCCGTTTCATGCTTGAGGAAAGAAAGATGATAGAAAAGGTTCAATATTAGCGAATTGGCCGCCCAATTCAGCCGTACTTAACCATCACAAGAAGTAGAAAATTAAACCAAAATGAATCCAAATAGACGAAAGAAAGCAAGAATTAGGATCACAAAATTTCAGGCTGCAAAATGCAGCTGCTAGCAAGCAATTCAGACACGACTATGCAGAATCGTTAAAGTAAACATCATCATAATCAGTGAAATGTAGCAGCTAACTCAAGCAAAAATATCTTCAAGAAACAATCTTGACATTTGAACTACACGAACTAATCAAAACCGGCCAGAAAACTCGCATGGGTAAACTTATGTGATCTACTTTGGCGGATTCATTTATATTTTACATATACTTGAATTTTGAACGTATTTAATTCTTTCAGGACAAGGTTTTTGTATCTAATTCATTTAGTATAAGGTTCTGCATAGTTATAATAAGACGTTTTTCAAATTATTCAACATGAAACGCCATAAACAAATTTGACAAAATTAGCATTAAAGTTACAAAATAATAAACCAATATATCCAACTTTTTGGTTTATCCAAATTGGAAGTCAATTTCCGCACACGCATGTTTCAAACCGGGTACCGGTTCACAAAAAAATACAATCATGCCTTGGTGCGTTCTTGACCTAGAACCTTCTTCTGTAACAGTATATAGCAGTGACACCAAGTGAGTATGTGTGATGATGATCAAGGTTACTGAAGAAGCTGCAGATTCCAAATCAGTCCTAAAATCACTCTATACCGATCCAAATCAACATCAACAACAACAGAAAGTAAAAATCAGTCCTAAAACTACTCCATACCGATTCAAAGCAACAAAAATGTAAGAGACAAGGAAACCATCCACTTAATGGAATCCTCTCTAAATGCCTACACCTAGCCAGAACCTTCTTCCTCCGTAACAGTATATAGCCTGAATAAGTTATATCTTCATAAATAATGCCGAAGATGCAGATTCCAAGTGATATGCGTGATGATGATCAAGGTTATCGAGTTTATCGTGCTTCTGAGCATGACTATGGCAGAACCAAAACAATTCGATCATAATAACAACACCATGAACCACAAATTACCTGCTTCAGAAGCATCTGAACCGGCGGAGCCACGACCTCTCTGTCTGAGATGAAGTTCTTATCATCTCTCCACCACGTCGCAACCACCTCCATCGTGCTTATGTCACTCGATTGAATCTGAATCGAGAGTTTCCCCAAATTGAATTTCAGAAGAGAGGGAGTCGTCGTCTCTGTAACTCTGTTATTTATATAAGAAGGGTACTGAGAGCTGCTGAGCGAAATAGAAGGTTTCACCAACTCTCTTGATTTTCTTTTAATAACTCAAAATTTCAGCACGAATACCGTTAATGATGAGCACAGCATAAAAACTTAAATCAAATTTTAATGAATAAAATGATGATATACATTTTTGTTACTATACACATTAACTTTTATCCATATGTTTAAGTGATAGAAAATCAACAATACCATATCAAACTCTTTAGGAGAACTAGAAAATATTCATTCTCTTTGTTTTAGTTGAATCAAATTTTAATGAATAAAATGCTGATATACATTTTTGTTACTATACACATTAACTGTTATCCATATGTTGAAGTGATAGAAAATCAACAATACCATATATCAAACTCGTTAGGAGAACTAGAAAATAGTACCACATCTTAGTTTTAGATGAGATACTCAACTAAAACAATGAGAATGAATATTTTTCTTAGTGTTTGTTAAAAATATTTAATTTTGATTAAATGTAGGTCTAGACATTCGACTCCCCTGGTCGGTTTCTATCGGGTAACATTTAGACCTAGTTAGCTACTTGAATATTTGTGATTAAGGTTTGGGTCGGTTCATGTCTACAACTAAAATACATATAATTTTTGGATAAGTAATGGATTTGGATCGGTTAAGGTATTTGGGACCCAAAAAAGACCTCTAGTTAGCTACTTGAATATTTTTGATTAAGGTTTGGGTCGGTTCATGTCTACAACTAAAATACATATAATTTTTGGATAAGTAATGGATTTGGATCGGTTAAGGTATTTGGGACCCAAAAAAAACCTAAAATACCTCAAATTGTACCTAAAGATCCCAAAAATACTCAAAAACCCCCAAAGTATCCAAAAATACTTAGAATTTTCCCATAATCTTACCTGGAGATTTCTTGGAAATATCTGAAGATGGTTGTTGGCTTACCTTTGGTTCTGTCTGATCATCAAGATGTTTTTGAGTGTGTTAAGATGCAATGCCAATGACTCTCTGATGGTTCTTTCTTGCTCTTTGTTTTGTAGCTTAATGCTTAGCTACTGTATGTAACTCATATGTTTGCCGTTGATAATTCCAGTTTATATATGTTGTGGAATAATCTCAATTTGTCAGCTTAATACTTTTATGCCGTTGATAGTGGGTAGGTTCCTTTACTTTAGCTATCGTTTTTAACCTGGAAGTTAATATGATCATGAATTGTTTTAGGTCTTTTTCTTTACTATATTGTTTTAAACCTGAACTTGCAAGTAAGCATGTGTTGCTTGATTACTCTTGCATGTACAAGGAGCATCCCTGACCTTTTCAACTTGATGCCCCTTTGATATATTTGTTATATAGTTGTGCCTTAATGGTAGGATATGGTATACTAATACTAACACAGGATGTAGAAGCTAGCAAAGGAGCTAACAATTAAATTTAACTATTATTAATTAATATTTATATATAAAATTTAAGTTAATTTTTATTTATGATTTATAAAAAAAAGTTCATGTTTTTTAATCAAATTTAAAAATTGATGATTTAATTAACATTTTTTGTGATTATATTTGCGGGTTTCATTTGGTCTAAAGTATATCGAGGTCACTAATATAAAAGGGAAAATTGGAAAAATGGGACACTTTGAACTTTTGTTTGTCACAATAAGACTTCTCATACTTTTGGTAATTCTGGACATGTTTTACCCTTTTTTAATGGGAAAAATAGTAAATTGAATTTTAAAAATGTAAAAAAATATGAAAACTGTTGGAAACATAAGTATGACAATATATATGTTTAAACTTTAAAAAAAAAAAAATTGAAATCATATTTTATTTTATCTTCTAGCTACAATTAGAATACTCATTCTGGTAATCTACCTAGTTTATATGTCTGATTCTAAGTTTTAAACATAGATATATCAAGGGTATATACCGTAAACTAACTTTTCTTGTATATTCTAGCAAAGATAGAATCAGTTACGTTATAATCAAGAAAGATGTATTCGGTATACCTACAGCTCGATAACGATATATAGCCACAACTCAATGATATATGTCAGTTATATTACGAGACATAACTTGTTCTGCCTTTTACCTTATATGACGCCTACATGAAGAATACATTTTTCACCTACTATACGGTGTTCTGCTTAGGTAGTGTACATATTCTAGGCAAACCGTGAAAATATGGAAACTTTCATATTCAGTTAAAGAAGTTTTCTAATTCTAAACTAAATCTAACATAAATCTCTCAAAATATATTTGAAAATATTTTATCCACGTTCTTCTCCTCCTCCTCCTCCTCCCACGATCTTTTTCTCTTTGTTTGTGTTTCTCTCTTCTTCATCCATAAAATCACCTCTTTTCTCTATCAGTACAACATGGTTCTAATCTATGTTATTTTGTCTTGTTTATTATATCATTCTCTTACCCATAAATACCGAGATTGTATGCCTCTTTACTCTACAAAATTAACGGTGAGAGTTTATGTAAGTGATGACTACTAAATGTTGCCACTTGCTTACCTTTATTGTCCAGTTTTACCATTTTCTTGTTTGTTTCTGTTTCTTGGAATATAATGTATGCCATGTATCGTATTATTTATGAAATTTATGTATTGTGTGAAGACGTCAAACAACTTCATGCCAACAAGAAAAGCAAGACAAACATTCAAGATCAACTTCATGCAAACAACTTAAACAATATGCTATGGAAAAAAAAAAGTGAACTGCAATGAGCTAACACTACATGGTAGGAGTAAAAACAAAAGCTTGGGACTGAACAAGAGTGTAATCAAGCTGTTGCAAAACGCCGGATTTAAATTTCATAGCTGTCTTTGTGTTCCAGATTGAGCTTGCTTGATCACATCAAGACCCTTGGATCAAAGCTATCACAGACTTCGGTTAAGCTCAATCTTGGTTAGCTATCACAGACATCAAGACCATTTCCTTCCTCACTGAGTCTGACTTGGATTGGTGCAACGTTAGGGGGATTCACCAATCCTTTGTCATCTCCATAAGTCAATATCATCACTCCAATCTTCAAAACAAATGTTAGAAACTTCAATAGTAAGTTTCATATGAGCAAGCACAAATACTTTTATACAAAACTAAAAAAAGATTTTCAAGATTTTCTTACCGTTATGGCACTATAAGCCCAAGAATTCGCCACACCTTTTACTTTTTCCTTCTTTATTTGTGAATGTGATGTCAAACATCTTTGCACCTTGTATACCACGACCAGTTTCTGGTATGAAAGCCTAAAACATAATCGCATTTACTGATTTGTAAATAAAGAGACTACATGACAACTTATAAATACATCAGTCCAAGTTTTTAAATGTAATTTTTACCTCAACGCTTGTGGTATAACGTGCACCTGCAAACTTCTTCTCACTCTTCATACCTTTTACAACTGGGACTGCAAAATACTCTTCATAAATGTGACGGTAATGGTCCAAAGCCTCAAGAACCTAAAAAAATTAAACACAGAAATTAACATGTTTTTCAAGTATATAAATGTTTAAGGTTTAGATCACGAAGAAAAAAAAACTAGTGTTACCTCTTTATCTGCGTCTTCTTTTGTGGCGTGAACAGTGTGTCCTTGCCAGAGGAACTCTCGGCTCCTGCGATGATTATAATTCAAGATTCAAACACACTTAAAACTATTAAGTGTCTTAACTCAAGAACTTATTAATCTAAGAACACTTTTATTTCGTAATGAACCGTCGAAACTCGTACGATTTCGTTTTTTCGTATGTGAGAACGAAGAGGAGGATGACGAAAACGAGATTAAAGACTAACCATCTGACGAAACATCGATGAAGAACAATGATTTTCCAAGAACCCTAAATCGCCATGAATGAAGTCAAGAGCTACGGCAGAGAAAAGAAGATTAAAAAAATTAGGGCAACTTTACGGGTTTTACCTCGACCGTATCTTTTTTTTCCTTTTTTTATTTTTAATACTAATCAATTACGAAAAATCATTGTTATAATTATAATTCATATTAATTGGTTTATTTTAAGGGTATTATGGTATTTACAAGAGTTAAAATCCTATTTTCCTAAATAATCTTCTAAAAATCCCATTGAGACAAATCTAAGTTGAGAATGTCCTATTTTTCCAATTTTCCCAATATAAAAACTACAAAATGGTTCAGAATAATATGTTATTAAATTCAAAAAATAGGTCGGTGAATTAAACCATTATCTTCTTTATACAAACAAGACTGAATTTTGTGTTACCAAAAAAAAAAACAAGACTGGATTTTTGGCAAGTGGTGCTGCCACATCAACAATCTATTACGACCAATCGAACAAAACTATGTAACTTCATTAAAAATTCCATGTCACATCTTAAATCTACACTATGAGATTAAGCAATATGATACTTCTCGAGCCAAGCCGGCTTACAAGGAATCCTTGACCTATTTTCACTTGATGCCCCTTTGATATATTTGTTATACAGCTGTGCTTTAATGGTAGGGTTATTAATACTAACACAGGATGCAGAAGCTAGCAAAGGAGCTAAGAGTTGAACAAAATCAATCACTTTTCATAAAAAGAGATTAGAATTTACAATTTTATATTGAAATTAAGTAATATTGGTCGAATAAAACTTATTTTCTTTGGTTACATGGTTGAGAAAGAGACATAAGTGATAGAGTGGAGGAAGGATGAGGAGAGAGCCCGAATGGGTAATTTGAACCCCCACCCTACATCAACACGAGGAGGACAAAACCTAAAGCTTTTAACATGTGAAGAGTACTATGAGGTTTGAGGTTGTAACCAGTAACCCCAGCCATGAACAACAACATTCCGGCGGCTGCAGCGTGTAAGAAACCGGACACTATCATCGTGGTCTGGCCATTCTTGTAGTAAATCTCGGCGATTCCAATACCAATCCCGATTCCTACAGGTGCTGTGAGAGAAAAGACTATCACCATAGTTAAAGTTTTCTTCAATTCAAACTTTGCCTGCACACACAAACAAAAGAAAAAAAGGTATAAGAACATCATTATCACATTGGAGAGATTAAAACAAAGTAAGATTACCTCGGAGATGCAACCTCCAAGACTAATTCCTTGGAACAACTGATGGAAGGCAATTGCAGGTATAAGAGGCTTAATTGTGCTAAGATTTGGAGATGCTCCTAAAACTATTCCAATAATCACTGAGTGAACCACAAACCCTAATTCCAAGACCTAAACAATTAAAGAAAGAGAGCAGACCATATGTTAAAATCAAAAACGTTGTAATCAAGAATTTATTTAAACTAAAATAAATAAAAAGGTTTGGATATTTTTTTTTGGTGTGTCTAGACTACCTGAGTTACGAGCTTCTGTCTAATCTTATTGTGATCTTGTCGGGAAACAGTGTGTCTTTGTGAAGCACTATTATCAACATGATCATCATCACCGTTGTGATTTTCCGAGTGAGATATATTCATAAAAGCTGAAGCGAAGGACTTGGATTCAATCATGGTTAAGATGGCAGCAGCCCTGGCTACAACAACTCCCGTCATCGGGAAATCTCCGATGCAAGAACTTGTGAGGCTGGCTGTAGCATCAGGAAGAATGTAGATGACAGAGGCGAGTCCCATTACATAGGCACCGAATTGCCTAACGCATGCGTAGAAAAAACCATCTCCATCCAGGCCAAAGATGGGCAAACAAACACCAAAAACTCCGAAAATCAAAGTAGAGAAGATAGCCACGATCTTATACTTAAGATCCTTTTCTGAATTTACAGCAGCAGCAGCGGAGCAACCGCTGTCGTTTCCTTCCTCGGCCGCCGCGGAGACAGTAAGAACAAGTAGAGCAACCAAGTAGACAACAGTCAAGGGTTTGCCCATCTCTGTTTCCCCGTACGATGGAAGGTAGGCTTTGAGCTTTTTCTCTGACTTTATCTCTGTAACCGTGACGATGTCAAGAATTTTAGGGTTTCTCGTTCTCTGCTTCGCTTCTCCAACTCTCTGTATTTCTTCCTTCTTTATGGAAATTTTTCTTTTAGTTTCCTTTTTTTTTTTGAACAACTTTTTAGTTTCCTTAAACGACAAAACAAAAAGAGAAAATTAACTTTAGTACTATTTTTTTTTGTTTATTTTAACAACTACATTTATTTTATGTACATCTATCTATATTATTAAAGTTGAAGTACACATTGAGATTGTTTGGTAATATAGATAGTAGTTAAAAAAATAGTACTGTTTGGAAACATGGATAGTAGTAAGTTAGGAAAAATAATAATGGGCTTATGCTACTAAAAATTGGAAGCCTATTACATTATATTAAAAAGTAATGAGTCTATGTTATTTGATATATAATATATTCAAATCAAAATAATAATTTAAAATTGATTTATATTAAAAATTCATTCAAAAAATATATATATATATATATATATATATATTCAAAATTTGATTTTTACTAACATATTTTCTAACAACTATTATAAAAATATTTTCAATATATATAAGAAAAATACAATACAAAACCCAATTTCAAACACCAACTTAAATTATGGTTTTTATATTTCACATTAAATTTTAAAATATAATATATGTGATTATTTATATGATTGTACGTATAAAATATTATTAATTATAAGAAACTTATTTGATGGTACGTATAAAATACGTTTAATTATATGATAACACATATTTTGTAACCTATGATGACACATATAGGATATATATGTAATAGTGATTAGGGGTGGGCGTTCGGGTTCATTTTCGAGTTTTTTTGGGATTTCGTGTTCAGTTTAGATCTTTGAGGATTTGGTTCGGATTTGGATAACCAATTTAAATAGGTTTGGTTTAAATATTTAGATAGAGAATTAATAATAATTTAAGTACTTTTGGAGTTTTGAGTATATCTTAACTATTTAAGATATTTATGTTTGATTATCTGTATATATTTCAAGCATTTAAGCGAACTTAAAAGTTTACATCATTTATATAAGTAATTTAAGCGAACTTAGAAGTTTACATCATATTTTCAAGCATTTAAGCGAACTTAAAAGTTTACATCATATATTTAAGTATTTACGTTTGATTATTTGTATATATTTACATCATATATATTCTGGATGTTTTATATATATTAAATCTAAAAATAATTAATATATATAAGTATATAAATCTATTTTGGATACCCAAAATACTTCGGTTCGGATCGGATTAGATTTCAGTTCTTCAAATACCAAAATTTTGAATAATTCAGATATTTAATCAATTCCGGTTCAGATTTAGTTCTACTTATTCGGATTGGAATCTGTTCAATTCTTCGAATTCGAGTTTTTTGACCAACCTTAAATAGTGACATAAAAATCAAATAGCATCATATTTTTTTTTAAAAATGCACCCGCACGGGCTTGCGGGTCAAAATCTAGTTAAGGTTTAAGGGTGACAAATATTCCAAGTATAACCATAAGTTTATATGAATGACATCTCTTATATATTAATTGAGAAACATTACAACAATTTTTTAGCTACGTATCATCACTAGAATGATTCTTAAAATTCTTAGAAAAATAGGTAGGTAAGTCCATCTAGATATATATAATAAGTTTATTTATTAAACTAACTATAAATTCATTATTAATGTTCTTTGTTACTCCTTCTGTTCCCGAAAGAAGGATTTTCTAGAGTATTCACGCATATTAAGAATATAATAAATATTTACAATTGAATTTATTATTTAGTTTACTATACATTTTCCAATAAATATCAACCAATAATATTCAACCAATTCGAATATTTTCAATTAATGTTTCTTAAAAGTATACAACTTTTCAGCATTAACTACTAAAACTACCTTAAAATTTTAGAAAATATATCATTTTGGAACAGAAAATAAATCTAGAAAATCCTACTTTCAGAAACAGAATTTCCTAATGTGGCTAAAATATATATGACAATTAATGATTTTGAATAATAAGATTTGATAAAAAAAATTATTGTATTTTCTATCATATTTATTTAATTTTAAACTATTAAAATAAATTAAACAACCACATTAACATATAATAAAAATTTAGATTTTTCTGTATATGTTATATTTTGAATTTTTAGAAATGACTATAAATTACTAAAAAGGTCAAAAATTTCACATTCAAATTTTGTGATCCATGGTTTAAAATTTTTGTTATGACAAGATAAAAATGATTACAAAATCATATAAGTATATATATATATTTAAATTAAAGTATATATCATATAAAATTCATAAATATTTTAATTTCAAAATTTACTTTGAACAATTTTTTTTGATAAAAGTTTTGAACAAACATTGACAACTTAATTAGTTTTTTAAATTACAAATTACTAAAACTATTAATCTCACAATAAAAATTTTGTTATCAGTAATTTAAAGTTTTTGCTATAAAAATAAAAAATGAAAAAAAAATCATACGAGTAGAAAACATCATTTAATAGACATTAATATTAAAATATATTATATATATATGTTAATATCATTTAAATTTAATTATATATCATATCAAATAGAAAAAAATATTGTTTGGACTAATAAAACTTATGTATATGTTCGCACCAATTTAATTATATATGTAATATTTACTGATTTTTTAATTATTCAATATATATTTATTATTTCATAATATGTAAAAAACATATAATACATAAAATAATTTATATATATAATATTTATTCCGCGCAAGGTACAAATCTAACTTAGTTTCATAGTATTTGAGAGGTATACGGTGATATCATAATAAAACGGGAAAATTATATTTGGATTTGAAATCAGATCCATAAGTAAGTTTTATGGATCAAATAATAAACCATTTTTGTTCCATAATTGGAAGTTTTATACATTTTTTTTTTGACAATAATATCAACATGTTCACTTGTTACTTTTTCTTGACCACATTTCAGTTCGTCTGGACATCATCATAATCAGGGAAGCGTAGTTAACGGCCAGAAAACTCGCACGATTAAATTTATGTGAACAACTTAGACGGATTCATTTATATTTAATAAATACTTGAATTTTGAACGTATTTATTTCTTTTAGTACAAGGTTTAGTATATAAGACTGCATTTTCAAAAGATTCAACATGAAACACCATAAAGAGATTTAATAAAACTAGCATTAAAGTTGCAAAATAATAAAACCAATTACATCCAACTTTTTGGTTTATCCAAATCGGAAGTCAATTTCGAACCAGTCACGCATGTACCAAACCGGATAAAGCCCGGTTCACAAAAATACAATCATGCCTTGGTGCGTTCTTGACTTCCCCAAAAAATTTAGTGTTTAGCCCTTCTCATGGGATGGGATCTACAAAACAAACCTAATCCGTTTAAGCTGCGTTTTAATTACCAAAATACCCTAAAAATCTTTCTCTTAGTTGCTTATTTCTTGTTTAAAGCTCGACGGAATCTCCGGCAGCAGAGGACTTCCGAGAGCGGAGGAGATACGGTAGACAGTTGAGCAAATACGGTTGTTGATAACTGTAGTGGAAAGGTTGAGTGTTGCTGTGGTGGCGTTGCTCACCAAGACCTGTATCGCAACGGTGAGCAAACACGAATCCAAATTGACGGAAATGCCCTCAACGACATGGGGTTGATTCACAGGAACAACAGAGAACCCTAAGGGCAAAAGAGGAATTCTAGAAGGATCCTCGCCGCTCATAGCGAGCTGAACAGCGTTGGCGTGGACGGTGGAGTAAACCACGAGACTGCCGGAGTTATCAGTGCATGTTTCTTGAAGCATCCACTCTACATTATTTGAACTACTAGCCCCCTGTAATGATTAATATTATTAGAGAGATATATATACAGATGTTTTCGAATAATTATTAGAAAAAAAAACACTAACATGGAAGTGAAGAAGCGAAATGCAGTTTCCAGGATGTGATCCATTTTCGATATGAGCTACTTCTTGAAACGGGTTCTCATTGAACATCTCCTCCATCTTCATTAAGAAACATAGTTTCAGAATCTTGGGACACAAGAAACAATCGAAGAAGGTTTTGGTTTTGAATCTTTACCTGAGAGCGACCATGATCGTGGCGCAGAAAATCAAAGACTTGATGATGAGAATAAGGAAGCAACGTGGTGGAGACGCCACATAGAACAACACCACCACAAACTTTCCTGGTTGTGATTCTCACCGTCTCTTTTGGTGATTCAGACAGTGCTTGTCCGTACGAATTGCTTATGGTCAGACAGTAAGTTCTCACCATACTCTGTGACAGCTTCATCAACTTCCTCTTTGCTTCTACAGACGGTATCACTGAAGGAGAAATTATGAACTTTTTAATCGTATTGATTGTGTAAGTTTTAGGTTTACTTGTGGAACAAGTTAATACCTCCAAGGTCAGTGATGTTTGTAGCCATGAGACTAGGCATCCTCTCACACTGTCTCCGCAACACAGCTAGCCATCTTTCAGCACCAAAGGCTGCACCGCTCTCTACATACTCTCTAACCATCTCGTGGTGCACGTGCTTCTCCTCCACTTCCACGTGCTCAACCCACGTGATCTGAGAGTATCCGTTAGACATGTCCTGAATGATGAAACCAGAAGGCATTCTCCGGTACTGATCAGTAGTAGTAATACCCGAAGCCGGTTTGATCAAACCGTCAACCGGGAAATCTACAATCATCCATTTTCCAGCTTCTGCGTTTTGCTTCACATACCGTAGAAAGTAAATTTCTCTTGTTGGTACTAATGGAGATGGCACTTGTAACTCTGCATACATCTATTTGAAAACAAAACAAAAAGTTCTATTATTACAAGAACACGAATTGATTTGATGACTCTTCTATATGTTACTCACCAGAAGAAGAGACCCACTTGCTCCAGAAACTCCCGAAGAAATGATCTGAATTGTTTTGGCTCTTGACACTATCGAGCAAAACATCTCCGACCATTTATCCTTTCAAGCAAATTTTAAATACCATAGAATAGCATTAAACACACATTTTTATCCAAAATAGCAAAAATTCATCAAATAGCATTAATTAAAAATTAAAAAGACATTTTATATTTGGGTTTTAGTTTAGCTATTAGTGATTAAGGTTTAGACTTTAGTATTTAGGAGATGGGGTTAGAGTAAGAGATAAAGGTTTGGAGTAATTTAATTATTTTACTCTTTATTTAATGTTATTTTAGAAATTTTAATGCTATTTGTCAAGTTTGTTTTTTCTACTACCTAAGTCATTTGTCCTAATGTTAACTGTAAGTATTCAAACTGTAAGTCAAGAAACACGTTCGACTTGTTTTACTTACAGCATCAAGAAATGCGTTGACAAGAGTTATACTGTTCATGATGACGACTGTGTTAGCTCTTGAAGCTTCTCTGCGAAAATGATTATCATCCACTGAAGGCCATTGGAACATCTTCTTGTACACGTCCTCATTAAGAGAGATTATCTCGTTGTCTGACCCCTTCTTGTTCCACAGCGGCTCATTTGTGGCACACATCTTCGCTAACTCTTGAACGCAAGAAACCGCAAGATCCATTGCAACCGCCTTATCTTCTTTCGCAATTAACAAGTTGTTGGTTATGTTATCCTTCATGTCTGGAAAAAGACAGGCTGTTTCTGGTGGAGGAAGACAAGGATTCATCAATGAGGCAATGCTGTGTAATCGATCAAGCTGCATATCATGTAATAGCCGTTTGTTTGAATTAATTAGTTAGACAAACATCAACAGCTGATATTGATTGATTCGTTACCTCTTGGCGGAGGCGATAGTTTTCGAGGTGGAGTTTGTCTCTAGAGCCGCCACAAGATGAGCAGGAGAGGCGTTGTAGATCGAACTGAAGCTTCCGGTTCTCTGTCTTAAGAGTCTCGTTCTCTGCTTTTAGCATCTTATTATCGCTTCTGTCTTGTTCTATCTGTTAATCTCATTATGGTTTTGAGCCAAAGAAAACCGAATTTAAACCGGTTTGTTTAGTATAACTAACCGGTTTGTTACAAAGTCTTATCCAAAGCAATTTAAAAAAAAAGAGTACCTTTATTTGGTTACGTCGATTTTGAAACCAAAACTTGACTTGTAGAGGCGTGAGACCAAGTTCTTCACTTAATCTGGTTTTGTCATCGTCATTCGGATGAGGATTTACTTTGAAGAATCTACAATAAACACCAATTAATTAACACTAATCATCATTATTCAACAAATTTTTTTTTTTAAAAGGCAATGACGTACGCTTCCATTTCTTGAATCTGATGAGTACTGTGTCTGTGTAAGCGTTTCTTCTTAACCGGAGGAAGCTGTTGTTCGATTGCGCTATCCTCAACCGGGTTATTACCCGACCAAGCTGACCCGTTTTCAGTCATGCTCATCATCCCATACTCTTCCTTCTAAAAAAAACCCCAAAATTAATGATAAGCTTTTTAAGATGCAAAAAATGATAAAATTGGAGAAATTAGGGTTTAGGAAGAGAAAACAAACCGGGATAACGTAGGAGAAGTTAGGGTTTAGGAAGGTGCTAAGTTTGAAATCAGGGTTTTGGACTGTTCCTGTCGGAGATGAAGACGCCGAACCGAAAATGTTGTCGGAGTAATTAGTAACCATGTGTCCTCCTTCTTTGCCTGATTTCGCCACTTGATGATCTTCGTACATTTTTTTTTTGTTTCCTTGGAGGAATTAACAAAAGAAACTGAAGATTCAGTGAGTGTTTAAAGAGAAGAATAAGAGGTATATATTTATTTTATTCTTTTTGTTTGTTTTGTTCCTCTTAACGGCGGTGATGGTGCTTACCGCCGTTACTTGTACCAGGAAGAGCAAACGGCGTCAGTTTCTGTTTAACGGCGAGAAGGCAGAGAGGCTTGTCCACCACTCTTGCTTTCCCTCGAAGCAAGCAGAGAGTCAAATCAAATCTTTTGGCAGTAGAAAGTAGCCACAAACGTCAAAACTTTGGGTTCTCTCAGTCAAACTTTCTTCCATATGCGCTTTTCTACTGCGTGTAATGCAACCTCGTTATCCGAATTCAAATACCCATTTTATTTTCCAAATACGTTAATGTTTTTTTTTAGAAAAATCCCCTATATATTATTTGAGAAACATTACAACATTTTTTGTAACCACATGTCATCACTAGAATGATTCTTAGAATCTTTAGAGAAATAAGTTGGTCCATCTAAATATATAATAAGATTTTTAATAAACTAACCATAAATACATTATTAATGTGATGCATTACTTCCTTAAATAAAATTACGGAATTGCCTAATGTGGCTAAAGTATATATATGACAATTAATTATTTTGAATAATAAAGATTTGATAAAAATAAGTGTGTCTTATATTATATTTGTTTAATTTTAAACTATTAAAATAAATTAAACAACCATAGTAACCATATAATAAAAATTAAAAATTTTCTTTATATGTTATATTTTGAATTTTTAAAAACGAATATAAATTACTAAAACTGTTAAAAGTTTCATATTCAAATTTTGTGATCCATGGTTTAAATTTTCTGTTATGACATGATACAAATAATTAAAAAATTATATAAGTTGAAAGTCTCATTTAATAAGTATTAAAATAAAAGATATAAGAATATATATATATATATATATTAATCCCACAATGATAATTTTGTTATCAGTAATTTAATTTTTTTTGCTATAACAGATACAAACGATAAAAATATATGAGCAAAATGCATTATTTAATAAATATTAATATTAAAATATTTATATATATGTTACTATAATTTAAATTTAATTATATAATATATCAAATAAAAAAATATTGTTTGGATTAATAAAATTTATTTATATGTTCTTACCAATTTAATTATATAAGTAATAGTTACTGATTTTTTAATTATTCAATATATATTTATTATTTCATAATATGTTAGAAATATATAATATATAAAATAGTTTATATATATAATGTTCATCCCGTGCAAGGCGCGGGTCTTAACCTAGTACGCTAATATATCTCTTGTAACAAAAACTCAACATCACAAAATCTTATGTTTCTTTAGTTTTGTACTTTTTGTTGATCTGATATGTTGTTGTTTTGATACGTCATTTTTCCTTTGTCTAAACAGAAAGATCCCAGGCGACGTGAAGTTAGCGCGGTGGTGAGTGGGGGTTGGGCTGCGCCGCCGTCGTTCGGTGTGGCGCGGAAATTAGGGTTTCCTGACCTAGGTTTTGGGTGTGGGCTGAAGGTCCAGTTTGTTTGGGGCTGAAGGCCTTTCGTTCTGGATTTAGTTGGGCCGGTCTGTTTTGGGCCATTTGTAGTTTGGTTCAGTTTGGGCTTTGTCCCTTTTTAATGAAACTATTTAGACGGAAAAAAAAAAACAGAAATTGCTGAGAGTTTGGAAAGAAAAAATCTTCTTTATATAATACGCTTTAAGCAAACACCAACAAAATTTAAGTCTGACAATTATTTTAATATAAAATTAATATACCATACTTTAAACAAATAATAAATAAAATTAGTATATTAATTTTCTTATAATTGTTAAATATATATTTGTAATTTTGTAAATATGAAATCATATCTATGTAAACTAAGACAAGTTTTCATATGAAAAGGTTCCCAGCGGCGATGGAGAAAACTTTGAAAAGAGATTATCATAGCTGGATTTTTCCGAGTTCAGTTCACGGTTGTCCTACTCGGCGTTTAAACGAAATGATGTGACATTTCGTTTGTGAACATGTAGAAATAAATGATTGCTGAATCCGAGTTTGGTTAGGTCGAATGAAATGAAACAAAACTCGATTTGTGGGTTCTTCAAAGACGTTTTATTGAACGGTAAGAGATAACGAAAGTGATTACAAGTATTTTAAGGAAAAGAGACAAGTTCGGAGCTTCGTTGAAAGCACCGACGAGAATACAAAGAGGCTCGATCGGTTGTAAAACCCTAAACTTGCCGTCAGTGTTTTAGTGTCTATTTCGGATCCCCTTTCTCTCTCCTGCGTGTCTTTCTTTTATAGCTTCAATTCATTATCCTTCGTTCCCCCTAAGGCGGTGTTCGCCCTAAAGGCCCAAGCTTGATTACATCTTTGATGGGCTTTTGAGTCGAACAGAGGTTTGCTGAGCTGATGTTGACTTGATCAGTCGATCGTTTGTGAGGCTAAAGGAGTCGAACGAATCCTCAAGCCGGCCGATCCATTAACCGAGCTCATCAACGTCGGGGTTTCTATGTTAATGCGCCGAATCATGTTGTTCGATGGGCCTTGTGGAGGAATGTCAAATTCATCTCCAACAGTAACCCCCCCCCCCCGGTAGCCCACTCGTGAGGGATCATGGTTCGTCTCAGTGGGTAGCAAGAGTTAGTTCTGAAAACAACATGTTCGGTCCTGCGCAAATCGATCGTTTAATGCTCTTTGGTATACTATTTGACCGATTGACATGCGCCGATTGATCGATTCACATGCGTCCAATTGCTCAAGTTTTTGATTAATGCTCACCTGATCGCAGGGGATTGATATGTCGCGGGTTTTAGAGAAGTATTGTTTGGTGCGAGGTTGTTTATCACGAGGATGTTTTGGTCTTGTTAGGCATTAGGTCGATCAATCGACATATACCTAGTTGCTCAAGTCCTCGATCGATGCTCGCCTGCTCGTTCGTTCTGATACGTCGCAGGGTTTAGAGATCGACAATGTTATTTGTCGTTTGATTGCTAACTGAGTTATCTGCCTGGTTTCCGTTGTATGGCATTCCGTTGTATGGCATTTGGGCGAAAGGAGGGGAACATTGATTAGTTATGCGTTGACCGGTTGATTGATCGGCCGCCAGGTTGCTCCTTGCATTGCTCACATTTTTGTTGAAGACTCATCGATCGGACGGTCTGATTTGACGTGGAAAACTGAAGCGACAACTCTAGTGGTGCTGAAAACGAGGCTTTAATAGGCCCAATAAGCCTAATGATGGGACTGTTCCCAAAGCCCGTATGTTTTTGCTATAAATAGGGTCTTCATCCTTTATTTTGTCATTTCTGCACAGATCCAAAAAGGTATCCTCTCTCTCCCTTCCTTTTATTTTTTTTTGGCCGACCTCCTCTTGTTTTCGAAGAGCGCCATCGGATCTGGTCTCCGTCGCCGACTTAGGTTCTCGCCGTCGGATCTCCGCCGGATCTTTCACTGTCGTTGAGTCGTTCGATGTCGTCGCTCCGTCGGAGGTATTCTGAAAATGAAAAGGGAAAGGGCATTAGGGCCGATTCGAGTACTTCGATCGATCGGTCGTCTGGTCTAAAGCTGTTGGATGCTGCGATTAGGGCTCATCGAGGGGCTCCCGGTGATGTTGCTAGCTTGAACTCCGATCGGATCGAGGTCGCTGGCGATGCTGAGGAGCGATTCGGAAAACGATTAGCGACTACGACTCGCTGGCGAACGATGGGGTCGTCAACATTGGTAAAGAGGACGCGGGTGGTCGCTCGGACAATTCGACAAAGAAGACCCGTCAGCTGATTCCGTTCCTTTATCAGCTGGATCTCTCGTCAAGATTCCTTCGACCGGCTGTCATACAGGGGCAGAGTTGGAACGACGTTTTGCCCACCTGATCGACTTTCAAGAGTGTTTCTTCGCTGTTGAAGGAGTGTAGAGCGCACGGCATTGAGTTTATTATTCCTCGGCCCCACCAGTGGCCTTCGGCTCCACTGATCGGTTTTCAATGCGTCTATGAGTGTTTCTTCCAACAAGATTCTAAGTTGTGGTTTCCGATTCCTCGCATAATCACCTCTTATTGTGCGCGTCGGGACATAGCTATGACTAAGTTGATGATCAGAGCGGTGAGAATTTCCATTGCGTTGATGGTGATGGCGGCGGAGATAGACATGTCGATGTCTGTCGATGTCTGTTCGAATCTTCGAAGAATTGACACATATCCAACTGAGACCCGGCGGTGTGTACGCTGTGCAGATGCGTTCGGGGTTAAGTATCCTGACCGGCCATCCTTCGAGGATGAAACTCTGGCAGCGTTACTACTTTTATGTTAAAGCTAACAGTGCCTTTGAAGAGCCGCCGGACGACCCCTTCTGCATCCTAGTCGTACCGGTAGTTTAGCTGATCTCAAGCGACTGGTTGATTTTTTTAATGTCGGTTTAAAATGCTTGTCTTCTGACTTTGCAGTTATTCATCTGAATACTATTGGACCATTGGATACCTTTTGGAAGGACGTTCCGAAGATCGTTGTACTCAGTCGGCAACATTGGGAAAACTTTGACCGTCGGAGGATCAGTCGCCAGCAAGAACGAATCGCTAAAGGTCCCTTCTTTTCTCCCTTTTTATGATCAATCGATCGGCCATCAAATATTTCTCTGGGTTTACTTGTGTTTCTCTTTGCCTCAGACGATTGGCCATCGAACGTTCCTTGCGAGGAGATAAAGGGAAAAAGATTGAAGCTTCCACTCATGGGTAAAATCCTGAAGTCTTACCCAAACTACAGCGACATTCTCGATGCTCAATTAGGTGGCGAGAGATTCAGTGCCATGACGGCAGCGGAAGAGGAGGATTCTGACGCTCGTGGATCTCCTGAAGGGTGGATAGATGCTTATGCGGGCAAGGCTTTGGTAGAGGGGGCGATTGATCAGGTGTCTGACACTCGTCCGTCCAAAAAGAAGAAGAAGAAAAGTAAGTTTTCTAAGAGAGCGAAAGTTGGTTTTGAAGGGGAAAGAGAACAGGAAGTTGAGATCAATCGGTAGAGGACGATCGCCTAACCGATGAGGTGGAGGGGAATTGCGAGGCTGCTCAGACGGATAATCTTGAAGGCTTAACCGAGGACGGTCAAGTCGAATCTTTAAGATCAAAAAAAAAAAGTTGGTTGAACATGGTGTTCTTGAGTCCGCTGTTAAAATCATGTCAAACCAGTAGATGGGATTTTACGTAAAATATAAATCCCATCTACTCGTCTGACGTGAAATCCCAGTTTTATAATTTACGTGATATCATATATCAGGTCCTGAGTTAACATATTTTTTTATTTTGGAGATTGACTTAACATATTTCTTATTTTGATTAAAAAGTAAGTATTTGTATATTATACTGCTAATTAGGTGGGTTTAGGTTTTGTATTTTAATACATATTTGTAGATAGACCGAGTTATGATCTTATTATATAAAGCTTGGTTCTTAAAAGTTGCTAATTAATATGATCGCGACACATAGCAATTATATATTTAAGATTGTGACATGTGTTAATTTATCTCATAATTAAAAATATATACTAAGATATTAACAAAAATAAATTTAATAAAAGTTTTTTATATATATTATTTAATAGTAATTTTCTTTTTTTAAATCCTAATCAAAAGATTATTGCAAAAGATTCTTTGATAATAAGATATTGTGACTTGTGTTTAAATATATAATGATTAAAAATATATATAATAACATAATAAAAACAAAATTTGAAACAACTACTTTTAAAAATTATTTAATAGTAAAAACGATTTTTTTAAAAAAAACTTTAGTAGTAATTGTTTTAGAAATTTTCCTTTTTCAAAATCCTAAAAAATAGATTTGAAAACAATTTATTTAATATAATTTTCTTTTCTAAACTTTTAATGAAGATATAATTATAAAAGATTATATTGAGCTTGGTTCTTCAAAATTGCTAATTAACATGATATGACACATGGTAGTTATATACTAAAAAATGTGATATGTGTTAAACTATATCATAATCAAACATATATATACTAAATTAATAAAAACTATTTTTCTGAAAAATTAATTATAAATATTATTTAATAGTTATTAATATTATTATTAATATTATTATTATTATTATTATTGTTATTATTATTATTATTATTATTCATCATAATATTTGTATTAAAAGATACTAAAATAGTGAGTTATAAAAGATAAACATTAATTTTTATGAAAAAATGTTTAAAAAACGAATTGTAAAATCCTGCAAGTACAATAAATTATTTAAAAGAAACATGAAGAAAAACTAATTTTAAAATAAATAATATTACTTTTTTAAAAGCATAAATAAAACAAAATTGTAAAAGTACTCTTATTAGTTTCTTATATGTAAATAACTTACCCTTTTTAATAGATAATTGTATGTTAAAAAATTATGACAAAAAATAGCTGCAAATATTTCATATCTATATTTAAGTTTAAGCTTCCACAAATTATTTTAAAAAAAACCAATAGTATTTACATGAAAAGTATTACCTAAGTATTTTCTTTTAATTTCTTGATACAACTCAATTTTTTTATTATCCATACTACATCTTATGATGCTAGCATAACTTTTAATTTTGATGCTATTGTCGTACATGAGTATGTGTGATTATGATAAATATGTGTTTGTATGTATAAGACAAAATAAGTAAATAATTAAACAGAATATTTCTATTAAAATAAAATAGTTGTATAAAAATCTAAAAGAAATAAAATAATTAATTTCCTTTTTAAAATTCTAAATAAAATATAAAAGTAGAAGTAATCTTATTTTTCTTATAATTAACTAACTTTACTTTTTAATAATTTTGTGTTAAAAAATATAAACCAAAATTTCAAAATAAACATAGATCATTAAATTGTGAATGTGTTAATAAAAACTTTCATTATGTTAAAATAACTTCTTCTTTTCCTAGAATCTTAATAATTTCTTTTTTTTTCAAAGCGTGACCAAAGAGAATTTTAAAACTTTATTTAATAGCAATTTTTACTTCAAAAATTTAATGATAAACATCATAGTAACAATTATTCAATTAACAAGAAAAATTGTTAAAATATTAATGATATTGAAATTTGTTTTTGTTTTTTTTTTAAATTGCAACTTTTAAAATAGTTAATTCACTGGAAATAGTTATTTGATATAAATTATATTTTTCTTAAATCCTAGACAAATATAATTGTGAAAGATTATGTAATATTTGTTTTATTTTCTAAAATCTTACAAAACTGTAAAAGAATATTTGATAGTTGTTTTCTTTTTTTATAAAAAAAGTCCAAAACAAAAGAAATTTGTATAATATTTTTATGTCCTAACGAAAAGAGAATTGTAAAAATTTATATGATATTATTTGTAAGAGAGTGTTTGATGATGAGCATGATAGTAAAAATTATTTATTTAACAAAAGAAGTGTAAAATAAGTATTGATATGAATGGTAAAAATAGCAATTTTAAAAATATTTGTTAATAACTAAAAATAATTATTTGATGGAAAATATTTTTTTCTGAAATTCTACAGAGAAGATAACTGTACTAGGTTATATGATAGTAATTTAACTTTTCTAAGATCTTAAACAAAATTGTAAAAGAGTATTTAATATTGTTTTTTATTTTTTAATTATAAATAAATAGGAGATTTATAAAATAGAATGTTTTCCATTTTAAAAAAAAAATCATAGCAAAATAAAATTTTAAAGCCTTATTTAATTAAACATTAAATTAATACATAAGAATATGGATAATGTTGTCATTAATTCGATTGGTGTATTTAACTTTCATTTCTTAACTTTTAGTTTAAATGTTTATGTATAGTATTTTCTCTAATCCTAAGTATAAAGTTTATAACAAGTCATCTATGTACCATGGTAATAAAATAGAAATATTAACTTAACCTTATGTGTGAAAACAAGTTTTAGTTATAAAATAAATCTCAAACAACATATGCAAAAAAATAATCATAATACTATAATAAAATGATTTATTATTTTATGGTTTTTATTAAATTAAAACCGCAAACAAAATCCGTTGCAACGCAACAGGCTCATATCTCGTTTTATATAAATAATAGAAATCGTTATTCTTAGTTATTTTTGATGGCATAACATGTGATCAAATAGCAATTAAAAGTTTTGTAATGTTCCTCAATCAATTTATATTACTACAAATTTTGATTAAAAATTAAATATAGAAAAGTGATTACAATGTGTTTTTTTATCCAACAAACAAACCAAAGAGAAGGAATACAATTCATACATTCCTTCATAAGAAAATCAATACAAACATATAAATCAATAATTTTGTTACAAAATTTTATAACATTAAATGGACGTTTTTGTGTATGAATGTTGTTTAAACAATATCCACTTCTACAACGGGCAGGGTGACGATGTGGGCGACGTTAAGCTGCATATTAGATAGCAATTATCTGTTAATATATATATATTTTTTAATTTGAGAAAGTATATTTTATTACCATGTATAAATACTAAATAGCATATATTAAAAATAAATCTGGAGAAAAAATTCTTACTCTAAGAAACTTTTCCAGCAAGAGTCACTTGTTTCATCATCAAGGAACTTCTCCCAGTCCTCTAGGACATCTGAAGCTGATGAGTGTTGAGTCGTACCACGATATTTTAAACCGGATGTTTCAGGAGAAACCGATATCAAACCAGTAGATGGGATTTCACGTAATTGATCACCACAATAACCCGGCATCATGTCGGGTCCGGTTTTATAATTTACCTCAGTGGTAGTATTGGTACCTGGTTTAGCTGATTTCAGATTCTCCTGAGAAACCGTAACCAAACCAGGAAGCTGGTTATCTTCAAAACCATCCCAGTCATGTCCAAAAGATGGCATGAAATCTTCATTGTCACTTTTGTTTATGAAAACCTGTTGACCACCAATAGCATTCAGTTGTCCAGCCCCCGGCTCCGGTTTAGGATTCACTGAATTTGTATTGAAATCATTGACTACAGGCTCATGTTTAGGAATCAATGAGTTGGTACAGAAGCTATTGATGTTTGGTACGGCTTTGGGGGTTATCATTTGAAGCATTTTATGGATTAATTGGAGTTTGAGATGATTTTCCAAAGCAGTGTTGTTGTTGAAGAGGTTACTGTTACCAAATTGCCCATTACTAAAAGCCGCCGCAAGCATTTGAGAAACGTCGAGTATAGGGGTAAGATCGTTGGTTCTTGGCTCGTGCGTGGTTGGATCAATCCTCATTTGCAACATCTTCTTCCTCATATGAGTGTTCCAATAGTTTTTTATTTCGTTATCTGTTCTTCCTGGTAGATGACTCGCAATCTTCGACCATCTGTAGAATAAATGTCAAATTTAATCGTTACAACCAAAAACCAAAGATTAACATTTTTTATGGTAAGAGATCTTAAATTGAAGACTAGACTTCTAATAATCCTATAGTCCCTCCGTATCACTCTAAGTGATGTTTTAAAGAAAAACAAATTGTTTCATTGAAAGTGATGTTTTCAAGTTTCCATGTAAAAAGTAAATGTAATTTTATGTTTTTGACTATTTGTATTCTGCAGTATGATTTTCTATTGGTTGAATTATATGTATTTATTGTTGTTTTTAGACAAGCGAGAAAAATTAAATAAAAATTTGTAATTTCCTAATCGGTGTGCAAAAACCTTAAAATCCACTTATTTTGATACAGAGGGAAGGAGTAATAGATAAAAAAAAAAAATAGAAAACGGGTCACCTTCTAAGCATTTTAATCAATA
This sequence comes from Brassica rapa, assembly GCF_000309985.2. Classification (NCBI taxonomy): domain Eukaryota; kingdom Viridiplantae; phylum Streptophyta; class Magnoliopsida; order Brassicales; family Brassicaceae; genus Brassica; species Brassica rapa. Next base: position 10,868,648 of record NC_024802.2, read on the forward strand.
ATTGTTAATCATTTGTAAGCGCAAACGATTAACGTATTTTTTTGACATCACACAAACGATTAACGTTAAAACGTCTAATATGCATTTCGCATAACTATTTTATGAAAAATGGAAAATGTTTTATATTTCAAAATTATGAAAACATGCAAATGGAAACAGATAAACATCGTTTTGAAAAAAAAAATAGAGACGTAAATCATTAGTCGATGCTAAAGAGTCTCATAAAAGAAAAAAAAAATACTAATTCACAAAAAGGTATTACTTGTTGCCAAGAAGGGCATGGAGTCTAACGATATTACTCTCTTCTTCGTCGGAGAACTCGCCTCGCCGGATATCAGGCCGGAGATAATTCATCCACCGGAGACGACAGCTCTTACCGCAGCGGTTAAGTCCAGCGAGCTTTGGAAGCGACCGCCAATTCCCATAACCCTTCTTATTTATATAAGCCCTGAGCTTATCATCTTCTTCGGGCATCCACGGTCCTTTCTTCACGTCTTTGTCTTGATCGCAACACGGTGATCTTCCCATTTTTTTCTTAAGAACCCTAATTTTATTAAGGATTATTGAAGATTTGATTCTTTCTTTCGTAGCTATCTACGGTCTATTGTATGTGTATATATATACATGTGGGAAAAGGAGCCATGACAAAACTAAAGTTTTATGCATTCGTCACGATTTTATGTAAATATTATTTCTCACAGTGTGTGACAAGTCTATTAGTCTACAATATACGAGTCATTCAACAAATAAGTTAAATAAGCAATATATTTATACCAAAAATCAAGATTAGGTAATGATAATATGATGTGTCATGGCGTTCGCAGAGTAATTGTGGGGATGATATTCAAAGAAAGAATTTGCATATAAAAGAATAAGAACAATATATACTTGTTAACCCTTGTTTAAGAAGCAATATATAGTTGTTAATGGATTTCGTTATTGGATTTGGTATATAAATATTTGCCCTTGCGTAGCTTGAAAGTTGAAACGAAAATGCATATAGTTCGTTAAAAGAACTCTAGCTGATAGTTCAAAAAACAAAAAGAACTCTAGCTGAATTTGTTACGTACGTTTACTTCTAGATGTACTATACAACAAACTATAGTATAATTTCGCAATCTAAACCCAGCTGATCTTATTGACATTAGATTTACATTTTCAAAATTAAATACATCTGAAAACTCTGAATCTTTCCTATATTATATATATTTTTTGTATCAAATCTTTCATTACTTTAAATTCAAAAGCATATAGAGTTACTCATCCTCATAGAGAAAGAAGATTCAAACAAAGCTGTCTTGGTAAACCATCATCAACAACATTACAACTTGTGGGGATAAAATCGAAAGAAATAGAGGTAAAAGACCTACGCAACACACGGATGTCATAGAAAATGCATTTGATTGAATTCCAACAAGAGAAAAAAGTAACCATAATCTAACATGTATACCATCTATCTATATATATAAAGTAGACATTTTTTCCTTCTTTTCACATGTGGAAAATGGGTTTGATAACATGTGTTTTCATATTTTTTCTTTTTACATTTTATATCATTTTTCTTTTAGATTATTGCAATTTAGCTTAACATTTTCTAATTGTGTATTATCTAATCCTTCTTGCACTAATCATCACCACATAAAATCTAATCATCTATTTTATTGGTAATTTGAAATTCAATATGAATAAAGAAATAAATAAAATAATATAAATATATTTTAAATATTTAATTTATTATCAACTAAAAATAACATAAACTTTCATTATATTATTATTTTTTACTATTTTACAGTATTTTATTTACAAATTATATTTTTATTTTTACTATTAAAAATTATAAAATAACCAAAATAAGAATAATAAACTAGAGCAAACACATAATCTAACCCTAAAACCTCCACAATCATAAAGAAAACTAAAATGACATAATAACGCTAACTCAATAAAGGTCTGAAGCTGAAAAGAGATCGAGAACCAAAACCAACTTACCATAGAGTATCTTGGCCAGAACAAGCATAAGTTAGAGAATGGTCGAAAGATAAAATCTGAGACAAAGCAATCTCCGAACACAAAAAAGCACAATCAAACACTAACACAAAGAACCAAGAAAAACGCCAGAGGAAAAATAATCACCGGAAGACTAAAGTCACCTTGAAGCAAAGAAATATATGCCTAAATCACTGGAAGCACAACCAGCAGCCAAAAGGTAAGAACCATCTCATAAACTAAACAAGCATAGACAAGATGTCCATGCCAACAAAAAACCACACAGCTCTAGATATAAAGGACCAAAGCTCCAAGAGACTGACTTGGCATACCCATACCAAGGAAAAGAGAGGAACAAGATAAACAAGCTGAGAGAGGGAGACTGGAAGGTAAACACCGAGAAACAAGGCCTAAGCTTAACACCAGAGACAACCATCTAAGCCAACTGAGCATACACAAAGGAAATCACTATCCAAACTTGGATTGGCAAACATAGCGAAAAGGAGAACCACCAAAGATGCAAACAGTGATGAAAGCTGCATCAACGAAAAAAATTCAGCAAACCATAGAACAATCCTCAAGCTATGAAAGAGAGCATAGAAGTCAGATCATCAAAAACCACATCTTAAAACTCAAGACGAGCAAGGACTATCAACGACAAACCAACGACGACAGAAAGACAACATCAAAGAAGACTAAACTTTTTTCCAACCCAAGGGGATGCAGCTCCTAACATAATCCAAAGAAGAGGAGTGCCAATATTGACCTGAACAGCCTAAAACGCATGAGAAACAACCGCACAACTGGGAACTCATAAATCTGATCTACAACAGATATTCGATAATCTCACAGGAGAAAAAGGCGAGGAAGAACAAGAGCACGAAGGTTAGTCTTTTTTGGTGATGGTGAGAAGCACCGCACACCGGAAAGAGAAACGAAATACATAGATGGTGACGGCTCACAGTCGAAATATGGAGAGAGGGCACAAAACACTTAAAAGAATAATGTTCCAAAATATTATAAAATACAATTTTGAAGTCGAAACCATTAATATTAGAATCAACAAATTCATAAAATTTATTGAAATTTAATATAGAAACTAACTTCACTATTAACAATTACTACTATGCACACAACAACATATTATTGAAGAAAAAACACATAATATATTAATATATCACCTACTACTACATAACACAATAAAAACACCAAATAATTTTTTAACAAATAAAGAAAACAACATAATTACATTATCAAAAAATTATACTTAACAACAATGAAATAATATTTCACGCGAAGCAAGGACACGTCCCTAGTGTCTTTAAAACTTGCGATTAGCGCATCAGAGACAACAACTTTCAAGGTTCATACTTCCGTAGCAAGGCAAAAGGGGGGGGGGTGTTGAGATGATCATTTCTTAATAATTATGCATGCATTATTGTGAAAGCTCCAACCCATTTCGCGTTTGGGTGAAGGGTCTCACCTACTGAGAATGCCTTATTTTCTGCTTTCACATGAAGTATTGTAATTTGGAAAGGCATTTAACTTGCCAAATACATTGTTTCTAGTTGAATTTATCCACTGTTTGGATTGTAAAGCTCAGCTTGGCAAGGGCATAACCGGTTTTGGTGGAATAAATCCTTGATTCCAACTCGGCATCTATGTCTTTGGATCTCAAAGCCAGCTTTAAAGTCTGAATCTCTTACTGAAGTAAATCAAGTTTGATCACATCCACCATACATTCTCTTGTTGTTAGGTAGATCAGTTCATTGACAAAGAGGTTATCATGTCCTCTGGAAAAGTAAGGTCACATAGGCCTAAATGGTTGGATCTTGGACATCCATGTCTCATTCCATATACTGATTTGGTTACCTCTACCCACCACCCATCCTAGACCTTTTTGTAGGACCTCATGTCCAGCAAAAATGGCCCTCTATCCATGTGATGCATTTTATGGGGCGGAACAATTGAGTAAAGATGCGTGCCTACAGTACTTATCCAGTAGAGTCCAGCCCAATAAATAGAGAAGTTCTTTTAAGATAGTATATATGGAGTCATTAAAGATCTCAATATCTCTGAACCCAAGATCTCCCACAAACTATAGAAAGGTTAATTTATCCTAAGATACCCAACAAAGCTTCTTCATCTCATGTTTCACGTCCCACCAAAAGCATGTGAGGACCAACTAGATTTTTTTAGGACTTAGGTAATTTGATGTAGGAAATAACATAATTCGGTATTCTCACTAATACTGCTTTGAGGGGTACCATTTTGTCTGCCCTGGAATAAAAGCATGTCCAGATGTGAGACCGTTGCCTCACTCGGTCCACAATACTAGCAAAGATGTCATGCTTCTGTTGTTCAAAATGTTTGGGTATTTCCCAATTCCACCTTCACAAGAGACGTAGAGCTCCCTCTTAACTTGGTTTTAGTCTCTGAGCCAAGGACGTTTTAGAAAAAAAATTATGGTTGATTTAGTCATGTTTTTGCATTGTCCTGAGGCCTTCTCATAGCGGAGGAGAATAAAGATTAGAGCTCGAACACTAGCCGGTACGATTTACCAAAAAACATAACGTCATCGGCAAAACAAGGTGACTTATCGGATAGAATTAGCATCCATTCTTCACCCTTAGAAGGGAGCCTACTTCCTAGGCTTGTTTGCATAAGCTTAAGAGTAGCTCCGTGTATAGTGAAGATGTACAAATAAATGGGGTCTCCTTGTCGGATCCCACGTGACAAGTAGAATTTACCATGCGGCATCCATTAAAGAAGAAGGAATATGAGATAGACGAGACAATTATATTATCCATGAAAGCCAAATCTCATGGAAACCCAGTTTCCTTAATCAATGACCTATGACCCTTTAGATATCAACCACACATGAGTCTCATTAAATCTTGGGTTCAGGGAGCTAGACTTAAGATGTACATTATCATTGGATACATTTTCACCAATAATGTCCCAAAATAATGGTAGAAGCCAGCAAAGAATTCGCCAGGCTTTGGTGCTTTATCTGGATAGATATGTAACATTGCATGTTTGATTTCCAAGTCGTCGGGAATGATCCTGATTCATTTTTCGAGCAACCCTTTTCTCTAGTGCATTATTATTTACTACACTCAAATCTTGATTTTGTTAAGAGGTAAACAATTTGTCCTTCTTCCAAAAAAACATTTCCATTTCGTCTTCAATAACCGAATATTTATTTTGGGTTCTACAGCCTCTTTTATATTTGGAAGAAAGTTTGAATAACGGTCTACATCGTTTACCACTGAATTATGCTTCTCTGCCTCTAAAAATGTTCATGCTCTTCATACATTTTTTGCGACATCTTGGTCAGCGACTATACTAATTGGGGATCTGGAAAGTTGTTGAATAGAGCTTGTTCCAGCCAGTTTTGATTTTCCAGAATGATTACGGATTCATTTGGTTTCTTCACCCACTCCATCAGTTGGGTTCTAATCCGGATTATCTTGGATAAAACAAAATCTGAGTTACCTACCTTCCAAAATTCCTCGAACAGTTCACGAATTTAGGATTATCACACAACCGACTATCAAATTAGAACACACCTTTTTAGCTTAAAATTTTATCGAAGTGATTCAGAATTGGTTGGTGTTATATTCCCTCAAATTTGAGATACTTATTTTTATTCACAGGGAACATCTCCATCAAGACTACACTGGTGATAGTCTTGTTGAGATGAGACTGTATGAAGTGAAAATATCTTATCCCACGTTAAAATAGAGAGTTCCGGAATATTGAAAATCACATAATCTATTTTGTAAGAAGAAATTGCTAAAAGAAAAAAAATTCTAATATGTTTTATTTGGTCAAATCCCATATATAATATATGTTTACAGTTTTGCTATATATTTAGGTTAGACTTTATAGTTTGAAGAAAATGGTACAAACTATGATGAAAAATTTGCTTAAATGCATACTAATAAATTCCATAGTTAACTTTTTTCATTGAATAGTGTATATAGGTAATATTTAATTCAGTTATGCTTAATAATGTTCTCATTGCAATCTTCATCAAAATTGGAATCTTGTATTTACCATTATGTGATTGCTTCCACCGCATTCAAAGAAGTCTCTACCTGCTTCATTTCTCATGGTTAATCAAAGCCTACTCTTTCTCTTATTCCTCCTCCATTTGAATTCAAAAGAATACTGTTCTTCTAATTCTCCTAACCGAAACATTCCGGGCTTCTATGCATGATTTGGGATTTTTGCACTGAAATTTAAATTGATTTCTATAAACTTTAATCATTTACGCAAATAAAAATAATTCACCAAAGGCTGATTTGACTTCCGTTAAGATGACCAATGGTATCATAATATATAACTTTTTGTTTTTTTATACATATTGGTTACGTTAAAATGTAAATGGAACTGTATTTTTCTATATATATGTTGTCTCAGTTTCTGATTATTAGATATGTATACATAAATTTGATTAAAAATATGTATGCATAAATATAACTTATTTATGAAAGTTAATCTGTATTGTTAAAAAAATTGCATACTGCTTAATCTTTCAGTTTGATTACACAACAATATTGTCAGTATGTATGGGTGTATATAAGAAAAGGGACAAATGGTAGAGATTTCAAAGTAATTTACACTATATTCAATACAGATTTAGATGATCCCTCTTATACAATATTTTCAAAGTAATTTACATTATAAGGTAATTCAACTTATTCATTTGATTCATTTTTAAAATCTCGAGGTTTCCAAACATGTATTCGATAGCGTGAGGAACACATAAACTGGAAAGTGGATTATATGAGAAGGTGTAACCACAAAGTTGATATTAAATATTACGTTGTATTATACTATTGGACATTTAGAAAAATCTTACATGTAACAGAATCTTTGTTGTTTTCAAATGAATGAGATGGATCGCGACAAATTAGAAGAAACATAAAACGAAGTTTCCTATGGTTAGAGTAATCGTTGATTGTAATTTTTAATAATGAGGTTTCACTCTCACAGAAGATCTTTGATTATATACTTTTTTGGTGTAAATGTTAAGCTTTGATTATATACTTCATTACTATGTACTTGTGATCGTTAATTAATTTCATGGATTAAAGGGTCAATGTTCAGGCTTGTTTCACATTGTCAAATTAAAACCCAACATCTACCAACTTTCTGTTTATTCGTTGACTATATAAACAGTCGACTATATAAACTAAGGTTCCATATAAGTCGCAGCATATCGTATACAAAATTCATATCCTATATTTATGTGACACTGTCAACGAGTGTAGCTAAGCCATGGCCAAAATTCCAGGTAAAATTATTGTTACGACACAGAGATATTATTCAAGTTAAATAGTTTAAATCTGAAATCAATGGTGTCATTCTAATGGTCCGTATCGAAAATAAACTTTCGAATACAATAACATAAAATTAAGGAATTTTTTTTGTTGAAAATTACACCTTTTCTTAAGTTAAATGACTAAATTATTCTAATTAGAAATTTATAGTTATATTAATAATGTAAGCTAGAATAATATTTAAATTAGAATTAAAATTAAATGACAAGTATTCATAATAAATAAACATAAAAAGTTTTTGTTTACTGATTTTGTTTTTATGTTTAAATTAATAATTTAATTTGGATTTACAAATGTATTTAGTTTATAAAAAAAATTGCTTTTATAAATTTTAGTTACTTCTTTTTACATTGTACTTAACTTTTTCATACCTGAAAGATGATGGTATTTTGTAAATCGGATACAAATTCCCTTATGCTATAATATGTACATATACCCTTATGTTATAATCTGATACAAATTATGTGGTGAGATTTTGTATGGGACACTGGTCAATTGTGTCAAAATGCCAAAAATATCAGGGACACTATGGTCAATAAAGTAAGATGAGTATGGGACAAAGTTTATAAGCTCTTATCTCACTTTCTTGGAAATCAAGTATATAATTTGGTAGATGGGAAAATCTTGGAAAGTTCAGTTAACGTGTAAAAATTATTTGAACGACCAAAGGTTGATCTATACGTAAAATTATAATACAAACAAGTTCTATAAAATAGGATAATTGCATAAAAATATCCATTTGCAAAATTTTCTCAAGAGTTGTCCTATATTAAAGATAAACAACCGTGATCGTGTCTCTTGGTCTCGGAGACGTATATGTTTTGGTTATTTCCAGCAAAACAAAACAAACATTAATTGTCATTTTATAAGTTGTCGTTACATAACGAATACATATCTTAATTTGCCAACACTGAAGGTTTTTTTTTCACTGGTATTTTTTTTTGTTAAATAATTAAAACGAGAAAACATAAAAGCACATAATAATTTAAAAAGAATTCCGAATGTGAATGCACGTTTCATCAAATAGACAAAAAAAATTAATGCTAAACTCTATCTAAATTTGTTTCCGATAGAAAAACTCCAGTTTTACTTTATGTAATAAAATAAAAATAAAACTTTATGTAATAGATGCTCCCTTTAATTCTGCCCCTTAAACATTTAGTCTATAACATAAAGGGCATTCGAACATGAACCAAACCTATAAAATTCAAACCGACTCCGATCTTTTATGTTTAAATATTCAAATTGAGTTTAAACCTTATGTTCGCCAAATCCAAAACTCAAAACAAATGAGTTCTTAAGACGAAATGTCAGAATGCGGTCAATACGAACTAAACCTTCACAGAATCGGGGGAAACCATGTGTTTAAGTGAGTAGATAATGCACAACTTGAAAATTTTGAATTTTTGATAGAATTATGGTGCTTGAGAGAGTTTTAGAGAAAATTCTAAAAGTGAGTTGTTTATTTTTAGCTTACCATTGACTTTCAGGTTGTTTCATCTTGATTTTGGATTATCCGTAGAATGTTCAAAATTTTATTTTTAACTGTTGTTCCAAAACTTGATTCTTAAGGCAAAGTAAAAGAAGCAATACGGTTTTACTATGTTTGAACAGCCAAAACAAAGTTAAAAAGGTTTGAGTATACCTTAAGACGAGTTAAAAAAATTAAGAAAAAAAGTTTCTTAGCTACACGAAGTTTACTATAATATGATGGAAATCATCTAATGTATGAGAATGTGTCAACAACTACACGAAGTTTATATTAATACATGTCACACGTATGAAGTAAATAATAATACGGTGGCAACATCATAATCGGGTTTAATTGATTTTAAGCTAACTTGATGGGGTCAATCTGTAATTTACTAAACTTAATAAACTTAATGATTTATTAAGTTTAATAAACTTAATTGATTTATTAATAAACTTAGAAATTTAATAAACTTTAACTTAATAATTTATTATACTTAATAAATTTATTAAACTTAATAATTTAATAAACTTAAACTTAATAAATTTATTAAACTTAATAATTTATTAAACTTAATAATTTATTAAACTTAATAAATTTATTAAACTTAAATTTTTTTTATTAAACTTATTAAACTTAATAAATTTATTAAACTTAAGAAACTCAATAAATTATTAAACTTAATAAATTTAATAAATTTATTAAGTTTATCAAATGATTAAGTTTATTAAGTTTATTAATAAATGATTAAGTTTATTATAAATGATTAAGTTTATTAAGTTTAATAAATTTATTAGTTTTAATAAGTTTAATAAAGTTATTAAGTTTATTAAGTAAGTTTAATAAATTATTAAGTTTATTAACAAAATCAATTAAGTTTATTAAACTTAATAAATCATTAAATTTATTAAGTTTAATAAATTATGGATTGACCCCATTAACTTAGCTTAAAATCAATTAAACCCGATTGTGATGTTGCCACCATATTATTATTTACTTCGTACAAGTGACATGTATTAACATAAGCTTCGTGTAGTTGTTGACACATTTTCATACATTGGATGATTTCCACCATATTATAGTAAACTTCATGTAGTTAGGAAACTTTTTTCCAAAAATTAAGCCAATAAACATCATTAGACAAGCTAAGTCGGGCCAAGTTCAATCATTCTCTTATGTTCTCTTTATGGTTATTCTAGTGGCCTTTTAGGTGACTTACATTTTTGTTTGTTCTGTCCAATTTGTCTGACAGTTACTACATGTCTGACAAATACAAAACTTATTGCATCAAACCCAAGTAAGATAAGAGAAATGAAGAACACATAAATTGTTACTGCAGTTACAACTACATCCGTTGGCAGAAAGGAATGAAATTCCGAAGGTGGTTTGGGTGGGCACTACAAGAAAACGTATCTTTACCGAGGAAGTTTAACGAGGAAAACTATTCCTCGTAAAAAAACGTTGATTTTGCGAGGAAATTACGTTGAGAAAGAAAAGCATCGTTATTTCGTCGTAAGGTAACGACAAAAAAAATTCGTCGTAAAGACGATGTAAACTGACGTGGCTTTTACGAGGAAATAATTTTTCCTCGTAAAAGCCACGTAAATTTCGCGAGTGCTTTACGACGAAATATTTTACGTGTACTTAACGAGGAAATTTTGAATCCACCAACTTGGTAGGTGGCTCACGTTTTTTTTTTGGCCATACAATTAATTTTCGTCGTAATTTCATAGTAAAATTACAACTACCAGATTCGAAATTTTCTATAAATATGGATGTTGGAACATCATTTTAAACACACCAACAACAAAAAACGTGAAAGAAAAAAAAATGGCTGGCTCTGGGACTATTTACGAGTTGCGGAATTGGATGTATATGCATAGAGATGCTAACGGGAGAGTGACGAAAGAATACCTTGCGGGGCTGGAGACATTTATGCACCAAGCAGATTCAACACCGCTCGCCCAAGAAAGTGGTAAGATGTTCTGTCCTTGTCGGAAATGCAACAATTCGAAATTGGCAAACCGTGAAAATGTTTGGAAGCATTTAATAAATAGAGGTTTCACGCCAAATTACTATATCTGGTTTCAACATGGGGAAGGTTATAATTATGATCAGAATGAAGCTAGTAGTAGTAATAGCAATTTTCAGGAAGAACCGGTTAATCATCATTTGCATAATGAACATAGTTACCATCAGGAGGAGATGGTAGATTATGATAGAGTTCATGATATGGTAGCTGATGCATTCGTAGCTCATGATGAAGATGAAGAACCTAATATAGATGCAAAAAAGTTTTACGGAATGTTAAACGCGGCGAATCAACCACTTTACAGTGGTTGTAGAGAAGGTCTCTCTAAATTGTCGTTGGCTGCTAGAATGATGAATATTAAAACTGATCACAATCTACCTGAAAGTTGCATGAACGAATGGGCGGACTTGTTTAAAGAGTATTTGCCGGAAGACAATGTGTCTGCTGATTCTTATTATGAGATTCAGAAATTAGTTTATAGTCTTGGGTTGCCTTCGGAGATGATAGATGTCTGCATCGACAACTGCATGATCTATTGGGGAGATGATGAGAAGCTAGAAGTATGTCGATTCTGCAAGAAGCCACGATTCAAACCGCAAGGACGGGGACGTAATAGGGTACCGTACCAAAGGATGTGGTACCTACCAATTACAGACAGATTGAAAAGATTGTATCAATCAGAGCAGACTGCTGCAAAGATGAGATGGCATGCCGAGCATACTCAGACGGATGGTGAGATGACTCATCCATCAGATGCAAGAGCCTGGAAACATTTCAACAAAGTACATCCGGATTTTGCTAGCAATAGCCGGAATGTGTATCTCGGATTATGCACAGATGGATTTAGTCCGTTCGGAATGTCAGGGAGACAATATTCATTGTGGCCAGTCTTTCTTACGCCATACAACCTGCCACCGGAGATGTGCATGCAACGGGAGTTGCTATTCTTGACGATATTGATACCTGGTCCGAACCATCCAAAAAGGTCCCTGGATGTTTTCCTACAACCACTGATAAAAGAGTTGAAGGATTTGTGGTCAACAGGGGTGAGGACGTATGACTGTTCAACGAAGACGAATTTTACGATGCGAGCTATGCTTTTGTGGACCATAAGTGACTTTCCTGCATATGGGATGTTGTCTGGATGGACTACACATGGAAGATTAGCTTGTCCATATTGTAATGGAACGACAGATGCGTTTCAACTGAAGAATGGTAGGAAGACAAGTTGGTTTGATTGTCATCGTCGATTTCTTCCCATTGGCCATCCTTACCGAAGAAACAAGAATTTGTTTAGGCACAAAAGGGTTGTGAGAGACACTTCTCCACCATATCTAACTGGAGAACAAATTGAAGCACAAATCGACTACTACGGAGCTAACGAAACAGTTCGTTGGGGTGGTAATTGGCATGTCCCTCGTAATATGCCTGATTCTTACGGTGTTCATCACAACTGGCACAAGAAGAGTATATTTTGGGAGTTGCCATATTGGAAGGATCTTCTTCTGCGACACAACCTCGATGTGATGCATATAGAGAAGAATTTCTTTGAGAACATCATGAATACAATATTGAATGTCCCAGGGAAGACAAAAGACAACATAAAATCGAGGTTAGACTTGCCGGATATTTGCTCAAGAAGCGAGTTACATATTAAAAGCAATGGACAAGTTCCTGTTCCGATATTCAGACTGTCTTCAGAAAAAAAGTCGGTGTTGTTCAACTGGGTGGCATCAGAAGTGAAGTTCCCCGATGGGTATGTTTCAAATCTCTCTAGATGTGTTGAAAAGGGTCAAAAGTTCTCTGGGATGAAGAGTCATGATTGTCATGTCTTTATGCAACGACTACTGCCCTTTGCATTTGCGGAGCTACTTCCAACAAACGTACATGAAGCACTTGCAGGTTCGTAGTGTTTTATATCACAATAATTTTATAACGGTCTAGTTTTCAAAATAATATACGACTAACAATGTGTTTAATTGTTTTTGGAATATAAAAGGCATTGGAGCATTTTTCAGGGATCTGAGCACACGCACTCTTAAAGAAGAAGTTGTAGAACAGCTTCAGGAAAACATTCCCATCTTATTGTGCAACTTGGAGAAGATATTTCCTCCTGGATTTTTTGACGTCATGGAGCATCTAGCTGTCCACCTCCCATATGAAGCATTGCTTCGTGGACCTGTACATTACGGATGGATGTATCAGTATGAGCGAGCCATGAAATATTTGAAGGGAAAAGCAAAGAACCTCGCCAAAGTTGAAGGTTCTATAATTGCTGGAAGTTTGACGGAAGAAGTTTCTCACTTCACATCGTACTACTTTGCGTCAAAAGTACGTACCCGTAGAAGAGCTCCAAGAAGATATGATGATGGTGGAGTTGCGCCAACATATGCAGTTGCTGGTGTTCCAGAGATCTTTAGCCAGATTGGACGACTCGGTGGGAAGTCTAAAGATTCCAAATTTTCTAAATTGGTGAAAAGCGGGAGTATAAAAACTAGAAAAAAAGAAAAAAAGAAAGATACTGGAATTATATGTGGCGAGACTTAAGTCTCACCCACATAAATTCTAATATCTTCTTTTCTTCTTTTTTTTTCAAATATTTCTAATTTGAAAAGTATTTTGGTGAGGAGTGTGATTTGAGATAGGGTGTGTTTTGTGAGTTTGTGTGGGTGGTTTGAGAAGGAAAGTTGTGGGTATTTATAGAAAATAAAGGCTCGCTAATTCCTCGTAACTGGTTAACTCGTTAATTCCACGTAACCCTTTTCGTCGTAAAAACGTCGTTAACAAAAACGCGGGCCTTTGTATTTCGTCGCTATTTCGTCGTAACTGAAAACGCGGGCCTCTGTAATTCCTCGTAAGTTTACGAGGAAATTACGAGGACAAGTAATCTTATATATATCCCGAGCGAGCTCGCTCCGTCTTTCCTCTCCACTTCCTCTCCACTTCCTCCCTAATTCGTAGCAATGGTAAGTCTCCCTAATTCCTCTCTAGTTTGATTAGTTTAGGATAGATTAGGTGGTTAGTATAGGGAATTTAGATAGGTTTACGGATCTTATGTTATTTAGTGTTGATTAGGTGGATAGTTTTGGGAAGTATATGTTTACGAAAATTTAAAAAATTAAATTTTTTTTTCAGGTTCGAAAAGGTAGACTTACTGCCCATTACAGAGAGATGTTCGGAGAGCCGGGTAGTCGTTTAGACCCGTCGTCTTCTTCAGCTCCCGGTTCTTCGGGTCAGGAGACTGTCCCCGAGACTCAGTACACTCAGAGAGTCATTGGATCTCCTTCTTCTAGTGCTCCCCAGATGCCTCCTCCTCCTGTGCCTCCTACGATGCCGGCACCTCCGATGCCCGCGGCCGAGATTCATCCCGATTTGATGGTGCCTCCGAGTGCTCCTTACTCGCAGTACACCGTAGAGGACATTCTCCGTCTGCCAGGCAGAGAAGGTTTACCAGTCATCGACCCCGACCGACCGGACGGAACTTTATGGTATGTTTCATTATTTTTTTATTCTTTTTAAATTATTTTATAACTTTAAAAAATAATTGATATTTTAAATTTGTATTTTTCAGGTGGGGGATTGACGGATGTCTTGCATCGGACGTAACCGACACGATAAAAGGTTACTTCTCCATGGCACATCCGAACTGGAAAATGACGCCCCACTACGTCAGAAAGACGTGGTTCAAAATTTACGCTGTAAGTTCTATTAATTAAATATATATCTTTAAATTTTTTAATTATTTATATATATATTTTTTTCTGAAAAACTAATTAGAAATTATTTTTTCCAACAGCAAAAATATAATTGGGCCTTCGGGATCACTGAGAGGGTGAGGAAGAAGTTTGAAGCGAAGGCGAAAGTTCGCTTGTTGGACACGGTCTCCAACTGGAAGGGTGACTGGATCGTGAAGGGGTATGAGCGTGGCAAACCCGCTGAGCTCACCACGGATGTCTGGGATGGCCTCATCCGATATTGGCGTCTTCCTGATTCCATTAGAATCGCCCAGTCTTGCTCTAACTCCCGTAACACAGTCGATGAGCACGGGAACGGGCCGATGCTTCACACTACGGGCCAAAAACCTCACGCTGGTGTCCGTTTGGAAATGGTAATTAAAAATTTAATTATATTAAATTTTTAGTATATTTTTATATATATATTCTAATTAACAACTTTCTTAAATGTTTTTTTAGGCCAAAGAGACGGGAGAATTCCCGTCTCTTATGCAACTTTACGAGAGGACCCACAAGAACAAGGCGGGCCGATTTATAGATGGCAAGTCCGAACAAATCTACAACGATTTGGCTGCTCGGGTTGAAGAACGCCAGACCCAGCTGACCCAACAGTCCACCGATGGATTACCCGTCACCTTATCCACACCTGAAGTGGATAAGCTTTACGAGGAGGTAAATTTTCTAAAATTTTAATTTTTTTAAATATTCATTTAATTTAACTTTAAATTTTTACTAACAAAATTTATTTTTTGTTTTTAAGGTTGTCCCTAAAAAAAAGGGACGGACGTTGGGGATTGGTTCCGTCAACGATGTTCCGATAGCGACATCGTCTTATGTTCAGCGACGGGATGATGAAGTCGCTCAGCTGCGTAGGGAGTCCGAAGAGCTGCGTAGAGAGTCTACTGAGCTGCGTAGAGATTCTACTCAGCTGCGATCTCGTATGGGTGGACTCGAGGGCTTCTTGGACGTTGTAGCGGCCACAAATCCGGAATGGGCGACTTTGTTGAGGACCATGCGACAACAAAATCCTATCCCAGGCCAGTCACCGACCGACGACTCACATGCCGAGGCGGATGTTCAGGCGAGGAGTGATGAATTCTACGAGGCGATTAATTAACGACCACCCAAGTTCTTTTTAATTTCGGTTATTGTATTATGAATTCAAAACTTATTTATAAATAAAATATTTTGGTTTTGATTTTTTTAGAATTTTAATTTCATTAATAATTTAAATTATATTTATAATTATAATTTTTTATATTTCTATAAAACAATGAAACGAAGTAAATTCGTAGCTAATTTTGCGGCTTCTTTACGTGGAAGCTTAACGTGGTTTTTACGAGGAAACGTTTGGAAATCTATCAAGGTTTTTACGTTTTCTTTACGTGGAAAGTTTTCAAGGTATTTACGTCAATTTTACGAGTATTTATTTACGTGTGTCTTACGAGGAAAGATTTTCGTGGTAATTACGAGGAATATTAGCGACGTCCTTACGAGGAATCTTTACGTGGTCTTTACGAGGAAAATTAGCGACGTCCTTACGAGGAATCTTTACGTGGTCTTTACGACGAAATATCCTCCTTCGCTTTTACGACGAAATTATTTCCTCGCTAACTTACGACGATTTAGCGAGGATATATGCGTTACGACAAACATATAACGACGAAACGGGTTTCCTCGCTAATTCGTCGTAACACTGCTTTTACGACGAATTAGCGAGGAAAACTGCCCTCGTAAAACTTGTGTTTTCTTGTAGTGGGGATTTCTTGCACTCTAACTTTTCGTCGTCTAAACTCATTTGTCTTGGATTATCAGGTTCGCAAGCATAAATTTAAGTTTCATTCGGATATTAATACATAACATATCGGCTTTGGTTCATAATACAGTTTGGATTAAATATTCGTTTATATTTATGTTGTGAATTTTTAGTGCTAAAAATCCCAGTTAAGTTGGGCTTAAATAGAATTTTCTAAACTAAAATTTAACAGTAACATCATCTTGTTTAAAGGGTATTATAGACATAAGGTCTAATTTATTAAATAAAATTAAATTAAATATTTTCATGGTAAATTTCTAATTTAGAGGTTTCTACTCAAAAATATAAAAGCTTAGTTATAGAGGTTTTAGCTAAAAATCTTTATTATTAGTATAAATGGTCAAATGAATATCCCCGATTCTTTTAATATTGTGTTTTAATGTTAACTTTCTACTTTTATTGACTTGCTTGATGAAAACTTGATAAATGTATACTTTTTCAAAATAACTATTTCAGGTGTTTGTATATATAAACCTTGTCTGTATACATTAATAGTCCATTTAAAAAAAAAAACAATAAATTCGAACCAATTTTTCTTTTTAAAAAATCATCCTCCATTTCAAAATAATAAGTGTTTTAGGGGATATTTTTGTTTCAAAATATATAATGTTTCAACATTTTTGGGTAAACTTGTGAAACCAATTGTGTTCTACAGTTTTATAAATGATTGAAATTTTTTAGTTTGTATTTTTAATAATATTTTAGGAAAGCAGTACATTTTTTAAATTTCATACTTTTAGTTATATATTTTGCAATGGATAGGTATTTTATATTTTCTAAGAAAATTATTTGTTTAAGGGATATTTGGTCCAACAAAAACTAGTTTGGTTTGGCCAGTTTTAGACAAACTTAACTGAACACTCTGAACTGGTTGCAAGAATTGATTTTGATTCGGTTTGGTTCAATTATCTCTTTAGATTCAAAAGACATACTGTTTTGTCGAAAATTGAACCACAGCTTTTTTTTGGTCAGGGTAAAAGCCTCTTTAATTATAGAAAGATAAAGGGAAAGTCGAAAAAGCCACACGACCCAAGGAAAATAAAGCTGCGAATTGCATATGCCTTATTGAAACCTTTTTGACAGAACAAAAAAACAGCATAGTTGTCCCTTTAGTATAACATCAAACTTAGTTTGTCCCTTTGGTATAAGTTTTTTCGTAATTCCAAAATTAGCCTTTGATTAATCAAATACAATATAATTTAAACTACTTTAAATATTAAAAACGTAATTAAAAATAAAAAGAAAAATAATAATTAAAAAAACCCATTTCTCCGTAACCCTAGATCTAATTGTTTACTCCGTCTCTCTCGACAAACTGAGACGGCTACAGATGTGGATCCCTTCGAGAAGAAGTAGATCGTTCGGAGAAGAGAAGTCGGAGATACGATGGCTGTAGACGACCCTCTCAAGCCTGTTGTTGCTACCAAGGAAGCGAAACCTAATTATGTAGAGCATCTGATTGGACCAGGCGACGATGCGGAGGAAGGAGAGATCGTAGACGGAGATGTTGACAAATCGGGAAATCCACAGTTCCTGAATCGCATCCGTTGGAGCATTTGTGGACTTTCCACAGTTCCTCTTTTTATTCGTTGACTTTCTAACGAAAAGACGACTTGGGGAAGCTCCTTAGATCCGCGTTCACGTTCTCCACGGTCGAGGAGTTCTGGAGGTTGGTGCTTTAAAACAATCTTTTCGTTCTTCCAATAATTCTACAATCTGGGTTTTGGTTTGGATTTAGATTTCTCGAGGAAAGTTATGTTCTTTGTTGATGGGTTAGATCACATGAAGTCATCGTTCTTATCTGTTTCTGAAGAATTGTTTGTTTGATGTTTGAATTTGTAGCTACAAGCTTATATGTTAAGTTTTTAAAAAGATAGCGAAGATATTATATTCGATGTAAATCAATGTTTTACACCTTAGTATTTTTGTTGGTAACAGAAGATGAACAAAGAGTTATTTGGTTAGTGTTGGATGCTATTGTATTGCTGTGCACTCGTGTGTGTATATGCTTTCTTGTATTCTCCTTTCTTGAGAACCTTTCTCTCAATGGGAATAATGAACTTGTAGTTCGTTCTATTGGGAGACAATAGAAGGAGTTCCTTGATTACAACAGCTGCATTGGTTTCATCATCCATGTGGGAAGAGTGCTTGTCTTGATGCTAATTCAAAAGGCTTTTCTTTTGCATTTCTCAGTGTTTATTTTTTTTTGTCTGTATTGGCTTGTTTTCCCTTCAGGAGGATGCGACGAAGATGAACAAGTACAACCATACTGTTATCGATCTACAATTTGAGTTTTAAGGCTGACGGGCTGACCAGATTCAATGCTTCAGATCCGACACTGAGCACATGCTTGTTCGATATCACATTTTCACTTTGGTATATTTGTTACAAACTTAGTTATTTTCCATGTCAATATCAAGTTAGGCTTGTTCCTATACTCAAGCTTGATTTCTTTTCCATGTTTAAAGTTGTATTATATTGTACCAGATGCAATTGAATGTCTTGGTGTAGTTTAATGACAGTTACTATAGAAACGTTTCTTCCAATTTTTCAAACCCACATCTCAAGTTTAACCAATTCAACACTGCACGCACCCATCTAGAGATATTTGACCCGTATTTTGTTTATGAACAAAGATAAGTTTCTCCTAAATGAGACCCTAAACAAACCTAAATGGGACCCTTAACAAACCCTAAACGATACCCTAAATCACAACTGTAGTGGAACTTTAGAATACACAACAAATAGACCCTAAGGCAGTGAAATATTAATTCCTTAATTAGAATCGTCCCAAAAGTAGTCTAGAGACGCAAAGTTATCAAAATAATTTGTCTAATTCTCTTCCACGAGTTCATATCATGACTGAAATACAACACTCTTGACTATGTTTCTCATAAACCCGAGATTATGATCCAGCTCAGTCATAAAACCCGACCCGATTGAGATCCACAATTAACCTATTACCCAACATATGTAAGAACAAAAACTCAACTTTTCCCATTTTTTGTAGGTGAACCATCGTTATATATTTACAGATTTACTATGAAAGCAATTATACTTGATCATCCTAAAGGTCGTGTGTTCGACCTAAGACTGTCTTATTATAATTTTTAATCCAAAACACGAGCAAAAAATTCAAATTTGACGTTCGAGCTCGGGTCCCTTAGCCCCTATAAGTCTTTCCTTCACAAACTGAGCCAGCTACATATACAGTACCTGTAATGCAAATATATGATCTAACTAAACCTCCTACTACAAATATATACGTTTTAAGAAAGGAAGTTAGAATATATTTTTAACGGAAACTTCCATAATTTTTGCCAAAATCAAGTTTTCTTATCTGTAGAAGGTACTTTCTACACTGGGTAGAACCAAGACAAAAATCCCATAAGCAGATTCTACCTCACGTAGACGTTTGAGTATTGTCTAGATTTCGCATTCCGAGAATTTTAGAATACCTCATAAAAGTAGAAACTGCATTCTGAGAAAAAGTAGCTAACTTTACAGTTAGTAGAATTCACATTCCATATATTTAGAAGTTTAATTAAAAGTAGATTGTTCGTTCTAAAACAAGTAGATGAACTTGTTTAATCTGGAATTCAATTTCTACTAACCTATTTTCCGTAGAAGACGAAATCTACTTTTGGTAGAACGTAAACAAAAATTTTAATTTACCAAGTTTTTCAACAAAAAAAAAATACAAGTTTGTGTATATGGGTATTTTATCAATTGTTTCTATTTTTATAAAAAATTTTTGATTCATAAAACTATTTATTTCATTAAGTCTTAGAAATGGAAAGGGTAAAAGGGAGAAAAAATGGACAAAAAATGTTTTATACCAAAGGGACAACGATGCTGGTTTTTTGTTCCGTTTTGGCAATTTTCCCTAAATAAATTTGAACCTAGCAAACACCAAACATTAAACGGTGACCAGAAACACATCAAACATTCTGTAATGTGTCTTTGACAAAAAAAAAAAAAAATTAACATATAACATTTTGGGTAATTGTGAATGATCCAGACGGCATCAGACTGGTGTATTAAGTTTACACATGAAGATTCTAGCTCTACCAGCCAATGCATCTTCCGATTCATTTCAGAGATTAAATTCATTGTTTACTAGATTTTCAGTTAGGAAATCTAAAAGTCAATTTGTTTTGCAAAGACAAAGTGATACGCCATCAACCCTGACTACCAAACATGCGTTGTTTTACTTTCCAATGTTAGACCCATAGAAGATTAGAGTAATTTGAATGATCCAGAGCCAATACTCTCGATTGATGTGAAAATGTAGGTACATGTGGTGGTTGTGGTGATGATTCGGAGCCCCTGAACTCATGTACTTTTTGTGTGATACTATATATTTTTAGTCATATGAAAAGTTCTTAAACGTATTATCGAAAACGAAAAAGCTTGCTAGAGCAACTTGAAAATTTCTAAACTAAATTAAAATAACCCCAAAGTGTTGCACGCTGCCTCTGTCTTTTTGTTACCTTTAACAGAAGAGAATACATTTGATTCTATCTTAAATAATCTCTATATGTAATAACATATCTCTGTATATAAATAAGCTCAGTCCACCAAAAATTAGAGCGACTTTTTTTTTCTTTGCAGGCTTTCAGTTCCAAATAAAGAAACATTTTATTTTTAAAGGTAATTATATTGTTCCAGTTATAAATAAATTTATTCATATTTGCCTTCAGATCCAACTTTCGTTCCCTCTTTCGAATTTTTTTAAGTACCAGCAAAGTTTGGTTAATTCTTTCCCCCTCTATATATTTGTACCTCCACTCCTCTTACATCTCCACAAATCCTTGACAAAGAATAATTCTTCGGTTTCATTTTCCTCCCATCCAAATAAAATTACATACATATGTTTATTATGTTCCCTTTAAAACCGACGCATAAGCCATCCAACATTCATATTTAGAAGTCTTGTATACGTAACGTATGGAATAATAGTCGTGCCTGGCTCCCTGTATACCACAAGCAAACACCGATCTCTTATGAAATCGATCGCTAGTGGTGTATAGAGTAGTCAAGCATGACCAAAGCTTTTCTTGATATATAAGTACTTTGTCTTTGTAACGCATAATGTCTATAAAATTTCTGGTATATGTATACATGAATTATGTTTAGAAATTTCTGTTTTTTTTCATATGCATCTTCATTATTTTCTTAGCGTCCTTTATTTATTAATGTTTTATTTGGTATTAAGCAGGTATTAATGATATTACATTTCTAAGTGTAATGTAATGAAATCATAATTCAACTATTATATCCATATATTGTTTTTTCTATCTTTATGTTGAAAAATATAGGTGTCTCTATCTATCAGTGATTCCTGATCATGTATGTTTAATCACTAAACTTCTTACAAGTTGTAATTTATCATACTTATGCTGTCTCGCTAACTGTTCAATTTCTCTATTCACTTTAACAAAATCTTGCAATGATAGCTTTGCAAGGTGTGTACATGGATAGGACCTGCCAGCTATCCAAGAGGGTTAAGCTTTAGATTGAGGTAGAGGTTCTTCACAGAGTGGAAGTCTCTCTTTTTTTTTTTTTTTTTTTTTTTGAATATAATGTTAAATTTATTCAAAGAAAATGCTTTTGTACATCATGTGTAACGTTTGTGTTCTAAACTGAAAGAGATAAACTTTTCCTAAAGCATATTATTCTTGAGAAGCAAACCAGAGCTGCAGAAGAGCTTCAAGTCTGTTGTTTCCCATAGCGTCGATGGATAGGCATTTGTTCTTCACTTGGCGATCAACAAATCTGACCAGCAGTGCAGTAGGCATGGGGTTTGAGCCATGACGTCTTTCATTCCTTTCCCTCCAGAGAGTGTGAATGGTTGCTTGGAAAACAAATCGCACCAGAAATCTGACCCTGCAATCGAGAGTGTTGTTGACTAGCAAAAGAATCAAACTATCCCAATCAGCACTGAAGTGTGAACCAAGAAGTCCGCGTGTTAACTTGGTCCATGCTGCCATAGTATATGCGCACTCGAAGAATAGATGGTTGCGGGTTTCCACACTATGTTGACAGAATATACAAGCTGGATCAATGCTTGAATTCCATGTGTGCATACGATCCCCGGTTGTTAACCTGTTGTGCAGAGCTAGCCATGTACAGAAAGCGTACTTAGGTGTTGCATGCTGAAACCAAACCCCTGTGTGCCAGTAAACTGTCTGAGAGGCTTGTCGAGTGAGTTGCCATGTTTTCTTTGTGTTGAACAAGTTCTTGTAGGTCCCTTGTTTCTGTTGCCACAAAGGAATATCCTCTGCATCAACAGCCTTTAAACGCTGGTTCTCCAAGGTTACCTCAATCTGATTGAACACATCCACTCGATGATTCCTCTTGCGCCTGCTAAAAGCAGAGGCCACTGATTCCATTGCTCTGATACCCATATCGATACACCCCCTGGGCCCGACTACATCAAAGAGGCACCCCATATCCGACCAGACATCATGCCAGAAGGACGTTGATTTACCATTCCTAACCTCCATTCTGTGGAAAACCTTGGCCTTGTCTCTATATTTCAACAGTTTACGCCATATCCATGAACCTAAAGATGTATTCTCTTTAATAGACCAGAAGTTACCATTGCGTAGCAGATAGGTATGAACCCATTTAACCCATAGGGACGCCTGCTGGGATGTTAGACGCCATATGAGCTTCAAACTGCTTACCATGTTGGCCTCTTTCAAGGGACGAAGCCCCAACCCTCCCTCTCGTTTAGGGAGGCACACTATATCCCAAGAAATTTTTGCTTTTTTCGAGCTTAGCGTAGGGCCTGACCACAGGAAAGCAGAGCAGATGCTGTTAACTTCTTTAATGCACTTTCCCGGTAAGATAAAAGATGACATCCAGAAATTTGCAATGCTCATAAGAACCGAAGCAATTAGTTGGAGTCGCCCGGCCATTGATAGGAAGCGGTTTGTCCAATGGCTAATGCGTCTTCTGATTTGCTCTATAAGAGGCTGGTAGTCCTGTATGGCTGGAAGTCTCTCTTTTGCCTAGTGGGTTTGAAAGATAACGCATCAGTATGTTGTCTTTTCTTGTGCAACAAAAGAATATAGAACAACACATCAGTTTGCATTAAAACAAAAAAAGAACACCACATCCACATCTGTCTCACCTCACCTTCTCATGCATTTGTTCCTCTCAGATTTGTCAAATTTTTAAATTTTAAAGTGTTTTTTTTCCCTCAAATCATCGACATTGATTAGACGATGTTTCAGGGTATATCTAACTTTGTAAACATAAGAATTAATGTTTTACTTTTGGATGACGTAAATAAAAACCTTTTTACATTGTAAATTAATTAATGATTACTGACAGATTTATGGGATGTAAAATGAATTAGTGGTAACTTGACGTACTAACCAGATTGAAAAACATCAGTCACCTGAGTTACCTCAAATGCTTCTCCAATTGTTGATGTTCCTTACCACAGCTTCTTCCTCGCTACATTCATCGATTTGTTTCCTGATGTATGTCACTGTCCGGTATGAGAAGTCATCTATCTTGTTTTGATCGTACTGTTTCAGTGAGCATGATTATTTTCAAAGTGTAATGTGTTTGGTTTTGTGGCAGAGGCTGGGATTGCTCTTGGAGAGCTACAATCCTTGGTAGATCTTAATGATTTCATCTCAATGGCGACTATATTTCACATCGATGTACTCTCTGTGACTCCAACTCTAATTAGCCAGAAAAAGGCGTAGAAGAAGAAGATCAAAGGAAACATAAGACAACGCCCTTTTCTCATACATATGATGATAATGATGATGATGAAAAAAGCCTGTGTATATATCATTTAGAATGCTACGACCAATTTCAAAACCGAACATGTTCTCGACATGTTTGTAACTCAAAAATATACTTGAAAATACTACCAGTTGAGAAAAAAAGATACTACCAGTTTTGGACTTCCATTGTCTTGACAGTTCAAAGGTTCGATTTCCAAACATGCCTTTATAATGTGGGTTACTCACCTAGACCGACTTCCAATAAGGAGTACTGTACTTGCTAGCTAGATACTCAGAATCAAAATAAATTGTTGAATTTGTGACAATTATGCGAATCTAGAGATCATTAATTTATTCTTCTGATCTGAAGTGAGTGAATTCGGGGCTTCGCATTCAACACTTAAATGGCTTAATCTATTCGGCAGGGGTTGTATCTGACTTTATCCCATAAACTCTTGGAAGACTTGTTGGCCATGGAACTATACTCGGGATTTGTTATGTACGCAACACGAGGCTTCACAACACTGTCTCCTCAGTTCCACAACTAAATTGTAACATCGATATATGGTAGTGTATGTTGAATTGACTTGGACAAGTATGTCAGCAAAGTAAATTTATTTCTTTTGGTCAATTAAGTTAACCATTGAGTTGGATTAGTGGAAGAATAGATGGCCTATTGAAAAATGATTCTTGATATTGTATGAATGGGGGTAAAACATGAAAAATATGTGGTGTTTGTAGAATTAATAGCAAGTCTTTCGAGTATTCTAAAAATTAATTAATACTGACCATTGGCTATGTGATAAGCCTACAGGGCAAGTGCACGGATGTAGAAACCACTAACAGAAGCGGTTGGAGTGTTACATGAATATTTAAAGGAAATTAATCCACATAACCATAAAAAACATAAATTCACTAATTATCAAAAATCTTTCCCTCCTTCTACTTTCTTTTCCTATCTCTCTATCCTCTCTCTCTGCAAATCAAATTTTCCCTTTCTTTAGGTTATTTTACAAATAAACTCAATATTTAATCCATGATGCAGTTTTTGCCGAAATTAACCGCATTTTTTAATTGCAAAAATGGTTACGACACCTAATTCTCTAAACTTTTGATTATCTAAGCCGTGTTTTGTTTACATATTTTAGTAAGTCTTTACATACTTTTAAGAGGTGATATTCAAATTCACCTATATTTATTGGTGATTAGTTAGAAATATTAAAGGTTAGACAAATCTATATATATATAAAAGGGTTTGCTTCTCTCCTATGCTGCCACCTAGGATTCCAGCTAGAAAAGTCGTTTCCTAAAGATCTGACACGTGTCCATTGCCTTTAAACACACCGTTTCATTAAGTAATGTATTCAGGTTATTTCGGCTTCTTCTTTACGCATACATTTCAATGTGTACTTGGGCTAAGAAATCAGAAGGGTCTGTATTTAGAAGTACATGCAGCCCGAAAGCCCAATAAAGTGTATCCTAATTGTGTCGACAATAAAAAATGGAAATTTTAGGATCGGCCTCTACTTTGTTCTATGGCGTCTTCTTATCTTCCTCACTATCTCTGAAACCGCACGAGTTATGTGATTAATCATATTAATTCAATCAACCAGGACGGGGTCTTGAATGTGTGATTTACATCAGTGAGGCGGTGTATTGCGAGTATAAATTGGTCAGTATTTCTGCTCTCGAAATCATCATCTCTTATATATCTCTTTTAGTACATTTATATTCCGTGATATGGCTAATTTGAGAGTTTTTCTCCGAATTGAAGTCCGGCAGGTGTTCCTCTGTTGTCGAGGTTAAGTTGATGTGGTTCTGGAAGGCGTGGTGGGGAGATGTAAATGTAAGTTTATTCTTCAGATCTTGATTGTTGTGTATTCAAATAATTCCGGTGAGCTGCTTTCTGTTTATTGATACTGACTTCAATTGACCACCGTTTCAGGCTATTATTTTGCAAACCACCATTAAACTCTGACACTAAATGAATATCCGTAACTGAAGAATTTTTTTTCTAGGTGTTGAACATCAGAGAGGAGATTAACAATATAGTTCGGATTAAGAGTTATCAAAATTTTGATTTATGTGTCTCCAAACTAATAATTTGATTAATAAACAAATGGTTCTGTTTTCCAGGGAGAATCGTGTCTCAAGACGTTTCTCTTCGATGGTCTTGATGGACTTGAGGAAGGCCGCTTAAAGGCTTCCTCTTCGTATTCTCATGGTACAAGTGAACGGGCGATGATGAATCACTGGAGAGTCTGCATGACAGAGTTTAATTTCTAAAGTGAGTATTCTCTTTTCATATCTACAAACATCGACATTAGGATCTATAAATGTTTTATAATCTGTAATTCTTGATTATGAATTGGCTTCTGGTGTTAAAGGTTGGGAACGGATCTGAATTCTTAAGAGTATATCAACAAGGATTTGTATGTGTAACCCTTATTGAATCTTGAGCTATAGTCTATTGCTTTCTGACAAGTCTAGCCATAAAGACAATACCATTTTGATGTTATTCTTTTCATACTCATGTATGATATCATCAGGTGACTGGAGACATACACGAAGAAGTTGAGAGTTATAACCGCTTGCTTGACAAAGTGGTAGACTGGTAGTTCACAATGGAAGAAGACTCACGAGCCTGCACAGAAAACTGCTGTCGTTGTGACAATCCTATTGAAATTAGAGCCACATGTGTTCCCAATACAATCATGGATGAGATGGGTTTAGGTTGTTTCTCCATTTGGCTGAGTTTCCTCCCATTAAATATGTGCGGTAATTGATCTGAAATTATGTGAACTTTACAGGAACATTGGAGAAAACGAGCGCTCTGGCTGATGTCATATAAGTTCCTGGAGGCACTTGCTGTTATTTTTAGAAAATATTTAATAAATTTGTTATGTAATATTGGAATCTTTTGATTGTTCCATTACTTATTTATTGTTAATAAAATGACAAGTTTATAGAGGAACACATAATCCTATAAAAAAATATTTAATGAAATCATATATTTTACACCGTGCGAGTTCCAGCACTGGCTTATTTTTAAGTTTATATAAAAACACGTACAAATCACATAGATAAAATGTTGCTTAGTCACATATTTTACACCATGTGTGTTCCAGCACTTGCTTAGTCACAGATTTTTTTTTTTTTTTTTGGTAAAATGTTAAGCTTACCATTTTCTGAATATTTTACAATGTTGTTGTTAAACAACTTATTACAAAATAAAGAAACACACACACAACCACAACCCAGCTTAAAGAAAAGAGAAAGAGCCTCAAGGAGGCCTAATATATGATAAGTAAAATAGTAGCAGAGAGGTGGAAGAAGATCTTGCCGGGTACAATAAGAGGCGGTCACACATCATCCTGTCAAGGGATGAACTGATGACTGCTGCTGGCGTTGATGTAGCGGTGAACACTCGGGCATTGCGCTCCTTCCAGATGACGTACACTGCCGACTGAAAGTAGAGCTTCATGACTGAGGAGGCAAGAGCAATTGATGAAGCACGAGGCTGATTGATCCAAGCTGCGACAGAGTGTGGATCCATAGGGGGATTTGACCAACAGAATGTTAATTTTCATGCATATATTTTATATGCACCTGATGTTTAAATAAACTCTCTTTCAAAAAAAATACATTGATTTAATTTAATTTAATTTTATGATTATAATTTTTAATTTTATTTATGAAATCAGTCATTGTAAAAATTATGTAATGTATGGCAATTAAGTTTTCCATTGAGTTAAATTATTTTATCTTAATGAAACCACATATATTCAAATATGGAATGAATATTTTTAAAAGACCAAAATATAATAATTTTGGATAATATCTTATTTGTTTATTTGTATTTATGTGTATTTTTATTTTATTTTAATTAAATTTTTTGTTTATAAGTTATTTAGCTTTGGTGTTATATATTTTTTGCGGTATATTTAACTTGGCCATGATATATATTTCTAAAATCCTAAAATCAACGATGTAGAATTTAATATTTAATCTTAAATGTGTTATTTATTTTTCGATTCACTTTTGTCAACTTTTCTTATAACTTCTTCTCAAAGATATATTCTATCACATATAATCCTTCCTAATCTAAAAATTTCTAAAAGATAAATACAAATCATTATCATACATATTTTTTGCAAATGCAAACCTGAAAACAAACTACAAAATCATATAAAAATAATAATCTAGATCACAAGTAAAGTATATCTCGCCCGTAGGGCGGGCCGACCCTAGTTTTTTATAATGTATAGTTTTTTATAAAAAAATAACCCACCTAGAAACAAATTGTGTCCAACTTTGTGCTTTTGTTTCAATAATATTAATTTTTTTTTAGAACTAAAAATGTATTTATATAACTAAGTTATAACAAAATACTACTATCTTATTACTTTTTTTTTATTAACCTAAAATATCTTGAATCGGAGAGTCGAAGGCCATCTTTATCCCACAAACCTCACTAAAGGGTTACGATTCATTGCATGAGAACACCATGAAATAAATTTGGTCGTGAACAAACCAATGTAGGATTTATTTACGAGTGAAATGATGACGACTCGACAACAATATAAACCTCACTTAGAGCATCTCCAACCCAATCTCAAATCTTCAAATTTTAAGGTTTTGTGTCATTTTAACACAACCTCAAAATTTTAAATTTTTTAAATTTTAAAGTTGTGAATAGTAAAATTTTAAATTTGAGATTTCACTATTTACAACCTCAAAACTATCTTTTATTTTTTTTGGTCCTTATAGTTATTTTTTTCATTAATATTAGTAACTTTTGTTAATGTCAAGGACTATAATGCAAATAAATAATTTTTTAAAGATTTTTTGAAGATTCATGATTGGAGTAATCAATCCTCAAATCCTCATTTTGAGGTTTTGCTTCTCTAAAAATGAAGTCTTGGGTTGGAAATGCTCTAAGAGCTAAACAGTAAACTACCAAACAATAATGGTTCTAAAAATTAATTAACTAACTAACCGCAAGTAGCTCAAAACTAGAAAATAATTAAGAAAGAAAATCCCTATGCTATATTGCTATAAGAACTTAATAACTATGCAATTAGGTGAAAAATTTAAGATATATATAATTCATCTTAGTATAGGAAATGCCTAACTCCTTAAATAGCCACAAGGGAAACTAAACGTAATTTATTTTTAAAATTGAATTGAATTAACTAGTTTATTTAACCATTCTTGCCTACAGTTCTTAAAATTTCTTGAAATTACAGATAGGGTCTCTGCAATTTACAGTTTTTTTTTCTTAACTTCTTTTCAAACTATATTTAGCATGAAAGTTGATACAATAGTCCATATAGATAATGAGTTGACGGGAGATGAGTTGATAAAATTAAATTATTGGTCTACCCTATTCTCTCTACTAATATCGTGGTTAATAAGTACACGGATGTTCATAGCTTCCATCATCTTCAAATGCATGTTTTCATTGTAACGTTTTTTCTTTTTATTCATCAGATTCTCTACAGTTCTTGAAAACTTCTAGATAAAACTCAAATGGCCAAGAAATCGTATCACCTCCGTCATCAGCAGGGCCGGCTCACGGGAGGAGACAAGCGGTACGATCGCGCCGGGTCGAAACCCGTGTCTCCCTGTATAATAATAATTAAGGGTCTAATCATTTTTTATAAATCTCTATTTTTATATATATAAAATTATAGATAAAATTGAAAAAGATCCAAAATTATTTAATATGTATATAGTTTTATTTTCATTACAAAATATACAAAATATTACTAATTAATTTTTTTTAAAAAAATAAACATTATCTATTTATAAATTTATATATTGGAAAGTAAAAAAAAAAATTTGCCCTAGAACTCTGATAGTATTGAGTCGGCCCTGGTCATCAACCGCGTAAATCTTCATCGACGCAGGCTTTCAGAGTGATCATTCTTCTACTCTTCTTCATTGTGATTCTTCTCGATCGGTTCTGTATCCTTTCACTACTTAGCACCAGCAGGTCCTCTTCAAGACCGATTGATTTGACCACAGTTGTACGGGATAGCGAGGAGAGGTTAGGATTTCTGTTTACTTATTTTACAAGTTATCTTCATTTCCTGGTTGAGTAATAGATTTGAATTTATCAAGCAGGGAGAGCTATGGAAACGAAGATGGTAATGGTGGGTTGAAGTTATCTCGTGGGAGCCTAGAGCTTTCCTTTACCATAATTCTTGGTAATTATATGTTTGCTTCGTTTCCTGGTTGAGTAATACAATTTTGAATTTTCAGTCATGAGTAAAATGTTTAAAATACCACTCTTTTTTTTTTATAAAAATGTTAATATTATACCATTTTTGATTTTTCACAATGTTGTTTACAACTTATTACAAGAAAACAATAAATAAAACACCACGTCATGAAACAAAACCGATGGTAAATCTTCTCTTTAGCTTTTACTTTTGTATGTGTTAGTGTTGTGTTTGTAAGAAAGTTTCAATAGAGAAAAGGTTAGAAGTTTGTTTATTTTATTGCAAGATTCAGCTACTGATCGATATGAACTCAGTTGTAAAAAAGTGTTGTAAAACTATTATGTAGCCATGTTGTAGGGAGCGAATATAAAGAAAAGAGCTGAAAATGCGAAAAGAAAACTATGTAGAAGTGTTTTTACGAGGATGGGCTCTCGTTCCATTTTCAAAAAAGGTTTAAAAAGTTCGTGCCATGTTTACATGCGTAGTAATATTCAGCCCACCTTGATTTGACAGTGACTAGTGTCAGCCTGTGTCCCACATAAATACATCTCATAATTTGTTCTTCTTTTTATTTTTTATTAGAGAATTTGTTGTGGGCAATCCATCATGCAAACCATTATGGACGGCAATTACAACTTATAATATTTTATTATTATTATTATTTTATTATTTGTACACATAATAATATATTATCAAATTTCATTCATCCATCGGGTCGAGGTCTCATTAGAAAATTTAGCGTAGGAGTACAATATTAGTTGGACATCGGCTAGATAACTCATACAAAGATATTTATTTGGACTATATATTATCTTTTATTTTCTATTTGCATACTCCCTATATTTTTTACATTCTATTTACATACTTTAAAAATCGATTTCTTCTAACTATGGCAAAGGTGATGCTGGTGCAAGTTGCCAACTTGATTAATTTTTGCAAGTTGCCAACTTGGTTATTGAACGACGACATAAAAGAAATCGGCATTTATTATTTCACTAAAAAGTAGTAGTAACAAATTTTATATTCCACACAGAAAATAAAACAAAGAATGAATAAAAAATACATATTCTTGTTGATATGGAAGTTAATGATGGTGAGCCAATTAGAAGATCGATATGTTATAGCACTCACCTACTTTAATGATTAACATCGTTAACGTCAAACATTTCTCATTTAATTAGCTGTTAAGAGATCTAAATCTAAAATTATTAAATCAAACTGTACGTTGAGATACCATTTTTAGGGGAGAGAGTCGTAACAGTAAATAAAATAAAAGTGTATTTATTACTCCTTAAGTCCTTTATGCTCTTCTGTTCTGGTAAGCGCTTCATAAACCTAGATCTACTTCTGTCTTCATAAACCTAGTTCCACTTACTGTCTTCTTCGTTGATCTTATTTCAGATGTGATTCTTCTTTTGCATGTATCTCATAGATTGATTTGTATAAACACACAAGAAAGAACCATCACCATGCCTTCGGAGTTAACTCAGGAAGAACGATCCGCCCTCGCACAATCCATCGCCGAGTTCCACACTTACCAGCTCGGTCCAGGAAGCTGCTCCTCGCTCCACGCGCAGCGAATCAACGCGCCGCCGGAGATCGTCTGGTCAGTCGTCCGTCAGTTCGACAAACCGCAGACCTACAAACACTTCATCAAATCCTGCTCCGTCGAGGAAGGATTCGAGATGCGTGTTGGATGCACGCGCGACGTGATCGTGATCAGTGGATTGCCGGCGAACACGTCGACGGAGAGGCTCGATATACTCGACGACGAGAGGCGAGTGACGGGGTTCAGCATCATCGGAGGAGAGCATAGGCTGGTGAATTACAAGTCGGTGACGACGGTGCACAGGTTCGAGAAGGAGAGACGGGTATGGACGGTGGTGCTCGAGTCGTACGTCGTGGATATGCCGGAAGGGAACTCGGAAGACGATACAAGAATGTTCGCTGATACTGTCGTTAAACTGAATCTGCAGAAATTGGCAACTGTCACCGAAGCCATGGCTCGTAACGCCGCCGGTGAGCGAGGCGGTTCTCAGGTGACTTAGAAAACAAAATTATATGGAAAGAAGATGAAAAATGAAAATTGTTTTTTCTAAAATTACTTTGTTGGGAAATGTTATTTACGATGCTTTCATATAAGACTAGGGATTAACCCGGGCTACGCCCGGGATTTTTATTTTTTTTCTAATTGAAGTTGTTAAATTATTTATATTTATATAAATGTTAAAATGCATGTCATAATTAAAATTTATTTTTAAATTTTAACACGTTAAATTAACATATTTTTTACTATTTAAATATTTTTTTGTAATTTTATTGGCTATCTAGTTATCATATTTAACAAAACTATCTTTTGAGTGTTGGAATAAATGTTTTAGAGATTTTATTAAACTGCAGAGTATTTTTGGATCGACCACATGCTCAACATTCGATCGATCCGTAAAATGATGGTCGATCTCCTTGGCCAGGTAAGTATAATTTTAGCAAAAATATCTTTTATTTTCAAATATTAAGTATATAACTATTCTTTTTAATATTTTTTAATTGTATTTTTGATTAAATTATTGTATTATAATGGTTATGTAAATATTTTTTGTGATGTTTGAATTTTTGTTGTTCGTATACTTAACCTAGATGATATTGATGTTTAACAATTTATTGTTTTCTGGAAATAGAAAATAATGATATATCAAAACGTATCTAATACTTGTTAAATGATATTATAATGTAAATTACATTCATTATTTGAAAATAAACATTTGTTGTTTTTATTTTTATTTTAAATCAGAAATTATTTTTATTTAAAAACATTATTCATATATAATATAATAGTTTAAGTTTGGAAGATTAATCTAAATATATAAATTATGTATATTTTTAAAAAAATAATTTAAGATATTATATATTGAGTATCTGAATAAAAGCTGAATTTCTTATCTTGAAAATCAGATATTTATATTTTTGTCTTCATGTTATACTCACCAATCCATCATTGAAATTTATAACTCAGTACGTTTTTTAAAAAACTTAGTTTTAAGTAATAAACGAATTTAATAAATTAAATTCATCACCTATAATGTTCTGTAAACTATATTTGAAAAGACTCTAAAATTATATTTTAAGCATAATATTATTATTATTTAATTTAAGTTATTTTAAACATAATATATGCTAAACCAACTTAAATTATATTTACAATAGGACCATCCTAAACCGGTTAGTAAACCAAAAACAATACTAAACCAATATGAACCAATACTTGATTCGGCGAGGAAGGAAGTGTTTCGGGATAAACGTTTGAATGGTTATTAACTGAAATGGTTTGATCATAAAAGAGTTAGTATGAATATTAACAATAAAATTATGGATTAGATTAATTTAAATTTGTAAGAATACCTTTGAGTCTATGAAAAACAATTCAATTCCCATGAATAAG
This sequence comes from Brassica rapa, assembly GCF_000309985.2. Classification (NCBI taxonomy): domain Eukaryota; kingdom Viridiplantae; phylum Streptophyta; class Magnoliopsida; order Brassicales; family Brassicaceae; genus Brassica; species Brassica rapa. The sequence continues at coordinate 10,902,455 of NC_024802.2, forward strand.
TTTGGCTTTTGGAAGTTGCGGGTTTCCCAACAATGAATCCACATAACAAAAAGTTTGTTGTTATAAAAAAATCTCATTCAAGGTCATTAAAGGTTTTTGGGACGGCAAGAGTTGATAGTGAAACTATTTTTTTGCTCGAGTGCTTTGAAATTTTCCTTAATAGTGTGAGATTGATGTGGATGGAATAATGAGTTTTATAGGGACTTTTTTGATGTAAAACTATACATTTTTTTTGTTTAATGTGGTATTTCCATTTTTATATAATTTACTACCATTTTAAGATAGAAGTACATTTTAAGATAGATGCTTAAATCTTAATGTACTTTTTCCATTTTTTAAAATGTTTATTTCCATTTCTTATATTTTTATTTACGTAATATCTATATTTTATATTTTTAAATAGATATTTAAATATTAATGTACTTTTTCCATTTTTAAATTGTGTATTTACTTATATTATATATTTTACATTTTAAGATAGATGTTTAATGCTTGATGAACTTTTTCCATTTTTAAAAAAATTGTGTATTTACTTATTATTACATATATAATTCATATATTATATATTTACATTATTTACTTATTATTTATTTTCATGTATATGTATTTCCATTTCTTGTACTTTTAATTTACTTAATATCTCTATTTTACATTTTAAGATAGATGTTTAAATCTTAATGTACGTTTTCCATTTTTTTAAATTGTATATTTCCATTTGTTATACTTTCTATTTACGTAATATCTAAATTTTAAATTTTAATATATATTTTTAAATCTTAATGTAATTTCCCATTTTTTAAATTTGGTATTCACTTATATTATATATTTACTTATTATTTATTTTTCTTTATATTGTGTATTTCTATTTCCTATAATTTCTATTTACTAATAATTTTATATTTTAAGATTGATTTACATTTTAAGATAGATGTTTAAATACTAATGTATTTTTTCCATTTTTTTAAATTGTGTATTTCCTTTTCTTATACTTTCTATTTACTTAATATCTATATTTTACATTTTAAGATAGATGTTTAATATTTAATGTACTCTTTCCATTTTTTAAAAATTGTGCATTTACTTATTATTGTATATATAATTCGTATATTTATATATTTATAATATTTACTTATTATTTATTTTTCTATATATTGAGTATTTCTCTTTCTTATACTTTATATTTAGTTAATGTCTATATTTTATATTTTAAGATAGATGTTTAAATCTTTACGTATTTTTCCATTTTTAATGTAAAACGGCAATGTTTAATAGAAGAACTTGGATAAATAGTCAAATAGTTAGATTTATGTTTTTTTTTCTTTTTTTAATAAAATGGTAATGTTACATTATGAAGATAACCCGTTTTTTTAGTGAACAATGGTAATCTTACATATGTTTAATGTAGTTTTTCCATTTTTTTATGTTGTATGTTTACATATTATTTTTATTTTTAAATGTAAAATGGTAATTTTACATATGTTTAATGTAGTATTTCCATTTTTTATGGTGTATGTTTACATATTATTTATTATTTTCGAAATTATATATAATTTTCTTTTTTACAAAATAGTAATGTTACATTATGGAGATAAGCCGTCTTTTTTTTAGTGAAAAATGGTAATCTTACATATGTTTAATGTAGTTTTTTCATTTTTTATGTTGTATGTTTACATATTATTTTCTTAAAATAAAAATGTAAAATGGTAATCTTACATATGTTTAATGTAGTATTTCCATTTTTATGTTGTATGTTTTACATATATTTATTATTTTTAAAATTATATATAATGTTTTTTGTTGTTTTTATAAAACGGTAATGTTACATGATGGAGATAAGCCGTCTTTTTTTAAGTTAAAAATAGTAATCTTACATATGTTTAATGTAGTTTTTCCATTTTTTATGCTGTATGTTTACATATTTTTTATAATTTTCAAAAATAAGTAATATTAAAATGTAAAACTATATTTTATGCCACGTGTCATCTTTCGAGATTATATTATATATTTACTTATTATTTATTTTTCTTTATATTGTGTATTTTTATTTCTTATACTTTCTATTTACTAATAATTTTATATTTTAAGATTGATTTACATTTTAAGATAGATGTTTAAATACTAATGTACTTTTTCCATTTTTTTAAATTGTGTATTTCTTTTTCTTATACTTTCTATTTGCGTAATATCTATATTTTACATTTTAAGATAGATGTTTAAATCTTAATATACTTTTTTCATTGTTTTTAAGTTGTGTATTTCTTTTTCTTATATTTTCTATTTACTTAATATCTATATTTTACATTTTAAGATAGATGTTTAATATTTAATATACTCTTTCCATTTTTAAAAAAATGTGCATTTACTTATTATTGTATATATAATTCGTATATTTATAATATTTACTTATTTTTTTTTTATATATTGAGTATTTCTCTTTTTTATACTTTATATTTAGTTAATGTCTATATTTTATATTTTAAGATAGATGTTTAAATCTTTACGTATTTTTCTATTTTTAATGTAAAACGACAATGTTTAATAGAAGAACTTGAACAAATAGTCAAACATATTTATGTTTATTGTAGTATTTCCATTTTTATGTTGTATGTTTTACATATATTTATTATTTTTGAAATTATATATAATGTTTTTGTTTTTTTTATAAAACGGTAATGTTACATTATGGAGATAAGCCGTCTTTTTTTTTAAGTGAAAATAGTTATCTTACATATGTTTAATGTCACGTGTCATCTTTCTAGATTATATTATATATTTACTTATTATTTATTTTTCTTTATATTGTGTATTTTTATTTCTTATACTTTCTATTTACTAATAATTTTATATTTTAAGATTGATTTACATTTTAAGATAGATGTTTAAATACTAATGTACTTTTTCCATTTTTTTAAATTGTGTATTTCCTTTTCTTATACTTTCTATTTGCGTAATATCTATATTTTACATTTTAAGATAGATGTTTAAATCTTAATATACTTTTTTCATTGTTTTTAAGTTGTTTATTTCTTTTTCTTATATTTTCTATTTACTTAATATCTATATTTTACATTTTAAGAGAGATGTTTAATATTTAATATACTCTTTTCATTTTTAAAAAATTGTGCATTTACTTATTATTGTATATATAATTCGTATATTTATATATTTATAATATTTACTTATTTTTTTTTATATATTGAGTATTTCTCTTTTTTATACTTTATATTTAGTTAATGTCTATATTTTATATTTTAAGATAGATGTTTAAATTTTTACGTATTTTTCTATTTTTAATGTAAAACGGCAATGTTTAATAGAAGAACTTGGACAAATAGTCAAACATATTTATGTTTATTGTAGTATTTCCATTTTTATATTGTATGTTTTACATATAATTATTATTTTCGAAATTATATATAATGTTTTTTGTTTTTTTTTTATAAAACGGTAGTGTTACATTATGGAGATAAGCCATCTTTTTTTTTAAGTGAAAAATAGTAATCTTACATATGTTTAATGTAGTTTTTTCATTTTTTAATGCTGTATGTTTACAATGTAAAACTATATTTTATGCCACGTGTCATCTTTTGGGAGAATTTTTTTTCGCTGATGTAGACGTCCTATGGAGCCTCAAAAGGTCCCTTTTATTAGTAGAGATTCTACACTTTTGTCTGTTTTAACCTCAAAGTTATTTAGTATCCATTTAAGTCTAAAGGTTATTTTGGACATTGAGCATTCCGGATAAGTAGGAATCGTTTCCTCTTTTGGTAAGTTATATTTCTGCGCGTCTTAGTCAAAACTTTCGTCTACGCAACTAACTCTCATACAAACCATACTAGAAATGTAGAGATAATGGTTTCTCGTGATATTTTTATTTTTGGTTAGTTATATCGTGATAAATTTTTTCACGTGTATTTCTTCTTTTGTGTAGGTTGATTTTTCACGTTTATTTTGTTGCACTGTACACGTTATCCGTGTTAAATTAAATGTAACTATTTGTTTTGGATCAAAACTGTTACTATTTTACTTTTGCTTTACAGTAGTAAAATGATTGGGTTTTCTTCTTAAAGAGAGCAGTGAAATAAATGTACTTTTGGTGTTTATATAAAACTACAAAATATAAAAAACTAGGGTAAACCCGCCCTACGGGCATGTGACCAAGTAAAAAACAAATAATACAAATTTATTTTAAATGTTTTTCGGTCAATTTATTTTAAAATTTTAATTTACTTTTAACTAAAAATAGTACTAAAGTTCATATATTTTACAGCAATTTTAACTGTTCATATTAGAAATTATACTTGTCTAATTATTATAAAATTGTAAAAAAAACTTATTTTTATTTTTTTATACATTTTAAAAATCTAAGGATTTCACGATATAAAAAAATAAATTATTCATTATAACTAAAAATATTTTAAGATAGTTAAATAGAAAAGTATGAAACTATTGTTACTCTTTATACATATACATCTTTGTTAGAATATTATATGTATTATCATATATTAAAACAAAGTTAACCATGTTATTTAAAATAAATATTACTGGCTAGCTTATAATATATAATCTTTACAATATTTAATTATATATTTACTATATTGATTGTGTTTTGTTATTGAATACAATTATTTCTTTTCTTTATTATAGATTCATATATATTAATCTTATACACATATTTAAATTAATATAATTTAGTATAAGATTCTTATTTGAAATATTAGTAATAGAAATTTATTAAATCTACTATTCGTTTAGATTTTTGATGAAAAAGCGGTTTTTAATTTATTAAAATATCCATTTAAGTATTTAATAAACAAAAGACATATAATTAGTTTCTAAAGATAATTTTTGAAATCAAATAATGTTTTAAATAGTTATAAAGCTTATGTAAGGAAAATTGTATTTAATTAAAGTGCTGAAAATAGATAAAGTTTCTGAAATATAGGAAAAGAGTGTTTACAAATGTGTATAAATAAGCTGTATTTTGACTACGATTCTTGCGTTGCTTTCCAAAGACTCGTTTTAACTTACCAAAATGCTACGATACAACAACGTCTTGGTTCCAATTTGTATTGAGAATTCGTCAACTATTTATATTCAGTGAACACAAAAATGATTTCTTTGGTCCAGTCTCTGACTCTGTTTTTGTAATGAGGATCTTAATTATTTAGTTATTAGTAACATTTTGGAGAATGAGATGTGAATATGTAAGGGGGAAAACGGCTGATTATTTGCCAAACTCGTGTATTTGAGATCAGTAACTTTTTAAAACTCGATGTATATCCTTGCAGAGTCCGGAGTGATGGGTGGTTATGTATCTTGTTGGGTTAACCTGATACGACTGTTGGAGGAAGAAACATTGTTTTAGGTTTTAAAAATGTTGGCTTTTATTGTGTTACAAATTGACCAAAATTAGCTTTAAAAAACAATATGATTGGAATATGTTTAAGGTAGCACTATTGTTCGAATAATTTGAAAATATAGCAGCTAATAGATATCAAAAGCATGCGAGTAAATAGCAGTATCATAAAGCCTTCTTGACTGTATGCTCTGTTGTTGGCACTGGTCCTTCTTCAACAGTGCATCTGCCTAAAGCAACCTGAACATGTGCGGTGATGGTCTCTAGGAAGAAACACATCTGCCTCCCGCCTCCGAACATATCACTGCAAGGGTTGTCGCAATTGAAATCTATAGTAGTGTATGGTGTAATTGTCATAAGAAAATGACTCAATTCTCAAGAATCATGTCCACTTTTTTGTTTCCATTCAACAACAAAGATAAATAGAATCATAATATTATTCTTTTAATATCTATTATATATTTCTTACCCAAGATAAATTCAAAGTGTTACAAAGAAACTTGAACATCATCTCAACTGATCATCATAATGAGAATCTCAGTGTCACACAAACACATAATCAGACATCTACTTTGTGTATAGAACACAATTTATTATATAGGCGGTGTGTATGTGTACTTGTGTTATTAAATGTAATGGAGTGCTTCTTTCTTCAATACACACTCCTACGAACAGGAAAAGGAAGAGTGTGTATGTGTACTTGTGTTATCCGAATTACTTCCATATCTCATTGTCCATATGCCACAATGGTAAATTGCAGCATTCTAACCTTCAAATACCACAATGGATCCTCCTAAGTATATCACTGCTTAAGCTACTTCATGTGCACTCACCACCATGCCGTTGAGGATCCACATTCTTCTGCAAAGTGAAAATCCAGATTTAAGTTTTATTCATGGCTTTCTTGGTTGGTAAGTACATCAACAAATTAAAATTAACAGATAAACATGGATGATTAAAGAGACACTCGATAGTAGGCAATGTACATGAAAGTCTGAGCCATTTACCTTCTTTTGTGGATCTTTCTCAAGGTTTGATTGAAAAATTGTTCATGTGATGTCATAAACATGTTTAAAACCAAACATGAACCCCAGCCGCCAGATTACAATAACCAAAAGAAAATAAAGCTTTCCATCAGCGAATGCAAGCACAGTGTTTTTGAAATGAAAATCTTGTACCTTAACTGTTAAATCTTTCTTCAGCTCTATCGTTTCAGTAACATGCCTTACAAAGAACCCCACTAACAACAGAGAGAGCAACTTCATTCACCCCTTGATCGATCGTACACCTCCTTCTTACAACTTGCAAGGCCAAAACACTGTATCTAAAGGCATACAAAAGCTCAGCACAATAAAATCAAGGATTACATTTGAAAGCTGGAAAAATAAGCAAGTATTACCAAATGCAGTGGATATATTGGATGGTCAAAAACAGAACCATAGCTCATGTAGATGACTGTTTCATCATTGATACACTTCCAATATACCACGTCATCCTTACTCTTTCTGTCACACTTAATAGATGCAGACGAACCTTGCATTTGATCCTTTCCTGTAGCCATCTTTATCTCTCACCTTCCGTTAATTACCTGATCTTAACCCCGAAGAAATCATGCGACAACGAAAAGCGAATCAGTGAATCATATGCTTAGCTCTATAAATGATCGAGAAGATTGAAATGATAAATTTCAAGGCATGAGACTGACCTTTTTGTAATATGGATTCAGGAGAACAAAAGGCGGAGTTAAATAAGAGACCTGAGAATCCAGCAGGAGCATATCAACTCCCATGAGCTCTCCACCACGGCGGACATTCCTGGCCTCCCAGAAACGGAGCAACCGGACTTGAACAGTGGAGTAGGATCGGCCCGTCTGCTGATCGGAGAGGAAGACCAAAACGTTAGCCATAGCTCACATATTTAGTTTACTGGTTAGTTTAGGACGAATGAGCGAATGATTCTTACCTTTTTATAGTTGAACTTAAACCGCCTTTCAGAATAAGACCCCGCATTGAATATGGATAGTGGGTGATAGATTAATTGAGGGTTTTAAGAGAATTCGGTAACTGGTATCGTTTCGTATGAGGAAGAAGATGAAAGATCGATTGAGAAACTCTCATCGCCATGAGCTCCGGAGAGGTGAAGAAGAACACAGGATCTAACCCTTAAGGAAAACACGGCGTTTCATGCTGGCTGAGATGATAAACGGACTGGTCTGTAAGAAGTTCACACGAAGCCCGGCCCAAACGGATTGCACACATCTATTAATGAAACGCAGCGGATTGGTTATCATGACACGTGTCGCATCCAGAAGAAACGATTTGATGACGTGTCTCTCTAAGGAGAGAGACAAAGTCTTCTTTATAGTATTAGATTAACTTTGTTTTGCAATTGCATAATAGAGTTTTTGTTCATACATGTGTTTTTCTTCTGTTTGTTACACACTAGAATCAGACCGACGAATATTACATCTTTCAGCCAGGTGTAAAATGTTAAAATACCACATTTACTGAAAACGAAATAAAATAGTATGCATGATATGTCTTCTCTATATCTTTTACTTATGTATGTTAGTGTTTTTTTGTTATTATATATTATAATTATAAAAATCGGTCTGAACCGGGAATCCTACGTCAGTTATAACTTTGAATCTGAAAAAAACAACCCTTAGATCTTCTCCAACTAAACCTCTTTACACAAACCTAACATGCGCAATTTATTAGCCAGTTTTGGCTTCCACATATTCGTTCAACGTTTTCAGCCGTAGTAGGAGTAATCCGAAAAAGTAAAATTAACATGATTGTTGCCAGCAGTTTCTCAAGAAAAAGAGATTGCTGCGGTCTTATTTTCTTCATGCCGGAGCAGTTGGATCTCGATGACGTCATCATCATTGTAACCGACTCGATCTACGAAAAGACACCGGACAATCGGGTGAGGAATGCAATAACTTCGCTAGTCAAGATAACAAACGAATTGCATTACCTCCAAACAAGTACATAATACAATGGTGGCTCCTCAGTTTCAAGAGTCTTCATAACCTGGTAAAAAACACAGAAAAACCTGTCAAGGAATCAAATGAACTCCTTGAAACTGGAAATACCATTTTGTACCCAAGTCTCCAAGTCGCAAACAGGCCAGACTAACTAAATTCGAGCTGCTACACGACATCTTAGTTGTAACTAGAGAACGTAATCCAATTCACTTTGCGAAACTAATTTCGACCCACTGAAGAGATGAAGATGAAAAAACACGCCTTTCGCGAAAGGTTGGAGCAACTTGAGACCAAACATGAGGAGCACGAGCAAACGCGATTTGGAGAAGAAGAGACACGCCTTACATGAAAAGCTGGAGAAACTTGAGATCAAACATGAGGATCACGAGCAAACGGAGAGATACCGCCAGAGAGAAATTTCCTCTACGATAAACGACAGAACAAATCCGCAAGTTGTAAGCTACCCAGGAAGAATGACAGGGTCATGACAGCCACATGACCACCACAAACCACCGTGAACACACCAACAGTGAGTAACATACGTCTCCCTTGAGCTTCAACTGGACCTTATTCCGAGATAAGACACCAAGCCTCAGTTGAAGAAGAGCAAATAAATCCTCTCCGCATCAAAAAAAACTTCATAATAACAAAACAAGGAGAAAACCGAAGAAGAGATTCAATACCTACCCTTGCTACCATTGCCAAGGACAACAACTGATCTACAAAGAGGAAAACGACGATTCGTCGAAACCTCATCTTCAAAAGCCAACTCCATTTGCCTTACGACCACTGCCGCCTTGTCGAAGCTCCATAAATGAACTTTAACCACCAGATCAATCAGCCCCGAGGAATATCTAGGGTTCCAGCTTCAAAGTTTCACCAGAGATTTGGACATATCGGCGACAAGGCTAAGTAAGGGAGCGAGACAAAGGAAAACTGAAAAACTGAGAGGAGGGAGAGATCTCCGGCGCCAACACACACGGAGATCGAATGCCAGAGCATGCCAGAAAACTACTGATCGATATTGTTTAGTGTTGTGTTTCAAAAGTTGGACTCGAGTGAAATAAGATTCATAAAAATGATTAGAAGTTTGTTAATTTGTTGTAAGATTTAGCTATTGATTGATATTAAATTCTCTTGTTTCTTAATTGTTTAAGTGTTAACCATCAAAAACTTATAAAACGATTATGTAGCCATGTATAGAACCAGACTCGACATAGCTACATCAAACATTGACATACGATCCCAATTTTTTAAGAATTAATAATATAAGTTTAAAACTCCAAAATATTAAAACCAAAATTTATTAACATTTTAATCTAAATTGTACATAGCCCCTTAATTTCCATGACCGATCTTTGGCCATGTATGGAACAAATCGAAAGAGAGCTGAAAATGCGGGGAAAAGACTATAAATGTTTTTAAGAAGATGTGCTCGCGGTCCGTTTTCAAGAAAGGTTTAAGAAATTTGTGCCGTCTTAGAGCACACCCGCAATGGTGTTACCCAAAGAGGAGTTCTTAGAAAAAATGTATTTTGATTTTATTATTATTTTATTTAGATAAAAAAAATATCAACCAATCACGGATCGCCACATGTCGTGGGGGCCCACAAATAGTGCAAGGATTCACTAAGAAATAGTCTTTATTTATGGATTTTAAGGATTAAGGGTCTGACTAGTTCAAATGCAGCGGTTGCGGTTGCGGGAGTTTGTGGATGCGGGCTGTTGCGGTTTTTAGCGGTTTTAAGAGATTTGTACGACTGGTACTGCGGTTGAAAATTAGTGCGTTTGCGGGTGACTTATGACTGACTAACTACCAAATACGGTAACAATCAAATAATAAATTAACAATATTTTCATTTAATATAATTATAAAAATATCAAAAATCATAATATTATAATAAATATAAAATTTAGATTTAGAAAGTTATAATTTTAATTTTTTAAAAATTTATTGAAATTTTTTTTACTATACAATTTTATAATATTAATTAAAACATAATAGATATATTTTAATATTTTCATAATATCAATTTTTAAATTTTTATCAAATATTTTTACTTTTGTATATATATTGTTTTTGAGAAAAAGAAAAAAAATTTACCCTTCCGCAACCGTCCGCAACCGCAAATGCTAGCTGGAGCCAGCTTTTGAATTTATGAGATTCAGAGCGGTTTAGAGCGATTTGAGTGATTGTTGCAAACTGTCGACAACTGCTACCAACCGTAAAAGCTGCGTTTGTGAGTGGTAGCGGGAAAACCAGTTGCCCCCTAAATCATTTGCTTTTGATGGGATCTACTGATTATTTAATTATTTTTTCTCTAAAAACTTTTTTTTAAGGATTCTCATTGCAATGCTCTTACATGCGTAGTAATATTCAGCCCATCTCGACACTGACCATAGTGTCAGCCTGTCAGCATGTGCGCCACTTAAAATACATCTTAACATTTCTTATTTTATTAGAGAATTTGTTGTGGGCGATCAATTATGGCCGGCAATTACAACTTTTACATATGATATGTAGTGCTAAAGAAATATATTTCTTTTTTAAAAACAAAATGTACTATATTATCAAATTCCATTGTATCGAGAAAGAGAATAAAAATTATTTATAATACTATTTTTTTCGTTTCTTCTTTATTTGCATACTTAAAAAATAAAAATCGATAAGTGTGACTGGATCACAGAGGCGGAGGCAGCTGTGTGAGAGGGGGTCACTTCACCCCCTATATATTTTTGTTGAAAATAAATTTACTTGCATTTTGGAAAAAAGAATCCGGTAAAATGTTGTACAATTAGTATTCTAACCCCATAATATTTCCTCAAATATGACTTGATCCCATCAATACTATTAAAACAGAAGGTCATTTTTTGAGGTATCATTTTGTTTCAACAATATTTACAGAACCATGCCACTACTTTATTTAAAACCTATACTTTTAATTATATAGAAATATTCAACTAAATATCTTTTAATCTAAAAATTAATTTTTATTTAATTTTCTTTCCTTTACTTTCAGCGTAGTGAATATAGTTGGAGGAATTAGATTTATTTTCAGTTTTTGGATTCGATGAAGGAGCTTTGTTGATTCCCAAAACTTTAAAAAAATTCTCATGAGTTCTTCCATTCTTTTTTTTTCTTCCATTGTTCTACCAATTAGTTAAAAAATAGTCTCTTTTCTCTCTTAGCAACAAGATTGAGAAATAGGGAGACTTTACTCTTCACCTTCTTCTCTTTTCTCTCTGTGACTTTTTTTAGCTGATTCATCTTTCTTTTTCTCGCTGATTAAGCTCTCAAGTCTCAGGTCTGTGTATGCTCTTTCTTCTAGACACATCTTTTTGGGTTTCCACCTGATTTACATTATTAGGGAAACAAATGCAGACATATAAGAGTTTAAGAGCAATTCTATCTGAGTCAATCACCGGCAGATGAACTCGTGTTGCCTAGCATATCAAAAGGTATTCGATCTATTCTATGTTCCAATCAGCGTTGTTATTCAGTTGTTATTTCCTTGTGTGGTTTACGGTGTTAGTTCTTTCACTGTTAAGGTTTATCTTGATTTATGTCTTGTCATAGAAAGTTTTTTGTTTTGAATTTCGTGTAAGGAGCTTTTGAAAGAAACAATGCCCAAACATAAGGCTGTATTGATCTGGTATTTTATTTCCTCAGAAGAGTGTTCGTCTCTGATTGATGGAGTTGATGTGTTTGTAAATTTCAAGGTAAAACTCCTTATTCTCAAACTCCAGCATCAACCTCTTCATTTGTCTGATTTGACACCCTTTTCTCATCTCTATTTTTTTTTTAATGGCATGAAGGTGAGAAGTTGGTGCTGGAAAGAAACATCACTTCCTCTGCATTGTTTCCTTCTCAAAACAGTTAACTGTTTCAAGTAATGCACCAACAAAAGGAAAATTAGCTCCAGTGATTCTGCCGAGATTTATGCAATACTTAGGCATATTTTGTATATATATGTCGAATAATTCTCATCATTAATATTTTTAAATCGATGATTCTATACAGCTATTGTAATATTTATTGTTAAAAAAATATATTAAGAGATCTTAAGAGATTTAGAATTTGTGATCAACACAAAAAATTTAAAACGTTACATAACTAACAAATATAATATCATTATCTAACTACCACTATATAGTATATTCTAAACATGTACAAATAAGAGTGTTTCTAATACATAGATAAGCGTACTAAGCATATCTTTTCCCTAACTAAGAGGAATGTATTAAATTAAAGGTTTTAGAAGATTTTAGAGTATTTTAATTTTGGTTGGATTTAGGTGAAATTTGAAATTATTTGAGTGATTTTAGTAAAACTTAAAAATAAACGATATTTTCTAAGAGTTTCAAAGTTGTTTAGGTGATTTGAAATGATGATATATATTTTTAAGCTTGGGCATTCGGGGTCCAATCGGATTTCGGCTTTGTCTAATCGGGTTTTGGTTATTCAGGTTTATCAAAATCAGCCATATTTGGGTTCTATCGAGTTCGGGTCGAGATTAGTAAATCATCAGAGAACCGGTATAACCCAATGTAATTTTGGGTTCGGATCTCAATCGGTTCTTTAGTTTAAAAGTATCTGATTTATACCTAATTTGTAATCAAAACATAAGTAAAGTCGGTTCTTTGATTTTAGAGTATCTGATTTGTACTTATTTTATGACCAAAGCATAAGTAAAATCGATTCAAAAAAAAACATCAAACGTGATCATTTAAAATCAAATGAAATGTAAACATAGTTATTAATCGAAAGAAAACCAAATAACTAAAAGAATAAACGACAACAAAGTTCTCATGAAATGAAATCATTATTCAATGAAAACAAAACCAAAATATAAAAATTTCAAGCCTCAACCGCCACCTTCAACCATCAAACTTCATGTAATAGATAATTAGTTTAGAAGCATATTAAGAATTGAAACTAATTTGAAAAATAATCAATATAATTTGAAAACCCAACAACTAATTTGTTTTTTTGAAGTATATACAAAATAAAAAATAAAAAAAATATATTAGAAATTTTAAAAATAAATTAACTCTCAAATATAAATATTAAAACGAAGGTTGAAAAAAAAAGTTAAACGTGAATCAAAATCAGTTTTAAAAGATTAGCCCCCGTTGTATAAGATTGGTGGTTTATAGTATAAGAATATTTTATTCAAAAATGTGATTTTAGCCGGATAACTCAAAATTTTCTGAAAAATATGAACCATGCAAAAATTGAAGTACTTAAAATTTAACGGGTTTCTAACATCATTATATCGAACAAACTGAAAACCAAAATATTCAATCACCCTAACCAAACTCAATATCATAAAAAACTGAGCGGTTTCTATATCTTAAACCGAAAAATGAAAACATTAAACCGAACTAAAATCAAAAACCAGAAAATAATAAAATGGAGCAAACCAAACGGCCACGCTTAACATATTAGTTAATAAATAGACGGGTTAATAAATTTGTTAATAAAAAATAATCCTGCGCTTTCAAAGCGCGGGTCAAAATCTAGCGATTATTTAAAATCCATACGGTTTTTAGTTTGGTCAAAGTCCATATAATATAACTAAGCAGTATGTAATTGTTATTTTTAGTCTTTTATCTTTAACAGTTCATGTTTAATTACTGTTTTCAACCGTTTTATTTCTGATAAAGATAATTTAACTATAAATTATTTTACACGTACACATTTTTCCTTTCAATCTTCATAACAATTTTTGACCATTTTTTAATCTGAAAAATCTTTTAGTCACAATTTTAATTTTAATGACTAAGAATACTAACTACTTTGTAAGTTAGAATTTGGATATATATAATATATAGGTAAATTATTTTAATATGTTCAAAAATATTATTGTTTAACAGAACTATTATAATAAATTTAAATAAATTTAAAATGTAATTAAAATTTTGTATTAAATTAAATTAACCTTGGTCAAAAACTTTTACTTTAAATTTGTTTTACTTTGTATTCAGCTAAAAAGCTACCAATCAAGTTAAATGTTATTTTTTAACTTTTACTCTACTTGATAAAATGGAAAAAGCACTCTAAGTTTTACTCTCATATTTGTTGGAGAAATATAATTAAAACTAGCTTTTCTTTCTCTTTCCTGTTTTCACCTTTTAACATTTACCTTTTTATTTCGAAAAAATTACATTCAAAGACAGTTTCCAAGTTTCTATTATACTATAGAACAGTTTATACTATTAGGGTAGTTCTTGCTAACCAAACTCACTTTCTACCTAAAAGCTAACTAAATGAACTTGTAGTTAAAGACAATATATTTATTATATTTAATATATTCTTTTTTTTCTAACGCAATTTGACCACAACCACAATAAAGTGGGTCCATGTACTAGTCATCATAGTCTTCTCACTTCTAAGTTTTGCATATTCTTTATAAAATAAAATTTACTGTTTCAGTTTATATTTTCCAAAAATTATATTTATTTATTATTTACATTATTTTGTCTATCTTTTGAGATATATCAAGGTACATTTTTGATGGTGCTGTAACAGGTGATGTATACCTCAACTTTTGCATTATTTTGGCATTTTTGGCATTTTTGCATGTATAGTCTCTCAACTTTTGCTTCATTTTGATTTTGACCTCAATACTCTTTAAACGTGCAGATTACTCTTCAATTCCGTCCCCAAAATTTCAAATTTTTATTTTAGCCCCCTGTGATATAATCAGTGTTGTTTTGTCATATAATCATTGTTATTTTATGCAATTACGTTATGAGTTATGACATAGAGCTAGAATGTGTTATATTTGTTTGTTAACACGTCCCACACATTTGCAATAGCAGAAAATTTAATTCAATTATATTTTTACACATATTCAGCCAGTTCATACACACTCCTTTTTTTATCTTCATATGAAAAATTCTTGAGGGTGGACAATATGTAAAGAAGAAAGGCTGAACGCCCTTTTGTACATGTGGATATGTAAACTGATGTACATCCAGTTCGCATACACTCTTTTGTACATGTGGATATATAAAGCGATGTACACATATATAGTACTAAAACATTACATGTGGAAGTTTTAAATGAGATTTGTACTTTTACTAGTCTATAATCTTGTCATCTCGGCAACAACCAAATTAAAATAAATCACATCTCATATATATATATAAGATTTGAGTAATATATGACATGATTCAAAATGTGTACCGTTATTTGGCTTTAAGATGTACAAATATATAATATTGTACATGTGTACACCAAATATTGTACATGTGCACATCCATAATTGTATGTCACATAAACAAAATCAGAAATATAACACATATGCTATCAAAATCTAAAATAAGTCTCATTCGCAACAACGAGAATCTTTTTTTATTCACGTAAACCACGCTTCTTTGTCCTTATACCTACACAGACAAATCTATCTCTTTAAGATGTACATGCGTACACTAACATTATGTACACATTCACGTAGTCATCTAATGTACCCGTGTACACGAACATGTGTACACTAAGTACACATCCACGATTATGATTATGTGTATACAAATAATATATAATATTGTACAAATAATATATAATATTATACATATGTACACAAAAACGCTTGTACACATGTACACACATGTTACATATACAAGATAGAAAATATAATATCAACGCATATGGTATCAAGACCTAAACTAAGCTTCACTCAAAAAATGAAAACTCTTTCCATTCACGTAAACCACTGCAGTTCAAACCAGAAAAATATATTGTGGTTGGAAGAAAAGAAATGAGTTTTTTTAGTCCTACAAAGAATCGTTAAGATTCAGATTTGAATAATAATTTCCTTAAAGCAAACTGAAGGTGTTAACATTAGTTTTGTTTTGCTTCTATTTCATGGCTGCATTTTACTGATTACCTTTTTAGGTTAATGTAAGAGGACATCGAAGTCTGAAAACAATACTAATCCATTATTTGGTATGGTGCTGACAAAAAAAAAAAAATCCATTATTTGGTTGGTAGGATTACTCAAAAAAATCACCTTGTGGTGGAGGCGTAAAAATAGTGACCTCACTACAAAAAAACAGCGGTATTCTGACGGACGTTCCGACGGAAAATGAATTTCTCGGAATATACCGAGGAATTTCCGAGGCAATTCCGAGGAAACACAAAATTTGGCTTCCTCGAAATTTCCTCGGAATATTCCGACGGAATTCCGAGGATAATACATCTCGTCGGAATATTCCGACGGAATACCGAGGAAACTAGTATTCCTCGGAAAAAACCGATGAATTCCGAGGAAATATTATAGACGTTAGAGAGCCGTTGGAGAGCCGTTGGGGGATTTTAAAAATTCCGAGGAAATTCCGACGAACTAGCCGTTTGCATCGGAATTCCGTCGGAATTTCCTCGGACCGTCGACAGGATTTCAACTATAAATACAAGCACCCCTCTTCCTCTTCATTCACTCCATATCTTCATCCTCCCTCTCACTTTCTTTACACACGAATTTGATTCATAAAAAACATGTCTTCTTCAAATTATTTTCGTTCTTGGATCGATCGACCTCATTTGGATCCGAACACGAGATTGCTTACGGAAGAATACCAACAAGGTATAACCGAATTCATGGGGTTAGTTCACCGACAACCGGAAGCAAAAACAGGTATGTTAAGATGTCCTTGCTCTAATTGTAAAAATAAAAAAGTTATTAAACAATGGGATGTTTGGACTCATCTATATTTGAGTGGGTTTACACGAAGTTACAAAATTTGGTATCATCATGGAGAAACTGATTATGAACATGGTAGTACTAGCGAACCTCAGCCAGCGGTTAGATTAGAAGATCCAATTAGAACGGATGTAGATTACGGTGTAGGTACTGAGCAGATGGTAAATGATCATTTTAGAGGGGAAGATTTACCCAATGCCGAAGCTAGGAGATTTTATGATATGTTGGATGCTGGAAAGCAACCATTGTACGAAGGTTGCAGAGATGGTCATTCAGCTTTATCATCTGCTACAAGATTGATGGGCATTAAGACGGATTATAATTTGGCTGAAGACTGTGTGGATGCGATTGCTGATTATGTAAAAGGTATTCTACCCGAAGATAATGTAGCTCCTGGCTCATACTACGAGGTTCAGAAACTCGTAGCTGGTCTTGGTTTATCGTATCAGGTAATAGATGTATGCAGAGACAACTGCATGATTTATTGGAGGGCGGATGAACAGCGGGTTTCATGCAAATTTTGTGGGAAGCCTCGTTATAAAGATACGAGTGGAAGAGTTCCAGTACCATATAAAAGGATGTGGTATTTGCCTTTGACGGAAAGGTTGCAGAGGCTGTATCTGTCTGAACGCACAGCGCAACCAATGAGATGGCATGCGGAGCACTCAACAGATGGTGAGATCAGACATCCTTCAGATGCAAAAGCGTGGAAGCATTTCCAATCAAAGTATCCCGACTTTGCGTATGAGAGAAGAAATGTCTACCTTGGATTATGTACTGATGGTTTCAGCCCGTTTGGCAAGAGTGGAAGACAGTATTCTCTATGGCCAGTCATTCTTACACCATACAACCTACCCCCAAACTTGTGCTTGCGACGAGAGTTTTTGTTTCTCTCGATTCTCGTTCCCGGACCAGAGCATCCTAAGAGATCACTTGATGTGTTTCTTCAGCCACTAATATATGAGTTGCAACAACTATGGGCTCAAGGTGCTGAAACATACGATGTTTCGTGTAAAGAAAACTTTCAAATGCGGGCAGTACTAATGTGGACAATAAGTGATTTTCCAGCATATGGTATGTTATCTGGATGGACAACGCATGGAAGGCTATCATGTCCATATTGTCAAGATAACACTGATGCTTTCCAACTAAAACACGGAAGGAAAACGTGTTGGTTTGACTGTCACAGGAGATTTCTACCACCAGATCATCCATATCGTAGAAGTAGGAATTTGTTTACGAAGAACAAGAGGGTGTTTGACAGTCCACCTCCGGAAATTCGTGGGAAAGATTTGAAGACACAACTTAGAGATTTTGGTGCAGAAAGGACGCCAGACGTCGGTGGACATGAGCGTTTTCCGGTAGATGGTGTTGGAAACCTACATAACTGGCACAAAAAAAGTATTTTTTGGGATCTGCCATACTGGGAGGATCATCTACTAAGGCATAATTTAGATGTCATGCATATTGAGAAGAACTTTTTTGACAATCTCATGAACACGATCCTTAATGTTCAAGGTAAAACAAGGATAATTTGAAGTCAAGACTCGATTTAGTCGATATATGTGATCGTTCAGAACTTCATGTTGATGAGAGTGGTAGGGCTCCTTTTCCCATATACCGACTTGATGCAGCGGGAAAGGATGCGTTCTTTGACTGGATTTCAAACGATGTGGAATTTCCAGACGGTTACGCATCTAATTTGCGTAACTGTATCGACAGAAAGGAAGGAAAGTTTACTGGCTTGAAAAGCCATGATTGCCATGTAATGATGCAGCGCCTCCTTCCGTTTGCCTTCAAGGAACTATTACCACGAAATGTTCATGAAGCAATTGCAGGGATAAGTGGTTTCTTCCGCGATTTATGCACAAGATCAGTGACTCTTGAAGGTATTGAAAATTTGAAGACTAACATAGCTGTGATTCAGTGCAACCTTGAGAAGATATTTCCTCCCTCATTTTTTGATGTTATGGAGCATCTTGTTATTCACCTGGTAAGAGAATTGGAACTTGGTGGTCCTGTGCAGTATAGATGGATGTATCTGTATGAGCGGTATATGTTCCATTTGAAGAAGATGGTGAAAAATTTAAGTAGGGTGGAAGGGTCTATAGTCGCACAGATGATCAATGAAGAAACTTCAAACTTTGCCGAGTACTACTTTCCAGCAGAAGTTCAGACCAAAAACAGAAGACCTGCTCGGCATGATGATAGAGGCGAACGGGCAACATATCATTGGAAGGTTCCAGACATTTTCACAGACGTTGGACGACTTAGCGGAAAACCAAAGGACCGTCGACTTACTGATCAGGAGCGCAGTCATTTGCAAACATATTTACTCACCAACTGCGAAGATGTTCTTCAATATGAAAGGATTTTCATGGCAGAAAAGCGGTTCGAATATAGATACGCCACAGAGGACGAACTAGAAGAAATGAAGCAGAGAGAATTTGGTGGATGGATGTTTACTTATGTGAGTGATGGTTTGGCAAGAGGTGAAACATTTGACGATTGGATACGCGAGATGGTCGTTGGACCAAACTTTGTTGTGAAGTCATATCCGAGATTTTGTACTCGAGGATATGCATTCACAACTCAGAAGAGGAGACGTTCGAGTACGACTTACGATGCTGGTGTTTGTTCTGCATCAGGAGATGATGTATACTACGGACACATAAATGAGATTTTGGAAATCAAGTATTTGGGCATGGTTGGATTGCGCTGTACTGTTTTCTATTGTGATTGGCACGACAACACTCCAGATCGAGGTGTGAGAACAGATGCATTTGGTGTTACATCAGTAAATTCAAGACGGAAGCTGCAATATTATGATCCTTTCATTCTTGCTTCTCAGGCCGATCAGGTTTGTTATATCAAGTACCCCCGGGTAAGGAACAGAGATGATCCATGGGTTACTGTTACAAGACTCAACCCGAGAGGCCGAGTTCAGGGAAGTTCTGAGCTGGAAGACCCACTACAACCAAGCACATCCGGCAACTTAAGTGCAGCAGAAGATTTAGGTGGAGTTGGCCTTGTAGTCGATTTAACCGACTTCGGAGAGGAAGCCGCCGTTCACGTAGAGGATGAACCAGTGATTGGAGAGTTTCACCAAGATCCAGATTCAGATTCATCTGGTGATGACGACTCGGAAACAGACTAGCGTCGACTTTTTTTTTTTTTTTAAATATAAATACCGAGGAAATTCCTAGGACAGATAGGTTTTCCTCGGAATTTCCTCGGAATAGATCTTCTCGATTTAGGGACTTGATTATAGATTCCTTTTCCTCGGAATCTCCTCGGAAGTTTCCGAGGAAATTCCGACGAAGTAAGGAATTCCTCGGAATTTCCTCGGAAATTTCCGAGGAAATCCCGAGGAACATGGGGATTTGATTATAGATTCTTTTTCCTCGGAATCTCCTCGGAATTTTCCGAGGAAATCCCGACGAAGATAATTGTTTCCTCGGAATTCCCTCGGAAATTTCCGAGGAAATTCCGAGGAACTTGGGGTTTTAAACCGAAAACAACGTTTTACGGATTGAATAACATGTATATAACCTTCATTAAGTGTCTTAACCAGATTATGATGTTTGGAACTAGGAACTTTGGTGTTTTATCCAATAACAAACACTTTTACGATTCCATGAACGAAAACCACACAACATAAGAGAAACACTTATACACTTTAATAAACGGTAAAGGGAATACTTACAATTATTTTTGAAATTGTGTTATTTCATGGTTTATGATCATCTATACAAAGAATCCTCAATGGTATGCATTATAATTGTATAAGAAATGAAATACGGCGAAAATAATCGATGTTTTAAAACCCCAAACCCTGGTTCCTCAGAATTTCCTCGGTAATTACCGAGGGTATTCCGAGGAATCATGGTTCCTCGGAATATTTTCATTTAACCGGGTAAACCAAGCCGCCAAATATTTCGCGAAAATTGAATCAAAGAATTCCGAGGAAATTCCGACGGATGCATTAAATAATTCCGACGAAATTCCGACGGATAGTTTCCGTCGGACGCGTCATTTTATTAGGTCGAACGCGATCTTCTTCCCCATTTCTCTCCGCCTCACTTTCTCTCCCTTGCGATTTCCGCCGACTCCTCTCTTCTCCCTTGCGATTTCCGGCGATTTCTCTTTTCTCCCTCGCGATTTCCACTCCCATAATCATGTAAGAACCCTATCCCACTCTCTTAGGGTAGATTTGTATGGTTTTGAAGTAGATTTGATGATTTTGGAATGAGATTTATAGATTTTTGTTAGGTTGAATGGTAGGATTGTGTAAAATCGAGTTTGATTATGTATTTCACTTGATTTGGATTTTTTTTTGGTTTTTATTGATTTTGTGGTTATAAAAATCGAATTTGTAATTATATATGTATATATTCAAAACGTTTTTTGTATAAAAATCTATTTTTTGCATTTTAAAATCATTTATATATTTATTAATGATTTTTAAAATCTATAAAACTTTTTTGTGATTAAAAATCATATATATATAATATTTAAAATCATTTTTTTGTGGTAATAAAACGTTTTATGTATTTTATATATAAAATATAAATTTTTATATTTATTTAACATTTTTAATATTATTAAAACTATTTTTGTAATTATTAAACATTTTAAATATTTTTAAAACTATTTTTTGTAATTATTAAACTGTTTTTGGGGTTTATTAAAACTATTTTTTTAATTTTTAAACTATTTTTTATTTATAAAAACTTTTTTTGTTAATTATTAAACTATTTATATTTTTGTGATTAAAAATTATTTTTAATTAAAACTATTTTTTTTTTAATTTACAGGTCTAATGATGATCAGATCCGGCCTCGCCAGCGTCGTAGCCGGGGTGGTATGGGGAGCCAGTCTCGGGGTTCGTCCAGCCATGTTCAGGATTCCGTTTCGCCCCACAGCTCCTACCATACATCTCCTTCTCCATTACCCGCTCCTGCTGCTCCCGCTCCCGCTGCTATACCCGCTCCTGCTCCTACGGGTCCTCCGGGAGTGATGAGTGTTGCGGAGTTGGTTCGACAGCCCGGTCGTGACCATCTTCCCTATCTCACTGAGTATCCACATGGACATGGTCAAACATGGTAATTAAACTTTTATTTTTTTTCCTTAAAATTTGATTGATTATTAATAATTTGTTCTTTTTATTAGGTTCAACCGATCCGGGAACGGGATCAGCGCATGGATCAACCGTATGATGTACTCTGCCCTCGACAAGGGACATCCGACTTTCACTCACTTCCCCGTCGAGAAGCAGCATCTGTGGTTTCGTCAGTTTGCGGTAAGTATTCAAATTTTTTACTTATATTTTTTATTTATTAAAACTATTTTTGTGATTATTAAACTATTTTCTATATTTATTAAACATTTTAAATATTTTAAAAACTATTTTTTTAATTATTAAACTATTTTTTATTTATTAAAACTTTTTTTTTGTAATTATTAAACTATTTTCTATATTTATTAAACTATTTTTTATTTATTAAAACTATTTTTGTAATTATTAAACTATTTATATTTTTGTGCTTAAAAACTATTTTTAAACTATTTCAGCAAGAATTCAACTGGAATTCCGATGATACGCTCTCTATCTATAACCATTTTGTCCATAAAGTTATGGACAACTATGGGAAGCAGATGTACGAGTGGAAGAAGAAGTGGGAAGTAAACAAGGTAGTTTTTAATTTATTAACAATTTTTAATTTATTAAACTATTTTTTAAATTATTAAACTTTTTTTTTTTAAATTAAAAGGTCCCAAAGTCGATGAACGACACGGTATGGAAGGAGTTGTGTGAGCATTGGGATAAAGAAGAGACGAAAGAAACTTCTTCCACCAACTCCAACAACCGCAGGAGCGACCGTAAAGGGAAGGGCATCTACAAGCATAACTTGGGTGCCCAATCTATTGCCACTCTCGCGGATCGCATGGTAAGTTCAACCGCTTTTTCTTTAATTATTTAAGTTTCAGAATTTTATTTTTTATGCATTTTTTCAAATTTCTAATGTTTGTTTAATTTATTTTTTTTTCAAGGCGGAAGAAAATGAGGGCGAGCCGGTTGATGATCTCGCCCTAATGAAAAGGGCGTATACCAACAAGAAGACCGGTCAGATTGATGATGGTCTTGTGAGGGACGTGGTCGACCTGGTCCAAACTCAGGTGTACGACGAAGTGTCTCAGCTTCAAACCGATGATGACGATTCGACGGCTTCGACCAACTTGTCCCGGGTTCGAATCAACGAAATCGTTGAATCGGTAAGTTTTTTTTTTAAAAGTTCAATTTATTTATTTCTTGATTTTTATTTTATCATCAATTTATATTATCTAAATTTATTTTTTTTATATTTCAGTCGGTTCCAAAGAAGAAGGGACGTATGGTCGGTTTGGGTCGTCGCTCCCGGTCGGCTGCTCCTTCTTCTGCACCACCGCCATATGTTGATCCGGAAGTTCTTACGGCTCAGCTGAAGGACAAGGATGATCGGATATCTGCGTTGGAGACCCAGATGGCAGCTCAACAGGCGGGCTATGAGACCCAGAAGAGGCTCAACGAGCAGATGATGGAGATGATGAAGAGGATGTACCCGAACGAGGTGTTCCCGAACATCCAAGACCCGTAGTTTTTTTTTTTTTTACCAAAAACTCTGAATGTTTTATTTAACTTTGAATATTATCTACTATATTTTATTTAATGTTTTATTCAATTTTAATTTTAATTTTAAATTTTTAAATTTAAATTTAAAAAATTTAAATTTTTTTTAAAAAAATAAATTTTTTCGAAATTCCGAGGGAATGGAGTTCCTCGGAAAATTCCGAGGGAGTTTTGTCCCTCGGAATTTTCCGAGGAACTCCATTCCCTCGGAAAATTCCGAGGGAAATATGTTCCTCGGAATTTTCCGAGGAACATATGTTCCTCGGAATTTTCCGATAAACATTCCGAGGAATGTTTTGTCGAAACTTCCGAGGATTTGACCATCGGAATTCCATCGGTATATTCCGAGGAACCTTCCGACGAACATATGTTTCTCGGAGTTTCCTCGGAATTTTGTTTCCTCGGAATTCCGTCGGAAATTTCCGACGGAATTCCGAGGAAGTATGAATTTCCGAGGAGATATTTCCGAGGACTTTTTTCGTCGGTATGTCGTCGGAATAGCGTTATTCCGACGACATACCGACGATTTTTTCCCTCAGTATCCCGATATTTTCTTGTAATGCCTACTCGCTTTCAAACGCGATACAATCACCAAAGTATTGAAACATTAATTATCCTCGATAGAAACATATAGTTGAAAGTTGTGAATTTCACTTTGTGTAATAGCATGTTTCTTCTAGCTCAACTATGAACAACATCAACAATATAGAAGAAACTGCGAATTACAATGAGGAAGATTATCTAATCAAAACTGATACTCTTTTGGATGAAGACACTTTCATGTCTCTTGCATTTGAATGGTGATCCACTGCATTGGTGAAAATCGTACATAGAAAAATTCATATGGCACAATCGTCATATCAGAATGCAATTAACATTGATGTTATGATAATATGCTGTGCATTGTTTCCGGTAACTCATAAATACTAAATTGAGCTAAAAAGAAATTGAATTCTATATTATTATTATCTAAAAATATCATTCAAAATTAATAAGAAACCTAATATATAATAAATATACTAATAAATATTTTGTAACATAATTATATCTGCATATGCGAGTAAAACACCTAGTTATGAACAATTCTATATTTTTAAAATAAAAAATGTTTAAAAAAATAATTATTTTTAAAAAATAAAAGTGATACAAAAATAGTAGAAGGTAAAAAAAAAACTAAAAATTTGTTTCTTTTAACAACTATCATGTAGCACGCACGAATACAACATTTGCAGATAGTATCCTTTTTTTTTGTCATCTTGCAGATAGTATATAGTACTGAAAATTAATGGCTTGAAAAAAAATTAGTGATGATTCTGATTTTGTAGTTGTGGGAGGATACAAATCAAATTATCAATCAAGGATACTAATTACTTGTTACTTATATTACCAATTGGTTTTAAAATTTATGGTTGGCTGTGCTACAACTAAATTGCTTTATCCTTGTATAAAATCTGTAACTTTAAATTATTAAAAAATATTTTAATATAAATGTTTTGTATGTATTAGTAGTATATATTACCAATAAATTATTAAAACTATTGTTGGCTTGAATAGAATAGAGTAAAAAAATCTAAACGTGTGGCCACCACCGACCTCAAACAAACGTACCGTATATAAGAAGCATATCAATCAGATGTTCGACGTCTATATTCTACTTTAGAGATAAAAGATGGCGTCTCGATTTCCCTTCTCCACTCAAACCCTCTCCTAAAACTTACTCTCATCTTCGCTTACGATCTTTCTCCAAATCAGTGTTCTCGACTTCTAGACGAAACCCTAATTTTCAATCTTAGGGTTTTGTCTTAATACGATGCTGGTGGCTAATTCCGAGTTCTCTTCATCTATTTTACCTCGTTCGCCGTTAATACCAAACCCCGTCGAAACCATAGACGAGTCGATTGGTAATAATCAGGTCTCGTTCTCGACGGAGGAGGTCTCAGTTCCGCCTCGAAACTCGGATGAGCCTCTCTCTACTCCGTTGGACGAAACCCTAATCGCGCCTTCTCCGTTACGTCTTGAGCACGGCGAGTGCAGTGATGCTCAAGTCATGAACAAGCCTATAAATCACTCTAAGAGAAACGATACACACTTGGACATTTGTTTGTCTAAATCTCCAGATAATCGCCAACAATGGTCTCCCAATGTTTCACCTGGATCCGATACTGATGTTGACTCAGGGAACCAACCCTTGTGGAGATTCAGACAAAAACCTCCAGAGATCGTGGAATCCCCTTGTGTTGTATGTTTTCTGAACTTGTGATTCTCTTTTGTTTCAGTTTTAGGGTTTTGTCTGATTACAATTTGACATCAATTCGTATATATAGGGTGCTGGACTTTTGAACCTAGGCAACAGCTGTTTCATTAACTCAGTCTTGCAATGTTTCACTCACACCGTGCCTCTTATCGAGAGCCTCTACGCATACCAATATGAAGACCCTTGTAACTGTAAGACTGACTCTCTCACAATGAGGCTTTTTATTTTTCTTATTTTGACATAACCTTGTACTTGATCTGATATTAGGCAACCAGAGGTTCTGTGTGATAAGGGCTCTTCGATATCACATTGGTGTTGCACTCGAGACCACTTCAGTATTTTCAATATCTCCGGTCTATTTCTTTAACAATCTCCGTTGTATGTATCCTCCACAAATAAAAAAAACTCCCGTCATAATATTTTTATTATATTTTTTGTATATATTTCTCTGAATTTAATCATTAAACTACCACATGCAGGTTTTTCACCTGACTTCCGGCGTTACCAACAAGAAGACGCACATGAGTTTCTACATGCGTTTCTGAATAAGTTGGAGATATGTTGTTTGAATCGAAGAAATGATGTTAACTTTGTTCAACATATCTTTGGTGGTCGTCTCGTCAGTGAGGTAAGAAGTTAACTCTAATTAACCATATATTTTTGTCAAGCAGTTTTCCTATGCGTTTTAAATTTTGATTCGGGATACATGTATCAGCTTCGTTGCTGCAACTGCAACTACGTTTCCGAGACATTTGAAGATTCTCTTGGGTTGAGTTTGGAAATTGAAGATGTTGATAACCTTCAAAGTGCACTAGATTCCTTTACTCGTGTAGAAAAACTTGAAGAGCAAATGAAGTGTGATAACTGTGATGAAAAAGTTTCAAAGGAGAAGCGACTCTTGCTACAAAATTTGCCACAGGTTATCACATTTCACTTGAAGAGATTCAAGAATAATGGATATTTCATGCTGAAGAACTGTAACTATGTCGAGTTTCCGTTGGAGTTAGACTTGCAACCATATATGAGCAATGACCAAGTATGTCAAACTGTCTCTCATCACCCTTCGAATTATTTGTGTTTATCTAAGATAACACATTTCTTTATTTCTTAATTTAGGTTGCTGCAAAATATTATCTTTATGCTCTTGTGAAGCATTATGGATCATTAGCTTATGGTCATTACTCTTCCTTTGTGAGGTCAGCCCCAAGTATATGGCATAAGTTTAATGACAAACAGGTGATACATCTAGTAGTAACGTTGATTGATTGATTGATGTAACAGTTTAAATAAATTAACATGTCTCTTGCTGTGACTTTGAAAAACCTTGGTAGGTCACTAGAGTCGATGAAGATTGTGTGTTATCACAAAATTCATATATTCTTTTCTATGCAAGAGAAGGGACTCCATGGTTTTCAACAGCCATTGAAGAGTTACATCCAATGACCGAAGAAGATACTAGCTCGGAATATCCTTCGCCAAAGTCCGTCTCTGATCCTAGCAACGAGGAGTGTTCATCTGAAATCAGTTCTGAGAATGTATCCAAAAAGGGATGTGGCTCAGCGGGAGTATCAGACCTATTACATGTCGAGACAGAAGAGAGTTGTGGAACCCACTCCGACGAGCCTAAGGAAGATAATGAGTTGTCTCAATCTGAAGAGTCTAGTGATGAGGAATCTTCCATGGAAGTGCTTTTGGACCAGCATGATCCTGATGATGATTCCAACAACTCATGCACTGAGAAAGAAGCAGATTCTTGTTTTGCCACTGAAAGAGCTACAACTGGTGTTGCCTTTTCTCCTTATTTGATAGGCTCGTCACCAAAAAAGCCGGGTACCATTCTTTTTAACTGAGTTTTATGCCTTCTTCAATTAATGTTAACCTCATGGAGCTGAGTACTTACTTGGTCTATGTGTGTGATGATTTTGCAGAAGGAAATTTTCAAATTCAACTCGAACGAGTGGAAGCTAAAAAGAACTATGAAGAAGAAGAACCTTACAAGCAACCATTACTAATAAGCCTCATGAAGAAACCTCCACCACGTGATAGAGAGTTGGGCGAAGCTATGTCTACATCTGGTTCTGCACAAAAAAAACTAAAAACATCATGAAATTGTCTAGCAGTCTGGACATGTATCTTATCAGCTTTCTTGATCGCTTAATTAGCTAAGAAGCATCTTCTAGGTGTGATAAGGGAAATATTGGTGGTGACTTTGATTAGATTAAATCAAACTTTAATACTTTGTGCATAGTAGCTGATTTTGGAACTTCCGGTTGATTTGACTTGTTTTGCTGATTAATAAAAACTTTAGAATCATTCTGTCAATGACTTTGTTTTTGTTCTAACTCCGAACTTCAAACGCCTAATGGCGACAAATTAATAAGATCACTACTATAGACCAGACCACAGGACAGTAGACAACAATTTGTTAGTGAGATGAAAGCCGGTCGGTTTGGTTCCGGTCACTTTCAAACCACTTGATTAACCAATAATTCAATTGAAATGAAATTTACCAAGTTAAATACACTAAGTAAAGTGTTAAAGCCTGAAGATTATTTGGACTATGATTATTTTTTTTTCAAATTTGAGTAGCAATATACTAGTCTCCTTCCGAGTCTACACTTTGTTTCGTTTGTATTTTGGTTAACAACTGAAAAAGAACTCTACCTATGCACCCATAATATCCCAAGTTCAAATCTCTTTCGTACATATTTAATTTTAGTTTCACAAAAAAACAACTGACAAAAAAAAATACAATTTTCTCTAGAAACCAAATAAAGAAAAGGGATGGAGGATAAGGAGAAAGCCCACCAGGGTCAGGTCAGATATGGTGTGCCGTGTCCAAGCCAAGTGATTAATTTTTGACTAAATCCATTCTTTTTTCCTTTTTGTTTGTAGAATTTTTGTCTAAATGTCAAGAAAACAACTTCTGTTAATATGTTTTAAAATATTTTAAGCGATTCCTGTTGAAATTAACATGGAAAGGTACATGCATAATGTTAATTAATGTATTATTATATAATACATTAATTGCTTCATATTATAAATTATAATGTATTAGATGATACTCTCTCTCTCTCTGTTGATGTTTTAAGGTTTTCACACATTAAAATTTTAAAAATATTTACATATGTTTTGTTTAAATTATAAATTTTATACCAACCATATTTGAATTTAAAATTATAATAAATTATTAAAACAAACACATGAATTAAATTGTAAAACATTAATCTTTCAAATACAAATAAAAAGTTGAAAAATAATTCATTTATATCACAGGTCACATTTTTTTTTTAAGATTTATCACAGGTCACATTGTGTTGGAATTATGTGTGTAATGGGAAATATTACTCAGCAATAGAAATAGAAAAACAATAAATAGGTAATACTAGGTTAAGACCCGCGCCTTGCGCGGGATGAACATTATATATAAAAATTATTTTATGTATTAAATATTTTTACATATTATGAAATAATAAATATATATTGAATAATTAAAAGTCAGTAACTATTAAATATATAATTAAATTAGTGTGAACATATAAATCAATTTTATTAATCCAATTTTTTTTAATATTTGATAGGATATGTAATTAAATTTAAATGATACTAACATACATAGTATATTTTTAATACTAATGTCTATTAAATGATGATTTCTACTCATATAGTTTTTTTTTTTTTTTACAGCAAAAAACATTTACAGACTCAACTTGACTCTGTAAACCAAATCGGTAACTCCATATCCATGTGAACGACGAAAGACGGTTGTTTCCTAGCACTGCGTGCTAAGCTATCCGCCCGTAGGTTCTCCACCCGTGGTACATGAACGATGTTTGAGTTGATGAAACTTCTTTTTAAGAGCTTAATGTCTTCCATATAGCTTTCAAATGCTGGCCATTCTTCTGGTTCCGAAACCATCTTCATATAGTTTTTTTTGATCATTTGTATCTTTCATAGAGAAAAATTTAAATTACTGATAACAAAATTTTCATTGTGAGATTAATAGTTTTAATAATTTATAATTAAAAAAAATAAGTTATCAATGTTCGTTCAAAACGTTTACCAAAAAATTGTTCAAAGTAAATTTTGAAACTAAAAGATTTATGTATTTTATATGGTTTATAGTTTAATTTAAAACGATATATATATATATATATATCAATCTTAATAACTAATTAAATTATACTTTTCACTTATATAATTTTGTAATCATTTGAATGTAAGACTTTAAACAGTTTTAGTAATTTATAGTCGCTTTTCAAAATTCAAAATATAACATATACAAAAAAAATCTAATTTTTTTTTATTATACGGTTATTGTGGTTGTTTAATTTATTTAATAGTTTAAAATTAAACAAATATGATAAAAGATACACTAATTTTTATCAAATCTTTATTATTCAAAATCATTAATGTCATATATACTTTAGCCACATTAGGCAATTCCGTAAATTTTATTTAAGGAAATAATGAAGTACATTAATAATGAATTTATTGTTAGTTTAATAAAAAAACTTATTATATAATTAGATGGACCAACATATTTCTCTAATGATTCTAAGAATCATCCTAGTGATGACATGTGGCTACAAAAAGAAGTTGTAATGCTTCTCAAATAATATATAAGGGATGTGATCATCAAAAACAAGTATTGAAAAAAAAAACACAAATTATTTATGAAAAAGGAAAGAATGTGCATTTGGTTACCGGACGGAGAGAGAGAGAGAGAGAGAGAGAGAGAGAGAGAGAGAGAGAAAAGTAGATCTAGCTGGTCCCGACGTTCGGCCGGCGCGTACGCGAGCGTGCCGTCGCCGGGACCGGAGTTTCGTCCTCTTAAAAGCGTCCTAGTGTTTCTCTTCCGTATCCTCTCCACTTCTGCCTTGTCTGAGCTGTGACTCCGGCCGTTTCCATCATGCATGGCGGCTTGTTGCTTGGAGTGAAGACGCGGTTGTGGAGAAGGTCTTATGCGGTGGAGAGGTGGCTCGTTTAGATTAAGGTTAGAGTACGGGAGGGGGAGGCTTCTACAGCTCCGTCGTCGCCGGTGTTTTTCTCCGGGAGGTGGAGACTCCTTTTGCTCCACCGCCGTCGGTTAAGTGTTTCGAGAAGGGGAGGCTTTCTTTAGCTCCGCCGTCGTCGTATAGTTTCCGGAGAGTGGAGGCTACCACAGCTCTACGCTGCCGTCTTGTAACCCGTGGAGATTTTGGGTGTTAGCGGTTCAAGGTTAGTTCGGGATTTGTTCTTGTCGGTCGAGAAAATTTTATACAGATCGGAAGTGCTCTCTGAAGAAGATTGAGCTCTCCATGGATGTTATCACCGACAAGAAAAGACAGTTCAGGGTGTGGGTGGTCCTGAGGAGAGCGCGGTGAGTCCGATGACGCTTTTCATGGAGGACCACCGGTTATGAAGACAGTTGTTGAGAGTGGTAAGGACCGGCGAATGCAGATCCGGTTAGGGTTCTGGCGGCGTTTCGAGGCGGAGCTGATCAGGTTGAGACGGTGTGCGACGCGTGTCGATCCGAGGGCGCAGATGCTTCCACGTGGCATGCACCCAGCCTCCTTGATGCGAGTATCCCAAACGCGTCGGTCGGGTTGTTTGGTTTGGGCCGTGGGCCGGTTTAAATTTTCTAGAGAGTAGCCGGCTGGTTTATGGGCTTCGAGGTTTTAATTTTGTAATTGGGCCTTTGGCCATGTACTATGGGCTTAGCCCGGATTTATATCAATCAAAATTTCTTGGCGGAAAAAAAAAAAAAAGAATGTGCATTGGGACTATACAAAATGTGAAAGTCAAGTGGCGTCCTTTTTTCAAAGTCAATGGACAACAAAACGCAAATAAGATGTCTGCGTTCTTGTTTAAATGACTGCATACGTTTTAATCAAAATTGCCACAAGAAGATAATCCAAAGAAGATAATCCACCAATGAAAAATTATCGTTTTGACTAAATAGTTTCATTTTTCAAACTTTTCTATTGAAAAAACAATTTGGCATCTCCCTCCATCTAAATCATGCATGACAAATGAATAAAAAGCTTTTATTATCATATGACGTCTATACAATGCGTATTATATGTTTCCTTTACTTTATTTACTTGTCGTCTTTATCTTATTATATTATATGCTACATTATAGTCATTGTTAAAGTCAGAGACTACAGGTATCATAAGGTTGCAACAATGATTTATCATCATCGGGTCAACAAATTATACATCCGCATGAAACATGGTGGTCTAATTAACAAAGAAATAAGTGAATCTTATTGTAATAATAATAAGAATTCACCACTTTAGATAAATAATTCTAGGTTTCACCTATCGAATTTCAGTAGAACAAAAAACTGTGGTTAGTTCAATATGTAAGAAGAGAAACTTATTCGTTAAAGTTGATTTAAATATGATTTTACGTTTAGGGAACATATTGATTTATTAAAACACTGTACTTTCATATCAGACGAAGCATGACAACGATTCCAAACAAGTTTTGGTATATAAAACAAAATAGGTTATGTGCCTATATGATTTTGTTATAATCAAAATAGGATTTCCTTTTCAAGTGATGTATACTGGAATAGTTAGTACTGACTTTGCTATGTTGTACCTAATTAAATGGGAACAACAACCAAACGAAAGCACTACTAAACAAACGAGTGTGTTATTATATATAATCACCCATCTTTTGACCTAAATTTCTGCATCAATCTCTTCTTTATAAATGAATCATATTAAAATGTTATATACAAGTACACATGGATTAGGTTAAAATGTCCAATTGATGAGCCGCTTATTGCTCGCTACAAAAGCTATACCAATGGAATCTAATTATGTAATCCATCTTCTTATTATATACACTAATACACATAAACACCAATAATATAACAGCGAAGTAAAGTGCGATTCACACTTGTTCCAACTCATTCTTATGCACATACACTAATTTGAAAATAACATAATTCCGAAATGATTTTGTAGTTTTTGGTATCTTATAAACTCTGTTTTTTGTTCCCCAACTGTTATGCTATTTGACTATATTTCGGATCAAACTAAATATATCTCTGCTACCGCGAATAAGGATCTGCATTGGCTTCATCTTTTTCTTTAGAAAGAAAAGGATAGCACCGAAGAATGGAAAGAGCGAGATGGTGGTTTTGGTTGTTCCGTCTGCTCGAGCTCGCCTGAGGAAACTTCCCCCAAGGATGTTATATTAAAAGTATTTTTGACACGGAAAGAGTTTTTGTTAGTTGGTTGGTTCTGTATTGAGATGGATTAATTGTTTAAACAAATTAAACTATTATAGAAATATATTACACATATATTCTATCTGGTATTTTTAAAATATTAGAAAAAGAGAGGGGCAAATGAGAGACCACTGATGACGAAAAAGAAAAATATGGGATTTTTTTCTTAATCTAACAATACTAAAAGGTTAATATACTCAATGGAGAGGCATGCCACGTCCTCTTGAAAAATCAGCCAATCAGAAACAATTGTTTTGCCACGTCATATCAGTTCCAGCTCGAGCCCACATCTCAAATCCTAAATTCCGTCTTCTCCGTTTCCGATACCCGTAAATCTCTGTTACAGCTTCGCTCTCTTCAACAATCAATTATGTTCTTCACTCCCCTCTTAATGAATTCGTTTCACCTTTCTTTCTCCTCCTTTAAAAACTGCTTCGTCTCCTAAGCTGAACTAATGGCGATGAAACCAAATCAACAATGACCCCTAACATTTCCAAAGCTTAAGCACATGATTCGTATTCTCCTCCAGGTTCGTACTATCGTCATCCAATTTCTATTTTGTTTGAATTCCTTACGGTAGAAGAACAAACCTTTTGATCTTCTGGCTGACTCTAAATCTCTCTTTCCCTGGTGATCAAATTGATTATGTTACCAATCTCAGTATCTACCGCTGGGATATCCATCTCAAACACCTTTGGATCCTCCTTAAGAATGCGCCTATCAGGGTACTTCTCAGTAGGCTCTGCCTCAGCCTCCACCACAACAATACAATCACTGCTTGCTATCATGATCATCACTGTTACTAGGATGCGAACTCTGGTTACAGCTCTTACATCCGTGGCTGGTTCGTTCCTTTATCTCCTTCTTTCTCGATCCACCATAAAAAAAATTTCTTAGATTACTGTATCGTTAACTACTAAGAGTATTGAACCAATACTCTTGATACTGATTCAATTATTGCCGTCTTAGTCTTAAAATGAACTCTCAAACTAAATGTGCATTGCCATAAGATCCCCTTGATGTGTTTAGATTTGTGACTGAGATATTGATCTGATCTTATGTTATTTCTCTAAGGTACCAGTTGATAGTTCCGACGTGATAATCTAGAAAACACTATGTAAACGTGTTGAGTTTCTGTCATCAGAACATCATCTTCTACTGTTAAACAAAGTCCCGTCTTATATATTTTAGGTGTTCTGTCTGAAACTTTCAGTGTAGTCACTTGTGATGTACCAACTTATATCATGTTTCGTTACAGTGAAGTGACTCGGTTAACGAAACCGTTTTTGTTGTTGTGTGTGTCTTGATGAATCTGTCTCGCTGCTCTCTGTTCCTGCTGTCTGTTAGAGGAATGCCGCTTAAGTTTAAGATCGAACCACTAAGACCCAAAAGGAAATTCAACTTTGTTGCCTGTTGTTTTATGTTTGTCAGATAAATTAAAGAGGAGATTCAATGGAAGATAAAATCAAGAAGAACAAGACCAAGAATAGATCACTCCATCTATATGTTAGTTCTCTGCAATACAGAGAACTGATTAAAAAGACAAGAAATGGTCCTTCTCTACAATCTGTCAATCAATGAGGGTTCTGAAACTGAAGGAAATGTAAGACTCATTATACATCCTTCCTTTACTAAATAATCTCATGAAAGAACTGATTATGTGGATAACGCTTTCAACTTTTCTTGTGTGTGTGTAGTTGGAATTTTTATAAATATTGAATCTCACCTTCAGGGTTAACATAATCTCAAACTCAGATTTTTAGATTAGTATACACAAATGAGACCTTTCTAATTGCAGAATCATCCGTTGAGTTTGTGCTGCAAGAGTGGTTCATGTTGTACAAAATACATCAAAAGTCGTACTTTGATAACATCCAAGTAATATTACTTATTCATTATATCTTTTGGAACTTTTACTTTTCAGGCAAAGATGTAACATGGCTTCTCTTATTTCTTGATTTACAACTCAGTACATGTGGTGCCGTGGTGGTGTGGGATGCCTATTCAAGCTTTAGGGTTGATGTGAGTATTATTTCCTGCAATAACAAGACTGCATTTCCATCAACACGAGTTTCAGTTTTCAGGCCATTGCTCCTGACTGATGATACTCGAGTAATTAGCATGAGCACTGCATATTCTTTGTTGCTGAACCCACAAATTACTCTCAGTGAGGATTAGGCTGCAAATCGTTGGGGAATTTCCGGGTGAAGTCTATGGTTGAGAGAAAAGTGGAAATTGAGATGAAGTCACGGTAAAGAATCTTACAGTCTTTAGATTCTGATAGTTGTTTATACGGGGGAAAAGTATGAAATTATTAAAGCTGGACGTCAAATGCTAGAAATCAACAGGAACACTTTTGTTAAAGGTTGCAATCATATTTCATTTGATTTGCTGTCTTTTTACCATATCACTCTCTTACACGTATGTATTTATGTACTTTAGAGAAACCAAAGAGTGCTGAAATATAGATACTGAGGCAGGCAACAATCAGTACAAATATATATTTCACGAAAGACTTTCCTAATTTTTACATTTATGTACACACATTACATGCGGATCGATTGATAAACAATACCAATAGTCTCCTCCCAAACTTTTAGAAGAAAGAGGTATAGAGACTGGTCGATGCCTAGCTACCATCTCTTGCCTGTAAAGCTTCCATAAGAATTTTCTTCGAACATCTTTATGGGAAAAATCTTTGGCTTCTAAGCTCAAAAAGCTTTGATTGAGAATCCTGAATCTAATAACATAAACCCAAGAGCTGAGGAAGCTTAAACATACCAGACGTGTGTTTTTAATCTGTTCCAGTGAACAGTTTTTCACTTTGGTCGAATTTCTTGGCTTTTATGCCTGCTAATAGAACTTGGAGACTGAAAAAGGCACAGACCGTATATGCTATAGTAGCTGGTATCTGAGAACACAAAAGGAACACGACGATGAGGTAAAAGGTTAAGAAAAGAGAGTACGGTTGCTTAACTTCCCCCAGCAATAGGCTCCTGACTCGGGAGAATGATTGGATCAACGTGTTTATGATGTAAAAGACGTTAAAGATCAGCAACAAATGTCAATGCTTGATCACACCACTAAACAATTTTTTTGATGATAACAAGGTTTTAAAGTACTACTCTATTTCATATTATACGATCTTTTGGTCATAAAACTAATCAATTTTTATTTAAATATTATTTAATAATATACATTTAAACCAATCAAAAACATTAAAATATAATATTATTATTTAACCAAATTTCAAGAAAGTTAAAAATATCTTAAAAATATTAAAACATCTTACATTTTCAAACATCAAATTTTCTCTAGAACATTATGAAACGGAACGAGTAATATTCAAAACTTATTAACAAAACAAAAAGAAAGTAAGCTATTAGGTTAAAGGAACATTTAAATAAAATAATAATTTATTTTACAAAATAACAAAAATTAAACAGGCGGAAAAATATCTATGTAAAATAAAAGTGCAGAAAAAAGCGTGAGTAAATATTTTCTTAACTCTAAATTTTTTAAATGTTTTATTAATTAAAAGAAACAAATAAAGAAAATATATACAATTTTAAGTAAATAATTGTTTTACATTAATGATAACAGACAGAATAGATAATGGTGATTTTCTTTTCATCAAGACTAACATTCTTAAATATATACAATTTGCTAGGCATGTATTACAAAATATTTAGAGTCCAACCAACATTGGAAGACATAAAATTATATTTTTTTGTCTAATCATATATAAATACTACATTTAGTAATTCTGAGAAATGTAAGTATTTTTATTAGCATGGTTTGTATCATTCTGAAAGTAGAAATATATTTAAGATTTAATAAAATTTTCAAGTTTAAAATATAGTAATTAGGTAAATATTATATAAAGTAAGAACAAAAAAAGTATTTACTTTGTTTTCATATGGATTATGAAACTAATATTCAAAACATATTTAATTTGCTAAGCGTATATACCTGTATAAAATAGATGTAGTAATATGGTGAAGCTCGCAACTAGGAATGGCTATAAGAGTCTCTAAAACCATCCTGGAAATCCTTTTGCATTTGTAGCAATTTTTATAGTCAACTTTAATGAATAAGCAATTTCTTATATTCACTCAATGATCCAATCTCAAACGAATGGTTCTGACTTTAAAATCTTCTGATTACTTTCTAAGAAGCAAGCTTAGAACTTAAAGCAAATAGGTTGTTTTTCTTAAGCTCTTGGATGATTCTTTTTTGACATAACGCAAATTTAGTGTTGCACTAATCGTCAAGATGTGGATGTTACACTATGGGACAACCAATAATTTATGTTCAATGAGCTTCAAATCATAAGTAGTCGGAGATATAAAGTTGTCATGGCGACAAGTATATCCCTAAAATATATATAAAAAAAATACAAACTTAAAAGTCTGATACATACTCTGATTAATAATTTGCATGAAAATTATTATTCGCTTCATTATCAGCCACACAGTTTTACCTTGACACAATAATAAAAACATCAAAGACTTCAAAGGAAAAATAAAAGTAAAGTTCAATACATTAGTTAGAGATAAACTTCCAATCTACAACTCCTAAGATTATAATCAAGAAAACAAAATTAAGAATAAATTCTCGGCATCTTGAGAACTGTTTATGTATTATGAATTCAATTTTGATATTTTGGCCCAACTAACCAAAAAAAAAGTTATTACAAAAAATGCGACGAAAAAAACCTATATGCAATATACATATAACAAAATTCAGAGCATGTCTCTTTTCTTATAATATATCCTACACACTCAATAGTTTATTAACACAGACAATTCTACAATACAATATAACCTCAACAAATTAATAATGTTGGGACTTTGAAATTTTATTATTTTATAGAGATATTAATTTACAAAAGTTTTCTTAGTTAGATTTCTTATTTTTGATTCTAAGATAAAAATATATTTGATTTTAGTATATATATATTAATTGTTATTTTTTGAAATTTGACATTTTAATTTTATTATATTATTTGGTGTATATAATATATATTGCACATAATTTAAATGTGGTTTTAGATATACTATTACTAAATCTCATCAAAAATATATTAAATGGCAAGAATATAAAGATAATTTCATTGTGAATATAAAACAAATAATGTAATAATAGGTTTTTACTTATATAAAATATGTATAAATATAAATTATCAATTTATAATTTTAATGGGACCATATATTTACGTAGAATTTTCTAGAAACTTATTATTCTATCGATTTGTGTCAAATTTTGACCCGGTCCAAGTTGGGACCGGCAAAATTTATTGAGTTATAGAGATTATTAATTTATTCAATATTAATTTATAAAAGTTCTTGATATTCATACAACAAAAATAGTTAGAATATATAATAACAACTATCCGCGCGTAGCGCGGAAAACGATCTAGTTAAAATATAATGGGATTGTAAAGGATAGAGATGAGATGTCAAGCTACAATAATGGAGCACTAGTTTTCTCCACTTGGCTAATATAATATTATAACACGAAAAACTAACTTTCCCAAAAAAAATATTTTAAAGTCCATATTAATAACGAAAGGAAATTTCTTATCTCATACATAAATGCTTAATGTATAACCAACAATAATGGTGTGCGGTAAGGCTATGTAACGGAAAGGAATAACATATGAAGATAAGTCTCCAGTATATGACAAATATATTTAAAAATATGAAAATACATAATAAAGTTGAAAAATATATTTTAAAATACAGTGTTCTCTGAAAAATGATCATTAAAACCAAAATATCCTTTCATTATTTTTATAGAACTTAAAATCTTAGTTGGAATGTGGTTATATCATTGTAAGATATGCTTAGTAATATTGTTTTGTTAAGAGAATATCGCAAAGTTTGACAAAAAAAAAAAGAGGCTATCGCAAAAAGATATGGAAAAATACTTTTCCTCATATTGGCATAATTTAAAAGAAAATATAATATATTAGGTTTTTTTTTTAAACATAATTGAGAAACAGAAGGAAAGGCAAAGGAGGTTTGGTTGGTCGACTTTGCTAAGATAAGAGAGAGACTGTCTTCTCTCCTCCCTTCCTCATTCTTCTCCCTCTAAACCTTCTCTGCAACAAAACTCCTCACTTTCTCTCTCTCTCTATAGAAAAAGTTCGAAGCGTTTACTCGAAAAAGACTTTGTCTTTTAGGTTTCTTAGTGAAAATGGCGATCGAGGATCAAGAGAATACCATCCGAGAAATCAAGCCTAAGAACAGAAGAATCATGGTACTTTAAACAAAACCCTCTTTCTTGTTTTCTAGTTTTCTTCTCTCTGTTCTCCAAATGTGCAATGTTTTGTCTTTTTTAGGTTCAGTCTCTCATTTATTTGAATATTTTGTCTGGCTTTGTGATTTTTATTTTGAAAATGGCTAAAATAATCGCCTTTTGAAAGAAAAACTGTAAAATGGTTCATCAGTAAAGTGCTCTGTTTAATAGATATGTTGAAAACAGAGATATGTTTAAACATAAACCATGTAATATTTTTTGAAATAATTCATCAAAATTGAATACTGGTTTTGGTGTAGGGAGCTGGTGGACCGGAGGAGGAAGATAACAGGCAGCCGCCATGGCTGAAACCTCTGCTTCAGGAGAAATTCTTTGGTCACTGCAAGTTTCATGTTGACTCTCACAAGAGTGAATGCAACATGTACTGCTTAGACTGTACCAACGGTCCGCTTTGCTCTCTCTGTCTTGCCCATCACAAGAATCATCACACCATTCAGGTACGCTTTTTGCAATAATTCAAATTAAATTAGTTTTTTCTTTGTTGAGGTTTTGAATTTTGTCCTGCAGATAAGGAGATCTTCTTATCATGATGTTATAAGGGTGAATGAGATACAAAAGCATATTGATATATCAGGGATCCAAACTTATGTGATCAATAGTGCTAAAGTCATCTTCTTGAATGAGAGGCCTCAGCCTAGGCCCGGGAAAGGCGTGACCAATACCTGCAAGGTTTGCTATCGTAGCCTCGTTGATGATAGCTTCCGCTTCTGCTCTCTTGGCTGCAAGGTACAATTTTTTTTATCTTTTTTCATTTGTGTTAAAGTCAAAAGGAAGAAACTTTGGTATTGGGTACACACATTTTAAGGATCTCTTACCATTTCATTGCCTTTTTTGAGTAAAAAGATGAAAACTTTTTGAAATGGGTCATCTTCAAATTTGGTTTATTCTTTTACAGTTTCACCTAACGTTTCCAAGCATTAGTTTTTCCTGTTTAGTCTTGTCCAAAAAAAGAACAAAACTTTTGATATGGGTCAGATTTGTCTTGTACATTCTTATAGCAGCTCTTTCTCAATTCTCATAATCATTCTCTGATAAAACTTTACTTTTTATGTGTGTTTTGGGAAATGAAATAAAGATTGCTGGAGCATCTAGAGGATTTGAAAAGGGAAGGAAGAACCTTGTGATGGAATCAGATGATTCAAGTAGCAGCATTGGAATTGGGAAGAACATTCAGAGTTTCAGCCCATCAACACCTCCACTTACTGCATCTAGTCATTGCAGAATCGCCAAGCGAAGAAAGGGAATCCCTCACCGGTCTCCAATGGGATAAATAAAAAGAAGCAAAAGTGTTAAAAGCCAAAATACAGAAGCTCATTTGCCAGTTTCTTCATCTATAAGATTACACACAAAGGTTTAGCTAAGACATAAGCTTTTGTCTCTTATCTTTTTTTATATACCAAAGAATTGGCCTTTTGCTTGTGTTAGGTGAAGAAAAGGCCATATAGGTTTTGTCCTGCTAATGGTAAGTCTGTGAATATGTAATGTGCTTTTGTATATTTATGTGATGCAAAAAGGGTAGAAGGTAAATATAGATATAGGGCTTTGAAGGTGGTAAAAGTGGAAATAAAACAAAACTAGTTTTGGTTGTAAATTTGGTTTGGTTAGGTGTGCCATACATGCATCTGGAAGAACAAAATAAGTAATGAGATTCGCTGCCTTTATATTCGCTCGTTTCTATGGTTTGAAAAGTATTTCTCTGTTTTAAAATAACTGTTTGAAAAATTCAACAAATTTGTTTAATCCATTCCATACGGTGTATTAATTCTCATGGGACATTGTGTTGGAGAGCAATTGGTGGGGAAGGTGAGATTTGCTTTCTCTTTTAACTTTCTTGAGAAGAGAACCATTTGAAAAATTGAATAAGCAGTGAGAGAGAGAAGACAAAGAAACAGAATGCATAACACAATGGTTCACCAAGTGTCATCCGATGTGAAAAACTATTCACTAGTAAACCATCCCAAATTCTATCAAATATAGTAAACCAATTCGGTCTGGTCTAACTTTCTTGAGAAGAGAACCATTTGAAAAATCGAATAAGCAATGAGAGAGAGAAGACAAGAAACAGAATGCATATAACACAATGGTTCACCAAAGTCCTCCGATGTGAAAAATTATTCACCAGTAAACCATCCCAAATTGTATCAAATATAGTAAACCAATTCGATCTGGTCTAACTTTGTTTAGTCCAGCAGTTATTCTACATACAAGTTCAGACCATCTTCCAACACTAGTGTTGAAGTAAATATCTAGACAAATGAAAAGAAAAGATAACTGATGCAACTGAAATGCGTTTTTTTGGAATAAAAACTTCCTGAATACTTAATTCCTTCTCATTCCATAAAATATTCACCAGTTGCAATGAAAAGAAGGAATGACTATTCCATCTCATTCCATATTATTCATTTCCATTCCAAAAAAAAAATATCAACATTCTTTTGAAAAACCATTCCACGTCAAAATAGTTCTGAAACAAATGGAATAATAATTCTATTCCATTGAATTCCACTAATTATTATTTCTGTAATTCCACTTATTCCTTTTATTAACATCCAGTTACAGCCATCAGGATCGACTTTTGGGATAGAAAATTATTGAAAGTTTTTAGAAATAAATAAAAAATTAGTGTTTCAATATCAAGAAAATGGATTTTGAATAAAAAATAAAAGAAATTAAAGTAATAGCAACTGTTTTTTTTTTGACTAAATAGCAACTGTTTTTGGTATTTGAGATCAGAAGTATTTTGCAAATATAAAACCAAACCATACTGAACAGAAAATATCCATAGTGAAGCCGAATTAGAAAACACAATACTATAATCCAAATGGTTCATATACTATTAAACATTGCGGATACCTAGACCAAATCGGAACTGAACCAATAAACGAATGGTTATTTTGGATTCCGAGATATAATACATATTTAACAATATTACTTACATTTAGATGTTTTGTGCAGTGAGACGCTAACATCTTTCTCTTATGCTCGATTTGCATAAGTGGAACAAGCATATGGTAAAGTTAAAAAAAAAAAAAAACAAGCGTATGGCACATTCAAAGCCATATTTTATTCTCGTATATTTTTGACAGAGGAATAAGAAAATGTGAAAATTTAGTTTAAGATTTGAAGGTCGATGCCGGTATTAACAGGAGGAGCTTCAATTGTTTAAAGGGGAATATCAGTTTCTTCTGCTTCTCCACCGTGGTGGACACCAAGATTTTGCATCATGTTGTCGAGGAAGAGAGTAAAGAAACTGATGAGAAAATGGTGAGGAATAACTTGAGAGGCGGTGGTGTGACGTAATGTTTTGATGATGATCGTGGCAGTAAAGGTGATATAATTTTTGACATTAAGGTGAACAAGAGTTCCAGTCACGGACGTGTCTTAAGTTCATCAAGGATGATGTTAGTCTTTTGGAAGGAAAGAAACAAAATGTTTAATCCGATCTTATCTTTTTTGATCTTTTGTTATATTAGTGTCATCAGTTAAGTCAAGTAGTGGGTTGAGTGAAGTTGTTTCCATTTTCAATGGTTACGTATAATAACCATTTTTATAAGATAAGGTTGCTTTTAACAATGTGAAACAAAATGACAAAACTAAAATACCATATTGTAATCATTAATTTGACAAAAAAAAAAACTTATCTTATCAAATATCAAACAAGAAAATTTGCCACTTGTAGGTTGTAACCGTAGTGAATCATGATCTTCTAGATTTGGAGACAAAAACAAGATAAACGAAATATCATCTTGTGTGATCGTGATATTATTCACCTATCAAAATCATTTTTCCCAAGTGCATTATGGACATGAACTATTCGTCATATCTATCGCTGATAGAGACTAATCATTGTGGGTTCTCAGTCATTGGATTTCATCACATCGTTAATAACCGGCATTTTGATTGTAGTAATTCGAGACACATTTCAGTTCCAAAAAAAAAAAGTTTGAGATGCAACAAAAAGGAAATGCATGCAAAATGTAAAAGTTTTGGTGATGGTATATGTTAATAAAAACGTTTTGTATTTTATCAAACACCATGATATGAGGTGCCATAATATAATATTGACATGACAACAAATCCAAAGAATGTAAGAAGTTGAAGCTTCTTGT
This sequence comes from Brassica rapa, assembly GCF_000309985.2. Taxonomy (NCBI): domain Eukaryota; kingdom Viridiplantae; phylum Streptophyta; class Magnoliopsida; order Brassicales; family Brassicaceae; genus Brassica; species Brassica rapa. The sequence continues at coordinate 10,946,092 of NC_024802.2, forward strand.
ATGATTCTGGCGCGCCAATGGTATTCGATAATAATGGTAAGGACGGTTTCGTAATTCTGGGTGCATCTACAGAATCCATCCAAGAGTTAAATATCTCTAGACTCACCGGCTCCCGCCACCTACTCCACGTGTCACTAAGAAAGCAGTTAATCTCGTGGGCCTTCACATGCAAACCCTCCACAGTCAACACGTACCTGATTCCTCCCCTCCATTGTGGTCATCGCATCGGACGGTTGAAACTTATCCAACCTTTAAGTCCATCATACGAAAGAGATGACGTGGCGAGATATCAGCGCGAGATCGTGAGGTAAAAAAGTCTAAAGATCCAACGGTTGATATGAAACACAAGTCGGATGATTAACGAATCTATATATAGCAAGAGATGGATTTAATCGGAAGATCGAAGACGAAAAAAAAAAGCTGAATCTTCGTGATGACATCTCTTTTAATGAGAGCCGGTTCGATGCCGGTTCAAACCGGGTTTATCCCGTCGCGGAAGGCGTCGACGACAATCTCCCGGCACAACTCCGTCGAATCATTACCCAGCCACGGCGGCGAGAGATTCCCCGGCGGAAAGATCTCGATCGACGTCAAGGCTACGTCCGGGCTGCGGAGGGTGTTATCGGAGAGCGATGTGATTAGATCCGAGAGAATGTCGAAGAGCGTCGTATCGAAGCCTTCTCCGGCGAATATTCCGGAGGAGGAGGATGAAATTAGGTTTTCCGACGGCTGGGGATCGCTGATCTGGAAGGAGAGCGGTGTTCCCGCGGAGGAGCAAGGAGTTTCCGGTGGCGGTGGATCTGGTTACAGCGGCGGTAACGGAAACGGAGGAGACGGTTACGATGGTAGGAGCAAGATCGGTGATTACTATCGAGAGATGTTGAAATCGAACCCTAACAACTCGCTTCTTCTGATGAACTACGGCAAGTTCTTGTATGAGGTAACGTGTGGATCAAGAAACTTGTTGGTTTCAGGGTTTTGATGTTTGTTGTGGATCGTGTAGGTGGAGAAAGATGCGGAGAGAGCAGAGGAATACTACGGGAGAGCGATACTTGAGAGTCCGGGTGATGGTGAAGCATTGTCAATGTATGGGAAGTTGATATGGGAGACGAAAAGAGATGAGAAGCGAGCTCGTGGTTACTTTGATCAAGCTGTTATTGCTTCTCCTGGTGATTGGTATGCTATATATGATTATTGATCACATTGGCAATCCCCAATTCAAAATGTAAAACGGTTGTGTTTTGTTTGCAGTATGGTTATGGGATCATACGCACATTTCATGTGGGAAGCAGAGGATGAGGATGGTGATGAAGAAGAAGAAGACTTGATGGTTGCATCACCAGCTTTGGTTTCTGCCGTTTAGCAAAGCAAAAGACTTAACACGAAGAAGAGTATGGAGACTGTGACTGGACTATATGTATCAAACACCTTCAACGTATTTTGACTATTTTCTAACTGTTTTTGTTTTACTTGCCTGAAGAGCAAATAAACATATATATAATATATACGTGACAATAAAATGAATGTAATTATTATATCTAATAGATAATAAAAAAGTGCTTCTGTTAAAGCTTTTGTATAAATTAAGAGTTTTGTATTAAAAGGTTTGATATAAGTCAATTCTTCTATCAGAAATTTTGAAACTGAAGTGGAGATCATTCGTTGGATTGTAGGAGTAAAAAAGAAGTGTCTCTGATTATCACAATCAAAAGTAACTAAGAGAAACAAACTAAAAAGATGAAATGAGACCTACTTAACATCTCTGTTTATCTAAAACCAAAATTAAATTGAAGAGAAGTAGGAGGAGGAAGAAGAAGACGAGAGAGTAAAGAAAGCTCAATCTACTTTATGGATAATTCTGATGGAGAGATGTGTAAAACGAACAGGAAAGCAAACCCGGCCAGCACGAGCCATGAACCATCATCATCTGCTTATTGAGGATTGTGGCCAGGCCAGAGGTGGTGATGGTACATCTGCTGCTGCATAGGTGGCATTTGGTGAAGTTGTTGCGGTGTAGAGTTTCCAAACAGTCCATGATGATTGTTGTTGTTGTTGTTACCACGGTGCAATGGAGAGTTGCTTTCGTTTTCCTCGGATGACTCGCTTGAATGTTGCTGTCCCTGAGACCGAGGGCTTCCTTGTCCTCCTCCTCCACCACCACCACCACCACCACTACCACCAAAGGTCAACATATTGGCTGGTGCTGAAGCTGGCTCGGGAGTATTCTGAACACGTCCTGCACTTTGTTTCTGTTTCTTCCCATCTGCTACAAAGCTTCCAACAACAACCTATAAACACCATCAACTTCAGTATCATGAAGATTCAGTGAATCAACTTGAGTATATAAAGGTGTGAGAATTAGAGTGACCTGGACTTGTGATCCAGCTACAAGCATTCCAGCAACACAACCACCCACAACCTGACCATCTGGTCTAGCCAGAGATACACTCAAGCTACCAGTTTTGGTCACAGTACCATTACTCTCAGTATTCAAGAAAGAACCTGACATAGAAATGATCTCATATGGACCCTGCAAACAACAAAAACAGCTCAATAAAAGATCACACAGATAAAACTCCAGTTCTCAAATGAAGGAGTGAACAAACAAGGGCATACCTCAAACTTAACAGCTCCATTAGGATTGTTAGCTTGACGAAGCATTACAGTAGACACGGCTCCTGTAGCTGAGAGAATACAGATCGCGCGTGGCCCCTGTTGCGTGAACGCCACTACCTTCATAGCTATGTCCTGTCATAAGTTTAACCAAAAGCAAAAACATCAAAAGACAAGCAAAATTCCGACACAAGATCAAAGAGTTACTACACAAGACACATTAATTACCTCTCCAGTTTTGACCTCAATGACATGAGGTGTAAACCCAACTCCACCTGTTCCTCCTGTTCAGACAAAACACAGAAACCTAAGTAGACAGTGATCTAGAAATGAACAAAAGTTGTTTTAGATCGAGTTTCAGACAGTACCTAAAGCGTCAAGCTGCTTCTTACCGGAGCCAGGAGGACGACCTCTGTTCCGTTTAGCAGGCAGATCGGAAGAGTTCGCATTACCCCCTCCGCCGCTATCTCCACCACCACCACCACCACCACCCTCCGCTCCACCGCCGTAGGAATTAGAAGCAGGCGATGTCGGAGCCAAAGCGAGACCAATGTTACCATCGGCAGCATACTTCCTCGGCCTCCCTCGCTTCTTCTTCGCCTGTGGCTCGATCCCGAATCGCATCGGCTGCTGCTGCTGCTGGGCCGCCACAGAAGAAGGCGATCCCTCGAATCCCAGAGATTCAAGCGTCTTCTGATCCATCTGATGCTGCGGCTGAGGTTGGTGATGCTGGTGAGGATGCAGTTGCTGTTGTTGCTGCTGGTGATGCTGAGGCTGATGCGGTGCGAGAGAGCCGAAAGGTAAGCGGTGGTGCATCGCCTGAGATGTGGAGGTGGGACCCATTAGCGCGGCGGCGGCGGCGGCGGCGTTAGGGTTACGGTTGTAGGAGCCCATTAGGAACCCAGGAGGTGGTTGAAGCTGCTGCTGCTGGGGATGCTGATGCTGTTGTTGCTGTTGTTGTTGTTGCTGTTGTTGGTGGAGTTCTCTTGAATCCATCGAAGAAGGGTTGGAGAAAGTAAAGGAAGAAACTTTCTCTTTGGTTAAATTTAGGGTAATAATTTTCTCGTGAGACCCAGTTTTTTTCTTTTTTTCTGTTTCGCGAATTCCGAGATAATAGACGAGAAAGTGGAGGTTTTTGAGTTTTAGGCGAAAGCGTGTGAGCTAGCTAACACCAGAGATATTAGAGAGAGAGAGAGACGATCTGTGTATTATTATTATTTTTTAAATGATTATAATTAAATTACATAAACAAATCTTTGGTTTGGAGGTTTCACTCTTCAGAGGTTTTTTTTTTTTTTATAAAAAGAAAATTTATTCTTAATTTTAATGAAATAAATCTAAACATATAACTTAGTTAGGATTTAGTTTGTTAATGCAAAAGAATGTTTCCAATGTATTTTTCAATTTTTCCAATATAAATGGAGAATTATATAATCAAATTGAGTTTCACTTCAGTTTTATTTTTTCCAAGTTTTTAGAGGGAAAATTGAATATAGCTAAAAACATGGAGTATTTTTATTTCATTTCTAGAATAATCTCATTTTTACCCTATTATATACTAGTACTATAAAACTAACTGGAGACAAAACAAATTTCACTCTAAATTTTATTTTAGAGAATTTTATTTTAGAGTGGGATATAAATTAACTTGAAGATGTTTAGAATATAGAGGCTGTCTTAAATGATGACCAGTCCATTTACACTTTGTAGTTGTAATGTACTCTTTCGTTTTGGTGTCCTCCTTTAACTCAGTTTCTTTTTTATAAAATTAATGCATTTTTATTTATTTTGGATTTTTTCACATAACTTTCATTGTTGCATTGAATGAACAGAGTTTGGTATTGGAAGAGACAACTAAAATCAGAATGACATTGAAGATGAATGTTAGGAGGCTTTTATCATGTTAATAGAGTAGACTCAAAACTCAACAGAAGTGATGAGTCAAGATTCTCGACTCAAGAAGAAAATAACAAAACCATTTATCAAGTAATTAGAGTAGAAACAAATGCACAAGGAATTAATAAGAGAATAATGTCTATATTTTTTTATAAAAGATCATGTAGACTAAAGATTTTGGATTGACTGTGTTTTGGAAAATCCAAAATAAACATGGTTTGTACTTTGATGTGTCAGAATTTATTTTTTTAAGTATAAGTATATGCTTCATCAGATCTTAAATACAATCACTACTGAAAATGACATCAGCTTATTTTGACCATTATGTCCTTCTCTTGCCTCATCATTTTAAGAAAAATGATGTATTTAGAGAAATGTGTATATACTATATAGATTCCAAATTAATTGACAACCTGAAAATACTAATTTTTAATGCTACACCAAATAAAAATACATAGACCCACTGGAATGTAAAACTAATATTGGCACCCAACATATATTTAGCTGAGCAATACAAAACATCCTTTTTTCCAAAACGAAGATCCAAATTGGTTTCCTGTAAAAGAAAAACTGTAACTTTCAACATTTGATTTTCGCAGTAACCAACTTTGGTTATGTATGAAAGTACCCACTTGACCGTGTCATATCCACTCTTCTCCCATACATGTCACGAAATTATTCGAATTCACCGGTTAATTCAAAGAACCAAAGATTAAAAAAAGTGATCTGTTTTGGGATAATCAATGACAAAGCACATAACCCTTTTTTTTGTCTATGCTAGCGACTAAAGTGGAGGATCTTATTGGACCAACAAGCAGCTAAAAAGCAATGTTTAAAAGTCTGAAGCCATGCTCGTACCTTAAGAAACCATACACGTTGAATCAGACGCTGTGAACATTGGTACCTGAAAACAGAAAAGATTTTTAGACAGCTGAAGAGTGATAGTAAAGTAAATTTTAGCGTGTTGATCGTATGATTTAAGTGTGACCTGAAATTCCATTTGGATGGGTGGTCTTCATCTAACAGCTACGAACCGTGATATTTACAGATTTACTTACATGCGTGTGCGTCTAGGTTCTTTGATTGGAGAAGTCAGCACACTTGACCAAAACCTTCCCCGTCATATATCACACCAAAGTATCACACCAAAGAACATCATTGCCTTGAGTCTAAAAAGTGTGCAAGAACAAATCAATTTAAGAACAAAAAATAGCCAGAGTAAACAGCAAGTCAAAAAGAAATAGCAAAACGTTGAGAAAGATACTGCTTACCTTTAGACCACAGGAGAAAGCTTATACTTTCAAAAATTCCAGAAACACCTACATTAGTAAAAATGCAAAGTCAGCACTGCTACATATCCTAGTAATGTATTAGACAAACAAAGTAGATCTTGGGGTTTGTTTTGCACTTAGTTTTACATCTATTAAACTTTGTAAATTTTTTTTGTAACACTGACTTGTATTACTCTTAACTTCTTTGTGTTAATACGCATACATGGTAGAAGCATGAGCCCTTCTAAGCATATGAGCGACGTGGACAACAACAACACACGAGAAATCTGAAATTTTGGAGCATCTGAGCGAGGAGAGATCCCACCAACCTTGAGCACATGAATTTAGCTCAAGATGAGCAAGCCGATAGAAGACACTGAACAAGTGAACAAACAAATAAAGGTAGCGGGTAGTAAGTAAGAGTTTTCAGAAACATGTGGCCATGTGGGTAATTCAGTGAGTGATGTCAACATGCGCCTCAGCCATACTCTCAATTCTACAGGAGTCGTGTAGGCGTGTTAGTTGGTGGTATTTATGTGGAAACCAAAACGAAATTATTTTAGAATTAATAATTAAAAAGAAGGGCCCAACCGGGTTCGAACCGGTGACCTATTGATCTGCAGTCAATTGCTCTACCACTGAGCTATGGACCCAATTTGACTATACTGTAGCATATTAACAACTAATTACCAAGGGGAACAATATTATTGTAAACTTTCTAAAATGAAATGTAAAGAATATAGATTACGACAATTGTAACCTACCAACATTTTAGACTCCTACTCTACTCCCCCCCCCCCACCACTTAGTTCATAAATTTTTTTTCACTTATTCATATTTTCATCAACAAAATGTAGCAACCAAGCCTCCAAGCTTGGCGACCTTTTGATTTGTTCAGGCCTCCAAGATAGGAGAATAAAAATTTCCAAAGACACCAAAGTGTGAATGTATCATTGAAAAGACACCGACTCATGCATCATTGAAAGGACGCATGTACCATTCTTGACAATTAAACAAGTAATGTTATAGAAAGTTATTTAGGTTTTCATGGCTCAATAAGTCTTGAGGAGTTTTGTCAACTGAACTTGTGTCTACTCCAGTAAGTTTTTAACAAATGTTTGGAGAATGAATGAAAATAGTGAATTTCTCTTCATTTTTTTTACCTTGCACTATTTATAAGGAATATTTTTCAATATATACTTCTTCAACATGAATACCGATGGAACGAACATCAAGATTCAAGAAGTTTAAATTTATAAAAGGTAAATTTTTATGACGACCATTCAAATACATTAATAATACTAGTGTCAAGTCATGTTTTGAAAATGTAAATAGAGATCTCTCACATACAAAACTGTATTTGAAACGGTGTAAACCTTTGAGAGAGTTGTTGGGGTTTCAAGCGGTGTAAGCGCTCTTCGCGCCCCTGTCCAGCTTCTTGGCATCCTCCTGAAGAAAAAAAAAAACAATACAGACAGTGAGATATTAAAAAAAAAACTTATGAATAAGCATTCAAGAGAAAAGCTCTCTTCTTACATGGATGATGAAACCAATGCTGTTGTTGTAATCAATAAACTCCTTCCATTGTTTCCCAATGCTCACCTGCAACATCAAAGGAAACAAGAAATTTCAGGTCTTTTAGCCGGAAGAGAGACAATTTAACATTTATTTGTCAATAAATGATATTTTACCTGAGCAGCTTCGTTGGAAGCATTTTTGGTCCAAATGGAAATCCTCTCTTGCTTTCCTCTAACGTTGACAACAGCTCCGCATATCTCATCTCCATGGTCAAACTGTTCTCCAATCAACGCAAGCAACTACATGGAAAAAACAAAAACCCAATCAGACTCGAATGGATGGAAACAAGAATCATGTGTTCAAGTAAGAAGAATCAAAACCATACGGTGTAAAGCCAGGGCTTATCAGACTTCTCCTTCGGGAAGTTCATAGTCCATTTGCCACCATTAGCACAAATAGGATCCTCCCACTTAGGTTCGATATTGTGTTTGAAACAGTAGAAGTCAGCTCCGCCAGCTAACTTGCTCGGACCCTTCATGTTATTGAACAGACTGCAACCAAAGTAAGATGAAGTCAATAGAGCCAAAGACAAGTCCTTAAATCCCATTGAGACTTGAGAGAGACTCACAAATCAAAAAGAAGAACACAAGAAAGTATATATACACACACACACGCAACAACACAATAGCATCCAACATTAACCAAACAAGACCGATGATTCCCTGGTTCAATGTTTTAGCTCTTGTGAAGATAACAAGCGAACAAATATGACCTTAACATATAAGCAGTAGCTACAAACTCAAACACCAATTAAGTGATTCTTCAGAAACAGACAAGAGCAAGTGACTTCACGGAATCTAACCCACCAACAAAGAACATAACTTTCCTTGAGATATAACAATCTAAATAAAACTAAACCAAAACCCATGCCGCATAGTCATTGAAAGAACAAAAGATTCCTTTTCCATAATTCAAACACCAAACAAACAAGCAAAGCAATATTTCAGAAACAAACAAGAACAAGTGATTCACTTAACCCACGAAGAAAGAACATAACTTTCCTCGAGAAAACATAATCTAGGCAAAACCAAACTAAAACCCATGTCTAAATAATAATTGTAAGAATAAATTATTGATTTTTGTAAAAAGCCCTAACCTCCAGAACTCCTCGACGGTGGAGAAAGTGAACACGGATCGCAAGGAGCTTCCCCAAGTCGCCTGCTTTAATTTAACAGAAGGGTTATCGAACCAGAAGGTCCACGAATGCTCCAACGGATGCGACTGCGGAACGGCGGATTTGCTCGATTCGTCTCCGTCTCCTTCGCCGCCGGCGATCTCTCCTTCCTCGGTATCGTCGCCTTCTTCATGGTATCGATCAATCGGATGGTCTGTGGGGTTAGGGTTCGCTTCTTCCGCAACGACAACAGGCTTGGAAGTGTCTTCTACCGCCATTGTCAAAACTTGCCTCTTTCTTCTTCTCTCTAAGCGATGGATGTACTTCTTCTTGCGTAGGGTTTGTTAGGTTAAGATACGGCGGCGTTTCGTTCGCGTTGCAAAGTTTATTTATATTCTAGGCATTGGGCCTTAGTATCGAAACATAACGGGCCTTTTACATTGGGCTTTGGTTTCCTGCGGCTCACTGTCAGGAATCTGTTTGTTTCTACTTATTAGCGATAATGACAATAACATATAAGAGTAGACTGATGATTGTAGACTGTAGTATACTCCACGAGAATCTTTTTTTTTTTTTTGCTAACCGTAAGGTATGTCAGCAGAAGTCCAACTAATCTCCCAGGACAGTCTCTAAAATTCGTAATAAAACTCAAGACATGATTTCATTATTGTTTTCGATGGGAATCTAACTCAAAATCAACCGTTTTCAAGTCAACTCTTACCGCCAAGCTACCACGGCTTTGGTTAAATGGTATGAGCGTTCAAGATTGTATTATTTGGAAGCTGCAAAAGAACACTGCCAAAAGACCTTTACGTGACTAGTAATTTACCAATTAATTAATTTATGTGAATCTGTCTGCCTAAATAATTTATAAATTATAGGTAGTAACGAGATGTCTGACATGGCCAACTCACAACCACTTGACTGTTGTCCCCACTCTCCCCATATCATTTGTCCTAACTGCCATAACACAATAACAATTTGAATAGACAACCTATTTTATTTTGTTTTCTTATTAACGTTGGTTTTTTGTTTATTTAATCAAACCGACAGTAGTCACATTACCAACTACAACTTCAGTAAGATCATGTTCTACCTTTAGCTCCACCAAATTGCTGTTTTTGGCTCTATTCTAATAAAATAGATGATATTACTGCAGCCTTCAGTAATGCAATGAATCAAATGAAAATTATCACCCCAAATTGCAGGATTGTGGCTTCAAAATCGAAACACACTCATTACCGTTTGGTGTCTATATTAACACATTTTAAGACGTTCATTATCGAGTTTGTACATCACTTAAAATTAGTAAAACGGTTCAAACGCGGATAACAAAACGAAACAAACGCGGAAAGAAATATAAAACCCCACACAAAGTTTCCCACTTACCCCATTTGAGTTTCGAAACTTTACGGCCTCACCACCACCAAAACAAAGACACACTTTTTGTTTTCTTCTAGATTAACCGAGAGAAAAGAGGAAGAGACAACAACCCACGATCCTCCATAGCTGTACATAGAGAAAAAAAGAAAAAACCTAATCATCAATCATGCCTTCTGGTGCTAAGAAAAGGAAAGCCGCCAAGAAGAAACAGGAAGAAGCCTCTTCTACTCTCAAACCCAACAACAACCATGGTGAAAGTTTCCATCTTTTTTCACACCCCCATGATCTCTTTTGCTTCCTTTTTGTCTTTTGTAATTCAATTATTCATTCAATCACACACACACACACACACACACACGTTTGGGTCTATTCGATTCTTCAAAAAGTTTGGATTTTTATTGTTGTGCTCATTTGATCCAATCAAGTGGGTATCTTTTCTTTTTAATCACTCACTGTAAAACTTTGTTTTTTTTTTCTGGCTAATTCTTGCATATTGGATCACTTTAGGATAGTTTTATGATTGAAAGTTTGTACCTTTTTACTGTTGTCTGTGGATCTGTGATGCTTTGCTCCAGTTTGATTCTCTAAGAGTGTGGATTTGACTTGAAGTAGAGTCAATAAGTCACTCTTTGTTCTATGATATTTATTATTATTGTTTGTCTGTTCTGAAGCTGATTGGATTTGTTAAAAGCAGGAACTACTGAGGAAGAAGCTGTCAGATTGGTAAAGGATACTGATGAGCGTATAGAGATCACTGATTCAAGCCATGATCATGACAAGAGCTCTAGCAGTCGCAGTAGTGGTAGTGGTAGTAGTAGCAGCAGCTCGGATGATGAGTCTCAGGAAGTCAAGAGGGAAGATGGTGATAAGGTGGAGACTCAAGTTATTACACCAGTGCCAAGTCAGCCTGTTCCAGTTGCTGGAGATGCTCCGTTCATCATTGGTTCTACTGCTAATGCGATTGTAGAGAATACCGGTTTGATGGATTCGACTACACCTAGCGATATAAACACTGAGAACATTGTCGAGATCTCCTCTGTTGATTCAGTACTCTCAAACGAGCCTGCCGCTGAAGTTTCTCTTGCATCTGATGAGGTTAAGCAGGCGTCTTCAAGTAAAAAAGAATCCAAATGTGTTCCTGAAGGCAGCAAAGAGTCTGAAGTTGTCATTTCTCATGAGGAAGAAGAGGTGATTGTTTCTCATTGTTAACCTTTTTTTGTGATTTGGTGTCTCATTATGTTATTAAAAAAAAAAGAAGACTAAACCCATTTGTTCTCTCAGGCTCCCGTGCGACCAACACATGGAGTTGCACAAAGAACCTCATGGTTAAGTTGTTGTGGTTTGTTTGATGTGATGACAGGATCCAGTAGATAAACTCAGGTACACCAAATTCTTTCTTTTATGATCTTCATTTGTCTTCCTATGATTCATAGCTCATGTATGTGAGTGATCTAACTTAAAACCGAGGAATAGTGTATCATATGAAAGCATTTTGTTGATCAGTGGCACTGTCGAGTGAGCTGCGAGTAAAGAGAAAATTAGCCTAAATCCTGATTTGCTTGTTGACCCCTCCTGTTTTGTTCTTTCGCAGAAACTTGAGTCACCTTTAAACTCCCAAGCTGCAACAAAACAATATGCTAAAATTTGAGGAACTTGGATGAATGGCTCTCTTTCACTTAAGTACATCTTTTCTCATATGAAATAGCACTCAACTTGTAGTAGTAGCCTTCTTCATTAGCAGGCATGTCTTCCCTTTCGCTCTGTACCATTACTTGTCTATTGTTGTTTTTGTTCTCTCAGGTTCTGAGACTTTGAGACTGTGTTTGTTGTTGGCAAATCTAATGTATGATTAAAATCACTACACATGAGCTCAAAATATATGTTATTTAGCATTAAGGTTTCATAAGGAGTATGTGTGTAGGAAGGAAGCTACATTGTTTGATTTCTATAATACAATACCAGATTCTAGAAAAAGAACACTACAAATCAAGAATAGTTCGTCCTATCTTCTTATAAGTGGGTGACCCGCGTCAGCTAAAACAAATCCATATCCATTCTGCTGAGTTTGATTAAAACTCTCAGCCCAAATAACACACATCACAACAAGAGTGACATGTGTGAATAAGTCTCTTAACATTTAGAGCAAGAAAAGTTTCCGTTGGCTTTTCGACTTGGAAAGTTCTGATAAAGAAGACTTAAAAATGACGTGAGTTAATGGTTTCTAAGAAATGCTGAAATCAAAATAATCATAAAGCATTCAAGATAACACATATACACACATCATAGGTTAAAATTCAAACAAAAACTCTCTCACACGTTTTGATTTTATGTAGGTAGAAGTTTCTGAATGCATTTTCAATTTATACTAAAAAATCATAAAACATAAAAAGTATATCTGGAGAATACACATAAATATATGCTTCACAAACACTTAAAAGAGAGAGATGATGTCCAACATGCACTTGTGTGGTGACTAGTTTGGGCTTGTTTTGGAGGGAATTTTACATGAACCACTTGTGTATATGTGGAGTAAAGATATGTCATATGTCCAATCACCAACCCGCAGAACACGCCAGGTACATAGGCTACGACCACAGATATCCAACTAATCACTTGGTTCTTTTGGCTCAATTTTTTTTTCAAATTCTTTTGGTGTAGGATTAGGGACATGAGTATTTCCACATATATATCTTCAAGACCGTAGAGTCTGAGGTTATCCATGAATGCTGAGCAATTTTTTCTTTGAAACTGTGTGCTTCGTGGTATCGGACCTTGGAGATTGTTACGGGAGAAGTTCATAATCGACAAAAAAAAAAGAGAGGCTGCCAAGATGTCTATGGATCTGATGACCTGACAGCTGTTTCCGAGATATGTCTAATGCCTCGAGATTTGTAAGATTTGCCAATGATTGAGGTATATTGTCTGTGAATCCGTTACTTGACAAGTTGAGAAGACGCAATCCCTTCAACGACCAAATCGATTCTGGTATCTTTCTAACAAAATTGTTTCCTGAAAAGTCAATACCTCCGAAGTCTGTTCGGATCAGCTCAAATAACATATCGACTCCTTTATTAACCATTTCCATCGAATTAGTGCTATAACCATCTCCCATGTATTCACTAGATCGCTTGGTTAAATTGGTGATTTCCCGCCAGTTGGAGAAATAGAAAGGCGGCAAAGTTCCATTGAGGTGGTTATGCGATAAATCAATGATTTTTAAACTTTGAAACCCAATGGACATACGAGGATGATACAACGGCCCATATAGTTCGTTTTGTCGGAGGATTAGGACATTTAATGACGGTAGAGAACCCAACCAAGGTGGAAACGTGTCTTTGATTCTGTTGCTTTTCACATTCAATAACTCCAAGGAAATGCAGTTGATCAATGATGGTGGAAGTTTTCCTTCCAACTGGTTGCCGCTGATGTCAACTGACACCAAGTGTGTACCATCTGGAGGAAGAATTCCACTGAGATTGTTGTGTTTGCAAATTTAGTGCTGTGAGATCAACAATAGCATCCCTCAAACATTGAGGGATGGAACCGCCAAAGCTATTGACTAGGTAATGGTCCTCGAAAACAATTTGAACTAAGATCCATTGACTGGATATGCGTCAAATCAGACAGTTCAAATGACTTTCCAAAACTGCTGAAAGAGTTGTGAGAAAGCATCAACTCCAACATGTCTCCTAACGAACCTGGTATTTCACCTTCCAACTTATTGTAGGAAAGGTCAAGATACTCGAGGTTGGCTAAATTGGGGACTGATCCAGTGAAATTTGTTGTCATGAAGATCTAAATTTTTAAGATTAGAAATTTTTGATATGGATTTAGGGATATGACCTTTAAATTTGTTTTGTTGAAGGAATAGAATATGAAGCTTAGAAAAGGAAGATGTATTCCTAAATTCTATTGGTCCCTTGTATTAGCAAGGCCCAAATAAAGACCGGAAGCCCATTACCTAAGCTCATTGTATCTAGGTTTTCTAGCATATTGAGTTGATATAAATATCTGTGTAAGGTCACTTTGCAATGTAACCAAGGCTGCGTTTCTAGCAGCCAAACTCTCATCTTTATGAATATCAGTTTTATAAACATTTAACTCTTGCAGACAATCTCAGCTTCCTTCTTCTCTTTACTTTCTTGTTCAATAAAGCTTTAATAAGCTATCTCCATTTCTGTTTAAATAAACCTCTTTGAGCATTTTGTACATTTGTTCTCACCTTGAACTGGTTGTTCCTTAAACTAACAATTCCTAACAAAGGATTCATGAACAAGGACGTAGGAAAAGATCCGAAAAATAAGTTTCCTCCCACATCAATGAATAAATAGATTGTCCCTAATGGCTAGTTCGGACAAACTGGTGGTTAAATTTACAAGTGCAAGAGGGAACTCACCAGTCACCAGTGAAATGATTATTTGAGGTGGCTAAATGAGAGAGTTGTGTAAAGTTGGCAAATGAAAAAGGAATGTTTCCACTGAACTGGTTATCAGCAAGGCTTAGGTCTCTTAGTTGGTTTAGGTTTCCGAATGAAACTGGAATTTCACCTACTAAATAATTTTTGGAAAGGTGGAGTTTTGCGAGATGAGAAAGGTTTCCTAATGAGGAAGGAAGCTCTCCAGAGTCCAGATAGATTGCAATCTCTAAGAGTTAGGTTACGAAGATGCTGGAGTTTGAAAAGGCTACTATCTGGTTTCAAAGAGTTGTTGAGAGGGATGGAATCAATGAAGCTCTTTATAAGTGTTTTTCGTTTGTGTGGTAAGTGATAAGTGTGCATGATTATGGCTTATGCAGCTCTTTATAAAAGGGAAAACAAAAAAGAAACTCAGCATGTCTTGATTTTGGCAAGTCTTGCGTCAAGTCGTCGGAGTAGGTGCATATTGCCTACCCGTGTATCAAAATTGCATCATAATTGTCCACATAAACTGTGATTAACTGACTCAAGTCGTCGGATTTAGTTGAGTGATTGACTCTTCACCAGATGTATTTCAAAATTTCCACATACAGTACTTTTTTTCTTCTTATTCCTGTCAACAACAGACCAATGACTTAGGGGTATAGCGTCATATGTTGATGGCCAAGTTGATCAATCACTAAGCTAGGTGGTCAGAATTTTTAGGCCAGTTTTGTTCAACTGATAATTATTCAGAAACACAATAATATCTCTTCTTTGCGATTTCTCGTTCTATTCTACAAAGATTAGTATTAGTACTTAGAGCCAACATCAGAAGAAGGCTTATGATTATCAATTATTTCATCTTTGGTCTCAGTCTTCTCAACGTAAGATAAAACCTTAATCAATCTATTTAAAAGCGAGCAGCTAAGAATTTCATTTCATTTCATTTCACGAGACGAATGCTTTTTGAGTTTTGTGAACAGAAACAATTGATCTCTTGTACAAGTGTGAATTAATTAACTATCCTGTCCGCTAAATACTCATAACAGTGCAAGGGAATTCAAGACCATTAAAGGCCTAACGATTGAGAAATACTGAATATAAAATACTTCAAGAACGGTCTTAAAACAAAAATTCATGTTTGTTGAGTGCAAACACAAAACACATAACGAAATGCAACAAACCAGAAACAACTAAATATCTCAAGCGCTTTGTAATCTTCACTCGTCTTCTTGGCTACGGAGCCTAGCAAGCCTGTTGGTGACAACAATATCCAGCTGAGAAGCTCTCTCGACAATGGCCTTCCTCTTCTTGGTAGAGACGTTGTGAGCAATCTCTGCGCAGTAAGTCCTGTTGTGCATCATCAACAACTCGAGGTCACTCGTGTTGTGAACAACGAACTTCTTGAATCCATTGGGGAGATAGTGACGGGTCTTCTTGTCAGATCCGTAACCAACATTGGGCATCAACGTGACACCTTTGAACTTTCTTCTGACCCGAGAGTCAATACCCTTTGGCCTCCTCCAGCTTTCCTGAAAAGAAAAAGAAGACAAGGAATCACAATGAGATGGAGAGAATCAAGAACTAGAGTCAAGCTCGAGCACTTATGGTCCTAACGGTGTGGACAAAGACTACTTAAAATAGTCACTCATAAAGATGCAAACTTTAAGACTCCACTACAAACTTATTGACATATAGAACATTTCTGAAGCTTAAGGATACAAGAAAACACAATGACAATGACAGAGACAGAACCACAATTATAGTCAAAATCGAACACTTCTGGTCCTAATGGCGTTTACAAAAGTATTTAAGATGCAAACTTGAAGTCCCAACGACACGTTTTATCATCATATCTTACATTTCTGAAGCTTAAGGATTCAAGAAAACACAGAGATTAATCTTCTAAAACCCTACAAGAACAAGAAATGAGAAAAAGGGTTTTACCTTGACAGTGATTCTACGGTCGCTCTGGGGTCTGATGAACTTGGCGGACCTCTTCTTCACGACCTTCTTGGTAAGCAACGGGACCGCCATTTTTTGCTGCTTCCTAAGATCTCTCGATGCGACTACGTCAACAGCTGCCCAAGCCCTAAATTAGCTTTTTAAAGGGGCTATTAGGGTTTTTTATTACAGAACAATATGGGCTTTATTTGTGGCCCAAATAAATACTTCTCCGGCCTTTAAAACTATTAATATTTTCAAGAATTGTGTTTATGCATCGCCTTTTTTGCTATTTCAAAAACGTTTTCAACTTGGTAATAACATCAATTCTGGTCTTGTTTTGAGTTTTGATCAGTTTATGAACCATAACAAAGGTTTTGATCATCTTGAAAAGTCATTTGAGCTTGATTTGCAACAGCCTGTTTTCTATTCTAGTAAATCATATGATTCATTTGTCTTCAAAGAAAATGGTTTCAGTCTAAGCTCTTAAAGACATGAACTGATCACTGGTGATTTGTTTGCATCCACATGTACCTTGGACGAATTCATGCTTAGGAAGTTGTTGGAACAAAAATAACATAAAACTGAAACCAATTTTATTTGTGATTTTGTTTTGAAGCTTGATATCTTGCATTTTGAATCAGATAAACTTTAGCATATTTTGAGATCATTGCTTGAGAATTGTGTTGTTTTTGAGCTTCGATGTTATTCTGGTTTGCAATACATTCTTTGAAAAACATAGTGAACCTTTGATAAGTGATTCTCAATCCGAACTTACTCTTTTGTGTTCTGATTTTGAGAAGGATAGGCACGTTTTAAAAATGTTCAATATTATTTTGTGCCTTGATACCATTCTGGTATGTAATATTTACTTTTATGTGGATTTTGAAAGGCTGAAACGTGTGCTACATATTCTAGGGAAAGAAACTTTGATTTCATATTTGAGCAAGTATATGTCTTGCACATATGATGATCCTGGTATTCTAGTTTCTGTTTTGAGTGTCCAAGATAAACATGTTCAGTCTCAAAGAAATGAAAGGAACAAAAGCATAGACCATGCTTATCAGCCTGAGGTTTGAGATGCATGCAGGGCCGGCTTAAACTTCTAATGGGCCCCTGGGCAATTTTTTTTTAAAATTCATTATAGATAATTTAAAAAAAAAACTATGGACCCTTGATAGAAAACAAACAAAAAAATTGGGTCCTTTTCTATAGTTAAATTTGTATAATTTTGGGATGGGCCCTGGACCATTGCACTGCTCGCCCTCCCTCTTGGGCCGGCCCTGAATGCATGTACTTAAGAAAAATGGCATCAAAACTCTAAAGAAGTTTATTTCCAAAATTTTCCTTCACTAAATTTTACATGTTCTTTAGATTCTTTTTGCCTGATTCATTTCCCTTTGATACAAGTTAAATGGATTCGAGGTCAAATCATTTTCAAGAGAGAGGGAATGATGTGCCCTTGCATAGTGCACCGGGCAAAACAAACATGCATGGCTTGATCATGGGAAGCAGTAAAGATATATGCTCATTGTTTGACTCATATCTTCCAAACCACGAGGTTTCTACGCATGAAATCACTTGGATAATATTCTCAACTCAATTACGGATCTCCTCGAAGAAGAATCATATCAAACGGAGTTTATATGTGATGGTTATGTCATTTACAAATCTGGAGATCTTCAGTACTCGCGAATTCAGACCACCCGAGAAGCTGGAAATGGCTAACCTTCTTTCTGTTGAACCAACGACCAATTCAATCATGAAAAAGGTAATTATTCATGTTTTAAATTTCCAATAAAATAATCTCCCATTAACTCTTGTAGGAAAATAAAATAGGATAGCGTATAATACGTTTGCCTAGCGTACCTATATATACTTTTGTTTCTATGAAGTCAAGGAAGTGAAAATAATTTGAATCCAACCAAGCCAAGTAAAGAGGATGTTTCAAAAAAAAAGATCAAATTAGTCTTCCCTAATGAATATGCTCTTTTTAAAGATTAGAGTCGATGTCGAAGAAAAACTCGTAAGAAAATTTAATATAGTTAATTTTTGAAATATTTTAGTTGTTTTTTATCGGGACTCGTCTTTATCACATTTCCTTTGTTTTACAAAAAGATCATAGACCGTTACAAAAACAAAACAAGAAAATCTTGGGCTTGATGGTTTTCAAAAAGATTCAAAAACAGACTTGTTTGGGCAAATGGAGAAACCGATAAAATACTGGCTAAGGGAAAAGATGGATTTCGACCAGTCCTCAAAGGGACATGTCTTGGCCCATATCAGGAACATATCCTTCACTTTTCAAAGTCCTGGTCGTGGATATATCAAGAGGCAGTCCAAGTTTCAGTCAAAGACTTTATTTAGTCAAGTCTTTGTTTTCGGTCTTTTATGTCTTTCTTAGCACATTTTTCATTGGATCTCCACAACTTGTAATTCTACAAATAAGGCCTAAGATCCACAAAATCAGATAATGAGTTTTCCCCTTTTTATTTGAGTTTATATCTTCTTTCTTTGTAGAACACTTTTTGTTTCTTGGTGAGGTTATCTCCGAGTAAACAAACTTCTATTTCGTTGGACTTGTGCATCATATCAAGCAACGTATAGAAACTCTTCTTTTGTTGGACTTGTGCGTCATATCAAGAAACAACTGAAGTCTGGTAGTATCAAGAGACTTTCCGCACTTCTTGTGTCACCGTTCAGTCCACCAGTTCTCTCTTCTGGCGAGTTCATATCTCCTTAGTTCGATTGAGTGATCTTTCCCTATCCTAGGGTTCTTTAGTGGCGGTGGGAAACCCCTTATGCATAGATCATTGGATGAAAGACGGGCGGCGCTTCGACAAAGGCATCCCGAATCTACTGGTCGAGACTCTCATGATCCGAGCGTTTCTGCGACATACTTCGGCAATGTGATCCCGTAGTTTTTATTTTAATTTGTTTCGGTTTGTATTATAAATTTAAATATTATTTTTTGACATGTTATTTTTTATTATAAAATTTAAATTATCACATTTTGTTTTTAAATTAAAAACATTTTAATTTTCAAAATTTTCACAAATATAATAATAATTATATATATAAGAAACTATGTAATTTTGTTGTAACTTTTACAAAGAATATACATCGAAAGACTTGTAAAGTCGTCGTAAATTTTACGAGGTTTTTACATCGTGTGACATGTAAAGTCCTCATAAATTTTACATGGCAATTACATCGATGTTTAACGAGTACTTTACAACGAGAGTATACGAGGCTATTACGACGAACTCTTTCTTTCTGTGTTACGACGAAGAGTTCTCCTCGTAAATATTATGTGGATTTTACGATGAATCCTCCATTACGACATATGTTTAACAACGAAACGCGTTTCCTCGGTAGTTCGTCGTAACACTCCTATTACGACGAATTAACGAAGAATATAGCGCTCATAAAAAAGCAGTGGAGCAATTTGGGAGCAGAAGAAGCAAACTGTGTACCTACACAGACAAAGTAAGAGCAGCAGTAATATAAGAGTGAAAACAGAGATTTCTATCACATTGTTAATGTGGAATTGAAGTTTTATTGAAAGTAATGACACTAGCAATGTCTATATTTTCTATGAATATGTTCAGGTTATCCAAGGAAGCATGTAAAAAAATAAATAGTATCCTTGCAAAGTTTAGGTGGAGCTCAAGTGATTGCAAACGATTATGTATACTTCAGATAAAAGGGAGAATGGGGTTCAGAGGTACAAAAGTTAAAACTATTCAATCAGGTTTTACTTCGGCAAACAAGTATGGACAATTTTTCACAATCCAGAAAGTTCGATGGCAAGAGACTTTTACCAAGAGTATTAAAGGCAAGAGAAGTTTCTGGAGACAATATTTTTACGGCAGCACTAAAAAAGAAGTTTCCTTTTGAACTCTGGTTCTTCTTTTTCCTTCTCAAAATCTTTCATCAGCCACCTCAAAATCACAGAGCCGGCCATAATCGAAGTAACAAAAATAAAAAAATGTTATAGATTATTGTTTCGCATATAAAAAGATTATAAACTTCAACCAGTCCTAGAATGTCATTATATAAAAACGTACGGTTGCTGGTTTGTTTTTGGTATTTGACTCAGTTTTATGGTTTCCTGATACTTGTTAATGCTATGCATCCTTTTAAATAACCGTACTCATACTTTATTTATGCTCCTACCAATATTTGCCTTCACTTAATGACCAGATAGACAACGTAATTGATTCTAACATCCGTTCTGAAAAACCAAGCTTTATAAATTTTAGGCCCATATTACATGTATTATTTAAGTTGGGCCGCAATAATATATTTATCTTATATATCCATTACATTAAAAACGAGAATTCATATTTTTTCCATGCATCTGCTTCGGCGAGTGAACTTTGTAAAACTATTAGAATATCTTTTAAAAGTAATGAATCTACTAAATATTTTTTCCTAGATATACATACATAATTCTTGTCTAAATCACTATTTTCATGACATTGTTTCCAAATTCAAATCTTTTAGTCTTCTAAAGCCATTATTAGCCCCAGACCCAAAGAGCGTAAGAATAAAAGACGAGTTTTCCCCAATATTCGAAGCTTACGATTGAAAATCACAAGCTTGAATAAAGAAGCTTGACTTTAAAGCATTTTGATTTCGAATCTGATTTCTGTTTTCGAGAGAGAGAGAAAGTGAAAATGGGCTCTAAAGGCAGCGTTCAAAAGATGATTCAGAGTTTGAAAGAGATCGTGAACTGTTCCGACTCAGAGATCTACACGATGCTTGTGGAGTGCCATATGGATCCTAACGAAACCGTTATTCGTCTCATTTCTCAAGGTTTTTTCTCGTCTTTCTTCTTTCCTTCAAGCTCTTGTAGCTTCACGGGTGAATTTTCGTAAAATAGATAGACATTAATGGCTAGCGCCTAGGGGACCTCGACGGGCTTAGACATTTGCAAATTATTAATTTTTGATTAGAATTTTATATTAACATTATATATAAATTTCCAGCGCTTAATAACAAATATTTTGGTAAATATAAAACAAAATTGAATTTACAAAATAAAAACACAAACAAATTTGTGAACTTGCATAAAGAAAAAAAGTTGGGGAGAAAGGATCACCGCTTGATTATAGACAAACTGAAAGTAAAGATGATGATACAATTAAATTGATCATAATTCAATTTGATATTTTTTATTTGTTTTTAATTTATCTAAAAATGTGATTCGAAAAAAAAAACTAAAAAGCACATGAAAAAAACTGGAAATTTAACCGATTTATACCAATTTCGATTGATTTAGACCAATTTGGATTGATTTAAAATGATATGTGGCCATTTAAACCGATTTGGATTTTCTAGAACCGTTTAAATCGGATTTTAGAAAAATAGTTTTGGTTATTACCGATTTGCGTCTGCCTAAACCATTATTTAGAACACTGATTTTCATTTTTACCTGATTATGGAAGTATATAAAATTAGTTTTTTTGGTATTGATTATGTGTTTTTCTATAATTCTCTGCTTGTTCAATTCTGACTTTCTTATAATGCTGTTTCGTTTCAAACATTTCAGATGCTTTTCAAGAGGTGAAGAGCAAGCGAAACAAAAATAAAGATGTTAGTTATTACATATTGTTTATTATAATGCCGTTATAGTTTTCAGATGACTAGTTCCATTTCGACTCATTTTTTTCTTGTTTTGTCTCTTTGGTCAGACTAAATATCACGCAGAGTCATGGAGACGTGGAATCCCAAATCGTGGAGCTAGAAACAGTGCTAAGTCCAGTTACAACACCGCTCGAGGTGGCGGCAACAAATTTAACTCCAATGGTAATAATATGGTTATGTTTTTCTTCTCTTAGTTGTGGTTGATAGTCTGAACCAATGTCTAAACTTGTTGATCTGTTTTGGTTCAGAGACAAGACTTGCTCAAAGAGGGAAGGGAGCACGCAACCATTGGGCTGGCTCTTCTTCAGCACCAAAAAGGTTCTCATCTATTCATGTGGTACTCTTATCATAGTTTAATATCATGTGTGTGTGTGTGTGTCTAACTCCTTTGCTTTTTAGTGATCCTAAAAACGCTGAAGTTCAGGAAGCAGCACCAGCGGGTTCAACTGGTGCTGCAGCTTCTTCCTCTTCGCTGCCACCACCAGCGTATCAATCCGCTTGGGCCAAAGCTAACCCCGGGAAGAAAACTATGGCTGAGATTGTGAAAATGGGTAAGCCTCTTCATCAGAAGAAAGTCAGTGTGCCTCGTTCATTAGAGACGCAAGAGAGGGGAAGCAAAGCTCCTTTGAAAGATGAAGGGTCTTCAACTGAGAAGCAAGAGAGGGGAAGCAAAGCCCCTTTGAAAGATGAAGGGTCTTCACTTGAGAAGCAAGAGAGGGGAAGCAAAGCTCCTTTGAAAGATGAAGGGTCTTCAACTGAGAAGCAAGAGAGGGGAAGCAAAGCCCCTTTGAAAGATGAAGGGTCTTCACTTGAGAAGCAAGAGAGTAGAAGCAAAGCTCCTTTGAAAGATGAAGGGTCTTCATTTGGAAAGCAAGAGAGGGGAAGCAAAGCCCCTTTGAAAGATGAAGGGTCTTCACTTGAGAAGCAAGAGAGGGGAAGCAAAGCTCCTTTGAAAGATGAAGGGTCTTCAACTGAGAAGCAAGAGAGGGGAAGCAAAGCCCCTTTGAAAGATGAAGGGTCTTCACTTGAGAAGCAAGAGAGTGGAAGCAAAGCTCCTTTGAAAGATGAAGGGTCTTCATTTGGAAAGCAAGAGAGTGGAAGCAAAGCTCCTTTGAAAGATGAAGGGTCTTCATTTGAGAAGCAAGATGTTTCTGATCCAGTGCCTTCTCTCTTGAAACCATTTTCTGTACCTAAAACACATGCCGACCAAGTTGCATTTCATCAACATGTGGATGAGTCTCAAATGGATGATGAGGTCCTCGAGACGAAAACAAATCAAGTTGCATTTCATCCTGATTTAGACCAGGTTGCGCAATTGTCACACTTGAGGTTTGGTAGCTTTGGCTTGATAGGATCAGGCCGAGCTAGTAGTCGCTTTAATTATAACTTGGAGGACACGCAAGAGACAGAGGAGGATTCATCTTTCAGACAACAGGACACTAACTTCTATGGAGGGGAGGAAGAACTTAGATATAATGCTACTGATGAACAAACATCCTATCAAATAGATTCGACCGCTAGAAACTACCATGCTTCATCAGATTCTGAAAGAGAAGCGGCACATCATGAAGAACCTCCTCAAGAAGATCCATATATGCAGAATCTTGACAGCTTCTTCACCAACGTAATGGTAAATATCTCCTTTTAAAATCCATTAAGTAATCGAAATTTCATTTAAAAGATATTAACCATATAAATTATTTGACACCAATTGCTTACAAAAAATTCTTCTTGCAGGATCTAAGAGATGAGAGTATATCTCCTCCCGGTGGAGGACAACAAGCAGCAGCTGTTTATCAACATCCCGCCTTATACCCATACTTTAATCAACATGGAATGCCATTAGGGTATCATGGTAACTTCATAAGTGATCCATTCATGCCCCATGGTTACATGCATCCGGGTTTTCAGCAAGGGTTTCCTGTTGGTAACCATCAGGCTCCTCTAGTTGTGGTTATTCCTCCCTCTGCCTCATCACTTCAGCAGCAGCAGGTAAACCAATATATTGTTTTGTTGGTGTGAGCATCTGAAGTTCTAGTTCTTTTCTTGGTTTGGTTTGGTTTTGTTTTCTATGGTTTGGTTTATGCTGAATTAGAACTGGAATTTAGTTTTGGCTCCGTTTGGTGTGAAAATTTAGTGAGTTTCCATGTTTATAAAGGTTAATAGGTGAATTTTTGTTTGGCTTTTGGTTAGAAGAATTTTGGATATCTATTTTGCAACCCTTATTAACCTGTAGGTTCTTTCTTTTGTTTTGATCCGCAGAACGAAAACACATTTGCCTGGCAACGACCACACATGCGTGTGGCTCCCAGTAGCGAAGTTTACATCTACAGTGTTAATCCAAACATGCAGCCTCCCGGTTTCGTTCAAGCCCAACAACTGCACCAGCAACAGCTGTCTCAACAAGCTTTAATGTCACTGGACCAACTCCGTCATCAGCATCAGCATCAGCATCATCAACAAAGTGCTGGAGAGGCGTCTAGTCAGACTCAAGAACAGCTATGGCCCAATAACAACTAGTGATCAAAATAAAAACCCCTCTCTCCATGCCTTGCTTTCTCTTTCCTTTTTTACTTTTGTGATGTTTGTTATTCCCGAACAGCGATGAGTTGATTCAGAACTATGAAAATGGTGTTGTGTGTGTTTGCATGTTTGGCTAATAAGATTTATGAGGGGGTTTGTTAAAGACTTTTTTAATGGTTGGTTTGTTGACTTGAAATTCTGTTTTTGTTTTTGTTTTTGTCTTTACTCTTTAAACTCTTCAGTCTTGACATCATATTATTAGACCAGATTTCACGCTAGTGATCGTTTAGTCCTTGCTATTTGAGAGGCATGGATTATAAAAACAAGATCACACTATATAGAACTACATTTTAGGTCCAAATAGTGTAAATATATGATTATATATATATAATGATTATATATCCCTTTCTTATTAAAAGAGAAGCATTCCTACAAACTAACCTTATCTTCATGTGTTATTAACCAAAATGCCATTTTTTACGTGTCATTACAAGAGCTCTTCTCACACCTTTTAACTGAAGCCATTTTTTCACTAGAATAATTACAAGTATTGCCATTGTTATAAATGAACCTTCTTAAACATTTATAATAGTTAGTTGCATCAATGATTCTTTATCATGACTAATTTGTATATTAAACTTAGATATAACATGTTTACAATGTCCACATAAGCCGAACAGATATAAAGTAAATTATATAGTTATATACTTTTATAAATATACACAAAATAATTATATTACATAGTTGATATGGCGTACTATATATAAAATAATAATTATATAATATTTATATAAATATATGTATAATAATTATATTATATAGTTGATATGGTCGTACTATATACAAAAAAAATTATATAATAAATAAATATATATATATATATATATATTAATAATTAAATTATATAATTGAAATGGTCGTACTATATACAAAAGAAAATAATAATTTAATCATATAACTATAATTTAATATTATATACAAAATAATTATATTATAGTTATATGAGTATATACAGGATAATTATATTATAACTAGGTGACCGGTCCGCACCCTGTGCGGGCATAAGAAAATTTAAAATATGGACTAAATCTTATATAGTTTTATAAGTAACAGATTTTATAATATAATACCACCGTCTTGGGAGAATTCATCAGCCATGGAAAAAACTTGTACTCAATATTTGAGATGGACGAGAGGAAACAAAGTAACTTCAGTATGAAGAGGTAGATATTGTGTGTACGTATAATTGCAACGTCCCAAAATAATTTGTATGTTTACGAAGAAACTTTCATTCAAAATATGGAATAAATAGTGCATAGTTTTAGAAGTATCAGATTTTATATTATCATTAATTAGAAATGTATTGTATATTTGTCGTAATTTTTTAATGTTGGTGAATAATATTTTTTTTCCATTAATAATAAAAAAACATTTGTGTAGACATAGTAAAAGAAAACATAATAAAAAAAAATTCAAAATATTATCCATAAACAATATAAATTATGAAGTACAATTGTCGAAAAATAAAGAAAAATCAATTAGAAACCTGCAAAAAATTAAATAAATTTTGTAAGTAATTTGACGGGTTAACATTATTTGATAGATTTATAAGTTTCTAAATAAAAGTTAACATGAAATAACATTAAATTGACAGACAGTCATCGAAATAGTCAAAAAACGAGATGCTCCTGAATACAATCGGTCTCCTAACTCATCACTACCCATCTGGAAAATACAAAAAATAAATAATTGTAACAGTTTATATACTTAAAATGTTGTATTTGAAAAGAAAGTAGATTAAAATTACATACCGTGACTACGGAATATTCTGAAAAACTTGTGTGTAGACAACATTCAATGTTTTTGTCTGCGTTTTCCCTTCTTTACCAGTTATTAGGATTTTTAATCCAGATCTCGACTTAACTCTTGAAAGTGCAACGTAGAGCTGACCATGACAGAACACTGGCCTAGGCAGAAACAACCCAACACTTTCCAGTGTTTGACCTTGACTTTTGTTGATGGTTATCGCGAAAGCCAAAATAACTGGAAACTGTCTTCGACGCATTTGAAAGGAAACTTTGTGTCAGCTGGTGTGACAAACATTCTAGGGATCCAAACCGGATGTCCAACAATTTTGTTTCCGGTTATAATTCTACCTTCTATCACATGGGGCAATAACTGAGTAACAATTAGCCTAGTACCATTACATAAACCATATGCAACATCCATGTTACGAAGACACATGATAGGAGCACCAACCTTGAGCTTCAAACAATGTCTAGGCAGTCCAACCACTTTAACACTGTTCAAAAACTCTGCAGGATATACTACATTTTCTTCTATGTCAACATCGGATGGGATAATACTGTCAGAGCTAAGGTAAACCTTCTCTTCTCCTGAAAGCATATGTAAATCCTTTTGTTTAGTGATATATAAAAAGTTAGTTGAACATAAGAATAAATGATAAAACATGTTACCTGGCAACTAAGAAAGCATGTAATCATTTATTTTATCCACTTCATCATTTGTGGGAGTAAGAATGGCTCGATGAAAACTATAATAAATATATTGTTACAAAACATTCAAACCGAACAGATAGAACGTGTTTACAATTTATATTATTTATCAAAACTATGATATTATTTATGATGATTAATTTTGTATATTAAACTAGATAGAACGTGTTTACAATGTCCACATAAGCCGAACAGATATAAAGTAAATTATATAGTTATATACTTTTATAAATATACACAAAATAATTATATTACATAGTTGATATGGTCGTACTATATATAAAAATAATAATTATATAATAGTTATATAAATATATGTATAATAATTATATTATATAGTTGATATGGTCGTACTATATACAAAAAAATTCTATAATAAATATATAAATATATATATAATAATTAAATTATATAATTGATATGGTCGTACTATATACAAAAGAAAATAATAATTTAATCATATAACTATAATTTAATAGTATATACAAAATAATTATATTATAGTTATATAAGTATATACAGGATAATTATATTATAATAGTTGAAAACAAAAGTTTCCAAACATATATTTTGCATGTTAACCACGCAATGTGGTTAAATGTGGCCATTTAATATAATAGTATTACAATTTAATTGAGTTAATCACGCAGCGTGATTTGGAAGATGTTAACCAGTTTGGTAAGCAACTTAATTGAGTTAATCTTATTATATAAAGTAGAGTTTCTTCTCTCCAGGACCCTCCACATCAGCAGACACGTCACAAATTCGGCTCACAAGAGCCTGACACGTGTCCCTTCTTGCAATACACTGCGTTTCATTAATGAGACATTGGGCTCCTGCATTCCATTGTTTGTTTTGATTACCGAGTTAAGCCTGATACCCAGAGGCCCATATATTGTTCATGAACAACACGTTGTTTTAAGGTTTGGCCTCTTCTTAACACCAAAAAAGAGTTCATCTGCGTTGTTCCGTTTCCTCTTCTTCTTTTGTTTTTTTTATCACTGTTCCGTTTCCTCTTATAATCAGTTGAAAAACTGAGAGTTACAGATCAATGTGAAGCACTATCTGACATTAAAGGCGTGTCTACTCTCTGTAAGAAGGTGTATCTACACCTATATAAAGGTTATCATTCTTCACTTGAATATCTATACATGTCCGTTTCTTCTCGATCAGACCAAGCTCTCTCTACTTTACGGTTATATGGAAGCGATCTCTGCTTCACTTCAAAACCCTAATCTTATCCCCAAGATCTCTCACTCTTCTGGTCCTCTTTCTGCAACCACCGTGGAGATTCCGAAGCCTGCTTTCGTTTCTGTAGAGAAGGTGCCGGCTAAATCTCCAACGAAAAGATCCTCTGTGTCTGATAATGGAGGAGACGAGACTGATTTGCCAACCACCACGAGTGAGATCATTCTTTCAAGATGCTAAGTGAGTTACTGGAAACTGGGATCTGAAACAATCCGAGGCAAAACAGATCGGGATTCGGCGATAGTTCATGGTTAGATCCTCTAAAGCTCGAATCTTTATTTCAGTTATGCACTTTATGTAAGCTTATTGCTTTGGTTTTGTAATAAGGTATAGGGAGATGAGTGATTGATTGTTTAATGTGTGCTATTGTTTTACTTATAGAGACAAAGAGGAGAAAGTGGCTTGAAGATAACTCAGAAACAACTACTAACGGTTTTTTTCTCTTTGATACCTCGATTATCCAATGGTGGGCATGGATGAAGCAATATCATCACAAGAATATCAACTCATCAATTAACGGTGAAATTTGAAGTTTTTGTCTTGCAGGTCGTGCTGCAGTGATAGGGTTCTTCATGGCTTACACTTTTGTTCCTGTCATGAATCCGGATTTTTTTTCGTATTGAAATCTAGAGGTCTGTTTGAAATTTGTAGGTTGAAAAAGGGTTTAAAGATGTTGTCCAAGAGATTGAATCTGAAGTTAGCTGCAAGCTGGAGGAAGGTAAACCTGGGATGCCATTAGATAAGAGATTCATCACGAGTTTATTGAGTTTATACCTTCTGTGCTTTCAGTTTTCACCAGAAGGATAGGGTAAGCAGCAATGAGAATTTTTCTTCCCTGTAGAAGAAGCTTAGCTTATTTATAAATAAGAATAAAGAAATGAAAAGAGATTAATTGGTTTGCGTTTGGCCTCTAACAGAGACGATACACCAGGTTGCAGCATGTGATTTTTGAGTTAGAAGCTTCAGAATTGGTTGGATCAATTAATAGACCACGTGCCTGGCCAGCCTTTCGAGCGTATGGTTTGGAGTTAACTGAAGTGCTGAGTAATCTTACAGATTGGAAGGTGAATATGGTGATAAGAGAGGCTAACTGGGGTGCTTTCTTGATTGCTCAAAGCGTGACAAAGGAGATGAGACTTCAGTCCTATGTGGCCCAGGGTAATCCTTCTTTGTTACATGGTTTGCTTGCAGAGGAAGGTATGGGGAACAGCGTGTAACAGATGATGGTGGAGTTGAATGTCTATGGTGAAGCTATGTGTTTTTGGAGAGAAGGTGGAGTTTTAAGCTCTTAGCGTTTCTATTCGCTTTTTAGTTTTTAGTGTAATTTCAATTGTTGTTTGAGGTTCCTTTTGAATCTTTATGGTGTTTTTGACACTTTCCATTTCCTCAAGAGTAAAAAAAATTGGTTTGTGTTTCATGGCCTGATTTGTAAGATTTAAATATAAAGTTTTGGTCTTTTGGGTGGTAGTTTGCTTAAGAATTTGTCATTTAGTTTGATTTTCGTCTAACCTTTCATTTGTAATGGCTTTCCATAAATTGGTTTGGTGGACAAAAGTTTTCAGTTGTTTTGGTCATTTTGACTTGCCTTATAAATAGCAACACTTAATTATTGGTTAAACTAAATAGTAACACTTAAATTATTGGTTAAACTATAATCGTTTAACCAATTTTTATAGTAACAATCTAGCTAGAGAATTTTTCATGTCTGACCATTAATTTCTTACTTATACCATCATCTCTATAGTGTTATATTATAGAACCCTCAACAAACTATAAGTTCTAAAATTTTCAGATTTATTAGGCAGAAAACAATAAAGTAATAGTTTAAAATTTGTATACTAACTTATTTTAATACATAATTCTAACATATATATATTCAAAAAAAATTAAGAATTCGACCTAAAAATGGTGTCCAACGTCTGTGATGAAGGGATGGTCATCTCATACAGAACAAGCTTATGGGGGGACAGAAAATGACTTCTCATAGGAGTTTGTATTATTTTCAGTTTTAAGGGTTGCGTAGATGAAGATTTGATTTATGCTCGCATAATCTTCGATTCACAATTGTTATAAAAGTTTGTGGTGTGTGATTATTATGATTTAAACTTATGGAATAAGAGAGAAGAGTCTCATCATACCTTACTATTGGCACACATGTGTTTATCGCGATAGGTTTGCGGGTAGTTCGTAGGGATTTCAGAATATGTTCGCAAACATAATTCATAAATTATAACCTAACATGATATTTATAAATATTAAACAGCAACAATTAATATCTTATTTTAAGCTACTTGCTTTTTTTTTTAAAGAAAAATACAATAAATTGGATTTTCTTCTAATTATTTAAATTATAAAATTTAAGAAGAATTATATTAAAAATCTATTAAATTCAAAAAAATTAAATATTTTGAACACAGTGAAATAAATATATTTGTTTTCATATAGTAACAAATATATAATTTCGAAAATAAAAAAATAGTCAAATATGTAGTAAAAATAGTGAAAATTATTATTAAAATAAACCAAAAATTTCATGTAAATTTTAAATATATTTTTTTATTTGCTTATCCGCCCGTAGGGCGGATCCGACCCTAGTATTAATATATATATTCGATTTCCAAAATAATAAAAGGTTTTTCATTACATTTACTGTAAAATGAATATATGGCAATGAATAGTGAAAAAAATATTAATTGACCACATAATTCTTAATAAAGGTAATTCATTATGGTAAAATCCGCGAATTGTGTAAGTTATTTTAAGACTAGATTTGCGATTTTTATTTTCACATTAAATGACATATATACAAATTTTTTATTAGATATTTTTCATCTTAAGAAATGTAAGGCATGGTTCTACTATATAAACACCAAGGTATGCAGTTCTAATCTGCATTCTAATCATAAACTAAATTTTCTGCAATAAAATTTAGGCTTTCTTTTGCAAAAATGGTTGGTTTTGATTTTGTTGGTGAGAGGCAAATGGTAGATTCACAAAACTCTTCTTTAAAGATCTGTCTCCATACGTAAAGAAGATGTTATTAACATACTTTCTTACATAGACAAAAGAAATTGTAGAAAGTGTTTTTTTTTTCTTCGGTATCTTGTGTCTAACGTGAATATATTTATAGTTTGGTTTTCACTCCTTCACGTATTCAGAATATATTGAAACGGTGTTGATATTTCCACTCGAGTTATTCTTGGGTTCACCAACCAATAAGATTTCATTATTTCAAATTCAATATCTTTTAGAAAAGAAAACAAAATATTGTCAAGATATATTTTGTTTTTAAAATAAAAAGGTTAAAAAAATTAGAAAAAAATATTAGTTAGAGAAACACGAATTTAAAATAAAATGTTTTTATCGTCGTCAGCAAAACACTAAACCCTAAATCCTAATCTCTAAACCCTAAATCATAAACCCTATAAACCCTTGGGCAAACTCTAAACCCTTGGATAATTTATACTCTAAATCAAAAACACTAAATCTTAAAACCCTAAACCCTTGAGTGTTTAGTGTTTTTGATTTGAAGTTTAGGATTTATCCAAGGGTTTAAGCTTTACCCAAGGGTTTAGGATTTAGGGATTAGGATTTAGGGTTTAGTATTTTGCTGAGGACGTTAAAAATATATTTTTTTAGTTACTACTTTTTTTAATTTATTTATTTTTACCTTTTTATTTTAAAAATATAATATAACTTATAGCTTGAGAAAATATTTTGTTTTCTTTTTTAAAAGATTTCGAATATAAAATAACACAATCCTATTGGTTGGTGAATCTAGAGGTTCACCCCTAGGGTGAACCCAAGAATAAGTCTTTCCACTCCTTATTATACTATATTTCACTGGCGGTTCAAATATTTATTGAAGCCTAACCCAACTTCTTTGTATGTTTATATTTTTTTTTGTACATACATTTTTTCATTATTAGAAAAATTACAAATGGGCAATACTACCCTAATATGTGTATTTTATATTACATTTACACATGAATGAATATTGTATTTACTATGTATTTTAATACAATATATAATTATTAAAAACTTACAATATTGTTTTGTTTCGTACCGAGATAAGATTCATGCAAATGTTAAGAGAGATTGATAAATCAATTCGACCCTTTCCTAGTTCAAAGGAAAACAAATGTGAAGAAATATTTGGTAAATCATTTCGTTCAATCGTTCATTATATAAAATGTAATATTGTGACTATGACTTTTATATTTCTAATACCTATAGATTAAAAATTATAATTTCTTCTAATCCATTCATTCTGCGCATGGCGCGGATTATCACCTAATATATATATATTTATTTATTTATTTTGAAATAGAAAATCCGGTTGAACTGGTCCGACCACTCAACCAGCAGCTATACCGAATCGGTATTCGATCCGGTTTTAAAAACATTGTTTAGTCCAGACCGGTCCTGGTCCGAACCAGTATGTCTCAATTAATCATAGCCAGTCCTTGCTAACTGAGGATCTATTGAGAGGCATGGATTATAAAAGCAAGATCACTAGATAATGATTTAACTATTTGTTAAGACAGCTAATCATGTGTTCATGTTTGGGTGTCCACACATAATTAATTTGATAATGGTACTTTATCTAATCGGTAGGAGAATCACCTCATGTGAGATTCGTTGGGAAAACGACACATCTTGCCGGTTCATCTTTACTCACCTTTGACTACAGTGTAAAGCCACAAGAAACTGAGAAAGGACCATCTCTAATGCTTCTACTTGCATCCTTGTGATAAAGTTTCTTCCGACAAATCCGTAACCTCATAAGCAGAAACCCACCACAGGTTTTAACTTTTCCGACAAAAGAACAAGATGTCAAACGAGGGAGGTGACGGTAACAACAACAACATAGAATACATGATCAGCCCCAAAATAAGAAAACCACCTCCGATTCTATTACCCTTACCTGAAAACGACGAAGTCACTATTCCGATGACACCGTCCGAGTTCAAAGACCGTTTAATCTTCGGACCCTCGCCGCGAGACTCCTCTCAATACTTCCATTCACTCTCTCAGAAACACTCGCCGTCCTCCTCCGCCGCCGCCGCAGACACCTTCCCCGACTCCTCACCGCTAGATCCCCTCCTCACTCCACAACAGCAGCACGGCCATCCACTCCACCGATCCAAAACCGCGCCGGCGATGGCCATAATCGACGATCTCCACCACCCAATGCATCAGCAAATCAAACTCGAGCCATCATCACGTTCTGTAGTAAGACAAGCTTTTGCTCTACTCGTCGTCTACCTCTCCTTAGGCGTCCTTATCTACTGGCTGAACCGTGACCACTACGTAGTGAATCAAACCCATCCCGTCGTTGATGGGTTATACTTTTGCATCGTTACAATGTGCACCATCGGTTACGGAGACATCACACCAAACAGTGTCGTTACTAAGCTCTTCTCGATCATGTTCGTTCTCGTTGGGTTCGGTTTTATCGATATTTTGCTTAGCGGGATGGTCTCTTACGTTCTTGACCTTCAAGAGAGCTACATGTTAGACTCTGCTAAGCGGAGGGAGGAGCCTGATAAGAGAAGATCGTATATTATCGATGTGAAGAAGGGAAGGATGAGGATTAGGTTGAAAGTGGCGTTGGCTTTAGGTGTTGTGGTTTCATGCATTGCTCTTGGTGTTGGGATAATGCATTTTATCGAGAAGATTGATTGGTTGGATTCGTTTTATCTCTCGGTTATGTCGGTTACTACTGTTGGGTACGGAGATAGGGCGTTTAAGACCTTGCCTGGTAGGCTTTTCGCCGCGGTATAGCTGCTTGTGTCTACCTTAGCCGTGGCTCGGGCTTTCTTGTACTTGGCTGAGGCGAGAGTTGATAAGAGGAATAGGGAGAGGGCTAAGAGAGTGCTGTGTGAGACAATGTCTGTCTCTCAGTTCTTTGCTGCTGATATTGATAACAATGGTTGTGTCAGGTATGTGACTCATTCTTTGACACACTCCTTTAACTTTCTAATGAATCTTTAGATCTAGTCTGATATATCTTTTATTATCTTTAACTCAAGGAGATGGAGAAAATAACAGATAAAGACATAACACCGATGTAAGTTAATGTGTTTCCCTTGAATGATTATGTGTATTGATATGAACATATATAGTACAAGTACGTGAGAGATTCTAGGGATCATCTCTGATCTAAACAGAATATCCGAGGAATAATATCTAAGCTATACAACTGATAGTTATCCTCTAATACCCTCCCGCAGTTGCAGCGTGGGCTCTGTCACACCAAGACTGGACCGGAAGCCACAAAAGAGTGAAGAAGGTAGCCCTTTTGTGAAGATGTCCGCAAACTGTAAGCTTGATGGGATGTGATGAACTCGAACTTGGCCCATAAGAACCTTCTCACGGACGAAGTGGATGTCAATCTCTATGTGTTTGGTTCTTTGATGTTGAACAGGGTTGCTGGAGAGGTAGACGGCACTCACGTTATCACAGTAGACGACAGTTGCTTGCTGAAGGGGTCTTCCCATTTCAAGGAGCAAGTTGCGTAGCAGCAAGATTCTGCAACAACATTCGCAACACCTTTGTACTCTGCTTCGGCGCTGGAGCGTGAGACGGTGGGTTGACGTTTGGCAGACCACGAAATGAGGTTGTCGCCTAGGTAAAGACAGAAGCCCGAAGTCGAGCGTGATGCCGGAGGAGTTGCAAGCCCATTTGTTTGGTTCCTTGGAGGTAACGGATAACTCGTCGCAAAGCTACTAGATGAGGTT
This sequence comes from Brassica rapa, assembly GCF_000309985.2. NCBI lineage: Eukaryota > Viridiplantae > Streptophyta > Magnoliopsida > Brassicales > Brassicaceae > Brassica > Brassica rapa. Next base: position 10,980,969 of record NC_024802.2, read on the forward strand.
CACGCGGATCATGCATGAACAAGCACAGCTGCTGTACCGCGTAAGTGATGTCTGGGCGAGTGAAGGTGAGATACTGCAACGCCCCTGCCAAGCTGCGATACTCGGTTGCGTTCGCGACTGGTTTGCCGTCGTCGTCTGCAAGCTTGGACTTAAGATCCACTGGAGTCGTGCATGGTTTGCATTCAGCCATGCCTGCGCGTTTGATGATATCGTCTGCGTAAGTGGATTGATTCAAGAAGAGGCCTTTGTCGTTGAACTTCACAGATATGCCAAGAAAAGAACTTATTCTGCCTAAGTCTGTCATGGGAAACTCGGACTTCAGAACTTGAATGATCGTGTCGCGTAGCATTGTAGTGGAAGCCGTCACGATGATGTCATCGACATATAGGATTAGATACGCCATTAATCCATTTTTTTTGTAGATGAATAAGCTTGTATCTGACTTGCATTGTGTGAATCCATTTGCTGTAATGAAGTTGACAAACCTTGCATTCCAGGCTCGAGGAGCTTGTTTTAAGCCGTAGATAGAACGATTCAACTTGCAGACGGTAGTTTGGTTTGGCAGGGTTGACGAAGCCGGGAGGTTGAAACATGTAAACGTCTTCGTCCAGGGTGCCGTGTAGAAAAGCGTTTTGGACGTCTAGCTGATTCACCTGCCAATTATTTGTCAAAGCAAGGTGTAAGACAGTTCTTATTGTGACCGGTTTTACGACTGGACCAAAAGTCTCATCGAAGTCGACTCCCTGTTCTTGAGATCTCCCATTTGCGACCAAACGAGACTTGTGACCTTTAAAATTGCCTTCTGCATCAAACTTATGCTTATAAAGCCACATACAACGCACAATGTTAGAGTTAGCTGGCCGAGGCATTAAATCAAAAGTCTTGTTTTTAATAAAAGCATCGTACTCAACATGCATGGAAGGGTTCCAATTAGGATCATCGAGAGCTTGAAGATGGCCTTTTGGAAGTGGAGATTGTGTTTGAGTGTTGAGAGAGAGAATGTGTTTAGGCTTTGTGATTCCATGTCTTGAACGAGTAGACATGGAGTGCCTTGGAGCCTCTCGCACCACTTGGGTAGGGAGAGTTGGCGCCTCAGGAAGAGCTGCAGGTTGTGTTGGCTGGACTGCAGGAGGCGAGAGTAATATCTGTTGAAACAGAGGGGAGAGTTCGACGTCAGCGGAGAGGAAATCATACGTTGATTCTTTATGGCGTTTTGAATCTTCGTATGGAAAGATGCTTTCGTCGAAATTCACATTGCGTGAGATGATGATCTTCCTTGTTGTCAAGTCGAAACATCTGTACCCTCTGTGATTGTTCGGATAGCCTAGAAAGATACATTTAGAAGATCTAGGAGAAAGCTTTTTGTGATGAGAATTGTTGATATTAGGAAAACATAAGCACCCAAAGACTTTTAAATGAGAATAAGAGACAGGTTTGTTGAATAATACCGTAAAAGGAATCTTACTACCGATAGCTTTGGATGGTAAGATGTTGAGAGTATGCACCGCCGTATGAAGCGCCTCTACCCAGAAAGAAGATGGTAGATTTGCTTGGAAGAGGAGACTGCGTACCGCATTGTTGATGGTACGTATCATCCTCTCCGACTTTCCGTTCTGTTGAGATGTGTATGGACACGAGAAGCGGAAAGTTATCCCTTTTGAGGCGAAGTAAGCATGAAATTCTGAGTTGTCAAACTCACCTCCATTGTCACACTGGAGTGACTTTATATCTCTGCCAAATTGAGTTTTCACAAAATTTGAAAAATGCAGAAACTTAGAGAATGTTTCATGTTTGTACCTCAAGGGATAGACCCAGAGAAAGTGTGAGAAGTGATCAAGAAAAAGAACATAATATTTGATTCCACTTAGACTCTGGATTGGCGATGTCCATATGTCAGAATGAACGATGTCGAAAGGGTTGTTGACAATCGTTTTTGAGGTGATGAAGGGATGTTTTGTGTGTTTTCCGAATTGACAAGCTGAACATAAATGGGGTAAATCGCGTTTATTGCAAAACAAAGCTGAATTAGAAAGCAACAAATTTAAATTCTCATCGCTGGTATGAGCCAGACGACGATGCCAAACATTAGAAGAAGCTGAAAGAAATGCAAAAGGTTGCTGAGTCGAATTATTGAAGGCCGGGAGAAGGGGATAGAGCTCTCCTGTGCTATCACTGCGGAGAATCGTCTCCTGTGTTTGCAGATCCTTCACAGAAAAACCAAAAGGATCAAATTCAACTGAGCAGGAATTATCTTTGGTAAACCGACGTACGGAAATTAAATTTTTGATCAAAGAGGGAGTAACAAGAACAGATTTTAAAGCAAGAGGGCGAGTGCGCGTTTGAAAAGAAAAAGAACCCGTTGAGTTAATTGGAACCTTTCCACCATTGGCCACAGTGACCATTTTTCCGGTGCTGGAATTAACTACAGACTTAAGATTACCTGCCGTGTTTGAGAGGTGAGCTGTTGCACCGGAATCCATGTACCATTGTGTATCTGAAGGATCAATCAGTGTCATTGTGTTGAAGGCATTGGCGAAGTCCACCGTCGGGACTAACTTCTGATCAGCGCTGTTGTGCGGACCCTGAGGGATAGGTTGTTGTGGTCGTGGTCCAAGAATGCCTGATTGTGGGTATGCATTATAAGGCAGCTGAGTCCAGGGGTTGAACTGCTGCTGTGGCCACGTCGGGTACGGACTCTGCCAGAAAGGTGTGTTCCAGTTCGGGTACTGAGGTCGCGGCTGATAGTTTTGTCGTCCTCTGCCTCTTCCTCTGTTTCGCCCATTACCTCTGTTGGAAAAGTTCCGTTGAGGTTGTTGTTGTTGAGGTTTCTGTTTGTTGGAGGAGATGGTAGCAGCAAGAACTTTTGGTGAGGAAGACGACTCATCTTTGTGGGAGATTGTCTTCTTTCCTTTGCCAAGACGGTCCTCTTCCAAGATCAGCATGGATCGAGCTTCATCAAATGTGGGGAAAGGTTGTCGATGCATGATGACATTGATGATGTTGTCGTACTTGCCGTTAAGTCCATTGAGCAAGTAAGTGACCAACGTCCTTTCAGAAACAGGAGCATCATGGTTTGCAAGCAAGTCCGCAATTGTCTTTAACTCCTGACAGTAAGCGTGAATGGAGAGATCGCCGATTTCTTGCGTGCGAAGTTTGTGATCCAGTTGAATAGATCGCGCTTCTTTGTTGTTGCGAAAGAAATTCTCCAGGCGAAGCCAGATCTCTCGTGAAGTACCACCAGGTTTGAAAGTGCTTTTGAACAGATCCTTCGCGAGGGTCCCATATAGCCACAGCTTGACTAGCCCATCACGTTTCTTCCAAGCAGCATCTGCATCATCGGCAGGAAGAAGGGTGCCGTCGAGATGGCCGACGACGTCGAAGCTCTGGCAGTGGGTGAGAAAGAGCTCTTTCCAGGCGTCATAGTTACCATCATCAATATCCAAAAGGAAGGGAATGTAGTGTTTGATGTTGGTGACGCCATAGGCGCGTTCGACTGGAATCGCAGGAGCGGCCATTTAGACGAGAGAGAGAAAAGAAAGAAAGAAGAAAAGAAAGCGTAGTTAGGTTCAGAATCTAGAACCCTCTGATACCATGTAAGTTAATGTGTTTCCCTTGAATGATTATGTGTATTGATATGAACATATATAGTACAAGTACGTGAGAGATTCTAGGGATCATCTCTGATCTAAACAGAATATCCGAGGAATAATATCTAAGCTATACAACTGATAGTTATCCTCTAATAACCGATCTCAAAACAGTTTGACAAACTCGACCGGTGCAGCAATGGAAAGATTACTCTTGTAGATCTCTTGGATAGTAGCAGTGGCGATTGATCCTCTACAATATTTTGGTTTAGCTTGGTTTACAGTCGTTGCAAGTTACAACCTGATCAAATGATGCTAATGAGTAAATGATACTTGACGAGGAGCCTGCTCTCTGGTTTACCTAAACCGGGTCTTGATTATGTGGTTGGTCTTGTTGCCTTGCGTAATTGGTTAAGCGACTATTCACTCGTCCAATTTATATAAACTTGGGTGCTTATTGTCACGGCCCGTTTCAAGCCCAAAACGTCCATGACTTGCAGCTGAGCATCGGACCGGGCCAAAGAAGATTCAAGCCCACATTTACTTAGGTTTCTTAAGTGTGAAGTACCTTTGTAAAATATCTAAGTATTTTATATATTAAGAAGTGTGTAGAATACTTAAGAATGAAGTTGCTTAAGGGGAAGGAACTTCATGGTGAAGTAACTTCATGGGTAGGAAAGAATCTGAACCGTTGGATCGGTTTAATCTCCACCGTCCATTGAGGAGGTGATCTTGTATAAATAGGGGGTGAGATCCTCACTTGTAACATATCCTGAACTTAATAAGAAATCAGTTCATAAAGCTCTGTCCTCTCTCTAAAACGTTCATACTTCTCTCTCTAAGTACTGATCAGTTTCCGAAAGGCTGACTTAGCAAATCACAAGGGTGAAAGGTGCTAAGGCCGCACGTCCTGATTGCTGTGAAGAAATCAGTCCGTGACAGTTGGTATCAGAGCGGAGTTACGATCCAGACAAGGGGAGACTCTGTCCGAGTGAAGAAAATGGCTAAGGGAGATAAACAAAAAGAAGCAAGCTCGCAGTCCGGCGTGGAGGAGCGCGGACGGGAGGCTACATCCACACGTGCTGGCACCCAGCGGGAAAAGAGTGTTTCTCGTGAGGCTTTGGGTGTGGCTGTGGGCGAGATTGGTGAGAAGCTCGAGAGGGTCGAGCATACCGTCACTGAGCTGGAGAGTGTCGTGTTCGGTGGGCTTGAGGAGGTCAAGCAAAATGCTGCCGACTTGGACTCTCGGTTCATTCGGCTCGAGGAGCTGGTGACGGGATCCATGCAGGCTTTGCGTGATGACATCGAGGGGATGAAGGCACGCTTTACTGCGATGGAGGAGGACGTCGCACTGGTCAAGAGGGCAAGCGCGAACGTTGGAGCCGTTGAAGGAACCAGTGTTGGTAAGGTTGAATTTCCGAAGCCAAACCGGTTCAACGGTTCGCGGGATGCCAAGGAGGTCGAGAATTTCCTTTGGCAGATGGAGATATACTTCGACAATCTCAACTTGGTGGCTGAGAATGCGAAGGTGAAGGCCGCGACGTCCTACCTGTCAGACACGGCCATGCTGTGGTGGAGAAGGAAACATTCCGAGATCGAGCAAGGAACATGCCGGATCGATACTTGGGATGATTTCAAGAAGGAGTTGAAGCGGCAGTTCTACCCGGAGAACGTCGTGTATGAGGCCCGTAAGAAGTTGAGGGAACTTCGACAGCGTGGTTCGATCCGGGACTATGTGAAGGAGTTCACAACGCTCATGCTTCAGATTCCGAACATGACCGCGGAGGATCTTGTGTTCTACTTCACCGATGGACTGCAATCTTGGGCCAAGCAAGAGTTGCAGCGTCGGGGAGTCAAGACAGTGGACGAAGCCATTGCGGTGGCTGAGTCGCTGACTGACTTCCGCACCTCTGGTCCGTCTGAGTCCTCAAAGAAGAAGGAGCAGGTCGTGGCCAAAGGTGGGGGAGCGAGACGGGATACTTTCCGACCATCCAACTCAAGGAGCTTTGAGAGGGGTGCTCGTCGGGAAGACTTCGAGGCAAGGAAAAAGTCCTTCGTTCCTAAGGGAGGGTGCTTTGTGTGCAAGGGGCCACATGCGATGAAGGACTGTCCGAAGATGGGATCTTTATCGGCTATCATGGAAAGTCGGGACACCGAGTCTCCAGAAGAGGAGCCGGGAAAGATGGGATCGTTGCAGCTTCTCAACGCCCTGAAGGCTAACCCGGTGGTAAAGCCAACGAGCAAGGGGCTCATGTATGTCGAGGCTCGGATCAATGACAAACCGACCCGAGTGATGGTGGACACGGGCGCCACTCACAACTTCATGGCGATAGACGAAGCTGTGAGACTTGGTGTCAAGTGGTCCAAGAAGGACGGTTGGATGAAGACGGTGAACGCCAAGGCTCAACCAGTCCATGGGATAGCCCGAGGGGTCGGGATGAAATTGGGAAGCTGGAATGGTCCGGTGAACTTCTCAGTCATTCCTATGGACGACTTCAAGGTAGTCTTGGGTATGGAATTCATGAGACAAGTCTCAGCCATACCCATGCCTGCGTTGAGCTCGGTATGCATACTCGAGAAGGGATCACCGTGCATGATTCCAGCCTTGGAAGAGAAAACCGATGGGACGAGGCAACTATCGGCGATGCAGCTCACCAAGGGGGTGAAGAAGGGTGAACCCACGTTTTTGGCTATGATGAAGGTGGAGGATCAGCCCAAGAACGTGGAGTCTATCCCACAAGTCGTCGAGGCAGTCCTTGAGGAGAACAAGGACGTGATGCCAGCTAAGTTGCCTGAGAAGTTACCACCGAGGAGGGCGGTGGACCATCAGATCGAGTTGGAGCCGGGAGCCAAACCACCATCTATGGCACCTTATAGGATGGCTCCATCCGAGCTGGAGGAGTTGAGGAAACAACTCGATGAGTTGTTATCGACGGGGAAGCTGAGACCGTCGAAGGCACCTTATGGCGCCCCGGTTTTGTTCCAAAAGAAGCATGATGGTTCGTTGAGGATGTGCGTGGACTACCGGGCCCTTAACAAGGTGACGATCAAGAACCGTTATCCCATTCCGCTGATTGCCGACCTATTCGATAGACTTGGTGGGGCAAAAGTCTATACGAAGATGGACTTGCAGAAGGGTTACTATCAAGTCCGGATAGCGGAAGGGGATGAGCCGAAGACTGCGTGCATAACGCGGTATGGGTCGTTCGAGTGGTTGGTGATGCCCTTCGGGCTTACGAACGCCCCAGCCACGTTTTGCACCCTTATGAACCAGATCCTACAACCCTACTTGGATCGGTTCGTGGTGGCATACTTAGACGACATAGTCATCTACAGCAACTCGATGGAGGAGCATGTAGAGCACCTACGGACAGTTTTCCGGGTTCTCCGAGAAAACGAACTGTTCGTGAAGAGGGAGAAGTGCACGTTTGCCACTGAGGAAGTTCAGTTCCTTGGCCATGTTATCGGCCATGGAAAGCTGAAGATGGATGAACCGAAGGTCAAGGCGATTATGGAGTGGGAGGCCTCGACCAAGGTGACGGAGTTGAGATCTTTCCTTGGTCTGGTCAACTACTATCGTCGGTTCATCGAGGGATATTCAAGGAAGGCAGCACCACTGACGGACCTTCTCAAGAAGGGGAAGACATGGGACTGGTCCGGACGTTGCCAAGAAGCCTTCGAGGAGCTGAAGACTGCAGTAAGCCAGGAACCCGTCCTTGCCTTACCCGACTTCAGTCTCCCTTTCGAGTTACACACGGATGCCTCCGACTTTGCCATCGGGGGAGTGCTGATGCAAAATGGACACCCAATTGCCTTTGAGAGCCGCAAGCTCAATGAGACTGAACGGCGGTACACGGTTCAAGAGAAGGAGATGACCGCGATAGTCCATTGCTTACGAGTTTGGAGACACTATCTTCTGGGACCGCACTTCTCAGTCAAAACGGACAACGTGGCGACGAGCTACTTTCAGACCCAGAAGAAGCTGTCCCCGAAACAGGCAAGATGGCAAGACTTCCTGGCTGAGTTCGATTACACTTTGGAGTACAAGCCAGGAAAGGTGAATGTGGTGGCCGATGCACTAAGTCGGAAAGCAGAGCTAGCAGCAATGAGCCAAGTTGAGGGGACCATTATGGCTCGAATCCGAGAGGGGCTGGAACGCGATCCAGTCGCTAAGGAGCTGGTGAAACTATCCAACGAAGGGAAGGTGCATCGATTTTGGGTAGAGAACGGGCTACTCTATACCAAAGGTCGAAGACTTTATGTGCCTAAGTGGGAAAGTCTTCGACGAGACATCATTCGGGAGTGCCATAATACCCGATGGGCGGGCCATCCGGGACAGAAGAGAACAATGGCACTTATCGAAGCAGGATACTACTGGCCACGGATGAGGGATACCGTGGAACTTTATGTGAAGACTTGTCTTGTTTGCCAGCAAGACAAGACGGAGAACAAGCAGTCCGCGGGTTTGCTACAGCCACTTCCGATTCCAGAGAGACCATGGGACTCGGTTTCCCTAGACTTCATCAGCGCATTGCCTAAGTCCGAAGGGTTCGGATCCATCCTGGTGATTGTGGACCGATTCTCTAAGTATGGGACGTTCGTGGCTTGCGACCGGGACTGCACCGCGGAAGAGGCAGCAAGGGCGTTTTTCAAAAACGTGGTTAAGTTATGGGGACTTCCGCGGAACATCGTGAGTGATCGTGATCCACGATTCACCGGGCGCTTATGGACGGAGCTGTTCAAAATGCTTGGGACAGAACTAAGTTTCTCAACAAGCTTTCACCCGCAATCTGATGGGCAGACCGAAAGGGTGAATGCCTTGCTTGAGAGTTATCTCCGTCACTTTGTAAGCGCCAACCAACGAGACTGGGCGAAGTTGCTGGATATAGCCCAGTTCTCTTACAACCTTCAACGCAGCGAGGCGACAGGACGCAGTCCATTCGAGCTCGCAACGGGACAACAGCCACTAACTCCACATACTTTGGCTGCACCAAGGACTGAGGGGAGAAGTCCAGGGGCGTTCATAATGGCCAAACAGTGGGAAGAACATGCTGATCTTGCCCGAGCATGTTTGGAAAAGTCCCAAAAGCGGATGAAGAAATGGGCAGATGAGAAGAGACGGCCTTCGGAGTATTCAGTGGGCGACCTTGTACTTGTGAAACTACTTCCACAACAGTTCAAGGCATTCCGGAGCCTACACAAAGGCTTGATCCGGAGGTACGAAGGGCCGTTCGAGATAATTGGAAAGGTGGGAAAGGTTTCCTACCGACTTGAACTACCGGATACCCTTAAGATCCATCCGGTCTTTCATGTGAGCATGCTGAAGCCGTACCATGCTGATGAGGACGACCAAACCCGAGGAGTTTCGACTCGAGCACCACCCGTGGTGACTAAGTCTTATGATAAAGAGATTGAAGAGGTGCTGGCGTCCAAGGAAGTGCGGAAACGAGGAGTTCCACGACAGACCCATTTCCTCATCAAGTGGAAGGGTCTACCAGAGGCGGAAGCGACGTGGGAGCCGGAGGACGACTTATGGCAATTCCGGGAGGCACTAAAGGCGTACTCGGTGACGAGGGCGTCTCCGACTTAGGTGGGGGAGGATGTCACGGCCCGTTTCAAGCCCAAAACGTCCATGACTTGCAGCTGAGCATCGGACCGGGCCAAAGAAGATTCAAGCCCACATTTACTTAGGTTTCTTAAGTGTGAAGTACCTTTGTAAAATATCTAAGTATTTTATATATTAAGAAGTGTGTAGAATACTTAAGAATGAAGTTGCTTAAGGGGAAGGAACTTCATGGTGAAGTAACTTCATGGATAGGAAAGAATCTGAACCGTTGGATCGGTTTAATCTCCACCGTCCATTGAGGAGGTGATCTTGTATAAATAGGGGGTGAGATCCTCACTTGTAACATATCCTGAACTTAATAAGAAATCAGTTCATAAAGCTCTGTCCTCTCTCTAAAACGTTCATACTTCTCTCTCTAAGTACTGATCAGTTTCCGAAAGGCTGACTTAGCAAATCACAAGGGTGAAAGGTGCTAAGGCCGCACGTCCTGATTGCTGTGAAGAAATCAGTCCGTGACATTATGGTAACATGTATATAAGCAAGAGAACTAATGGGAATAAAAAAAGGAAACAGTGGTATACATATCTAAAAATAATATTTTTTCTAGTAGTGAATATCACAATTTCAGCTTTTTGAGTGTTTTAGAAACAATATTATGGTGTATGCGCGTGACATAATAAAAAAAAGAACCGTAAATGTAAACACTCTAATGTTTACTAATAACAAAATGTAAGAATTGTAAAAAAAAAATGTCAGATTCAGTTATTCGTAGTTATTTTTCTTTTAAAGAAAAATGTAAACTTACTAAATTGCGATGAGGTATTTAATAAAAAAAATGTAAAGCTAGCGTTGATAATACATGTATATAAGTATAATCGTACACGAGAAAAAGAAGAAGAAAAACAAAGTTTAGAAGGATAAAGATTGGTTTGAAGAAGAAGATGAACTGGTATAATTTGACAGCAGAGATCGGCACGGTGTTGGGTGTTCTTATCTTGGCTCTCGTTTCGTACTTGTATGGTCCCTGTTTAATTAGGAAGTGTTGTCCCCATTCTGAGATGCCTGATTCTAATGTCTAACTATTATAAGTTACTACTTTCAACTATGCTTTTTGTTATAGATTTTTAAATTACTTATAGAATAGCATATCGGCTTTTTTTTTTTCACGATATTGTAACTCTATCCTACGTATTGCATTGATATTATAGAATTCTGCAGTTTTATCATACGTTATTACATGTTAATAGTATACGTACCATCATCCAAAAATTTAGAGAAATCTCAAAACGAACACTGTACTTTACCATTTTATCAATATGCGCAGAGAATCAAATTATTCACACCAGAAGTATGTATTAATGACATAAAGCTCACAAGAGCTTTTTTGAAAAAAAAAACCTCACAAGAACTACTATCAAATAGACAATAAAAAAGTTTGTTTGACCAGATAAATTAAAAACAATAAAACATGACAATATCAAGAACTCAAGAGATGTCATGATGACATGACAACAAATGCCATGTTTCTTCTTAAGATCTTGTACAAGTAAACGATTTGAGAGGTCTATATCCAGCGATCGAACAACTCCCTTTGGCCTAATTTCTCTCAATGCTGAAGTCACACTTCTCATAATCATATCTCGACGGGTACAACAAGTATAGTGATAATGATCTAGAAACCAGTCTCTAGCTTACTAAAACCACGTTCGGATTGATCTTATCCTATGTCTTTGGTCTTGTCTTGCATTTATAATGTCGGATTTTTAATGCCAAAACCTCTCAATTATGTTTCATTTGGATAGAAACCACTCAATTATTGATTCAATGTATAAACCCTCCAAGTCACTTGTGTTAATGTAACAGCCTCTCCTTTAGTTGTATTGTTAAAACAAAATGATGTGTTTTGATTATTTTGTAAACTACATGATTTCTTAATAAAAATAACACATCATTTATTTAAACATCATGTAGTTTAAGCTTAGGACTTATGCTCTCTCTAAACCCCAAGTGTTTCTCAAGTTATCGAGAGAAAGAGATGAGGAATCTTAGTTTTTCAAATTCTGGGATTTTTGAATTTTAATTGTGAGATCGAAAGAGGGTTAATACGACAGAGGGCTTTGAGAGTCGCTTTGAGTTTCATGTGTCAAAATCAAAAAGGGAGAGTGAAGGAAGAGAGTTAAAGAGTTGTCCGCAATTGGAGCTTTGAAGATGAACAAGTAAATTATTTTGTTATTTGCTTTCTTTTGATTTAATTGGTTTCATCTTACTGTACTTATCAAATGTTTTAGTTTATATCATCAGAAGCTGAGTGATCCAGCAAGAGATCACCAGCTGAAGCTTGAAGTAATTCCCAAAGCACTTAGATGACTTGAAATATACATGGATCTCGACGAGGTTTCTATTATGTTCCATCCCATGTCGCTGTTGATTACTAGGAAGGATGAATTCTTTAAACTCATAGTTCTGTTAAAACAGCAGGTGGAATCTATCTATCTATCTATAAAAGAGGGTTTACTCCTTCCTGCTTGCGCCACGTAGAACGCCACGTCATTAAATCGGCTCTTGACAGCGCGACATGTGTCTCGGGTATGAAACTCACTGTTTCATCTGATTTGTTGCATGATGGGCTTGATCATTATACGTGTGTTTGAGCTAAAATTTTGGACAGTTTATTTGGCCCGATGAAATGGAATATGCCTCTAACCCTAATTCAGCTGTTTATCACAATCTCCTATATCCGCCATCAGAGTGACTGAGATGCAGAAGTCGACATGATGATTTCGTTCGTTTGGGGTTTTGACTTTTGATCAAGTCTTTTCACCTTCTTTTCATCCATCGAAACGAGGCAGATTCCAGATCCATCGCATTAATCCTTTAGCCATGATCTACACTTCAATGTGTGCTAATTTTCTTAGAGGTTTTACGGGTATAAAAAGGTACGCTTTCCACCTCTAAAGACCATCTTCTAAATCTATGAAACAACAAAGTAAACTTATTTGCTTAGGTTCTGGGAAGCGGTGAATGTTAAGAGCGGCGACGAGCTAATGAGAGTCGACATGCTCCTTAGTGACGCCAAGGTAATTTCGGCTTTTAATTTTTTTTTTGGTTTTTTATCCTAATCCAGCAAAAAATGGATCTCCAGTTTCCCTTCTCCTTCACCTTCTTCCTTTACCGTCAGTAATCTCTTTGTCTTCTCTCTTTCCAGTTTTTGCATTAAGTTTCTGGAATCAGCATAAAGTTCGTAGCTTTGGTTAATATAGTTACATTCGTCGATGACCTCACAGTTTTGTCTTTTCTCTTGAGGCTGAAGCTATCACATAACATTGCAGTACTCTGTTTCATGTATTGATTGACGCTAACTATTCTTAGATTCATGATTAATAGAAAAGTATCTTGTGTTTATTCATGCTGTTCATGTCTGTTTACATGAAATTGTGAAGGATTTCCTTCATGTTCTGTTCACATATTCATACTCCTAAGGAATCTATTTCGGCTTTTGGATTTTGTAGGTGCCATGATAATGCATATGTAAGCTCTTGGGGTTACATATTATGAGTTCTCTTGACGCATAAGCTACCTTCAGTTTGATGAGAGGGTTCTTTGAGCATCAGGTTTGTTCATTGTAACTGATGTTGGTTGTATGCATTTATGTGATTGATGATGTCGATACGTTTATATGGTTTCACTGAAACTATTTATTGATAGGCATTGTTCTACAACGCGCTAGCACAACCCCTGTCAAGAGTTGAAGTTGTGGAGAAAATTGTCAAGCTTGGAACAGTCACGTTGGAAACTCATACCAACATGTTTTCAAATCCGGCTTCAACGACACAAAACCTGACCATGCAACCAGAGTTTCTTTCAAGGTGGTTCCTTCAGTTTTCATTTTTGGGTTGTTTTTTTCTTAACGCTTAGCCATGGAGTATTAAGAACAGAAATTGTGAACATGTCAATCAATGAATACTGAAATTTAATGGCCTGAATCTGAACCTATCAAGTAAGTTTTTGATCGTTTTTGATAAGTTCAGATTCTTGCAAAAATATAATACTTGATAGGTTCAAATGGTGAACATGTAAATTTCAGTAGGGTTATTAATTCTCAGTAGTCTTCTTCTTGAACCGTCCACCATATGAGTCGAGATAGAAGCAAAATTAAATTTTATCTTATGTTTTGGTTTCCTGGGGTTATGTTGTTGTAGTATAGCCTGATACTGGTTCTCCCTTAGATTTTGGAGGATGGAAAAAATGTTCTTGATACTCTGGTTCAAACCACACAAGGTAGAGATGCAAAATGGTCTCATTTCCTTCCTTTGATAAGTGCTTTTGCTGTTTTCACATCCATATCAGATAAAATAGTGATTTTGCTGTGTCATGGGGACTTAAAGATAATTGTTCTAAACCCATTTTTGTACACTGTAATGTATCTGTAGAGCTGTTGATCTCGGTTATTTACAACGATCTTTAAGTGCTTTTTTTTTGTCTCTCTGTTACATGGTAGCATCTCGGTTTTGTCGTCGTTTCATCATTAGTTAATACTAGAGACTTTTTCTCGGGCTACGCCCAGGTTTCTTTCCATAATTTTAATTAATTTAAGATAAAAAATTGTATTTGAGTTTATATATTTTTAACCTTTTTGGGAAGAAAAACTACTGAAAGTTCGAATAAGTTTTATTTGCAACAGTTTTCAACATTGTATTAAACTATAAACTATGAAAATTGTTATATAATGATAACTCTACGATCTTCCATGAAAACCTGTTTTACATACATATTCCACACCAAATATTCCTTGTAGAATTATATTCGATTAATAATAATATGCATAGTAAATATAATATATTGGATTTCCTGGAATTTGAACATGATTTCATAAAAATATTAATGAACCACTAATTAATTACTAGACATAACTATTTATAAGAAAAAGCTTATGCAGCCATTTTAAGAGTGTTACTAGGATTTGACCCGTGCTTTGAATGCATGATTTATTATATTTTAAAATTTTAGAAATATTTTTAATGATAAAATTATGTGTTTCTATATAAAATGATCTAATCTATTTACAATTTTAATGATTATTTATGTTTGAAATGATGTGTTTATATATAAGATGATCTAATCTAATCGGATTTTGAAGGATTATAAATCTTATATGCTTAATATTATGGAAACAAAATTAATGATATTCGAAATTCCGTTACCATATAGGTGAATCGTATAATATAGTAAATTCCTAATTATTAAATTCAAAACACTAATATTCAAGACAATATAAACATGCTATATATTGTGCTTACTCCATTTTTCACGTTGAATATATAAATTAGTTTAAATTTTTGAATTAAACGATATTGCTTGGTAAACAAGCTTTTTAAATAATATAGATTTTCGTTATCTAGCATAATAATGATTGATAGATAATTTAAAAATATCAAGTAGATTAAATTTTTTTAAAAAAGTTTAAGAATATACCTGGAATACAAAAATAATGAATTAGAAATTTACAACCGTAAATAAAAAAAGAATGAATTCAAAAATTATTATTATATTTGATGTATGAAAATAATATATAATATATATAACTGTAAGTTAAAATTACAATATTATCATTTGTTATATTAAGATTTGTATTATCTGTATGTTCCATATAACACTAAGTTAAAATCTAACCTTTGATATATTATTATTTGAATAAACCTACTTTTAAATGTATCGAGCACCGTTTATATGTTCTCTTCTTTTCATCAAGGGTGTGTATGTGATCCACCTCTGGCTAATGGAAGCACTGACCCACGCTCAAATACCAACGAGCAACTTGGAATTTGCAACAAACACCTTAGGAAAGTTTACCAGCTCTCTAGTTATGGCTGGGAAAAAATTTCAATCCGAAAAACTGAATTGAATTCGATCTATCTAGAAAGGTACTATCGAATCTGAACCAAAATTAGTTAAATATATAAACGGGTATAAAATTTTGTTATCTAGAGAATTGGAACTGAATCAGATCCGAAAAAAATATTTCAAATATCCGAATCAAATTTACATTTAAATATAATAATAATTTTTAGATTTAATATATATAAAGTTATGAAAATATATAATACACTTGAATTTGTCTAATATACTTGAAAATATATACAAATAGTCAAGAGTAAAATTTTAAAATAACTAAACAATACTCAACACCAAAAATACTTGAAATATCTATTGATCATCTATCCAAATATTCAAGCCAAACCAATTTTTATGTTAAGTTTAGGTATTATGGCATAAACTATACAAATTTATTATTTTTATTTTTATATTTTAAGAAATTTAAAGTATATATTAATTTAAATTTTTTCTACAAAAATTTAAAAACGGCTTATCCGAACTTGAACCTTATCCGCAAAAAATGAATTAAATCCGAATCATATAAAAACTTGAATGGAACTGAAATTTTCAACCCCAAAAATCCAAAATCTTAATAGCCCTAAATTAAATTTGAACGGATATTAGCAACTCAACCTTTCAGAAAAATGATGTGTGTGAAGTCAGATAATACAAGAGATTCCTTTTTATTCATATATGCAAACAAATAAATTTATTGTCACACACCTAACAACAAACCTGCCACAATTATTCTTTTCAAAAGATTACAAGTCAACATTTCATTCTCTCCTTTTTGGGTCAAATTAACTCTCTTTTTTCTTTTTCTTTTTCTTTTTCGTCTTACCAGCTAATATATTCATATTTAAACGTACAAGTTAATCTATGTATTTTTGCTGCATTATTATTATAATATCTTTATAAGTTAGGCATTTCAACGGCAGACTGATATAACTATATATGTGTATGTGTGTATATATAGCATAATGTTTTTCTTTTCTCTTACAAGTTACAAATACATAAATCCACGGTCTCACTTAGGGTAACTAGCACACCAACAAAAGATTCACGTTAATTAAGTAAGAAAACCTATATGAAATGTGGGGCTACATTCAGGTGAAGCTTTATGGATATGGTAGCGCAAACGATAAGACACCAGTTACGCCGTTCATGCCAAAATAAACTATAAATGTGTTTTGATATCTACTATGCATGCCTAGAGCTACTACTCTATATGCAGTAGAAGATTAAATTATTCCATGAAGATATTATTCTATTAGCTAGCTGTGTTATCCGATAATGGTTGAAGTTTATCTTCCTGGTTAAATAATCATTCCATTTGATGTGTTTGGTCAAATGAGAATAGTTGATGTCTCTTTTGCTTCATCGAGAATTATTCACTCATTTTATTTTCGAGAAAAGACTACTTCATTGGTATTGCTTTTCTTGAAACGTTTTTCATGATATTCCGTTTTTGACCAAAAAGAGGCTGAAAACATGTGAATTATGGGTTAACTTTGCTCATTAATAAAAGATCAGTACACTCCTAATCAAGTATAAGCATAGGCTAAACATGTGAATTAAAAAATAGTGTATACATAATATCATAGTGACTAAGATATTTAAGTATGTCATGTTGGGACCATCCATAACGTTCTAGTAATTATATAGAGATTATCAGACCTAATTCATCTATTCTATTAAAAAGGAAGCAATCTTGTGAAATCTACTTAAACAAGGTTATTGCAACTATTCATTTTAGTCCAACCTATTACATATAACAAAATATAATAACTAACCCCTAATATAGCAACCAAATAATATCTCTAACATTTAAGTAAATCCACTTTAACTCACTCAATCTTTTTACATAAGATCTTTCAACATACCACACGACTATACAAACATTTAATATAAACCTTATTAAATGTTTCAAATAATTCACTAAACGAATTGCTTAAACCAACTCCCTACAATACGTGATATAAATGATATTAAAAAATTAACACATAGAGGTCATGTCAATTATATATATATATATATATATTATATCTCATCCTCTTCCATTATATCAAATACTTGCAATAGGTCGGGTCCTGTTAAAAAAATATATTGATCAAACAATATTCTAATACATCAATGTCGTTTATAGAATGTCATGACTTCATAGAAAATTATCGGTTCTTTTAAAACTAATCCGCCTTCACGATAATAATATTGATTATTCACAATTTTGAAAATTAATTTTTAGATACTATACTTTTATAATACTTTTCACTTAAAAATGAATCTATACAATTAAAATTCTTAAAAAATCTACTTAAACAAGGTTGTTAGACCATTTCGTTCGACTTAACTATTTTTTTGGTCTTACTTTATATTACTTTAACTATATAAATACTTTACATAATTTTCTCTAATTTAAATGAACTCATTTATTATTCTTCCATAATCTATTATATAACTACTCTAACAATAAATCTTCATTAATATATGACAGATTATTAAAACATGTGTACACGTGATGTGATCATTACCACATATAGTTCCATTAAGAATATAAAATTTTTAATGGTTTAGTTATGTTTAATATAAGTTGTAATGAAGAATCTTCTGGTGTATAACATTTTTTTTTTTCATTTTTACTGTGAATTGGAAACTAAAACCCTTAATGTCAACTATTCAACTATGAAACATTAATTTAATTAATTACATGCAATAAATTATTAACATTTGATCTTACATTCTTATATATGAACTAAATGATTAATCTTATCATAAAAAATATTAAATGGGTCTAAACGGGTGGAGATTTAAATGGAATTAGTAAAAGAAAAGATTGGTTTAAATAGAACATGTTTACTTACTTTACAAATTCTAACAATGCATATGATGCGTTTTATTGAATTTTCACAAATGTAAAATATCTTGGGCTTTAAATCGGATAGTTTAGGCTGTTTGAAAAAAATACAAGAAAATAATTAACTATTAATTATCTGAATAAAACTATTCGAGTAATTATTTTTTTTGCATAACTTGGTTTATAAATAGTATTTTAGGATATTTAGTTATTTAGAAATTAAATATAATTAATATTTGTAGGTATATAGTTTGTATTTTAAAAATCAAAAACTCATTTGGTTCTCAGTTTGGTTTCTATTTTTTCGGTTCCCAAGATATAGGATATGCTCGAATATTTATGAAATTCAGTTTAATTTTGGTTTTTTTTTCAGTTTGATACGGTTCAGTGTATCTTGGTAAATGTACCCAAACCTATACATTATTTTAGATAGAAATTATATAAGAAGAATTTATATAATTTCAAAAATAAATCCGCGCTTTCTAAGCGCGGATCAAAATCTAGTTGTAGTTTATAATCCAAAAACTTAGTTGTGCCGTGTACACACCAAACAAAATAATATTTTACGTAGGATCGCTAAAAAATAATAATTCAAATCCTTCACCTACCAAATTGATTGATATCACTCAAACTACTGTACAAAAATAACTTTTATTTTTAAATAAGAGGTTCAGTTGTAATATTTATAGATCAAATCCATAGGGAACGTGGATTCAGTACAGTTGCGATTAAGCCCTGAAATAAATATGAAAGCAGTAAATAAATGTGAACAATGCAGTTGTTTAGTAGTTGTTTGATGGAAGGAGGATTGCTAGACTTAATGTTTCAGGCAATCAAAAGTTTTGAGATATATATTGCAACGGCATCACGATCCTAGATCTCGAATTTTAATGCAAAGATATCCAGCTTTCTGTACGAGTCTAATCTATTAACTAAGTCTAGTATCTCAGCCGTCGCTATTTGTTGATACGGATCGAGCGTCGATCGACGCTATTGGGTTAGCATGGATCGATGCTTCCTTAGGCAAGCATTATCGATCTGATCGATGTGTTCAGTAGTCTTAACTAAATCAGTTGTCGCTTGTTTCTAGCAATCGTAGCTCAATAGAATCTATTCTGGTGCCGAACCTACCGCCGTAGTTGTCCACATCCTAATATCAGGATTCTAGTTAGCCACTCTAGAACAAAAGCAGTAAAATCAATTCTAATGAATGATGTTTAATTAGTGTCTTAGCAATTATATAGTTATGGCTAATCCTTCATAACCCTAATTAATCCCTAAACCTAACAGGTTGATGTATTCAAACATGATAGTTGTCACAAAAATCATAGAAATAATAGATAAAATAGAAATTAAATATAAAATCAACGGAGTTCCAAGAAGACTCTGAATGAGTTCCTCTCTTCTCTACTAACCTAAGAGAAAACCTAAGCAATAGAATAAAAAGTGTAGCCATCAACAATGGTTTAGAAAACATATATATAAATAGGATTTAAGTTGTGCAAGGGCATTCTGGTAAAATTGGTGATTTCTAGGCTTAAGCCGGTCATGAATATAGGCCCGACACATCTTCTGGGATCACAGTCGATCAACACCAAGGGTCTGTTGTCGATCGACATACTTTCATCTTCTCGATTGTCTTCTCGCGAGGCAGACATATCACTCTTTAGTAAATCAGGCATAACTTCTGCTATAGGATGCTGATTGTATGGGAATGTCTTTATCCATAGTAAATATCGGACGTTTGGTGCAGTTCTGCACCTCAAAAAGCTCAATAATCACCAAAGTTCACTAGAATGTACCTGAAACTGAAAATACTCTAAAACATACTCCAAGCCCATATAATAGACTCTAGAACAACTATTTACCATGGTATAAATGTGGTAAAATCCATGGTATGTCAACTTCCCGAGACTTACCTTTTTGCTTGTTCTCAAGCAAAACAAAGAGTAGTCTTTATGAAAGAGTTTTGAAAACACATGGACTCACATAATTTTATACTTGCTATCATCACCTTTTCAATATTGCAAATCACATCAGATCAGTGCTAACTTTAGAGGCACTTCATGTACTAGGCCTTAGCTTAGCAACCAAACCATCCAGCCCACTGCTGAACTGATTCTGCCTGACATACCCCTCTATTGACTTCATTTCTGCATATAAATGTGTTGGCTAAATCTTGAGAATATCGACCAAAGAACACATGGGCTTTTACCCTAACAAGTATTTGAACACATATGTAGTCTTCTCTGATCCTTTTCCTCTCTCTTCTCTCTTCTCTACATTTTTTTCTTTTTCTTTTCGATTTCGATTCTCTTTCTCGTTTTTTCTTTTCTTTTCTTCGACAAAGTGTAACTAGGTGAATAGTGGAATCACCGGTAATATACATACCTCTCACTTCCAACGATGTGTGGTCATTACTTTGAATTAGAATAGTGGGATCATTGGTAATGTACATACCCCTCTACATCTCAGGAAATCATATCAATCTTATCTTTTATATATGCTGAAGAGAGGTGAGAGAAACCAGAAACACACAGATTTTTACCTTCCAGACTTGCAGGAGAAATCCGATCTAGTGTATACCAAGCCTCAAAACAAGCAAGTTAAGTTGATTAAGGTTGGAAGTTAGCTTTGATTCCTTTTAGACTTTCTCAGCTATCGTATGTGTTATTGGCTGGTGATCCACTTTGGCATTTCCATTCATCACACCATGCAGTCAATAAACTCAAAGAATGATGCTAGAGAGTGGTTAGATAATAAGTAAAATTGAAAAAGTTCATCATCCTCTTCTTGTGGCTCAGAAAACATATAAATAGGGTTTAAGTCGTGCATGGGCATTCTGGTAATAATTTGTGACTTATGCGCTTATGTCGGTCATGAAATAAGCTTGGTCTGTCTTTTGGGATCACCGTCAATTGACACCAAGGATATGTCGTCGATCGACATTTCTTCATCTCCTCGACAGCTTCCTCTCACGAGGCAGACGTACTGCTCTTTAGTAAATCAGGCATAACTTCTGCTATAGGATGTTGATTGGCCTCAAACCGGCAGCATTGGAAATCTAACTCAAAGCGATATTTTGTGTCAAAAGATGGGTTCAATCGAACTATGGGAATGTCTCTATCCATAGCTAAATATCGTATGCGTATGTGTAATTCTACATCTCAAAAAACTCCATAATCACTAAAGTTCTCGAGAATGTGCATGAACCTGAAAATACTCTAAATTCATATTTCAAATCTATATAATAGACTCTAAAATAACCATATACCTTGGTATAAATGTGATAAAATCGATGGTACATCATGAATCGTGAACGAAACAAATAG
This sequence comes from Brassica rapa, assembly GCF_000309985.2. Lineage (NCBI taxonomy): Eukaryota > Viridiplantae > Streptophyta > Magnoliopsida > Brassicales > Brassicaceae > Brassica > Brassica rapa. The sequence goes on from NC_024802.2 coordinate 11,002,182, forward strand.
ACCATCATATTTTTGTTTTTATCTTGCCATATTTAATTGATTTTATAGTAACTGTTTTACTTTGACCATACTAAGGTTGATGTATGTCTCCTTCTAATTTGTCATGTCGGTTAGGTATTATATGTCCTATACTCCTATCATGTTTCTATCAATTTCCTTGATGAAAACAATTACCAGATACATAAAAAACAATTATAGCATAAGGTTCGTAACAACTTCCCCCACGATTAACGCATAAAAAATTGTACTATTATTTATTCTAATTTTATAAAAAGGGTTATCATAGTTTACATAATGTTACTATTTAATTGAATTAGATTGGTTTGGCCAACCTTTTATTAGTATACTTTTTACTAGTTTATAATGTGTACATTTCAATGCTCCTTTACTTACCCAGGAAAGTTCTAATGTGAAAAGAAACTTTGGTAGCGTAACGATGACCTCATTTATCAGTCAGCATAACGATCCACTTCACTCAAAAGAGTCCCATGTGTAACAAACTTTTCTTGAATGTTACATATTTACAGCATACCGAGGGTCAAAGTATTATATATAATATTTTCTGTTAATAAATTGTAGGATCAAAAGAATTATATCTATCAGTTTCAAAAAAAAAAGAATTATATCTATATATTATTATACAAAATATGTAGGGTCTGTAAATTATTGCATTTTGACTTGGAATTCTAAATCCATTATCAAGCAAGGTGAAGCAGTAAGCGACGAACTGAAGAAGAGAGGACAGCCTAGCATGTGCCAAGTCATGTGTCGGCAACGGTCAAAGGCCGGTGCCAGTTTTACACGTGGCTGCCTAATACTCCCAAATTATTTTTGACTGCATTTTTTCACGAATTGTACAAAATATTCATAATTTAAAATTATATTCAATTCGTTATTTATTTTGTGTAAACCAGAAAATTGAATAATCGTAATTATATGAAAAAATATTAATATCCAATATTTATTAAAAAGGAATTAAATAATAAATAATAATATTTTAAGAATATATACATATATTTGGATTTATATATATTTTTAGGGAGTAAATGATGACAACTAAAAGGAATATGTAAAATGATATGAATTATTATTTATGGAATTTAACGGAATGGAATCAATATTTCACTTATTCCAAAAGTTTTTTGATTTGGAATGATTTTTCAAATGATAGATTATTTTTTTTGCTCGAATGGTATGAAATGTTATGGAATGAAATGGAATAAAAATATTCCATTTTTTAATTTTAACTGGTGAATTTTTTTTTGGAATACACATGAATTAAGCATTCATAAAGTTTTAATAAAAAAAAGATGCATTCCAATTGCAGCATTAGTTTAATTTTTTTATTTTATCTATACAGATTAAATTGAATATCTAGTTAAAATATAAAAAAGTTCAAATATTCAAATACTGAATATTTATGTAACAGCAGATCTGATAGAACCGAACATCTAATTATTTTAATAAAAAATTTGATCATAAAACACCTCTAAAAACTAGGAGTGGACAAAAAAATCTAACCAAGCCGAGTCAAACCGAACCAACCAAACAGAAACCGATCCAAACCAAACCAAAATCTATTATCAAATAGTTTGGTTTAAGATTTTCTTAACCCGAACCAACCGAACCGAAGTCAGACCGAGTTAAACCGAGCCGAAAAACCAATGTGTTTTTATTATTATTTGAATTAAACATACTAGCAATATACAATATACTAAAATTCTAAGACTAAAGTCACTATTAACTTTATTAACGATGTTTGTTTTTTTAATTTCTCGTAAACTTTTTGTGGTCTTTTAAAGTTTTTCGTTTCAGTTTTATATTAGATTTAATTTACATAGTTTATTTTTAAAAGGCATTATTAACAATTTTTTTAATTTACTATTTACTTTAGTTAACTTTGATTTGATTGTGTCCTTATAAATTTTTTTATGGTTTTAAAGGTTTTTGTTTCAGTTTTATAATAAATTTAGTTTACATAGTTTATAAATTTTTTTATGGTTTTAAAGGTTTTTGTTTCAGTTTTATAATAAATTTAGTTTACATAATTTATTCTTTCATAATCACACATGCGTTTATGTTCTAAAGCATGATTTTTCTTAAAAGAACTAAATTAAGAAAACTCAATTAAACCAAATCGAAACACAAACCAAATCGATTACAAACAGAACCGAAATCGATTCAAACCATACTAATTATGATTTATTTCAGTTGAAAAATTTTTAGAACCAAACAAACCAAATCGAACCAAATTCAAACCAAATTGATAAAATAGCCGAAATGCCCACCCCCTGCTAAAAACTATGATATTCGCTTCGTATCCATCCTAACTTCTCAGCAAGTGAATGGTGACTGTTTCCAGTTCCTAGGAGACCATAGTCTTCGCTGATTTCATAAGACTTTTCTCCCCTACGTTGTTTCTCACTGTTCCACGTGTAGAGTAGAAAAATATCAGGTGTGAACTTTTCATATTTTACTTTTAGCCCCACTAAAAAGGCAGCAGACCAAACGAGCCCAAACATTTATAAATCTTTTATATTTTTATCGAATGTGCCAAAACAATTAAAGAGGATTTTTTGAAATCTTAGAGAAGATACGAATTCAAAGACTCGAACTATTATATAAGGACTTGCCATTAATATCCGATTGTTTTAAATCACATTACTTTAAGCATTATACTGTAATTTGAAAATACGGTCTATGTTTTTTAAACATCTATTTTTTTTCTTTTATTATTAATTTGGTATTTCAAACATATGGATAACTTTTTTCTATAAATATTCAAATAATACCTAATTACCTACAACATATTTACATATTCATGTGACCAAAAAATAAATATAAAAAATATCTTTGAATACAAAAAAAAAAAGATATCTTTGAATCCGAATTGATTAGCTTTCCAAATTTTGCTTACCATTAGACCACCATTTTGTAATTAGTCTAATCTGTTTCCTCATTAAAACACACTTGTTCAACTTTTTTTTTGTCAAATTATCTTTGCATAAAATGCTTATTGCCAAAAACTAAAAAAGTCATCCTAAAGGCATAAACTGATATTCAATTTAATTAATTAATATATAGTATTCTCATTTGGCGAATATATATAAACTTTCTTCGTTTTCACATTATTAGTTTCAATTTATTTGGTCAAAAAATTGTTTGGTCAACAATTGAATCTAAAGCAGAAATACATTTTACTATTGAGAAAACTAAGTTATGGGGAACAATAAAAGGTATTAACACACGTACCACTGAATCTCTACTAATAAAAGGGAGCTTTTGAGGCTCCGTAGGGCGTCCACATCAGCGGAAAAAATTTATTCCGAAAGATGACACGTGTCATAAAATATAGTTTTACATTTTAATATTAATTATTTTCGAAAATTGTAAAAAATATGTAAACATACAGCATTAAAAAATGGAAAAACTACATTAAACATATGTAAGATTACTATTTTTCACTTAAAAAAAAAAGACGGCTTATCTCCATAATGTAACATTACCGTTTTATAAAAAAAACAAAAAGCATTATATATAATTTCGAAAATAATAAATATAAGTAAAACATACAACATAAAAATGGATATACTACATTAAAAATAAATATGTTTGACTATTTGTTCAAGTTCTTCTATTAAACATTGCCGTTTTACATTAAAAATAGAAAAATACGTAAAGATTTAAACATCTATCTTAAAATATAAAATATAGACATTAACTAAATATAAAGTATAAAAAAAGAGAAATACTCATCTCTACTAATTAAAGGGAGCTTTTGAGGCTCCATAGGGCGTCCACATCAGCGGAAAAAATTTATCCCGAAAGATGACACGTGTCATAAAATATAGTTTTACATTTTAATATTAATTATTTTCGAAAATTGTAAAAAATATGTAAACATACAGCATTAAAAAATGGAAAAACTACATTAAACATATGTAAGATTACTATTTTTCACTTAAAAAAAAAAGACGGCTTATCTCCATAATGTAACATTACCGTTTTATAAAAAAAAAACAAAAAACATTATATATAATTTCGAAAATAATAAATATAAGTAAAACATACAACATAAAAATGGAAATACTACATTAAACATAAATATGTTTGACTATTTGTCCAAGTTCTTCTATTAAACATTGCCGTTTTACATTAAAAATAGAAAAATACGTAAAGATTTAAACATCTATCTTAAAATATAAAATATAGACATTAACTAAATATAAAGTATAAAAAAGAGAAATACTCAATATATAAAAAAATAAATAATAAGTAAATATTATAAATATATAAATATATGAATTATATATACAATAATAAGTAAATGCACAATTTTTTAAAAATGGAAAGAGTATATTAAATATTAAACATCTATCTTAAAATATAAAATATAGATATTAAGTAAATAGAAAATATAAGAAAAAGAAATACACAACTTAAAAACAATGGAAAAAGTATATTAAGATTTAACCATCTATCTTAAAATGTAAAACATAGATATTACGCAAATAGAAAGTATAAGAAAAGGAAATACACAATTTAAAAAAAATAGAAAAAGTACATTAGTATTTAAACATCTATCTTAAAATGTAAATCAATCTTAAAATATAAAATTATTAGTAAATAGAAAGTATAAGAAATAAAAATACACAATATAAAGAAAAATAAATAATAAGTAAATATATAATATAATCTCGAAAGATGACACATGGCATTAAAATATAGTTTTATATTTTAATATTACTTATTTTCGAAAATTATAAAAAATATGTAAACATACAGCATAAAAAAATGTAAAAACTACATTAAACATATGTAAGATTACTATTTTTCACTTAAAAAAAGACGGCTTATCTCCATAATTTATCTTCTATTAAACATTGCCGTTTTACATTAAATATAGAAAAATACGTAAAGATTTAAATATCTATCTTAAAATATAAAATATAGACATTAACTAAATATAAAGTATAAAAAAGAGAAATACTCATCTCTACTAATAAAAGGGAGCTTTTGAGGCTCCGTAGGGCGTCCACATCAGCGGAAAAAATTTATTCCGAAAGATGACACGTGTCATAAAATATAGTTTTACATTTTAATATTAATTATTTTCGAAAATTGTAAAAAATATGTAAACATACAGCATTAAAAAATGGAAAAACTACATTAAACATATGTAAGATTACTATTTTTCACTTAAAAAAAAAGACGGCTTATCTCCATAATGTAACATTACCGTTTTATAAAAAAAAACAAAAAACATTATATATAATTTCGAAAATAATAAATATAAGTAAAACATACAACATAAAAATGGAAATACTACATTAAACATAAATATGTTTGACTATTTGTCCAAGTTCTTCTATTAAACATTGCCGTTTTACATTAAAAATAGAAAAATACGTAAAGATTTAAACATCTATCTTAAAATATAAAATATAGACATTAACTAAATATAAAGTATAAAAAAGAGAAATACTCAATATAAAAAAAATAATAATAAGTAAATATTATAAATATATAAATATATGAATTATATATACAATAATAAGTAAATGCACAATTTTTTAAAAATGGAAAGAGTATATTAAATATTAAACATCTATCTTAAAATGTAAAATATAGATATTAAGTAAATAGAAAATATAAGAAAAAGAAATACACAACTTAAAAACAATGGAAAAAGTATATTAAGATTTAAACATCTATCTTAAAATGTAAAATATAGATATTACGCAAATAGAAAGTATAAGAAAAGGAAATACACAATTTAAAAAAAATAGAAAAAGTACATTAGTATTTAAACATCTATCTTAAAATGTAAATCAATCTTAAAATATAAAATTATTAGTAAATAGAAAGTATAAAAAATAAAAATACACAATATAAAGAAAAATAAATAATAAGTAAATATATAATATAATCTCGAAAGATGACACATGGCATTAAAATATAATTTTACATTTTAATATTACTTATTTTCGAAAATTATAAAAGAAATGTAAACATACAGCATAAAAAAAATGTAAAAACTACATTAAACATATGTAAGATTACTATTTTTCACTTAAAAAAAGACGGCTTATCTCCATAACGTAACATTACCGTTTTATAAAAAAAACAAAAAACATTATATATAATTTTGAAAATAATAAATATATGTAAAACATACAACATAAAAATGGAAATACTACATTAAACATATGTAAGATTACCATTTTACATTTTTATTTTAAGAAAATAATATGTAAACATACAACATAAAAAATGAAAAAACTACATTAAACATATGTAAGATTACCATTTTTCACTAAAAAAAAGACGGCTTATCTCCATAATGTAACATTACTATTTTGTAAAAAAAAAATTATATATAATTTCGAAAATAATAAATAATATGTAAACATACAACATAAAAAATGGAAATACTACATTAAACATATGTAAAATTACCATTTTACATTTAAAAATAACAATAATATGTAAACATACAACATAAAAAAATGGAAAAACTACATTAAACATGTGTAAGATTACCATTGTTCACTAAAAAAACGGGTTATCTTCATAATGTAACATTAGAATTTTATTAAAAAAAGAAAAAAAAACATAAATATAACTATTTGACTATTTGTCCAAGTTCTTCTATTAAACATTGCCGTTTTACATTAAAAATAGAAAAATACGTAAAGATTTAAACATCTATCTTAAAATATAAAATATATACATTAACTAAATATAAAGTATAAGAAAGAGAAATACTCAATATATAGAAAAATAAATAATAAGTAAATATTATAAATATATAAATATACGAATTATATATACAATAATAAGTAAATGCACAATTATTAAAAAATGAAAATAGTATATTAAATATTAAACATCTATCTTAAAATGTAAAATATAGATATTAAGTAAATAGAAAGTATTAGAAAAGGAAATACACAATTTAAAAAAAATGGAAAAAATACATTAGTATTTAAACATCTATCTTAAAATGTAAATCAATCTTAAAATATAAAATTATTAGTAAATAGAAAGTATAAGAAATAGAAATACACAATATAAAGAAAAATAAATAATAAGTAAATATATAATATAAGTGAATACCAAAATTAAAAAATGGGAAATTACATTAAGATTTAAAAATATATATTAAAATTTAAAATATAGATATTACGTAAATAGAAAGTATAACAAATGGAAATATACAATTTAAAAAATGGAAAACATACATTAAGATTTAAACATCTATCTAAAAATGTAAAATATAGATATTAAGTAAATTAAAAGTACAAGAAATGGAAATACATATACATGAAAATAAATAATAAGTAAATAATGTAAATATATAATATATGAATTATATATGTAATAATAAGTAAATACACTATTTTTTAAAAATGGAAAAAGTTCATCAAGCATTAAACATCTATCTTAAAATGTAAAATATATAATATAAGTAAATACACAATTTAAAAAATGGAAAAAGTGCATTAATATTTAAATATCTATTTAAAAATATAAAATTTAGATATTACGTAAATAAAAATATAAGAAATGGAAATAAACATTTTAAAAAATGGAAAAAGTACATTAAGATTTAAGCATCTATCTTAAAATGTACTTCTATTTTAAATGGTAGTAAATTATATAAAAATGGAAATACCACATTAAACAAAAAAAAATGTATAGTTTTACATCAAGAAAGTCCCTATAAAACTCATTATTCCATCCACATCAACCTCACACTATTAAGCAAAATTTCAAAGCACTCGAGCAAAAAAATGGTTTCACTATCAACTCTTGCCGTCCCAGAAACCTTTAATGACATTGAATGAGATTTTTTTATAACAACAAACTTTTTGTTAGGTGGATTCATTGTTGGGAAACCCGCAACTTCCAAAAGCCAAACTTATTCATGGGAATTGAATTGCTTTTCATAGACTCAAAGGTATTCTTACAAATTTAAATTAATCTAATCTATAATTTTATTGTTAATATTCATACTAACTCTTTCATGATCAAACCATTTCAGTTGATAACCATTCAAGCGTTTATCCCGAAACACTTCCTTCCTCGCCGAATCAGGTATTGGTTCATGTTGGTTTAGTATTGTTTTTGGTTTACTAACCGGTTTAGGATGGTTTTATTGTAAATATAATTTAAGTTGGTTTAGCATATATTATGTTTAAAATAACTTAAATTAAATAATAATAATATTATGTTTAAAATATAATTTTAGAGAGTTTTCAAATATAGTTTACAGAACATTATAGGTGATGAATTTAATTTATTAAATTCGTTTATTACTTAAAACTAAGTTTTTTAAAAAACATACTGAGTTATAAATATCAATGATGGACTGGTGAGTATAACATGAAGACAAAAATATAAATATCTGATTTTCAAGATAAGAAATTCAGCTTTTATTCAGATACTCAATATATAATATCTTAAATTATGTTTTAAAAAATATACATAATTTATATATATAGATTAATCTTCCAAACTTAAACTATTATATTATATATGAATAATGTTTTTAAATAAAAATAATTTCTGATTTAAAATAAAAATAAAAACAACAAATGTTTATTTTCAAATAATGGATGTAATTTACATTATACTATCATTTAACAAGTATTAGATACGTTTTGATATATCATTATTTTCTATTCCCAGAAAACAATAAATTGTTAAACATCAATATCATCTAGGTTAAGTATACGAACAACAAAAATTCAAACATCACAAAAAATATTTACATAACCATTATAATACAATAATTTAATCAAAAATACAATTAAAAAAATATTAAAAAGAATAGTTATATACTTAATATTTGAAAATAAAAGATATTTTTGCTAAAATTGTACTTACCTGGCCAAGGAGATCGACCATCTTTTTACGGATCGATCGAATGTTGAGCATGTGGTCGATCCAAAAATACTCTGCAGTTTAATAAAATCTCTAAAACATTTATTCCAACACTCAAAAGATAGTTTTGCTAAATATGATAACTAAATAGCCAATAAAATTACAAAAAAATATTTAAATAGTAAAAAATATGTTAATTTAACGTGTTAAAATTTAAAAATAAATTTTAATTATGACATGCATTTTAACATTTATATAAATATAAATCATAGCCTAAATATAAATAATTTAACAACTTAAATTAGAAAAAAATAAAAATCCCGGGCGTAGCCCGGGTTAATCCCTAGTCTTATATAATAAAGTAGAGTTGTGCTCTGCACATAGCCCTCCACGTCAGCCTTCACCATAGGGCAATTTTGGACACGTGTCAGACACTTTCGTTCAAATTTTTTTTGTATTGTCGCATCTTGTGGAATGGGCCAGATGTTGGTCTCTGAAAATATATTGGGCTCCCTTATGGTCTTTCGTTAAAGTCCCAGATGTTGATACGGTTTCTGCCATTTCAATGTTGGAGATACAAAACAAAAAACAACCGTATCCTTCCAGATTCCACCGCCTCTGAGCGATAGCTTTGTAACGGCTGTAGTGAACAATTACGTGATTTGAACCACTCTTTCCATTCTCTTGCATTTCATCGCCCTCAACATCTTCCAAGGTAACCGATTGAGGCTCCTCCTATAAATGTGTTTGTTGCCTGCGATGAACAGCCTCGCCGCCACGATACCAGTAAAGACAATCTCTGTCAAGCATAGACTCCAACACAGGCGTACACTCTTGCCGATTTGAGAGCTGGCCTTTGGATCTTAGTAAGTTTGACTATGTTCTTTTCCTTTTGCTAACCTCATGACTGTCGTCATATCTGAAAGCAATCTCTTATACTACATCTATCAAAGAAGATTACTACGTACGTTTTGCTATTGCCGGGCCTGTTCATTGAAAGTCATTCCTCTAATTCTCTGTTATTTCAACACGCATGCCTCTGATGAGTTTCTTCCATATTTTTTTCCTTTAGTTTCTAATGTATAATATGCTGGTTTGAACAGGAACTAAGCTTTGCAACTCAGATAGTTCATGTGGTAATTGCTGGAAACGCTGTTGAATTTTTCCATAAACTGGACAGATATCTCTACTTATATACAGCTTCAATTATCGCCTCTTAGAAACGTTATTACTGGCTGATTTTTGCAGAACATGGACTCCAAAGATCAATCAAAACTGTATGAGCCCATCAAAGAGCTTGATATCATGTTAACACAAGTGAGGTAAAACCAGATCTATCCGTATCTTATTAATTCTATTGTGATGAAAGTTCAAATTCCTGTTTTGTTTTGTGGACTGTTTTAGATAGCTGCAGGAGTTTCAAATTCAAGTTCAAAGTCTTGGACGTTCTTTTACGTTATATTCTTTGAACATCACTGTTTTTGGCATCTATGCATTTTACAGGGCTGATATCAGCAAGCTTTCCTTTCTGCGCATAGTCTTAAAGCCTCTTCTAAACCTGATCCTTACAGTAAAAACAAGTTGTTTTAGTCCCTATATACTGGTTCTTATTATGGAAATTTTCAGAATGTTTGGCGAGCTGTCAATGAACTATAAACTGACTGGTGAAGCTGTAAGTTGTTTTATTTTACGAGAGAACACGGCTTCTATACCATTTGTACTTGATTTTAGGGTACTAAAGTTTTCTTGGACAGGTTGCAGTTTAAAAATGATGAACAGGATGTATATCTCTTGGGAAGAATGTATTAATCTGAGGGAAGTGAAGGTTTCATATCGTATGAATGATTGTATTAATCTTCTTGAGGAATTTGATGTCTAAAATTGGTGCTTTCAAGTCTTTTCTTGCATGCCTCAGCGTGGATACTTCCATCGTGATCTAAAGTCAGGTACACGTGTGATGTGTATTTTGATTCCGTTTTCAAGTTTTTTAGCAGTTATAGTTGAATCATATTTATATTTATTTCTCTTATGCAGAAAATATGTTCTCTAAAAATGTCATCATTAAGATCACTGATCTTGGCGTAGCCTGGGAGGTCCATTCGAATATACAGAGTATGTCTAGACACGCTGGTAAGGTTCACATCTCTAATCTGTTGGAATGAGTCCTTACAATCATTGTATTGTAATTGAATGATGCATGTGCTGATTGCGATTACTCTAAATTTCTAACAGGTACATGGCACCAGACGTACCGACTACAGTCATATGTGTACACGTCAAAAGTTGGTTAGTGTTCTCAAGATTCAAATAAAAAGTGTTTTAATATGGTATTGGTCCATGTCTTAAGAATGGTGTAATTTTTATTGTGTTTCAGATATGTGGGCTATGGGTGCTATTCTGACTAAAGTTGTTGTCTCTTCGCTCTCTCTCTTCGAAGCTAGATATTCTTTAATGTGTGCAGTGTGATAGGTATCCCAACCAAAGAGACATGGTTGAAGGGGCTAAATCTTACTAGCGTTATCGATTACCAATTCCCTCATGTAATGTTTGCTCAAATATTCAACGTTTCTTGGGCAAAAGTAGTGTCACGGATATTTACGTCTACATCGTTAATCATTGTACCAATATACAATAATATTTATGATTAAACGAGAGCACTAATAGTGTATTATACTATTATCTAAAATAAAAAGGATTTATTGAGAGTTTTTTTTTAAGTACTTGAAAGTGTTTCCTATATATTCATTACAGAGAATTAGGGCTGAACAAAATAACCCAACCCAAAAAGTAGTATATGTTCAGAGTTCTCTGAAGTATGTGTGGTTCAGAATTATAAATTTAAATATTTTAATTATTTTCTAAAATAATATTGCACAACTATCTAAAAGATTTTATTATCCGAAAAAATAAAAAAATATCTAAAAACTACACAAAATAGCCAAAATAAAGATTCAACAACAGTTCAAACACACAAATATTCAAATATTCAAAATTAACCAATTTTCATATTAATTTAATTTATTTGAGCATATTTCAGAGTTATATGTTATATATTATTTTTAAAATTGCCAAAAATAAATACTAATATACAGAGAATTTATAGTCCAAAGAAAAACCAGGTCAAACATATATAACCAAATGCAGCTAAAAATGGAACCAAAACATAAATAAAAACATGTGAATTTATATGAACAATTTTACCAAAAAAATATTTTATGACAATCAAATCAATATTATTTTTGACGTTTCATCAGAACCGACCAATGAATATAAACTTTTGGTCCGTTGAGTTTAACTTTTCTTCGGTTCTAAACTTCGTTAGACTATTTACTATGTGTTATGAAACAAAACTTTCTCTCTATTCTTTTGGTATGTGATGTTATAAAACTCTTTTTTCTTAATGTGCTTTGATAAATGGTAATGTTAAAAGCAACTACTTGATTATAAAGTTACCTCATTGTATTTACAAAATTTTAGTCTGAAAATTAAACATGTTTTATCAAATCATACACATTCTGTTGAATTTAATTAAACCAATAATAAAGCTAATATTGGTTCCTAGGAAATCCGCTTGCTTTAACTTAAAAAGATTTAAAGCCTAAACTGCTTTTTTCGCAAATAATTCAATGGCCTTCCAAACAAGAATATCCAATACATAAATAAAACCATTTTAATAATATGTATAATAAAGTTGGCAAAATATAAAATATATAATAACATTTTAAATAATGAGTACATATATTTATAAAAGCAATATTATATTTGTATTAATTTAATTTTATTCACTATATAATAACTATTGAAAGATGTAAAACAACTACATTTGGATAAACAAATTTAGTGATGAGAAAAACTTATGCTTTTTAACAAGATCAACAAATACAGATAGTTAAAACTATTATCAGTTGTATAAATTAAATATTAGCATATTAAAATTAGTAAATAATTTCATTAATTTTCATTAGTTTTCCTATCATGAATAAACAATATTATCACTTTATTTTTCACTTTAAGTTACAAAATATATTCCTACTCTCTCCTGTAATGACTCTTAAATTAAACAAATAAATAAAAACCGTAATATATGCGTAAGCCGAAAAACCGGCATCTAACACATAAGTAAAAAAAATCCCAAAATTCATTCACCGAGAGTAAGAAAGCATTGACATTACATCATGACATCTACTAACATGCACTCCTAAAATCTATTATTAGTTCACAACCCCCAAATCTTAAAAGGCAACAACTAATAATTCAGACTCAAATGGACTGCCAACTAACCGAAAAGAATCAACGTCCGACCCCGGCGCGTAGCGCCGGAATATCCCTAGTCTATATATATAAAACAGGGTTTTCTCTCACCTCCTGCTGCCATGTCATCAGAGTAGTAGGGGCAAAAGATGCCACGTGTTTTCTTAATTTTCGTTGCTAAAATTATGTTCTCTAATTGGGCTGTAACTTTAATTCTCGAGCATTATGTTTAGAACTAACCCTTTCGACCTTCTCTTCTCTTACGCAGCTGTTTCTGTCGCCGGAGTTGGGTAAACGGCAACAATTATGCTTCCTTCTCGCAGCCACCGTTACGCTAAGCATTAACGTCATTGAATCAAGTAATCCCACTAACCATTTTTCAATGTAGCTCACCTTGAGGAGCTTAGTTCCGTGTATATATACACCTGAAGATTGCGCAAGCTCAATCCTTTACCTTTTCAGAATTTCGAATTTTTGTTATTTGATTTAGTTTAGGCCTAATTTTGTTCTTATCGATCATGGCAATTTCTCAAATTCATTTTTCAGAGCTGAAGGCTGGCCGATACAAACAAATGATGAAGGGATGATGCATGGTGAATTGATGCGAAGGTTTATTGTAACATTATCTAACTTTTTAATTACAGTTATAGAGAGACGCAATTTTGTTTCTCTGATCCATCCTCTCCATTCGCAGGCTACGCTTATACAAGGGTCGATCAACGTTCACCGGCTAAACACCTTCAGACATGTCTTGCAAGAAGGCTTGGTTTATGAGCTAAGTGTTTTCGATGTGGCATGAAGCAACCCGAGCTTCAGGTTTGGGGATGCTCCTGTGTCTATTAGGTTCACCGAGCATACCATCTTTGTTGAGCTCACTTAAACCAATGAGCTGATCCAGAGGAAGAGTTTTCGGTTCTGCAATCATGACTGGCTTTTCGCACTTGCCAACACGAATACTGAGTTACAAGGTTTAAATCTTTAAACATCCTTTATAAGGGATCCATAATTTTATTATACAATTCACTGGCAGGTACACTTAATTGTTGTCTTGGCTGTGACAGATATCGTTGGCGAAGTTAGTTGTATCAGAACAGCTTACAACAACAAAGAGACCCATAGTACTCAATGCCTTATGGCAACTATAAGGCTTGATAGGTATGGCTCGATACCCACGACTATCCTTTTGCAAATTTATTTCCCTCCTTAAACATATATGTGCTTTCTCCGTTTGGTCAAGGATCAATAAGTGGGTTTCTTCACTCTGTAGGGACATTCCTCTCTGTCTGAGTGTATTGACGGGCTTGCAGCGCTCCTGGCTAAAAAATTGCTTGGCTCTGATGTTGAACCAAAGGTTGTTCTTGCAGATCATATTAAATCTAACTTTGTTAGAGTTAAGAACCAACTCTCTGTCAACATTTGTACACTAGGGTCTCCCCATTAGGTTGTTGGAGTGTTGGATACATTAGAGAAGAAATTAACATAACTCTACAATGACTTTGAGGAAAGTCATGGCACATGCTATGTTATTGTATATAGCTTGACATCAGTGTCGGTTAGCATAGCCATCACACATTATATCTAATTTATGGTTGGCTTTGATTTCAGGACGCCGGCCCATTTTTATTTGATCATGACTTTGGAGCCCCTACCTTAAAAAGTAAAAAGGCCCTGTCTTTTAATTTGTTTAATCACTCTCACATCTTCAGCGGCACCTAATCCCACTGTAAAATATTGTTCTCATAGGGTTTGTGACAACGACGAAGGCTCCTTCTCCGGTCCTACCAAGTATGGTGGGGTAAAAAGTTGGATACATTATGAACCATATTGGTGGCTTCTTTTGTTTTTTTCCTTCTTTTTTCTGTTTTTGAGATTTGTGGAAACAACCCAGAATTATAAACTGGATTAATATGAAATACATTTGTAAAACTCTATAAGCATTAAACGCTGTTAATTCCATCCTGAAGTTCAGTGTTCCAAATATTTGTTGGACAAAGACCGAGGAAAAAAAGAAACAGTGCAAGAAATCACAAGATTCATGTCGGCGTCTAAATATGGGAAAATATTTTTAATTAAGTGGAATCGTAGGGTGTACATTAGAAAAAGGTGCAGAGTTGTTAGTGTTTTATATATTCAAATTAGAATAGCTAATACGCAAACTTTTATTCATCCACTAATTACTCTCCAGTGATAAGAAAAACCGTTACAAAAGCGATACCAAGACAAGCAGATAGGTTGTTATTCTCAAAAACTCATCTCACCATTTTATCGTCTTTTTCCTCGAGAAAGGCTACCTATTTTCCTTAGAACATGTATCGAATTAATCCTCCCCAAGAGCTCTGCCTTTTTAATATGGTGAAGAGAGCTGAGATCAAATCAACTTTCCGGGTAATGAACTCAAAATCAAACTACGAGGTAACTAACCACTGCCTCCTACTTTCTTCCAAATACCCTTAAACAACTTCATTATTTGTTGTTTACACAGATTGTGATGTTGGACGCCCATGGTTGAACGAGAGAGCTATCAGCCGGACCAACTCGACTAGGGGAAGAGTACGTTTAGGTAAAATGTTCTACACTTTATAAATCCACAGCCAGGCAGTGTAGGGTAGACCGTAAACATTGTAGCTATGGTTGCCATTAATTCAGCGTTTTGCCAATGTAGATGATTTGGGAAGGTAAGCACGCCGCAACAGCGCGAACCAAACAATTTACACGCATCATGAAAGGTTTGTCGTGCTTCCATAACTCTGTCCTTTCCGGCATCCGAAAATCCACAACTATACTCACACACTCAACAATTGCCATGTTTTTTGCTGATACGTATACATGACAAAACTATCTATAGATACTGTGAGTAACCACGATACAATATATATTGTTTCATCGCAGGTGTAAGACCTACCAGTATCCCTCCAGTACTAGCTTATAGCTCTCCTCAAACCACATCCAACGTCACACAGACACGAATTTATAAACCAAGCTTAGATTATGTATAATTTAATTTGATAAAAGAAAACTACGCGCCGGGTTCAGCAAATTTGTATTTATTAGTCAAAAATCAGCCTTCACTTTTAAATCTAATAGATGTTAAAACTTAAAACACTTGGAACATCTGCACCGATATATTATTTTAAACAAGTTTGTAAATATAATATATTATTTATTAAATCAAACATGAACACGAAATCAGGAATCCAGTGACGATACAATACAGAATGATGTTAATGACCCCTGTTTTTATTGGTTATTTTAGCGACATGGCCAGCTTTACAGAAGAAAGAAGAAACATGGAGAAATAAAAACTTAGATGTTAGATAGAAACTACGAAAATTAAATAGAGATATTTGGGTGTGAGATGAATCTTATGAGTCGAGAATTCGTCTGCTGATATAGTTATTAATGGAGTAACTAGATTTTGACCCGTGCAACCGCACGGGTGTTTGTTTTCACTTTTCTATACATAAATTATTGTTTTAGAACATAAGTGGTATGTTACAAAAAAAAATAAATAAATAACATAAGTGGTATATATTTTTAATGTTAATCATATACATAAATATTTATATAACTATTTCAAATACAATAATTTTATAATTTACATGTTATAATTAATTAATTGTTTAAACCTTATGTATTTACCACTTATTATTATATATTTATCTTATTGTATTTGCATTTAGTTATTAAGCAAATAAATATATTCATGAGAAAATATATTTAAAAAAAATTTTGTATTTAATTTATGCTAAATTCTGACCCGTATTTCAAAACTGGATTTCTTTTTACCAATATTTTTATGCTTATTCATTTTAGATAATTTATTATTGTATATATAAAAGTGTAAGATATGTTAATTTTTAGATATGTATTATACAGTTTGTTAATTTTCAGCCGTTCTATCATCATATTATATTTTAAATAAATAGTTTATATTTATGAAAATAAAATTTATAAATTTATCAATTGAATATAATTTTATCATATTTATTTTAGTATAATAATTATATTTTAACGTGATCATGACTATAATTTATTTATTTTTATTTCTAAACGATAACTTAAAATACATTAAGTTATTGTTTAAATATTACACAGATTTATTAGAATTTTCAAAATATAATATATAAATATATATTATATTTAAAATGAAAATATATTATGATTAAAGTAGTTGCAAAGATTTTATATTATTAACTTTAAAAATACATGTATTATATAGTTTGATAATGTTAACCCATCTTACCAACATATTAGATTTTATTTTTGAACATAAATATTTTATAATTACAAAAATAAAATATATAAATATGTAAATTTAATACAATTTTATTATATTTAGCTCAATATAATAATTTTAATTTAATATGATTGATTATGATTATATAATAACTAAAATGTTATAGATTTTTTTATTTTTCATTTTATATAATTAAATATATTAATGTATAATAATATTTTAAACTAATTTCGAAATTAGTGAAAATATTTAAATATAATTTCGAAAATGAAGATCTTGTAAAAATCTTTTTAAACAGATTTGTTAGAATTTTAAAATAAATATATTTATATTTAAAATGAAAAGATATCAAAAGATACTATGATTAAAATATTTTAAAAATTATATTTATTATTAGTCTGAATTAAAATATAGTATGAATTTCTATGAATAGGTCCATTAGGTCTATTTTTAAAAAAATCACACATGAATCAAGGTTGTGACTTCTGTTTTAATATATAAGATTGGGGGAATCTCAAAGAGCTTTTGAATTCAATTCAAGAAATAAACCAAACTAACATAAAAACAAAAACACACGTATCATATGTAGTGCACAAAAAAAGAAACAAAAAGATTAAAATATATTTTAAAATAAATATTCTCATGATGTTATAATTTGGATGTTTATGCCCATATGGTCAACAGTACTAAACAATTCAGATCCGCCTTCTCAGAAGAAAATGACAACCATTAAAATTAGAAGCGGTAAACAACTAATGAATGAATTACAATTAATGCTAATAACAAAATTAAAATAAACATTTATACATCTCATCATAACAAAGTAGAAAGTGAAAATAGAACACACAATGTGTTTTTTTATATAAAATTCTTATTGCAAGAGAGATGATATTTATAAACAAGACAATAATAGAAATTAGGCATATTATTTTCATTAGATGTACAAAGCTATCATAGATAAAAACTAAGAAATTATGATATATTTTTTAAAAATATAATTAGGTTTTAAAAAAAAAAGCTATTTCGAAATTCTTATGGATGTATATATCAAATTTATGAGAATATTTATAATAGTAAATAAAAGTACCAATATATTCAAGAATTTTTTTATAAACACTTAGTTAACAGAGACTGAAGTTATGTATCATAACATCAACGGTACCCGAAAATGATTTTTTAAAAAGCAGCTAAGTAAATTTAAACATAATATATAATCAAAATTAAAAGAAAAATGTAAAACAAAATGTCAAAATTAAAGAAGAAATTTTGAAGAGGGAAAATAATATTTGGATAAAATATTTTTGGAAAATAGTCAATTCAAGTCCAATCAATGCAGGAGTATGATTAATAATTCATTTACTAGATTGAGGATCCCTTTGAAGACAAAGTATTTAACTTATACTGTCACAATGAAGTCCCAAAAAATTGCCAAATCTTTGACATAAACAAAGTATGTGAGGATTGTTACTATTTTATTAGGATGAAACAATTTTTTTTTCCTTCAAACATGATAATCACAAAAAACAAATTGACATTTTTCCTTCTCAAATATCAACTGTACTTTATGTTTAAATTTCAACTAAATTAACTTTGTTACGACTATCGGTTTTTATTATACTTTTATTTAATCGATCAGTCACAACCACTTATGCTATTTCACTTTGAACTAAGCAACTTAAAAAAAAGTTATACACCATGGTCGCTAACTACTATCAAATGGATCAGAAAATATATCATTTTTCAACATATTTTCTCATCTTCATATTTTTGAACATATTTTCTTTACAAAAACTATAAAATAAAATGTAAATTCATTTAAAAATAAAATATATGAACCCGGCGCGTAGCGCCGGAAAACCACTAGTTATATATATCCCAATGAACTTTTAAATAACTCATTTCCTAATCAAATTAGCCAAAGCATACAATTATTTACCACTATTTATCCTCATTCTTTTTGAGTTTCAAAATGCATAAATACAAGAAAGAGAGACGAACGCTAGTTAATGTCCAAGCACCAATCTATACCTATTAGGAAAAAAACTTATCCCCAAACCTAAGAAACTTTCTTCTCTCTTCATCTTTATCTTCTTTACTTCCTTTCACGTTTTTTTCTTCTCTTCATTGTTCTTCACCATGTCTAACGAAACCAAAGATCTCTACAACTACCAATACCCTTCATCTTTCTCTTTGTACGAAATGATGAATCTCCCTTCTTCAGCTCAATCTTCTTATGGCAACAACGGTTTCGATCATGGCCTCCACAGTTCTCCGGGTGCGTACGACTCTCTACTTCAGAAAACTTTTGGCCTTTCTCCCCCTTCCTCGGAGGTTTTCAACTCTTCTATCGATCATGAATCAAATCGCTGTGCAACTAATGACGTTACCGGTGAGACTCCCACTAGGGTTTCAACATCTTCTTCCTCTAGCGAGGCTGATCATCCCGGCGAAGACTGCGGTAAGAGCCAGAGGAAACGAGAGTTGGCTGAAGATGGACGTGAAGAAAATCGAAGTTCTAAAACAGTGTAAGTCACTTATATAAAGGAAATAAATATCACACAAGAAAAAAATCTCAAAATAACATTATTGAAAGTTAAAAAAAAAAAGATTATTTCTACTTTATATGAAATATTATGAAATGAAAAATTGACACCCTCTGTTAGAACTTCAATATCGTATGTTGAAGTAATTTTATAATGCATGATTTCAGAAACAAAACGAAAAAAAAGGAGGAGAAGAAAGAAAGAGAGCCACGAGTCTCGTTTATGACTAAAAGTGAAGTTGATCATCTCGAAGATGGTTATAGATGGAGAAAATACGGCCAAAAGGCCGTCAAAAATAGCCCTTACCCAAGGTAATTTAATCTCATACTTATTTTTCATTTGCATTTAATTGTTTTAGATAAAAATATACTGGGTACTAATAGTACCAAAACGAAAATAGGAGTTACTATAGATGCACAACGCAAAAATGCAACGTGAAGAAACGAGTGGAGAGATCATTGCAAGATCCAACAGTTGTGATTACAACTTACGAGGGTCAACACAACCACCCGATACCGACTAATCTCCGGGGAAGTTCCGCCGCGGCTGCTATGTACTCCGCTAACTTCATGAATCCGAGAAGTCTTACACATGATATGTTTAGGACGGCGGCTTTGGATTATGGATACGGACAGAGTGGTTATGGTAATGTGAATGCTAACCCTAGTTCTCATCAAGAGTATCGCCAAGGAAGTGAATATGAGCTCTTGAAGGACATATTTCCTTCCAATTTTTTCAAGCAAGAGCCTTGATTGATAGCTATAATTAAACTACATATATACACTTATATATTACTTCTATATACATATACTGAGAGAGAGATTTCAATATATATGTAACTTAAAGATCTATTTTCTCTCTTATTTGCATGTACATATTTTTTCATGAGAGAATGAGATATAAATGTGGCTTGGATTATATTTTATGATGTTTAATGGGTCAACATTAGAGATATTTTCTGTTTCATTTCTTTTGGTAAAATTTTATTTCCTGTTTTGGTTGGTTTTAATTACATGATGTTGTTGTGTTGTGTAATGTGCACTATCAAATATAGAAGATAATAATATAGTTCCAGCTAAAATAGATGTTCCATATGTTACGTTCTTATTTTTTTTTTTGGTAGCTTGATCAAATTGATAAGCTCACAAGAGAAGAAGAAATTATTAATAATAATTTTAATATAAGGGTCTTGGATATAATCATTTCGAGTTGTGGACGACGAATATCTAGTGTGTAAGTGAAGAAAAAAAAACAAGTTGAGTTCTTCCTTGTATCGTAAGAGAGAATGGACCAAAGAAAGATTTGACTGCTTCTGCCTTGTTTCTTATCCTTTCTTTTTGTTTCTGCCTTGTTTCTTATCCACACACATTGAAACATAGACTGTGAAAAAAAAAACATAGACTGCATGTGGACCACTAGTATAACCCCTACCATCATCAGAACTGAAAACAATCTATATATATATATCAGAAACCAGTCAAGGTTTAGAAAAAAACCCAGTAAGAAACGGATCTAAAAAAATGCTGAGAATACTGGATTCTTAACTAGGATCCTGATCGGTTAATCGGAAAGTAAATTGAATATCCATAACTTCCATTTTTATTGTTTTTTTTTTTTGCTTAAACTTTGGTGGTCTATTCTTATTGTTCTGAAGCCAGAAATAAAAAGTTTTTTTTTTTGGTGTAAAAAATGAAAAGTTACTTACAAGGTAGGAGTATAACCTAGTCTTTTAATTGGGGTTCTTAGCTTCGGATAAAAAACGGTTCTTAGTTTTTCTTAGATTTTAACTAAAAAAAGTTAAAAACCATCTTTTAAATAAGAGATATAAGAGTTGTTTCTTAACCGAAAAATGTAAAAAAAAAAATGTCAAATCATGAGTTAAGAACCCCGGCTAAAAGACCGGGGTTAATCATGCCCCAGCATGCTTTTTTTGGTTTTGATTTTTTAACATACTGTCAAACTAAAATGTTAGCTTGGTAAAAAACTTAGATATCCCTTCATCGGAGACGGTCGATACACTTGAGTACATTAGCGCCTTTATTTCATATGCGAAAGTCACTAATGCATGAAAATAAATTTATATCTCAACTATATGATTCAGGAGAGCATCATAAAATCATGTAGCTTCTGATCTTCACATGCGTACTCCGATGTAACTTCACTTTTCTATTCACAAATTTGTTTTCGATTACGAAGTACAACTGATATGTCCAACCCCTAGTCTGTTCATGATGATCAGTTATTCATTTTTGGATTGATGTATATAAAACCCATCCAAATACAGTAATTTTTTTTTGGAAAACGTTGAATTTGAATTAGAGTGTTTTTCAAAAAAAAATTATAATAAAAGTTTGAATAAAATCACATTCCACATATCAATAGACCCACCACATTCTTAAAGTATATGTTCCCAAATATATTACGATTTTAGCATAATTAAACATTAAAAAGAAATCTTTATATATATGTTCCACATCTTGACCAATTTTGTTGATGTTTTGGCTGTGAATGTTGTGGCTTACATAGATAAGAATATATAAAACAGGTCCAATCATATGGAAAATTCATTTGACATATATATCTACTTTAGCTGAAACATTTATAAATACTTTTGATAATATATTTTATTTCTGATACAAACAAATCTCGTGATAATGATATCTTTATTCTTTTTCCGGGTCGTCATCAAATTTACCTAACAAAAACAAAAAGAAGCCAGGATTTTAGAAAGAGAAAGCAAAGTTATACAAGATCTTCCGGAAGAATCGAGTAATTGCCAAACTCCCTAGACAATTATAGTGACATGAAGAGTTAAATAAAAAAGAAACTAATACATACAAATATCGAAAGTTCCATTCAAAACTATTAACGAGTTTTCTTTTTTAACAACAATATCTAACTAATTAGCCAATCCAACCAGTTCAAAAAACTAAACCGGTAGAGTAGAATCGACATAAAGCATAACTGAAGAAGAACTTTTCGCACCATGTGTAAGTTTGTCCGCCATAGTTTTTTGTGCTCTTGGTATATATTTGATCCGAAAGTCAGAAAAAAAAGTCTTACTGCGGTTGAATTCTTCCATATGTGTATAGAAAGCTTGCTATTCTTCAAATGATGACACCATCTTCACCAATTGAGAACAATCCGTCGCAAGCTACATCATAAAATTCAAGGATCTTCATGCACTCTATTGCCCATATTAGTGCTTCACACTCAGCATGCAAGGGTGACAGACTTCTACAAAGATTCATCGCTCCCATCGTAACTCTGTTGAGCCATTATGTCGGTAAAACCAACCTTATCCAATATATACATCTTCTTCTTTCCAAGCTCCATCAATGTAACAAATTCTGATATTCTTCAAAGAAAGATAATCAGACGCTTGTTGCAATCTCCCACCAAGGTGGTTTTCATTTGACCCCTTCACTAATTGAGCCTCCTTCCATACCGTACTTTCCACATCGGCTAGACGAAGTATCTCCTGCAGGTTGCCATTCTTATTGGAGTATATCTTATCATTCCTTGCCTTCCAAATATATAATAATAACCACGGAAAGTATTCAAACTCATCCTCTTTCGCCAGCCTCCAAAAAAGGTAATTCATATTGGTGAAAACTGAAGGAGATGAAAAAACTGCCGGCGATGAGGGGATCCTAGATAGTGCTCATGATTGTAATGCTGGTGGACACTCAAAAAATACATGATTAGTGAACTTCTCATCTGCCCTACACATGCTACAACGTAAATCACAATCGAATCCCCGAGTCTTAAGGTTCTTCAAAACTGGTAGTGTACCAGATAAAATTTGCCACACAAAGTGTCTCAATTTCGGAGAACGCTTCAGTTTCCAAGAAAAGGCCAGCATGGATTTTACATTTGGCCTGTAAATAGTCATCCTTTAGTCATCCTTTGACCTCTATCTGAAAATAAGGATTCAACCTTAAAACATGATTTTACCGTATATTTACACGACTCCGTAAATCTCCACCCGACCGTATCTGCCTTGTGTCTTCTACTGACCACCAAGCCTCTGATGATCTTCACATCGTCAGGATGGATATAAGTGTTGAGCAAATCCACATTCCATGAACAATCAACCGAATTGATGAGATGTTCCACCCTTAAAGAAGGATTTAAAAATTGAGTATGATTTTTTGGTAATGCTGACTTCGGGCGAGGAGCGGGGATCCACAGATCTGTCCATACAAAGGTAGAATGACCGGTTCCCAATCTTTTGATTAGCCTTTTTTAACCAGAGATCTAGCTGAAATAAGGATTCAACCTTAAATATTGATTTTACCGTATATTTACACGACTCCGTAAATCTCCATCCGACCGTATCTGCCTTGTGTCTTCTACTGACCACCAAGCCTCTGATGATCTTCACATCGTCAGGATGGATATAAGTGTTGAGCAAATCCACATTCCATGAACAATCAACCGAACTGATGAGATGTTCCACCCTTAAAGAAGGATTTAAAAATTGAGTATGTTTTATTTGGTAATGCTGACCTCGGGTGAGGAGCGGGGATCCACGGATCTGTCCATACAGAGATAGACTGACCGGTTCTCACTCTTTTGATTAGCCTTTTTTAACCAGAGATCTAGCTGAACATATGATTGTCCACCCGTAACAAGATGAATAAGATCTGTGATTTTCCACAGGGTATGTGTTCCGAAAATATCGTCCTTTAAAAACCTTTGAGAACAAGCACTCGGGTTTGTCTATCAAACGCCATAACTATTTAGTCAATAAGGTTGTATTGAAATCTTGAAGGTCTCTAAAACGTAGTCCCTCATCCTCCTTGTGTGTACATACTTTGTCACAAAAGAGCCAATGAATTCCTTTTTTTATTCCCGCCGCCACCAACCAGAAGTGAGAAATAGTACTTGTTATTTTTACCCTTTTAGAAGTCGGAAACATGAATATAACGAGTTTTTAATATGGGAAATTGGGCTATATGACGTTTAAAATTTAATAATTCACTCTATATGTAATTTTCCTACTATACCTATATCCCATGTATTTTCTTTATAATAAGTTTTGTTTGCCCTCTGATACAACCGAGAAATCTGTAAAAATAAATTATATTAATAGTATTACCACTCACAAATAAATTGTGGTGTATAGAAAGATATACATAGTTTTTGAAAGTAATTTTATTAAGTTTTTTTTTGCCTCTGATACAACCGAGAAACCTGTAAACAAAAAATAAATTATATTAATAGTATTATCACTCACAAATAAATTGTGGTGTATAGAGATATACATAGTTTTTGAAAGTAATTTTCTTTGGTAACTATGTAAAAACAATTTGTCTCTCTTTTATATTTGATCCACCGCATCACCGTTGATACTATTTCTAGAACACATTTTTTCAGAAGAAGCCCGTCCGCAAGAATTCTCTTGGTTACTGACAGAAAGCTTCGCCAAATCTGAAACCTACTGTGTTGTCGATGATGTTCCGGGTGCATCAACACACATGCGGCAACAGACGAGACTCGTGCAGCGAAAGACGTATGAATATTCTAGAAAACTTTGGATACCGTTGATAAAAACACCGTCCTATCCTCCTCCACCTCTCCGCCAATAATCTTCTCACCTTTTTAAAATGTTACAATGTAATATTATTTTGTTCTATTCTATTTTACGAATATAGAATATAATGTAATTTTACAGTGAATAAGCATATATTATATTTTGAAGTTGTCTCATTGATATGAATATTGGTTAATGCATTAACCACGCTCACACAAATGATTTAATTCATAAGTCTATTCTACTTTTCATTTATAAAGTATAGTATAATATTAAAGAATATTATATTCTATTTTCAAATTTTAAATTTATTTAAAATATTATAAATATATATATTATAGTTTATATTTGAGTTTGGGTTTAATGATTGAGATTTAGGGTTTAGTATTTATGGATTGAAATTGAGATAATCTTTAGTATTAGGGGTTTTGGGTGGGGTTATAATCCTATACTACTTCAACTATATGGACTAGAACACTAAATGCTTATATATGTGGTCAATTAATGTGTATCGTGGATGGCTCCTCCTCCTTTCTGTCTATATATATAGTGTAGTACAATATTACAGAATATTATTTACTATTATCAGTTTTTTAATTTTTAAAAATATTAAAATATGTATTATAATTTATATTTGGGTTTGGGTTTAGTGATTGAGATTTATGATTTATTAGTTATGGGTTGGGTTATGGATAATTTTTAATTCTATGGGTTGTGAATGGGGTTATAGTCCTATAATATGTTGGCTATATGAAATAGAACACTCAGTGCATATGTATGTGGTCAATAAATATGTGATGTGGATGGCTCTTTTTCATATGGAATAGTTGTGACACATTCTTAAGCATATCATAGATGTTGACTGGAAACTTTGTTAAAAGAAAGAGTAAAACCGGTTGGGAAATGGCGTAATCTCTGACATTACATTATGTCAAATCAGGACTATTATATAATTTACACTCCATATATGGTTATTACGCAAATAAACTCTTTTAATAAAACTAATAATAACAAACTTTTGATAAAAATAATTAATTTAAATCTTGTTCCAGTTCATAGGAGTATTATTATTGTAAGTATAATGAGGCCTCAGTAAAAAAGCCGATACCCGAATCCAAACCCAAACTCTACCCGAAATAAAAATATAGAATCGGGTTCTGATCCATCAAATAATCCAGGTTTCATATTGTGATATTTTGGATATCGGATTCGGTTAGATTTACCCGATAACTAAACATAACCCAAACTAAATCAAACATATGCATTGGTATACCTACCATGTGTGTTACGGATTATATGTTTTGAGTTTTTAATTATCATCACTGTATTTGAATGCTATAAATTTCAGATGTTGCTTTTTTGAATTTGATATGTATTGTATACTTTTTTTTCAGTTTAAGTATTAAATTTTCCATGTTTAGACTTTTAATTATGTATTTTACTTGAGTATAATCCGAACCGATCTAAATAATATGAACTCAATCGATATATGATTATTTTATGGGCTTTAGGATATAATACAAAACCAATCCAAAACTAATGTGTTATATCTAAATTCGATCGCTACTTACAAATTTATTAGAATGAGACCTAACACGTTTTACTAATAAAACAGAAATCCGAAAACCCAATCGGAATTCGACGGGAACACAAAGGCTTAGGTACAATAGTGGAACATGTTTCAAATATCTCTTAGATGGGCCGTGACCCCAAATTGATCCCATTTCTTTTAGCTGGTCCCCACGTGGTATCAATGGGCCCAACATTACTTCCACAAGAAAACTTGTCCCTGAGAGCAGAGTCCGGATCGGAGATAAAAGCTCTGTTCTTCTTGTCTAATGCCCGTATGGTGCTCGAGCTAATGACCACATAGATCACAACAAGTTCCTTTTAAATATATTTTTGAAATATTCAGCATTGTTATATTAAAAGAATCAGTTTATATAGTAAAGATGTTTCGAATGCCTTTTGTAGCAGCATGGGACAAGTCATGTAAATCATCTTCAAGCTCTGTAGATCTTATAATTCCAAGAGGATAATTTTCTATTGGCCCTCTCAGATTCTATGGTCATTGCACATTTGCACTATCGTATCATATCTCACTGTTCGAGACTTCGAGTTAAGGTAACTTCAACTCTGTGTCTGAGTCTGTCGAGTCGTTAATGTTTTCTTGCTATCCACGTAAACTGAATCTGTCAAAGTACATATCAGGCGGTGGTTGGATTGAGTTTGGATAGATCAACGGCTTAACTCTTACCGGAGGTGGTGCAGCTGCATTGTAGCAAAGGAATGCTATGTAAGAAAAAAAAAATACTTAGAGGAATGTTCATCTTTATCTTTCTTCTTCTGGTGAAGAAAAAACAAAGTAGCAACAGAGGAAGTGAAGCTGTCTCTTCTTCTTGTATATACGCGTTTGATTTGAGCTAAATAAAAGGAAAAATAAACTATTTTTTTCCCTTGCAACAAAACTTATTAAAATGTCAAGTGTACACTAGGCCTCTCTTTCTTGTTGTATCGTTGTTGACTTCTGAATCCAATCAACAGATAATAAGCCAATATTCGTTTTTTTTTAATCAAAAATAAGCCAATATTCAAGACTTCAACAAATAAAAGACGTGAAAAACTAAATCAAGTGGACAGACTAGCCAATAAGATTAGACGGAGATAACAAAATAAAGCGTTTCACCAAACTCGGTCTATTTTAACAACGTTGTGTGTATGGAGTCTGCTTAGAGCCGCCAAATAAAAATGGTTTCAAGAATTCCAAGTCAACGGTCAACGAGAGCATATAAGCTCCATCTATATAACAGTTTCACTAAAAATCTGTAAGTCTCCTTATAGCCGACATGGAAAGAACTCAAGACCTCTATGCCAATGGTAAGAAGCATCTCTTAATGTATATATCCCTTTGAAAAATTATCTGAAAACATGCAGATCATTTTAATCTTACAACCACGAAATATGCCAACCATGATTGTTGTTGTTCTTTTTAATGTGTTCAGGTCAGCAGAACATAGAAGCAAACCTCGCAGATCAGGAGGAAATGAATAACACCATGGAGATCGAATCATCTCCCATACCTCAAGTTCAACCAAAGAATTGTAAAAGGTGGCTTCGTATCTCCATTTATGTATTCTTTGTCCTCTCCTGCCAAGCACTTTCCACAATTCTTGGAAGATTGTATTTTGAAAATGGTGGTAAGAGCACATGGATGGGAACACTTGTCCAACTAATAGGCTTCCCTGTTCTGTTTCTCTTCCGCTTCCTTTCCAAAACCAAAACACCAAAATCAACAGATATAAGTCTCAGAAAGTTCCCTTCCTTCATCACCCTTGGATCAGTTTACATTGTCACTGGACTATTAGTGTCTGCTAACTCTTACATGTCTTCTGTTGGGTTACTCTACTTGCCAGTTTCAACTTTCTCCCTCATCTTAGCGTCACAACTAGCCTTCACAGCCTTCTTCTCATACTTCCTAAACTCGCAGAAGTTCACACCGTTCATAGTCAATTCTTTGTTTCTTCTCACCATCTCCTCTGCTCTCCTTGTTGTCAACACTGATGAGTCACAAAGCACAACAAATGTTTCTAGTAGAGTAAAGTATGTGATAGGGATCATATGCACCATTGGTGCGTCTGCTGGCATTGGACTGCTTCTATCTCTAGTACAACTGATCCTCAGGAAAGTTTTAAAGAAACATACAGTCTCAACGGTCATGGACTTGGTCGCCTACCAATCTCTAGTTGCAAGCTGTGTGGTTCTCATTGGACTTTTTGCAAGCGGTGAGTGGAAGACTTTGACAAGTGAGATGGAAAACTATAAACTTGGAAAAGCACCATATGCTATAACTTTGGCCTCCATAGCTATTTCATGGCAAGTCTACACCATTGGTGTTGTGGGGTTGATCTTTGAGTCATCTTCTGTGTTCTCTAATTCCATAACTGCTGTGGGATTGCCTATTGTTCCTGTTGTGGCAGTGATAGTTTTTGGTGATAAAATGAATACGTCTAAGATCTTCTCCATCATTTTAGCTATATGGGGTTTCATTTCATTCGTCTATCAGCACTACCTAGATGAAAAGAAATTGAAGCTTAGCCATACAGATCATGTAGGAGGTCCTCCTCTACCTGTTGATGAAGGTCGCACAAACATACAAATCGTATAATCATGCATATATCCTGTATACATTATATGTCTTTACGTACAGTTTAAGCATAATGTATATACAAAAATTTGTAACTCTATTCGGACAACAATTCAGTTTTGACTTTTGAGTTATAAGTAACTGAGCAAAATGAATATAGCAAAGGTTTTTTTACCACAAATTTTGTCAGTTTTGGTGTACAATTTTCAAAACGATTAAAGCCAGTAGATTACTGCCAAAATAAATTATATTTTGTCTTCAAGAATTCTCCAAGCTAAGACCATCTCCAATGTACTTCATTTTTTACTTTTTGCTTTATTTTGAAGCAAATTTTGCTCCAATAGTGCTTCATTTCTTGCTTCAAAATGAAGCAATATAACTTCAAATTTAAAGCAATACTGTTCATTGCTTTATTTTTTCAAATTAAGAACTTTAATTCATTTAAATTTGAAGCAATACGGTTTATTGCTTCATTTTTGAAGCTGAACTTTCTAAATTATAAATTGGTCCTTAATTTTTGTTTGTTTCTATCTTTTACCAAAATAAATTATATATGTCAATAATATCCAATCAATTTTAAAATTTTGACAATTCTATTCATCTAACTAGATATTTATAATGAAAAACATGAGAATATTCATTTAAAGAACTTTAATTCGTTTTAAAATAATGAAAGATAAATAATATCACATTTTACTTCTAAACACTTTTATTAATCATTTAAAGAAAAATATATATATATAAGATGTCTCTTTTTCTTACAAAATATTGTGTTATGTGTTTGTTTATTTATGTTATGTAGTAGTATTTTAGAATGATAATGTTTGATTTATATTAAATAATAATTATGTTAAATTATTGTTAAAACAAAATACTTGGGTAAAATTACAAAATATGAAAAAGTATAAAATATTATTAATAATTAATGATAAAGGGGATATGGAATATATTTGGAATATTCCTTTTACAAAAAAAAGAAATGAATCAATCCATTGGAGGAAATGTGCTTCATTTTTTGCTTTATTTTGAATAAAGTACAATTTTGAAACTGAAAATGAAGCCAACCATTGGAGATGCATTAAATGGAATCAGAAAAATGAAAGTCAAAAAGTCAACAATAGCCTACTAGATTATTGATGCTGCTCTGCTGTCCCTATCACGTGCATCTAAACATATTTAATAGGGAAATTGGGGATCATGTCCATAGTGGAATAAAAACTAAGTGTATAACCATAACAAAAAAATAGGCTATGATATTTATATATTATTTGCCATATTATCCTTTCTCATTTTCACCTCTCTTTTTAATTAACTTTATAAGTTTAAAAAATTATAATTTGAATTTCTTATATACTTATAAAAAACATAGAATTTTTTTCGTATATGACATGTTTTGAATTTTGTAAAACTAACATATATTTATAAAATTGAATATATACAATAATAATAAAGTTTTGTTCTATTCTATTACATAAAGTTATATAGAATAGTAGCGATAAAATTCATCTTTCCTTAATCTCTCCTTCAATCTCCCTCTCCAATCTCCATCCACATATCCCTCTTTCTTTTCCTTCTCCCTCTCTCTTTCACTTATTTTTTCCTTCTCTCTCTCTAATATATAATGTTCAAATATTATATTGTTGTATTCTATTCTATTATATTCTATTTATAAAGTATAAAATAGAATAGAAATTACACTTTTTCTTTCTCCTCTTTTTCCCCTCCCAGATTTTCTCTCTCTCTCTCTCTCTCTCTCTCTCTCTCTCTCTCTCTCTCTCTCTCTCTCTCTCTCTCTCCATTTTCTTCTTTGTACTTCTTTCCTCTTCTTTTTTCATCATCCCATCGTGTTCTTTATACTCTTCTATTTATTTTTTACATCTTTCCAGCTTCCTCCGTAACTTCTCTTTTCATTTTTTTATCATCCCCGTCTTTGCTTTTCTTCCTCTCCCCTTACTCTCAATATTTTTTTTCATATACATATATCCACATGCTATACTATATGGTCATCAAATATAGAATGGTATATTTTATTTTGTAATATATCAACTAATTATGTTATTTAACATAATTTATTTTACATTAAACACTTGTCCTACGAATAAATATGCTTGTTCATATTGTCTACTGATTAAATTGCATTGAACCCTATAAATAAATAGTACTAAAAAATTATATTATTCTCTATTGTTACATTTATGTTCGAAATAATCCATTCTATATTGACAACATAAATAGAATAGTATTGGTTGTAGCGTGTGATATACACACATTCACGCGCTCGTAAATAACTATAATGTCCAATAATGTGGCAAATTGACACATTTTTCAACACATAGCTATATTCTTCATTTTTTTCCAATATGGTTATACAGCAAAATCACCCTATTTAATAATGTAACTTGTGTGTGTGGGGGTGGGGGGGGTACCAAGTTGTGTACGAAGAGAACTCTCAAAGAAATAACAACCAAAAATGATAGTTTAAAATTTTTGTTGTCACTTTCTCAATTTTTAATGGACATAACTCAAGAACTTTATGCCAATGGTAAAGAAGAAGCAACTGATATTGTAGATTGTTTGAAGCTTTTTTTCATAAATAATCATGAGTGTCAATGTTTCAGGCGACCAGAATTTAGAAGCAAACCTGATAAATCATGAGGCAACTGAATCATCATCATCATCATCATCATCATCTGTACCTCAAACCAAGAACTATAAAAAGTGGCTCTGTCTCTCCAGCTATTTGTTCTTTGTCCTCTTCTGCCAACCACCTACAATTTTTGGTAGATTGTACTATGAAATGGTTGGGAAATCACACATGTGGTAACATTTCTCCCCATCTTGGGTTTTCCTTTTTTGATTTTCTTTAGCTTCTTTCACAAATCAAACAACCCAAATCAACAGAAATAAATTTCAACATGTCTTCTTCCTTCACAATTCTTGCATCAATTTACATGTGCACTGGACTATCTGTATGCAATTGGTTTACTCTACTGACCTGTTTACGAGTGAGATGAGAAACTACAAACTTCGGCAAGTTTCCTATGTGACCTTTGGCATCAACAGCTATTTCTTGGAAAGTCTACACAGGTGGTTTGTGGGGGTTGATCTTCGAGTCATCTTATGTGTTCTCCAATTCCACAACTGCTGTGGGATTGCCTATCGTTTCAATCATAGATGTGATAGCTTTTCAATGATAAACTGGATGCAGTGAAGATCTTCTTCATCATTTTAGTTATTTAGGGCTTCCTTTCATTTGTCTATCAGATAAAAAAGAAGTTAAGGACTATTAGAGACAAAGTCTCCCAAATCGGTAATTGCAGAAGATCCTTAGTAATATATAAGATAGATGAGTCAATCTACTCTTCACCAATTGGTTTTAGGTTGGAAGCACATCTATCTTAATATGGTATCAGAGCCCGATCCATACAATCCAACCCGATCCACCACATCGGTTTGGCCCAAAATTGGCCCATCGATCTTTGCCTAAACATTCCGAAATTGACGCTAAGAAAACAATCATCTCGAAGGAGCGTACAAAGTCTTCCACATCAGTAGTTACAAAAAAACCTTATTAATATATAAAATAGATGAGCCAGTCTAGTTATCACCAATTAATTTTAGGTTGGAACCACAGCTAACTTAACAATGACTTGCGACAAAAACCAGGTCAAAGATGACACAAATTTGATACGTTTATGTAATTTTCGTAATGGTCCATGTAAATGGGATGCATGTCTCTCTATACAGCTTGAGCCATCGTTTCTTAATGTCTTTTCTTAGAAAGATAGGCCATCGTTTCAGCTTAACCTCAACATTATCTTGATTAGAAAAAACTTCAAGACTAGACAGACAAACAAACACCAAAGTGTGTTCCTAATCAATCCACATGTCTCATCATAAGAGAAAGATAGCCACACAAAACAAGTTTACGTTTGTCTTTGAGTTATGTTAATTTTTAATTTTTTTTTTGAATAAATGTTAAATTTATTTGAAATAAAAAAAATTGTACAAAGAATACAGCTCTATTTAAAATGTATTTACTATAGAGCTAAATTTAAGTTATTTGTGTTTTCTTCTTCAACGATTTGCAAACCACTCCTGCAAATAATGTTCAAATCTCCCATTCTGCCACGAAGCGAATCAATACGATTCCAAATCAGCTTGTCAATGATGTGTTGATGTTTCACCATTAAAATGAAAAGGCAAAATTTCAAAATTTAAATCCATCTTGACTCAAATCATATCTTGGTCAATAATTGTCGTATCTTCAAAAATTAAATTCATGACAAGACTAGAGATATTTATAGATGGGCATGTACTCGATGTGGGGACATGTAACATGTTACAATGAATACTTAACAATGATCTGTCCCGAATCACTGAATATATAGCTAGCATTTGGTAGCATATTATCAACCAAGAGAACTGATAATAATACCTAATACTCTAGCTCCTCCTTGTCCCATCTCCAAGGAGGTATATTCCACATCCACCATGAAGGGTGATCAAGAACTACAAGTCATCGGTGAGTAAGCATCAACCAGTTCCTGGTGAACTACTTTATGGTATCTTATTGTTCAATATATGAAAATACGTTATACGTAACGACAAAATTACTTTCATATACTAATATTCTTGCAATATTTTGCCTCACTTAGTAGTTCAGCATGGAAAAGAATCAGACCCAACAGTTGAAGAAGAAAGAAACCAAACAGGAGAATCTCACTCAAACAGATACAAACGGTGGCTCCTGGTGTCTGTCTACACATTCTTTGTCATTTCCGGACAATCAGTTGCTACAATTCTAGGAAGACTATACTATGACAATGGAGGAAACAGCAAATGGCTAGCAACTGTAGTTCAACTTGTAGGCTTTCCTGTTCTGCTTCCTTATTATCTCTTGTCAAGCAAAACACACACAACAACTCATAGAGATGATGGCAAAGCAGTCTTACATAGGAACCGTGTCTTAGTTTACTTAGCTCTTGGGGTTCTTGTAGGAGGAGATTGTTACCTTTACTCTATTGGACTGCTTTACCTACCCGTTTCTACCTTTTCTCTGATCTGTGCATCTCAGTTAGCCTTCAACGCTTTCTTCTCTTATTTCCTCAACTCACAAAAACTCACTCCAATCATTTTGAACTCTCTTTTGCTCCTAACTATCTCTTCCACCCTCCTTGCCTTCAATAGCGAGGAATCAAATTTCAAAAAAGTAACAAGAGGACAGTATGTCACAAGTTTCATATGCACCATTGGTGCTTCTGCTGGGTATGGTCTAAGCTTATCCTTACAACAGCTAGCCTTCAGTAAAGTCCTAAAGAGGCAAACTTTCTCAGAAGTCATGGATTTGATCATCTACGTAAGTCTAGTGGCCAGCTGTGTAAGCGTGGTGGGGCTCTTTGCTAGTGGAGAGTGGGAAACTTTGAGCAGTGAAATGGATAGCTACAAGCTTGGAAAGGTATCTTACGTTATGAACCTAGTGTGGACGGCTGTTACCTGGCAGGTATTCAACATTGGTAGCACGTGGCTTATCTTCGAGATTTCCTCTCTATTCTCAAATGCTATTGGCGTTTTGGGTTTGCCTGTGGTTCCTGTACTGGCTGTCATCATTTTTCATGATAAAATGAATGGGTTAAAGGTGATATCTATGATCTTGGCTATCTGGGGTTTCATGTCCTATGTATACCAACACTATCTTGATGACAAAAACTTGAAGAAAAGTCTTGGAATCCCAACAACCGGATCCTCCGACTCACCAGAAGCAAAAGGGTCAAGTGCGCAAAAGATACAAACTCCAGCGAGCTGAAGGCAGCCTACAATAATGAATAAACACAATATATTTGTGATGCAACTCAAGTGAAGTCTTAGGGTGACTTATTTTCCTATTTGCATCATTGTAACAGTTAGTTGGTTTGGCTTAAACAAATAATGAAATATTGTGATGTAGTTTTAAAAAAGACTACCTAAATCAGATTACCTCAGTGAAATGGCATCAACAACTCAGTAACTAAAACTTGAGTTCAATGCTACGAAAGATGTGGCTTATACTGTATAGAAAGAGAGGGTGTGCACCTTTGTAGCTATTATTATTATAACATCTAGTCAGTTGTTAGTTATAAGCCATGGGTTTTAACTTTTAAGTAACTGAGCAAAATATTTAAAACAAACATTTTTATAACAAAATTTGTCAATTCTTGTGTATATTTCTAAAATGATTAAAGCAAACATTATTTACTTCTGATGCATCATCAGTAGATTACTGGCAAAATAAATACTTTTTCTTAGAGCCGCCATTAAAGAATTCTCCAAGTTAAGTGGAAGCAGAAAAATCAAAGTTAAAAACTGGAGCAAGTGTGGTATGTTGTGACTTCGGCCTCAGCAGCTATTTCCTTGCAAGCCTAAAATCCTTGCTTAATGAGCCTTATCCCGGCCCTAGCGCTACCTCGATGAAAAGAAGTTGATGAATTGCCACAGAAACCACGTCGACGATGATTCACAAATTTGATAAATTATTACACACATTCGTGCATGTATCCTATATAAAGCTCGTTTGTGTAATTTTTGTAATGGTCCATGCGAACGGGGTGCATGTTTCTCTGTACAGCTTGAGCCTGTGTATCAAAATAGGCTGTTACTCCTGTCAATTTTGGGAAAATAGCTTTGAACAATACGTAAGTGACCAGAAATAATGTAGCGACATCATCTGCCACCCAGGTATTATTAATTAAGTTGCAAGAGATATAAAAATGTCTTTTCTTGGATAAATAGGCAGACTTTAATTCTCTGCCATATAATAGCTTAACCTCACCTTTATCTTCATCATCATTATCTTGAGGAGAAAAACTTTCAAGACTAGCCAAAGAGAAACCCCAAAAGTGTGTTCCTAATTAATCCACATGTCTAATCATAAGAGAAAGATAGGCACACGGCACAAGCCAAATTAATTCATAGTGGCAAAGACGTTTCAAAACTATCCAACTTAAGATCAAACAGCTTGTCTATATGTTATGTTGATGTTTCTCCACTAAGATGAAAATGACATTTTCCGTATGTATATTGGCTACACTTTATTTCCTACTTGACTTAACTCATTACTTGGTCAACCATTGTGACATCTTCAAAAATTAAATTCATGACAACGTAAGAGATATTTATAGTTGAGCATTCACTTAATGTGGGGACATGTTACAATGAATACTTAACAGTGATCGGTTCCTAATCACTTAATATATAGCTATCATTTGGTAGCATATTATTAACCAAGATAATTGATAATAAGATAAATAATACTTCAAAACTCATCCTTGTCCATCTCCAAGGAGGTATATTCCACATCCACCATGAAGGGTGATCAAGAACTACAAGTCATCGGTGAGTAAGCATCAACCAGTTCATGGAGAACTACTTTATGGTATCTCAATTATTGTTCAATAGATGAAGAAACGTTAAAAGTGACAACCAAACTACGTTCATAAACTAATTTTTGTGCAATATTTTCCCTCACTTACCAGTTCAGCAGGGAAAAGAACCAAACCCAACAGTTCAAGATGGAAGAAACTCGGTCGGTAGCAACCACACAAACATATACAAACGGTGGCTCAGGGTGATTATCTACACATTCTTTGTCATTTCAGGACAATCTGTTGCTACAATTCTAGGCAGACTATACTATGACAATGGAGGAAACAGCAAATGGCTAGCAACAGTAGTTCAACTTGTAGGCTTTCCTGTTCTGCTTCCATATTATCTATTTTCAATCAAAACACACACAACAACTCATAGAGATGATGACAAAGCAGCCTCACATAGGAACCGTGTCTTAGTTTACTTAGCTCTTGGGGTTCTTGTAGGAGGAGATTGCTACCTTTACTCCATTGGACTACTTTACCTACCCGTTTCTACCTTTTCTCTGATCTGTGCATCTCAGTTAGCCTTCAACGCTTTCTTCTCTTATTTCCTCAACTCACAAAAACTCACTCCAATCATTTTGAACTCTCTTTTGCTCCTAACTATCTCTTCCACACTCCTAGCCTTCAATAATGAGGAATCAAATTTTAAAAAAGTAACAAGAGTACAGTATGTCACAAGTTTCATATGCACCATTGGTGCTTCTGCCGGATTTGGTCTAGTCTTATCATTACAACAGGTAGCCTTCCGTAAAGTGCTAAAGAGGCAAACATTCTCAGAAGTTATGGATATGATCATCTACGTGAGTCTAGTGGCCAGTTGTGTTAGCTTGGTGGGGCTTTTCTCCAGCGGAGAGTGGAAAAATTTGAGCAGTGAAATGGATCGCTACAAGCTTGGAAAGGTGTCGTACGTTATGAACCTAGTGTGGACGGCTGTTATCTGGCAGGTATTCAACATTGGTGGCACGGGGCTGATCTTTGAGCTTTCCTCTCTGTTCTCAAATGCTATAAGCGCTTTGGGACTGCCTGTGGTTCCTGTACTGGCTGTCATCATTTTCCATGACAAAATGAATGGGTTGAAGGTGATTTCTATGATCTTAGCTATTTGGGGTTTCATGTCATATGTCTACCAACACTATCTTGATGATAAAAACTTGAAGAAAAGTATTGGAATCCCAACAACTGGATCCTCTGACTCACCAGAAGCAAAAGGGTCAGGTGGGCAAAAGATACAGACTTCAGCCTAGTTTAAACATAATATATTTGGGAGGCAACTCAAGTGAAGTCTGAGCGTGATTTTTTTCCCTATTTGCATCATTGTAATAGTTGGTAGGCCTGGGTTAAACTAAATAATTATATATTTTAATGTAGTTTTAAAGAAGACTACCCAAATAAGATTAGCTCAGTATAAAATTTTGTGGGTAGACGATCTACTTCTCCACGATAACCTACCATATAACATCAGATCCTCACCGAACTATGATCTCATGTTAGATTTTCACGAATTGTAAATTGCAAACCTATTTCTTTCCTAAATGATAGTTCGAAAGTTAATTACCCATAAAATAGTTTTAATCGGCTTACTAGTTTCAAATCGGATTATTCTTAACTAAATAATTTAAATCAACTAAACCAATCAAAAATCCATTTATATATATAAATTATTTTGTTGAACTTCTTACAACGAGAAAGTCAAATATTATTGACTAAACCACGACGTGAGGTGGATTGTGTTGAGAGACGACGCGGCTGTGTTCTTTTACGGAGAATCTGTTAAGTGTTACGATCACAAGCAGTTCTATTACATCGGAAGCTCATCGGAGAGCCACATTCAGAATCTGAAATTCTCTTACGGGATGACTTAGTTATATGTTGGCTAAAGCGTTGGAAAATATACAAGATCGGTGTATTCAGAGATACCCTGATTTGTACGGTTCCCATAATCGGATTCTAGCTTGTATGGCCGAGTCTAGTGTTCTATTATTCCTCTGTTTTTTGGTTAAATATATTATATCTAGCCTAGAATGATTAAAGGAAGACGACGACTGTTGCCCGACAGAGCTTCCACCGGAGGCAATGCATTTTAGACTAGACGGCGGAGGAGGAGAAATTGTGGCACCTGGTTTGTGGAGATACTCCGAGATGATGCGTGAAGTCGCATAAGGAGAAACGGAGGTTAACGGCTTTAGGAAGACCGTATCTTGTGTAGCAAGATGGGTTCGGGATGACTTCAATATGGAAAGATATATTCTGATATTATGTGTGTATCAATTCTCATAACTTCTTACCATAATTCTCTCTGTGTATTGTGTATATATTACTCTGTTTACACATAATAATATATTCATTCAGACCTACATCTTCCACATGGTATCAAGAGCCATCGATACTCTAAAAACCTAAAATTTCCTTTCTCTTGGCCGCTCTATTTTTCTCTTCTTCTTCTCTGCTTTTTTGCTTGAGCAATGGCCGCCAGCAATACTCCTTCTCCTGTCAACACTGACAACACTAGCTCGGTTGAAATCCTCACCGGCAACACCAATCAGTGCATCCTTCATGTCAATATGACAAACGTTGTGAAGCTCTCCTCCACTAACTACCTTATGTGGAGCCGTCAAGTTCTGGCTCTCTTTGATGGCTATGAACTCTCTGGATACATGGATGGATCTTCTGTTCCACCACCTGCAACCGTGATGAATGATGAGGGTATCTCTATCCCTAATCCACTTGTTACGTACTGGACACGTCAAGATCGGTTGATCTATAGCGCACTTCTTGGCGTTATCTCTCCGAATCTCCAACCGATGGTCTCGCGGGCTCAAACCTCTGCCGATGTTTGGAGTATACTGGCAGAGACGTACGCTAAGCCATCCCGTGGTCATCTCAAGCAGATCAAACATCAGCTCAAGAGCTGGACTAAGGGGAACAAGTCTATTGATGACTATCTCCAAGGTCTCACCATGCGCTTTTGATCAGCTTGCTATACTTGGCAAGACCATCGATCAGGAGGATCAAGTTGAGTACGTTCTTGAAGGACTTCCTGAGGAGTACAAGTCCTTAGTTGATGCTATTGAGGGACGTGATATTCCTCCAACCATGTCGGAGCTACATGAACGACTTCTCAATCATGAGGCAAAACTACTCTCTGCTACACCACTTCTCC
Source organism: Brassica rapa (assembly GCF_000309985.2). Lineage (NCBI taxonomy): Eukaryota > Viridiplantae > Streptophyta > Magnoliopsida > Brassicales > Brassicaceae > Brassica > Brassica rapa. Next base: position 11,042,354 of record NC_024802.2, read on the forward strand.
TCTCTCCAGTCTCTGCTAATGTAGCTGTTAACCGCAACAACAACTACAATGGGAAGCAGAACAACAACAACAGTGGTCGTCGTCCCTCTCAGACCTGGCAACCGCAGCAGCAGTTTAAGCAGCAGCAACAACGCCCATCGAAACCTTACCTTGGTCGATGCCAGATCTGCAGTGTTCATGGTCACAGCGCGCGTCGCTGTCCTCAACTCCAACAATCAGCTGGATCAAATGTGAACCCCCCATGGCAACCAATGTCACCGTGGCAACCACGAGCCAACATGGCTTACAATTCCACCTACTCACCGGACAGCTGGTTGCTTGACAGTGGAGCCACCCATCACTTGACGTCGGATCTCCACAACTTGTCTCTGCACCAGCCTTATATGGGAGGTGATGAAGTAGTTGTTGGCAATGGCTCAAGCCTTCCGATAACTCATACTGGTTCCATGCTTCTTCCTTCTTCTACTCGTACTTTAAAACTAAATGATGTGCTGTGTGTTCCGCATATTCACCGTAACTTAATCTCGGTGCATCGTCTCTGTAATGCTAATCATGTGTCTGTTGAATTCTTCCCTTCATGTTTTCAGGTGAAGGATCTAGCAACGGGGGCTCGGATACTCCAAGGCAGATCCAAGGATGAACTTTATGAGTGGCCTACATTGAGATCCTCTGTTGCTTCCTATTTCGCAAATCCAGACACAAAAACATCTCTTGCTCAATGGCACTCTCGTTTAGGCCATCCATCTCTATCTACTTTAAAATTGCTTGTTTCCAAACATTTGTTACCTTGCTTTGATTCTGCTTTAAAAACTCTTTCTTGCAATGATTGTCTTTTGAATAAAGCTCATAAGCTTCCTTTTAATCAAACATCTATTACATATTCTTCTCCTTTGGAGTATATTTTTACTGATGTTTGGCAGTCTCCTATTCTCTCCAGTGATAACTACAGGTACTATGTTGTATTTGTTGATCACTATACTCGTTATAGTTGGCTGTATCCTCTCAAAACAAAATCTCAGGTCAAGGAAACTTTCATTCTTTTCCGGGCCTTGGTTGAGAATCGCTTTAACTCCAAAATAAAACATCTCTTCTCTGACAATGGAGGTGAGTTCTTAGCCTTGGCAGCCTTTCTTGCAGCCAACGGTATCTCACATCTCACTAGTCCTCCACATACACCACAACACAATGGTGTTTCTGAAAGAAAGCATAGACATATTGTTGAAACAGGTCTATCTCTCTTAACTCATGCGCAAATGCCTCTCTCTTACTGGCCTTATGCTTTTGCCACAGCTATTTATCTCATTAATCGCTTGCCATCTTCGCCTTTGTCTTTTGAAACTCCATATGCTAAGCTTTTTCAAACTCAACCCAACTATGCCAAACTTCGAACCTTTGGTTCTCTTTGTTATCCTTGGCTTAGGCCTTACTCGGCCAACAAACTTGAAAAGAGGTCTCTTCCTTGTGTTTTTCTTGGCTATTCATTGACTCAAAGTGCCTATCTCTGTTTGGATCCCACCTCTGGTCGTATCTATACGTCACGCCATGTGCGATTCAATGAAAATGAATTTCCATTTCCCAAATTGTCTGCTGCACCTAACTATTCTTCTTCAAGTTCTGTTCCTACAGGTATGCAGCAATCTGTTCCTCTCTTCCTTTCCAGGCCACTCATGAGTTCTTCTCCGACTACCGAGGTTGAGTCCCCGCAGTTAGCTCCATCACCGACGAGGGAACATTCCGCAGCGACACTTTCAGCACCATCACCAGACATCACTCAGCAATGCCCCTCACCGGCGACATCTCACACCTCTCAGCCACACCAACCTCAACCCTCACCGCCATCTCCACCTACTGAAGTTCATATCGACCCCTAACCTGAGCCTCCAGCTCCATTGTCTCCTGCTCAACCAGCACCAGCGAACCAACATCCTATGAAGACTCGCGCAAAGAATGCCATTATCAAACCAAACAAGAAGTTCTCTCTGTCAAGTATTGCCACACCGGCAACGCTTCGAGAACCGACAACTTGGACCCAAGCGATGAAAGATGACAAATGGAGGGGCTCGATGACGTCTGAGTTTAACTCACAAGTCAGAAACAGAACGTGGGATTTGGTTCCATTCAAACCGCATATGAACGTTGTTGGCTGTCGATGGGTCTACACTCTCAAGTTTCTGGCTGATGGTACTCTCGTTCGTCGCAAATCCAGGCTAGTGGCTAAAGGCTATCATCAACAACATGGTCTTGACTTCACTGAGACGTTCAGTCCTGTGATCAAACCTGCGACTATCCGTACTGTTCTTGGCATTGCTGTTAACAGAGATTGGCCGGTACGTCAACTGGATGTGAACAACGCATTTCTTCAAGGGAATCTCACTGAAGAAGTATACATGTGTCAGCCTCCGGGGTTTGTGGATCCTGACAAACCAAATCACGTCTGTAGACTTCGGAAAGCTATCTACGGTCTCAAACAGGCACCGAGGGCTTGGTATGTTGAATTACGAAACTATCTTCTCTCTGCAGGCTTTGTCAATTCACAAAGTGATGCTTCTCTCTTCATCTACAAGCGTAACAGTGACTGGGTCTATTTACTAGTCTACGTTGATGATATGTTAGTAACTGGAACCAATCAGGTGTTGGTACAACATATTATTGACAGCTTAGCTAACCGGTTCTCTATAAAAGATCTTGGTCAGCTCAGTTACTTTCTTGGTATTGAAGCAACACGTACAGCTACTGGTCTTCATCTGATGCAGAGGAAATATATACTGGATCTTCTTCTCAGGACCAAGATGACAGATGCTAAGACTGTTGCTACTCCGCTTCCCTCCTCTCCTAAGCTAAGCTTACACTCAGGTGCTCCTCTGGCTGATCCGAAGGAATATAGGATGGTGATTGGGAGCTTGCAATATCTCTCGTTGACAAGACCTGATATCTCGTATGCGGTGAATCGTCTCTCTCAATTTATGCATAAGCCGACTGAGGATCATTGGCAAGCAGCCAAGAGAGTCTTGAGATACTTGTCTGGCACGTCAACACATGGTATTTTTCTTCAGAAACAGGCACACCCACAGCTTCACGCCTTCTCTGATGCAGATTGGGCAGGGGATACAGATGATTATGTTTCTACTAATGCATATGTTGTCTATCTTGGTAATCAGCCTCTGTCCTGGTCATCGAAGAAGCAACAAGGTGTCTCTAGGTCCTCTACGGAAGCGGAATATCGTGCAGTCGCAAATGCAGCAGCTGAGCTGAGATGGGTGTGCTCCCTCCTCACGGAACTGGGTGTTCTTCTTCCACAGTGTCCCACTATATACTGTGATAATATTGGTGCCACATATCTCTCAGCCAATCCAGTTTTTCATTCAAGGATGAAACATATAGCCATTGATTTTCACTTTGTTCGTGGTCAAGTTCAGACTGGTCTTCTTCGAGTTGCTCATGTCTCAACTAGAGATCAGCTAGCTGATGGCCTCACTAAGCCTCTGTCCAGAACACGCTTTCAAGAGCTACGAAGCAAGATTGGAGTCACCTCACCTCCTCCATCTTGAGGGGGTGTATGGAAAGATATATTCTGATATTATGTGTGTATCAATTCTCATAACTTCTTACCATAATTCTCTCTGTGTATTGTGTATATATTACTCTGTTTACACATAATAATATATTCATTCAGACCTACATCTTCTACATTCAATACCACACGCCTTTGCTTTTCACAGCTTTTGTTCTCACCAGCAAACTGAAATAGAGATTAGTAGATTCATGAGGAGAAAGAGTTTGATCATGAGAGAAGGTCAGTTTTCCACCATGGCTCTAGGGCTAATGGTGTTGGTGAATGAGAAGATGATAATTGTTTTTTAATTATATATAAAAATGGATTTTTGATTGGTTTAGTTGATTTTAAATTATTTACTTAAGAATAAACCAATTTGAAACCAGTGGAAGCAGACATTATTGATTTCTGATTGGTTTTTGATTGGTTTAGTTGATCGGATTCAAGCTTGTATAGTGGTTTAAAGCAAACATTATTGATTTCTGATGCAACAACACTAAAATACTGGCTAAATAAATAAAGTTTCTTAGAGCCGCCATTTCAAGAATTCTCCAAGTTAAGTGAAAGCAGAAAAATCAAAGTCAAAAAAAAAAAAAGAGCTTAGGGAGCCTGCTCTGCTGTCCCTTTCAAGTTTCACCTGCATAGATATAAAATGGACATGACTATTTACCAATAGGGCTAAGCGAAATATCAGTAAACTAGGTCAAGATCCGCACCTTGTGCGGGGTAAGACTATTATTAAATAACAAAAGTTATATAATATTATTTAAACTAATAATGTTTTAGCAGAATAATACTCTACAATTTTAGAAAGAAATTGTAAATCAGAATTGTGGGTTTTATACAAACAAAAATAGTTTCATTAATTGTGTGTTTGAAATCTGACTCGGATTCGCAGTCGGACCAGTAAACCTGGTGATATGATCCGATATGTAATCTAGTTTGAGTTTTAGGAAAAAATGTGTTTTGAAATCAGACCGGACCAACCGATCCCATGACATGCTCTCCTAACCGGTTTCGAATTATACTAAAAAACGGATTTGAGTTAAACCGGTAAATTTGGTCAAAACTTGTCAATTCAGTAAAACCGGTGACCCGGTTCAATATTAAACCCCGATTTTCTCAAATTCAAGTTATTTTAAAAAAAAATCAAAAACAGTATTTCATTAAAATCATTTTAAAAAATACCTTTCTAAATAAATTAGTTTTCATTAAATTTTATACTATTTTTTAATTTTTAATTTTATTTTTATCATTTTAGTTATATTCTAATAATAATATATTTTATAAAAATAATTTTATAATTGTACATATATATATATATATATTCAATTTAAATTAGAATAAAACTCGGATAAACCGATTGGACCGGTCCGACAATGCCGAATCAATATCTCGTCCGGTTTTCAAAACATTGGGAGAAAACTATTATTTAAAAAATTGATAAAATCCAGCGACCCGGCTACCGGTTTAACCACTGGTTGAACCAGTACATAATTTTTACTTATTTTTAATTAATTGTTTTACTTGCATTACTAAAATCGGTTTTGTATTCTAATTAAGAAGCTATGTTTTTTATTAAATTTTCTAGATACATTATTAGGTTATACTAGATTTTTTAACCGCGCTACGCGCGGATAAGATATTATACGTATTTCTCAATTTTGAAAAAAATAATGTATAATATTGTATTACATTATTTAAAAAATATAAAATAAGACTACATAGAATAAATATATTTTTAAATTTTCTTTGTGGAAATCATTATGTTATTTGATTGTTCTACTTGATTCACATATTTGCATAGTTATTTGTGATAGATGAATAACTATATTTTTATTATCAGTAAATAATATATATTTATTATATAATATAAGAAAAATAAAGTTATTTACTTTTAAAACAAACTTGTCTCATGTTGGGGACTCGGTTATAGACATATCATATTCGAATGAGGCATTTTTTAGTTATCAATCTTCTTAACAGTCAAGAAACAAATCTGAATATCAAAACAATATCTCATACGATCTCTTTGTGGAATAATTGCTCTGAAGAAATTGAATTTATGCATCAAAAAGGACTGGAAATGGATGTGCAGATGTGTTAAATAAGTCAGCTTTACAAAGTACTATTCATAGTTCATATATCATTTATCTCCATCCTATTTTTTTGTCCACCATTTCTTAAACATCTTGAAATAACTGATGCTAATTAATAATAAACTTTTAGCTGGCAAAAAACATCAATTTGTCTAATTATCGCTTAATTTGTCTAACTGATATATATGCATTTCTCAATTCTAAAAAATAATGTATAATATTGTATTACATTATTTAAAGAATATAAAATAAGACTACATAACATAAATAAATTTTTTAAATTTTCTTTGTGGAAATCATTATGTTGTTTGATTGTTCTACTTGATTCACATATTTGCATAGATATTTGTGATAGATGAATAACTATATTTTATTATCAGTAAATAATATATATTTATTATATAATATAAAAAAAATGAAATTATTTACTTTTTAAACAAAGTTGTCTCATGTTGGGAACTCGGTTATAGACATATAATATTCGAAGGAGACATTTTTACAGTTATCAATCTTCTTAACAGTCAAGAAACAAATCTGAATATCAAAACAATATCTCATACGATCTCTTTGTGGAATAACTGCTCTGAAGAAATTGAATTTAGGCATCAAAAAGGACTGAAAATGATGTGCAGATGTGTTATCTAAGTCAGCTTTACAAAGTACTACTATTCATAATTCATATATCATTTAATTCTATCATTTCTTAAACATCTTGAAATAACTGATCTTAATTAACAATAAACTTTTGGCTGACAAAAAAAAAATCAAATTTGTCTAATCATCGCTTAAATATTTTATTAATATTGTCTAAGAAGCTTTCAATTGATATCATAGTTTAATTTTTATTAGTTTTTTTGTTAATTTCAGAGTTTTTTTGTATTTAAGATTTTTTTCCATATTAAGCTTATATTTCTTTCACATAATATATATATATCATAACAATTATCATCAAATCTGTTTTACTTATTTATTATTTTGTTTTTAATGAAAATATACTTTTTAAATAATTTAATTTAAAATAAAATTATATATAAATTTGTTGTATTCTAACAATTTTTTTTACCAAACAAAGTATCGGAGTCTTGAAAGTTGAATCCATATTATTGTAAATGTACATAAGAGTGTGATTACATATTTAGTGATTCTTGTATATGTGTCCAAGAAAGTTTCAATGGCTTAGTGGTATCTGCCATATATTTATGTCATACTAACCCGGGTTCGATCCTTACCATTGCATTGTTTTTTCATTTTTTACAAAAAATAAATGTGATGACGTGGCAACTTCGAACTTTCTGATTGGACGATTTTTTGTGCCTACGTGGACACTCTAAGGGGAGCTTATATCTCCCTTTTAGTATAGTATAGATAAGAAAAATGAAATTATTTACTTTTTAAACTAAGTTGTCTCATGTTGGGGATTCGGTTATAGACATATAATATTCGAAGGTGATATTTTTACAGTTATCAATCTTCTTAACAGTCAAGAAACAAATCTGAATATCAAAATAATATCTCATACGATCTCTTTGTGGAATAACTGCTCTGAATAAATTGAATCTATGCATAAAAAAAAACTGGAAATGATGTGCAAATGTGTTATCTAAGTGAGCTCTACCATTCGTAGTTCATATATCATTTAAGTCTATCCTTTCTTAAATATCTTGAAATAACTGCTGCTAATTATAATAAACTTTTGGCTGGCAAAAAAATCAAATTTGTCTAATTAGCGCTTAAATATTTTATTAATATTGTCTAAGAAGCTTTCAATTGATATCATAGTTTAATTTTTATTAGTTTTTTTGTTAATTTTATAGTTTTTTGTATTTAAGATTTTTTTCCATGTTAAGCTTATATTTCTTTCACATAATATATATATATATATATATGTCATAAAAATTACCATCAAATCAGTTTTACTTATTTATTATTTTGTTTTTAATGAAAATACACTTTTTATTAATTTAATTTAAAATAAAATTATATATTATTTTTTTGTATTCTAACAATTTGATTGATTTAATTAATTTGGTTTGGTGGATAACTTAAAAAGTTTTCATATGAATCGGGGAAAGCAAGCTTATGTTGTTATATTATATTTATTTGTGTATATGGAATCTATATATAATGCTAGTGTAATAAAGAAAGAACATTATTTTTTTGTAACTTCAAAAAGATACATTAGTACAATTTGAAATTATTCAAAATTGAATAAAATTGTAATTAAATAAATCTAATTGTTTTTTTATCTTGTTTAGTTGGATTCTCATGAAAATAAATCGATAGGTTAAACAAATGTTTCAAAATTTGTTGTGTTATTGTTTTGTCTATAAATTACAAAATTTAGTGAATTGATATATTTAATTATTGCACCCTTAAATAATATTTTATTAAGACATTAGAGAACTATGTTTTGAGTTCTTTTGTTAAAATTGTACAAAATCTATGCTTTTTCATATTTGTCACGGAAATTTATATGTTAAACTTACTTTTACAAAATTCTTAACTTTGTCACGAAAACAAAAATCTATGTTTTTTCATATTTGTCAATGTTCTCACACTTTCAAATAATATATTAGCTTAGTCACTTACTTTTTTTTATTTTACAAAACAAAGTATCGGAGTCTTGAAAGTTGAATCCATATTATTGTAAATGTACATAAGAGTTTGTGATTACATATTTAGTAATTCTTGTATATGTGTCCAAGAAAGTTTCAATAGCTTAGTGGTATATGCCATATATTTATGTCATACTAACCCGGGTTCGATCTTTTCCTTTGCATTGTTTTTTCATTTTTTACGAAAAAATAAATGAGATGACATGGCAACTTCGGATTCTCTGATTGGACGATTTTTTGTGCCTACGTGGACACTCTAAGAGGGGCTTATATCCCCCTTTTAGTATAGTATAGATATCGTAGACGACTTCCATATATTATCAAATCTTGCCTTGCTGCCAAAGTTTGTCATATTAAATATAAATTTCCTATATTTTCATCATTCCGATGTGTGTATCAAATATATTTTATTTGATTTTTAACTATCCCCTATTAAGTTAGTACTATTTAATTGTTTGATCTAAAAAGGAAAACATCATTTATACCTAAATAGATGTCAATCTCTTCCATGTCTCGGTACTGGTTTACGAAAATTAATATTAATATTCTATACCAACCGATTTTTTATTTAATTTTGTTGGTTCAATTAAAAATTTAAAACCAAACACCTTCTTCTGTTTTCCAATTCTCAGTTATATAGAGATTTTATGCCATAACTATAATGGCTACCAAGGTTTTATGTTGAATTTTTTCTTGAGAATTTAAATATTATAACTGTTACTCTAGACTAACAGAAGAACATGTCCGGTCAGAGTATGCTACAACACTCGACCTGTCAGAGGTTTGGGACGGACTGCAAGGACCTGATTGCAATGATAGAGCAGCCACAAGATTGGCCCAACTTCTCAACTGAGTTGGAAATCGTTCAAACTCTTCGGTTATGTTTTCCGGACTTCAAGATAAGCTACGTTCCAAGGACGCAGAATGAGATTGCGGATTCGTTAGCTAGGAATGCACGTTCTTTTCATAGATCCTTATGTTTTATTGGTTGTTCTATTCCGGTCTGGCTTCCCAGACCACCTCAAGTTTGAGTAATAGAATAGCCGTTTGTCGTTAAAAAAAAAAAAAAAAGAACATGTCCGGTTTTGTTTGTTTATCAATTTTTTCGGATGTATAAATTATCATCGTTGTTTTTAAATGTATAAACTATCATCATAGTTCTCTTTGTCAACTTTTTATGGTTGACCATTGTTTACCAACACCCTTGTTTATGGTTTAGTATCGTACTATTGTTTATCAAAAAAAGCTAAAATACCATGCACATGTTTATCAATCGCCAAGTTCTTATGATATCAATAGCAAGTTATGTTTTTTTTTTTAATGTTCAACCATAGTTTATATGTTTGTTACGGTATGTCATAAATCATATTTCGTAGTACTACATCCCTTTATAAAAACGTGATACACTTATATTTCCTCTAAATATTACATTCTCTAGCAATTGGATTTGGACAAACAAATTATGCAATTGAATTCTAAGCTGACACGTAAGCAAAATTAATAGCTTAATTGCGTGACACATCAGCAAGAACGTTTTTTAATTAGTATAAAATACAGGTTATAACTTTTCAAATGTTTCTCTATTAATATATAGGGGATTTTGATTTGATTCGTTATTCGTTTCGATTCAAAATGAAAAAGCCGGATATCCGTAACTCTACGAAGCAAAGCAAAATCTAAAAATAAACATTTATAAAAATCGAAACAAATCACAAATATTAATATTTTTAGAAAGAATATTCAATCCGATCCTCTGTATGTATAAAATGGATGCAATGAAGATCTTCTCCATCGTTTTAGCTATATGGGGCTTCTTTTCTTTTGTCTATCATCATTACCTTGATGAAATGAAGTTGATTAACTTCTACACAAACCATGTCGAGGAGGATACACAAATTTGATGGAATGTTGCATATGCATATATCCTATATAAAGCTCGTTTGTGTAATTTTTGTAGTGATCCATGCGAATGGGATGCATGTCTCTCTGTACAGCTTGAGCCTGTGTATCAACAAGGGCTGTTACTCATGGCTTACCATGTTTTCCCAAGGTTATTGAAGGTTCGAGTTGAGTTTCTTAACCCATATACATAGGTTTCTTAGTTTGAGGGATTAACCAATTAGAGTCGAAAGATTGCATAAAACTATAAGATATTTACCAGTTTTAATATAGCTTAGAAAGATGCTAACGCACCATTCTGATTTATGGTTTAAGCGCACTTAAGATAAACAGAGATTTGAACAAAATGTAAGTGAACATTAATAATGTAGCGAGATCCTCAGCCGTCCACTATTAAGTTGCAAAATAATTTAAACTTTCGTTTTGTAATTGGATATGCATTTAGATTTTGTATATCAATGTTGTATTCTTATGTTATGTTGCATCTAAATTTCGTTTGTTTTTTAAGTTGATTCTTATAACTAGATGTTGCATTTTAAGTTGATTTTTACATAAATATATTACATCTTAATGCAAAGTCAAAAATGTCCCAAAAAAACAACAGATGGGCATTTGCATCCAGATGTGCATCATACAAAAACAAATGTCTTTGCTTGGAAAGATGGGCAGACTTTCTCTGCCACGTTTTGGCTTAACCTCAGCATTATCTTGAGGAGAAAAAACTTCAAGACTAGCCAAAGAGAAAACTCAAAAGTGTGTTCCTAAATAATCTACATGTCTAATCATAAGAGAACGATAGTCACACGGCACAATCCTAAAAGAATTCATAGAGACAAGTAAATTTCAGTACTATCCAGCTTGAAAATCACACAAATTGTCTTTGTGTTATATTGATGTTTCTCCAGTAAGATGCAAAGGAAATTTTTCTGAGTAAATATTAGCTACACATAATTTTCATCTTGACTCAACTCATCTCTTGGTCAATAATAGTGCCATCTTCGAAAATTAAACTCATGACAAGATGAGAGATATCTATAAATTGAGCATTTACTTAATGTGGGGACATGTTACAATGAAAACTTTACAGTGATCGGTTCCTGATCACTAAATATATATAGCTAGCATTTGGTAGCATATTATCAACCAAGATAACTGATAATAATACCTAATACTCTAGCTCCTAGCTTGTCCCATCTCCAAGGAGGTATATTCCACATCCACCATGAAGGGTGATCAAGAACTACAAGTCATCGGTGAGTAAGAATAAACCAGTTCCTGAAGAACTACTTTATGGTATCTTATTGTTAAATATATGAAAATACCTTCCAAGTGACAACAAAATTACTATCATTAACTAATTTTTTTTGCAATATTTTCGCTCACTTACCAGTTCAGCAGGGAAAAGAACTAAATCCAACGGTTCAAGATGAAATCAACTCGGTCGGTAACAACCAAACAGGAGTGCCTCACTCAAACATATACAAACGGTGGCTCCGGGTGATTGCCTACACATTCTTTGTCATTTCAGGACAATCAGTTGCTGCAATTCTAGGAAGACTATACTATGACAATGGAGGAAAAAGCAAATGGCTAGCAACTGTAGTTCAACTTGTAGGCTTTCCTGTTCTGCTTCCATATCATCTCTTATCAATCAAAACACATGCAACAACTCATACAGATAGCAAAGCAGCCTCACCTAGAAACCGCGTATTAGTTTATGTAGTACTTGGTGTTCTTGTAGGAGCAGGTTGCTACCTTTATTCCATAGGACTGCTTTACCTACCCGTCTCTACCTTTTCTCTGATCTGTGCATCTCAGTTAGCCTTCAACGCTTTCTTCTCTTATTTCCTCAACTCACAAAAACTCACTCCAATCATTTTGAACTCTCTTTTGCTCCTAACTATCTCTTCCACCCTCCTTGCCTTCAATAATGAGGAATCAAATTTCAAAAAAGTAACAAGAGGACAGTATGTCACAAGTTTCATATGCACCATTGGTGCTTCTGCCGGATTTGGTCTAGTCTTATCATTACAACAGGTAGCCTTCCGAAAAGTGCTAAAGAGGCAGACATTCTCAGAAGTTATGGATTTGATCATCTACGTGAATCTAGTGGCCAGCTGTGTTAGCTTGGTGGGGCTTTTTGCTAGCGGGGAGTGGAAAACTTTGAGCAGTGAAATGAATAGCTACAAGCTTGGAAAGGTATCCTACGTTATGAACCTAGTGTGGACGGCTGTTATCTGGCAGGTATTCAACGTTGGTGGCACTGGGCTGATCTTTGAGCTTTCCTCTCTATTCTCGAATGCTATAAGCGCTTTAGGACTGCCTGTGGTTCCTGTACTGGCTGTCATTATTTTCCATGATAAAATGAATGGGTTGAAGGTGATTTCTATGATCTTGGCTATTTGGGGTTTCATGTCTTATGTATACCAACACTATCTTGATGACAAAAACTTGAAGAAAAGTATTGGAATCTCAACAGAAGAATCCTCTGACCCATCAGAAGCAGAAGGGTCAAGTGGGCAAAAGATACAGACTTCAGCGAGCTGAAAACAAGAAAGATGAACACAAACTATTTGTGTTGCAACTCAAGTGAAGTCTCAGCGTGATCTTTTTCCTTTCTGCATCATTGTAACAGTTAGTAGGTTTGGCTTGACAAAATAGTGAATTGCTGTGATTTAGTTTTGAGAAAAAAACTGTGACTGAGAATCAAATCCAAAATATGTTCTGTTTTTTTTCTTCCACAAGTCCATTCAAGGTCATCCAAACTCTAGAGGAAAAAACTGTGTGATAGAGTATTACTGAAGTGTGTATACCTTGAACACGAAAGTGATCAGTGATCACTCATAGAGGAAGAATACAGAGGTCCCAGGATCATCGCAAAGAATCTGAAAAACTTCCAACCACATTTAATAAATAACCTGATTCAAATAAATTTCTGAAACCTTGGTAAAAATCTGAAAGTATTGAGCCACAGAGCGCGAAAAATAGCAACAAGTCCAAGCAGAAGTTACATAAGACTGACCAACCTGTCATTGCGCAAAACAGAGAGAAGACTCAATGAATATGCACATACACATGAAGAAGAGACTGTACTAAGCTCTTCTTACCAGAACCAAGAACAATAAGTGTACTAAAAGACCGTTAAGTGTTAAGCTAACTATGGTTAAATCGAAGCTGCATCTGGAGACCATCTTTGACTTTTGAGTATTAATAAGGATTGGGCTTTGATGTTTCATTGGTCAGCGTCTCACTTCTCTTTACCACCGTTAGAGTTGGATATTGTTTAAGATACACGTGGCGTAAGCACGTGACCTACCCTGAAGCACATGACTTATAATGTAGATTTTTATTTTTTATTAATATTTATTATAAGGCAAGTTTAAGATATTACAAAGAGAAAAAAAGAACAAAACCTCCATTGAAGCAAAAGACTAACTCATCTTTGTTCGTTTCGTATCTCATCAATGACGACGACGAAGCTATCAAGCTGTTTCTTAACCAATGGATTAGTAGGAATCTCCTGCAAAAGAGAGCACGGAGGTTCTCCTCGATTTTTCTATCTCCCTTCTCGTCGATTGCTTCCTGCTTCCTGTAAGATCCGACAACAACGTGGTTTCGAGTGAGTGTCTTTTTCCTCGTTCATGTTCTGTTTCTTTGTTGGGTTTGATGATTAGGTAAGAATTCAATCGAAAGATATAACCTTTTTCTCTAAATTTGATGAATCTGTTCTTTAGATACCTTGCGTGGTGTCGTTTAATCTCACCTCTGAAACTTATCTCTGGATTCCACTTTTGAAATATTCAAAAGTCTCTTTTTTTCTCAGCTTGTGTCTGAAAATTAGATTAAAATGTTGCATTTGATTTTTATGATATGACTGTGGTTTGTTATCTGGATGCTAAGCACAACTCTTTTGATATCTTTGGCACATTCTCAGCTCTAATAAAAGACAAGATATCAAGAAAGGCTCTCCTGAACCAATCATACCCATTAACTCAAGTCTTCAGAGCAACAGCGATGAGGAGGACTCACAACCTGATAACGGTTCAGCAGACACTATTCATTCCACGGTAGAAACTAATCGTGTGGATTCAAGTACTGAAAACAGAGATGGAGATGTACAGAAAAGTGAAGTTACTCGGCTTAAAAACAAACATACAAAGAAGAAAGAGAGTGATGGGCAAGACTTGAATGTTTTGACCGTTCCTGAGGTTGCAAAAGCTTTGGTAATGGTTTCATTTTAGCATTGATGGTGTATTTTTGCAAAAGAGTCTTTTCTTTTTAATAGCTTTTGGTAATGTTTTTTTTTACAGTCCATTAACAAAAGTGGAGGCGAGCAGTTCTCAGATGGACAGTTTGGGGAGCTAATGACGATGATAAGAAACGCTGAGCAAAGTGGTTTTTGTGTCTCTATTTTTTATTGTTTTTTATTTTCTTAATATTTTGAAATTCATATATTAATCCATGATAACTGACAGATATTCTCCGGCTTGACCAAGCACGAGTCAGCGCTCTCGCCGAGCTTAGCAAGATCCTAAGTGAAAAGGAAGCATTACAAGGAGAAATCAATGTTCTGGAAATGAAATTAGCTGAGACTGACGAAAGGATCAAAACCGCTGCTCAGGAGAAAGTACGCGTAGAGCTTCTAGAGGAACAGCTAGAGAAGCTTCGTCAAGATATGGTTTCTCCTCCTCCTGAGAGCGATGGTTACGTTCTAGCTCTCAGCAATGAGATAGAAACGTTGAGGATAGAGAATCTGTCTTTGAGAAACGATATAGAAACGCTCAAGTCGAAGCTTGAGAGCGTTGAGAATACAGATGAACGTGTGGTCGTGTTGGAAAAGGAATGCTCCGGTTTGGAGTCTTCTGTGAAAGATTTGGAGAGTAAGCTGTTGGTTTCTCAGGAAGATGTTTCCAAGCTTTCCTCTCTCAAAACCGAATGTAGTGATCTTTGGACAAAGGTGGAGAGTCTGCAGATGCTGTTAGATAGAGCTACTAAACAAGCGGAGCAAGCGGTTTTAGTGTTGCAACAGAATCAAGATCTTAAATCTAAGGTTGAGAAGATTGAGGAATCGCTTAAAGAAGCCAATGTTTATAAAGAATCATCAGAGAAAATCCAACAGTACAATGAGCTGATGCAGCATAAGGTGGAATTACTCGAGGAGAGGCTAGAGAAGTCTGATGCGGAGATATTCTCCTATGTTCAGTTATATCAAGAATCGATCAAAGAGTTTCAGGAAACACTCATGAGACTGAAGGAAGAGAGCAATAGAAAAGAGCCGAGAGATGAACCGGTTGATGACATGCCTTGGGATTATTGGAGTCGTTTGCTTTTAACTGTTGATGGATGGCTGCTTGAGAAGAAAATAGCAAACGATGATGCAGACTCGCTGAGAGAAATGGTGTGGAAGAAAGATAGAAGAATCCACGATACGTACATTGACGTCAAAGACAAGAGTGAACGTGAGGCCATCTCTGCATTCCTCAAGCTTGTATCATCTCCAACAAGGTAGTAAACACCTTGGAACATCGCTTTCCTGTTTTTAGTATTGGAATAGTAATAATTTTTCTCCATCTGGTGTTGATTATAGTCAAGGATTGTATGTGGTTCACATTGCAGCTGAGATGGCACCTGTAGCTAAGGTTTGTTCAGCTAAAACCCACCTGAGAACTTGTGTTGATTTTCAGCTTTTGTCATTCCTAATTTCCTTTATGTTAATTCTTATAGGTGGGCGGTTTGGGGGATGTTGTGGCAGGTCTTGGTAAGGCATTGCAAAGAAGAGGTCATTTGGTGGAGATAATCCTTCCCAAATATGACTGTATGCAGTATGATCGCGTCCGTGACTTAAGGGTAATGTTGTTGCTGTAAATCATAAGAAGACTTAAAAAAATCAGTATCCTTGATTAGGCTGGGCATTTCGGGTATCGGTTCTAGTAGGCTAGGGGATCCATTTACTAATTGACATATTTTCAATTCGGGATTGGTTTGTGTAGCTTTGGTTTGGATAGTAAAACTAAGAGCCGGAAAATACTCGGAAAAAAAATTGGTTTCCATTTGGTTAGATATATAGATATATATATATATATATAATTAATATTTTAATATATTCGGGTATACATTCGGTTCTCGGTCCGGTTCCGGTTTGGTTATTTTGGATATAGAATTATAGGAACCATTCGGGTATGGTCTGGTTTTTGGTTCGGATTATTTTGCCAAGCCTATTCTTGATGATGGTTGATATATTCACTGCAGGCTTTGGATACTGTTGTGGAATCATACTTTGATGGGAAGCTATATAAAAACAAAATCTGGATAGGCACTGTTGAAGGTGAGGAGGACACTTTGATTTTATTTTACTCTGTTTCCTTGTTTGACATCAAAGTTTCTTCTGTCTATATAAAGGTTTGCCTGTACATTTCATCGAGCCTCAACATCCAAGCAAGTTCTTCTGGAGAGGACAGTTCTACGGAGAGAAAGATGATTTCAAACGCTTCTCTTATTTCAGCCGCGCTGCATTGGAGTTGCTTCTTCAGTCCGGCAAGAAACCAGACATCATACATTGTCATGACTGGCAAACAGCTTTTGTTGTACGGTTTTGTCTTTAATCAGTGGCATAAGTCTTGTTGGTGTAGGATACCTTTTAAAGCTCTTCCTGTTTTTTTTATTACAGGCTCCGCTTTATTGGGATCTGTATGCTCCAAAGGGGTTAGACTCCGCAAGAATATGCTTTACATGTCACAACTTTGAGTATCAAGGTACCTCATCTGCTTCAGATCTTGGATCATGCGGCCTTGATGTTAACCAGTTAAACAGACCGGACAGAATGCAAGATCACTCATCTGGAGATAGAGTCAATCCTGTTAAGGTAAATGGGTTACAAGTCTTAACATAAACTAATCCTGTTACTCACCTCTTATCTCTTTGTTTCAGGGTGCTATCATTTTCTCAAACATTGTTACAACTGTGTCCCCTACTTACGCTCAAGAAGTTCGAACATCTGAGGTACATTGGTATTTGTCAGTATTAATCAAACAAAGCTTTTAATTTTAATCGGTCTTTTTGTATATTGACAGGGAGGAAAGGGACTCCACTCAACACTCAATTCCAACTCCAAGAAGTTCATTGGGATCCTTAACGGCATTGACACAGATTCGTGGAATCCAGCGACGGACCCTTTCCTTAAGGCTCAGTTCAACGCTAAAGATCTACAAGGGAAAGAAGAAAACAAATACGCACTTAGAAAGCAGCTTGGACTCTCTTCAGCAGAGCCAAGACGGCCTTTGGTAATATTCTTATTGATTGATGGGAGATACTTGAGGCATATTGATTCATTTATTTTATTATACTTAGGTTGGTTGCATAACAAGATTAGTGCCACAGAAAGGAGTTCATCTAATCAGACATGCTATTTACAGAACGTTAGAGTTAGGTGGACAGTTTGTTCTTCTTGGTTCTAGTCCAGTGCCTCATATTCAGGTAATAGTAACCTGTCTGGTCTCTGATTTTTTTCCAGTTTCATTGTTTTAAGCTTTGATGCATTTTTGGTTTTTATTAGAGGGAATTTGAAGGGATTGAGCAACAGTTTAAGAGCCATGATCATGTCCGGTTGTTACTCAAGTACGATGAAGCTCTGTCGCATTCGATCTACGCAGCATCTGATATGTTCATCATTCCTTCTATTTTCGAACCTTGTGGACTTACACAGGTTACTAATTACAAAGACATTATCTCTTAAGAAGGATCATGAATGTCACTAAGTAACTGTTAAATCTATGTTCTCTGACTCTTTCTCTTGCACCAGATGATCGCTATGAGGTATGGCTCCATTCCAATCGCGCGTAAAACAGGTGGCTTAAACGACAGGTAAAAAAACCAAAACTTAAAGACCTTGTCTGGAGGAAAACATTACTATCTCTTAGATGACATTGGTTTACTATTTTCAGTGTCTTTGACATCGATGATGATACAATACCAACTCAGTTTCAAAACGGGTTTACATTTCAAACCGCTGATGAACAGGTAAGCTAACGATTCTCTCTTCTTTTAGTTTTAGTTTGGTTTGGTTTTATATCTGAAGCAAGAAGTGTTAAAACAGGGTTTGAACTACGCGTTGGAGAGGGCATTTAATCACTACAAGAAGGATGAAGAGAAGTGGATGAGACTGATGGAGAAAGTGATGAGCATAGACTTCAGCTGGGCATCATCGGCTACGCAATACGAAGAGCTCTACACGAGATCAGTGGCCAGAGCTAGAGCTTCTCCTAACCGCACGTGAGTTTTTTTCACGTGCCTCCTCATAGAGATTCTTTCTTGTAACACACTCATATTTATTTAGTTATATATATATAAAATCTTCTTTACTTGTTCATAATAGAATAACACTCTGGAGGTTGAATCACATTCAAAAGATTTATGCTCCCTATGTTTATATCGAAATGCACAATCTTCGGTACACAACTATTGTGCAAGTACTCTAACCCACGAGCAACACCTACCGCAATGTTGTATAAAGTGTTCCAGTTCATCTTTGTGGACATATTCGCAGAAATAAACTTGTCAAGGGATCCATTCGGCATGAAGTCATAAATAATAGCTCTCTTGCTCCCTTCATAGCAGAATCCAAAGAGAGAAACAATATTAACATGAGATGCTCTACTCATGCTGGCTAATTCTTTGATGAAATCTTCTCCATTGCCCTTTGACTCATTCAAGATCTTGAGTGCAATATCTCTCCCCGTAGCATCAGGTAATTTTCCTTTAAACACAGTTTCAAATCCCCCTTCTCCTAGAGCATGAGTAAATGACTTTGTCATCTTCGTCACTGTGTCATAACTATATCGTTTCAACATTACCGCCGCTTCAATGTCCTCGTCCTTCGAATGACTCTTTCTCTTTGCACTCAATATTACTGCAATTGCAACAATAATGCTTATCAAAGCTAAAGCTGCTAAGCCTCCTGCAAGATAAAAAAAAAAGCAAGGCTTAGGTGTTATGAACATGAATAAGTAACAGAGATTGAGATATCAAAGGTGGTACCGATTATGAGTTTTAATCTCCGTGCAGGAATTTCTGCAAAATGTATCAAATGAAAATTGTGATCATTAAAGCAAGCATACACACAACACACTGCGAATATATTTTTTCCTTGGATAAAGAAAACAAAATGAACTAACGTTCTCCTCCTTCTCCTCCTGCTAGTGGAACGGAGATTCTGTTGCATCATGCGAAAGAAAAAAACATTATTACATTACATATATATATATATATATATTGTAATCACATTATACGTATATATCAATTGGATGGGTGTGTGTGAGTAATGCATATACTCAATGGGCGACTAAGAAAATATCAAAATATGCTAAACTAAAAAAGTTATTTCAACCTAGAGAAAATACACCATGTTCGGATAACAATTTATAAACTCTTAAAATAATAAATATATAAGATACGAAATTGTTATATATTAAAAACATTGGAGTTTCATAGTGTTTAAAATGTGTGATTTCATTTATATTATACAAAATTAGCTACAATATATTTACAAAAACATTTCAATAAATATTCTTGTGTGCTGGTTTGGTTTGAGTTGTTAAACATCATTATTATTTATTTAAGTTATTATATTATTTTTCAAAATCATATATGTATATATATGTATATATATATATATATATTAATTATATCTAAGATATTAGTTATATTTAATTTTAACTAGTATTTTGAAACCTGGATTGGACCGCCCAGTCGAACCATGACTCTTTCTTCTATAAGATTATGGGTTGTGTTAAAACATGTATTTGAATTCAGCCGAAAAAATAATTAAAAATCGTAGCTTACTCGATTCAATACCAAAAATCAAAAAATAATTCTTTTAAAAATATTTTGAAAATATTTTATGTTGTCTTAAATATTTTTTTAGCAAAATTGTAAAATATTTTTCACCAATCAAACATTATTTTTTACCGCTTACTTAATAAAATCACACTTATTCTGCATAATGTATGAATTGAAGTTAAACCGCACTACAATTTTATTTCATATTGTTTATATTATCAATGTCGCGATTATAAGATCCTTAGAATCTAGAGTTTGGGAATTATTTTCTTTTTTTTAGTTGGGTTTTACCACTAGATTTAGGATCTAATGTTCGGGTTTAAAGATTAGTTTTTTAAGACTTGACCTTTGAATTTAAGTTATTTCATAACACAAAGACTATTATATATATATATATATATGATAAATTGTATTTTTATAAGGTTTTAGGTCCATACATTATTCCATGTCGAAAACCAAGTAAATATTATTCCAAGACCAATGTTTCACTAAACTGTACCTGAATCCATCTTTTGTGTCTTAACGCATAATTTCTACTATCAATCAAAATGTTCCCAAAAACAAATATAAAAATGGCAAGACCAGGGCTGTGCCTGAATAGAGGCATATAAACAAGGCCGTGCCTGAATTAAATCATATAAAGCATGTGCTTTGGAGTCAAACAAAATTTATATATTTAGGGGGTCATTTATAACAAAAGCTTTAGATAGCTCTAATGGTAAGGACCTTAGGATGCATAGTCGAGGTTCTGAGTTTGATTCTTTAATTTATAGTTCTACGTAGTGCTGGGTTCGTGGGTCAACCCGCCTCGATCCTCCCCCCACCGCGGGTCGAATTATTTTTCGATTTAAAAACTCGATCCGTATACAAAAAATTTTATATGCGCACCCTTTTCGCCAACCTGTGAGTAATATTAATTATATTAAAAATAGTTATTTTAATTAGAAAAGAGTTCACATGCAATGAAAATATCATAAAGCTATAGATATTAACACATTAAAAATATGAAAAGAGGTACTATGTCGGAGCTGATCTCTGGCCACTAGCCAATCCAAGAATTTGAAAATGCCACCAGAGAACAAAAATTCAATTTTATATTTTAAAAGCACCGGGGAATCCTAAATTTTAATACATACTCTACTATTATTTTGAGATTTTTATATGAAAGCTCAATATTTATAAAATCAAAACTAAATTAAGTGTAATTTAATATTAATAATTTAATCTTGTTGTTTTGGAATGATTTTGAAGATTCTGAAACTAAAGTTATAGACTTGCATACTTACAAATAATAATAAATTTATGTTAATATTTTTGTTTACAAATTGTTTTTCAAATTATATACGCATTTTTTTGTCAAATTATATACAGATTTTAAATTACGGAAAGTATACAAATGAATAACATTATTTGAATTAGCTAGCTGTCTTAATTGGCTTAATATTTGTAGAGTATTTAAAGGAAAAAAAAAACGAATTTAATTGTATGTGAATGTCTAATTCATGCATCTTCCCTTCTTCTCTGTTGTGGGAGAAAGAATATGTAGAAAATGACTAGCATACAATAAGTGGCCTCATATACCTGTCGAAAGATCGACCATAAAGTATATATCACAAACTCCTAAGACACATGAAAAAGTATTGGAGGCAAGATTATCTTAACTGCCAACCGACATTATTCATTATGTTAGTGGAAATCTCTAGAGAGCCGGCAAAAGATATTTTAGAATGTGAGCTGCCATTTGTCAACAACTCACGGGAACTGTTTAAGAAAAGTATACAATTACCAGAATAATTACATACTAGGTTAAGTAAGATCCGCGCCTTGCGCAGGATGAACATTATATATATAAATTATTTTATATATTATATGTTTATAACATATTATGAAATAATAAATATATATTGAATAATTTAAAAGTCATTATCTACTACTTATATAATTAAATTGGTGCGAACATATAAATAAATTTTATAAATTTTATAAATCTAAAAAATATTTTTTCTATTTGATATGATATATAATTAAATTTAAATGATAGTAACATATATATATATTATATTTTAATATTAATATTTATTAGATGATGCTTTTTGGTCATATTTTTTTATCATTTGTATCTGTTATAACAAAAAGTCTAAATTAGTGATAACAAAATTTTCATTGTGGGATTAATGATTTAAGTAATTTATAATATTTTAAACAATTTAGTTGACAATATTTTTACAATTTTTTTATCAAAAAATGTTCAAAGTAAATTTCAAAATTAAGATATTTATGTATTTTTATATGGCATATAGTTTAAATTAAAATGATACCTATATTTATATATATTTTATTTTTGATACTTATTAAATGAGACTTTCAACTTATATTATTTTTTAATTATTTGTATCATGTCATAACAAAAGTTTTAAATCATAGATCACAAAATTTGAATGTGAAACTTTTAACAGTTTTAGTAATTTATACTCGTTTTTAAAAATTCAAAATACAATATATAAATAATGTTTTTAATTTTTATTATATGGTTACTATGATTGTTTAATTTATTTTAATAGTTTAGAATTAAACAAATATAATTATAATACACACTTAATTTTATCAAATCTTTATTATTCAAAATTATTAATTGTCATATATAGTTTAGCCACATTAGGCAATTCCGTAATCTTATTTAAGGAAATAATGAAGCACATTAATAATGTATTTATTGTGGTTTAATAAAAAGCTTATTATATATTTAGATGGACCAACATATTTCTCTAAAGATTCTAAGAATCATTCTAGTGATGACACGTGGCTACAAAAAATGTTGCAATGCTCACTACAAGAAAACGTAGCAGTAACAACGGCGTTTTACGAGGAAATAATTTCCTCGTAAATTTACATACGCTTTACAACACAATTACGACGAGACATAACTTCGTCGTAAACTCCATGGTAATTTACGACGAAACGTTTTCGTCGTAAAGTCAATGTAAGTTTACGACGAAAGTACGTGGAATGCGAAATAGTTGTAAATGTTACATCGATATTACAACGAATCGTGTTACCGTTATATAAAGGTGAAAACGTGTATTCAGTGTGCTTTAACTTACCTAAATTCGTTGTAAACGCGTTGTAAATTTTCTATGTAAAATTCATGTAAAACTTACCATATTTCTCTATATATATGTCATTTCCCACAACTCTCTTCCTCACAACACACAACTCTCTTCCTCACAACACACAACTCCTCATTCAGCCACCAATTACTATTTCGAAGATAACGATAACGAACATGAGTCATTCGTCTGTCTGCCAATTCAGTGGAGCGACAAGGAGAAAATGGAGGGAAGTGCAGTTGGTTTATACTTGAGTGGAACCTCCGACCATCGTCAAAGGTTCCTCTCAAGTACAAACCAGCTGCACTTCCGTCCACTTTCTCCTTGTCGTTCCACTGAATTGGCAGACAGACGAACGACACAGGTTCCTTATCGTTGTCTTAGAAATAGTAAATGGTGGGTTAACAACGCAATTACGACGAACCCAACGAAACCAAATTTCGTCGTAAACGCCATGTAATATTACGACGTAAGTACGTCGAAAAGAAAACTTTACATCGATATTACAACGAATCATGTTACTGTTATATTTAGGTGAAAAACTTATCGAAGTTCGTTGTAAAGTCGTTGTAAAAAAACTATGTAAAATCCATGTAAAAGTTTCCTTGTAAAATCGTTGTTATATTTCAACTACCCAACTCGAAAATTTCTCTATATATATGTCATTTCCCACAACTCTCTTCCTCACAACACACAACTCTCTTCCTCACAAGACCCAAACGGAAAAAAAAAATTTAAAAAAAAAATAGAAGAAAAAATGGTCGGTGGCGGTAGTATTTACGAGTTACGAAGTTGGATGTATTTGCACAAAGATTCCGACGGGAGAGTGACGAATGCATTTCTGAACGGGCTAGAGACATTCATGCACCAGGCGGGCTGTACACCGATCACGCAGGAAAGCGGTAAGATGTTCTGCCCCTGTTCAAAATGCAAGAATTCGAAATTTGCACGTAGTGAAACTGTATGGAATCATTTAGTAAACAGAGGATTTACACCACAGTACTACATTTGGTATCAACATGGAGAGGGTTATAGGGGAAATGAAGCTAGTAGTAGTAATGCTAATTTTGAGGATGCTCATCATAATGAAGAACTGAATCATGTGCATAATGAACTTAATTATCATCAAGAGGAGCAGATGGTAGATCATGATAGGGTTCAAGATATGATTAGTGATGCATTTTTAGAAACAACTACAACAATAGCAGATGGAACTGGAAATGTAGAAGAACCTAATTTGGATGCAAAAAGGTTTTATGAAATGCTAGATGCTGCAAATCAACTAATCTACACTGGTTGTAGAGAAGGTCTCTCTAAATTGTCTCTAGCAGCTAGGATGATGAATATTAAAACGGATCATAATTTACCTGAGAATTGCATGGATGCATGGGCGGAGTTGTTTAAAGAGTATTTGCCAGAAGACAACGTGTCTGCTGAATCTTATTATGAGATTCAGAAATTGGTTTATAGTCTTGGGTTACCCTCGGAGATGATTGATGTTTGCATCGACAACTGCATGATCTACTGGAAGGAAGATGACAAGTTAGAAGAGTGTCGATTCTGCAAAAAACCACGATTCAAACCGCAAGGCCGTGGGAGGAATAGGGTACCGTACCAAAGGATGTGGTACCTACCAATTACAGACAGATTGAAAAGATTATATCAATCTGAGAGGACTGCTGCGTCGATGAGGTGGCATGCCGAACATGTCCAGAGAGATGGTGAGGTTGCACATCCATCAGACGCAAGAGCGTGGAAACATTTCAACAAGGTACACGGAGATTTTGCTACAAATATTCGGAATGTCTATCTTGGGTTATGCACCGATGGATTTAGTCCATTTGGAATGTCTGGTAGACAATATTCTTTGTGGCCAGTCATTCTTACGCCGTATAATTTACCGCCGGATATGTGCATGGAACAAGAATTTCTATTTTTGACCATATTAATCCCAGGGCCGAAGCATCCAAAACGGTCTCTTGATGTTTTTCTTCAACCGTTGATAGAAGAGCTAAAGCAATTGTGGTCAGAAGGGGTGAGGACGTACGATTGTTCCTTGAAAAACAATTTTACGATGCGAGCAGTTCTGATGTGGACGATAAGTGATTTCCCTGCTTATGGGATGTTGTCTGGCTGGACAACACATGGAAGATTATCTTGTCCGTATTGTCTTGGATCCACGGATGCTTTTCAACTGAAGAATGGTAGGAAGAGTTGTTGGTTTGATTGTCATCGTCGGTTTCTTCCACTTGCCCATCCGTACAGAAGAAATAAGACATTGTTTCGACACAAAAAAATTGTCAGAGACAGTCCTCCTCCATATCTCACCGGCCAGCAGATCGAAGCGGACATTGATTATTACGGAGCTCAGGAAACAGTTAAGGTTGGAGGAAATTGGCATGTTCCTGGAAATATGCCTGATGGGTATGGTGTATCTCACAATTGGCATAAGAAGAGTATATTTTGGGAGCTACCCTATTGGAAGGATCTTCTCTTACGCCACAATCTGGATGTCATGCATATCGAGAAAAACTTTTTTGAGAACATCATGAATACATTACTTAACGTCCCTGGGAAGACAAAAGATAACAAAAAGTCAAGGATGGACTTACCTGATATTTGCTCAAGAAGTGAGTTACATATCAAGAGCAATGGAAACGTTCCTGTTCCCATCTTCCGGTTGTCATCAGCAGCCAAAACAACCTTGTTTGACTGGGTTGCATCGGAAGTTAAGTTTCCTGATGGTTATGTTTCAAATATGTCAAGATGTATTGAACGAGGTCAAAAGTTCTCCGGAATGAAAAGTCATGATTGTCATGTGTTTATGCAACGACTGCTTCCATTTGCTTTTGCCGAGCTCCTTCCAGCAAATGTCCACGAAGCACTTGCAGGTAATTATAAATTTATATATATACATATGTTACGAAATGTTATTAATTTGATTCCTTTTAAAATATACAGCCATCGGAGCATTTTTCAGAGATCTTAGCACACGTACGTTCAAAGAAGAAGTCATCGAACAACTTCATCAGAACATTCCGATCATATTGTGCAACCTGGAGAAGATATTTCCTCCTTCATTTTTTGACGTCATGGAGCATCTAGTTGTCCACCTACCGTATGAAGCATTGCTTCGTGGACCTGTTCACAACGGATGGATGTATCCGTATGAGCGACAGATGAAACATTTGAAGGGGAAAGCAAGAAATCTTGCAAAGGTAGAAGGTTCAATAGTTGCAGGGAGTTTGACAGCCGAAACATCTAACTTCACATCATACTACTTTGCTCCAACTGTTCGTACGAGAAAAAGAGTTCCTAGGAGATATGATGATGGTGGAGTACCGACATCATATCCAATTGATGGTGTTCCTGACATTTTCTGCGAAATTGGACGGTTTGGTGGTAAAACGAAAGAAGTATGGTGGTCATGTGAAGAAGATAAACATAGTGCCCACACTTATATTCTGCTCAACTGCGAGGATGCAATGACCCGTTACTTTGAAAGGTAAATATTTTTGTGAATGTTAATTATATGAATTAAAATTAATTATGTATGATTTGATTATTTGTTCAATTTGCAGGATGTTTGTATCTCAAGTTGAAGAAGCAATACCAGGAATATCTGCAACTGATGTGGATACACGTAAAGATAAGCACTTTGTCAAGTGGTTAAAATCACAGGTAATATATCTCATACTAATTAATTAAGTAAGTGTTTAAGAATATATATATGTTTTTTGCAGGTTGATTATGACGATCCTTATTATCCCGTATGGTTTCACGAATTGGTTCAAGGTCCAGTTGCAAAGGTCACCACATCACCTATGTATTTCACACGAGGATTTACCTTTCACACATACGAGTATGGGAGACATCGGGCAACGAGTAACTACGGAATATGTGTGAAAGGTGAAACAGACTTTTACGGGATATTGCAGGAGATTATTGAAGTGGAATTTCCGGGGTTATTGAAGCTAAAATGCGTCCTCTTCAAATGTGAATGGTTCGATCCTGTTGTGAACCGAGGGATTCGGTATAACAAATTTGGTGTTGTGGATGTCAATTTTGGGAGAAGATACAACAAATTTGAGCCTTTCATTTTAGCTTCACAAGCCGAGCAAGTTAGCTTCCTTCCTTATCCTCGGCTTCGAACTTCCGGGATAAACTGGGTAACTGCTATCAAAGTTACACCTCGTGGACGCATTGTCGTTGGAGAAGAACCGCCCTTGCAAGAAGAAGACGCTATCACTGAAGTTGAGGTACCAGAACAACCAACTGATGAAATCCTTTTGATCGACCCGCAAAACTTTCAATATGAAGATATTCCCGAAGATGCGACAGATGAAGCACGTGAAGACGAGTTCGAGAGAAGCGACGATGATGATTGTAATGATAGTGATGAGAACGAAAACGATTTAGAGTGATGTAATAGTGATGAGAACGAAAACGATTTAGAGTGATGTAATATATGTATCAAATGTTGGATTTCTCTATTGTAACATTTTCTAAAAGAAAGAGTAAGAAGTAGTATGAAATAAGATATGATGTTAGATGATATGTGACTTTGGGGTTTAGGGATTTCATTCTCGGTGTTTAGGGTTAAGCGTCGTAATTTCGTCGTAAATGGAAAAACGCGGGCCTGGTAATTTCGTCGTAAAACGAAAAACACGGGCCTGGTAATTTCGTCGTAAAACGAAAAACACGGGCCTGGTAATTTTGTCGTAAATGAAAAAACGCGGGCCTGGTAAATTCGTCGTAAATGGAAAAACGCGGGCCTGGTAAATTCGTCGTAAAATTACGTCGCTTTTACGACGAATCCTAATCTATATAAGGAGACGCCGAGAGCGAGGCTGCCTCGCTCATTCCTCCCAAATTCCTTTGCTCTCTCTAAGGTAAACTCTCTCTTCTCTCTTTTTTTTTTTTTTAAATTAGTTTAGGTGATTAGTTAGGTAACGGAATTAGTTTAGGTGATTAGTTAGGTAATTAGTTTAGGTGATTAGTTAGGTAACGGAATAATATTTTTATTATGTCGTAATTGATTAAATTTATTTTAGTTTTAGATGGCTCCTAGAAGAAAATCCAGAGCACCTAGTTATAGAGATTTGTTTGGCGACGATGGTTCCGGTACATCTTCTTCCGGTCCATCGTCTTCCGGTCCATCATCCTCCACCGCAGTTCCAGACTCTCAGCCTTCTCAGAGAGTTGCTTGGAGTCCTCCTCCACCGCAGATGCCTCCACCGCAAATGCCTCCACCGCATATGCCTCCACCTCCTCCTCCAGCGGCTGCACCTGAGCCTGTCCCAGAAGGTGCAGTTCATCCGGATTTGCGTGTGCCTTCATATGCCCCATTCGCGAGATATACGGTAGAGGATTTGCTTGCCCAGCCTGGACGGGAGGGTTTGGATGTTCTAGACCCCGATAGACCCCGAGGAACTTATTGGTAAGTTATTAATTTTTATTACATTAAAATTTAAATTATTTTTATTTTCTAACGGTTAAATTGTTTTCCTTTCAGGTTTGGGGCTAACAACCGTGTTGGCCGGAGCGTTTCGAAAACGATTAAGGGTTACTACGACGGGGCATATCCGAACTGGAGCAAGACTCCAAATCACGTTAAGATCACTTGGTTTAAAATGTTTGCGGTAAGATTTTTAAATTTAATTAAATTTTCACTTTTAAATATGTATATATTTTTTAAATATTATTATTAATTGTATTTTTTTTAAATTTTTTGTGTTTCAGCAAAAGTGGCATTGGTCTTTGGGAATCACTGAGATGGTGAAGGCGGAATTCGTTGCAAAAGCAAAGATCCGCCTCTGCAACACAGTCTCCGATTGGAAGGACAAGTGGGAGCTCGACGGGTATGAGAGAAAGCCCACTGAGCTCACGAAGGATGTGTGGGATGGCCTCATCGCCTATTGGAAGCACCCCTCTTCGATCAAAAAGGCCAATTCGTGCTCGGCTTCTCGAAAAACGAAGGATAAAGATGGTAATTTGCCCATGCTTCACAGAACCGGCCAAAAACCACATGCAGGCATCCGTCTAGAAGTTGTAAGTTTTGTTTTTAAATATTTATTTTAAAATATTCAATTAATATAATTTTTAATATTTTTTTTTGTAGTTGGAGAAGACGGGAGTCTTACCATCTCTGTCTGACCTATTCAAGATGACTCACGCCACATCCGACGGAGTCTTTGTGGATCCTGCATCTGAGAAACTCGCTCAAGCAGTGGCTACTCAGATTGAAGAACGGGAGACGCAACTAACTTAGGAGTCTCCCGATGGATTACCCGTCACATTGTCCACCGAAGAAGCCGACAGAATCTTCGAAGAGGTAGTACAACTAAAATTTTTTGTTTACATTATTTTTAATAACTATATTAATATATGTTTTAATTTTATAGCTGGCTCCTAGAAAGAAGGGACGAATAGTCGGTATAGGCTCTGTTAACCAAGTTGCAAGGGCAACTTCGTCATACACTTCGAGACGGGATGAAGAGACTTCTCAGATGAAAGCTCGAATGGATAGCCAGCAGGTTCGTTTAGACTCTCTTGAGGATTTGCTAGACGTGATGGCCGTGGGAAACCCGGTTATGCAGAGAATGTTGAGTCATAGACGAGCCGCTCTTGGGTTGCCAGTACGAGATCCCCAAGAGTCCGATCCAACCCGTCAACAGCCGAGCAACCCCACCGACTACTTCGATGATATGTAGTTTTTTTAATATTTCGGTTTGTATTATGAATTTAAATATTATGACTTTTAAATGCTTTTTTATATATGTTTTTTATTTTCATATTTCGTTTTAAAATTAAAATTATTTAAAATTCTGAATTTTAAATAAATTCAAATTTATATATATATATTTGAGGTTAAAAACAATATTCAAAATATATTATAAAACGAAACGTCGATGTAGGCTCGACGTAAACATTTACAACTGATTACCGTCGAAAATATTTACGAGTCTTTTACATCGAAGATTTTACGTGGTCTTTACATCGAAATGTTACGTGGAGTTTACATCGAAACATTTACGAGGGTGTTACAACGAAAATGTTTACGTGTGCTTTACATCGAATCCATTACGTGGAGTTTACCACGAAATTTTACGTGTCGTTTACGACGAATCTCTGCCCTGCGCTTTACGAGGAATATATTTTGTCGTAAACTTAACAAGTCATTTACGACGAAACGTCGGTTACGACGAGCGTTTTACGACGAAACGTGTTTCGAGGTTCATTCGTCGTAACACCCCGTTTACGACGAAGTTACAACGTATATTGCCCTCGTAAAAAATATGTTTTCTTGTAGTGGCCTCTCAAATAATATATAGGGGATTTCTGGTAGCTAAGTCTTGTGTATTGATTAAAAGCAAAACATACCGACACAAAAAAATTACTCTTAATTATAAGTAGTTTTACTTAAAAGCACAAATATTTATAAAGTTATTATTTTAAAAAATATATCATTTAATCAATTAATTCAACTAATTTTAAAAAACTGAACATTATTTTATTGGTCACACAATATCCAATAAATGAAAAAGGTACATTAAAATATGTAAACTATTTATTTTGTGAAACAATTTTTTTTTTGTTAAAACTACCTACATTTGGAAAGAGAGAGAGTAACAAAGAATATTTTTTTCTAAAAACGTTATCATTTTCTTCTAAAGGATTAAAAAAACGTACACATACAAGTATGGGAGAGTAAGACACATACCATAAAACCAGATAAAACATTCTGAAATAAAGCCAGAAACTTCTCACACAATAGAGGCATGAAAAGCCTTTTCTGAAAAGGTACAATATTGCAGTAACTCACGGAACCATTTACAAAAGCTAGGTTATAGCATTTCTTAGGATTTATTAGATATTATAAATTTGAGGATTATACGAAAATGATTTAAGTTTTAACCCAACTAAGTAAAGAAAGAAAGCAATGTCCAAAGAGTTAGTGGACTACTAGCACAAATCATGAGTGGTGTGACTCATTACTATAGAAGCCTTAAAAAAGATATCACGAGAGACCGACATTCTAATTATAACCCTAAAATTGGATTCTCACATGCCTAAAAGAGAGACTTGTCACGGACTCACGGGTATCACTTACTGGCTCTCCTTTTTCTTATATAGTTTTTTTATATTATTATCTAGATTTTCTCATCACATAATAACAGTAATACGTGTCTATGTCGTGTGAGAGGGTGGTTATATAAAGTCTTGAACCTAGTGAGACCATAAGGAAAGAGAGTTGAAACAAATATATCAAAAGGAAAATGAAAGGCGAGTTTCTCACATTTTCTCTAATGTCTCTACTATTAGCCTTCTCATTTGTCTATGGAGGAGGAGAGTCTGAAAGCCCTACTCATTCTGCGGCCAGCCCGAGTAGTGATCCCACCGGAGGATCCAGCGGTGCAACCGGTTCGGCTCATGGACCTAATTGGGGATATGATTGGGGATGGGGATCAACCCCAGAAGGTGGTTATGGTTATGGTTCTGGTTCTGGTTCGACACCGGATGGAAAAGGAAAGGGGACCGGATTTGGGTTTGGTTCAGGGTCTGGTTCAGGAACTGGGTTTGGGTTTGGCTCAGGAGGAGGAGGAGCCACAGGCGGTGGTTCTGGCCATGGAAGTGGGACTGGACACGCAAGTGAAGGGGGTGGATCAGGCGGTGGAAATGGTGGAGCTTCTCCAGGTCGTAGAGAGAGGAGCCAACACCGCTAAAATAATAAGCATTTCTTGTTCATCTTAACACAAGCATAGATACATTATAAGACTGGAAAAAAGACAAAAGAAAATTACTATGGTTGGCACCACATATGTATACTACAATCTTAATGCATAAATAAGGATCAAACGAATAATTAAATAGTTGCGTGTTACCTCTGTACTTTGTATCATAACTAGACCTGATATATCTTGTGTTTTGTTTACGAAAAAATTAGTGTGTTAATATTTGATTTATTACTTATAGATGATCAAATGCGAATTAGCAAAAGGAACAGAAGTGTCTGCCGTTTCTTCTCACCATTTTGTATAAAAGAGAACTTTTGCATGCATATAAAGAACCAGGTGCGGACGCACGTTAACGGTGGAGGAGGCAGCTGCCCTCATTTTTTTTTTGTCAACTCTGATTTCATTTCATAAGCCCTCACGCTAAAGATACATGAATCAGGTTTACATTAAAGCCCAAACAAAGATACCATTTACAAGTTAAATTAAAAGGCCCATATCCAATTCAGCAAAGTTTTCGGCCATCATTATCATCATAACTACGCGTCCATCCTTTAGGGCATGTTACAACGCGTGTTTTAACACGTGTCCCTCATGCACAAAGGTGTATTCTCCGATGACCGTAAGCTTTCCGCCGCCTGGGCTCCTCCGCGAAGATGGATGCATCTTTGTCTTTTCCATCACTTCCCGATCCCATCTTTCTCCAATCCTCCGCCCAAACCATTGTTTATAGCCTGACTTCTGCATCGCCGATTTATAAGTTCTGGGAAAGACTCGAAATTTGATTCAGGGAAAGACTTTTATCGGACCATCTTCAAGATGCCGATTCAACTAAGCCTCCGAGAAATCACTCGAGATAAATCCAATAACTCATAATACCTTGTAGCAAGGAAACTTTACCCAATCGCCAATCATGGCTCACATCAGAGTGAGAGTAAAGATTGACTCCTATAAACAAAGTATATGGGGATAATCTTTGGGAGAAGAAAATCAGACTATAAACTAAACGGGATTTGAAATAGTTTGCGAAGGGGGAGATTGAAATCACCGATCAAAACAAGATCGGATCTTTATTGATTCAAACCAAATCAGAAATAAGAAAGAGATTTGAAGAACAAAACTGATTTGATTTGAACAAACACAACAAAAGTCGCCTAACGAAAGTCTAATCGCCTAGCGAAGATGAAATCGATCACTTGATCGAAGATTATAATACAGAAACAAAAATCGAAAGTCTCATCTCCTTCTCCGTGAAAGGTCGTAGTGAGAGAACGGAGAAGAGGAGAGAGACTTTCTAGTGCCGGTCCTGATAGGTGGCAGCTGCCCTCATAAAATACACGTAATGTAAATTGTTAAGGAAATTAAATATTTCCCCCTATCATCACAATTATCTTGCCCCCCATCGTTTTTTTCATTCACTGTTTTTTAATTATTTCTTGATAAAACTGGGTTTGTCCATATAATACTAGGATCGGTCCGTCCTACGGACGGAAAGTTAGAAAAAAACTATTTATATGAATTTACATTAATTTTATGAAGCATATTTTAAAAAAATTATTTCAATTATTTTGGGTTTTTTCTACATTTTGGTTTGGTAATAAATATATATGTATATAATTAATCTAGAAAGCTAAGGTACTAATTTAGGAATATATTTATCATAATATTTTTTAATTGAATTATATATTAAACATTTCAGTATAGTTCTACTTTAATGTTTCTGGGAATATATCTATACAGATATTTATATACATTTAATTTAGAATATTTATGTAATTTAAGATTTTTTGTGCCGCAATTAATTATTGTTCACTTAAGCTTCTTTTGAAGCATACACAAATATGTACGCTAAATTTTTTTTTTCTCGTCTTTAATGTTTACTGTGAAAGTGTATTGAGTTATAGCTTTATTTTTCAATTGAATGTGATATATGCATTTTATAGATCAATTGAACCTTTGGAACATAATAGTTGTGTTGTGTGTAAGAGACCTCGTAGATTATACGTGATATTTAAACAAATTTGCAAGTGGATCTAGTTGATAGTTTCGTCATATTAGCAAACAGAATTTTAAATAAAATCGGGTGTTGATTTTTTTAAAAGTATAATTTTTAATCCACCGGGGAACATATAAAAAGTATTATGCGATTGGACATCTGACGTACTCGATCAAATTTTCATTGCTTACTAAGATCAGTTAATAAACATGCATATAGCAAACCTAGAAATCAGAACTAAACAGTTAAATAAAAATTGTTTCAATTTTAATTTTATAATGTTACTCTTTCCGTTTCAGAAAAATGTATGTTTTAGTTCTTTTACACTTATTTAAAAAAAAAACACATTAGATTTTAGTTACCAGTACATTATTTTTTGTTATCAACTATTCTCCACAACTTTTAATCAGTAACTCTTTATAAATATCATAATGTTTTCTTAAGTTTACAATTTGTAATTAATTTACTCATTGAAAATATAAAACATATATTTTCTTGAAACAAATTTTTTTTTTCTGAAATATAGATCTTTTTAAAATGGATGGAGTATTAATTAGTGACTATAGATTAACTTTTTACAAGTCATGTTAGATAAATCTAATGCGATAAATATTTTTAGTAAACTTTCAACACTTTTTCAATAGGTTCCTTTGTTTCAAAATAATAGGTTTTTAAGGTTTTTGTTTAAGAGATTATTAACTTTTATTCAATCTATCTTATTTGTATAAAATAATAATGATTATATCTGACTCAACTAATAGATCGAAAATCATGCTGTAAAATACATATGGTCATAAACATCAATTTACATTAACTATTTGTATAGAAACTTAAAAATATCAATTAAATTGAAACACAAAGAAAATTCTAAAACACCAGTTAAAATAAAATAGAGGGAAAAAGATTTATTTAAAGTGTTATAAAATTGTGTGCTAGTATTTATATTTGAATAATTAATAGTTTTGTGTTTTATATTTTAACCCCGATAAAAAAGATTTTTCACACCGTCACTGGTGGCGAACCCAAAACCATTTTTAATAAAGACTAGATATTGACCCGCGCTTTGAAAGCGCGGGATAACATTTTAGTTAAATTTTCGATTTAAAAGTTACTAATTTTTCTGATCTAAATTTTAATATTTGAGTTTAAGATATTTAACTGAGAATAATTTATTTTAACATCTCATAGTGATGGACATTCAAAATTTAGGTTAATTCAATTTTCAAGTTATTGGGGCTGGGATGTTAAGACCCATTTATGAATCATAACTTTTCGAATCAGATCGATTCGGGTGATGTTGAGTTCGAGTCGGGTTTTTTATTTTTTCATAAAACCCGAAGCGAACTGAATTAGAAATAGTTTGGGTTTATTTGGGTGTGTTTATTTGGGTCTAAAGCCAAAAATTCCAAAATCACCAAAAAAACATGAGTTAAACCTAAAAAACAAAAAAAAACAGATAATTCATGTAATTGGGGTTTTGGATATTTTTCTTAAAATTTATATTATATATAAATTAATACTATTATGTTGATTTTCAGTTTGGTTTTTGCTCTTTGGGTTTAGAAAAGTAGAAACCATTCAGATTATTGTATATTTTTATCCAGTTTTAGTTCCGGTTTTTTTTGGTTCGGTTTTAGTTTGTTTTTCAGATATTGGATAATATATCCACGACTACAGTCTCATTAGGTTTCTTATCTACATAATATTTATCTTACTAAAACATGATTGAATTTCCTAAGGATACCTTATAATATTACTTTCGTACAATTTAATTTCGTCTAAAGGGATATTTGGTCTTTGACTAAATTTTTTTTATTATTTGTAAACTTATTCAATAAAATCATTTATGGCTTAAATATCATATTTAAATTGCTATATTCAAGGGATGTACGTAACAAATGAACGTCATATACTGTGAAAAACATTTTGCAGTATATACACTTTTTCAATAATAATTATTAAACATAATATTTCTTTCTAGCCCAAAATGGTAACATACCCGACATTAAATAGTATAGATATCTATATAATCGAAATTAATTTCATTTAAAGCCATTATGGTTTTGTGGCTATAGGTACTTTGGACATCCATTTTTCTTTTTAAAGCAATTTTTTCAGAGAAATTATGTTTTACTTTAAAAAAGTAAAGCTACAGAAAAAAAGTTAGAAACTAAAATATGTTAGCTTTCAAAATTAAATTTTCTACAGCTTTTATTAAGTGTTTTGAAAATAAATCGACAACAAAAAAAATTAAAGCCAAAGGAAAAAAACTCACACAGCCTATTTTTTAAAACAAAAAAAATATATTAAGCTACATTAACAACCAATCAACCCCATAAGAGCCGGGTAATTTTATTTATAGGAAATAAAACTTGTAAAATAAGTTTATAATATTCACAAAATCGTAAGAAAAAATCAACAATTATAGCATCAATACAATTACAACAACAACTCTTTTTACACCCCCTTGATTTTGCTAAGTATTTACAGGAGTACCACACCTTTTTAATTTTAGATCAAATAATTAGGGAAATTTGTTGTAACTACCAAACAATCTTCCCCTATTTTCCAACTGTGAAATTTTATTTTATTAAACAAAACACTTGTAAATTATAATATTATGTATTTTCAAATAATTGGTATATGATTACATGTATATGTGTGTCAAATATTTTTTTTTCAACATGTGTGTCAAATATCTATGTTTGTAAATTATACCATATAGATTTTAGTCTTGTGGTCTGATTGAGTGTATTTTTATTTTGGACAATTTAATTCAAAAATAATTTAAATACTTGATGGTTTATTATATAAAATCATATTTTTTTATTATCGCTGGTTAAGTATGCTATTGCAATATTTTTAATTGTGTATACACTATTACATTTACAAAAAAGTATTATATGAGAATCTATCATCAGAAAAACCTTTAATGTTTATAGAGATAAAAGAAACAAAACTTAGAGACAATAATATAGAAGGAATTAGCGTCAGTGATTTTGAAAACCAAGCATTAGTCATCAACAAAGTTGGATTTGCAATAAATATTAGAATTACTCAAATAAGTTACTGACCTTATTGGTCCAGATTATTTACCTCATCAACTCTAAAATTATGGGTCAAACGATGGGTTTTGAAAATTTCTTCGATCATACACTGGTCGGTCAACAACCTTGATTCATAAAAAAAATAGTGAGCTCTTTGAAAGAAAAAAAAATGGTGGATAACAACGACAACTTGCAAATCAAGATTCTCATAAGCATGGGTAGTGAAACTTTATATTATGAGAAAGTTGGTTTAGGTTTCTACCTTTCCATGACCTAATCCGGTTGTTTATTATACAGAGTCAAACTTGCATAAGTCGAAGTAGATCATCCGAAAGATGTTTAAGAGAACCAAAAAACCATCATTCAAGTCATCGATATGATTCCAATTGAACATCTAGATTTACAGAAGACCATCGGTGATAGCAGGAAAATATGTTCAAAGATCTTTCAGTCTTATTATAATCTAACAAATATTATGATCTTTTATTTATTTTCAGTTTATCTCATTGATAGACTAACGTTTTGCAAGTCATTACCGATGATTTACATTTTCAGTCCGATAAGCTTCTACAGGCTTCGGCTAACTTCTGTCTGACATGCTTCAGTATCGACCTTTCAGAGATAAAAATATTTATTATCCTATCTTTAAAGTACATTTTTGAGATTTATCTTTGACTGACACCTTTCTATATATTCTGAACATAATCATCATTTTATCCACTGATAAATAAAGGCTAGAAAAGAGATCTCTAATATCATTTGAATCTGTCAAACCTGTTCAAAAAGGTTGCCAGAAAGATCAATATATTTTGATAGACAACATATAAAGATGATGGAAAAAAAGATCTCTACTATCAAATCAAATTATAGTATTGATTTGGTAGAAATGGGTGGTGTAGATGGTAGTATTTATACCAAAAGGGCGTGTAGATTAGGCGTGGTGTCTCTATAAATTTGGAATATATAATCTTTTTGAAATAATTGGTAAATCTTAAGCTTAACTATTTATCCATAATATTTGTCTATGACATTGTTAATATGGAATCAAATCTTTTTTAAAAAATTATTTGTTTAGATTATATATTCACATAGTTTTATACCTATGAAAATATGAAATGAGTTAAATGGCACACTCATTAAAATCGTTGGAGGTGACATATTAGTATGTAAGATTTGATAAAACATTCCAAAAGGCATATTTCTTGTTTTCATCGAAGCATTCCATAAAATTAATTCATATAGCCGATAGAAAGGATTTCATATACTATAATTACACATGTTTAATTAACTAAATAATTAACAAAAATAAATACACGGAATTAGGAGATGGTTTGTTGCGATTTCAAAACAAAAAAATAAAAGAATTTAATTGAAATCATAGTTTAAAAATAATTCAGTGGCATAAAATGGTAAATACTTTAAAACTCGAAGGATACCTCAAAAAAGGCCCTTCAGTTTTAATAGTATTGATATGTAAAATTTTGTCAAAATACAAAAATATGAAATATAGTTTAGTATAGTGTCACTAAACGGATTTGGACCAGGATTTGTAGGTTTATTGATAATCTTTTAAACCAAATACACTAAAATCAATAGATTAAATTTATTATGATAAATTTAATTTATAATATTTTGTGGTTTCAAGTTATCCTACTACTACTTTTCACATGGGTCCGCTAGTCAAGAACCATGGCGTTTTAACTGTACAGTCCTGAAATTTTGGGGACTTGAAATAAAACTGAAAATGGAGACTTATTTATTATCACAAAAAAACAGTGAAATTGTGTTCATAGTTTGGAGGTGGTGAGGTTTTTCAATGGAGAAAAAAAAAAGAAATTTAGTCTTTAAACAAAAAAAAAGAAAAGAAAAGAGGTGCAAGTGTCTAGAAAAATAAGAAGGATACGGTAAGCAAAATGATTTTTTAGTTTTATGGGGTTTGTTACTTGGCCCAATTAATTGTTATGTACTTATTAAGCCCAAAATGTTTAAATTGTAATCTTATATTACATATATAAATGGGCCTTTTCTCAATTTGGGGCCTATAAAAACGGGAGTCTGAAACATATGTTTCAATGGACTTTGCCAAGGGCCGGCTTCAAAATGGTTATGAAATGTTTATACCGAATAACTGAACCGGAATGAAATTCGCATTCAACCGCGTGGATAAACCAATATTTTCCAAAATCCGACATTTGTTGATACTCTTACCGACCAGAGCTAGGCCCATTCATTTTATTATTAAGAACCCAATATCTGGAGTAATTGAGTTACTTTCAGCCTTTAGATTTGGGGTTGGTCGAATTCTTATCCAGAAAGTTACATCCAGTTTTGGAGTTTGTCGGATCCTCATCCAGATTCCAGAGCAAAATCCTAACTTTCGAGTTTGCAGTGGACTTTTTCTGTAAGAAATCAGTGGTTCTTCGATATCAAGTTTTTAATGAACTGCATTTAAGAGAGACATCAGGACTAAGCTAACTAGTAAAAAGTAGTTTACGTCTATTTTATTATACAAACATATGAGAAACTAACCCAACCAAGGCCTAACATAGAAGCTGCTTCGAAGGCAGTGTGAACACCTTAATCATTATCCTCAAGGACCACTTTACCTCTCAGATTTTTCTTTACTACCAAGATTATCTCTTTGCTTTTTATGTTTCTATGCTTTTCTTTGCATTGAAATGATTTCTTACTCTTAGGGTCTGATTGGTGATCATTCGGGAAACAAGAGAAACAAATACAAAATGAATGTACGGAAATAAAATAGCTGGAATAAAAAGAAATGATTGTTCTTTCTCAAATTTAACAATGAATAATTTTTTTCTTTAATTCTCTACAAAAAAAATGAAAGGGAATGAGAGAAAATTATTATTCCTTCTGAATGGTAATTTTTTTAGGAACGTTGGAAAATGCATTATTCTTCGTCGTTCCTTGGTCACCATTCGTACCCTTAATTAAGGAGAGATGAAAAATAATCCAAATCAGAAGAATTTGAAGTTATTAAAATTGCATTGTTATTTTTTTATTCAGACCTCAAGAATACAATTTTATGGTTAATACTTATATATTAATTGAGAAACATAACAACATATTGTTGTAGCCACGTGTTATCATGAGAATAAAATTCAGAATTCTTAGAAAAATAAGTTGGTCAATCTTAACTTATATTATATATTTTTATTAAACTAACTATCAAATTGATAGATAGTGTACAAAAGAATATTCTCGCATTTTCCTTAAATAAAAGTTACGGAATTACCTAAAAAATATTTGATAATAATTTTTGTATCTTAAATCTTTCTTTGTTTAATTTTATATTATTAAAATATATTAAACAATCACATTAACCATATAATAAAAAATAATTTTTTTATATGTTATATTTTGAATTTTTAAAACGACTAAAAATTACTAAAACGTTAAATGTCTCACATTAAAATTTTGTGATCAATAGTTTAATTTTTGTTTATAATAACAAGATACAATTGATCATAAATCATATAAATATGAAGTCTAATTTAATAGACATTCATATTCTACATTAATATAGTTTAAAATTAAACTATATAACATATAATATAAATATGTTAATTTCTAAATTTGTATTTAAAAATTATTGAAACGTTAACATTTTAATTTTGAAATTTGCATTGAAAAAATTGCACATTATAAATTTTGTTTTTATCATATAAGTATGAATTTTCAATAATA
Organism: Brassica rapa; assembly: GCF_000309985.2. Taxonomy (NCBI): domain Eukaryota; kingdom Viridiplantae; phylum Streptophyta; class Magnoliopsida; order Brassicales; family Brassicaceae; genus Brassica; species Brassica rapa. Next base: position 11,082,947 of record NC_024802.2, read on the forward strand.
CATATTTCTATTAAAATATATTATATATCTATATCCATGTCGTTAAAATTTAGTTATATATCATATAAAATAAATAAAATGATTGTTTTGATTTATTTACCAAACAAATATCGTAAATAAACAATATGTATTGTTTTGATATATATGTTTACTCTAATTTAATTATATACATAATACGTAAATGAACACAAATAAATAATAATCTATAAAAAAATATTTTTATATATAACGTTCATTCCGTGCAATTGCGCGGATCTTAACCTAGTAAAACATTATTAGACTACAATTAGGTCTTCTGTCTTTTTGTTTGTAGTGTCTTTAAAGGTTGAAAAGACTTAATGGTTCTTCACTCGCATTCAATTACAACAAACCGTTATCTAGAACAATTTATAACAAAACTCTCACATTGTAGGATTATTATCACGAGAAATTCATTATGGTTTTGACACTACATAAATCTAATCCCGCGAGGCGTAATCTACTAGAATTTGAGAATCTAATTACGCATTACTTTGGCTGACCTTGATATTATTATAAGCAAAATTACAAATTTCAAGTACATTTAATGAATTAGATTCCGAATCCAGAAAAAAAAAATCGGCTATGTGAGTATTGTATGGTTGTGGGGGGAAAAGTAATAGAGCATTAGTTATGATTAATATACGTATGTATTTTACTTCCTCTTCTAAGCAACCGAAAGGGTAGGACTCGTGCAATAGATGGATCCTAGAAGCATTGCATGACTCATATTGTTCCATGCAAGCAACAAAAGGTTTTAAAATATCAACCGATAAAATTTAAGTGGCTCAAGTTTATTTGTTTTGGCATATTAGTCGAGGGATTTTGATTTATACATTGGCCTACTCAGATATTTATATGATAACTACATATCATCGACATGGTTCGACTTTTTCGGAGGAGTTATTCGTTTATATATTTTGATTGATTTAGAAATTCATATGTTATTTATAAATCCAAATAAAATATAAAAAATTTCAAATTTTCTCGAATCAGTATTTACAAATCCAGAAGTTTTCCCTCGGATTTGAATCTTTGTATTTTCAACAAAGAAATCCATGCAAATCCATTCAAATCTATTATGAAATCAAATCTATTAGTAAATCCGTATGATTGAATAACATTTGATTTGAATTAAAATTTATGAATCATTAAACCAATAACACATGATTTATATACATATTTTAAAATCATAAAACCAAAAATACTATAAATTTAGTTTGGATTTTCAAATCCATCAAAATACACTAACAAATAGAGTATATATCGAAAATTACTCTGATATGTCAGCCTATAATCTCTTGGAGGAGTAACCATTGCAGATTGATTTAGCTCCCCTTTAAAAAAAAAGAAAATTGTGACACTAGTACACTCCCATTGGAAAACCCTAATTTATAAATACTAAGTGATGTTTACAATTCAGTTACACAAGGTTATATAAAAGTCCAAATATGATAAACATATTAAAGAAAAAGCAAGGAATTTATACAGAAAAAGTGGAACAAGAGAAAGAAAGAAGAGTATTTGTACTCCCTACACACAACTTCCCCCATATTTGCACTCCATACCCTATTTCCCTTTAATTTTTTTCCCCCATCACTATCATTTTCCCTCAATTCAATGGTATCCCACTCTTTTCAGTATATTGAGCTAATTTGCTCAAGAAAGAAACTACACGTTAAACCTGCCATACTAAAACACACGTGAAAAATGGCAAACAAGTCCATATGTATGAAGCCCGACCGTGTATGTTACCCCCCGGCTTCTAATGCTATCATTTGGATCCTATGCTTCCAAGCTAGCCCTATATTTAAATAGTAGTTGCAATCTTTTACTTTCTCTTTTATACGTGTGTTAAGTGTTAACCAGAGATTTCAATTTCGTAATCACATTGGACGAATCACGACAGGAGAATAAACTCGGCATATTCCATCGATTAACCTATATATGGATGCTATACTGCTCTAATTGTGGCTACTAGCCATACAATCTATCATAAAAAGTCAGTAAACCAAGAGGCCAAAACGAAAACGTCAAGAATTTAAATTAAATATCTGTTTAAATAAAATCAAAATATGGAAGTCCCTTAATATATTGATTTAATTATTTGATTTGATTAATAGTTCAGTAATACCACTATGAAATACAGGTTTCAAATATCAGAAGCTAATTAATATTCATTAGTATGTGTATAGATTAACAAAGAATTTTTAAAAAAAAAATCAGTATGGTAGAAGGTAAAACAGCAAGAAGTAGAAATTTATAAAATTTTATCTAAGATTATAATTTTAAATATATACATATCTATTTTTAAATATAAATTAAATAAAAGCATTGTTTATTATCTTAATTTTATGTTCAATTAAATCAAAATTTATACTAAAATATTGATAAAAAAATCCAAAATAATAATAAACTTTTTTTTAAGATATAATTTAAACTTATAAATTTTATTACTGCACATGGTACATGAAAACACCTAGTTTATTGTAATACGTAGCTAGCTAAGCTACGTAACCCAACAAATGAGTAGTTTATTTTGTTGTAAGATTTTTAAAGTTGAAACAAAGACTAACCACAAAACAATACGAATGTCTTCTAAAACAAAATTATAATAGAACTTGATGAACTACGTCTGGACATTCACTTCCTTTGGTCGGGTTTGGGTCGGTCTTATAAGATCCGAAACCTTCGAATCTTAGATATTTAGATCCAATACTGTAATTAGAATTTTCGGTTCGGTTCGGTTCGGTTCAGCTCCTATCGGGTCCTGATCGGTTCAGGTCTTAAATAGTTGGACCCAATAGGATAACTAGAGATTTCCAGTTTGGATTAGGTTCGGTTTCGGATCGGGTTCAGTTCGATTCCTTTCTGGTCCGGCCCCAAAATATACCTAATCACACACAAAATACTTGAAAATATTTAAATACTCAAAGTATGATAAATTTTATCTAAAATCTGATCCTTAGACATGAAAAAAACCCAAAATTTTATCTAATTATCGAAATTATATTTTTAAAAAATCTAATTTTTTACCCGAAATCTAAAAACGTACCCGAAAACTCAAATATGAAATTAAAAAAATACCCATAATACCAAAAAATACCAAAACACCCATATATACCTAATATATACTAGAAATTTTGAGTTTTCGGATACTCTGCTCGGGTCCTTCACAACAAAATCCAATAGGATAAAAAGATCGGTTCCGACCCGAACCAGAGTTTTTCGGGTCGGTTTCGGGTCGGTTTCGGGTCGGGTCATTGGATCCGGAACAAATGCCCAGGTCTAGGATGAACTCAGAAACAACTTTAGCAAAGAAAGGAACTATATTTAGTTTTGAGAAATTACTCAGAATAACTCATAAACTTTTGTATTGACTAGAATAACTCATAAGGCTAACAAAAATAGCAAAACACCCCCTTTCCTTTATTATTCACAAAATTGCCACTGAAATTTATTAATAGAAAAATATTTAATTATTTCCCAGAAAAAAAACTCACTTCGGCGTCAAGAGAGCCGTGGGTCGTGTTCTCCAAAGGCGACAAAGGCAAATCAGGCCCTTCTTTTTCACTTCCATCTCCAACGACTTCTCCGTCACAGCCACCTTCCATTTCATCGTCCGTAAGAAGAAAACCAATTTGTTGGTAATGAACTTCATCGCTTTGATTGTTTGACTCTCGGTCATCTAATTTGTCTTCATCTTGAATTTGATCTTCGTCATTGTATATGTCGAAAATTGGATTACCATGAATATCTCTAAAAACTATTTCTACACTCTCAGCGAACAAATTCACCATGATTCCAGAATCGAGTTTTGATTAAGAAACCAAAACACCAGCTCTGATACCATCAGAAGCTACGGATAACACAAGTAACCTATTGATTCTAAGAATACCTAGGAGACGTTGCCTTCTTGAACTCGTTGAGATCCACAGATCTCAGTGCTTAACAAAAGCTCTTTATAAAAATATCAATACCAATAATCTGAATACAAACTTAAGCCTAAACGGCTATATATAAGAAAACCATAAAATCTTAAAATAATAAAGATAATTATCCATTATTAAAAAATCAAATACTTAAAATAATTAAAATATTCTTTAAATATTCTCTCTCCATCACTGAGTTTGAGTACTGACTCTTACCTTGGCGCAAACTCAGTACATAACATTGTTTATTTGATACATCATTGGGTTCATGTTTCTCCAAACATAAAGATTGCAACAAGTGATTAAAATCACCATGAAAAAGGATAATTTGATCAGGAAGAAAAGAAAAAATGAGAGAGATGATGATTAATATTACGTGTATACGCACACCAATTAACCTAATGTGCACACTACCACAATCGAATGGTATGTCGATGTAGCACTTTAGAATCGAATCCACAGAGACCAACAACTACTCTTTATTTCTATAGGATTAATATCAAGCTAAAACAATGTTGGGGTTTTAAGATTTGTGTATCGTGACAAGCAAGTAACAAGATTAATTAAAGATTTCAGCTGATTAAAATGCTAGCCTAGGGTAGTTTATCAGGTGTTAAACAAGTGTGAGCCAAACAATTATTCAAGTTCAATTAAGAGAAAGTCTAAAACTTGGATCACTCAAATAGAACAGTCCACTGTCGTGGTACTGCTCCATATGCTAATCGATTTTGATACCTAAACTCTTGTTTGGATCAAGACGCGACATCAAGCAATACATATCAAGTCCGATATGTTCACAAAACATCATAATATCTACTTTCGCTGATTATGGATGCAATGCTCATTCATAACAGATCTAGCAAACTATTATACTGTTAATGAACAGGTTAAACCTATGATCTAACATTAAACGACCAGTTTAATACAAGCATTAAGAACAGTTATGAATGAAGACAATCAATGGTTTCACTTATCTATGTTTAACTCACGAATCTAACACCCTAACACCCTAGACTAAGCAAGTGGATTACTTAGCCATGAACAAATAAATTACAGAGACAATAGATGAAGAAAACATGATGAATCAATAAATAAATAAGATAGGTTTCATGAATCTTCTCAAGGTGAGAGAGATGAAGCCTTCTCCCTTTCAAGGTAGCAAATCTTCACAACGGAGTTCTAGGTCTGGTTTCTTCTCCAAAAAAATAGCGTAGAATGTCTAAAAGAATAAGAAAAGATATATTTGCAGGTCTCTGACGGCCCAGGAGAAAAAGGGGAAGCCCTAGGTAAAATCCCGAAATATTTGGAAACTTCCTTAAAAATCTCTACCGCTGGACCATGCACTCGGGGTGTTCTGCGCGATCGGGAACAACCATCAAGACTGTTCTGCATGAAAATCACCAAATTGCACTCTTTTCTGCCTCTTTTGTTCCAGCTGGTCCATCTCCTATCCAATGCAACTCCAGACCTATAATGACTCGAAAATGACTAGGAAGACTCGATAAAGACTTGAAAACTAATTGAAAGGCATATATACAAGATGTCTAAAACACCATATATCAATGATTACTACAAAAAAATTACCTAATTCTAATTTTAATTAACCTAAAAATAAAAGATTCGAAATTAATGTAAACCGGTCGAAATTGAATATTAAATTAAGTTTGGTTTACATAAGCCTAGGTTTCCATCAATAAATCTACCATAACATAAATTAAAAATTCTTCAACCACATAAACAAAAGGGCAATTCTCTCAAATAGTTATTTTTAAGTTTTTGTCACAAAATAGCACTCTAGAAAGACAATGACCAAAGTAGCCCCTTTTTCTGAAATTTTTAATTTTTAATTCTTTTTTTTAATTTGAAACTTTATCTCCAAAATCCCACCTCTTAACTTTAAACCCTAAGTTTAGATTAGTTAACCCTAGAATAAAAATACATTTTTACATTTTAATAATACTTATTTTGGTCATTTTCTTCATTGAAGGCTATTTTTGTGATAAAAAGATAAAAAAAAGACTATCCTAGGGAATTTCTCTAAACAAAAAGTCTACCAACAATTTTAAGTCGGATTCATAAATCTGCCGTAAGAAAATAAGTCGACATAATAAAATGCGTTGACCACAAAAATCGAAAATTTATAACAAATCTGCTACCTCATTCGGCAGGCATATTCTTAAAAATTTGTTTTCTATTCAAATCGGACAATTAACTCTGCCGTAAAAACAAATTTGATGTTTTTAAGAAAGTCTGACACCACTTTAACGGTAGATTTTTTTTATACAAATTTTATAAACATACTTATTATTTGACATATTTATTTTTTTGAGATTAAATCTACTGTCGATCAAAAGTTACGGGTATTTTGGTAATGTTTTTTTGTTATAACAATGGAAAAGGGCAATTTTGATCAGAAAAATATTTTAATAATTTTCAAAAAGTATGAATCATTCTAATAATAACACAACTAATTTGTGTCATTAAACATCCCTTTAGTTTTTTTTTCTAAATATCAACCATGATCTAGATTCTATTTAAGAAATTTCCCTGGCAGAGAAAACATGATCACTGAACTACACGATTTTGTTATTGCTGCTTCTTTCTGTTTATAGGCTGCTGTTAATATCTGAATTAATGTTCTTGTTCTTTACATGTCGTGTCAGATTCTCTGATTAGATTTTACTTAGGCCATTTCCAATCTAACACTAAACTTTATTTTAGTGTGGTTTTCACTTTTCACAAAGAGAGCTTAGCTTACGATTAGATTATATTAAAGAATTTATGTAATATAAAAAAGGTAATTTAAAAAGATTGAATTTAAACACCAAAATGGTGTTTATTTAATCTACGTACTAGATTTCTAATGAATATGTCCAACAATCTTTCATAAATAAATTTTTTAAAAATTCTTCTCTTTTAATAGTATAGATTTGAAATTAATTGAAATTACATTTTGTTATGCTGAATTTTTTTTTAACAAAATTGTATCTTCCATTTTTACACTTCACTCTAAGGTGCGCTTTCAGTTTCAACACGATATATATAACCTTTGCTGAAGAGGAAGCACCTCAAACATTGTCAATCTCTTGCACTAGAAACTTCTTGGAAAGATTCTGCGTCGAAGAATACAATATGGACTCGATGAAACACAACAGTTTCCTCTCTGCTGATCTGTTGCCATCTCTTGGAGCAAGCACAAACCAATCAACCAAGCTTCGTAAACACATAGTTTCTCCTTTCGATCCACGTTTCAGGTGTTTATTACCTTTAGACACTCCTTTTGTATATTTTCCGTTCTGTTTTGCTTTTGTTGTCCTCTTGAATGGTGGCTTAATGTTTGATTCATCAGGGCATGGGAGATGTGGCTAGTCATTCTTGTGATCTATTCAGCTTGGATTTGTCCTTTTGAGTTCGCCTTCATCACCTACAAGAAACATGCGCTTTTCATTGTAGATAACATTGTCAATGGTTTCTTTGCCATTGATATCATTCTTACCTTCTTCGTCGCTAATGTAGACAGCCACTCTTATATTCTAGTCGATAATCCTAAAAAAATAGCTATGAGGTAAGAAAAATTATATTACTCTAGTATGGTTTTGCGTTTTAAAAGTACTCATATTCTCATAACAAGTTATGTTTTTCAGGTACCTTTCTACTTGGTTTGTCTTTGATGTCTGCTCCACAGCTCCGTTTAAGTCATTGAGTCTTCTGTTCAACTACAAGGGAAGCCAAATAGGATTCACAGTTCTTAGCATGCTCAGGCTATGGCGTCTCAGACGAGGTAGCTTACTGTTTGCAAGGTTCATTTTCAATACTAAACCATAAGCAAACCATTTTATTTGAGGTTCATAAGAGTAACGTTTTCAAGAATCTACATGAATCTTAATCTCTCACCCTCATATTTCCATTGCTTCAGACTCGAGAAAGATATCCGCTTCAACTACTTCTGGACACGATGCACAAAACTCATTTTGGTAAGTCCCATAAAGAGAGGAAACTCTTTTTTTCTTTTCATTTGTAACTAGAACTTACCACGTATAGTTTTCTATATCAGGTCACTTTGTTTGCAGTACATTATGCTGGATGCTTCAACTACCTCATTGCAGATCTATATCCTAATCGAAGAAAAACATGGATTGGAGCTGTGTACCCAAATTTCAAGGAAGCAAGCTTATGGAGTAGATATGTGACTTCTATTTACTGGTCCGTTACTACATTAACAACAACAGGATATGGCGACTTACATGCTGAGAATCCAAGAGAGATGTTGTTCAGTGTCTTGTACGTGCTCTTCAACCTCGGTTTCACATCTTACCTGATTGGAAATATGACCAACCTTGTGGTTCACTGGTCTAGCCACACCAAAACCTTTGTAAGTTCACTTTACTTTCTTTGATTTTGAAGGTATAAACAATTTAGTGAAAATATTAATGAAATTTTATGTTTTAACAATTTTGGAGTTCTATGCTTTATATATATCCTCTTATAATTTGAGAGGTCCTAAGCCATTGTTTCAGGACCAACCATCATGGCATCTGCTCTGTTAAACTAATACGAAAATCTGATTATTTTCAATTCAACAGAGAGATACTCTTAGATCTGTTTCAGAGTTTGCATCAAGAAACCAACTCCCACCAAACATACATGACCAGATGTTATCACACATCTCCTTAGATTTCAAATCAGAAGGTCTCAAACAGGAAGAGACACTGAATGGTTTGCGCAAAGCAACTCGGTCAAGCATTGCAAACTATCTCTACCTCCATATTGCTCAGAACGTTTACCTCTTTCAAGGAGTTTCTCATAACTTCCTCTTTCAGTTGGTACAAAAAAATTTCATTTGTCAACTTTTTCTTGTTCATTTCTTTTCTCTAATGTGTCATGTTATATTGTTCCAAAAAAGGTTTCAGATATCGATGCTGAGTACTTCCCACCCAGAGAAGATGTAATTGTACAGAACGAATCTCATACTTATCTTTACATTCTTGTCTCAGGGGCAGTGGTGAGTGACTTAGATTGAAAATCAATAACGTCGTAGGAAAGTTGAAGTTACATTCTAACATTTTTACTCTCTCTCTCTGGTGTGATTGTACAGGAATTTACTGCTTACATTGACGGTGAAAATCAGGTATGCAGACAAAATATTTAACCACTAGATAATCAAGAAAATGGTCAAAAAAGTTGTAATTAACATAATCCTCACATTCATGTAGATACAAGGGAAAGCAGTTGTTGGAGATGCATTTGGAGAGATTGGTGTTTTATGCTATACACCACAACCTTTCACTGTTAGCACAACAGAACTATCTCAAATTCTACGCGTACACAAAAGATCTCTCATCAGTGCTATGAGAGCTCATATTGAAGATGGACGTATCATAATTAACAACCTCTTTATGGTAAGTAAGCAAGATGTCATAAATGGAAATTTAGTGTATTTTAGGTGTTTTCACACAATCCCAACTCATTTTTATATGATGAAATTTTCAGAAACTTAGAGGGCAACAGTCAATAGCAATTGATGCTGCAAAAAAACAACCAGACGTCCTCCTCCAGAAGTGGCTTGGTGGTAGTCTAAAGATATGTGAAGGAGATGCAAGTGATCAAGGAAAAGGACACAAGTATTTACAACTGGATGACTCAGAAAACATTGATTTGGAATTAACCAAATCGATGGATTCAAGAAAAGATGGTTCTAGTGAAACGAAAAGAGGTCAAGAACATAAAATAAAGATAGCGGAAGAGGAAAAACCAAACAAATATATTGATGAGAAAAGTTTCTCTAATGCAGATGTTGCCTCATTTAAATTAACATATCCACATTGCAGATTCAAACCTAGTAAACAAGAACCCGCAAAGCCGGAAGAAAAGAAAGTTACCATCCACTTGAAGTCAGAAGGAAAATATTTGCCAAAGCTGATAATCTTACCTTATTCCAAAGTAGAGCTTCTAAGACTTGCAGGTAAGATAATTTACTTCTTAATGCGAAGTTTCAAGAAATTAACAAGAATTTACAAAAGTAAAGAATTAATAAGAACCCAAAGACTTTTCCAAAAGGAATTTCTAATATTAAATGTGTAATTATGCAGGTGAGAAATTTGGAAAACAAAGCTTCACAGTGGTCACCAATGCGGAAAACGTTGAAATAGATGATGTAGATGTCATTAGAGATGGTGAACATTTGTTTTTTTACTATCAATGAGTACGAAGGTAAAGAGCCTTGATGTGACTTATTATTTACCATTTCCGTAGGCCCGACTATGAGCCCCACTATGAATCCAATCAGAACATGTACCTATCTTTTGACTAATTTTCAAAAATATGTTTTGAACGATCCCTAGAATTTGCAATCTAAATTTAAAACAACCAAAACTAATAATCTAGACACCAAAGTAAAAGAAAACGAATATTTATATCAAGTTTGAAGATCTATTATAATTACCTTGCACTCACGTCTTATTGTTTTTCATCTTTACTCTTTCCAACCAAAACCCTATTAGCCCAAAAAGAGAACCCTCAATGCAATCTTTACTTTGATAGGTATTATCAAAACGATTCCAACAATTCAACGCAGTATGGACCACATATTTGACAGATCGGTCGAGAATTGTTGTTGGATCCTTCAGATTGGGTTCATCTGGAAGAATTAACTTGTTGAAAGAACTTTTGTCCGCGTGTGGAAAACCCAATACGACCTCTGCTTCCAAGTTCCAACTCGTAAGTAAGTACCGACGTCCTCTGTTTCCTTTATTTGTGTAAACGGTCTTTTGTAATTGAAAAGCAGTACATCGGATGGAACGTCATATGACTGTAATTGGGTAGCCTAACCGGAAGTGTTCCATCCTTAAAAAAAAACCCAAACTCTTAAACTTCTTGTTTTTTCTTTGGGCTTCTAAAGATTAACATTGAACTTCTCCTTTTGGACTCTAGTAAACCCTACTCTCTTTTTCAACCGGAATATAATTTGACGAAACATAAACTTCTCAAAAGCTTCATTGATGTCTCTCATCCTCACGTTTGTCTTCCTCATCTCACCATCATCATCTTCGAATCAAGAATACCCACACTAAGGAAATGGCGACGAATCACCAGTTCACGACATCAAAGCTGATCCTGAAATTTTTGAAGAAACTATAAAATATACTATTTTTAATAATTTGGGAGTTTATGTTTATATAAATTGTCTCTTAAATTTTAGGAGCTCTACACTAATGGTTTACTTGACCCTCACTCTTGCAGTTCAGAACCGTGAGTATAATCTCTTGTTTCATGGCTTTCCCTTCTTAGAACATCTCCTACATTTTATATTTTATTTCAAAATGTTGTGGAAAATGGAGTAATCAACAAATATATTAGAAGTATTATTCCATTATGATTTATAGGTTTGCGTTTTGCTTTTCCAATGCATAGATTTTCATTATGGGTTATGTATTAAATTTAAGTATTATATTTAAATATCTAATTATATATAAATGAAATTAACTATGTGATATAGCTATGCCGCAAGAGTTTGTCGATTCTATTTCTATGCGTAAGGGTCGAAGTAACACATAGCTTACATGTGCGACTAGCCGCCAATATAAGTTTCTATTTTCTTGAACAATAAACTGTTTTTGTTTATTGACTATTATTTTAGGATATCCATATGTATAATTTACACGATAACGAGAACAACAAAAGTATATCTATATATATTATTATTTTTTACAAAGGTATATATATAATTTAACTATTTACCGAAATTTGATTGAAATGTTAAACTGAATATGGAATTATATCTTAGATATTTTTTTTTTTGTTTTGCATAACTATCCTAACCATGTTATATCTTCTCGAAAACTTCCCCTCTAAAACAGTCTAACCCCAATCATCGCCAATATCAAAATTTTCCAATACTTCAAGGTTGACTTTGCCTGTAAAAAGAAACAAAATTGAATTCGTTATTACACATATAGTGCTTCCAGAATCATCTATTCTCGCTGTAACCCCAATCTTTATGGATTTAAAAAACAAACCATACTAATTGCTTTGTACCTTAGTGGCAGAAGATGAATATGTGGCAGACTTTGAAGTCGCAGTTGTAGTACTAGTAGACGTCGTGGAGAATCCCAAATCGTAAGCCAATGATCCATCTGGTTGAAATATTCCATAATTCTTCTCCGAAATAGGACCAGGTTTCATATCCTCATTGAACAATGCGAATATATAAACCTCTAGCCTGGAACTCCGTCTGGCCGGAGTCCCTTCTCCGGCGAACTGTCTCATCATAAGATTCCTTATATACGTGGCAGCATTCAAAGGAGACGCTCCAATCTCTCCAACATCTCCTTTGGAAGGCCAACCTGTTTCCGCAACCCTAACTTCTATGTTACGGTACCCTAATTTGGCAGCAGCGAAAGCAACGGCATCTACTTGAGCATACATCATGTTGTCATAGTGTAGTCCTGTGTTGGGATCGGTCATGCCGATGTTACGATTGAATAGAACGTAGTCGATAGGGATTGTGTTAGGGTTATCTTTGTAGGCGAAGTAAGGGTAAGCATTGATCCAAAAAGGAGATCGCGTGGCTTCCAAGAATCGTAGAAATTGTTGCATCACGGAGGTAACCTCCGGCTTGAAACTTCCGGCTGATGGAGGATAAGATTCGGCTAGGACGGCGAGAGAGCTTGGAGACGAGACTTGAATATATATGTCTAAACCTAACTGGAACAAGGCTTTGTGGATGTTGATAATTGCTGGCATCATGTATCTATTACAAACCACAAAGACAAAATAAAATCAAAATAGTATTATTGTATAAAAACTATAACACAGTACTGTAAAATGGTATGTAAAGGACTAACTCTGAATGTAACTAATTAGATTGAGATGTAATGATTATTTGTTACCTGATTAAACTAGAGTCTTCGTCGGTGAAAAGCTCGTTTCCCACCATGATTCCGGTGATACTTGTGGCCGGAATATAGGGTTTGATGTGGGAGTTCACCCACTGGAGAGCTTGTTGAGGATCTTGTAACAACGTTAAGACCTGATTTTCGATGGTGACGATGATCTCTATGTTTGAATTTGCAAAGGAACTAAGAATTTGAGGATTTGTGTCGTATATTCTTGTTTTGTTGATCCTTAGAGATCTCAAGAGGTTTATAACTTTATCAGGTGAAGGCAAATTGTCACCAACTTGTCCGTAATTGATGCCAAGAGATGCAACACTTTGTAGTATATTCCCTGAATTTATTTTCAATAGAAGGATTGTAAATTATAGAAATTACATGCAAAATCTATTATACTAAACAAATATTGAAAATCAGTAGGTTTCAAAAGTGTTATTAAGAGCATCTCTATTAGACTATTACTAAGATGCTCAAACCAATAAAAATATTATCTTTATATAATTTAAATAAATAACTATTTTAAAAATAATTATATTTTATTTTAAAAAGGAATTAAACCAGTCACATGGTGCCAATGGTTGAAAAGACTTTCATAATATTTTTCGATTGTTAAAATTTTTTCTCATAATTTATTTTATTTTTTCACGGATATGCTCCCTCAAATATAAGTAATGGAGATGCTCTAAATTTTATAATAATGTATGACACTAAATCATTATCGTAAAATTCGGCGTAACTTGACAAATTTTAAAATCTCATATGAAAATATAAATAACTTGATTATCAAAAAAAAATAATATAAATAACTATGAAAAAACTAAATCACCTGAGAATACTAGAGAAATCAGGAGAAAAACATTAATGAGATTAGGAAGTCTCGTGAGTGTTCTTGATGTCATGTTGAGGAGAGAGAGAGATTGTGAATCTTTTCGGTTTTAAGAAAGTGTTTAAGGAATATATATAGACTACACAAGAAGCCAGCCAAGTTGAAAAATACTTTTCTTTGCTTGTTTGTTTTTTGTTTTCTCTGTGGTTTTATCTCTAATTTATTTTGTAACAGGAAATGTTTAGTTCTGAAGGTTTTGATTTTTTAATGGTTTTAGCTGTTTTGCTTTGCCTTCCCTATATCACTTTTCACATTTGTGCCTTTTTATCCATTGAGGGCTTTCTATAGACCAGAACGTCGGATTTCTTATTATATATATATATATATATATATCTATATATATATATATATATATATATATATATATATATGTATATATGTATATATTAGGTTTCAAAATCTTTATGCGTGTAAATCTTGTCGTTCAAAATTTATGCAGCTTCATGACGATGAAATTTGCATGCACATGTAGGGTAATACGTTAGTGTGTGTTTTGTTTAGATATTCTACAAGTTGTGCTAGCGATTGCTTTGATGAGAAAGTGAGAACTGTATATTAAATTAACAAGAAAAAATGGAAAATAAGAATCGGATACACATAAGAGGACGAAGTAGAAGTTTGCAAATATATCCCCTTTTTATTAAAATAGGAGCATCCTTAGAAACTAACCTTACCTTCATTGTGTTATTAATCAAAATATCATTTTCTACGTATCATGACAAGAATTATTTTCACACATTTTAACTAAAAGTCTTCTTTTCACTAACATAATTACATGTATTGCCAATGTTATAGACAGTGCCGGCCTTGGAGGGAAGCGGAGGAAGCTTGTGCTTCCGGCCGCAGTGAGATTATCTTAATTAGCGGCCACAAATTTAACAAAAGTTCTCAACAGCACTAGTGGTTGCGAAGCTCTTATGTAGACAAGAGGGAGTGAGTTCGATTCTTCTTCTATGGTTTTTTAAAAAATATTAGAATCAATTAATTTATAGGCCACTTTTTTAATATTTGCTTCTGGTCTCATAAATACTGAGACCGGCTCTGGTTATAGACCAACTTTAGTAGACATTTGTAATAGTTAATATTTTGACATTATAATAACTATATGTAAATTAAATTATTTTTCTTTCTCTTGATGAATTTGCGTGATCCAATGTATGTAAAGTAAGTTGAAAGAGGAAATCTTCTTATTTACAACAAATTGCGTGATCAGTAGGATATATGGTGTGTTAAGGAAATTTGGATGATAATCTTGGAGCGCAAGTTTTGGTAAATTAATTCGTGAATATTTGTTATAATTATTAAGATACAATTTCATGATATGAAATCTATTTCTACTCATCGTGTATATAAATAAGTTGCCTTTGAACACATCTATTCGTCACAATCTTCTCCTCATTGTTTACTGATTTTGTTAAATAACTATGTTTACTTTCATAAGCTGATATCTTTTCTTATTTCTCTTAATAAGATCGCAAACAAAGAGTTATGAAGACACTTTTCACAACAATTGTGACTTTTTGAGTTTTATTTATTTATTTGATTACTTAGTATTTGTTCCTTTCATATTTATTATTCTATCAACTATGTTTCGTTTTATCTTATATTCATAATTTATGTTATGAAAGCAAATTTTTTTGCCTAGGTTTTGTTTTTGCTTTAATTCATAACTAATTTTATATAAGTTTTTGCTTACTCTTATAGATTCACTTTCATGATCTATATTTCAATTACATATAACCAATAACATAAGTTTTTTTTTAAAAAAACTTACTTTATATAGATATACACAATTTCGTTCATTCGTTCATTAATATTGTGACTACGACTTTTATAATTCTAATACCTATAAATGAAAAATTATAATTTTTCGGTCTATTCACTCCGTGCAGAGTGAAGGTTATCACCTAGTTATAAAGTAATCCGAGAAAAAGCTAGTGTAAATAAGCATATCACAAGCAATAGCTATTAATTACCAAACATGGTAGTTCAAAAAAAAAATATACCAAACATGCTAACTTAAAGTTACCAATCCCCTATATATTAAAAGAGAAGCATTACAACATATTTTTATAATCACATGTCATCACCACAATAATTTTTAGAATCCTTAGAAAAATATGTTGGTCCATATAAATATATAATAAGCTTTTTATTAAACTAACCATAAACTAATCAGAAAATATTCTTCATTGTTTTCTTAAATAAAAATCACGTAGTTACCTAATGTGGCTAAAGTATATATGACAATTAATAATTTTGAATAATAAAGATTTGATAAAAATTACTCTATTCTCTATCATTTTAAAATTTTTAACTAATTAAAATAAATTAAACAACCAAGTTAACTATATAATAAAAAAATTAGATTTTCTTGTATATGCTATATTTTTAATTTTAAAAAACAAATATAAATGACTAAAGTTGTTGAAAACTCACATTGAAATTTTTGTGATCCATGGTTTAAAATTTATGTTATAACAAGATACAAATGATTATTAAATTACAGAAGTATGAAGTCTCATTTAATAAATATTATATATATGTATATTAATATTTTTTAAAAATAAATTATATACCATATAAAATACATAAGTATTTTAATTTCGAATTTGCTTTGAATTTTTTTGATAAACATTTTGAACAATTATTGACAACTTAATATTTAGATTTTAAAATTTGCATTGAATGTTTTTAAAATTATAAATTACTAAAACTATTAAACATCCCATAATATTTTTATTGTTATCATTTATTTAAAAATTTTGTTATAAAGAAATACAACGATCAAAAATAATATGAGTATAAAATATTTTTTAGCAGATGTCAATATTAAAAATGTACTTTATATATATATGTTAATATCATGTAAACTTAAGTTTATAACATATAAAATAGAAAAAGTGTTTGTCTCGATTAATAAAATTTATTTAAGTATTTGTACCAATTTAATTACATACGTAATAATTACTAAATATTTTATTATTCAATATATATTTATTATTTCATAATATGTAAAAAATATATAATACTTAATTTATATATAATATTCATCCTGCCCAAAGGGCGGGTCTTAACCTAGTTATCTATATTATTTATAATTTCGTTCAAACTACTCTAGGAACATTTTTCTAGGTTATTTGCCCCAGAAAATCATGGAAGGACCACACATACAAGGTGTATGATACACCCATATATATATTATTTTTTATTTTTCTAAAATCCCATTTATTTTGTTGCAACGATCTATATATATTGTAAAAATCATGGAAGGACCACAACATACACCCATTTTTTTTTTTTTTTTTTTTGCTAAAAAGCCATATATTTTGTTGCAACAATCTATATATATTGTAAAAATAGGTTTTGTTAAGATGAGTTCAAAGTTATGTTTCCATCGAAGTTTAAAACTATCATTAAAGAAGAACAAAATGAGACCAAAAATAATACTTGAACTTGAATCGTTTCTCAAAAAAAAAAAACTTGAATGAGACGAAATAAAAATGTTCTACGAATTAAGGGACAAAATTAGTTTTTCCAGTATAATGATTCAGACAAGAATATACGAATTAAGACCCAGCATGACTACTATACCTGTTGGTTTGCGTCACATTTAATCTGGTTAATTAACACGATCACATAACAAATAAAAGTTGATTGGGTTTCGGTTTTAAAACAATGGTTTGGTTTAGTGCGGTTTAGAATCGTTAGATGTCCTGTCCACTCTTGATTTCTCAATATACAATCTAAAAGTGGAAAGTTCACAGAATTTAGGGCCATTCCGATAATTCTGCCTAAATAAAAGGTATCATCGGTCGACTAAAACACGTGAAGATATATAAACTCATTAGCCTCCCCAATATTTAACTCCTTTGACGAATATGGAGATAAGGTTTCCAAATGTTACAAAAACCACCCTTCCTCTTTATCTCGGACGACAATGATCACAACAATCTCCGGTACACGAGCTTGAAAGATGTGATCTCGAGTTCTGATGGCTTTGGTTCGTTCTTTTGTCACTCTGTTCCTTCGCAAGACGGTGTTCTCTTGTCGGAAATGGATTCTTCAAACATTGCCATTAGAAACGCGCTAGTGAAAAGAGCAGCTTCGATGTATCTTCAATCTTCTATGATCGTATCAGCTCCGGACACGAACTGGTTTCAGAGATTCTGTCTGAAAGCCAAGCATGCGGTTGAATGTCTCAGACCAGTTTACCGGATTTTTTCTTGGTCTAGTTAAAGAGATGTGTTTTAGAAAGGGTGATTCCGGTTTGTAAATGTGTAAATACTGTATGATATATAATATAGATAATCAAATAAAATTTCAAAGCCTTTTTTTCACATCAATCTAAAATATGAGAGAAACGATCTATAAACATCATTATACCATCGTAGAATTAAGCATCATACAATAATTAACGTTTTTTATTAGCTCGTTTGGAAGAAGACCACAACGTTTCTTTTCTCAGATCTTCTGGAGCTTTTGTGTCCACAAACGGCTGCAAAAAAAAAGAGCAAATTCGAAAATAATGTTACAACACCAGCAGGACCGATAATTCATATGTTATTAAATACTTAAAATGTGGAGGCCAAGGTGGGATGTCTCATTCAACTATACTCAGACCGGCCTTGAACACCAGTCTCAGCCTAAGCACAGTTTGTTTTGCTATTGGGTTTCACCGATGTTAATTCCAGCTAGAAAAGTGTTTTGATTAGTTCATTAATCCATTAGCCTAATGCTTTGATTCGTGCTTTAGTGTCCCCTTCACAATGAATGCAGATTGTGAAAATAACTAGACAACATTCATGAATCTTTCATTCGAAACTAAGAATCAGAATGGATGTTTAGATCAATTAACTGAATCTCTAATCTCTCAATTAGTTAAAATGTGTGAAGCTGATTTGATGTTGCAGAAGAAAGGTGGGGGGAGATTAGAGAATTACTTCGACTAGGATAGAATTTTGCCGGTGGAGTAGGCATTTCTTGCGGCGGATCTTCGGGATTGATTTAAGATTTCTTCCGCCATTGATGGAATTTCAGGTTTCTTTTCCACACAACTGCTGATCACTTACCATTCGTTTTTTCCTTTCTTCTAGACACCGTTCCTTTCTTCTAGACACCGTTTATTTCTATTTTTCACTGTGGTTTAAATTATTTTAATAAGGCGTATTTGTTTAATTTGAAAACTATAATTTATAACATCTTTTTAATTTACTCATAGTTTAAACCAAAATATCAGTGTCTCTTTTTCGACAAAATCAGAATACAATAGAATTTCTATAAATTAATAATGTTGGGATTTTGAAATTTTATTAATTTATAGAGATATTAATTTATAAAAGTTTCCTTATTTAGATTTTTTATTTTAAGATATATATATTCTAAGATAAAAAACTATTTGATTTTGGTGTATAGACATTAATTGTTATTTTATGAAATATGAGATTTATATTATTTGGTGTATATAATATATATTGCATAGAACTTAAATGTAGTTTTAGATATAATATTACTAAATCTCATCAAAAATATATTAAGTGTTAAGTAAATATAAAGATACTTCCATTGTGAATATAAAACAAACAATATAATAATAAATTTTTACTTATATAACATATTTATACATATAAATTATTAATTTATAATTTTAATGGGATCATATATTTACATAGAATTTTTTTAAAAATATTATCTTATTATTTTATCGATTTTTGTCAAATTTTAAACCGGCTCAAATTGGGACCAACGAAATTTATTAATTTATAGAGATCATTAATTTATCGAGTATTAATGTACGGAAGTTCTATTGATATCATAAGTATTTTACAAGATACAAACACAATCTTACTACAACCAGGGGCGGACCTACTTGAAGAGGTGTAGGGTCACCTGACACCACAAAAAAAATGATAAAAAGTTTGTTTTGTATGAAAAACAGTAAAGATTAAGCAGCGGAATTGGTAAAGTATGGAGTATGACTCCACATAAACCAGGGTTTGATTCCCACCTGTGACCTTTTAATTGTTTTTGACACCAGTCTCATTCATTTCTGGGTCCGCCACTGACTACAACTATTGATTCAAATGTAGGAAACTGAAAACAATTTGGATGGAACAGTGGAGAATAATTATGCTTTCCTAAAAAAGCCTAATAGGCTAACAGGTAAAATCTAAAAAGCGTATGATCTAATTCACTAAACTTGGATATAACTTTTTAATATTACGAATTATATAATATACACACATCAAATTTATGTCATTTTAAGAAAAACTATCACATATCACCATATAACGGATTGCACTGTAAAATTTATATAATAAGACTCAATAACTAGATTTTGTTGTTAAAAACCACCTAAAATAGTACAACTTGATTATTTGGGGGCATGTATATTAGTATATAACTGTTTTTTTTTTACTTTCTAAAACATCTTCTAAATTTAGAAAATATGTTATTTAGAGATTAGCATGCCATTGTCTTGACTCTTGATATTTTTTGATACTGACATTTTCCGTATTTATTATATAACTGTATGAAATTTGTTAAAAAATTGTAAACAAAATCTTCTAATCTTCTCTATATAAAAAAAAACATGCCCGTGTTCCCATCCAGTAGTAATAAAACAACCCAATCTTTCATACAAACACCTTATAATCTTCTTGTTCTCTGCCCATTTCAAGACAAGTAAAACCCTTATCTTTCGTAACAAAACTCTTAAAAGACTGCATCATGGCGAATGAAGTGACGTTTATTCAAACATGGGGAGAGGTAGCACCTTCACTATTTCATCGGATTCAACAAGGAAGATTATCGAGGAGCATTTCGCAGCCTAAGTTGGAAACTATTTTTGAAGAAAGTTTTGATAGTTTTGCAGTTCAGGCGCCAAAACGGATTGTAATTTTTCTTTCTGTATTACTCTCAGTGATTTTGTACTTCGTGATGTACGTACAAGGCTATCAAAGACTATCATTTGCTTCTTTAACCTGTAATTTGGATGTATTGTGAATAACAAAATATCTCCATGATTTTCAATGGAGGAGTTAGAACTTGAAAAAGCCTGATTTGTTTACTAGAGAACTTGTTTTGTATAGGTCAAAAAAACGTTATAACAATTTCTGAAGAATAATATCTGAAACATTACCACCATGAACTGCAACAGAGGCATAAGATGTTTTTTAATCACTAAGCATGAGATTATATATAGAAAAGTCTTCTGCTTATACATTTACCACACAACGAAAAAGGCTCTTCTGATTTTACACAAGTTACATTGAAATGCTTATACATATATGTAAATATTTTCAAGAAAATCGAACAACACGATCATGTCTATACAACAAAACACAAGAAACGGCCGATATGATCGCCGGAACGAGGAGAAAAAGACGGTGTCCTTGTCCCACCACAACTTTAGAAGAATATTCTTGATAATTTAAATCATCAAACCTTTCTTCGAAAATGGTCTCTAGCGTCGGAGACATCGAACATCTCCGGCGAGAAATCATCGGAGCGGTACCATCTCAGCTCTAGTTAAAAAGCTTCTTCTTCCTAGTTCTGATATAACCATGATAGCTCGATCTTTTCAACTTTTTCTTCTTATTCTTGATTTTTTTTGAAGAGAAAGTCGTGATGAAAGTATCTGGATTCTAATTATTCTCGATCTGAATTATTGGTATATATATAGAGTCTAATGCACGGCAACAATTTTTTTTAGAAAACACGGTTTTTATTTGTTGAGAAAAAAATTGAGAAAAGAAAACAGGTGTGGATCAACGGCTGTCTCTGGTTCAAATTAAGCTAGTGGTATGTGATACTACACACGTACGTACTCTTTTGAAATCGACAAAATTAGATATTGTAAAATAACGACAAAGTTTCCTCCATTATTTAGTGATGCATCGAAACAAACAACACACAAAAATAAACACAACAACAAGATTTTAAAAATTGATCGAGTTTAATTTCATATACGGACAACCAATGATTCTAACTTTATTTTATTGGGTTAGGTGTTCATAAAAAGCTTAATGGTGAGAATTAGGTCAGAGAGTTGTAAGATCTTAGCTCTAGCTCTGATACCATGAAATATATTATGAAAGCGTGTGTTTATTGATACAATAGGCTGAGTATATATACAACGTAAGAATATCCTATGCTAGCTAGGTAAAGGTTATCTAGTCCCATAACAATAGGGAAACCATATTATCATGTTTATCCCTTTAATTTTCGAACTAGACATTTAATATACATTTAAAAAGCTTGATTATGGATAAAATTATATCAATTCGAAAACGACTGGATATATATCCACTTCCTAAATTCAAAACATAATTATTTTTTAAAGATAATAGTATACATAAGTTGAATATATATATATAGTTTTATAACTTTATATCATTCATTCACATGTTAGCTATAAATATCATAATATTGTCGGTATGATATTTATTATTTTCTTAAACCTTTCAATTTTTTTTATCATAAACATATAAAGATATCATTTTCAAAAGGTATTAATAGACAAATAAAATAATTTCTCAAAATAATCTCACAGCTTGAATTACGGAGAATACGACACGAGAAGAAATTTCGGAGAACTGTACGAATAGTTGAACTAGTTCTTTGTATCTATCGCATTTTTGGTTTGGCAAGTCTTGTCTGTTTAGATGTATCTCTACTTGGACGAGAGACACACGAGATATCTTATATTATTAAAATTCAAGTATTTTGGAAACATAGATTACAATTTTTTAAAAAAATTATTTGGAAACATGGATCTATATTATTAAAACTCAAGTATAAATTAAGTTTGTTTGGAAACATAGATTACAATTAAAAAAAAATTGTTTAGAAACATATATTGCACTTTAAAAAAAAAAGTTTGTTTGGAAACATAGATTGCAGTTTTAAGAAAAAGTTATTTATTTGGAAACATAGATTGCACTTATAAAAAAAAATTAGTTTGGAAACATAGATATCACTATATTAAGAAAAAAAGTAATGGACTTATATTTTTAAGAAAAATTGGATGTCCATTATATTACGAGAAAATATCTATCTGGTACCTAATCGGGTTCGGTTCAGGTCTGTTTGGGTTTTGGGATCAAAGATTTCAGCCCCATTCGAATATTTCTAAATTTCAGTTTGGGTTCACTTCGGATTTTCGCGGATTCGATTTGAGTTCGGTGTTAACCCATTTAAATTACTTTAAAATTCATTATATATTTTAAATATCTCATAAACTATAAACAAAATAATATATTAAATATAAATTTGAATAACACATGTGAGAATACATAAACTTAACATATAAATTAGTTTAGTTCAAATATTTGGATAGAGAATCAATAATTACTTTAAGTATTTTTGGTGTTTTAAGTATACTTTTACTATTTTAGATATTTACTATTGATTATTATATTTTTAAGTATTTAAACCAGCTTAAGAGTATCATATATATTCTCGATGTTTTTATATACATTAAAATCTAAAAATAATTAATATATATCAGTATATAAATCTATTTGAGATACATTCGGGTACCCGAAATACTCCGGTTCTGATCGGATTCGTTTTCTCCAAAAATTTAAATTTTGAATAATTCAGATATTTAATCAATTTCGGTTCGGGTTTGGTACTACCTTTTCAGATCGGGATCGGTTCGGTTCTTCAAATTCGGTAATTTTGTCCATCTCTTCTATTTTATTAACATGAAAAACAAATAGAAACTTTGAAAAAATACATTTGTACATACGCGAGGGTCAAAATCTAATTTCCAATTAAAGTTTGGGTACAATCAATATATCTTCTACAACTTGCAGAAGTTTTTTCTTCGGATTCTATTTCTACATAAAATATAACTCTTTATTTCTTTTCAACTTTAAACAAATTACTCTTTTGATTCTCCAAAAGAAGCCTAAAAAAAGCTGAACTTCTCGATACATTTCATCATGTGGCTAGGCAAATATGAATTTATTACTTAGTATTCATTTGAATATTCGGAGAGAAAATTTATCCATGGACTGTACTTTCTTTTAGAAATTAGCCTAAACCATTCTTTAAATCCTAAATATGTCCAGATTGTAAATTAAAAAAAACCAAAAATATCTTTAAAGGGTAACACAAATTTATTTCTAAAATTTCAATTAGAATTCACAAAATTCTTTACTTTTTGTGGATAAGAAGATCAATTATACAGTTCACGGTTTGTTTGTTTAGATTTACTTTTCTGGTAAATAAATATAGAAAACATTTTTTACCTCAAAAATCCTCTGGTTAAGGCGAAATAAGAAAATCCGGTTGAAATTCGATATAATACAAGTTATAAGTAAATTTAAAATAGAGCTTCTGTCACCAATTCAGGCTCGTTCAATGTGGTTGAGTGACTTGAGTCTTCCAAGAGTTACATCTCCCACCAGGCTTCGATAAATATTGGTACCAACTTCCGAGCATTAAGTCTCGAGACCCTTCCCAGTACAGTCTGGTGTTTCTGGGCCGGGGGTGACTCCGCGCGGCTTCTTCTTCCACATGTGCACATGTGACATGTGGAAATATATATTCCCAGTTCATTCTGGTGAATCAACACTGTCTCAACCATTTCTGAGGCCCAAATGAGGTAATCTAAATTACCTCTCTTTTTGTGTCTATTTATCATGTGAAAGCTCTTCTTGACAGATCTTGTCTCTTACTTTCAAGTTTCTTTATGTCTCTATGATCTTATGATGATTTATGGACGCGACCAATATAACAGATTAACAGAGAACCAAGAACTTGGGTTATTCTCCAGGAAACAGAGACTTGGAAGCCTGAGAACCAAGACCATCTACATACGATCTTTCGATTGCGCTAATATTCATTTTGTGTTAGGATTCAGATGATTTTCTTTTTCGACTATTGTGTTCTGCAGATTCTCCGGTAAGGTGGAGCCGTGGAGCTATATAGAGGTATTGCATTGTGACTCGTTGTGTTCGATTAAATTGGGCTTATTAGGAGCTTAATGGGTCTTCATATTACTTCTCTTCTCTAGTAGGAGAAAATATATAAAATCATATGTTTAGCATAATTTATTTTACTATCGTTTAAATATATATGTTGAGAAAAAGATAGCAAAAATTTATAGAAATTCAAATTTTATAAAAAATTTCATTAATTTCATAATAATAATTATAATAATATATAATATTAATTCAGTTTTTATTTATAAAACAAAAATAAAAATTCTATGTATTTAAATAAATTTTAAAATTATAATTTATTCTGTTAAAATAGAAACACTACATGAAACTATATCATGAAATCATATTAGATTAAGATAATTTAAGACTCCTACCAACACATTACATGCTACTCAGAGCATCTCCAACTCAATTACTCATGATACTAGAAATTTATAAAATACTATTTTTAATATTTTTGACTGTCTTGCTTCTTGTTTCCATAGGATCACAAAGAATTCGATCTTATTTGACTCTAATAAATAAGAACTCTATAAATTAGTAATACTGAGACTATAATATTTTATTAGTTTACAAAAATCATTTTAGATACATTTTTAGATTTTTTAAAAATAGGAAAATAGTTCATTTTAGAGTGTATATTAATTAAACTTTGTAAATTAAATTTTATATTATTTTATTATTTAATATACTGTATATAAGAATACTTTGAAGTGTTACTATAAATAGAGAAAGAATTCATTGTGAATATAAAACAAACAACACAATGTTTTGTTTATACTTATTACATGTCTATAAATTATTAATTTATAGTGTCTATAAATTATTAACTTATAATTTAATAGGTCGATATATTTACATAGACTTTCTTTAAATATATTATTTGATTATTTATTGGTTTATGTCATATCCTCCATTCAATTCAGAACCGATGCATTTGTTTTAATGTTTTTGTAATTATTTTTGGCATTTGTAATTCATCTGTTTTTTTAATTATTTTGGACCTTTTGTAATTTTCTATTTGGTTTTATGTTCTTCTTTTCTGCACCTTTAAAAAAAATATTTAATAAAAAAAAAATTTTATAAAAATAAACCAATAAAATTTATTAGTTTACCGAATTTAATTCATCGGATATTTGTTTATAGAATTTCTACAATAGTTTGATATTGGAAGGAATTGATAACTAAAACTATGTGATACTTACCATATTTTCAATTAAAGTTTGGCTACAGTTAATATAATATTTTTATAATTTTATAATTATTTTCTTTTCATTAAATTTCTACAGAAAGAATAAAATATTTTTTCAACTTCAAACAAATTTATCATTTGATCCCTAAAAGAAGCAAAAAAATATTTAAAGATAAAATTTAAGAAACTAAATAAAAATTTGCAAAAAATTTTATTTTATGTATTGAATACAGCTCCGATTTTATGTATTTAATTTCAGAAAAGAAATGTGGCCCATTACAAGCCCGGTCGCGTCAGGATAGCCACCTACCAAACCTTCAAGACGATCTGACACACTAATCGAGTGTCACAAAGGAGAAGAGACCCATTCCCTACGATGGCGCCAAACATAGGTATCAACTGCTCCGTCGATCACTGTTTCAAGTCAGACAGTAATGAGGAAGTCGAGCAGTTTCCACGCAACGAAGCATCTATAAAAGAAGAGGAAGCTATGAGAAAAAACATACACAGAAAAAGAGAGAGAGATAGAGAGAGAACTAGATTTGACGGCGAGTTAGTATTTATAACGACGAGTTCATTATCCTTTGTATCTCCTTTCGGTCTTTAGCTTACACTTCATATTAACGAAATCTTTGGCACTTAAATCTCTTAGATTACTTGATTAGAAACGTTATAACGTCCCTCTTATCGGATTTAGGATTCAACTTTATGCGGATAAGAAAATCAATTATATAACGCGCGGTGTGTTTG
This sequence comes from Brassica rapa, assembly GCF_000309985.2. Classification (NCBI taxonomy): domain Eukaryota; kingdom Viridiplantae; phylum Streptophyta; class Magnoliopsida; order Brassicales; family Brassicaceae; genus Brassica; species Brassica rapa. Next base: position 11,109,571 of record NC_024802.2, read on the forward strand.
TTTAATATATTTTTTGTGAAATAAAAGAAAATTTATATGACATTTTTTACCTCTAGAATTTTCGGGTTAAGGCAAAATAATAAGCCAACCCATTCTAAACCGAGAAAAGCAGTTATCGTTGAATATAAGGTATAAGTAAATACAACTAATGCCACCAATTCGAGCCCGTTCAAAGTGGTAGAGTCTCACTTGAGTAACAACTCCCACCAGGGTTCGATACCATATTGGTACCCAACTTCCGAGCAATAAGTCTCGTGATCCTTCCCAGTATAATCTGGTGATTCTGCGCCGGAGTTATCTCTGTGCGGCTTCTTCTTTATCATATGGAAAGATTTATTCCCAGAACTTTCTGGTGACCGTGTCCCAACCATTGTTGAGGCCCCAAATGAGGTAATCTAAATTACCTCTCTTTTTTATTTTATTTTGTTCAGTTATGCATATTCAAAATCAATAAATGTTATTTGTAGCATAAATTATTTCTAAATAACTTGAGTACATCTCTGTTAGAAGCGTCCTTGTAATGTAAAGAGATCATTAAAGAAAGAATCAAACAAATTACAAATAAGTAAACATGTTGCTGGTATCATTTATTACCAGGAACTGGAAAACCAATACCATTGCGTGTTGTAGGAAATGTTGCGAACAACATACTACAAAACACCCCAACGCCTACCGGCAACGCCGTGAGAAACTCCAACTCTTCCGCTGACGGTGCCGGATAAAAACAGTTCACCGTATTCCGATCGAATAAAACCACCGCACCAAACACCAAAAACGACATGAATGCATGAGCAAAATCTATAAACCTTAGTTTATAGTTTTTAGCTAACTCTTGAGGAAGCGTTGCGGATCCATCAATGATCCAAAACCCATGGATTGTTGCAAATCCGTAGCAAAATGTACCGTTTTTGTCTTTGTAAGAATCTGTGAAGCTAAGTATGAAGCAAGAGAATCCACATATCGCCACTAGGCTTGATGTCATGATCTTGCAAGCTAAATCGCATTGACCACCGTTTGAAAAAATTGGAGATAAGAGCTGAAACGCGAGAACAGTTCCTGTTGGTAAGAGATTAGCTAAATGGGCTGTGGTTTGAAATGTTTGTCCTATTGCCTTTTGTATCCATGTTGTTCTTTCTACATCGGGAAAGCCTTTGTTTTCTTCTAGAAGTGGCTTTTCGATATCTTCTTTAGTACTTAGTTGATGATCTTCAACAACTTTGATCTCCATATCTTCAAAACTTTTTGCTTTTCTAATTCTCTATGTTTTTCTTTGGCCTTGGGAAATGATTTTCTGATGGAAAAAGGAATAATGATGAAATTTAAGTTCGTAGAGGATATATAAGAGAGGTGCGAGAAGCTACTTTGCAATTTTTTCTTATGCCTTGCAAGTAACATTTGAGACTTAACAAAGTCTTCGTTTAATAAGTGAAGTATGTTTATCTGGCACAACCTTTTTTATTTAAGATGAGATTAGTATTCGTGTTTTAGATAAACTTTTAGTATTCTGATACGTGTATTTGAATATAATATTTTGAGTTTCCATGGAGCTTCCTGACATGTGTGATGATTACAACTATCGCATTAACAATCCTCCATGTTGTTTCTAAATCTTTTATATCTTTTCATGTTTAGATTAATTGATTTCATAAAATCATAGTGGGATTCTTAGTTGGACTGTGTCAAATGTCAATTAGGCGAGCGTCGTATAGTAATATATATTCTACAGTTTATATTAATAACTTCGATCATGATCATATTTGCTTGTGTGACTTGAGAATCTTTCGAGTATCTCGTAATGTCTTTTAATAACACTGATAGTTAACATCGTGGAGGTCAAGTAAGGTCTAGCCGTCTGGGTAACAAAATTTAGATAAATTATTACTCGGTTAAAACTGTTTGGTAACGCAAAGTGCTTAACTCCCTGTAGAAACAAATAAATTATTAGATAACTGTTGTGCATAGTTTATAACTAACGCAGATTACGAAAGACGAAAGTCATATAAGACACGCATTGAGACCTGCACGTTACATATTTTGCTCGTATTATTCTACCGATTTGAGTAATTTTATTTCTGACATTTACTTTCAACTTTCACATTATTTCGATGTCCATAATAATCTAATTTTTGCTTGATTTATCGCTTTGCTGTATTTCATAAGAAATAATAAATCCGCATGAATATAAAGCATTTCTCAAAAAAAAAACAAGAAAAAAAAAGAAGAATATAAAGCAGAATATTATGAAAATGGGAATTGTCTAGTGTACGAAACAATAAACATCCCGATGTCATTGATGAGGCTTGGAAGGAAAGATCTTGTCATAACGGTGGACCTACTAACTTGGCCCCGTGTGGAACAAGGTAACTTTTCTTTCTTTTTTTTGGAATTTTTGCAAAATTGACCTACAACTTAAAGTCAAACACAAAACTAACCTCCTTTTTTTTTTGAAAATTGGTTTTGCCCTATTCACCCCACAAGTTCATATAATTTACGAAAATGCCATCAATTTTTTTTTTTTTTTTTCGAAAATGACATCTTTACTCTCTCACCCTCATCATCTTCAAGTAATTACAAGATTGCCATTGTCATCAATACCACAACCACCATGAACAACCAATTTGAAGCTCTTAATGCTCCTAAAATCGATTTACCCTTCTTCTTTTTCCATTCTTGTGAACTAAACACAACATATCTCTCACTTTCTCTCCACAATGAGCTAAAAAAACCCAAGATTTTGATTCTAAAATTTTTATGGTTCATAGAGTCATAGAAGCTAACGATTATGGGTGGGTGACTTCCGTTTGTGATTCTGTGTGCTTGGAGAAGCCTTATGTATGCTAAGGAACTTATCTCACCAATTTAAGGTATGACATCGAGTTTTTTTCCAGATCTGTTCGTCAGACGACTTACTTGGGAAGTCGTCTGGCTGTAGACGACTTACCTTTCAGTCGTCTGGCTGTAGACGACTGACCTGGAAGTCGTCTGGTCAACGCAGAGGTTATTTTTGCAATTGACTTTGAAATCTGTAACCTGAGACGACTGAAAGTTAAGTCGTCTACTATTGTTTGGTTTCAAAAAAAATTCCAAAGAACCTAGACGACTTACATTTCAGTCGTCATAGGTTAGTTTTGTATTTGACTGGATAATTTCAGAAGTTTGACTTCCCCAGACGACTTACATTTCAGTCGTCTGGCGAAAATTAAAATAATAATATTTTTTTTAAAGTAAACGACTTACAATTAAATAGTCATAGGTTAGTTTTGCAATTGAAAAAAAAACTTCAAGATTTAATTATACACAGACGACTTATAATTCAGTCGTCCACCAGACGACTTAATTGTAAGTCGTCCAGGATTTTTTTCCGAGATTCTGGTCAAACCTCGTAAATTCTGGACGACTTACATTTCAGTCGTCTCGTGGACGACTGAATTATAAGTCGTCTGTATATAATTAAATCTTGAAGTTTTTTTTTTCAATTGCAAAACTAACCTATGACGACTTAACTGTAAGTCGTCTACTTTTAAAAAAATATTATTATTTTAATTTTCACTAGACGACTGAAATGTAAGTCGTCCAAAAAGTCAAACTTCTGAAATAATCCAGTCAAATGCAAAACTAACCTCTGACGACTGAAATGTAAGTCGTCTAGCTTTTTTGGAGTTTTTTTTTAACCAAACAATAGTAGACGACTTAACTTTCAGTCGTCCGAAATAACAGATTTCAAAGTCAATTGCAAAAATAACCTCTGCGTTGACCAGACGACATATAGTTTAGTCGTCTCGACAACTTAGATTGAAGTCGTCCGCGTCTTCTCCACTAGTTTTTAAGTCTTCTACGTTAGTTTTTGAATAACTTGTATTTTTAAGAGTGATAAGTAACTTCAAGATATGTAAAACTCATATTTACAAAATATGTTCTCTCCCTTAGTTTTACTAAATTTGACTAAGTTTTTCAATGCAAACTTATAAAAAATATGATATGCTTTGACTAGTTACTATTGTTTGTTTCCATCTCTTACCAACATTCTTGTTTATTAAGATGAGAAAAAGGCCATTGGAGTTTATTATTGCATATGAGAGATCCAAAGATAAGAAAAATGCTACTGAAGTCTATTATTTCATTGATTTGTAAATGTGTAAACACATTGTTAGCACATTTAATACATCTTGGAAAACATTATTACTGATTTTACAAAAAATTCACAACTAAAAGAGTATACATGCAATTCATAAAACAGACCACAAACAAAACAATTATAGATCATTCATCTACAAAGACAAGCTTGGATTCCACTTGAGTAGACAAGACCAGACAACTTTTAAGAAGTCCAGACGACTTCTAAGAAGTCCAGACGACTTCTAAGAAGTCCAGACGACTTCTAAGAAGTCCAGACGACTTCTAAGAAGTCCAGACGACTTCTAAGAAGTCCAGACGACTTCCAGGATGTTCAGACAACTTTGCCAGAAGACTTTTAGGAAGTTCGGACGACTTCCAGACGACTTTACAGGAAGTCCAGACGACTTTTAGGAAGTCCAGACGACTTCCAGACGACTTCCAGATGACTTCCAGACGACTAACAAGTAAGTCGTCCCAGAAGTCTTCCAGATCTGAAAAACCTGCATATTAAATCCAGATCTGAAAAACCTGCATATTCAAAAATGTTCAAATGGCTTAAAAACAGAAAAAATGAGTGGAAGATTAGATAAATCTACCTTTACAGAACACACAAAAATACATATCTAAAAATAATAGATCTACCTTTAAATTAGTGGAAGATGAGTACCAAATAATTAAAAACCTGCAAAAAAAAAATAGATTAGTAACAAAGACATGAGACAAAATTGAAAAATTCATATAAAGTTTGGTGTTTTCAAGTCAAAGAGATTAGAGTGGGTTTGGAGAGTTTTAGTTTGGGAAAAAAGTAAGAACTTTATACAACAAGAAGTTACCAAATGAAGAAAAATCAGACATAAGAACTTACCAAAACGCTCAGAAAAATCCAGACGACTTCCTAGAAGTCCAGACGACTTCCTGGAAGTCCAGACGACTTCCTGGAAGTCCAGACGACTTTGTCAGAAGACTTCCAAGAAGTCCAGACGACTTCCAGACGACTTCCAGACGACTAACAGGTAAGTCGTCCCAGAAGTCTTCCAGATCTGAAAAACCTGCACATCAAATCCAGATCTGAAAAACCTGCATATTCAAAAACGTTCAAATGACTTAAAAATAGAGAAAATGAGTGGAAGATTAGATAAATCTACATTTATAAAACACACAAAAATACATATCTAAAATTAATAGATCTACCTCTAAATTAGTGGAAGTTGAGTACCATTTAATTAAAAACCTGCAAAAGAGATAGATTAGTAAGAAATACATGAGACAAAACTGAAAAATTGATATAAAGTTTGGTGTTTTCAAGTCAAAGAGATTAGAGAGAGGTTGGAGAGTTTTAGAATGATGAACATTACATTTTTGTTGCAGCCATTTGAGAGGAGGAGAGAGAATGTGTAAATTTTTCTTTATATAGGGAGACAAAAAATCCAATTAGATTAAATATTTTTGACTCAGACGACTTCCTGGACGACTTACATTTCAGTCGTCTGGTGAAGAAATTAAAACAGACGACTTACTTGTAAGTCGTCTGGAAAGTCTTCTATTTTAGTTTCCCGCTAAAAATATTTAATTTCCAAACTGAAATATATGTCGTCCGGGTAAATTATTCAACAGACGACTGAAATATAAGTCGTCCACACCCTAAACATAACCCCTAAACTTAATTATCTAATTAAACACTTCATAAAACTAAATCAAACTTGAAAAGTGTTTACTATACACAGAAATAAACACATATAGGTGAAAACTAATTTTTGAAAAAAACATTTTAGTTTTTCAAAATCTAACCCTAACAATACATACAATACTACAACATATGTTTGCCAAACTCCTAAACCAAAGTATTTCATGATTCACTACTTCCACTCATATATCTTCAAAACAAATCAATTTTATCATATCTTAATTTATATCAGTTAAAACTGTTTATAATTACTTGATTTTTATTTTTTACGCATCAAAATATTTTTTACAAGATTTATAAATTATTTTTAAAATAAACTGGTACCAGACGACTTACACTTCAGTCGTCCAGACGACTTCCAACATCTCAGACGACTCAGACGATTTACTGGGGCTATATTCGTAAAAATGGCTTCTGTTTTTTTGTTTGGTCACAAGGGGCTGAGCTGTAATTTCACTAGGCTTTTAGGTTAGTTTTGCATTTGATTCAAGTTTGGGTATAGGTTTGGAATTAAAATCAAGTTGTGGGTTAGTTTTGGCAAAAACCCCCTTTTTTTTTCGGGGTTTGGCAAATTATTATGTTCACTTTTTACTTCTTCTTTTTTTATATGTTCACTTAATGTAGCTAGAAGCTCGTAGATGATCTTCCCCAAAAATCTAGGATTGTAGAATTTGAGATTCCGCAAGCATATGTAAGAAATTTATTTTACTTATATTTTACCGCGGGTAATGTCCGAGCAGATTTTATGTGCTGAAATTGTATTAATGGCCCCAACAAACATTGGCGAGTCTATATAATAATATGAATGTGTTTCAAAAAAAAATGTCCGAGTTCCTGATGGACGAGTCAATAATGTCCCATTACATTACGATTAGGTATCTTCGTATCTTGTTTTCTTACTACCAAACTCTTAGTTTCAACTTCATTTCAAGTCGACTGTCCATGTGGGATGAGAAATCATAACCACATGTTACACCAGAATGTTTAGTCCAAGAGCTAGTCACTAGAATTGGTTCTTTTCAGGTATGGTTCAGATCAGTCGGAATTAGTTCGGTTACACTTTGGTTTGGTTATCTCTTTTATTTTGCATGCATAACATTTGATAAAATATAAAATGAGTAAACGTGGTTCGTTAGACTAATAATTAGGATTGAGTGGTAACTACGTAAAGCATTTGTTTGCAACAAAATCTCATAATCAAAAGATACAAAACTATATAGAAAACAAGATCTCAATTGCTAAACAAAATACCAAGCATATAAAAAGAATCATTAGTACAAATTAAGTAACATGTTTAGGGATACACATTTCAAGGTTTTTCGGTTCTAGTTCGGTACTAGAAAACTATAACTGAAGTCTAACTGCGATATTTTGGTTCAGTTCAGTTTACGTTCAGACTAAAACGGCCTTACTAACCAGACCGATGTTTAATTCCAGACAAATGCGGTTTGTGTACCAAAACCAACCTTAAACCATAATCTCAACCTGAGCAACAACCAGAGGATTTAACAGCAGTAACATCATCCTTGCTTCCAATATCAATACTCTGTCCTTTAGGCAAATACGTTGGGTCTCCAGTACCATCAAGAGCCTTACGGCTCATAACACGGTAGATCTGAGTCAAGACATGAGTGAAAGCTTGCTCAACATTTGTAGCATCAAGAGCAGAAGTTTCCATGAAGAACATGTTCTCTCTCTCAGAAAACGATCTAGCTTCTTCGGTAGGAACAGCACGAAGGTGACGAAGATCAGCTTTGTTTCCAACGAGCATTATCACAATATTGGCATCGGTATGGTCACGAAGCTCCTTGAGCCATCGTTCAACGTTCTCGAACGTTATGTGTCGAGTTATGTCGTATACTAGAAGAGCCCCTACGGCTCCTCTGTAGTATGCACTCGTGATTGCTCTGTATCTATGTAGCAATAAAACATAATCTCTCAATAACAAACAACACGGTTTCTGAGAACAATCGGATGCAACATTCACCTTATTGAAATTATTTTATTAAAATTAATCTAAAACTGTTTATGGTCTCGTAAATCTCAAATCGATTCTGATAACGGAGAATAAAAAAACATTTACCTTTCTTGACCAGCGGTATCCCAAAGCTGAGCTTTGATGATTTTCTCGTCGACATGAACACTTTTGGTCGCAAATTCTACACCGATGGTTGACTTTGACTCGATACTGAATTCATTTCTAGTGAACCGAGATAAGAGGTTAGTTTTTCCGACGCCAGAATCTCCGATCAAGACTAGTTTAAAGAGGTAATCGTAGTCATCGTCGGCTCTGTACCCTCCCATTTTTTATTTATTTGTGAAACACAGAAATGAAATAAATAAGAAAACTGAAATCTTTGATCGATGTAATAAAAACCTTAGAGAGATGTTGTAAAGATGATACGATATGATGATTGATGTGTAGTTGTGTTTTGTAATGAAATGAAATGATAACACGGGGATAGTGGGTAGCGACGAAAACCTTATTGAAATGATTTGTTATTTACTAAAATGCAATGACTAAGCATATATATTTTGAAAGTCGTTGGAAAGATTAGAGAACAAACATGTTTGAGTTTGACGATGTCTCGAGGTTTGTGGCCGCCATGAATTGGTAAACGCAGAACAAATACACTTGCAGAATATATATTATGGTTGTATCGAATATTATTTTTTTTAATTTAATTGATAGCTTTGGTCAAATCAAACCACTAGGAAACTTTCCATAAATAAAAAGATAGCAATATGTAGGAAGATATTTTGCAAAATGTTACTTATGGTACTAATAAATTGTCGTTTTAATTTTATGACATTTTCAGTTAATGTTTTAGGAACTATGGAGTAGATGTGAGATTATTGATAGCCACATGTTTTTAGACTTTTGGTGTTTTTGAATAATTGAAGGGATTGAGACGCTCTGCAATCAGAAAGGCGATGATTTTATTATGCTTCAATTCATGCCTTTCTCACTGATTTTCTACCATTTGCGTCATTTGATGAATGCCTAGTCTTAAGCGACGAGGAAGAAGACGAACGAGTGAGGGAGTATGTACGAACAACTCCGTACGAACAACTCTTTCCTATTACTTTTTGTTTCTTCACCGGAATTGTTTAATGAAGAATACATCATTGTTTCTTTGGTTGATTCTTACACCATTGATTATTCTGGAGATATCTTTTGATCCATTTTGTAAATTGATCATTCTAGATCTATTCCGATCTCCATTTGAAAACGCTAAATCTTTGATCTGGGTGAGATGTACCTTTCTTGTTTCTAGGGGCCAATTTTTGCTTTGCCGATTTATGACTCTTGAATGAACGTTTTACTTGCGCGCGGGCTTAGGTTTGTGAGATGTTGCACGGTTGCATCCATTATGCATCTTCTATCTCCGACGTGGTCTTTATATTATACCCATGACCGATGGCCAATTTCTATGGGTTTTTGGATCAGATTTTAGGAAAATCTATTCCAAATCTTATGAGATGCTACCTTAAACGTACTTTCATCTTCCTTCTACTGGTGGAAGATAATCCGTCAGAAAAATTATATGATAATTTGAAGATGGCTTGTTACTTTTGGCTATTAAAGTTTGATGATGAAAGTTTGATAGCCAAGCAAAGAGACTTGCAACACGAAAGGAAGAATCGATTAATGCTCATATTTGGATACAATATATGTGGTATATGAATATGAGAAAACTGATTTATTGATGAAACTATGGAAACTTCTATGGAGGAGACAATGGTTCGTAACTGAAGATGTACTACTTTTGTTGTACGGTGATGTTTCTATAGTCATTGAAAATTGGTAACTTCAATTTTTATTCTTTTCAAAAGAACTAATACATTGGGTTCTTTATAGAAAGATATTTTTAGATCTAAAATTTGGAGTGGGCTAATGTTATACAAAAAAAAAAAATTGGTATTGTAGTGATTATGTTATGATATAAAGTTTGGAATTTCATCTATGGGTGATAGCCGAACTTGAAAATCGTATGGGATCAAGAGTGAATAGGCAGAAGCAAACTAACAAGTTAATTTGTTTGAAGCTCAGATAACAAGACCTCTTATAGAGAAGTATCATCAGTTTTTACTTTCTAACTGTTTTTGTTCTTTCAGATTAATTATGTTCAATGTATTTATGGTTATTGTTTGTACTTTTTATGAATAAATAACAATAGTTGTTAAAAATATTGAAGGGATTGAGACCTAATATACATCTTACCAACCCTAAAATAAACATAATGATTTTTTTTTTCTGAGACTAGACATGATAGTGTTACAAAAAAAGAAGAAGACATGATAAACATGTGTACATGTAAAAATGGTAACAATAAATAGAACTACGTAGATCTTGTAAACTTTATTTGACATGAGACATGGTAAAACGTATGTGTTCATGTAAGTGCTAACAATAAATAGAATTGGGCATGTGAATTCGGTTAGCTCGGATAGTTTGATTTTCTGTTAATTCGGTTCGACATAAGTTTTACCAAATTAATCCGAAAATAAAATTTGGTTCGGTATTCGGTTAGTCCGAAATTTGAAAATTTAGATGAAAATTTTGATTTCGGTTAAATTTAGTTTATTTTTTTTTTTTTTTTTGGTCAAAAGTTTAATTTTCTTAACATTTTAAATAAATTCGGTTTATTTTGGTTAGTTTAGTTTAAAGTTTGGTTGGGTCAGTTCGAGTTTTTGGTATGGGTCGGTTATAATTCTGAATATGACATCAATTCCCAATGTACTTAACTACTCTATTCATTTCACGTTTGCCTGGATATTGATTAACAAACACTTGATTATAAAAAACCTAAACCAGTCAAATGAAAAGAAAATAATTTGAAATTCTTTATTATTTAACTCAAATGTAAAAAATTTCTTTCATATGACATGTAACTCAAAACGACAACGTAGAACTCATCAATCTGACTCTTTGTTCTTCACTACTTCTTCCTATTTCATTTGGAGAAGAGTAATAGTACAACAGCACAACCTTATCACCGATATGATCACTGATCATCATCACTGTCACAAGTGCAGAGCTTCATCGACGGCCAAAGCCAACGCAGCAGCAGCACCAACATATGTGTGTGGAGTTAACTTCAAAAGTTGAGATTTCGCTTCTGCAGGCAAATCCAAACCTTTTATAAACTCTCTTATACTTTCTTCATTCACAGCTCTTCCTCTTGTCAGCTCCTTCAGCTTCTCATACGGCTCCGGAACTCCATATCTCCTCATCACCTTTGTAAGACAATACCATGAATCAGTGAGATACATGGAAGTAGCTAGATCATTAACAGAAGACTAGAAACTCAAGAGAGGTTTTACAGTTTGTATGGGTTCAGCGAGAACTTCCCAAGTCTGATCCAAATCTTCTTTTAACCGAGCTTCATTAACCTATACACCAAGAAACATTCTTAGCCTATTATGACAGAAAGAAACCTTTCTTAGGGGATACGGTAATAATAATACCTGAAGCTTCCTGATTCCCTGTATGGCGCTCTTGTAAGCAAGAAGAGAGTGTCCTAAAGCTCCACCCATGTTTCTCAATACAGTCGAATCGGTTAAGTCACGCTGCACATTTGTACATTTTTGTTTTCAGGCTCCCATTGCTCTAGAAGAGATATACATATGGAGAAAATGCTCAAACCTGCATTCGTGAAATGGGAAGCTTCATGCTGAGGAAAGTAAGCTCTGCGTTAGCTTTACCTAGGTTCCCTTCACTGTTCTCAAAGTCAATAGGGTTCACTTTGTGAGGCATTGTCGATGATCCAATCTCACCAGCTTTAGTTATCTGCTTAAAGTAACCTAGAGATATGTAGCTCCATATATCTCTGTCGAAATCAATTAAAACATTGTTGAACTGGCTGATCGTGTTAAATAGTCTAGCCATATAGTCATGAGGCTCAATCTGCAAAAAAACAATGAGAACAATCACTCACTCAATGATATATGCGGAAAAAATGTAATGAAGATAAAACTATATAGTAAGTATATACCTGAGTGACGTATGGGTTAAAGGTTAATCCGAGAGAAGTAACAAACTCCTGTGCAACATGAGGCCAGTCGATATTAGGATATGCTGAAATATGAGCGTTGTAGTTCCCAACAGCACCAGCAAATTTGCCCTTGATCTTAGTTTCTGAAAGATATCTTCTCTCTTCGCTTAACCTCACAGCGAATATCGCCATTTCTTTCCCTAGAGTTGTAGGTGAAGCTGGCTGCATCATAGTTTTGACATTGCTTTAACAAAGAGATAGATCGAAACGAAAAAACTTTCTTTGGAGATTGACCTGGCCATGAGTTCTTGAAAGCATGGGGACATATGCAAACTCCTTAGCCATCAGAGAGATTGACTTGATCAGGTCATCCATGGCTGGAAGTACAACCGAGCTAAGTGCTTCTTGAAGCATCAAACCATGTGATAGATTGTTGATGTCCTCAGACGTGCAAGCAAAATGAAAAAACTCAAGAACCTGAAATGATTCAAAAGACAGAGAAACTTAACCCAAACCGTAAGAACTTGGACCAAGAGAGAAAGAGAGAAGCTTGTAACCTTAGCAATCTCTGGATGAGATTCACACTTTTGTTTCAAGAAATACTCAACAGCCTTCACGTCATGATTCGTTACTCTCTCAATCTTCTTAACTTCCAACGCATCATCCATACTAAACCCATCGATGATCCCTTGCAAGTAAACCTCAGCTTCTTTACTAAAGCTTGGAACTTCAGAGACTTCAGGAATCTTTGAAAGCTTAATAAGCCATTTAATCTAAACCAAACATACGCACGTGCGCATTAGAACAACACAAACATCAATCAATCAATGAAGCAGAACATAAACATTTCCCTTATATACCTCAACAAGTACTCTGAAGTAAATCAAACCAAACTCGCTCATAGAAGAAGCCAAGTCCTTAACTTTCCCCCAGTAACGTCCGTCCAAAGGAGATAACGCCGTTAAGTTCGACATCTCCAAATCTCTCGAACCTTCCACTGCCATTGCTATCACCTAGAGGATCGATTCGCCATCGGAACAGTTAGATATGCATTTTCGAGATAAACCCATTAGAAAAGGCCTTACCTTTCTTGAAGTCGTGAGCTTGTGAGAAGCAGCGGAAGAGAGAGAGAACGAAACTCTGGGAAGCGAGAGCGATTTTGATGGGTTTAAGAGTGTTCCGGTGGTGGGTATAAGGCGTAAAGAAGGGACTTTGTTGCTGGTTAACGCCATTGAAGAAAGAGTGAGCTCCAGAATCGAAGCTTAGGAGGAGGAGAGTGAAAGCTTGGCGCTTTTAGGGTTTTAGAGGATTCCGATTAAAGTTCAGGCGCTTTTTTCTAAATTCCATATTTACCCCTGTGTGTATCTACTTATTACGATTACAAGTTGGGGCTTGGGAATATTTATCAGGCTTAGATTTTTTTTGGTTCAACGAGCATACCATTTCACAACATACCTATAGTCACCACAAAATTATAATGAAATTCATGGACCAATATCTCCTACACCTAGGGTGCTTTTCCGATTAGATCCTCTTCCGCTTTCGATTACTAGGCCAAAAGAATGGAACCGAGGAGTCCGTACTGAAAATAAAGATTGAACTTTGACAACAACCACATTACCACACTAATCCACAACTTTTAAGAGAGTGGAGCTCAACCGTCAGCTGGCTCAAAATACCAAAACTGATGCTGTGAGGTTGAAAAACCATGTATCACCACCAAAGCCACACTTCCGGTTGACTACTTCCTGAGATATTGGCCTTGTTACGTGTTGCCACCGAGAACCGGTGAACAAGCCTCTTGACTCCTTCACTCTTCAGAGGATATTAACTTTTATAAACATGTACGTTATAGACCTTATGCACTTTAAACATCGTCACAGTGGCTCTTCAATTGTATTGACATGGTAATGTCGTGACCGGAGAACACAAAAAAGGTGAAGTTACTTATCTGAACAGCAGTGGCCCATAGACGAATCGTCTGCTCTCGTTAAGCGACTAGACTACTCGCGCCGTCATCAGGAGACTCCACCAACACACGAAGATGGAGAGCACATGTACCCTCCTCATAGGAACACAGTCCACGAAAATCTTCTCAGACGAAAGTGAACGGTCACCCTCGAAACACCAAATCGGAGACAGCACCCATAACACCATCTCGCACCTCTAGAAAAAGACACACTGCCTGCCTTAGCAGAAGGTAGATCCATGGTAGACGAAGCGCTTCGTGATGTCATGCGCCACCGTCGTGAAAGCATCACCAAATATTTGGAAAGAGAAAATCAAATCTGAAGAAGCTTTAAGTCCTAAAAACCGACATTTTCTAAGCCAAACACTCCACCAACCTCGCGGCAGCTCCAAGAAGCACCAGAAACTGACAACCTTCAATCCTCGCGAGCAGATCTAGGGTTTTGAGTTCCGACGAAACCAGAGACATTAGCTTATCAGAAGGGGAGTCGAAGGTAAAGGAGAGGGAAAAATCTCAGCCATGTCTCTCGTTTTCTATTTGCCATCTTTATTAGACTTAGTTTAACACTAAAATTCTTCAAAAATAGTTGAAAGAATATTTAAAAATATCAAATTATAGTCACAAAAAAAATTATAGTCACGAAAAAATATAGAGAAATTTTCTCAAATAACATTTTTAAGTTTTTGTCACGAAAAATAGCTCTAAAAAAAATGATCAAAATCGATTCTTTTTATTTTGAAAATTTTAATTTATTTTTTTAATTTTTTAAAATTTAGAATTCCACCCTCAAAACCTTACCTATACAACGCAATATTATAAATATATATATAATGCAACCAATGTAAATCTATGTATAAAAACAACCATTATAAACCATTAACTTTATTTGATCAAATAAAAAACCATTAACTTTATAAAAGAACAATATTATAAATTTATATATAAAACGAACTATTAGGTTGTGCTTAGACCTGAGAATTTGAATTAGGATTGCAGGACTCATTTCCTTTGACTTGTCATCAAATAAGATAATAAGAGTTAGGTATAAACCCGAAACACAAGCGGTCATCTATTCCCTTATGGAGGTGATTGGTAGTTGATGTAGGTGCTGTCCACAATCCTATTTATTTCTACAGCACCAAATTCAGAGCAATCAAGCTTTAAATTTTTTTTTAAACCACATCTCTTGAAATAAGCTACAACTGTACAAGTGCAGAGCCAAATATCCTAAGCAATGTTTTAGTGCTTTCCATAAAATTCTACAGCAATAAAATCTAAAGCCACATCAAAAAATCTACAGATTTTTTTCTACAACAAAAATTTTAAAGCTACAGCCATTACCAGTCGGACCCATAATCTAGCTGGGAGACCTGGGTTCTAATAGCAGCATCGTAGATAACCTTTTGCAAATCTTCTTTTGATTATTAGGGCTCTTTGAATCTCTCTCATTTGTAATTTTGGGTTAAGAAATTAGTGGATAAGGAAAAAAGAAGATGTCGAAGGATAAACACCTGTAGCGCCAATGCTTAATTCGACCAGCGTTAAGGACACTCAAGACGCCAATGAAGATTGTTCGTGTCCTCATTTCGTGTCCTCAAGGCGCCAATGATTATACCGATCCGTTTAATAGAGACCCTTCGGATTTGCACTATTAGCATAAGAATATATAAATATATACTTTCCTATGCTAATATGCACAACCTGGAAATGGAATCCTTTCCCACCAAGTAAACATACTCCTCTAAGAAATTTAGAAGCCTTTGGCCCGAAGTTTGAAGATTTTCGTGTGGGGTTTTCTTAATTTGAAGTAATACAATATGTACCAGGCTCTGTTCTGGATATTGAGATACTGAAGAAGATAAGAGCACCATTATCCCTCATCCCCATAATGGGTATCTTATTTTTTTTAAATTATACTTAATCACTAAAGTTGATTAAGAGACATGATTAAGAAACTGTATATTTTTATACTTCCATTGCAAGTCTCTTATATTGGGTATCTTAAAAATAAAATAATATTAAACATTTTAATTAAAATTAAGAATATAATATAATATAAAACATAATAAAAGATAACATTTTAAACAAAGACTTTTAAATAAAAACATAAAAACAAATATTATTACAATAAACGACAATTATTCGAAAGAAGCATGGAAGATCAGTTGTTGTCTCCGTCATGTCCAAATCTACGCCAAATATGTTGAACCAAATCATCTTTCAGTCGTTGATGCATTTGTCGATCACGAATCCTTGTTCGAACACCCATCATATTTGCGATATTTGAAGGGATATCTGTAGAATACGCGAGGTCGACATGTGAACTTTCGTGGTCGTCTCCTTGCTGGAACTCCGTAACATCAACTTGTGCGTATCCATCGCGTTCATCCTCCACTATCATATTATGGAGTATGATACATGCTCTCATTATATTTCCAATTTTGGCTTTATCCCAAAACAACGCTGGATTTTTAACAATGGCAAAGCGAGCTTGCAGGACTCCAAAAGCACGCTCGACATCTTTTCGGACAGCTTCTTGACGTTGAGCAAATAAAACTGCTTGTGGACCTTGTGGTAGAGGAATAGATTGGATAAAAGTAGCCCATTTCGGATAAATACCATCGGTAAGATAGTAAGCCATATGATACTCTCTTCCATTGACGGTGAAAGTGACATTCGGAGCTTTACCTTGTATTATATCATCAAAAACAGGTGAGCGATCAAGAACATTGATATCATTTAAGGTACCTGGAGGTCCAAAAAACGCATGCCATATCCAAAGATCATACGAAGCAACAGCCTCTAAAACGATTGTTGGTTTACCCGAACCACGAGAATATTGCCCTTTCCAAGCGGTGGGACAATTCTTCCACTCCCAGTGCATACAATCGATGCTTCCTATCATCCCAGGAAATCCACGATACTCTCCAACATCAAGTAATCGTTGAAGATCAGCCGGTGTTGGTCTTCGTAAGTACTCATTGCCGAACAGATATATTATCCCTTCCACAAAATTTTCCACACATAACCGAGTTGTTGTTTCACCGAGCCGGAGGTATTCATCGACCGTATCAGCAGCAGAACCATACGCCAAGACACGAATGGCTGCGGTACACTTTTGAAGGGGAGAGAGACTAATCCTTCCGATAGCATCTTTCTTTTCCCGAAAATATTCAACTTCGTTGGAGAGTCGAGCAACAACGTGCATGAACAATGGCTTGTTCATTCTAAAACGGCGTCTGAAAATATTATTAGGATACGTTGGAGTATCACTGAAATAATCATTCCACAAACGAATATGCCTTTCTTCACGATTTCTTTCGATAAAAACTTGCTTTTTTCTTTTTTTCTTCGTTCTTCTTTGTCTCCTTGAAGAGTAAACTTCTCAAACGCGTTATCAAAAAATTGATCAAATTTTTGATCAAAGAGCTCATCAAATGCATCATCCAACTCATCATTTTGAGAAGACGAAGCCATAGGGGTGAAGAAAATAATAAAGAGACTTGAGAGTGTTGGGAATTAATACGCCAATAAAAAGAGAGAATATAGAGACTTGAGAGATTTGAGACGTCTCTCTTATGTTGCTTTTCTCGGATGTAAGACGTCTCTCTTATGTTCACTACAAGAAAACACAACATTAACGACGGCGAAATTCGTAGTAAGTTCGTCGTAAAATCAGTTTTACGAGGAACTAGCGAGGAAACACGTTTCGTCGTTATTTGTTCGTCGTAACGCATATTTCCTTGCTAATTCGTCGTAAACTAACGAGAAAACATTTCCTTGTAAAGACGAAGCAAAGTATTCGTCGTAAAAACCACGTAACCCTTCCACGTAAGGGGGACGCTACATTTCCTCGTAAATACCTTGAAAACATTTCCTCGTAAATAACACGTAAATGTTTCCACGTCAAATACTCGTTAATCTTTCCTCGTAGTGTTGACGTAAATATTTTACTCGTTAATTCCTCGTAAAATTTCCACGTAAGGTTGTCGTAATTTAGCTACGAATTTACTTTGAGTTTATATTTTCCAGATTAAAAAAAAACAATGTATTTAATTATTTAATAAAAATCTAATTTAAAAAGAATATTAAATACGAAAATAATTTATACATAAATAATTTTTGAATTTATAATACAACCATTGAAAAAAAAAAAAAACTAAGGGTCGTTCATCCCCGGTAGAATTCCTCACTCCTCCTCTCTACATCCGCGTCGGCATGTGTGACGGATGATGATTCGCCTAAAATTAACATCAACAATAATTAACAAATTCTATAAATCTAACTAAGTTCTCTACATTAACCACCTAATCAACACTAATTAACATAAAATCCGTAAAACTATCTAAATTTCCTACACTAACCACCTAATCTACCTAAACTAATCAAATTAGAGAGGAAATAGAGAGCGTACCATAGCTACAAAAGGGAGAGGAAGTTGAGACGAAATGGGAAGTGAGAACTCGCGTGTATATATAGGAAATTATGAAATGTCGTAAATTCCTCGTAAAGTTACGAGGAACTCGTGAGGCCCGTGTTTTTATTTACGAGGAACTCGCGAGGTCCATGTTTCGTTTCCTCGTAACATCGTCGTTAATTTACGAGGAATTAGCGAGGCCCGCTTTTATTTTTACGAGGAATGAACGAGGCCCGCATTTTTTTATTACGAGGTCTTTACGACGATTTCTGCTTACGTGGAATTAACGAGTGCCACGTTCTTTATTTTTAAGAATCGTCGTAAGTTCCTCGTTAATTTACGAGGAAATAACTACGTTTATGTTTAAATCCCTAAAATCCGAAACCCCAAACCCCTTCTTCCTTATCTTCCTTATCTTCTACTTCATATATTCCAAACCCCAACCCCATCCTCCCTTTAACCTCAATCTCTTCTATCCATTCCAAACCCCAAATTCTGAAACCACAATTCCTTAACTAATAATCTCAATCTCTTCTTTCTAATTCAAACCCCATTACAAAAATTAAATTATATAAATAGATTTCCATGATTAAATCCATCAAATCACATGCATTAAATCTGAAAATCAATCATATTAAAACACAAATACATCAATCAGATACATCGACATTCTCGTCATTACTAGAAACATCATCATTTTCATTAAACTCGTCTTCAACAGCTTCGTCCGTGGCATCGTCAGTAATATCTTCGTACTCATGATTATGCGGATCAATGAGAAGGATGTCATCAATTTGTTGTTCAGGTACCTCAACTTCATCTATCTGTTCTTCTTGCAATGGTGGTTCTTCTCCACTGATGATTTGTCCACGAGGTGTAACTTTGATCACGGCAAACCAATTTATTCCCGTTTCGTTTCCTCGTTACATCGTCGTTAATTTACGAGGAATTAGCGAGGCCCGCTTTTATTTTTACGAGGAATGAACGAGGCCATCGTTTTTTTATTATGAGGTCTTTACGACGATTTCTGCTTACGTGGAATTAACGAGTGCCGCGTTCTTTATTTTTAAGAATCGTCGTAAGTTCCTCGTTAATTTACGAGGAAATAACTATGTTTACGTTTAAATCCCTAAAATCCGAAACCCCAAACCCCAACCCCAACCCCATCCTCCCTTTAACCTCAATCTCTTCTATCCATTCTAAACCCCAAATTCTAAAACCACAATTCCTTAACTAATAATCTCAATCTCTTCTTTCTAATTCAAACCCCATCACATAAAATTAAATTATATAAATAGATTTTCATGATTAAATCCATCAAATCACATGGATTAAGTCTGAAAATCAGTCATATTAAAACACAAATACATCAGTCAGATACATCGACATTTTCGTCATCACCAGAAACATCATCATTTTCATTACTCGTGATTATGTGGAATTTAGTAAGGTAGCCGAAACAAAAAACGTGTTACAATTACAAAGTGGGTGGACTCGAAAATTCTTCGTTAAGTAAATGTAAACTATTTCCTCGTAAAGAAGATGCTACTTTTACGTCGAGCTTACGAGGAAACAGTTTTTCATCGTAAAAACGAAGTTACCTTGCGTGGTTTTTACGAGGAAATCGTTTCCTCGTTATTTTACGACGAACTAACGTTGATTGTAAATTTCCTTGTAAGATTCTCGTAAAGTCAACGTAAATTTACGAGGACCAGTTTTCCTCGTTAATTTTCATCGTTAATCTTGTGTTTTCTTGTAGTGGTTGCTTTTCTCTGTCATCTTTTCATTTCTTTTATTATTTCAATGAAAATAAATTTAGACTATAAATGGAAAAAGCAGATTATAAATCTATTGGATATCCGTTACGAATCTAGTGGATCAAGCGGATATAACAATACAAATATCATTTTAGCGAATCTAATTGTTTAAAAAATATGGTAAAACTAAATAAAAAAGGTCCAAATACTATAAAATTTAAAATAATTTATATAAAATTTTATATATATTACTATTTATTTCATAACTTCTATTTGATAACTGGAGGTTTGAGTAATTTAAAATAATAATCATAATTTAAAAAAATATAAATTCAAAATATATATGTAATTGATAAAAACAAATAAAATATAGCATTGTATAAAAAACAGTTATAAATATATATAAAGGATTTGAATTATACAAAAAAGAATCAATATATTTCATATATCCTTAATTTATTAGTAATACAAAATTATATTGAAAATTATTTTGTTGGTATGGTTAATAAATAATAACTGAATTGATATATATATATATAGGACTGCTTGATACACTTCAAAAATGATGAAATTTTACTGTTATAAGTAGAGGGAATATTGTATGTACATTTGGACTGCTAGTGAAGTGTGTTTTATTATTATTTTGAAAATAAAATACAATTAGTTAACATTTAGTCGAATGGAAAAGTTAAAAGTGGATGATAGTGAGAGAACTATCTTATTTTCAGTGGGCGTGGACCTAGGGCCCAATTTGTTTTGTATAAATTTTACTGAAAAAGGAACCAATTTTTGTAAAAACAATTTAAAGAGATGGGCCCAAAAAATTTTAAAGAGAAATTTGCCAAAACAAAATGAAAAAAAAAATATTTATCCCTTTAGTATTTTTTTTATCAGCAACATAAACAGAATCATGTAGACCATGCAAACCAAACTGGTAGTTCCGCATATATATATGAAAAACAATAGAAGATTACTTTTATGCACTGCGTGCAAGACTGTCCGCCCTGAAATTATTCTTATAGTATAATTTATTTCTTAAATCCTAAAATTAACCCTTGTTTAAATTAGTTTATAATTATATTTACATTTTAAATTATTCTAAACCTATTAACGTAAACCAAAAATATATATATAAAAGATAATAAACTAAAATCCCTAAATTAAACATAATCTTAATTTTAATTGGAAACTCCGCCTCTCTCTCCCACGACGAACAGGAGAAAATCTCCAAATTAAACCTAAGCCTAATTTTATTCGTCGATTCCTTGGTTCTTGAACAAGTTTAATGAAGTAACATGGATGTATATGAGTATGAATATGAACAGTGTTAAGAATATGGCTAGTCTTCTCGTGCAAATTGTTAATTTTGGGGAAGGATCTTTTTTTTAAATGAGAATTTCTTTATGATTTGATTAATCATTTCTCAGCCTGTAACAATACGTGTATTAATATAAGAAGAAGAGTTTTACGATTCTTATACACCGCATGTGGTATAGATATGCATAATGGAAGAAGAGTTTGTGAAAATTACAAGAAAAACTATAAAAAAATCATGGTTTGATGAAAAAGAAAAGGTTAAATCAATTTTTAATTATTTTTTGACAAAGAAATTGGCCTCTACATATTTTAGGAAAGTTAGAAGATTATTTTTAAAATATTTTTATAACTGAAATTTCAAAATTTTTGGAAATTAGATTTTCTTCTCCGTTAAATGTAAGCGTAGAAACCAAACAACAATTTCATAAGCAGATTCTACTATATGTAGCCTTTTGAATTATGTTCAGATTTCGTATTCCTAAAAATTTTAGAATTGTTCACAAATGTCAGTTGCATTCAGAAAAACGTAGCTATCTTTACAATACATAGATTTTGAATTCTTCGTATTTAGAATTTTATTTAAAAGTAAAATATTAGTTCGAGAGAAAGTAAATTAACTTGTCTAACTTGGAATTTGATTTCTATCAAGCCATTTTTTCTAGAAGATGAAATCTAATTTTCGTAGAACATAATTTAAAATTTTTATTTAACAAGGTTTTCAACCCAAAAAATATGAGTTTGTGTATATAGGTATTTCATTGATTGTTTCTATTTTTCATAATTTTTTAAATCATAAAAATATTTATTTCATTAAATTTGAAAAAATAGAAAGGATAAAATTGACAAAAAAAATTATACCTAGAAACAAATATCCTGTTTTCATCTAATTTTGGCAATTTTTCCATTTTTACTATATAGATTTATGTAGGAAAAAAATTTTAGTCCATGTTGCCAAGGGCCCAACAATCTTTTGAGCCGGGTCTAAATGCAGAACAAGAGACTTGAGATGAGGGCTTATTTTTGCACCACAATCACGAGTTTTAGATGATTGAGAAATTGTTTATTAGGCTTTGATTGGTAGAGCATTAACATTAGTATTATTCTCTACATTATCCAATCAACAATTGTTAGAAAAGCATTTACTAAATGTTAATGCTCTCCAAATGTTTTTCGGCCAATGCTCTCATATGAAACTTTTAGAAGAGCATTTGCATTTATAATTTATAAAATTAATGAAAATATATAATTAATTAATTCATTTATTTATTTTATTTAATAATATTATAAAACTATTTTTTTATCCAGAAAATAAAATTTTAATTTTTAAAACTAATTTACAATAAAAATATATTTTTTAAATAGTATGTCACATTTAAAATATGATATAATTTAATTTATATAATTTAATTTATTTTAAATGTTAAAAATTATTTTTAAAAATAGATATTTTAATTATAACATTTATTTTAAAATAATATTTTCGATATAAACATAACTTTTAAATTATTAAATAAAATAAATTCATTATATATGTTTTTAATTAGAAATTTATCCACTAAAATAAATATATTATATATTATATACAAATTTTAATAATTCATGCAACATACTGCTTCTATAACATAATGCTAGTTGTAATGTTAATGTTCTACCAATCAAGGCATTAGTGTCATGCCAAAAAAGAAATGAGTTTTTTTTTTTTGAAAAAAAAAAATGAAATGGGTTTAAATGTAAAGTACGTGCACAAATAAATACATCATAGTGTATATATCATAGTGTATATGTATTTATGATCCCACCAATTAGTGTACATTACCTGAAAAAAAATTTGGGCTCGAAAATAATACCCAATAATAATTAGTAATTATAGGCCCAATTTTGAAAAATTGAATTTCTGTTAGAAAAAATAAACAAAACTCCGTGATTGTTCCCTCCTCTTCTTGCCGCACACTCTAAAATCAAATGGCGCGTAAAAAGCTAGTCTTCTAAGATCTCATATACATCACTTCCAAATCAAGTTCAAAGTCCCTCCTATTCCCACACTTCATATACACTTCTTCAGTTCCTCCTCAATTCCATCTTTCTCTTTTTTTTTTCTCTCTCTAGTTCTTACATTAATGGCGGTTCTAAATCGAAAACCTCAAAACAACAACAAAGAGAATGTCTCACACTCAAAGATGAACACCATTTCTGTCAAAGTCCCTCTTGATTCTTCTTCATCCATCGACAAAGACGAAATCCAATTCAGAATCAGAAGAAGGCAGCCTCTTAAAGACATCACAAATCTCTTTGTCTCAGCATCACCATTGCCCTCTTCGCCCACTCTATCATTTGATCCCAAGTGCATTAAGGGAAGATCTGGTGTTGGTCTCAAGACTGCTGCTACTTCTTCTAAATCATCTTGTAGAAATTTTAGATGATTTTCTTATTTTGTAATTGGTATCTATTGATACCATGCCATTAACATCCATATACCCAACACACAAGATATAGTTCCATATGAGTCTTTCTTGGTATTTTATCCTTTAAATTTGATACTATTTCTTATTCGTTTCGATTCGAAAAATCTAGATATCTATAATTATCCGGAGCAAAACAAATATTAAGAATTAATACCGGAACAAATCGAAAATAATAAATTTTAGGAGGCGGATATCCGCTCCGCTTCGTCTTGTTTACAAATAAATGAATATCTATAATTAAATATAGAGTTTAAAATTTATAATTTTATATAATTATTATTTTGACACATAATTTTTATTTATTTTATTCACAAAATTACTTATAAAATTATTAAATTAAGACAATAATATAGAACTACAATTTTCATAAATTTTGTATGTTTTATAAATAATTAATTAGTTTTTGAGATTAACAGAACATATACCTCCATTAATTTTTACTTGTTATTTTATATTATAAAAAATGTTTTGAAAACAACTTTTAGATTTACTTGTATTAAGTAACGTGAATGAAATATCTTCAAATATTTGCAAATATCTATAACTTTAATCTGATTTTCTGGATATTCATAGTTTTTTTGGAGCAAAGCAATTCAGAAGTTTATATATCCTTTAAATACAAATCAAATCACAAATACTGAAAATTTTGCTATTATTTGCTTTGTGCCCACCTCTTACATTTGAGTATACTGGTTTACTATTTTTGCAGAATTTATTTTACAGCATCAGAATAGTTGTCTTTCTAACTTCGATAGATGGAACTGTATATACATGTAAATTGTGATATGCTTTGTTTTTTTAACTAGGAATATTTTAGAGATAAAGTTAGTGACTGTAATTTCAACCCAACTGAGAAGTCAACCGAATTCAACTGTAAATTAATATGTCGTTAACTTTTTCAGTAGATAAACGATATATATATATATATACTTCAAAATGAATTATTATTATTATTATTCAATAATTTTATATGAGTTATATACATATTTTAACCTTTTCAATGATTATGAGTAGTAGACTTATTTTCAGCTGGTAGATTTATTTTATTTTTTTTTGTTTATTTATGTAGTATACATGTTGTAGATTTACTAATGAACGTGTTATTTGATTTTTTTGGATGATTCTGGTTTCCAGATTTCTTGTTTTCGAAAGAGATCAGCCTATCGCCTAATGACCACCGTCCACTGGAAATCTGGACATAGCCCTTCGAAGAGTCCGCCGAAGGCATTCAAAGAGACTGGTGATCATTCCATGTTAATCTATCAGTGGCCACACGCAGCTTAGACATAGATTTCTCCGTATTGGACTCAAAGATTCTTCAAGATAATCACCGTACAAATCCACCAGCAGCCGCGCTTCGAACTATGCACATGCCGGATAAAACTCTAAAGTGTGATCTTTCTGTTTGCCACTAAACCAATAACACGTGTTATGTTATTTATATTTTTCTATCAGTTTTTGCTCTATTTTAAAGAAATATATATATATATATATATATATAAATCATTTTTTGTCAGATAGTGAGTCTCTATTTCATATGTAAATGTCACTAACATGATGTAGTGATTTACTGATGTGTTGCATAGTATTTTGGTCAGACATTTTAATGCTGACACCGGTTTTGTTGAAACCTGGATTTGGATAAGAAAAGGCTTCAGTTAAAAAAACGTATTACAGTATAACAAATGCGATTAGTTGGAAACTTATCCTTCAATTAAATTACTTAACCTCACCTTGTGGAATCGTAAGCTACACTTACCATCCCCTGACAAATGCAATAAACATTATAATACATTTTCTCGATTATTTTAGCTGAAACTTTTTTGAATATTCTTTCTTGTAATGAAATCTCCTGATGAATAAAATGAATGAATATAAATATCGAAAATCTCCGACTCCCCAATCCAAAACTAACACAAACCCTTAAGTGCTCTTAGCCTTTGACTTCATTTTCATATTTTACTCCTTTCCTTTTTCTTTTCAATCTTATTGGATTTTCATGAATCACTCTCCTCGTCCATTGTCAATTTGTCACTACGACATACCTCGTTTTATTAACTCTCTCTCTCTCTCTCTCTCTCTCTCTCTCTCTCTCTCTCTCTCTCTCTCTCTCTCTCTCTCTCTCTCTTCTCTCTCTCTCTCTCTCTCTTCTCTCCTCTCTCTCTCTCTCTCTCTCTCTCTCTCTCTCTCTCTCTCTCTCTCTCTCTTAGTGCGCATGCATATTTTATATGTACTGTCGCTGGATGGATAGGGACGGTCGAGTTAGAGATTGTGTAAGTTTTGGTATTATAGATTTCTGCCTTATGGACATATATAATTGTTATTATAATAGCGCTCGAAGCCGGCTCTTATCGCTCTTTTTGATAGACCAATGTATATTATAAGATTCATATCTTTTTCTGGTAAAATAAGATTCATGATATATTTCTTACTTTGATGATGTAATTACGGAAAACGATTGGATAAATGGATATACTTTTATCTTCAAGTTATTTCGAATAATCAACATTCCTTAATTAATTGTTTAGTCTTGTTTACTTGATTACTTTTGGTTTTGTAACTACTTGTTAGTCGTGGTGACATAACAACATAGCGAGTATTTATGATCATATGCATACCTGATTGATTACTTAACGAAGGTTTGACAAATATTGACACACCGTGAAAAGATCTTAATTCAATTCGGAACTCGTACGTAAATGCTTAAAATAAATTTATCATATTGATTGTAAGTAAGTACCAGTTGTTTTACTCTACTGATTTACATGGAAATGAGGAAATCGATTCTCACTTGATGCATTTTAACCACCAAGCACGATTATCCGCACAATTTTTGGGGTATAAAAATCCATCCTAGAGACAAGGCCACCTACAAAATCAACGAGTGTTTACAAATGGATCGCACATGAGTCTATAAAGGGCTTGACCAGTCATAGGCCCCAACACAATAAGTATATATTAAGATGTCGTTCGTATTAAATATGTGTACTAAACCGTAATGCGGCGATCTTTATCATTTTATATTATTCAAAGCACTAATTTGCACTTTGAAAGTCGCAAGAGTCACTTGCTAAGATGGTTGCAGCATTAATATGATTATTATAGATGCTTTTGGTAATGAAGAAAAATGAAGGCAACGAGAAAAACCGTCGTCAGTGACAACGCACGCTTGCACTTGCCATAAGCACTCAAGTCCTTAGCTAGCTTAACCCATCTCCACTACCATTACTAGAAACCCATCCCGTAAAACTCTATAAATAGAAACCCTCCTTGGATCTCTTCTTTCCTCATATACACTCTTACCCACCGCGTTATCTACTACACAATTGCAACTCATCTCTCTCCCTTTCTATTGCCTTTCTATACATAGAAACTAGTTGCAACATACTGTAACTGTAATGGCTAAGTTGAGCTTCTCCTTATGCTTCTTGTTGTTTCTTCTGCTAGCCTCAGTCGCCATGGGAAGCCGTCCTCTTGAGCGGGCTCCAGTAGGGGTGAAGGTGAGAGGTCTAAACTCGTCTATTAAGGCTAAGAGCGCGACTGCACTGGATGGTCAAGCTTCAGGTAGCAGCAACAGCAGCCATGGAAAAACTCCAGAGCGGTTAAGCCCTGGAGGACCCGACCCGCAACATCATTAGTTATTTAGGATTTCCTTTATAATCAAGTGAGTTGTTCTCAATTTCTTTGAGATTTGTATTTCTTATCAATAATTTGGTTGCAATGAATCTGTTTTTTCTTTTGTAATAGAATTATGAATTTGTGTTTGTAAGATTATTATAAAGTATAACAGTTCTGTTGATATAATATTTGAAGTTTCGTTATCGTACGTTAGATATCTAAATTTCGTTATTTTACCTTTTTGACTAAACAAGGACCGTATTTATCATCCAGTATCCACAATTTATAGAAAAGAGTTTCCGTCTTTATTTTACTACTACGGCTGTAACTGGTGAATCAAAAAAGGAATAAATAGAATAGAAATGAATGAAATAACAAGAATGAAATGCAGTAGAAAAATAGAATAGATCCATTTCATTTATTCATTGACAAAATTGTTATGAAATGGTTTCCTTTGTATTTGGTTTTTTTTTTTTTGGAATTGATGGAATGGCATTCCATTTCATTCATGGTAACTGGTAAATTTTTTTATGAAATTAATGGAATTGATCATTCCAAAGCATTTCATTCCAAAAATAGGTATTATTTTGTGCATTTACAGTAGTATATAGCAAACGCAAGGTATGAGGTTGATTTAAATGGTCATGCATGTAGGATGCTGTCGTATGATTACATCGTGTTTACGTCGATTATGACTAGTATGTTAAAAAAACAAAGTTAATAACATGGATTTCATGCAGTGACTGAGATTTTTGTTAGATTTATTGAAAAATAAAGACGTTTGGAATATATAGTATAACATTTTTTTTTGTCATCAGAATATATAGTATAACTAATTCCCATTATTTGACCGGGTGATTGTGGTCGAGTGGTAAGGAGACGGGGCTGAGACACCAACATGTTTCAGGTTCGATCCACCTGCTGCGCGAAACTAAGTCACAATTATCCTGGTCACCCAACACGGATATGGGCCCATGCTTTAGGGCCCATTTGAATACCCGGAGAGAGGGTCTATCCGTGGGCTGCACCTCCCCTTGGAGATTAGTCTGGACCTCTCCATGGGCCTGGGATACCCCCAGGTTAATCAAAAAAAAAAACTAATTCCCATTACAGTGTTAAAAAAAAAACTAATTCCCAGTACATATTAATAATAAAAAAAAATCTGAACACTCGTTGCAGAGTTTTCGAATATGCATGAGTCAGGCCGTCTCAAATTATTTATGGCCCTGTTCAAAAACTATTAATGGTATATTAAACAATGAAATAGAATAGTTTTAAAAGTTTATAGTTCTAATTTTGTATATTTGATGTCTCTTTTGAAATGATAAACTCCTAAATTTAGTAGTTTACCTGAAAATTTAAAGCCTTACACAATAATTTATATATTTATTTTAATTTTTTTTTCACTTTTAAATTTGAGTCATGTTCAACCGCTCCAGTTGCTCATGCTATTAGACGGCATGCATGTAGTATAAACACATTTGAAAAATAAGAAAGATATGAAACCAGAGAACACCATACAAAACCATGTTATTTTGTTGTTATTGCTTCAGTTAGATTTTTCTTTCGTAAATTCTTACACATTATATGAAAATTGATTTACATAAATCTCAATGCAGTTTTTTTCAGTGCAAGAATAAATTTTTTAGAATACAACATGTATAATTTAATTAATATTATAGATTGTCTATAAGATTTAAGTTATGTCCATCATTTTTCTGAGCATTTGGTCCATCAGTTTTCAAAAATAGATTTACAAAATACTCCATCCGTTTTTAAGTGTCACTATAACATTTTTCACACAGATTAAGAAAGTTGTTGAAATATATGTAAGTTGTTATTAATTACACCTCTCTGACCAATAGTATTTGAGATAAATAGAATTATTTATAAAATCAATGCAATTTACAATTAATTTTTAGCTGAAAGTAAGTATAGTTTGCATTGAAATTGTAAAGTGACACTTTCTGTATAACAAGAAAAAAATGTTAGAATGACACTTATTATGAAACAAAAGGGAGTAATATTTATCGAAAGTTCTGTTTATCTTGATAACTCATGCTTTACAGTTAACCAAACACCTAATATTATGATCACCCATGGATGATGGATCATGAGTGGAAAAGACAGATTCCTATGTACGTAAATCATATGTAAATCATGCTTTACAGTAAACCAAACACCTAATACTATGATCTCCCATGGATGATGGGTCATAAGTGAAAAAGACAGATTCCGATGAAATAAATTTATTAAGAGTAACCGAACATTTCACACGTATAAAGAGATAAATCACTATCTTATAAACTATATTTTATTAAAATTGAAAAAAGCATTGGACCTAAAAGTTGACGAACGTGAAAACCAAAATGGGATTATCGGCTGAAAATGGCATCATATAATAAAGTTTCTTTTTCGACGAACAAAAGACGGCGAACGTGAAGCATTCTTTTTGTTTTCTTAAAACTTGAAAGCAAGTCGTATTTTTACGTAACGCCAAAAACTAGTGACACATCACACAACCCGAATGGACCCCCTCTATAAATTGTAGTAATTTTCTTTTAAAAACATGGTGAGTATTGGTGACCTTCTTATCATATTGTAAACATACCTACGATTTGGATCATATATAAATCCTAAGAATTCTAAATGTTATATTATAAATGATAGTGTTCACAACAATTAGTAGCTTTCGTTTTAAGTAGAACTCAAATATAGTATTGAGCACAAAGATTACTAGGCGCCTTTATAGTATTACTTTACAAGGGGGCATAAACTTGTTTATACTATCATAAAAACACTGCAGAACAAAACATATGAATTACATAGTTTAAGAATTTACATCTTTTGAAAGACGGAATGTTCTCACATATGGTGATTCATTTTTAAATAGAACTAGAGTTTGACATGTGTATTGAGGGTGTTTGTTTTAATATAATAGACATATGAAATGCTTCATAGTACAAAAATGTAACGCTTGAACAAATGTGCATCTATCTTTGTTTGAATATATGACACTTATGATAGATTAACGGTTTTTAATTGTGTATAATTTTCTAATTGGTTATATTGCGGTTGTATATAAAATCAACCAAAATTATATGTTATATAACATATTCGTCAGTCAATAATTTTTAACTATATTAACCATGTTTGATATATTTATTTATAAACAAAAATAAATTATTATATTTATGCATACTAATAAATGTATTCCAAAATAAAATGTATTTATGTTTTAATAAGATAGATAAATATGTCTCTAAATTTTGTGTATGCCAAATAAATTCTACTTTTATGTTTATTTTTGACAAAAATATTAAATTGAAATTTATTTGTTGTATTTTTATTATTCATATATATATATATACATATGTATTATATTAACCATTAAATTATTTAATATATATTTTAAAATAACTTCTTTTTTTAACAAAAAAATTTATAGTTTATACTTGTATGTGAAATAAATGATATACTAATATACATGAATATATAAAATTTAAAGTTTGTAGTCACATTTAAAATTTTTTATTTTATTTTAGAGAATAATAAGGTTTGAGAATAGTCATAAATTTGGTAAGCTTGGTTAGAGAATAATTTAACAAAATAGATAATTTTGCAAAAATTAACTAAGTTTGATAAGTTTAGATATAGAAGAATCTAACAGAATAGTTAATTGATAGTTATTAATTGGGCAAATCTCCAAAATAGCACCTTTCTAAGTTTATATCACAAAAATAGCACTCAAAAACTAAAATGACCAAAATAGCATTTTATCTTTTGAAAAATTTAAATTTTTTTATTTTTCAAAATTTGAAATCTTATCCCCAAAACTTCACTTCTCAACTCTAAACCCTAAAACCTAAATTCTAAACCCTAAACTCTAAATTCTAAACCCTAAACCCCACCCCTTGAGTGCTATTTTTGTGACTTTTGGGTTTGAGTGCTAATTTGAGAACAAAAACTTGATTTAGTGCTATTTTGGTCTTTTTCTCTTATTAATTCAGTGCACATATTGTAATTATAAGGATTAAAATGGTTATTTCAAAAAGTAATTCAGTTTTAATAATATAGATAGTTAATAATTCAGTGGCACATGTTGTAATTATAATGATGAATGAAGAGTTATTTCAAAAAAGTACTTCAGTTTTAAATAAAAGAGATATGTTTTAACAAAAACATAATATTTTATATTTGTATGTGAAATTAATGAAATAGTAATATACATGAATATAAAGCTTGTAGTTACATTTTAAATATTTTTTCAATTTTATTGTAAATTTTGGTTAGATAATAATCGTAAATTTAGTAAGTTTGGTTAGAGAATAATTTAAAAAAATAAATAGTTTCGGTTAATTAATTAAGTTTGGTAAATTTAAATATAAAAAAGTCTAAAATAATAATTAATTAATTAATAGCGATTAATTCAATGGAACATGTTGTAATTATTAAGATGAAAAAATATTATTTCAAAAAGTATTTCGATTTTAATAATATAGATAATTATTATTTTGGTGCACATGTCATAATTATCAGGATGTAAGTAAGTTTATTGCAAAAAAATATTTTAATTTTAATAATATAGTTATAAACCCTGTTCTAAAATGCGGGCAGATCGGCCGATTACTCGGCGTTAGACGTTGTTCGGCAGTGAACCGTGGCGGATTGAACCAACTCACTCAAAAACTCGGATTTTCCACACAAAAAAATGTTTTACTAAATTTCGAGGTTAAAATTATGTGTATGGTTGAAACCGTATTAAAATTTAACAAACCTACAAGAAAAGAGATCAAAGTGGCGTGAATCTTGAAAAAATGATAAGAGGCAGAAATTAGGGTTTACATCTCGAAGTGGTGGAGTTGAAGATAATGACATATCCATAATTTTCCATTCATTAGAGATAAAAATAGAAAAATAAAGCAAAAACAACATGTCCTCTGCTCGAACCCACAACTTCATAGCACCAGTAAAGCACACAAACCACTACTACGCTACAACTACAATATTTATTTACAAACATTAATATATATATATATTAAAAATATTTAAAATTACCTAACTAATTTCCGATTAATCTTTGATTAATTCCCGATTAATCTTTGATTAATTCCCAATTAATCTCTGATTTTTACTCAATTCGCTAGGCCGAACCAGCCGTACGCGTTACGCTAAGAGGAGCTTTTATTTGACATACGACATTAAAAGGGTCTTATTCAGTGCTTAAGATTATCTAAGCATCAAGATGTGATACAGTGATAGTGTTAGACTTTACTAATGAAAATATAGGGTCTGAATGAGAAGAACAAATGGAGAATAAATGCAGTTTTTTTTATGATGTAGATTGTATTGCATTCAGAGTCAATATGAGTTTGTAAATGTTTTGTTGTCAAAAAAAAAGATTGTATTGCATTTTTTTGTCATTCACCTTAAAATATGTAGAATAAAAATATATATTAAAATAATAATTAAACTGCCTACAGATCAATGTTAGTGATAAATTATTTGATCTGCAAATAAGAAAGAAAAAAGGTTAGACAATTGATCTTCATTTAATCTGCAAACTATTTATTTGTATTTATTCTATATGGTCTGCTTTTTATTTTTTATCTGCATTTTGGCTGCACTACATTATAGCCATAATCATCAAAAAGGCCAAAATACCAGAGGCAGCAAATCGGTGTCAAAGTGGGGACCGTATAATGCACATGTCATTAAAGAAAAGGGAAGACGATTAAGTTGTTCAAAAAAAAAAAGGGAAGACGATTACATAAGTTGAATATTGATTATTAATTATTTCCTTTGGAACATTTGATTCTCTACTATATATATATATAGCATATTGTAGTTTTCACCCCTGTGTATTCTATTTATCAGTGGTGATATATCAACTGAATCTAACTATTTATAGCATATAAGATTCTGAAGAACTGTTTATGAAAACTGTACAACGGACGATACTTTTCTTAGTAGACACGAGTTCAAAAAGGGTTTTGCATTACGCCATATTAATGATTAACAACTTTGGTTTGTATAAGATATTCTAAGACCAGCAATTTTATCTGTAAATATGTAGCATAATATCTAATTTTCAATAAACTCTGCATTCATAATTCAATTAAAATGATACTAGCAGACCCTAAAAGATACTAGACCTTGGCTTCCACATATGATATACCACATCATATATCATTAAGAAAATGTTTATTAAAGATTCCGCTTAAAGGATTAGTTAAACAATCCATAGTGGATTCAAATTATCAGTAAACGAGATTTAACTTTATAACTAGATTTTGACCCGCGCTTAAAAAGCGCGGATTTGTTTCAAAATTAAATAAATTTTCATATAAGATACAATATAGATTTGAGTATATTTATCCAGAACGCTGAATCAAACCATACCAAAATGGAAAATACAAAATCAAAACTAAACTGAATTGCATAAATAACCGAACATATCATATATCTTTGAAACAAAAAAAAAATAAAACCGAACTGAAAACCAAATGGATATCTGAATTTTTAAAATACAAATTATATGATTAAACTATTAATTATATTTAATTTCTAAATAACCAAATATCCTAAACATACTATTTATAAACCGAATTATCCAAATATTTTGTATTAAAATATTAAAAATTATCCGAAGTATCAGAAATTTTTATTCAAACAACTCGAGTTACTCGATTTTTAAACTGAGAACTCAAAATATCTGATATTTTTATCTATAAATCGGTAATTATCCGAAAACCAAAATCAAACGAAACTGAATTAGACCCAATTTGTTTTGCATATTAACTGGTTTCCAACTTCACTACTGAACCGAACCAAAAACCAAAATAACTCAACTGAAACGAAATCAAACTTTGTAAATACCTGAATAGTTCCTAAAATGTAGAACCAAAACACCAAAACCAAAAGGATTTTAATTTCTAAATCGCATGTAACATATTTTAAAAAGGACTACGTGGGACATACTCATTAAAATACCTTGCAATGCTGGAAAATATTAGCGAGGATGTTACGGGAAGTTAAAAACAATACATTGTTGATAGATTTTGT
The DNA here is from genome assembly GCF_000309985.2 of Brassica rapa. Taxonomy (NCBI): domain Eukaryota; kingdom Viridiplantae; phylum Streptophyta; class Magnoliopsida; order Brassicales; family Brassicaceae; genus Brassica; species Brassica rapa. Next base: position 11,143,975 of record NC_024802.2, read on the forward strand.
TATCAAAGAATTAAGAAGAATTTAATATGAGTAGAAAAGGAAAGGAATATCTCTGAGAGAATAGGTATATTACGTTGTAATATATTTGATTGCATTCGCACTTTTAAATTAAAAATGAAAACATATGCGATTGTTATAGTCGTTAACTAACAAAAGGAGTAAAAATTGGGTAAATATATGGTATGAATGTTATTGAGTAACATATTGTTACATACATATAAGGTAAGACCAAAATAAAAGTTAAGTCTAATGAAATAGTCAAAACAACATTTTTAAGTAGATTTATTAAAACTCCTTCTCTTTTAATAGTATTGATGTTTTTTTTTTCATTTTTCACTTTATTGGCTCCTCAACTGAATCATATATTTTAGTTTCAAATCATATTATATATAGACAAATACTTGGACCCAAGAACCAAACCAAAACCAATATAAATTGGGAGATACCAAACTGAATCAGTTAAATATTTGAATAAATATGGGTAGACTACTATACTTAAAAGCCGTTATCAAACTCTATCAGAACTTATAATCGAACGAGTATCCAAATATACTTATAATAACTCAGATATCCAAATATATTAGTTTTTGATACTTTGAATAAAATTAACTATTTGAATACAAATATACCAAATTTATATTTGGTTACTAGATGTTTTGCCTGTACATGCGGGCATAATCTTTTTATTTTTTTTCTTAATTTTCATAGTAAAAAAATATTATTTTCAGATAATAACATAATATATATATATATAAGAATTGGCTTGTTAAAAATATATTTTTTATTTTGACAATTTATCTTTATACAAACTTTTACATAATTGATAATAAATTTGAATTTTTTTATATCTTAGTTTTTTAATTTTTATAATAGAAAACATTATTTTCAGATAACAACACAATATATATAATAATTATCTTTTTTTTAAACATGTTTTTATTTGACAAATTTATCATAATTTACAATTATCTAATATAACATATAAATCTAATATTATTAACATATATTTGGTTTTTAATTATATATAAAAACTCATTAAGGGTAGTATAGATATTAACCGCTCTAACTTTCAACGTGAGAGCTCTTAAGCAAATTTTTTTTTTGGCAAATTTATAATAATTTACAACTATCTAATATTATTAACAGAAAATTAATTTTTAAAATTTTTAATTTTTATAGTAGAAAACATTATTTTCAGATAACAACACAATATATATAATAATTATCTTTTTTTTAAACATGTTTTTATTTGAAAAATTTATCATAATTTACAATTATCTAATATAACATATAAATCTAATATTATTAATATAAATTTCGTTTTTAATTATATATAAAAAAATTCATTAAGGGTAGTATAGAAATTAACCGTTCTAACTTTCAATGTGAGAGCTCGGATGCAAAAATTTACCTGCACATGCGGACATAATCTTCTTATAGATATTTATTATTTTATATTTTGTTAATTCAAAAACAATATGTTAAGTTATTATTCATATTCTTAACAAGTTTATACCAAACATAAAATAATTTATATATGACAGAAAATTTCATTAAAATATATATATACTAATTATTGTGTTGAATTTTTCATAACACTCATATATTAGAAATGTTTTAGACTATATTTTTATACAAATGTTTTTTTTTCATTAATATTTAATTATATATTGTTCTATATCTTAATTTTTATAATAAAAATATTATTTAAAGATAACAACACAATACATAAGTATTATCTTATTTTTTAGAAACATAAAATATTATTACAAGATAACAACAAAATATATGAGAATTATCTTTTTAAAAATTTAATATTATTAATATAAAATTAATTTTTAATTAAATTATTATATATAAAATTTATTAAAGGTAACAACGACATTAACCAGTCTAACTTTTAACGTGAGAGCTCGATTCCATAAATTTACTTTGCAAATAATAGTTTAGATATATATATTCGATAAAGTATATCCAATAGATATTTAGGTAGTTACTAGCAATCAATCAAATATCTTAATCGACTTGAATCCGAACCAAATTAAACTTTATCAGAAATATCTGAATAGGAGATGCACTTGCGGTACCAAAATATTTAAAATATGAAAAATCAATCTAAATTCGAACCAATACTGGAATGGTCAGACTCAGACCTAAATCATACGATAACAAGGGATTTTAGTAAAGCTAAAGAGATTTTGCACATACCCATATATGTAGAAAAGTCCAATGGAACTAGGTTCTAACTTCAAAACATTGAATAGTATGAATAATTAACTTACCACCCCTAATATTTTCTTAAGCAAAAAATTGGTCATCATTTATACTAGTGACAACATGATAATTAAATACTTACAAATCAATCATCTACTAAGATATGGTTTTGGTTCTACTATATTATGAAAAAAGTTAGAGAAAAAATATCATTTCTCTATATGTTTTCTTAAGAATAGATTATATTAAACTACATTGTATAAAATTCATCTTTAGAATAGAATTTGTCTATCTGTAGAAAAAAAATATAGAAAGAAATATAAAAATGGGTTGGAAATGTTTTTAATACTGTTGTCATCTCTTGATTAGCATTTATCTTGCACTTCAAAGTTGGTTGAAGTGGAGAATATGAGATTTCACATAACTGTTTTTTTTTAACCTGAGGACATTTGGTGGGCCGAAGCCAAACCGGCTAGTCTTCTGAGAGTCTGTTCACTAGTGGTATATATTGGAGAGAAGATCCCACATCGAATATATGAAAGGGACTTGAGTAATATATAAGGGACTTGGGCTAATCCACTAATTGCCAATTGGTTTTGAATTGGAAGCCCAAGAAACTTATCATGGTATCAGAGTCGGCCCAATACCCTGACCCATTAATCCGGCCCGGACAGTGGCCCGATCATCCCATTAGCTGATGGCCCATAGAAGGCTCAGTTCCGCCGAGATCGCTAGAAAATAAAGCATGATTTCGGAGGGGGTATGATGGATTCTGCGAGATTAATGGTTATACGCACCATTATCTCGAGGGAGGGTATTGGAGAGAAGATCCCACATCGAATATATGAAAGGGACTTGAGTAATATATAAGGGACTTGGGCCAATCCACTAATTGCCAATTGGTTTTGAGTTGGAAGCCCAAGAAACTTATCAGTATATATACCCGATTGCTCACAAATTAGAGATCCATATTGTCTGATCACATCAACGAAAATATATGAGATGGTAAGTTTCGAACTCGGAGTTATTAGCATTTTTTTTTAAAGAATGTTAAATTAATTCAACCAAAAAATATATTTTACAACCAAAGTTGCTTGTTTGAGAATCAAAAGAAAAGAAAATTGAGCTTTACATCAGACATAGAATTTAGTGATAAGAGAACCATGTAACCATGCCCTCTTGGTAGACTGAATTGTGGTGATGGTTTATGCTTGAGATACGGTTTCGAATCTGCTTATCGATGAGCTTGATAAGTCCTAAAGCAGGCTTGTGATCTTCACCAAACCTTCTCCCATTACGTTCAGTCCATATATCATATAAAGAGGCTTGGAAGACTTACCGAAGAAGAAACAGCTCCACTTTGCTTCGCTTCCTAGTAAGAAGTGTAACAATGTCATCCCAAACATTAGTGTAGTCCGTTGTCAAAAGCTTTTTATTAGCATTTTTCCAAGTTCACTATACCACTCAACCACATTTGTATGGTTCACGTTACTGTTTTTTATAAGTTTAATGAGAAGGTTCTGAAAATCTGATAAACATTGTCTTTTTTGGATTTCTAACCATTGTTTTAAGTTATTCATAGAGTATTTTTGGAGTCTGTTGATTATTTTCAGGTTAAAACATGTTCGAATGGAGCTTTGGGCACAATGAACAAGGATTTGAGCAAAATGAAGCAATTTGGATGCTTTTGGCCAAGATCGGTCGATCCTATGCTCGATCCCAGGAGATTGGTCGATCTCTTTCCACTCTGGTTGATCTTCTGGTCGATCCCGAGTCCGGTCTGCACGGAAAATTAGAAAATTTTGGTTTTCTTTTATTTTGGTCCGGTTTTTGCCTAGGAACTTGAGTCTGGCAAGTTTTGACCTATATAGGATATTTCTCAGCCATTTTTAGGCTTAAGATTTATTTGACATTAGATTTTACATCCCTCTTGATATTTTTTCTATCGGTGAGATGACTTCATACTCTTTACGAATCCCCTTTATTATTGATTTCCATTGTTATCATGATTTAGTCAGTGATTTATTGTGTTTCTTCTTCCATTACTGATGAGGAGGACATCAAGTCATCTTCAGAAAATGAGAAAGGAACCAGGAGCAAATCATTGGAGAACATGAAATTGAGAAGAGCCAAAGAAGCCAACAAGGACATATGTACAATCAAAACGCCATATCTTACAAACCATGAGGAATTTATTCATAAAACCAATTTTGTTGGATTCTACACTCAACAAGAGCACACGGAGAATTGGTTTCACGTCAAAAGGATTAATGGTTTCGAAGATATGCTATTTTCAAGTCAAAGGTGGCCCGACTTGCCTTATTTAGAAGATCAGGAGCATATACTCAAACTCAATGTTGGGGTCTAGGATACTTTGTGCTACTTCTAGAAGCACTCCACAGCCCTTTAAGAAGCACCAGCACACACTGGATCAGGCGGATCCTTGAAGAATACAATCAAATCAAGCCGGAGCTAAATATGGAAAGTTGGACAAATAATTGGTTTGATCATTACCAAACCAAGATATGGCGACCAGGAGACATCTTACATTTACCAGAAGAGCCTGAAGACATAATGAGAGCATTCAAAACGCAGAATATCAAGAGGAGAATAATATGGAGCAGTTTACCTTATTTGGATTCAAGAAGCATTTTTTGTCAAAGATCTCAACGGCTCTTTCCATCATTCTGTGGAGCTTTGAAGATACATTCAGTGAATCAGGACATTCCCAGGCGTCATCAATTCATGCCTAAGCTATCAAGACTCAAGCAACCCCACCCATTCAGCCAAATCCCCCAAACTACTCCAACAGCTAGTTTCTTAGTTTTCTGTTTTATTTCTTTTATTCTGGGCATTATATAAGCTCATTAGCATCCCCATTGTAGAGGCACGTTTTATCTAAGTATTAATCAGAAAGTATTGTTTTTTTTTCAAAGAAATGTGTCTTTGAGTTGTTCTTGTCTTTAGATTCATTTGAGAGATTCATTTGGCTCTATAGAATTCTGGATTAGGATTGTTCGTGAGATTCAAACAAGTCTGGTTCATCAAGGATTGAGAGAGTCAATCATCCCCATAGATTGAGAGAGTCAATCACCTCTATATCCATCCGCCGCTGAAGATATCTGTCCATCAGAGTCTTGTGAACCTTTGTCATCTTATAGGCTTACATCAATGACTGAGTAGTCAATTAGTTAGGCTTAGGGGTGTTCAAAAGAATTCATGGATTGTTGAAACTTATTTTTTAGACTAGGAATTTACGCACTCGGTTCTTTATCTAGGTTGTTCTTATTGTTGAAACTAGATTCATGACCTTGTTTTTGATTTTTGGTTGTTTAACGCACCAAAATACTTGATTAAATGCCTGAATGAACCTAGAATGAGCGAAATATTCTTAACCAATGAAAGTTGATGTTAGAGAGTTCCGTGAACTTAACAAACTCGATCGTATTGCATGTTTAGAATATGAAATTCAACGGAAGTTAATCTTTAGGATTTTAATCATATGGTTTAACGCTGCGAAGTAGTTCTAATGGCATTTTTTTGAGTTTGAGAACGATACTTAATGAATTCCCTGTCTGGCTATTGTTTCATAATCTATGTTTCATGAGAAGTACCCACTTCCTAACACTTTAATCCATTTATTGTACATCGTTTTATTTTTTGTTGTTTAGCTTCTTACTAATTGAAAACACAAAAAAAAAACATATTTTGCCTTAGCTTAGCTCTTTTCTCGAAGATTTGTAATATAGCTTTTGTCCTTGTGGATTCGATTCATGAAATACTAATGTGATTCATTGTGCGCATAAAATATAGGGAAATTAGGTGGTATAACCAAACAAAAATCCCTAATTCATTATATAACCAAAATCATCCTCTCTCTCCTCTTCTATGTTCCTATCTCTCTCTAACCTCTTTCTACAAAACTAATTTAACTTTTTTTTATGGTTATATCACAAATAAGCCCTAAAATATACTTTCAAAACCTGATTGTATCAAAATTCAGACTAAAGGTGTATGAAAAAAAAAAAAGGGAAATGAAGCTAATGATTGAAGTGTTTGATGGCCATCTTCGATTTTCGTCTTCCTTTTATATTTATTAGCAGTTGAATTGGAGAATTTTTCTAAAGAAATTGTGTAGCATTTTGATACTTTCTATTTTTTATTCTCATACAGAATTAAGAAAAAAACATCTAAATTGTTATAGCTAATAATTACTTCCGCCGTTTCATAAAGTTACATATTTTAGAGAGAAAAAATTTGTTTCAAATTTTTTTTTTGTATTTTCAATGCATGCTTTATTAACTAATTGTAAATTTTCTTAAATGTATTTATTGAATTTTTATTGGTTTAAAATTATGAAAAAAAAAGAAAATCACAAAAAAATTATGTTAATGTATTTTATTAGAATGTGTGAAAAGACTAAAATATATAACATTTTGAAACAGATGGAGTTTTTTTATTCTCGGAACGGTACAATCTAACTTTAGTTATAACTAAATAAAATTTGTTTGGACTTTTGTGTTTTAGGTTTTAGTTCGATAGAGCCGAATGGATTGACTAATCAGATTTACTTTTAATAAACTGGGCGGATTAACAAAATGAATGGAGATGAAACTAACTGATTTATAATTTCTCTAACTTTTCAATGATAAACATGTACAGAGCCGGGTTTGAGCATAGTCTCACGAAACATCCGTGTAGGGCCCCCACCTAATGGGGTCCCCATTTCCAACTTTTCACTTTGTAGATATGTAATGTTAATATATTAATTTTATGTGCAAAATCCAACTAAAAAACAAAGTTTTGGTTTGTACTCCTATTTTTCAAAATACATAAAGTTTTAGGATTATGCACAACTATTAAAAAGCTTGTCTTCTATCTTACAAATATCATTAAAATATAAATTAAAAGTTATTCAACCAATCACAAAATAGATTATAAAATATCATTTGGTTACATAGTTTTTGATAAAGTTAAAAAGTACATTAGTATATGAAAACATCATCTATTTTGAAACATCAAAAATTCCCTAAAACATCATCTATTTAGAAACGAATAGAGTATAAGTTATTAACATTAGCGCAAGTAACTTACGGTAAGTTATTCGAATTTCTGTACTTTATTTTTATTTAAATAATTGTAAATATTATAATAAATTTAAATAAGTAAAAAACATCATTTTTAACTCACTAGAGGAAATTTACAAGAGATAGTCTTTTCAAATTCTCCTCTTCTCTTTACTCTGTAAAAGCAAACAAATTCCTAAGAAAGCCAGAGATTTTTTCTTGTTCTATAGTTTTTTCGATGTTGCCTTTTATTATCAAAGCTACGATAAGTTCATCTTTATTTCTTTTGTTTCGAATAGGGCCCCGAAAATCTCAGGTCCGGCTCTGAACATGTAGTCTACTTTTCGATGTGAAATAAATAATTATATATTTTATAAGGAAGATATTTGAAACTTGGTTTTGCCTCACAAATGTGTTTCAAACACAAACGTCTTTCTTCTCTTTAAAGTTTAAACCTTTGAAAATGCTCCACGATCACACAAACGTTTGACTTTTCAATTTTTTTTTCTTTTAACTAAATTAGTCATAATCCTAAGATTCTATTCAAAATTTTCCATGTGATTATATCTTCCAAGTTCTAACGTATCTCTCTAACATTTTCTGCTTTTATTTATTACTAGAGATTTTCCCGGGCTACGCCCGGGTTTGGAAAAATATATTTGTATTTAATATATATAAGGCATATATATTTCAGTCAATTTACAAAATTATAAATTAAACTTGATAGGTTTAAAATTTATTTTTTTGTCTTTTTAATATCTAAAAATACATATGTGATATGGGATGGTGGAGGAAAAGGTAAATGAATAGAGTTACTTAAAAAATGTTGCCTCCGCTCATGTCAAAGCGTTGGAGACGCTAATGGCAGATACCTCATGGATGGCTCAAGTACGATAATAAACAACACTAAGCAGACTATGCAATTCATGGATTATTTCAAGATTTGTTTATTGCTGATATGTGAGTTTTCTATCCATATCAACCCTACTAATATATCATCGTGCCAAGTCCATAAATTCAATCAGGAATATACCAAAAAACTTAATACCATTTGTATTTGTTGTACGAATAGAAAAGGTAAAATGGAAGGAATCATTCACAAAGTGAATATGGAGAAAGTGGAGAATCTGGGAGTTGTGTTCATGCCTTTGAAATGAAGCTTTAGAGACACTCATCATTAGCCTCAAGGAAAACTGTCTCTTCTGAGAATATGATCATGTTGATATATGTATTTATATTTTATTTTATTGTAGTATATTTATTAGTGTTACTCGATGTATTTAAGTTGTGGAAATCTATTATAAGCAAATGTAATAGGTTTATTACGAATGTGAAAATTAATGGTCAATGTGGCTTGTCGATTTATGTTGTTAATTTGCTTTACGGTAGACATAATAACCTGGAGGAAAGTACTGATGAGGCTATTTTTTTGTAAGCTTTTAAAAAACTTATATAATTCTTGTAAAGAATGATATGGTTGATTAAAGCGTGATTTCTTTTTGTTGAATATTTGGCTGATTCAAGAGTCTTTAAAAGATTTTTAGTTATTTATTTTTATATTAATTTCATTTTATCTGTCATTTTATTGTGTATTTACATGCAATATCTTTAATTTTTTTATCATTTACTTTTAGTGCAATAGATGTATTTTCAAACAAAATAATAAAAAAACCAAGACTTGGCAGTTTGATCTAGTGAGAAAGAGGTTTCAGCTAAAATTTGTATTTTGGATTTGAATAGCATTGGCCACTTAACCGCGTTTTAAATGAATTTAATTGTCCACACGTAGCCAGATGCTAGATTTCGTGGTATTAGTATTTGGGTCTATAAAAATTTAGAATTCCCATGGTTATTAAAAAAATGTATTGTTTATTATTTGACTAAAGCTTTTCTATTTACTTATATTGACATTCTAGAAGACTTTTGTATAAATTCGTGTATCTTATTTGCTTTTTAGTTTAACCATATTTTCTTCTTTCTAATCAGAGTTTTATTATATTGGTATATTTTATTTTTACCTTTTCGAGTAATTTTATATTTGGTTTAGCCTATATGGATTATATTTATATGAATCTATAATTGCAAATATATTTGTAATATAAGCCCAAACAAAACGATGACTCCATAGATTATATTGATGTAACATTTTATCTGCTATTGGCCCACATGAAAGGAAAGAAAAATACAGGTTAATCAACACTTTGTATGGTATAATAAGAGGAATTATTAAATATGTTATATAATATTTTGTTGAAATATAATATATATATATATATATAGTATCGAGATTAGGCTGGTGCTTTATTTATAATTTTTTATATTAATATAACACAAATGATTACAAAATACTAAAAACGACCGACTCATGTGTTTTAAAGTATCTGATATTTATCTAAACTATTTATACATACAAAGAGGATTATGATGTGCTATGTGATTGAGAGAACGAAGAACAACACAACATCTTTTTACCGGTAACATTCTTGAGCCCCACCATTTGATATTGTTGCTCACATTCATGATCTCATAAGCATGCGCTTGGTGGAGGAGGTGAGATAATACATGGCCTTTGGAATGATTAAGAGTAGCACCATTGCTTCTGCCTCTAAAGCCGATCATGTTTTCCCCTGAGAGCTACGCCAAGATGACCACGTAAAATCCATCCACCAGTTATTTTGGAAGTAGCATCATAGTTGCACTCCACCATACCTTCAGTTTCAAAGGCTGCAGGCAAAATATTTGTGCAGCCCTTATATTATCCACATTCTGAATCAATCTATCACCAAACAGATTGTAAGATACAATACCTCTTTCTCCTTTCCAGTTCTCAAAGATGACTGATTAAAAGCCCAAGAAGCTTCTCCAGAAATCACATTTGCATTGCCTAGATAGGAAATCAATCCATTTACCTTCTTTAGCGGATCTTTGTCTGTTGTCCAAAAAAAAACGGGTCTCTGTCAACGTCGATCTCAGAAACATGCTCAAAACCAAACCCGAACCCGTATCAAGTAGATTCATGTAACCACAAAGAAAAATAAAGCTTGTTCCATCAGCCAATGCAAAGATTGTGTTTAATTTTATGAAATGAAGCTTGTACCTCATTTGTTAAATCCTTCTTCAGCAGCTCTCTCGTTTCAACAACCTATAACTTCCATCCGCCTCTACCCCCAAGATGTTAAATTTTGGAATTGTACTTGTTCAATTTGTTGGTGACCTCAACATACATGAACCTAAATCTACTGTGCTCTAAACAACAATAGATCTATTTCTAGCATTCTCCTGTTCCTCCTGCATCAGTACAATTCCACAATAGCTTGTTAGAAGTCATCAAAGAGGCATTTAATACAAATCACAAAACGTAAACAATTCAAAATTATTTATTACAACTTATTTTAGAGCTTCGATCTGCACTGGAAACATAGAATCGGCTGTCTTAAATTTCACAGCTCTACGATCATAACTTACAGTGTTTTAAGAGAGCAGAGGAAGAAGAAACTGTTAGAGATACGATTGTGTTTCCATATATTCTGTAGTCAAAATGACGATCCCCTATTTTAGGAAGCTATTGTTATTAGTTAATGTCTAAGGCTCTTGTATATAAGGCCTATTGTATTGTACATTACTTACACGATCAATACAGATCTTTACAGAAACAAAATGTAAGAACGTACCATGATCCGAGCCGCAGGTGCGAAAGATGTCGCGTCCCTGAAGGAGAAAATTAGACGATCAGAACTGATTGAACTATTTAATTGGCAAAAAATGTAGTGTTTGAATAAGGCACAAGCCACACACGGCACACCTCTGTTATGTCAATAATATTAGAAGTCATCTTAGCCTATACTGGAACAATGGCTTTAGCATCAATCCATCAAACCTCCTCCAGAAGCGCACAACTTGTTCAGCAGCTGTTTTGATTCTGCGCTTTAGCATAAAATATAAGTGATGAAGTAACCTCAATTCAAAGTACATTTAGCCAACACACACAAAAAGATTCAATTATCTAAAACTAAGAAAAATCTTACCGTTTTGGCGATGACAGCGTAGTTTGTACTGGGTAGATCCGTCATCGATCCCGATGACGAAAGGATAAGGGTTTCAAGCCGTTTATAACACTTGGATCAGACTCCGTGTCGGCAGCAGAAGATGAAAAGACGTTTAGATCAACTCTAGTCATTTCGATGGCTTTAGCAGATTTTATGGCTATAGCTTATTTTCTTCTTTTTTTGTGCTGAAGGTGGAGATTTTGGTTTGATCTAAGATTTAACGAAACAATATATATAGGAGGAGCCAGAAAAGGAGTTGGAACGAAACCATCTCCGAGGAAGATAAGGAGTAATGACCAGCTTTGAATGATTGATAGTGGGGTGGTGATAAATACTGATTAGAAACGAAGAGTTGCATTGATCTGAACGGTGAAGACGAAGTGAAAGAAACGGAGACGACAATCGTGTGTGTGAATGTACGATATTTATTAAGTTTTCATAGTTGGGTTTGTTAGTGTTGGCCTTTATTGATTTTGTCGAAGCCCACATGATTGACCCAAGTCTAATATGTCAAAAGAGAAGGTTAATATTACGTAGCAGTATTGTGGTTCTTCATTGGTTGAATTAATTTGTATACGTGGACACTCTCTTTGCTCTAGTTATTTAACTTTTAGTATTGTTAGATTTCTATTTAATTCACGTCTCAGAGTCCACGTGATATGCACCCGGACGAAGAACTTCCCAAGCTGTACTTCATTTATATAATTAAGGAATGAATCATATAATACAAGTGGCATTAACCTTTATTAGGTAGATTTTTTCATTTATGTAGCTTAGAATAATGTGGATCGTTGATTATCGTCTTAGTCGTGAATGGTTTGATTATAGAGAAAAAGTAAGAGAAGACATACTTTGAGAATTGAGATCATAAACTTCATCCATTATCTACACTCGCCCTCTTCATCTCTTCTTATTCTTCAAATTCAGATTAGTTAATAATCTCAATTTTTTATTTTTTTTTATTTCTCGTTTGTTAAAGATTTTAGGATAATTTTTCATTTATGGGTTCTAATTTATGAGTTTTGGCATTTCTGAATTTTGGAGTTTTTGTATTTAGTAATGTTTGACAAATGACAATATACAGTACATTTAGTAATATTTTACAATCCCATTTTTATTAAAAGAGGAACATTAAAAATAACATTAAAATTTGACAAAAAAATAATAATAATAACATTAAAAGTGTATTATATTTATAAGTATGCCATTTTGATGATGTGTCACCATGAGAACTCTTTTTAGCTCATTTATATTTATGCCTGCTAATATTTAGAATAATTACTAATTTTGCCATCAGTATGTCTTTATACAAAAAATACTACTACACTTATAATACTTCATATTTTTTTGTTGTATTATAACGACGTGTGCTTTTTTCATCTCCCATAGGAAACAATACACCTTTGATTAATTTCATAAAAAAAAAGAACTTATAAATCCATCGTTGCGTTGAACTTTAACTTGCATAACATTATAGAAACTGTACAAGAATAGGTTGATTAGAGAGCGTCCACACATACATATACTCATACAATATGAAGGTAAAAATAGTAATACGATTGGAATCCAATCACAATAGTAGACGATTTTAGAACAAACTAAGTTATGATTTATGCTCATACGGACTTACAAAAACAATTCTAAGCTACAGTTTTCTTCAAGTAGGATTACAAGATAAATTTAAAGCTAAGAATATAGCAATACTAAATACTCAATTGGATAACTTTATGCTGCTAAGCGAACTAAGTTTCATAAAACCTGCAACATTTCTATAAGGTTAATGTTCTGTTTGTTTTTACTGAGATTTCTAAACCTCATGCAATTACATCAACGTGGCATAGTCTGTTCATTTTGTTTATTTCTCTATATTGTTACTGGAAAATAATGTTCTGTTTGTTCATTTTTCCTGATATTTCTAAAGTCTGCAAACAATTCATGCAACTCAAAGTGTAATGGATTTTTTAATTGAATACCCCAAGTATGAATATACGTCCATTTTACCAAAAAAATATGAATATACATCCATCTAATACTGAAAATTGAATATATATCTCAAATTAGGAAAATTATAATAGTCAAAACTATTACAAATAATTTATGCAACGCATAGGGTCAACACAGAAATTTGATTATCTCTGTTAAAATCACTTGAACGAAATAAAGAAAGAATTGTAAATTTTCAAGACGACATTCTTAAAATTAAGCTTCAAATGTTAAATTTATAGTCAATGATTAGATATTTCTTCCATATTAAGTGGGCAAGTTATTTGGTGATTAGGTATATTTATTTTATTCCTTTTTCTTAATATATTTTAATAATAAATCGGAAATAAGGCAATCCTAACTAAGCAATTATATTATTTACATATTAGTAACAAATCATTTATTGTAATTACATATATTAACTTTCCAAAATATTTTTTTACACATTAAATATTTTAAAGTTTTATAATATCTCACCTGGTTCAATATTTTTTGCAAATATAGAAATTTAAAAGTAAAATTATTAAATATTATACAATTAAAATATAAATAAAAATCAAATAAAAATATTAATGACAAAAAAAATCAAATATAAAATTTTATAAATATAAAATATTTTCATTTTTAATAAAATTCAATAACTTTGAGATCCAATCTGACTATTTTGACAGCTTCATGGTCAAACCAATTATTAGATCTAACAATCGGGTCAGTCCGGTTTTAAAAGCACATATGGTATAGGAGACATGGTCCATGCGTAAAGAAATAATTGAATAGCCAATTTGATCTTTTTATCATTCAAGGTGTTTCGAAATTGATTGTCAATTTCACGATTACATATTCATGTGAGTCTTATCGCACCACCAAGCATCTAATCAATTATGTCATCATACTATATTAATATGCAAGATAAAAACTATATATATATATATGTGTAAAAATTTTTATTTAACAATGTAATTTTAATCTCATCCCGTGCAAGGCGCATATATTATCCTAATATTTTGTAAAATTGGAACATGGACAATATGAAATTCTGACTGAATAACACTAGCATTTTATTACCAACGATAAGCTCACGTTAATGAGGAATATGAGATTCCAAACTGATATTTTGAAGATTTTAAAGAGAAGGTTTGAAAACTTTAGACAGTAGAATATCGAGAAAATGAGATAAAAAGTAGGGAGAATTAGTCAATTACGCATATTGGAAGCATATATTTGAAGTTTGCCCATGATGGGACACATCCAGCCCAACCCACACAATTGGAGAGACGAACTTACGAAGGTGCCCTTCCGTAGCTGCACTCGTGCAACCCATTCTGACAGTCTCTCTCCTCTGCAGTTCTCCGAGCTATTCTCTCTCCCTTCTCTTTCTTCTTTTTTACTCTCATTCTCTTTTTTTTTCTTTTCTGTTTCTCTTCGTTTCTTTTTTCTTTCTTTTTGTTTGAATGTCTTTGCTGATCCATCATTTTTAAATCAAGATACATAAAATTTTGGATGCCAATTTTTTGAAATTTCAACGAAATCCAAAGATGTTCTGATACCAAATCTTGATAAAACTAGTGAAATTTATGATAGTGATTTTATTGATGATGAAGGTTAGTAATTCTCATATATCTTTTATTTACAGTTAGAACGCATGTGTTACCATTTTTTGGGTATGATGTATTATCATATATTTATAGAAAAATGATACATGTCAAAA
Source organism: Brassica rapa (assembly GCF_000309985.2). NCBI lineage: Eukaryota > Viridiplantae > Streptophyta > Magnoliopsida > Brassicales > Brassicaceae > Brassica > Brassica rapa. Next base: position 11,158,992 of record NC_024802.2, read on the forward strand.
ATGCTAACACTATAGTATCTGTTAAGATACTTATTTAATTACCAAGTTAAGTGGTATATGTAGGCGTTAAACAAATCAATAACATGATACCAGGTTTTATAATTCAGTATTAGTTATTAATCCAATATATAATTTATCATGTAACAAATAAGTTAGTTACTAAAATATAAGTTAACGAGTAAAACAACACATATAGCATGTAATAATAGTTATGGTATGTTGTTAATAATTAATGTATCATTTAAAATTTATAGTAGCTGTTAACATAGGTATTAGCTGAAACTTTTCTTGTAACACATATAATAAACATACATATTTACATTGATATATTATTCTTTTCGACACGGTAATAAATATATTAGTTGTTAAGCCTCATGTTATTTTTCATTAGAATATAAAATCATATTTTGATGTAGTGATTTGTTATAGGCAATTTATGAATGTAACACATTAAACTTTACTACTATACCTTTAACAGTTTTAGTAGCGATAATCTAACTATTTTATATTAGTTGGTATCAAACTCAAGTCATTCAATTGGTTCACTTGTCTAACGTTGCGTTTTTTTTTTGAAAATAACTATAAGATGAGATGAGATGAAAGAAAAGTAGGAGAGGAAAGAAAAATAGAAGAGAAAGTGAAAAATAGTTAGGAAAAAAAGTGAGAAAGAACTAAGAAAAATAAAAATAAAAATGACTAAAATGAGATGAGAAAAAGCTAGAGAGTAACTTGTGTGTTTCGGGGAATGAATCACAAAACAGACATGTATATATAGGTTTCAGAGGGACTGACACTACTGACCTATGGATGGACATGCAGGAAGGATAATATCGTCATATAAATATTAATGTCCACTCATGTGTATAGAGCTAATTAGGAACCCGATTATGAGCATAGAAGCCAATGAACTCTAAAAACTAATGGTTGAAGAGTTTACTGACATTGGGTCCGTCATCATTTTCTTCCTTATTTATTTGCTTGAGTAGATATATTGGAGGATCTTAGTTTATTAATTCATGTTCCAATTTGATAAAAAAATTTTGTAAAACTTTTGCAAGACTGAAAATATATCAAAAAAAATTATAGTGATTTTTTCTCTTTACAAATCAGTTTGAACGACTAGAACGATTTTTTGAACGCCTAGACCGTTTTTCAAAAAAAATAAGTTTGAAAAGATCATTTTGCTCATACACGATTTGCCGACTAAACGGGCGTTTAGTCTAGACCGAGTTTTAGAACAATGGAATTTTATAATCCGAATTCAGCTATACCCAGTGTTATTTTCTCGTTTTAGTTTTTATAGTTTAATGAAATTTATATTTCTTGGATCTTTTCGTTTTAGGTTATAATAGGATAGATTTCAACAATTGATTAATTGTGATTGTAACCCGTCTGTTCTGCTTGGTTCATCGTGTTCTTCGAGGCCCTGACTTTAATTGGATTGATTATAAAGTTGTTAAGTGAATAATAACTCTGACTTTTGAAAGATAAACTTGTAATTTACTGAAAACCCTTGAAATGCTCCACTATCCCACACATGACACAACGTGTCTTTTCTTTAGTAAAATAGTCCTCTCCTCACCTGTTCTAATTAAGATTCTACTTCGAAATTTTCCATGTGACTTGCTCTAAACGTGTCTTCTACCTTATCTCTCTAATATCTATCTGCTTTTACTTATCACTTCCGCTTCTGATTTTGTGAAGCTTCTCTTGGTTCTCATTGTTTAACAATACTGAGGGGAAATAAAAAAAAATTCTCAGTTTTTTGTAATTCTTTATTGCTTTGTACATTGCAGGATTTGATGAATAGATCATGTCTCTGTAGTATCTTAATCACTACTGCTCTTATTTGTGGTGCTTACTTCATTGGTAATGCTTATATCGACAAAGAATTTAAAGAGGTACAAATCTCTCTTGTATTTCACATCATGTAAGCTCTATACATGTTCTATGAAGACAAATCAATATTGAGTATTTTTTCTTACATATGTAAAGAACATTGTTCAAGACATATGGTTTAAATGTCAATACTGGATGTTGACAAAAAAAAAATGTCAATACTGGATAGAGTATTCTGTTTTTTATTTTATAAAATTTTAACTTACAGAGATTGCTAAGATGGAAAATCACTGATAAGATGCATAACGCAACATCCAATACATGCCAGGTTTGCTCTAGAAGAAGAGATCCATTTTTGTTGAGTTTCCTTTGCGAGATTTCTTTTAAAACCAGTTTTTTATTAATATCTTTTCATTAGAATCTAGATAAGCCATTGGGTAGTGAAGCACTACCGCAAGGAATCATCGTCAAAACATCAAACTTGGAAACGCAACATCTATGGAACTACTGCGACAGTGAAAATGTTACTGAAGTAAGATTGAGATTCTTAAAATAGTACAGCTTATTAGTTTTGTAGCTTAATCCTTCGTGGATATTCCTTTCTCGATATCCTTTTCAGGGTAATACTAATCATTCGATGAGTTTGTTAGCCATGGCGGTTGGAATCAAGCAAAATGAGCTGGTCAACAAAGTTATACAAAAGGTTTTGTATTGTCTTTTCTTTTTTTCCCTTAGTAAGATTTTCTGGCTTTTTATGTATAAATGAATGATACTAATTGCTGAGGATTTTCAGTTTCCTCTTCAAGATTTCGTGGTCATGCTTTTTCATTACGATGGTGTTTTGGACGACTGGAACCAGTATCCATGGAGTGCACATGCAATTCATGTTTCCGTGATGAATCAAACAAAATGGTCAGTTTCTTGCAACTCATGCAATTCATATATTTATCAAAATAATAATTGAATGATGTTAATGTGGCAGGTGGTTCGCCAAACGATTCTTGCATCCTGATGTAGTTGCAGAGTATGAATATATTTTCCTTTGGGACGAAGATCTCGGTGTAGGTCATTTCAATCCTCAACGGTAGACCACCAATATTTTTATTGTTTTTTTGTTTGTTCTTGTTTCCCATTGCATGATGAAGTCATTTCATTTTAGATACCTATCTATTGTCAAAGAAGAAGGTCTTGAGATATCGCAACCCGGCCTTGACCCAACAGAATCAGAGGTGTATCATCCTATAACCGCTCGTCGCGAGAACTTAAAAGTCCATAGGCGGATATATAAAGACAAAGGCGGCTTGCGATGCGATGGCAATAGCACCGATCCTCCTTGCATCGGGTAAAGCCTTTTAACAATTTTCAGGAGAATCTCTTGGTCCCATGACTCTCATTTGCGGTAAATGTGTAACTTGGTTATGCAGATGGGTAGAACTGATGGCACCTGTTTTCTCTAGATCAGCATGGAGATGTTCTTGGTATATGATTCAGGTAAACATGTCGGTTTGGGTTCAGATCTGTTCAGTTTGGTTTATATGCATATCGTAGACTGGTAGTAGACTTCAGGGTTTTAATGCTTTTGTTTTCAATGCAGAACGATTTGATCCATGCTTGGGGTTTGGATGTACAGCTTGGTTATTGTGCTCAAGTTAGTTTCTTTTTCTAACTTCTGTGTGTTTTACTTTCTTAACCGGTTATAATATCCCTTTACTTCCTCGGTTCTTGTTTAACACAATCTTGGTCGTGGATAGGGTGATCGGAAGAAAAATGTAGGTGTTGTTGATGCGGAGTACATAGTTCATTACGGTCTTCCCACACTAGGTGGGGTTGTAAACGCTTCAAGCTCCGCGCGGAATGAGACAAACCCAAAATCAGGGGTATGAGTTTTTCTTTTTGTTTTGGTCAAAGGGTATGAGTTTTTCTAAAAGCTATATGTATCTCTAGAAGATTATGAGCAAACATACCTATTTGTAGGACGAGGTACAAACCATATTAAATTAAAATTTTAAATATATACATTTGCTAACGGAATTGAAATCGAACATGTGCTCCTTTAAATCTCTGTTAGGTGATCCAAAAGTTTTAACTAGTATGCCAACTCATCTCTGCTTACAAGTTTATTCAAGTGTTTGTATAAGCTTCTTGAACTAGAAACGTGTGTTTTGATCATCTGTTTTTTTTCTTTTTTTTTCTTGAGCAGGTTTCACAGGATTTATCAGAGTCTGATGGAGTGGATGACAGAGGAAAAGTGAGGATGAAATCATCTGTAGAGATGAAGAGATTCAAGGAACGTTGGAAGAAAGCTGCCAAGGATGATAAATGTTGGGTCGATCCGTATTGAAACCCCGAGTGGTGTAAGTAAACCGAATCAAACCGGAATTCTTCACAAATAGAATTTTGAGATTGCTCTTGTTGAGTATGTTGTGTTGTTTAATGTATACCATTTTTTTAGTACATAGATTTTGTTTTACTGTGAAAAAAAAATGTGTATGTTCTAATTAAGGTAGACCACATAGAGTAAATGATTTTTTGATAACACTATACTGAATTATTTTTTGTACTAGTCAAATATTCTGAATATATATTTTGATAATAATCAGACAAAATTAGTAATCTAAGAAGTAAATGAACAGTGGCTACTTCTTGTTAAAATAAATAAGAATTTTTTATAGAAAAAAGTAAAAAGGTATATTTTAATTTTAAAAGTAGAAATTTTGAAAGAATTATGCGAAATCGTTAAAACACGGGAGAGTGGTTAATTTTCGTTTGTAATCTATTTTTAACTTGTAAGATTAATTTCAGATTAAATTTGAACTATATTCAGAGCTAAATTGGACACACACACAAGTAATATTCAGTTTACACGTTTTTAAATAAGATATCACACAACTAAATTACATACTGTATAAATTTTAATTGATTACTCGGTTGGACTTCGGTTGTCCATTTTTGGCAGCTATGGAAAATGAACTTTAATTAAACAATTATAGAAAAACTTGTGGAAAATTATTAACCAAAAAAATTAGAGAAAATCTTTTTATTTTCTTTCAGGTTTGTACTGAAAGAAATATTTGAATGATGGTGAATGATGATGGTTGACTGGGGCAGACTTAATTAGAGACCCAATATTATGGACCGTAGGTGAATTAGCATTAAAAAGTGGGTCAAAACTTTTGATTTTCCTCATATCATTAATGAATCATAATTACTATATGAGCATATGTTCGTACTTGCGTAATTTAAGTCAATATGCAGTTATATACACATGTGACATGTGACATGTTTTAGGAGAAAGAAACCATAGGTCTTGCGTAAGCGTAACTAAGAAATTGTACGGAACCTATTATTAGTCGTCACATAATATAACAAGGTGAAAAATCCTGAAAATGCTTAAAACCACTGTTTTTAAAACCGGCTAGCGAACCGGAATTTTTTTGGGTCATGGCTCGTTGTGGTTCGGCCAGATCTGAACCGAATTTGATCGGGTTTACTTAGATAAAACTAAATTTAGTGATATTTTATAAATAATAGGGCAAATCTCCAAAATAGCACATTTCTAAGTTTATATCACAAAAATAGCACTCAAAAACTAAAATGACGAAAATAGCATTTTATCTTTTGAAAAATTTAAATTTTTTTATTTTTCAAAAATTTTATCCCCAAAACTTCACTTCTCAACTCAAAACCCTAAAACCTAAACTCTAAACCCTAAACCCTAAATTCTAAACCCTAAATCTCACCCCTTGAATGCTATTTTTGTGACTTTTGGCCTTGAGTGCTAGTTTGGGAACAAAAACTTGATTTAGTGCTATTTTGGTCTTTTTCTCTAAATAATATGCATATTTTTTAAAAAAATAGATCATATCAAATAAAATGTTTAAATAGTCATAATGTGCAGAAAAACTTAAAAATAATAATTAAAATTTAAATCCAATATGAAAATTACATTTAAACTTTATTCGCAAATCTTATCACTCTAAATTTTCATCACCTTTAAAAAAAATTATATACACATTAAGTTATATTTTGAAATACAAATTTCAGAAACGAAATATTTCAATTATTTAAGGTCTTTAATAGAAGTGATCATGAAATAAAATTTTTTAAGAAGTGAGAAGTAGACAAAAACAATATCTCGATGTGAATATTAAACTTTGTGAGTCTTGTAATTTATGAGTTCTAGAGACGACATAAAAAAAGACGAGAGACAATACTTTATTAATCTTTGATAAATCTTATTTTTACTTTAAAAATTTATTTGTTTTATTAACAAAATTTTGGCTTATAAACGAACTGGGGTTTGGCCGATTCATTGGATCGCGGTTCCCGGGTTTTTGACGGTTCGATAGGGGTTTTTAACTGGTTCGGTTTTAGTTGGGTTTTATCATTAACCCAACCCAAATTATTTTCGGTTCATGGTTCAATTCGGTCCGACCGCCGGTCCGGGTTTGAAAACACTGCATAAAACTCTATGGTCCATCAATGTTTGAGATTAAAATAATTACTGTGTCGTTCAAATAGTTTCTTTTATCAAATAAACTTAGGTATATAAAAATAAAAAATAAAATTAGATATTAAAAATAAAAAATAAACTTACGTATTAAAACTAAAAGTTAAAATTATGTATTAAAAATAAAAAATAAACTTAGGTGTTAAAAATAAAAAAATAAACTTAGGGATAGACACGTGCCTAAAGTTTATATGTTGTGGCACTTGGCAATCTTTCTTTTACATCATTATGTAAAAAATATACTAGTAATTAAGAATCCCAAATGGGACCAAAAGCTGGAACACCAGAAGCCTTACATGCATTAACAACGTCACGACTTCCTTCAGGGTTGCTTGTAACAATTACAACTTGAGCTCCAAACTTCTTGGAAGCTTTAACGCTCATTTCCGACACATTAGGTCGTCCTAGAATTGCGGTATCGTGAACTATGATCCTGTCTTGATGAGGATAAGCTTTAATCCTATTCACAATCTCCGACCCGAAATTATCATCTAATCCTTTAGCCACCCAGATTAAATATACCTCGGCCTTACTCTGCTGCATGAGAAACGATAAAAATACACAAATCCCCGAACCAGTGGCCACAAGTAATACCTGTAAAAAAACGTATATATTAAAATCTAAATGGTAGTATTTCAGTTGAAATAAAAATAAAATTTTAAAAAAATATTGCAATCTTGCTGGTCATCAACGTTTTCGCACAGCATATTTTTGTAGTCTACTTATCTAAAACAGTGGTTGTCATAAGTTTGAAGTGGAAAAATAAAAATAAAATCCCACAAAAAATATATTTCTTTGTAGCTAATATTAATGTTCAACTGATGTGTCGGCATATCAATACAATACTAAAAGTTGAATAAGAGCTCCTCTCATGCTGTCCACGTCCTCAAAAATAATTAGCCAATGAGGAAGCTTCATTTTGCCAGGTCGTTATTTTTTTTTTGTCGACTAAAGATACAAATCGTGTCTTTGGTATTTGGTTACAGGTCCTTTTTCTTAGCCCAACAATAGCCCAATTTTTGTCTGCAACCTAATACATGTCAAAAAGAGTTACGACATCGTCATCTTCTATCTCATCTGTTCCGCTTCCCCTTCATCTGTTCCGCTTCCCCTTCTCCCCTTCTCCTTTTGATCTTATATGCGTGAACCACAGTACCCTTCCAACTTTCTCTCTTTCTCCCACTACAAGAAGTCAGAGTCAACTCGGAAGCTCTACAGCCGCCGGAAGATAGCTTATAGCTCTCGGACCCACCGATTTAGACGGCAGCGAGCTTCTCTACCACCAACAAGCCTCTGCGTTTATGCCGTCATCTACTCCGCCTTGGCCACTCCGGATTCGTTGCGCATCTTTCTTCACGAGAACCAAGCTCTCTCTCTCTCTCTCTCTCTCTCTCTCTCTCTCTCTCTCTCTCTCTCTCTCTCTCTCTCTCTCTCTCTCTCTCTCTCTCTGATCTTCGTTTGATTAGGCACAGGAAGGTGGATCGTGAGCAGAGTTGGTTGTCATGAGCTTGAAGACAGAGGAGGTATGGCGTGGTGGTGGTGCTAGCAGCCTCTGCTCACCGGAGAGTGAAGAAAACAAAGGATCTATGGCGTGATGCGGTGGATGAAGATGACGACGTTATGCGGCTGATGATTATTCAACTCAGATTTAGATTTAGGTTTTTTTGTTTGTTTGGTTTAGTGTTTTTTACTTGGTTTAGATTTAGATATATACTTCCATTTGACCTATTTCTAGGAGGCTGGACACAGTGCGAAAGGTGGAGCTCTTATTGGCTTAGAGCTGCTCATCATCAATGAACAGGTTTGAGCTGCTCCTTGGCTGTTTCATTTGCATTTGTTAAATTTACAGTAAAAATTATCATAGTTCTGCAGATTAGTTGATAAAATTGTATATCTTCTCAAATATAATTTAAGGTCGGTTTCATAAACAAAGAAATAATTTTTATACCAAAACTATAAGTCCAAGTTTTTTCTATACTAATAAAAGTGAATAAAAAATCAACGATAAAAAATCCAATGAAGCCAAAATGCCAAATGAAAAAAATGGTTGTTATAGATGGTCAATATAAAAAAGAAAAACTTATATTATTATTGATTTTGAATAACGGGTAAGGGCACTTTGATCCAAAGGTTCATGGCACTGTGATCCAAGGGTTTATCTCATCAAAACGTGCTTTGAGGAATTTCTATTGAGTTGCTGATCACACTATATGTTTCAACTACAGCTCTGTTCTATCTGGTGTAGACCACATGTGCCTACCTATGTATGATGACCAGTTCAGGTTCCACGTTCATGAGGATTTTGAATCCAACTGTGGACTCAGGGGAGACCTCTATGGTGTGAGGTCTGAAATTATCTGCAGATGTGTTCTTTACTGAGTTTTATTTCTTATATTTTGTTTACTTGGTTATCCTTGCTTAACTTTTGTTCTTATGGCTTTCCAATACGATATTTAGCTGATAATTTATTCTATCAATGGTGTAGATGTGGTTGGCCTCATGAAGCTACTGAATTGACAATTGCTCATTCACCGTCCGGTCCTTGACTACGTGGAAATAGCGAACACAAGGCCTGTTCTGTTTCACTTACAAACTAAAGAGTAAGCTATACATGTATTTAAATAGTGTCTTCTCTCTATTGAATAATTAACTGTCCAGATGTCAAACAAACATAATTTAACCATCATGAATCAACATTTGCAAAGGACCTGTTATGAAGCTGTATCTCTGGGACCAGGCAGCAACAGTATTCTACAAATTCACGGCCAGTGCCGACACTTCCGTTATCCTTTTAGTGATGACACTGAATTCAGAACATATTCGTGGTAATGATTTCTTCAGCTTGCTTAACCAGCTCAATGCTTCTCTTAACATTTAGTGTCTCATAAATTATTTGAAATAATTTGTCCATCTAATTCCATGTTTTGATGTCTGAATCTGACCCATAAACAACAGGACCCTTGCCCTCAGCTCAATCTCATCATCACATGTTTTCATCGACAAATATTCCAACCCACAATCAACTACTTCAATTGTCAGGTATTTAATGAGACAACATGTTCATATCCTATTCGTTTGTATTTGGTATACCAGGTCCAGCTAACATCAGAACCCTTTTTGTTTTGCATATTGTATCAGGTTGAATTCTAACCTAGAGTTTGCTAAGAAAGTGAATGCATAGGAGGTGACTAAGGCTGAGACAACGACAATTGGAAAAATCTTTGCTTATATCAAGCAAGGATTGGCCAAGGTAAAATAAAATATGTATATAAGCCACAAAAAAAAAAAAACAAATCACTTAACAATGTAAATTCCTGTGTTTTTTGACAAATGTGTCAATGGAAACGTAACCGGAGTTGCAAAGTAATGAAGTCTACCCTCAGTTTCAATAACTGTTGGCTTGGATTGATATTTGTTTTCTGTTATGCACTGGTATCTTGCTAAGATCTCTGTTACCGACTGTGTTTGTGCTACTTGGCAATGCAGGCCGTGAGCTAACTGGAAAGCATGCCTCCGAATTGGTTGATAAGTACTTTGAGGTAGCTTGCCATTACATTATTCATCCTCCCTAACTCATTAAACTTAACTAAACTTTTTTTCCAAAATGTTAGGCTAATGGTGATCTTGGTACTAACCATGAATGCCTGTCCTACAAACTTTGATCGACGCCATTGGTCAAACACATAGGTTCAAGGTGTAAGTTTCTGAATACAACTTAGAAGGAAGGACTCAGGCTATAACAGTTATGAAGGTTGTCTCTCCTTCAGTCCTGCAACCTTTAACATCCCCGGTTGGAATCACACTTGCCACCACTTCTGAAATGCCTCTATTTTCTGCAAGTGATTAGGGTGCGTCCTCCAAAGACTGGAGACCTAGCTGTTGAAGAAAACGCCAGTACAAGTAACTGTGACAAAGCACAGAGGAAAACGTGCTAAATTTGAGTAATAGAGCATTAACCACTCATTTTATATATTGCACTTATGCGTAGGAGTGTAGCTTTTCTGTCCGTTTCTAATTATGAGCGTTTGTTAAGTTTTTTTTAATATATTTAGTATGGCTTTACATTAATAACTAGAGGCTTCGTGTCCAAGACTGAACACCACGCTACGCGCTATTGGATCACGATCAACGTACTGCTAAGTTACAACTTCGGATGATCTGATGATTGTATGCTAACGAAGGACCATTATTTCTGTGAGTATTAAAATCATTTCACAAACTTCTCTGAAGTTACTTCTAAAAAAGTCTCCATTCCTACTAGCTAGCAATAGTTGCACCATCATAACATCAACTAGATTTGAACCCGCACAACCGTGCAGATATATATTTTTTTTTTAAAATAATATTTTTAAATATAAATTAAGGTATAAAGATATATATTTAATATCAATTTTTATGTATATAATATTATTTAGAAATTTTTATATTTGTTGAATTTTTTTTGATGAAATTGTACAAATCAGATATTAATGTAGTTTTTTTGTTTATTTATTTTAGAATGCAACATTATATTAACAGTTTAATTTTAAATATTATTTTATATGAATTTAATACAGATTTTTTTTTTTTTGGTTTAGAAATTTTTATTCTCGAAATTTTTGTGTGTAAATAAACTAAATTATTTAATATTATATTTTAAAATACTATTTTATTTAATATATTATATTTCAATTTGATGTTTTTATTTATACTACAAAAATCAAACATAAAATGTTACAGCCAATCAAATATAATTTATTTTGTTTTATATGAAAAGTTAATATGACAATTTAAAAAGATTGGACTATACCATTTAATTTAAAAATTAATTACTGAAATATATATATATATATATATATATATATATATATATATATATATATATATATTTGGTCTAGATTAAATATGATAAATAATAAACAATAATTATCTAATGGAAATATATTTGTCTTGTTTTAGAAATCTTATTGTTTAGATGTATATTATTTTTGTTAGGAAAATATCATATATGAGTAAATTTTAGGATATTTAGTTAAATTTCAAATGAATGGTCTAACATAGACTTTTATATGGTAGATAAAAAATAGAACCCTAAATTAATAGATTATATATTAAGGACCATTATTTATATGTATTTATATGATTTATACATTACTAAAAATGTACATTTATATAATTATAAACATGTTCCACATACATTTTAAATTGGTTTTATAACATTTTAAAACCTCTTAAATTGATTTTGTAAACCTTTATTAAATATATATAGACTTATAAATAACTTATAGACTTTTAGCAAATGATTTTGTAAATACATGGAGCGCTATTTCTTTGTATTTATTGATAATCAATTTCTTAAGGAGTTGATAACTAATCCCAAAAGATTAAATATTACTGAAAAAACTATTAGAAACATAGGACTGGTTCCTTATTTTTAATTTTAATCTACAAATTCAGGATATTATTCATTGTCGAGCAAAAATTCAAAGTCAATTATCCGCGCGTAGCGCGGAAAACCACTCTAGTATATTTTAAAAAAGCGTCGAAAACATGTTCAAAATGGTCAATTATTCAATAAATAAACTGTTGAAAATTTGTCACGAGTTAAATTCTAGGTTTTAAGAGAATTTTTATTTACCTTGTCATACAAGTTAACTAGATAGGGTAAGCCGGCAAAGTGAACCGTACGGACCCATAAGTGAGTTGGAGGTTTTGAGACCAATGACTTGGTGAAGTCTCCGACAGCACCGGCTAACATCATGTGCGATGTCTTCCCGTCAGAGATGATCCCAAAAGCATGCCATTCTGACAACGGGGATGGACTGATCCTTCCCAAGATCCCTGGTTTCACACCTCCACTGAACTTGATCAGCGAAGCATGGCCCGAGAGAGATGATATATCAACCGGAACGCGTCTCACAGTCAACCAAGGGAGCAAGATGGCGACTGTGATCGCTAAAGTAAACCAAAACTCTTGCGTTTTAATCAGCTTCGAGGCGAGATTACCAGTGTAAGATCTTGAAACTGGATCGTAGGAAGTCGTTAATACTATAAACGCCCAAACAAGGCCTAAAGCAGACCAGCCCGCGAATCTGTGGACGCGTTCAAAGACGTTGTGGTGTAAATGACGAACAAGAGGAAACGCAGCTGCGGATGTGAGGCAAAGGAGGGAAAGAATCGCCGACGCAACCGCTATGATCGCTGTTGAATTGTTGTCCCTGTCTTTAAGAGTGAGAACTAATGAGTAGACAAGCCAAACGATTGAGGAAACGCCGCAACCGCTGTGGATACCGCCTAGGCTTTGCAAGCTTTGCAAGAGCGACGTGACCGCGATTTTAATGCGGAGAGGGATGAAGGAGCGTCCGAGGATGGTTACGGTTAGGTAGAAAACGAGTCTCAAGAAGGCTTCGCTTCTACAGAGAGTTAGGGCAAGAATATTGGCGATTGAAAACAGAGATGCTCCGTTTCTAGCGTATGTAAAACGTCCCGTGGCTGCGAGAACGAGACCTACGACGTTTAGAAACAATGAAGTGACGAAGAGACGTTTGTAAACGGTGAAGAGTCCTTGATCAAGAAGTATGATTTGTAGTCTTGAAACGCGTTTCTTTGGAACCGGCGGTTGCTGCGGTTTCTCGCTGTGTTTGCTTGAGGAAGAATCAAGAATTGCGTTTTCGTCTGTATTGTTGCGTTGTTCGTCTCCTTCTTTGAACACACCTTCTTCTAAGTAGTAAAAATCGTCTTCATCTTCTTCTTCGTCGTTGTCGGAGTCCAGATCGCAGAAATGGCTGCTGGCTAGGCTTATAGACTGTTGCAACGATGAAGGGAAAGCTTTTGAGGCGTTTCTGATGAAATCCTTTGGAAGTCGATACCTGCGGCTCGTTTCCTCGCGTTCAGCGTTTGCGTTAAGGTTTTGATCAGTTGTAATGATGGCGAAAGGGTTTGCATGAGGTTTAATCTCAAACGCGACGCCTCGACAGCTAGAGAATCTCACAGTCGAAGCGTTTTCCATTTTTTTCTCTTTCTCTTTTGTTGTTTTAGGTTATATGAACTAAGAAAATGCTGACTTAAGAGTTAGACACAACACACAATGCTAGTTATTATGTTCTGGCCTTGTAAAGAGCATTGCCTCTTTATATAATAATTTGATAAGACCTTCAGTTTTTCTCTAAAGATAAGACGGTAATAATAATTTTATTTCATTCGTCTCAGTTGACTCTGAGTCTCTGACCGTGAAGCTCTGAATATGTCAAATCAGACGCTGATTAGTACATGTAAATATGATAAAGAGCAACACCGTCTGTAAAATATGATAAAGAGCAAAACATTATTTTTTACTAAAGCTTAGTTAAATTTAGTTTTGTTTTTAAAAATCAACCAGTACAAAATGACATCTAGACAATGACGTTTTTATGGAGTTCTCTAAGAGCATGATTATCCATAGAAACTCATAAAGTTTTTTAAGTACACTTTAATGATTATTTAACTATTAAATTTTAGCTAAGAACTTTAGTTAAGAATCACCTAATTTTTTTGCTCCAATGGGAGTTTCTTAATTTAGGTTTTAAAAAAAAAATGTTGGCACATACAAAAACATTGGCACATACAACTGATCCAACAGAAAGACTTTGCATCAATAAATAAGTACTGTCAATTCCAAAAGCATAGAAACAAATGATACAATTGACAATGAACTTTGAAGGAAAGCTATGTCATATGCCTGCAATACACGAATAAAAACTTACTTAAGCTGAGAGTACAAATAGAAAATAATTAGGAATAAGCTTCAAATCCCCTCTCAGAACAGCCTACGATAAAATACTGAATACTATTATTGTTTTAAAGATTTAGATACCAAGCAGTCATCAGGCAAACTAAAGACTTGTATCTCAAATCCAGTCAATTCCTAGAAAGGATTAAAGCGTATGGTCTGAAGTATTTATCCTTACCCCAACTAAATGCAAAAGAGAAAGAGAACGATCAAAGGCAATGCTTGACTTATCCTTCTGGTTTTGAAAAAAATTCCTAGGAAAACATACCAAGTATCTTGTTGAAGCCACAAAGCAGAATGTATTATACATTCCTTCCTTAGAAACCCGGTACCCCGACTAACGGAATCCATGAGACCAGGCAAGGAATGAGAAATTAGACAAACCAAACAAAAAAAGCAAGGTTCTGAGACGGCCTACAAGAAGCACTAATCAGACCAAATATCCTAAAGAGGTGCCAATAATTTGAAAGAAATATCTTCAATTACACATCAAGCTTCCCACAAAATCAATTCAAAACCATTGCACGGCTCTCATCTACATCTATAACACTCGGATCAAATCCATCTCCCAATTCCCAAAATAAGAAATCGAAATTGCAATTCCTATCCAATCTCTAACGAAGACCTCGGGGAAGCTAAAATCTGACTACCATCGCAGTCACATCACAAAGTAGACACGTATTATAAGAAAATAAAAGGAAAAAAAAACAAAAACTCCAGAAGCTGACACGTATTATAAGAAACTCTTCTATGATCGGTAACAAAAACTATTAACTAAGGATTGATTATAAGCTTTTAATTTTGTTTTCATTTAATTAACTGCCTTATTTTCTTTAAAAACTCATATAAGAAACTGCGATGATGATGGTCTAAACCCTCCAGTGGGAGCATCCACATTGTTTTAGAGCATTTTCAATGTAAAACTTCATTTTTTTCTTCAAAATAAATAAAAATGGATGTAAAGTAAAAATGCTTTAACCCCACTTTATTTTTTACTCTATTATGAACAAAAAAAATAGATTACTGCATAAATGAAATAAATTCTATTATGGAGTGAAATATGAAGTTGAGTTGAAACATTTCTTACTACATATCCATTTTTATTCTATTTTAAAGTAAAAATTAGAGTTGGGTTGGAGATGTCATTAGAGTATCTCCAATGTAAAACTCCATTTTTTTTCTCAAAAATGAAGTAAAAATGAAAATGGAGTAAAATTGCTCCAACCTTACTCTATTTCCCACTTCATAATAAAGTGATGAACAAACAAAAAATAGTTTACTTCATTTATAAATTTCATTATGGAGTGAGATATATAGTTGGATTGAAGCATTCTTTACTCCATATTCACTTTTACTCCATTTTAGAGGAAAAAAATAGAATATGGATGGAGATGCCTTTAGTCACTCATGTCTCGTTTCTTATAGATCTATATTAGTATTTCAAGACAAATGTTTTTTTTGTATTTAATTTTAATCTTTAAAAAGCAATTGCACTAATAGATGAAGGACATCCGTAGAGCTGATTTCTTCCCTTTTGATCAGAATTTCTTTAAGAAGAAGCGGTCTTCAACATTTCTTCCTTCTCTTTCAACTTTTAGTATATTTTACTCTTTTTTTTTCAGAGACTGCCTCAGAGGACTGTCACCAAGATTACCAAAAAAAAAAAAAAAAACTCAAGACTGATCAAATGGCACCTGTTTGATTTCTAACCTTTTCTAGTTTTCTCTTAAACTGCTTCAAAGGACTGTCACCAAGATTATCAATATTTCTTCCTTCTCTTTCATCAAGATTACCAAAAAAAAACTCAGACTGATCAAATAACAACAATTTTGTTGTCAGTAGAAATCAAACTCAAAACACACGAGTTGAATTGTTGTTCGCAGGTCCGTCCCTTGCATAAGGCTGATAAAGCATATGCTTTAGGCCACAATTAAATAAATAGTTTTAGATGCCACATTATAGGGATGTTTTAGTGTAGTGGTTTCAGATTGTTTGCTAATACTCGTGACATACGAGAGTCAACTCCTATTATGCACTTCTTTAAAAACATACGTGTCCTTCCACTATTTTTTTCTGTCAGTTTTCACATAATATATTGCTTACTTAACAATATGATTCTTTTGTTGACAAATAAAAAAACAATATGACTCTTCGATTATTTTCATTCCTTAATAATTTTCTATATCATATTTTTTACTATCAAGTAATTATATATTAGAATATTTTTTTTTTGTAACTGAATAGTATTAGAGCTATATATTACTAACTTTAACTGCCATAATTATAAGTTTCCTACTAAATTTAAATAAATATTATTATCTCCTGAATATTGATTCATCGTTGAAAACATATTTTAAATATTATTATAATCTATAGCTCTAATACTCTTCAGTTACAAAAAAATTATTCTAATATATAATTACTTGATAGTAAAAAATATGAGGCCACACTATGTTAATGTGCTTGAGGCCACCGAATTAACAGGGACGGCACTGGTTGTTCGCGATATCTTTTTGGATAGGAAAGTTGTGAACGCAAAAACAGGCACTTGTGATCCTTCACAAAGAACAAGTATTAGTTTTGTTAGTGGATGGAGTCGATAGATTATTAAACTATTTTGACATTATGAAAGAGAAAAAAAATGATGATATGTATTTATAATTTACTGTCGTAATTAATGGAAATCAATTGAGTTAACAGCAAATTGGTTATATTTTCGATTTATTAGACTTTTATAGATACCTAATTAAAATACTATAAAAGAAAATTCGGTTACATATAAGAAAATAGATGTTATCTTCTTTTGTATACATGCAAATAACTCAGATGATCAATACATGCACTATTTTGCTGTCGACAAAAAAAATGGTATTAATTTTGTTTATGCGCTACTCAGGAGTCGAAACATACCAACGACGAATTGATAGAAAAAATTTAAAAATCAAAAGCTTAAGCCTTATTGCATTTCTTTTTTTCTTGCGTAACAGCCTTATTGCATGTTATATAAATAATATATGCGTATCGTATTTATCTACCAAATTGAATTAATTAGACATAATTAAATCCATGCCAGGATACGTGATATCCTCATACATACTCGCGCTAAACGAATATTAATTATCTATTTTGATGAATATATGTATTTTGACTTCTAATTCTTTTGAATTCCTGTTTCTGAATATCGTGGACAAGATTAGAACTGTACACATTCGGAAGCTTTTTTAGCAAGCATCTCTAAAAAGATTCTACTTTACAGTTTACAAAACTCTATATTTGAAGTTTGAAAGTATTTTTTTTGCGAAAAATAAAACTTTAAATTTAACTTCAAAATTATTTGTAATTTACACTATTATCTTTATATTTGTCATAATTAATATAAATCTATAAACAATTTATAAATAACTGGCACATATATAAAATATTATAGTAATAGTAATTAATAAATTATTACACTAAAATATAAAATTATAAATAGAAATACATAATAAGATATTAAGTACAAGCAAAATATCACATTATTCCATAAAATTATTTCCGTAATGCTCCATATCTGGTTACACAAAATTTGTGTAGACAATATTTTAGAGGTTCTGAAGCAAATTTACTATTAGTATTATTATATTATTTAAATTTGTGTGATAATTATGTCTTCATGTATCTTTTAAAAAAGTTTTTTACTAATTATTTTTTTGTAATATTCTTGTTGTCTAATTCTAGTTTTTAAATATGAATTTATAGAAATAAATAAAAATATTTATGATATGTAAAAGTTTTAAAGATTAAAAAGATAAATGAGAAAATACTTAAAATCATATATATGATGTGTAATTAATTATAAAGACCAAAATGTAAATAAAAATAAAACTTTAAATTTAGATTTTTGAATAGTGAAACTTCAATTTTAGAATTTTGAGTAGTGAAACTTTAAATATAAAGTTTCACTTCTTAAAACTCTAAATTTAAAGTTTTGAAGTTTATTTTTGAAGACAAAAATTATATATTTGAAATTATAAAGTTTCTTTTGGAGATGCTTTCAGTAACAGATTACGACACTTCATAATCCTGATTATTTCAATCAATAAATAAATAGTGTTTATTTATATTTGGGCCTTTATATCAACTATTTTGGCTCTTTTGTTTTCTGGTATCTTTCTCTAGACTGTCATTTAATTCCCAACGGGCG
Organism: Brassica rapa; assembly: GCF_000309985.2. Classification (NCBI taxonomy): domain Eukaryota; kingdom Viridiplantae; phylum Streptophyta; class Magnoliopsida; order Brassicales; family Brassicaceae; genus Brassica; species Brassica rapa. The sequence goes on from NC_024802.2 coordinate 11,177,271, forward strand.
ACTTGTGAAGCTCCACATGATATGGAACTGGACGGAGCACTTTTCAAACTGTATTTATATAACTAAGGGATTAGTCATATACTACAATTGGCAGTGACAATTATTAGCCAAAATGTTTTATATGGAACGTTGATTATCGCTTTACTCGTGGATGGTTTGATTATATGAAACGATTTGGTCAGAGTAATTGATTCAGAAAGACCATAATATTAAAATAAAAAGTTAAACAAAAAATATTTCAGACGTAACGGCAATCAAGCTAGGTGTACACGTGTTTACATATTTTATTTTTGCGTCGATGTTTGTATAGATCTTAACATTTTTAAATAAAAGCGCGGGTTATTTTTCTGATAAAAATATATGATATGAATTAGTATTTTAGTCTTGTTATCCATTATTATTATTTTTTTTTGTCATCACCGTAAACAGACTCATACAGACTCTGTAAACCAAATCGGGAGCTCTCTATCCATATGAACGACGAAAGACGATTGTTTCCTGGCACTGCATGCTAGACTATCCGCCTTTAAGTTTAGCGTTCTTGAGACATGGATGAGCTCTGAGTTAAATCTTGTTATCCATTATTATGTGACAAAATTGTATTATATCAAAAAAAAAAATTTATTTAGTTAGTTAATGTAATTATATTTTTAATCGTTTAATTTTTTTTAAACATTATATGGTTTGATCAGACTCAATGTCTATTATTTTAAAATAAATTATTTTAAATTATATGAGAACAATACTTTTATATCAAGTTTGGATCCGTGGTCGAACCGGTAAATATGATGACTTGTACATAAACTGGTTTAGATTAATGAAAAATTATTAATTTAAAGCATGTAAACTTCGAAAAAATCTGCAATCAAGTGTGACCCGACATTTCGTTGACCTTGTAGAAAAAATAAATATTCTTCAATAATATTTTAAGAGATGAATGAAACTTCTAATATATTTTTAAATTTATAATTTTTTATTTACTTAAGTGTTTAAAATTTATATTTAATTAGTTGTTTTATATGAAATATTTGGTTTGATATAAATATAGGATATTTTGCAATTCTAGTAAGATTATATATAAATTGTATAAAAGTCAGTTAATATTATATATACATTGTATATACATTATTTAAATTTTCATCATCAATTTTTATTAATAATAATTGGGTTTACATGATATGAATTTGTAGCTGGTAAAATAGGTTAGCACTTATCAATAATGCATTCTTTTAGAATATTACTGAATCTATATGTAAAAAAGAATGACTATATATTTATGTAAGTTTGTATAAAAAGAATATTTCAGATGTTATAAATCGTGCTCAAACACTTGTCTACAAACTTATACAAATATATGATAAAGGTTGTCTTAGAAACCTATGTTTTATACAACAACATAGAATTCAATAATAACATTTCTATTATTATGTAGTACTATATTAGAATGCAATATTGGTTTGTGAAATTTTCATATTCAAAGAATACGATAAAAAAAATTTACGGAAAGTTAATTTGATAAAATATTACCGAATTCATAGAGTCTATTTTTATATTCATAAATATCATTTTATATTCAGTTTCCTAAACAATGAGAAGTAATAAATGATTTCATTAAAAATATTGTATTGTTAGAGAAAAATAAGGTGAGACCAAAAAAATAGTTAAGTCTAATGAAAGGGTTCAATAACTTTTTATATGTAGATTTTTTAAAATTCCTTCCCTTTTAATAGTATAGATAGAGTTTAATAGGTGAAAAGTGACAACTCTCCAGACATCAACACACTTAACAACGAATGCATAACAATAATATCAATAACAATAAAAATCAGAAATCAAAATCTTCATTATCATCAATCTCATGGTCCATTAACTTCCAAGACCCATCGTTTTGTTGTACCATACCTTTGTTTTTGAGAATCCTCCAATGTCCTGGGACCATATACTCATCTTTTAACCCATCCACTGATTTGTTGACCAGTCCGATGTCTCTTTTCACATCGAGTCTGAATAAGTCAGCTTTGCTCGTCCCTTGGGTTCCCGCAAGGCCGTGCAAGTAAACCTCTAGGCAGTGAAACGTCGCCAGGTCTCCTGGAGATTTCAGGTATGGTGACTTTCTTGTGTCTATTGGAAGCTCGTCTCCGACTTCAGCGTAACCTAAGGGTGGATAGATTGGAACTACGTCCGGTAGATTCCTTACCCGTAACACGCGGAGATCTTTCAATCTGTATTTATTGTATTATATAAGTCACGTTTCATTTGAAAAAAATTTGACCATGGAAGATAATTACATATACTATTATTAGAACCAGTATAACGCTAATTCAGAGTGCTAATTACAATATCGGGATGCTATTATTTTTGGTGACCAGTACATATTATAGTATCAGTAAATTGTTTTTTTTTTTCATCGAAATGTTATTCTATTACTCAAACTTGAAGTGGTATAGATAACCAGACCGGAATAGAATAACCAATGAAATAGAAAAATCTATGGAAAGATCTCGCATTCCTAGCTAAGAAATCTGAAATCTGTTTCCGCGTTTGCAGAATATAAACAATCATAAAATCCGAAAAGCATGTCTTGAGAGTCTATATCTTTTCTAATTCGGTCGGAAAGCTCGGAGTATCAGTAAATTGTTTAATTTAGATTAAAGCTAGATAGTATATATAACTTTCATGAGGGTTGTTACTTTCAAAAATTAATATTCTACATAAAATTAACTAATGAAGTTTTATACTCGTGTTTCGTTGGTCTTATTAGTTTATGTTTTTAGTGTTTTCTCAAAAATCATTCAGATAAGGTTTGAATGTTGGGGATTGAATGTTTGAATGTAATAAAATCGCTTTGGTCTAGTGGTAAATGGATTTCATCTAGAGTTTCTGTCATGGGTTAGAGTAGCATTGATCATTTAGCCGTGCTTTAAATTGATTTAATCGTCTATACCATATGCAAAGTTTCGTGAAACTAGTCTTGAACCTAGAAAATCTTTAAGATCCCCACGGTTATCAAAAAGAATTGTTTGCATGGAGACCACAAAACTTTGGATTCCAAAGGTTTTTACCAAAAAAAAAAATTTCCAACAGAACTTCAAAACCCTAAATATTAAAATTATATAGTTGGAAAGTCAACGGAAAAAACGTTTTGAAAAACTATTTAGCGAGTTTGTATTTGTATGTTTTTCACATTTATCAGCTTCCACATTCATCTATCTAGCCAAAAAAAAGATCTTAAGGATTTATCTGAAATTTGGCTCATAACAAAAAAAAAATGAAAATATTATTATATGTTTTATATTTGTAAAGAGGAGTACTATTTTTTTATTAGACGACAATATAAAACTGTTGTATATGTAATTATTTAATAGGACGTACCCGGAGAAGAGTTTCTTAAAGTCAGAATCGCCCACACGAGGACTAGCAAAGACAAAGGCCGTAACGGGACAAGATTTGTCAGGACGGCTCTTTGGTCGGTTATAACCATTAGCCACAATATCGGCAGCGTTTAGCGTCGCGATGGCAGCTCCAAGGATATGACCACAAATACTTATACTGATCTTTTCGTCTTTATACTTCTCCAACAATCTCCCAATCTCTCGCAATACCTTATGTCATTTCAAAAATTCATCAAGAGAATTTCTCAAAATACCCAAACGGTAAAGTCGTGGTTTAACAAGTGATCAACACATTACCTGGTCACGAGCATTAGCCTTATTAAAAGGTGACCTTTCGTCCTTTGACATGTATATTGAGTACCAACCTTGATGAATCTGTACTTGATCATTTTTCTCACCGAAGATCTTTTTGGCGTTCACGAAACCGAATTCGAAGTCGTTGACCCATTCAAGTGGTTGCACTGAGCCTCTCCAAGCGACAACTATATCTCTTCGACCAAGAGCCGCCGTGCCTTGGTCGTCTGTCACCGCCACGTAGCCTATCCAGTTCGATTCCTTTGTGCATCCTTCGCGTGACACTGGGAACAATAGGAATGACTCAGGCACGTGGATCTGTGATGTCGCGAATAGAAACTTAGTCACTTTGTACTTTGTATACGGATGCGCTTTCTCTAGACCAACCTGCACGTGTTTTAATAATCAAATTTTATGCATAATAAGGATACATTTCCCTTTATTGTATATAAGTATTTTCTTCCTTCTAATAGTGTTATTGCGGAGGTAGAATCGTGAAAATGGGGAAAAATAACGAAAATGTTGAGTGAACTATGTATACACTACAACAAATAAGGCTTTGTTTAGGGATACATTATGCCATCTCACTCGAGGGACAAAACGGCATATCACATATAGTGTATTAGTATATACATCCATTTTTTATTGACCGAAGAATGTGATCATGATTTAATTATTAAAAAAGAACGGTCAGTTTTAAAGAACTTTAGAGCATTTAACTGAGGATAGTTTAATGATTTTTATTATTAAAATAAAATTAATAAAAATAAAGGAAAGTTAATGAGATGTTTTCAGGAATGAGACACTTACGAAAAAAAATTGAGAGATTCTTGAGAACACTTGGCATGGTATTAATGGTTATTTTGAGAGATTCTTTAGAACACTTAGCATTGTATTAATGGTCAATATGATAGATTCTTTAGAATACTTAGCATTGTATTAGTGGTTCATAATATTTAGCGGTTAGAACGTTTTTGACAATGCATACCAATTAGGACGTTTTGTATTTTAACTTTGATGTTACCTTGGCGAAGAAATCTTTTCTGGAGTAAATGCTAGAGCCGGCGAATTTAGATTGGGTGTTTATGTTGAAAGTATCATAGCCAGCCTGAGCCATCTCGCCGTAATGTATTAGATATTGCCGAAGATCTTGATCCAACGGCTGTAACAACCCTTTCCAATGGTTTTGGCCACTCAGATCCCTCCATCTCTTTGCGATTCCTCTAGATGCAATTAATTTCTCATCCTCTTTGTTCTTCTTTTTCTTTGTTCTCGTGCAGCTGAAACACCTCGTTACTTTCTTGTCTGCTTCGTCCATAATATTTCAAACGTTTAATGTCTGTATTCTTGTTTAGGCTCAAAGAAGCTCGTTGCATAAAAAAGAGATTATGTTGAAAACTTTGAAGATAAAATATAGTTTGGTGGATTTAAGTATTAGCTCGCATAATTGAGGCGTGTTGCAGAGGAAGTATAGTTCTCGAGATTATATAAAAACACAATATTTTATTTGATACAATAGTTTCTTAATTTACGTTCACGGAAAGCAATAGGTGACCTTATCTACATACAAACAATTCCTTTTTTAACTTTTGAATATGGTGACCAAATAAAAGAGGAAAGAATATAAAGAAGAGTGTTACAAATATATATATATATATATATATATATAAAGAGGAATATAGAATTCTTATTTGACTCGGTTTAACCAAACGAATTATCGATTGGTGTACTTTCCTGTCAAAATTCCCCTATTTGAAAAATGTTAATGCTTTATCAGTAACGAAATTGAAACTGAAATTGTACTGAACCAGTGGACCTTACCAAACAGTTGATTCGTTTTCAATTTGGTTATTCCTAAGTTTGCTAATCCGTAACATCTATCTTATTAAAACTCAAGTACAAAATTGGAGTGTTTGGAGACTTGAATAGGACTTTTAAAAATTTAGAGTGTTTGGAAACATGGATTGCAGTCTTTTAAAAAAAAATATTTTTGTTTGAAAACAATGATAGTAGTATTAAGAAAAAAAAGTAATGGGCTTATGTTTTTTTAAAAAATTGAAAGTTATCTAGGCCACTTTTAAAATATACCAAAATGGGTCAATCTAATTCCCTAAAAATTTTTTTTCTAAACTAACCATAAAACAAAATTTAAACTTTATATACATATTTCAAATCAAAATAATAATTCAAATTTGATTTATATCAAAAATTGATTCAAAAATATACATATATTCAAAAATGGATTTTTACTAAACTATTTTTCAATAACCATTATAAAAAAATATTGTCAATATATATAAGAAAAATATAATACAAAGCCCAATTTGAAATACCAACTCAAATTATGGTTTTCATATTTCATATTAAGTTTTAAAAATATAATATATGTAATTATTTATATGATGGTATGTATAAAATACTATTAATTATATGATTACTTATGTGATGGTACATATAAAATACGATTAATTATATGCTGATAAAATACGATATATAATAATGACTAGGGATGGGCTTTTGGATACCCATACGGGTTTAGTTCTGATCGGTTTGTATTTTGAGTTTTCGGGGTCAAAGATTTCAGCCTTATTAGAATGTTTCTAAATTTTGGTTTGAGTTCGATTTGGATCTTTGCGGGTTTGGTTTGGGTTTGGATAACTAATTTAAATTATTTTTAAAGTCTTAAATCATTATATATTTTAAATTTCTCAAAATGTATAAATAAAATAATATATTACGTATAAATTTGAATAACATATGTCATAATACTTAAGCTTAACATATCAATTGGCTTGATTTAAAATTTTGGATACGAAATCAATAATTATTTTAAGTATTTTTGGTGATTTGAGTATACTTTAACTATTTCAGATATTTACTTTTGACTATCTATATATATTTTCAAGTATTTAAACCAATTTAAAAGTATCATTTTTGATGTTTTATATACGTTAAATCTAAAAATAATTAATATATATAAGTATATAAATCTATTTTTAGATAAATTCGGATACCCAAATACTTTGGTTCGGATCAGATTCGGTTCTCTAAATAACAAAATTTTGAATAATTAGAATATTTAATCAATTTATGTTTGGGTTTGGTACTATATCTTTGGATCGGTATCGGTTATGTTCCTCGGATTTATTTTTTCAAATCCTAATAATTACATGAAAAACAAATATCAACATATTTTTCAAAATATACACCCGCGCGCCTGCGCGGGTCAAAATCTAGTAAATATATTATACATAGATCTACTTTATATATAAAGATAGTCGATACAAAAAAACACACACACACATATATGATATATATATATATATATATATTTTTCTTTTTTTGGATAGTGTGTTTGAACCATATTACGTGAAAGCATTAGTGTGTCATTGGTATCACACTATCACTAATTATCAATTGCTTGTAAACGTGGATCAAGCTATCTTAACATATATGTATATATATTCTTTTATCTTAACATATTACAGTATAAACTAAACTCTCTTGAATTGTGTTATTTTATTTTATTATTTTAATTTATGAATAATATCCAAAATTTTCTTCAAAACAAAGAGTTGGCCAGAATAAGGGGTAATGGAAAAGAATGGAGTATTGCTTTGAAGCAAATAAAAGAAGGAAACATACTACTTTACTTTGAAGAGTTGCTTCTAACGCCAAGTCATGACAACTCTCTCCGGACTTGATTCTATGTGTTTTTGATAATGTATATTGTTTGGAACCTTGGATTATTGTTTTTTTTTTGCTAATTTATTTATTGTCTTTTTTTTTGTTTATTCATTTCTTCCAAACTTTCGGTTTTCCATCTCCAAACTATGCTCCTTTAAATTTCAAAATTAATTATCATTATTACTCTTTTATTGTTTATTTTTCGACTTTCAACATAGTGTGAAATGAATGAAATCTGAAGAAGTTTTCATTTATTTGTAATTGTGTTTAATTTCGCCATGAATGAAATCATGCTTTGAAGTTTATTGGTATCCAAGTTGTAATTTCATCAACCTCTTTTAGTTGGTATAAATTCATCCTTGTGCTTAAATTTTCTGCATACGCAAATACTTAGACACTAGAGTTGACTGATCCGAAGTATCCTTCTTTTTTTTTTTGATAAATATATCATTATCAAACGAAGAGGTTTATAGTTAGACAAAAATTAGAAACTAGAGGTCAATCTGAGAAAAAAAAATAGAGAATGGCCTAACACATCTTTATAAGGTAAGGGACAAAGTGATTGAGACTCTACTCATACTTAAGCCAAGATTGCATCAATTTTTGAAGATCTTTTTTTTTTTTGCCTTGCAAGGATTGAATTGGAGATCAGCCTATCAATGAATTTGAAAGTGAGTTGAGGCATGGATGCAGCGTTGTTGTGGAGCATGTTGTTCCTCACAAACCAGAGTTTGTAGATGGTGGCTTGGGAGACGAGCTTGCGCAAAGTGGAAGGACATCTGTTGTCTCTTGTACCAATCCAAGAAACCAAAGCTGTCCAAGTGTGGAAGAGAAAGGGAACAAAACCTAGATGTTTGATCACCATAGTCCAAACTTTCCACTGAAATGGCAATGCATGAACAAAGTGATCTCTATTTTCCCGGTAGGGGTTGCATATGCAGCAGCAATCGACAGTCTGAATACCCCCAAGAAACTAGGCGAGTTCTGGTTGGCAGTATGTCGATCTGTGATATCCACATCATGACAGCATGGCTCGTCGTGGAGCCCTTAAACCAAACAAAATCCGCCCGTTCTGGAACCTATCCACGAGGCTGCAGACTTTCCCAAGTAAATTTTGCAGAAAACTCATCTGAAACACCATATTTAGTCTCCCATCAGTATGATTTTATGGCGGTGGATTGGGAGGGAAGATGAATAGAGCACAACATGAAATAAACATCCTCAACTTGGCGTCATCTTGTTGGTTTAGTACGTCAACCTGTTTCAGAGAAAGCATCTGAGACAGAGGAATCCACACTTATACCGAGTTCTCTAGGGCCACTAGGTCCACAAATTTTAGTGAGAAGACCTAGCTCACACCAATGATCAAACCAAAAGCTTGCTCTTGTTCTATTACCAAGCTGACATCTGATTAAATTCTCTGCTACTGGTCGTAAGCTGAGGATAAAATTCCAGATCCATGATGATTGTTTTTTAGCGTCGATACTCCATAAGCTAGCTTCTTTCAATTTATGAAATTTTGTCCAAGCTGCCTATAAAGACTCATGATCAGAGAAAAGGAACTAGACGAGTTTTATCGTCAGAATTTTGTTCCACTGTAAGAGAATTTTTATACCAAGTCCAGCTTCCATTTTGGGAAGACACTTGAATTCCAAGATACTTTAGCCACTGCCTTTGTCTTATGTTACAACCTTGAACACAACGAAGATATAGAAGCAATACAACCTTTTGGAAAGATGAATGATGAAAACCAAAAGTTGATTTGTCCCAAAGATACCTGAGCAGATCTGGTTCTCCTTCCAGCATATGATAGAGCACGTGAAGTCCATGAAGAGAAACTTCTCTTTAGTTGATCGATGAGAGGTCTATGGTAAAGTAATCTTGCAGATTGTTAATATTTGTGTAAATATTAGGCTGGAATAGAAAACAATTTTAGAGTTTATTAACTTTATTTACTACCTTAAACTGAATCGAATGTATACATTGTTGTCAATCTAAAATGCAAAAAAGAAAAAAATCGATTAAAAATAACTTTTATCACACAAGAAGAATACACATTGATTGTAGCAAGTATGCATATTATTACGTCCTTACTTGTGTTCCACTTAATGTGGTTTTGCCCCTGGTTGTTGATATCATCGTTCTTAAATCTATTCTGTTAAAGTATTTATTTTAAAAAACTTTGCTGTTGTAAACTATATACCAGATATCTAATGCTAATTTCTTTTGAAAAATAATAATAAAAGATTGGCTATGAGATTAATAGGGTTGGTAATTAACGAATGATGAAGAAGATATACGTATCGATACCGTTCTATTTTGTTTTTTGTTGCTTAGAGGAATAAACATGAAGAGCAGCTCCCTCTAACAAATTCACACATACAACACAGTTTCATGACCTAACCAGCGATTCAATATTTGCCCACTTCAGAGAAACAAAGATACAATACTTCACACCAAAAACAAAGATACAATATTCAAAAGCGGAACATCCCCTAGACTATATTTGCGAAGTGATTTTGCCACATGTCAATTCTATAATCAATTTTACAAAACAAATATGACATGACTACTCAAATTGATGACATGTCTTATAGCTTAATATGACATGGACAATTGCATTTAATGTTAATTTATATTTTTGGTAAACTTTTTAAAATATGGTAATATCTCATATATTACATTTAATGTCAATTTATATTTTTAATTTTTTTTAGAATATGGGAATAACTCATAAATCATCATTAAAATAAATATATTCAAATATGGCATTATAAATTTTGAAATATAATTTAATTGTATATTTTTAAATTATAAAATTTTATTACTAAAATTTTCAAAAATGTATACAATTTTTTTTAGAAAATTATAAAAATTTAATCAAAAATCATTATTTTCTTATATATCTACAAATTTTATAAATATTTTTTAATTTTAATTTTTGGTAATGATGCAATATTTACAAATTTATTTAAAATAGTTAATTAAAATAAATAGATAGAAAAATCTATCTAAGATTATAATTTCAAATATATATATGCATATTCTTAAATATAATTTTATGTTTAATTAAATCAAATTTATATTAAAATATTGATACAAAAAAATTACACTATTAATAAAATTTTATTTAAAATATAATTTATATTTATCTGTTAAAAAATATTTTAAATTTTTTTACTGCACATATTGAAAATATACTACATTTAGATACCTAGTTTTCTTTAATATGTCTAGTTACATTTTTGTGGGTATACTAGTCAGCGTCATCAACTTCAAACCGAACTAGCTATCTTTAATGCGAGGAGACAGTCATATTGAAAATATACTACATTATAAACTTTATTTTCAACAAAGAGAGAGAAAGTTCTCCCCTTTCCTTCTTATCTCATCAAAATCTTTCAGAAGGAGGGGAGTTCGTCAGTTTTTGTATATCACCAGGTTCTTTTTCCGGTGGTTGTGGTTGATCGCTCGTTGATTGAGCTTTATCTCCGGCTTCGGTTCATCCGACCGGTTTTGCTTCCGGCGTCGCACTTGTCCATCGGTGGTCGGCCGGCTTTCGACTTCGGCGTTCTCACCTTCTTCTCCGGTGACGGACGGCTGACTCTTGTCTCCGCGTCTCACTTTGTTTGGTGTTGACTGCGGCGGTTCACCGGGATTTCCCGGTTAAGATCGATCTACGGTTCATGCATCTCTTCCGACCAATCGACTCTCCGTTCTCACCTTCGTTGTTCCTTTCCTCTCCTCTGTCGAGGCCGTATCATCTTTGAGGTTTCTCTTATCTTTAAAGATGTCTGAAGTTCTTGTTGGAAAGTCGAAGGTTCTCGGATCGATTGAAGTCAATTGGGTTTCTTCTCCGAATCGTAGATCTAGCGGACGAGTTGGGTTTCAGTGAAAGATGTTTCTGGTTGAACATCCGTTCCACCGATTTGTCTCCGTTGACGGCGGTGGTCCGTCTTGCCGCTTCTCTTTTGCCGGCGGAAGTGATTCGATCGGGTCTTGACGCGTGTCCATTGACTGCAGGGCAGTCGAACACGTGGTGGGCTTAGGTGTTTACTTCCTCTACGGGTTTCCTCTATGGGCCTACGGTCTGTAGTTGTACTGTAAAGTTGGGTATTTTGTTTGGGTCTTCGTTTTACTGTGTTGGGCTTTGTCCATTTGGACTCTGTTCCTTTAATAAAATCTCAGATGACAAAAAAAAACTTTATTTTCTTCTGATCTAGTCTAGACCCTATTACGATGGAATCAAGTTTAAACACAAAAACATGGCTCAAGCGATCAATCGTATTCATATGATTAAACATTTTTTGCATAAATAAAGTTGGGTATGTGCACACATGGTGAATGTGTATGTATGTTACGGCAGTGTAGAAAAGACAAGATGTTGATTTTTTAAAAAGGACCACCTTCAAAATATTATTGTTTATAGGATTTATTTGATTAAATATTATACATATACACATATATATGTGTGTGTGTCACCTCCACAAGTTATGTGACATTCTTTTCAATTCTGTGTTCGTTCCCCTTCTTCGCCGCTGCTCACATTAATTTCTCCTTTCATTGTCATAGTTAGCTAAGCTTTTCTCGATACATCAATGATCTAGGGGTGGGCGTTCGGTACCCATTCGGTTTAGATCTATTCGGGTTTTGAGTTTTCGGGTTTAAAGATTTCAATTCCATTCAGCTATTTCTAAATTTTGATTCGAGTTCGGTTTGGATCTTTGCGGATTTGGTTCCGGTTTGAATAATCCATTTAAATTACTTTAAAAATTTTAGTATTCATTATATGCTTAAAATTTCTCAAAATCTAAAACAAAATAATCTATCACATATAAATTTGTATAATATATGTCAAAATACTTAAAATTAACATATAAAATTTGTTTAATTTGAATATTTAGATAAAAAAATCAATAGATGTTTCAGATATTTTGGTGTTTTGAATATATTTGAGCTATTTTAGACATTTAATTTTGGTTATTTATGTATATTTTCAAGTAGTTTGGATAATTTAAAAGTATCATATATATTTTGGATGTTGTTAATATATATTAAATCTAAAAAAATAAGTAATATATTTAGATATATAAATCTATTTCGGTTACATTCGGATATCCAAGATATTTCGGTTCAGGTCGGGTTCGGTTTCGGTTCTTTAGATACCAAAATTTTGAACCCATTCGGATATTTAATCAATTTCGGTTCAGATTCGGTAATATTTTTTCGGATCGGATTCGGTTCGGTTCTTCGGATCCGAGTATTTTGCCCACCCCTACCAACATCAATCTAATCAGACTTTTAAAAAGATTAATCGTTGGTATTAATAGGTAACCGTGGAATTGCAGAATACTAAATTTAAATTATAGATTAAATTGAAAGTTATACACACATCACTGCAATAAATGCTAAAAATGTGTGTATATAGATTTTTGTCCTAAATAAAAAAACAAACTAAAACGAATTATAATTTGAGCATCTAAAACTTATGTTCGTTTAAAAGGTTAGCAACGGAAAACTTGAAACAGATTATAATTTGATATTGAACGGAACTTATCTTTTTGAATCCAATTTTGTTTTAACCCCAAACAGAACCAAACCACCAAATGCTTATACTGGTAAGTACTACCAAACTTTTTGGTTAATATTACCAATCTTTGATGGTTAGTCATTTTTATTGTCTTCACTCATTAACACATAAAACTGCATTTACATGTTCATGAATATAATTTAGAATCAGTTGATTCTTTTTTTTTTGAACCATTTTTTGAAGAAAAAAATTATTGTTATCCACACTAAATATAAACCATCACATAACTACACATTTACGCACTACAATTATATATTAAATATATAAATGATGTAGTTAACATGATGATATGTTTTAAATAACATGTTGTGTAGTTGACATCACGTTCAAATTTATATTTTTTTTGCCGGAATAGTAGATTGAAAGTTAGAATCCGAAAATCATATATTAAAAAATTTGGAGGGCTTATTGTATCAGGGATTTGATAAAATTTTGAGGATTTTAGATTTCCTGAGATTTGATGGGTTTTAAAGATTTGATGGAGATTTTGATGAGGAATCGGGTTTATGAGTTCTCAGTTGTGCGATTGTTTCTCACAGCGTTGTAGGCTGTTCCAGTCAATATTGGCGATCCTCCTCTTTCTTAAAATTTAGCTTATGTTACGAGCTGCATCTCCTTGGATGGGGACATAGTTTAGTCGTCTTTGATTATGTCTTCCTCGTGTTGGTTTGCCGTCGATAGAACCTGCTCGTCTTGCTTTTCAAGATCTGGTTTTTGGTGATCTAACTTCTATGCTCTCTTTCATAGCTCGAGTACAGTTACATGGTTTGTTGATTTAGTTTTGTCTCCCCTTTCTTCTATGTTCTCTCATCTCGTTACAGCTTTCATCACTGATCGAATCTCTGGTGGCTCTCTCTTTCGACATGTTTGTCACTCCATGTTTGGATAGTGATTTCCTCGTGTATGTTATGTGGGTTTAGAAGGTTGTTTCTGGTCTTAAGCTTAGGCTCTGGTTTCTCAGTTCTTACCTTCCATTCTCCCTCCCTGAGGTTGTTTTTCTTCTTCTCCTCCTTCCCTTAGTATAGGTGTGTAGTTAGTCTTCTAGAGCTTTAGTCCCTTATATCTAGAGCTTTGTGGTTCTTTGTTGGAATGGGCACCTTGTCTATGCTTGTTTAGTTTGTGAGGTGCTTCTTACCTCTTAACTGGTGGTTGTGCTTTTGGTGATTTAGGCATGTGTCTTTCTGTTTTGTGGTAACTTTGGCTTTCCGATGGTTATTCTTATTATGGCATGTTTTCTTGGTCCTTTGAGGTTGTGCTAGATCGCGCTCCTTGTGTTCAGGGATTGATATGTTTCAGATTTTATCTTTTACCATTTCTAATTCTGCTTGTTCTGGCCAAAATACTCTATGGTAATGTGAAGTAAATTAGTCTTTGTTCTTGATTTTTTTTATCGCCAGACTTTTATTGAGTTAGTGTTGCTATAACATTTCAGTTTTCTTTTTGATTGTGGGGGTTTTAGGTTTAGATTATGTGTTTTGTTCTAGCTTCTTCTTAGTTTGGCTATTTTATATTTCTTAATAGTAAAATAAATATATAATTTGTAAATGAAATATTAGGAAATAGTAAAAATAAATAAAAACATGAAAATTTATGTTATTTTTAGCTATGAATATATTATTTTACTTATTTCTTTATCCATCTTGAATTTTAATGACCAATAAAATAGATTATTAGATTTTATGTGATAGTGGTTGGTCGAAGAAGTATTAGATAGTACACAATTAAAAAATAATAGGCTAAATCAGTAATTTAAAAGAAAAAAAGACCTAAAAAAGAAAGTATAAGGACACATGTCATCAAATCTTTCTTCCACGCATCAAAAGAAGAGAGAAAATCTATTATATATATTTAGTCATTATCAATATCAAAGTTAACTTTTAATTTAACTAGGGATTAACCCGGGCTACGCCCGGGTTTTTTATTTTTTCTAATTTAAGTTGTTAAATTATTTATATTTAGGCTATGATATATATTTATATAAATGTTAAATGCATGTCATAATTAAAATTTATTTTTAAATTTTAACACGTTAAATTAACATATTTTTTACTATTTAAATATTTTTTTTGTAATTTTATTGGCTATCTAGTTATCATATTTAGCAAAACTATCTTTTGAGTGTTGGAATAAATGTTTTAGAGATTTTATTAAACTGCAGTGTATTTTCGGATCGACCACATGCTCAACATTCGATCGATCCGTAAAAAGATGGTCGATCTCCTTGGCCAGGTAAGTACAATTTTAGCAAAAATATCTTTTATTTTCAAATATTAAGTATATAACTATTCTTTTTAATATTTTTTTAATTGTATTTTTTGATTAAATTATTGTATTATAATTGTTATGTAAATATTTTTTGTGATGTTTGAATTTGTGTTGTTCGTATACTTAACTTAGATGATATTGATGTTTAATAATTTATTGTTTTCTGGAAATAGAAAATAATGATATATCAAAACGTATCTAATACTTGTTAAATGATAGTATAATGTAAATTACATCCATTATTTGAAAATAACCATTTGCTGTTTTTATTTTTATTTTAAATCAGAAATTATTTTTATTTAAAACATTATTCATATATAATATAATAGTTTAAGTTTGGAAGATTAATATATATATATATATATATATATATAAATTATGTATATTTTAAAAAAAAAATTTAAGATATTATATATTGAGTATCTAAATAAAATTTGAATTTCTTATCTTGAAATCAGATATTTATATTTTTTGTCTTCATGTTATACTCACCAATCCATCATTGATATTTATAACTCAGTATGTTATTAAAAAAACTTAGTTTTAAGTAATAAACGAATTTAATAAATTAAATTCATCACCTCTAATGTTCTGTAAACTATATTTGAAAACTCTTTAAAATTATATTTTAAGCATAATATTATTATTATTTAATTTAAGTTATTTTAAAGCATAATATATTTAATCTTAATGTAATTTCCCATTTTTAAAATTTGGTATTTACTTATATTATATATTTACTTATTATTTACTTTTCTTTATATTGTGTATTTCTATTTCTTATTTTTTCTATTTACTAATAATTTTATATTTTAAGATTTATTTACATTTTAAGATAGATGTTTAAATACTAATGTACTTTTTCTATTTTTTTAAATTGAGTATTTCCTTTTCTTATACTTTCTATTTACTTAATATCTATATTTTACATTTTAAGATAGATGTTTAATATTTAATGTACTATTTCCATTTCTTAAAAATTGTGCATTTACTTATTATTGTATATATAATTCGTATATTTATATATTTATAATATTTACTTATTATTTATTTTTCTATATATTTAGTATTTCTCTTTCTTATACTTTATATTTAGTTAATGTCTATATTTTATATTTTAAGATATATGTTTAAATCTTTACATATTTTTCCATTTTTAATATAAAACGGCAATGTTTAATAGAAGAACTTGGACAAATAGTCAAATAGTTATATTTATGTTTTTTTTTCTTTTTTTTTATAAAATGGTAATGTTACATTATGAAGATAACCCGTTTTTTTAGTGAACAATGGTAATCTTACATATGTTTAATGTAGTTTTTCCATTTTTATGTTGTATGTTTACATATTATTGTTATTTTTAAATGTAAAATGGTAATTTTGCATATGTTTAATGTAGTATTTCCATTTTTTATGTTGTATGTTTACATATTATTTATTATTTTAGAAATTATATATAATTTATTTTTTACAAAATAGTAATGTTACATTATGGAGATAAGCCGTCTTTTTTTTTTAGTGAAAAATGGTAATCTTACATATGTTTAATGTAGTTTTTCTATTTTTTACGTTGTATGTTTACATATTATTTTCTTAAAATAAAAATGTAAAATGGTAATCTTACATATGTTTAATGTAGTATTTCTATTTTTATGTTGTATGTTTTACATATATTTATTATTTTCGAAATTATATATAATGTTTTTTGTTTTTTTATAAAACGGTAATGTTACATTATGGAGATAAACCGTCTTTTTTTTTAAAGTTAAAAATAGTAATCTTACATATGTTTAATGTAGTTTTTCCATTTTTTATGCTGTATGTTTACATATTTTTTATAATTTTCGAAAATAATAAAATTAAAATGTAAAACTATATTTTATGCCACGTGTCATCTTTCGAGATTATATTATATATTTACTTATTATTTATTTTTCTTTATATTGTGTATTTCTATTTCTTATACTTTCTATTTACTAATAATTTTATATTTTAACATTGATTTACATTTTAAGATAGATGTTTAAATATTAATGTACTTTTTCCATTTTTTTAAATTGTGTATTTCCTTTTCTTATACTTTCTATTTGCGTAATATCTATATTTTACATTTTAAGATAGATGTTTAAATCTTAATATACTTTTTCCATTGTTTTTAAGTTGTGTATTTATTTTTCTTATATTTTCTATTTACTTAATATCTATATTTTACATTTTAAGATAGATGTTTAATATTTAATGTACTCTTTCCATTTTTTAAAAATTGTGCATTTACTTATTATTGTATATATAATTCTTATATTTATATATTTAGAATATTTACTTATTATTTATTTTTTATATATTGATTATTTCTCTTTCTTATACTTTATATTGAGTTAATGTCTATATTTTATATTTTAAGATAGATGTTTAAATCTTTACGTATTTTTCCATTTTTAATGTAAAACGGCAATGTTTAATAGAAGAACTTGGACAAATAGTCAAATAGTTATATTTATGTTTTTTTTTTCTTTTTTTTATAAAATGGTAATGTTACATTATGAAGATAAACCGTTTTTTTAGTGAACAATGGTAATCTTACATATGTTTAATGTAGTTTTTCCATTTTTTTATATTGTATGTTTACATATTATTGTTATTTTTAAATGTAAAATGGTAATTTTACATATGTTTAATGTAGTATTTCTATTTTTTATGTTGCATGTTTACATATTATTTATTATTTTCGAAATTATATATAATTTATTTTTTACAAAATAGTAATGTTACATTATGGAGATAAGCCGTCTTTTTTGTTTAGTGAAAAATTGTAATCTTACATATGTTTAATGTAGTGTTTCCATTTTTTATGTTATGTTTACATATTATTTTCTTAAATTAAAAATGTAAAATGTTAATCTTACATATGTTTAATGTAGTATTTCCATTTTTATGTTGTATGTTTTACATATATTTATTATTTTCGAAATTATATATAATGTTTTTTGTTTTTTTTATAAAACGGTAATGTTACATTATGGAGATAGGCCATCTTTTTTTTGAAGTGAAAAATAGTAATCTTACATATGTTTAATGTAGTTTTCCATTTTTATGCTGTATGTTTACATATTTTTTATAATTTTCAAAAATAAGTAATATTAAAATGTAAAACTATATTTTATGTCACGTGTCATCTTTCGGGATTATATTATATATTTACTTATTATTTATTTTTCTTTATATTGTGTATTTCTATTTCTTATACTTTCTATTTACTAATAATTTTATATTTTAAGATTGATTTACATTTTAAGATAGATGTTTAAATACCAATGTACTTTTTCCATTTTTTTAAATTGTGTATTTCCTTTTCTTATACTTTCTATTTGCATAATATCTATATTTTACATTTTAAGATAGATGTTTAAATCTTAATATACTTTTTCCATTGTTTTTAAGTTGTGTATTTCTTTTTCTTATACTTTCTATTTACTTAATATCTATATTTTACATTTTAAAATAGATGTTTAATATTTAATTTACTCTTTCCATTTTTTTAAAAATTGTGCATTTACTTATTATTGTATATATAATTCGTATATTTATAATATTTACTTATTATTTATTTTTTATATATTGAGTATTTCTCTTTCTTATACTTTATATTTAGTTAATGTCTATATTTTATATTTTAAGATAGATGTTTAAATATTTACGTATTTTTCCATTTTTAATGTAAAACGGCAATGTTCAATAGAAGAACTTGGACAAATAGTCAAATAGTTATATTTATGTTTTTTTTTTTTTTTTTTATAAAGTGGTAATGTTACATTATGAAGATAAACTTATTTTTAGTGAACAATGGTAATCTTACATATGTTTAATGTAAATTTTCCATTTTTTTATGTTGTATGTTTACATATTATTGTTATTTTTAAATGTAAAATAGTAATCTTACATATGTTTAATGTAGTATTTCCATTTTTATGTTGTATGTTTTACATATATTTATTATTTTCGAAATTATATATAATGTTTTTTGTTTTTTTTATAAAACGGTAATGTTACATTTTGGAGATAAGCCGTCTTTTTTTTTAAGTGAAAAATAGTAATCTTACATATGTTTTATGTAGTTTTTCCATTTTTTATGCTGTATGTTTACATATTTTTTACAATTTTTGAAAATAAGTAATATTAAAATGTAAAACTATATTTTATGCCACGTGTCATCTTTCGGGAGAAAATTTTTCCGCTGATGTGGACGCCCTATGGAGCCTCAAAAGTTCCCTTTTATTAGTAGAGACTAGGGATTAACCCGGGCTACGCCCGGGATTTTTATTTTTTTCTAATTTAAGTTGTTAAATTATTTATATTTAGGTTATGATATATATTTTTTATAAATCTTAAGATGCATGTCATAATTAAAATTTATTTTAAATTTTAACACGTTCAATTAACATATTTTTACTATTTAAATATTTTTTTGTAATTTTGTTGGCTATCTAATTATCATATTTAGCAAAACTATCTGTTGAGTGTTGGAATAAATGTTTTAGATATTTAATTAAACTGCAGAGTATTTTCGGATCGATCACATGCTCAACAATCGATCGATCCGTAAAAAGATTGGTCGATCTCCTTGGCCAGGTAAGTACAATTTTAGTAAAAATATCTTTGATTTTCAAATATTAAGTATATAACTATTCTTTTGGATATTCTCTTTTTGAATTGTATTTTTTGATTAAATTATTGTATTATAATGTTTATGTAAATATTTTTTTGTGATGTTTGAATTTGTTTTGTTCGTATACTTAACCTAGATGATATTGATGCTTAACAATTTATTATTTTCTAGAAATAAAAAATAATGATATATCAAAACGTATCTAATACTTGTTAAATGATACTATAATGTAAATTACATCCATTATTTGAAAATAACCATTTGTTGTTTTTATTTTTTTTTAAATCAGAAATTATTTTTATTTAAAAACATTATTCATATATAATATAATAGTTTAAGTTTGGAAGATTAATATATATATATATATATGAATTATGTGTATGTTTTAAAAAATAATTTAAGATGTTATATATTGAGTAACTGAATAAAATCTGAATTTCTTATCTTGAAAATCAAATAATTATATTTTTGTCTTCATGTTATACTCATCAATCCATCATTGATATTTATAACTCAGTATGCTTAAAAAAAAAACTTAGTTTGAAGTAATAAATGAATTTAATAAATTAAATTCATCACCTATAATGTTCTGTAAACTATATTTGAAAACTCTCTACAATTATATTTTAAGCATAATTACTATTACTTAATTTAAGTTATTTTAAGCATAATATATGCTAAATCAACTTAAATTATATTTACAATAGGACCATCCTAAACCGGTTAATAAACCAAAAACAATACTAAACCAACATGAACTAATACCTGATTCGGCGATGAAGGAAGTGTTCCGGGATAAACGCTTGAATGGATATTAACTGTAATGGTTTGATCATGAAAGAGTTAGTATGAATATTAACAATAAAATTATGGATTAGATTAATTTAAATTTGTAAGAATACCTTTGAGTCTATGAAAAACAATTCAATTCCCATGAATAAGTTTGCCCTTTGGAAGTTGCGGGGTTCCCAACAATGAATCCACCTAATAAAAAGTTCGTTCTTATAAAAAATCTCCTTCAATGTCATTAAAAGTTTTTGGGACGGCAAGAGTTAATGGTGGAACCATTTTTTTGCTCGAGTGCTTTGAAGCTTTCCTTGATAGTGTGAGGTTGATGTTGATGGTATAATGAGTTTTATAGGGACTTTCTTGATGTAAAACTATACTTTTTTTTAATGTGGTATTTCCATTTTTATATAATTTATTACCATTTTAAGATAGATGTACATTTTAAGAGAGATGTTTAAATCTTAATATACTTTTTCCATTTTTTAAAATGTTTATTTCCATTTCTTATTTTTTTTTACGTAATATCTATATTTTATATTTTAAAATAGATATTTAAATCTTAATGTACTTTTTCCATTTTTTTAAATTGTGTATTTCCTTATATTATATATTTTACATTTTAAGATAGATGATTAATGCTTAATGAACTTTTTCCATTTTTTAAATTTTGTTGTGTATTTACTTATTATTATATATATAATTCATATATTATATATTTACATTATTTACTTATTATTTACTTATTATTTATTTTCCTGTATATGTATTTCTATTTCTTGTACTTTTTATTTACTTAATATCTCTATTTTACATTTTAATATAGATGTTTAAATCTTAATGTACGTTTTTTCATTTTTTTTAATTGTATATTTTCATTTGTTATACTTTCTATTTACGTAATATCTATATTTTAAATTTTAAGATATATTTTTAAAACTTAATGTAATTTTCCATTTTTTTAATTGGGTATTTACTTATATTATATATTTACTAATTTTTTTTATATTGTGTATTTCTATTTCTTATACTTTCTATTTACTAATAATTTTATATTTTAAGATAGATTTACATTTTAAGATAGATGTTTAAATACTAATGTACTTTGTCCATTTTTTAAATTGTGTATTTCCTTTTCTTATACTTTCTATTTGTGTAATATCTATATTTTACATTTTAAGATGGATGCTTAAGTCTTAATATACTTTTTCCATTGTTTTTAAGTTGTGTATTTCTTTTTCTTATACTTTCTATTTACTTAATATCTATATTTTGCATTTTAAGATAGATGTTTAATATTTAATATACTCTTTCCATTTTTTATAAATTGTGCATTTACTTATTATTGTATATATAATTTGTATATTTATAATATTTACTTATTATTTATTTTTCTATATATTGAGTATTTCTCTTTCTTATACTTTATATTTAGTTAATTTATATATTTTATATTTTAAGATAGATGGTTAAATCTTAATGTATTTTTCCATTTTTAGTGTAAAGCGGCAATGTTTAATAGAAGAACTTGGACAAATAGTCAAATAGTTATATTTATGTTTTTTTCTTTTTTTATATAATGGTAATGTTACATTATGGAGATAAGCCGTTTTTTTAGTGAAAATTGTAAGCTTACATATGTTTAATGTAGTTTTTCTATTTTTTTATGTTGTGTGTTTACATATTATTGTTATTTTTAAATGTAAAATGGTAATCTTACATATGTTTAATGTAGTATTTCCATTTTTTATGTTGTATGTTTACATATTATTTATTATTTTCGAAATTATATATAATGTTTTTTTACAAAATAGTAATATTACATTATGGAGATAATCCGTTTTTTTTTTAGTGAAAAATGGTAATCTTACATATGTTTAATTAATGTAGTTTTTCCATTTTTTATGTTGTATGTTTACATATTATTATTTTTAAATAAAAATGTAAAATGGTAATCTTACATATGTTTAATGTAGTATTTCTATTTTTTTATGTTGTATGTTTACATATATTTATTATTTTTGAAATTATATATAATGTTTTTTGTTTTTTTTATAAAACGGTAATGTTATATTATGGAGATAATCCGTCTTTTTTTTTTAAGTGAAAAATGGTAATCTTACATATGTTTAATGTAGTTTTTCTATTTTTTGTGTTGTATGTTTACATATTATTTATAATTTTCAAAAATTTGTAATATTTTATGCCACGTGTCATCTTTCGAGAGAAGTTTTTTTTGCTGATGTGGACGCTCTATGGAGCCTCAAAAGGTCCCTTTTATAGTATTTCTATTTTTTTATGTTGTATGTTTACATATATTTATTATTTTTGAAATTATATATAATGTTTTTTGTTTTTTTTATAAAACGGTAATGTTATATTATGGAGATAATCCGTCTTTTTTTTTTAAGTGAAAAATGGTAATCTTACATATGTTTAATGTAGTTTTTCTATTTTTTGTGTTGTATGTTTACATATTATTTATAATTTTCAAAAATTTGTAATATTTTATGCCACGTGTCATCTTTCGAGAGAAGTTTTTTTTGCTGATGTGGACGCTCTATGGAGCCTCAAAAGGTCCCTTTTATTAGTAGAGATTTGTATCCGTAACAAGACCTTCTTCTTTGATTTTGATTCTCATTCCTCTTTCCCCCAAACTCTTCCACAACAAAAGTTATCTTTTTTTTTTGAAATTGCATTAGAATCCAAACGAGACAAGAAACTAGTTTTATGTTGATATACACAACGATTATAGAACATTATATTAACCTCATTGCATTGCCGCCATCACTACTTACTTCTCCTCTTCCTCTCCAATAGTCTCATGCAATCAAATTTGTTAAGAGAGCTTAGCTGAGTTAAAAACCATGTTGCTAAGCTCCATCACGAGACTAGTGTGAAAGACAACAGCATATGACTGTTACCTCTTCTTATAAAGTGTTGTGCAAATATAAAGAGGAAGGTCTTGTTTTGGCGAGATTGTTTTGGCGAGACTGTGTACATCAAGAGATGTTGCTGTAGAACAAACGAGAGTGGAGAAGGTTGCCACTATGGAGATATATGGATTCTTTGGAGGAAGAAGGTTAGTGACTAGGAGGTAGTAAGAGGAATGTAGCGTCGGGAGAGACGTGGCGTTAGGTAGGGATTGGAGAAATGAAATGGGATCATTGTTTTTTATGTTTTAAATTCCACCTCTTCAGGTGATATTCTTTACTATTGAATTTAAAGTGTAAATTCATTTTTCTAATAACCCACAATAATCTTAGATATAAGTTATTGATGAAATACATATTTTTCAATAAGAGGAGTTTTGATAGGAATTTTACAAGCCTCCCTAGTTAAATCCAAACTTACAATCCTATATCGAAGGATGACACGAACAAATCAATTGCATTATGTTTTGAAATAAATCCTTAGAGTTTATGTTCCATTTGTCCAAAAAAGAGAGTTCATGTTCCATAAATTTTTATTTTGTAGTTCAAATCCAAAATCTTAGAATAATTTCATTTTACTAACTTTAATTTATTAATAAGAGATAAAAACTTATGTAATGTTTTAATAAAAATTAATAAATTTACATTTTTTGGGTCAAAATTAATAAGCATTTACATTTTAACTATATAAAAAGATTGTTAAAATGACAATTATAACGTCATCTAAATAGAACAACTGAGTCACTTATGACATGTTTATACAGTCATTGACTCTTATCACCGTTTTTCTTTTGGTGTGCTACCACGTAGAATTATGGAAAATCAAATCACGCAAGTGATTTTAAATGTAACTAGATTTCCACCCGCACAACCGTGTGGGAATATATTTTCACATTTATATATATAGATATTTGTTTTACATAATTACTATATATTTTTAATGTTATACTCACATATTTAAATATTTGTATAATTATGCCAAATATAGTAATTTTATAGTTTTCATGCTGTAAATTAAAATCATCACATATATATGTTGCTTATTATATATTTGTCCTATTGAATTTGCGTTTGATTACTAAACTAAATTTTTAATGCATGAAACAACATATATGAAAATAATTTTGTATTTAATTTATTATATTCATGATCCGTAATATAAATCGCTAGATTTTCTTAGTAATTTTTTAATATTTATTAATTTTATATAATAAATTACTGTATATTAAAAAGTTTAAGATAAGATAAATTTTTATACATGTATTATATAGTTTACTAATATTAACCCGTTCAACCAACATATTAAATTTTTAACATAAATATTTTATATTTATGAAAATAAAATATGTTAACTTATCAATTTAAAATAATTTTATCATATTTTGTTCAATATAACGTTTTTATTTTAAAATGATAGAGATTATTATAAAATTGATAAAATACGATATAATTTTATTCTTTTAGTAACATTTCATTACTAATTACAAAATTAGTTGAAAAAATTATATTCAATTTATGACAATTAAGATCTTATTATAATCTTTTTCAAGAGATTTGTTAGAATTTTAAATTTTTTTTAAAAAAATAAAAGATATAAAAGATATTATGATTAAAGTAGTTAACAATATTATATATATTAGCATTAGTGATATACATTTAATAGAAAATTTAAATGATGGTCCAAATAAAAATATCATTCATAAAAAAATCATGATTTTTATTTTATTAAAAAACAAATTTGAAAAAATTAAAATAGAAATAAATATTTATTTCTAACAAAATCTTTAAAAATTATTAGTAAATTTATTTTTGAAATTAATTAATTTCATTTTATTTAAATTTTCGTTTATAAACAAAACTATATTCAATTTTAATTTCTAATTTTATTTTATGATAATTTAAATTAAAACTAACTAATTTTCAAAGGTAAATTTAAAAAGATTCTAAGAAGATTTTAAAAAGATTTTGTTAGAACATTTTAAATATATTCATTTATATTTCAAATAAAAAGATAAAGATATTAAAAGATATAATAATGAACTTATGTAAAATATGATATTTTTTAGGAATGGTCCAAACTAAAAAAATCACACATCAAAAGAAGTCATGACTTCTGTTTTAATATATTAGATAGATGAAATCTTTCTTAAATTGTTTCGTGATTTCATCATTCTGATCTATATATATGCTCCCTTTCTCAGTAATGCCGATGAAAATTGAAAAATGTCATAAGACAAAAAGACATTAAAGAGAGTTCTCCTTTACTTATTTTAAATTTTTGAATCAAAGATGAACAGAAGAACGTTCCTCGTTATACGTGTAACAGTGCTTCAAAAAATAAAGCATAAATTTCAATTTCATCTGCTTACATCTTTCTTCCAACGGTCGAAATAAAGGTTAAAAACCAATTTATTTATCTATTAAAAACATTACAAAACCAAGATAAAAATTTGTTTTTAGTTCAACTCATCTTCTTAATCCAAAGGCCCAAACTTTGAATCATCAGTCATCGTCACTATCAGTGTCTCTCTCTAGAACTGCACGGACAACGACATGCTTTTAATGTCCATGCAAATCCCTCCATTCTTCTCAAGAACATTTTGAAACTCACTTGTCTTTTCTCATCTCATCATCATCATCAATGGTGGCTGGTAAAGTCCGTGTGACCATGGGGTTTCACAAATCTCCTTCAACCAAACCAAAAGACATGGCTACTCCTCTCCCCCTTCCTCTTCCCCCTCCGCCTCCTCACCTTCTTAAACCGTCTTCCGGTTCTGCCGGTAAACCGTCTCCCGTCTCTAATCAGAAACCCGGTTTCGCTCGCTACTTCCCACGCGCTTCCGCTCAAGTCCACAATGCTTCTTCTCGTTCCGACCAAACCGCCGTCATCTCGGAGCTTCGTCGCCAGGTGGAGGAGCTTCGCGAGAGAGAAGCTAAGTTAAAGACGGAGGTTCTCGAGCTCACGCTACTCAGAGAATCCGTCTCCGTCATCCCCTCCCTCGAGTCGCGGATCGCGGAGAGGAACGGCGAAATCGAGCGTTCGAGGAAAGAGACGGCGAGGTTAACGGAGGAGAACGATGGGTTACGGCGTGAAGTCGAAAGGAGCGAGGAGCTGCGGAGAGAGAGCGAGAGGAGAGAGAAGGAGATGGAGGCGGAGCTTCGGAAACTTGTTTCGTCGAGTGACGACCACGCGCTCTCCGTCTCTCAGAGGTTTCAGGGTTTAACGGATGCGTCGGCGAGATCCAGCCTGATCCGGAGTTTGAAACGGGTCGAGTCCATGAGGAACTTACCCGACCCGGTTCCGAACCTAGACAGCAACAAAACCGGTTCGTCCGGTGAGATTTACCGGAAAGAAGAGGTAGAGAGTCATTCTATAACTAACTCGGATGAACTCACCGAGTCAACCGTTAGATCTAGAGTTCCTAGAGTCCCTAAACCACCGCCTAAACGGTCTTTTTCATCCAACGGCTCACACGATGCCACGGAGGAGATCCCAGATCCGCCCCCGCAGAGAACGAGTCCACCACCTCCTCCTCCGCCTCCCCCACCACTTTTTCGACCACCACCACCTCCTCCTCCGTCCGTTTCCAAAGCCCCACCTCCGCCTCCACCACCGCCCCCGCCGAAGAGTTTAAACATAGCGTCGGCGAAAGTAAGAAGAGTACCGGAAGTTGTCGAGTTCTACCACTCGTTGATGCGAAGAGACTCCATAAGCTCGAGAAGAGATTCCACCGGCGGAGGAGGCAACGCCGCCGCAGAGGCAGTACTCGCTAGCTCCAACGCTAGAGACATGATCGGAGAAATCGAAAACCGTTCGGTTTATCTATTAGCGGTACGATTCTCTTCACCCGGTCAGCTCAATAGCTTCGGTTTAATTAAATAACCGGTTTTTAATTAACTTTGAACCGAACATCGCAGATAAAAACCGACGTGGAAACGCAAGGAGAGTTCATAAGGTTCCTGATCAAGGAAGTCGAAAACGCAGCGTTTTCAGATATAGAAGACGTGGTGCCTTTCGTGAAATGGCTCGACGACGAACTCTCTTACCTGGTCGACGAGAGGGCAGTGTTGAAGCACTTCGAGTGGCCGGAGCAAAAAGCAGACGCGTTGCGTGAAGCAGCGTTTTGTTACTTCGATCTGAAGAAACTCATATCGGAAGCTTCTCGTTTCCGGGAAGACCCTCGTCAACCTTCAGGCTCTGCTCTCAAGAAAATGCAAGCTTTGTTCGAAAAGTAAGATAAAAATCCAATCTTTTTTTTATTTTATGTATTCAAATGCAGGAGAAGTAATCAGATATCTTTGTGGGGGTTTGAAGGTTAGAGCATGGTGTTTATACTCTGTCGAGGATGAAGGAATCAGCTGCCACAAAGTTCAAGACTTTCCAGATTCCGGTTGATTGGATGCTCGAAACCGGCATTACTAGTCAGGTCAGCAAATATTAAGATACTTCTTCTACATTTCCTGTTGGATTATTTAAATTAACAAAACAAAATCTTGGTTACACAAATCGATAGTATATCATTAGGCCTGCAGTTTCGGTTTATTCGGTTCCATACTTGGGTTTATACGTCCAAAAATCTCACCAAATTATAAAAAAAAAATATCAGTTTGGTTCTAGGTTATTTTGGTTTTGAAAAATTCTACCGAATTTAACAGTTTTTGGTTTTGGTTAGATTTGGTTAATTCGGTTTTTGTTTGTTTTTTGGTTTGAAATTTGTTTACTTTTTTTTTTTTAATCAAACTGATAACCAATTTCTTTAAAGCTTTGCCGAACTGAACCGAACTCTGGTCATTATTTTACTTGCCGTCTCTAGTTATTTATTGCAATTTGACTGGAGTAGTGATGAATAAAGAAGAACAACAATTCTTATGGTCCCCATTTAAAAGTCAATTGTTGCTGGCACTGGCACTGGCACAAAATAATCTAAGATTGGTTTGAAACTGTCTTGACTCTATTATTGTGTGTTTTACATTGTAAAACCATTATGTGCTAGATGACAAATGCAGATAGATACAAATCTTGAACAAAGTAAACTTGAATTTAGTGGTTACTTTAATGTATCTGGAGTTTTCCTATGTGCACGCCTGTGAGTTTCAATATTTTCTTCTTGTCTGCTTCCTTTGTTTGTTCCTTGGGATTCATCAGTTTTGATATACAAATAATAAATGCACACAAGAAAAAACACTATGAATATCATTGTAATGGTATCAGATTCTTTTTTGAGTCTTAATGTTACGTGTAGTGTATTCAAATTGAATACTATCTTAGTTATGCAAATAGGAACTTACATAATGGTAAGATATGGAAGTTTGTATTTAAGTATTAACTATATAGCTGTGTGTGTGATTTTCAGATTAAATTGGCATCTGTGAAACTAGCAATGAAATATATGAAGAGAGTGTCGGCAGAGCTTGAAGCCATTGGAGGCGGTGGCCCTGAAGAGGAAGAGCTTATCGTTCAAGGTGTTAGATTCGCATTCCGTGTTCATCAGGTAAAGCAAAAGACTTCGATCATCTTCTGTTACAAACTTAAGACATTTGTTTGTCTAAACTCTTTACAACTCTGTTATTGTTTTTGTTCAGTTCGCAGGGGGTTTTGATGCAGAGACAATGAGGGCCTTTCAAGAGCTAAGAGATAAAGCGAGATCGTGTCATATTCAATGTCAAAGCCAAACACATCAACATAAGCTTATTTTTCGATCTACCCATTGTTGAAGCAATCTTAGCTTCATATATCAACATAAGCTTATTTGTCTGTTAATTTTTCTATTAAATTCGTTTTTTTTTTGTTTTGTTCTAAGACAGATAAATCATGTGAATATATGAAACTCTTCTTGCTAAAAACAAAGGATCATTGTTTAATCCAAAACCATCTTATCAATAGGTGCTAATGATAAAAGAAAGCTTCACAAACATGTCAAGAGACAGGAATAAACTAAGTCCATTGTCCTAACATTCCCCCCTCCCTCCCTGCCTCCCCCTATTTCAATTGCAACCTCCTAATTACAAGGTTTAATTTACACCACCACCCAAGCATCACTATCTGATCCTCCGGATTCAGACTCATGAAATGCATCTTTTGAGAGTTCCATCTGATAAAAAGAAGACACGTATTGTGAGAAGAGAAACTATATAATCAAAGACATGCCAAAAGTTATGAGAAATTAGACTACACACTATCTGAATTGCTCCTGCTCTCTCTGTTTTAGAATTGGGCGAAACTTCAACATTATCCACAACCACGTATTCTTCATCACTCAGCGAACCTGGTGTTCAGATATCATCAAAGACATTACAAATCCATAAACTAAAGATGACGAAGAACGAGATAGAAAGAAGAAAAAAAACAGCTACCAGTTCCACATAACATTGCATTGCTCTCATTGCCTTTCTCCAAAGAGGAGGTTTCAACATCCCCCTCATCAGACTTTAATCCAACTGTAAGAAAGCTATATGATAAGAGCGTATGAACATGTTTTAAGGTCATAATCATAAGAGTTGCGTTAGTAGGTAGTACCCTTGTTAGATAAATATCCAATGTAATCGTCATAAAGTGAATAGCTGTCGTAAACGGGTATTTTCCTACGAGGTCGGATCAAATATGGTAAAGGAATCCCTGCAAGGGATCAATCAAGACGCACAATCTGGATCAAAAACTCGGAAGAACCAAAACACGATTACATAATTGTAGAAGTGGCGACAAGTGAGCTTACTATTGACTTTACTCGTCCGAGATTCTATGGAGTGGAATGAAGTCGAAGAAGAAACTGGTTCGAATGTTGCCATGTACCTGAGGAGCAATCGAGAAAGGCACAGTTGTTAGATTCTTCACAAGCAATTGCAAGAACGTTTATCATCCCTTATAACTAAGAAACCCTAAGAAAAAGTTCAATCAACACTAACAAGAGATTGTTGGAGAACTTTGCAGGAAACTTTCTCCGCAAGCAAACAATGGAAACCCTAGCTTCCGTTATTATACCCTAACAGCAAGTAAAGAGAATAGTATAACCGAAAAGATAAATCCCCAAAATAATCATATGATTACCACAAAGATTAGGGAAGTCCAGTGAAAGATTAGCACCGACGAAAACTACGGTAGCCTATATCTTACATCATAATTTTCAAAAAAGAACAAGAAAAAATCCATACAAAAGCACAACACAACGAAGCCCACGGCCCAATCCAAGTGTTCGAACGACGTCGTTTGAGAACTGGGCCAGGGTCGGTTGAACCGGGTGTATTAAGCCGAATCAAAGGACAAAACTGAGATTCGCATGGAGGTAGAGAGCAGCAAGGCTGTGATTGAGTTGCATGTGGAGGAGGCAGAGACCAATTCTTCTTCACAGGAAATGCAGAAGAATAGTTATTGAGGATAACATAGTCCCTCATGAACCAGGGAAAGCTGAAGAATGCTTTGCTTGGAAGAAGAGAAGCGGAAACTCTGCTGAACGAGTTCAGTGCTCTTCCATCTTTGTCCAGCCTATGAAATGGATGCAAACTAGTGAGAGATAATCTTTAAAAACATGTTTTTTTTATCTCAACAAGAATCTTTATAATTGATCTTAACATGCTGTTTGAATTTTTGCAGTTCATGATGGGTTTGTTGAAGAGAAGCTTCTTTGTTTGGGATGTAACGCCCGGTTAGGTTATTTCAACTGGATGGGATGTAACGCTCGGTTAGGTTATCGCCTAAAGTCCAAAGTGGATAATATCATATTAATTAGAGTTGAACATCTTTTTATATATTACATTTTATTTTGTCTAATTTCCAATGTGAGACTTTGTTTGATATTTCATATTCTCTCCTTCAAACTAAGGACCACACTCATCTCGTTTGTTTCTTTCCTTTGAGAATATGTCTCCCACAACATCTCAGTCCTTTGAGAATGTCATCACAGGTTCCATGATCATCTTAACTGAGTAATCAAGAACACAAGAACTTTATAAAACGGTTTTTTTTGTTTTATTATCTTTCTTTGCTTTTTTAACTTTCTTAATATATCCTCTTACATTATATATGATCTCTTTATATAAGCAATAGAAATCCTAACTTATCCTATTACATATTAATCTAAGAACCTTATCTTTATCCTAAAATTTTTAGTATTAGTTATCTAAGTTTCCTTTATGAATAACTTGTCTACTAAGTAACCACTTGAAGCTTATCCAACAATGCAGCTGTGGAGCGTGGGTTAATCCGACTTTCCAGCTCCATAAAAAGCCGATTACACTATACTGAACATGACATTCTCTCATTTGTTAGTTTTTTAGTTATAAATTTAATAAAAGTTCATTATAGCTTAATAATTTAAAGTATTTTAAATCCTAACATAGTGAACATATTATCATTTTTGTTTATTTCTAATTTTAGGAGAAGAACCAAGGGGAGAAAAGACCGGAAGTCCAGTCCAAAGAAAGACTATAATTAAAAAGAATTAAAGGCTATAATTAAAAAGAATTAACAAACTCACTTTTATTAAAGAAAAAAAATAGTTAATTTACCAAATAAATGGTTTTTTACAAATTTAGCTAAAAATAACAAATGAGTTTTTAATTGTATAAAACCAAACTTTGTGGCGCTTGTGAATAAGTTGTCCTCTTCTCTAATCTCAACAAAGAAAACGTTTCAAAAGGAGAAGAAAGACAAATCTTGTAACATATTCAATCAAATGGCGACCAAGGCCATCTTCTTCTTTGTCTCCGCCTTGTGCCTGTCGTCTCTAGCCGGCAAGGCTATGGCCGACGCCGATGATTTTGACAGTTTCAAAATTCAGGGATCGGTTTACTGTGACACATGCCGTGTCCAGTTCGTTACCCGTCTCAGCAAATTCCTTGAAGGTATGCACATTACACATGCTTATAGTATTAGTCGAAAATCTAAAAAGTAATAACAATAGCCAAATTCCTTGAAGGTATGCATTACACATGCTTATTCTATATTTATAGTAAAAAATAGATGAATGTCATCGTAGATGCATGAGTAAATTTTATTTTTATTTTAAGGAAAAACTAGTAAAATATATTAGATTTAGTTTAAAGGTTGCTTTGGGGCAATGTATAAACTCGTTAGTCATGGATATAATTTTCTGCTGAAAAAATTGATGTTTCTAAGCCGAAGATTTCATTACAAATTTGAGGCTCAAAAAAGTGTTGATAATGTCTTCTTGAAGATTAGCTGGACTTCAGTGTAGATACTCTTTGTTAATAATAAAACTATTAATAATTAGTAACAAGAATATGTGTCCTTTTCTTCCTATTCCAATTGTAATTTTTCTTTCGTTTTTGATTTGGTGGGTGAAGGAGCAAAAGTGAAGCTAGAGTGCAGGAGCAGAACAAACGGAACCGTGGCGTTGACAAAGGAAGCCGTGACTGACAAATCAGGCAGCTACACGATGGAAGTGACCGGTGACCACGAGGAGGAAGTCTGCGAGCTCGTTCTCCTCCAATCACCTGACAGTGCTTGCAGTGACGTCAGCCAAGATGCTTACTTACGTAACGCCGCTAAGGTTAGCCTGACGGCAAATGACGGTATCGTCTCTCATGAGACACGTATCGTTAACCCTCTCGGTTTCATGGTTAAGACGCCGTCAGCTGAATGTCCCGCCGCTTTTAAGGAGCTCGGGATCGTTCCTGACGTCACCTTCTAAATATGATGACAACCTCTATCTCATAAACGGTTATTTAACTGTCATCATCTATTGTTTGTTTTCTTATATATAAAAGTGTAATTTGATAAAATACAAAAAACGGGGTAATTCAAATAATTTATTATAATTTTTTCGAGCAGATTAAATCAATGTCATTATATACAGAAATGATGCAGATCTTGTCTCTTTTAGAATTCATGTAGATTTGCTCATTCCAGGGCCGGAAGAATGTTATACATTACGTTAAGCTAATAAAAGTACAAAATAAATTCAATTTTCATAATAAATTCAATTTTCACAAGATAATGGAGGCAATCAACTGTTACAATAAATTCAAAACACTGAAATACAGTTTTGTTTAACATTTTTCCTACAAAACTATTAAATAAATTTGTATAGTCAAATACCATTCATATTTGTGTCAGTTGATAACAAAACCAGTCCATATAATCTCCATATGGTATGTTAGACTGCCAATATTTTTTCAACAGTTTCAGTTTCATAAAACCTCAGAAAATTTTAATTTTTTTAAAATGAAGTATTTCAATAGGCTTTCTTACTTATTATGGTATTGATTATCAAAAAAGTTTTAGTAACCATAAATAAATTATCACTAGTTCTGTATAAATGCATACCCTTGGTTAAAGATATTTCAAGATTTCAAACTTGATGTTCTCAAGGTATTATAACTAAAATGTCTAAAAATATTATTTTAACTATAAAACTATCCGTTTTACTTATCATACGCTAATAAGAAAATAAACTAAAAATGCTCTTCCTAATCATCGGTTTTGATGACTTGTTTTCTGGATCGGCCATGCCTCTTTCGTTAGTTGTTATAAATTTTATCCTTTTACTAGGAATGATTAGATTATATTTGTCTTAGAGCTCATGTAGATTTGTCCTTTGTAGAGTTGTTGTAGATTTCATCCCTCCTTGACTTTGAGTTTGTATAGATTATGCCTCTCTAAGACCATCTCCAATGGTACTCTATAATTTTTTCTATATTTCACTCTAAAATAGAGTAACTTTATTATAGAGTTGGATTTGCTTCAATGGTTAGAGTTACTCTATAATATAGTGAAATATAGAGTATTCTTATTTTTTCACTCTATATTTGGAGTAAAAAAATAAGATTACTTTATATTTCACTCTATTATAGAGTAACTCTATTATAGAGTGAACCATTGAAGCAAATTTAACTCTATAATAGAGTTACTTTATTTTAGTGTAAATTATAGAGGAAAAAATAGAGTGCCCTTGGAGATGCTCTAAGAGCTTTTGCAGATTCCTCTTTTGTAGTAGATTGTTTCTCTCCTTGAGTTGATACGAGATTAGATGTCTCTTAGAGCAATTCCATTTGAGATTTTTCAACATAAATGTTCCAAATTCAAAAAAAAAAAAACTATTAGAATGAGTATTTCAATTGTTAAGAAATCCATTTTATTAAATAATATTTTTAGTTGTTAGATATTTATGCTTGCAGTCTTTGAATGGAATTGCTGTTAGAGCTTCTGATACACTAAAAATGAATATTTGTTACTGTCAAGTTAATAGTATTGTTGTAGTATGTTTAGATTCAATTTGAGAGGAACAATTTATACTTTATCCTATTAGTTCAATAATAAGCTAAAACAATAATGAGGTTTAAAGGTTGATTGAAAGCATAGAATGCAAGTAACAAGCAAAGAGAGGGTTTAACAAAATGATAAGCGAGCTAGCCTAGAGACAGATTAACGAGGGAGCGAGCCGAACAGTATATTCAAGTTCCTTAAGATCGAGCCCAAAACTCAGGTAACTAGGTAGATCAGCCCACTCTCGTGGTATTGTTCCTTTTATCGATCGATCTCAGCTCCTAAACTCTCGTTTGAGCTGAGATGCAATGATAAACCTTAGGAGCTGACCCGATGGGTTTATAAAGCAGCCTAATATCTACTTTTGCTGATTAGGGATGTCATGCTCATGCAAAACGTGTCAAGTAATCTAATGCACGGTTAATGATTAGATCTACTTAAGTTCATGCATCAAATGATCAATTTAATGCAATCAATACGACCGATAATGAATGAAGACAATTGATGATACTTATTTGTGTTCAGCTCGCGATCTAGCAACCCTAACACCCTAGGCTAACAAGATCGACTACTCAGTCATAACACAAGTAAACACATATGATAATTCTGAATAATACATGATGCGATCATGAATAGAAATAAAATAGGGTTTAGAATAATCTTCTCCAAGGTGAGAAAGATGGAGCTGTCTCCCTTACAAAGCAATTCCAAAAGTAACTTGTCTTACAAAAACTAGCGTAAAAATAAAAGAAATAAGGATATAGGCACTTTTATATGGAGGCGCCATTAAGTTAGAGAAGAGGGACGACTAGCGAAACTCTCGAAATAACTTGGATGTTTCCTTAAATGTCGGAAACAATCGCTCAGACTGTTCCTTAAGGGGAACAATCGCCAAACTGCTCCGCGGGAAATCTTACAAATATGGCATCTTTTCTTCATGCACCCTTCTTCGACTCTGCAACCTATTCCAGACCTGAAAAGACTCAAAAAGGACTGAACAGACTCGATAAAATATTTAAAAACCATTGAAAACGTATTTACTATGATGTCAAAAATATCATATATCAGAGCTTCTATAGGTTCTACCATTCATAGGATTATTATTGATTTCGTCCGTCCTGGATTGATTATATTCCATGTTCTAAAAATCGGCTGCCTGGACACTACGCGTCACTCTTCCGCCCCGATTTGTGCCAAATCGGTTTAAAAAATCGGATATCCAATTTTCTCCGCCTAGACCGCCTAAATGACCACCTAATCTATTTTTTTATTTTTTTATTTTTGTTTTATTTTTAATAATATTTTTATTTATTTATTTGATCTAAAATTTTGTAAATATCATTTATATTCATAATTTTGATGAAAATTAAACTATATTAAGTTTATATATTCTATTTATATGTTTTATACAGTCTTAAACATGAATATTATACACAATTAAAGATTAACATATTTTATAACATAGTAAACAATCTAAAAATTATGCCCTTCATAATTTCCGTTTTTTTTATGAGGCGCTAGGTCAAACCCGACCGCCCAACTAGCTAGCGCTTTCCCGAACGGGGATTATATTTAGATAAATCCGTCCTTTGTAGATTACTGTAGATTTCGTCTTTCATTATGTGATATAGATTATGGGTTTCTATAATAATGATGATATTATACATATGAACATCAGCTGTTACTTGAAAGCTCTCGGAAATCGCAATATATTCTCTATTTTCCCGTTATTTCTCTTCTTCTTCTTTCTCCTATCTAGGGTTTTGTGCTTTCTTTATTTATAGAATTAGAGGGGTCGCTATAGTTTCCTAATTCATATGCGTATATTTCCTTTTTAAAATAACTGTATTGTCTTCTGCATTCTTCACTGATCTTCTACCCTGACTGCAATTTGTTAATCTTCTGCGTTTACGGCAGTTCACCAATTTTTACGCTTACTGCAAATTTCATCGTAACCCTATTCCTGTGAACTTTATATTTATATTAGGTTAGCCGGAGTGAAAAAGTTATTTCCTACACTGAAAATCAAATTACGTATTTCCAAAACTTTACTGTGTTCTTTTAAATTTGAATGTTGAACTGCCGTCGATAACACTAATGTTCGAGGCATTATCACACGATCTTAGAAAAAAAATTAAGCAAACAATCGTTTCAACCATAACATATTGGCCAAGGTAACATACATCATCATCATAATCATCATCTCGAGTTCAATACTTCCAAAACACACCCGGACTTCCTACTCCAGTTTTTTTCTTTTAAAAGATCAAAACTTCTTATTATTTATGAACAAAATAATAATAATAAAAATAATAATAATCCTTATAGTAGAATCGCATATATTCATTTCAAATGGTTCCATCAACTAAAAGTTCCTTTAATTAACTTAAAGATGAGTAGTTAGACACTACTTGCAGCATCATTTTCGAATTTTTTTGTCATTAGCTCAACTGCAAAACATTCCATTGCGTTAGTCTTCGGTGTTAGAAGTCTTCGGTTTTTTTAATTAATAAAGATAAATTAATATTACAAACTAATTCAATATTACAAATTAATATTACATGCTGATCTGAATTTTCCAAATCGCTTTTTCGATCCCGCCGTATCACTCCTGAGATGTGTATTGACTACTTAAAACATTGAAACCTGATCTGGCCGGGGGAATTCTTGATCAAATTTGTTCTCATGTTTTTCAATTTAATATACCGTCTAACAACAAATAAACAAAAATTATAATTGCATAATAATATGATAAAAATGATACCAGGTTAAAAACATATGGACCCAAGTCCCACGTGAATATTTTTATTTTTGTCTTTTATTTTCTTTTTTTTTATCGAGTGGATTTCTGTTGATGTTGCGTGCAAAATTAAAGTATATCGAATATATATTGCCCCCACACAAGATCTCCTCTTACAAAATCTTGTCCAACAATGCTTTTTAGGGTTTTCTCGTCGGATTCTTGTTCGCCGTTCACCGGAATCTGATTTTCACCGGCTGCCAGTTCTTAGTCCCCGACAATGGGTACTAAATGTGTGTATCAAATAATATGCTTGCCTTTAATTATTATGTCTACTCTTTTATTTGATTATTTTCATGCTTTTTATGTATTTCTGTTTTCCAAATTATTCAATGACCTTACTCCATTGTTTAATGCTAAGTTGCTAACACACTATCGTAGTGTTTTTCAATTAAAGCGTTTATTATACCTAATTAGCATCCAAATTGGCAATTTGCACATGATTTGATGTATGTGTACATTGCTCTACTTTTTTACTTTGAATTTCCAAAAATAACTTTTTTACATTTTTTTCCTCTTACATATTCTTACACTTTTTTTTTTTACACTATTTTCCCTCATT
The DNA here is from genome assembly GCF_000309985.2 of Brassica rapa. NCBI lineage: Eukaryota > Viridiplantae > Streptophyta > Magnoliopsida > Brassicales > Brassicaceae > Brassica > Brassica rapa. The sequence continues at coordinate 11,215,467 of NC_024802.2, forward strand.
AACTTTCACACTCTCTTTTCTTTTACACTCATATTTTCTTTCATTTTTCATATTTTTTCTCACGATTTTTTTATTTACACTTATTTTTCTTATTTTATTTTTCTTTCTTCCAACAGAATGTGTAAAACGAAAAAATGTAAAATTTGAACATAAATATTATCGTGTAACTAAATAAATAACAGCAAACATAAATGTTATCAAAATATGTATTAGGTGACAAACAATATATCATCTAACAAAACATGCCGTTACTTACAATTATTTTCTAACAAACTTATGAACCGGATGGGAGTCCAAAGATGAACACGGATTTCTTCGGCACCGAAAATATCAACATAGACCAGACGAAGACCTAGGACAATCTTTTACCTACAAAGATAGCAAATAAAAAAGAATCAAATACTACACAGATAATGAATCATCTTCCAGATAAAAAATTATTATCAGCCTATTTTCCAGCTACCAAATCAAGTTTAAAAAATAATGTACAAACCGACAAACAATTTATAAAATCATTAATGAGCTATACAAACAATGCATCAATTAACAACAAGTTTTTGGTAACATCATACAACAGTTTATCAACTTTCGATATCAAACTATGTATCAGCTAACAAAATATGTACCAAGTAACAAATTATTTACAAGATAATAAACTATTTCTCAATTAAAATATTAACTCACTTATCAAACCATTTATAAGATACACAACCCATATATCAATTAGCGACAAGTCTTTTGTAAGATCATACGAACCATTTATGATTTATTTGTTATGAAACTATGTATCCGCTAACATAACATGTACCATGCAACAAATCTTTTATCATATAACAAATCATTTCGTGAGAAAAATGTATCAAGTCAAAATCACGTATCAACTAACTTATCAGCTAAAAACATATGTGAAACAAATGTATAAACTGAAAAACCAATTATCAAAATATTTATCAACTAATATATTATATAAATATTAATAATAAATATTTTTGAACATTTTATTTACCTCAATTTTTTTGCGGTCTGGATAAATTTGTTTGGAGGCTTTTTTTTTTTTGCACATGAATTTCTATTCTTTTGAAATAGGATCTAGTCTCCATAGCTCCCAATACAACACTTTTAAAATAGAATTTTAGGAGACTTGGTTCCAACATAAAATAGTGTTTTACCACAACGGTTGGTGTTTGTGTTGGAGATAGTTAAAATACAAAGTGAGTTAAATTTGGAATGGAAGAAATTGAAATAATAATTAGAAAGTAAAATATAGAAAAATAAAATATATATGAGAATCATGTTTGTGGGAGGAAGGGAAAGAAGAATAGAACAAGATGATTAAAAAGTAAAATAGATAATAAAATAGGGCTAAAAAAAGAATTTTTTTTCTGACAAAAAGCTTACACACCTTATACACCTACATAAAGCTATTGGATTAAATCGGTAGGGGTAAAATTAGAATTGAAATTATTTTTTGTTTATGTAGGGTAGAGTGCAAATATAGGATGTCTCCGAGTATAGACGTCAATTAACTCTTTGTTATATAGAACGATCATTTCAGCCGATAAGTGTTAATAGTTTTTTTTTTAATTTGTCTACTACTAAATTTAAATGTTCATTTCATGAGCATGTATATATACATGCAACAGTAACCTGAATTCTACCTTAAAAGTATATCAAAAGGAAACAAAATAGTTTTTCTGGTTTTTTCTGTTTACATTGATATATCATATGTATATTGGGAAGATAATGGAAACCAATTATTTATACGTTAGTCCACTTTCATTTTTTTTGGTATAAAGTTAAATTGTAGTCCACTTTCATCCACTCTGTTTAGTTAATTACTATTTGCATCGTGAAAGTTGTGTTTTCTTAGTTTCTGACGATACTATGTATGAATATGGAGTCACTATTTACATCATATTTGTTTGGTTTTTAATTCAAAGAAAATCACAGCTTCACGTATATGAAAAGTACTTTTGTGTTAATCATCATAATTTGCAATATTTTTGAAATTTCTGTATTGAAAAAGTTAATTTGTTTAATAGTCACTGATATATTGTTATTGCTTGTTGCTACGAGTACGATGTTGATGGATTGGCGGTCATCATCATCATTTGGGCATCAGCGTTCGGGTACCCGTTCGGATTCGGATCGGATGCTTCGGATTTTTAAGTTTTCGGATGAAAAGGTACATAATCCGTTCGGATTATTTTATACTTTGGATCGGGTTCGGGTTCAGGTTTTTAAGGTTTGGGTTCGAGTTATTTCAGATATAATCAAACTGTGAACAAAAAAAAGTTCTATGTATCATTGATTTGACCCCGTGAGACAAGAAACAATACTGTTGAAGTTAAAAGATTAAACAACTTAATATAAGATTTATGATCTTTCTGATTTGTTACAATGTCGAGGAACACGAGCATGTATTATTTTTCTTCGTGTAATTTTTATTTGTATTATCTTGAATAGAAAATGGTAACGAATCCATCTATTTATAAATCAAAATCAAAGAGACATCAAAATCAATCAGAAATCAAACCGGGATAATAATGAATGTTTGAGTTCATGCCTATGTTAAGAGTAAAGAGAAAACAAATCGCACATCCTACTTGTAATCAAACATAAATCAAAATCGCAAAGTATAGTGATTCATACATGTAATCGGTCATAAAATGAGTTTGAGTATGTACTGAACATATACGTCGAAGAAAGAGAAGACGGAAAAATGAATGGGAATGGCAAATGTAAGTTTAGGGTTAGTATATATATATATATATTCGGGTACTTCGGATAATTTCGGATATCAGATATAACCAATCGAGTACGGATATCCAGACTAGTTGAATCTTAAACCCGTTCGGGTTTTTTAACTTCGGCTCGATTTTTGGTTCGGGTTTTTAGGGTCGGTTCGGGTTCGAGTTTTGTTAATATGCCCACACCTAATCGTCATCATCCATCAACATTATTATTATATTTTTTATATCTATTTCTTATGCATAAAGGTTATAGACTTATAGATATAATAGGCTACATGATTCAACAATAGCCACTAAACTAAGCAAGTTGGAGAAATTAACTAATAATTCATTATTTAAACCAATAATGGTTGATTTGGTTTGCTAAGTCGTACACTGGATAGCTTAAACAAATAATTCTTTAGGAAATTTAAAAGAAGAGTATATCATACTAGTGCGTAAATAGCCACATTAGTAACCAAAAACGAATTAATTTACAAATTCTCAGATTAATTTTTGTTTTAAAAGGAACGAGAGCACCTTCTCACGGTCCCGTCAATTAAAGTATATTCTCTATTTTTTAACTAATATAAAAATGTGTACTAATTGTATATATATTATTACAAGGTCGATATTTGAATTGTTTTGTGTACGTTGCTAAACTATTTTTTTCTAGAATGATGACAAAAAAAGTCAGAGAAAGTAACTTGTCAACATAACAATAACAAAATACAGTCCCTGTAAAGTGTAAAGCTGAAATTTGAAAAAGGAAAAAAAAATCTCATTAATTAGATCTTCTTCGATTGTCATAGATATATTGGTCATAATAATTTATAAATGTATAGGCTCCTACAGGTTACCAATCAAAGGCCATAGTCTGAAAACAATAAAGCTTTCACATTATCTTAGATATAATATATGTAGGTCTAAATCTCAAAATTACAGTTGTCTGCTTTACAATGATTCCAAATATATATAAATTCACAAGATGTTCTTTTTTTTTGGAATAAAGTTCACAAGATGTTTCAATATATAACATAGCTCTCATTAGTTACAAATTGCAATTTGCATGAATAGAAGATTGGATTTATTTTTCATCATTACTTTAAAATAGATAAATTCTGATTCAATAAGTTTTTTTTTTTTTTTTTTCTGATTCAATAAGTTAGAGTTAGCATGCATGTTTTCAAATAAAATAAAACTAGGACTTTAATATTCGCATGAAATAATCAAAATTTATTGACACTTTATACATGTATCAATTTATATAAAATACTTAAATATATTTTCTCCTCGTTCCACTCAGTACGTATCTCTCTTGCTTTCCTTCACTTTATTGTCGCTTTTAGACCTTGAATTTTCTCATAAATCAGAATATAATACCAAAACAACACCAAAAAGAAATCAGAGTTACCCCTAAGAATGTCTTCGGATCATCACACACCAACGAAAGATCCACCGGATCGTCCATCTTCTTCCTCCATCAACCACAAGCAACTGCTTCCTTCTCAACCGCAGGCGCAGCAACCGCTCAGCCGCTACGAGTCTCAGAAACGCCGAGACTGGAACACGTTCATCCAATACCTAAAATCGCAGAATCCACCGCTGATGATGTCTCAGTTCGATTACACACACGTGCTAAGTTTCCTCAGGTACTTAGATCAGTTCGGTAAGACCAAAGTACATCACCAAGCTTGTGTCTTCTTCGGACAACCAGATCCACCAGGACCGTGCACATGTCCTCTCAAACAAGCTTGGGGAAGCTTAGATGCTTTGATAGGACGGTTGAGAGCTGCTTATGAGGAACATGGCGGTGGGTCACCGGATACTAACCCGTTTGCAAACGGGTCAATCCGGGTTCACTTGAGGGAAGTGAGAGAATCTCAAGCCAAGGCTCGTGGGATTCCGTACAGGAAAAAGAACAGGAGGAAGATTAAAAACGACGGGGTTGTTGCCAGGAAGGATGTTGCAAACTCTTCAACTCATAATCAGTCGTCCACTTGATAATTTATCACATAAAAAAATTCCGATATAGGTAAATCTATTTTGAAATTCTTTTTTTTTTCACTCTTAATTTAAACTCTCATATGCTCTTTTTAAATTGGAATTAAATCCTCTGAATAAGGACACCACAAATACTCAAAATATCATATCAATAATAGTGATTGATTCCATGAAATTTCTTGATAATTTATGTTGTCATTATATATATATATACGAATAGTAATAGGTATTGTAGATCACATATGTTTAAGGGATAAAATACCGAAAAAGAATTTTTTTTTTCTTATCAACTCTTCAAGTGTCCAATTGTGAATGGTATTTTAATGACATAAATTTTCTGTACGTTGCATTGCATGCATAATGATGTATACTCGTACACTGGTAGGCATGTGTGGGTCAATAATATTTCTTACATTACATACATTTAGAATTTACTTGTATATGTACACATATACAAGTTGTCACAAAATATGAAGTTTAGTATTATGTGTCGAGGTTAGCTCGGTTGCTATCGTCTTACCGTTGAGCTAGTGTCTCCTTTTAACATTTCTACATTATGTCTAATTGTATTTCTTTTTATTGATCAGTTTACCTCGACATTAAATTGGGTTATTATCATCTTACCGTTGAGCTTACCTCTAGTTGTTATCATTTTACCGTTGAGCTTAGCTCCGGTTATAATTGCTTACCCTTTGAAGCTTTTAATATATCTAGTGACAAAAAGTATTATGTGTATATATGTAGCTATATATTAGACCATAGTATTTAATAAATGTTGGTTTGGAGTCTGCTAGCTAAGGATACTAGCTAGGATGATTAGAAATTTAGAATAAGCTTGTTTTTAATATATTCCAAAATGCCTGGTTTCTTTATATGTTACTGACTTTGAAGAATCGATTAGTGGCAAATCGGCCGGTTTACAAAATGCCTGGTTTCTCGAATCATGTAACTAAACGATATAAAAAAAGCAATTAAACGATATGCATGAAAATTAGGATTCTAAGAAAAGAAGAATATAGCTTTTAAATGATCTTGGAACCTGAGCAACTAACGTAAGCAATCCGGATTCGAATGCACTCCACTACGCTTCATATTATATCATGGTTACACAGAAAATGAACTTTGGCTTATTTGAAAATCTGGAAAAAGATTTATATGATGGATTATATCTTCTTTTGGAAAATAGTTTGGGCCTAACGTCTGGAATACCCTCAAGTTAATAAAAAAAGACTTTTAAATGGACATATACAATTATGGATTTTGTTAAAACATTCAGACATTAATCTACCGGTCCATTCTAAGTTATGTGTTAAGTTGATTCATCTTATGGTGAATATCTTGTGCTATTGAAACTTATATTTTATAACTCACTGTATTATAATTTTTTTGAAAAGTTAGTCACTCAATTATAGTGTACTCCAACTAAAATAGTATTACAAAATTTGAATGCCTAATGACCTCTATAATATTTGACAATTTAGTTTTAACGTGCGGTGTTCACGTAAGTTTTCGTGATGGTCAATTACATATACTAGTTTCTTGTCCGCGCTACGCGCAAATAGTATTTTGATTTTTTTTCATATTTTTGTACTATTATATCAATTGTTTAATTTTATAAAATATTATGTTTTTAGTGTAAATTTGGAATTAAAAATCTAATTTTTCTTTACTGTAAAATAAGTTAATTTTTTTTTAAATCTTACCACAACACATTATACATGAAAAGAATATAGTTTGTCTTTATATTCTTATTTGGTGTAATATTGAAAATTTTGATGTTTGTTTAAATGGTTTTTTTTAATTATATATTTTAGGATTGATTTTCGTGACTATATACTATAATTGTCTAAAAAAAAATTGTTTGTCTCATATAGACATCCACATAAATATGAACTTCTGATAAATTTGTTTATTGGGATATTTAGTTTCAATTTCAACTTTATTCTCTTTTTTGGCACCCACATGCTAGCTTGTGGGGCTAGCCAACTTGGTGCAAAAAAGTTTACAAAAGCTGATCGAGATGCGCGTGATCGGACACCTTTTGCTAGGTTATTCGTACGGAATTTTAAAGATCTAGGAATATAAGCAATAGAAAATTCTTTGGATATAGCTTGTATTTCGTCGAGCTCCGAGTCCAACGCAGGCCAATCTTCCTCCTTTTGAATGAGTATAACCAGTTGTTCACAGTCGATTGAAAGACCACTCTGTGTCCAAACTTCAGTATCACTTGCATTGTCCATAGCAAACCTTCATCTTCCGCTTGCAGTGGTGATTTGGTGCGTGTATATCGGCCCTTGCTCCAAACAGCATTGGAAAGTCACCATCCATTTACACAAAGCCAAGTCCAGATATGTCTCTTTCATTTATCCAGGATGTCTAGCAGGAACGTTTCTTTGCAGAGGAACAGTTGTGTCTGTTACCTCAACTCCCATATCAATCTCCATAATCTCGTCTATACGTTGAGCTATCCTCCAACACTTTGCTTCAATTTTATTCGCTAATGGGAAAGACATAATTCCTACGACACTATTAATGATTGTTTTTTTGTAACACCGATACGGTAGACTTATGTTTTATTTAACAAAACTCTTATTTTAATTTTATATTAAAGAATCAATCATATTTTATATTATCCATAATTTTGGTAAATTTGCTTATTTGTCATGTTTTTATTAAATTTTAGCTAAATCATTGATTTATTATTTATTTTTAGCTAAGTCACTAATTTATTAATTTAAAAAATACTTTTAATTAATATTATATATATTAAAAAATGAATTTTATTTTAGTAATATTAAATTTCTATTTTATATTAAAATTTAGTTAGTTTTTCTTATTTGTCATATTTTATTAGGTTTTAGACTTTTAGATAGGTTATTGATTTATTATTAGTTTCTAACTGATTCACTCATGTGTTAATTAAAACAATACCCTTAAAGAATTTTATATATAATTAAAATCGAATTTTATTTTAATCATATAAATTTATATGTTATATTAATATTAAATAATTGATTCTAAAATAATATAATAAAATTATCAAAAATTTTAAAAATAAGATAATTCTTATATATATTTTGTTGCTATCTGAAAACAATATTTTTATTATAAAAGTTAAAAAGATACAAAAATTATAATTAAATATTATTCAAGAAAAAAAATATTTATATAAAGATATTTTCTAAACTATTTCTAAGATATGAGTGTTTTAAAAAATTTAACACGGGATGTTTAATTTTATAAAATATTATGTTTTTAGTGTAAATTTGGAATTAAAAATCTAATTTTCCCTTACTGTAAAATAAGTTAATTTTTTTTGAATCTTACCACAACACATTATACATGAAAAGAATATAGTTTGTCTTTATATTCTTATTTGGTGTAATATTGATAATTTTGATGTTTGTTTAAATGGTTTTTTTAAATTATATATTTTAGGATTGATTTTCGTGACTATATACTATAATTGTCTAAAAACAAATTGTTTGTCTCATATAGACATCCACATAAATATGAACTTATGATAAATTTGTTTATTGGGATATTTAGTTTCACTTTCAACTTTATTCTCTTTTTTGGCACCCTCATGCTAGCTTGTGGGGCTAGCCAACTTGGTGCAAAAGGGTTTACAAAAGCTGATCGAGATGCGCGTGATCGGACACCTTTTGCTAGGCTATTCGTACGGAATTTTAAAGATCTAGGAATATAAGCAATAGAAAGTTCAGAAAATTCAGAAAATTCAGAAAATTCAAAAAAAAAAAAAAAAAAATTCTTTGGATATAGCTTGTATTTCGTCGAGCTCCGAGTCCAACGCAGGCCAATCTTCCTCCTTTTGAATGAGTATAACCAGTTGTTCACAGTCGATTGAAAGACCATCTCTCTGTGTCCAAACTTCAGTATCACTTGCATTGTCCATAGCAAACCTTCATCTTCCGCTTGCAGTGGTGATTTGGTGCGTGTATATCGGCCCTTGCTCCAAACAGCATTGGAAAGTCACCATCCATTTACACAAAGCCAAGTCCAGATATGTCTCTTTCATTTATCCAGGATGTCTAGCAGTAGCGTTTCTTTGCGGAGGAACAGTTGTGTCCGTTACCTCAACTCCCATATCAATCTCCATAATCTCGTCTATACGTTGAGCTATCCTCCAACACTTTGCTTCAATTTTATTCGCTAATGGGAAAGACATAATTCCTACGACACTATTAATGATTGTTTTTTTGTAACACCGATACGGTAAACTTATGTTTTATTTAACAAAAGTCTTATTTTAATTTTGTATTAAAGAATCAATCATATTTTATATTATCCATAATTTTGGTAAATTTGCTTATTTGTCATGTTTTTATTAGATTTTAGCTAAATCATTGATTTATTATTTATTTTTAGCTAAGTCACTAATTTATTAATTTAAAAAATACTCTTAATTAATATTATATATATTAAAAAATGAATTTTATTTTAGTAATATTAAATTTCTATTTTATATTAAAATTTAGTTAGTTTTTCTTATTTGTCATATTTTATTAGGTTTTAGACTTTTAGATAGGTTATTGATTTATTATTAGTTTCTAACTGATTCGCTCATGTGTTAATTAAAACAATACCCTTAAAGAATTTTATATATAATTAAAATTGAATTTTATTTTAATCATATAAAATTTATATGTTATATTAATATTAAATAATTGATTCTAAAATAATATAATAAAATTATCAAAAATTTTAAAAATAAGATAATTCTTATATATATTTTGTTGCTATCTGAAAACAATATTTTATTATAAAAGTTAAAAAGATACAAAAATTATAATTAAATATTATTCAAGAAAAAAAATATTTATATAAAGATATTTTCTAAACTATTTCTAAGATATGAGTGTTTTAAAAAATTTAACACGGGATGTTTAGAACACGAGATTATGCTTATGAGAGAGTGACTCGGGAATGGGCTTCGAGATGGGTCGAATGGGCTCCGAAAATAGCTCTTTTTTTTAACTCAAGCCCAGTCTGGATGACATGGCATCTTGGTTGGTTCACAATATTTTGCCCATGTGGCATGGCTTAGAAAGGAGGGATTTAGTCCCTTTTATATAGTAGGATATATCATTAGTAAACTAAAATAATAATGAATCATTTTCATTATTAATATTAGGGCTGGACAAAAAATCCGGATCCGAAACACCGAACCGAACCCAAACTGAAATTGATTAAATATCTGAATGGGTAAGAACATCAAAATATATAAGATACGAACCGAAGTATTTCGGATATCCGATTATATCCAAAATTGATTTATATACCTATATATATTAATTATTTTTAGATTTAATATATATTAAGAACATCAAAATATATATGATACTTTTAAATTGTCCAAAATACTTATAAATATATACAAATAGTCAAAAGTACATGTCTAAAATAGCTAAAGTATACTTAAAACACCAACAATACTTAAAATATCTATTGATTCTCAATCCAAATATTTAAACCAAACAAATTTATATGTTAATTTTAGGTACTTTGACATATGCTATTCAAATTTATATATAATATATTATTTTGTTTATGAAATTTTGAGAAATTTAAAGTATATAATGAATTTTAAAAATTTTAAAATAATTTGAATGAGTTATTCGAATCCGAACCGAACCCGCAAAGATCCGAACCCGAACCGAAATTTAGAAATATCCGAATGGGACTAAAATCTTTGAACCCGAAAACCAAAACCCGAATAGATCCGAACAAAGCCTGAATGGGTACCCGAACGCTCACCTCTAATTAATATTTTTCAGTTTACTTTTTAATGATTCATTTTATTCTATGTTATTGTTTTGATAAACAGAAGTAGAAGATTTTATAAAAATAAAAAACATATTATTATATTAAAAGTATGTTTTACGTGTTTAATTGGTGAAGATGGTTTCGGAACCAGAGGAATTGCCAGCATTTGAAAGCTACCTGGAAGATATCAAGCTTTTGCGACGAAGCTTCATCAACTCAGATATTGTTCATGTTCCTAGGACGGAAAATAAACGGGCAGATAGCTTGGCACGTAGTGCTCGGCAACAACCGTCTTTCGTCGTGCACATGGACGCAGAGTTACCACATTGGTTTACAGAGTCTACATGAGTCTGTAAATGTTTGCTGTCACAAAAAAAAATATACAGATGCGAAAGATAGATGCCAATCATCACGAGTCTAATAATATAAACTATTGATAAATTAAAATTAAGAGCTTATTTGACAACTAATTTCACTTTCTAAATAATGTGGTTTTAAAATATGCTCTTAATTAGTTATGAACCCTTAACCTACTACGAGCTTTTGAAATATTATGTGTAACCATGTGATTGTGGTTTAGTGGCAGACAAGCTTTGAGTCGTTAAGAAACCTCGATTGAAGAGTATTTTTGATAAACTCTCTCAATCTGTGAGTGTGACTGACTAACTCTCTCAATCGGTGGTGAAATAGACTTTCTCGAATCACACAAGCAATCCTAATCTGTAGATCAGTATCGACAAATGAACCACTCAAATAAAACTAAAGGCAAGATATTCAAAGACACTCTTTGAAAATAAAAAAAAATTCTTAATGTACAAAACTTGTAGATTGAAAGGTGAATTTTGAACTGTCTAAAAGATTATATAGGCCATGGCTCATTTCTCAGAAAAAATAAGGAAACAAGTCAACCAAAGCATAAAAATCAAAAACTAGCTGTTGGAAAGATTGTTGGAATTTGAAAAGAATTAATGGAGTTTGAATGCAAATAGCTCCAAATATGTTAAGTGTAAGCAAGAGTCGATCCGCCCGATCCTGGTTTATTGTGGGACATCTTGGATGACTTCTAGATGGTCTAGTATCTCTCCTGGTTTCTATAAATAGGTCCGGGTCGAAACTTTTTGAAAGAGTTAAAGACTTCGATTAAATAATGTCGTTTTGACTCATTTAGTAAATTGGATGGATCTTTTTGTTGGATCTGGTTCTAGGATATTTTATTCCTTCTATGGAATCCTAAGAGACTATCTTTGAGGGGACAAGTGACTTTGGTTGAAGGCAACTCATGGTTGGACTTTTATGGACTGAGATATGAGGAATATTCCACTTCCTATTGATGCACTGGTGAGTTAACTGTCTTTGGCAAGTGATTTCATGTCAAATGTCTTTATGGTTGTGGGGATAGGGATGCACATATGTCCTACTCGGCTTCTTTAGCTCATTTGAGCTTCATGCTCTCCACTCCATGCCTCATATGATTATTTGCTCTATGGGTTATGTTGACTAGATGTCCTCATCACTCTTCATGTGAAAGTTCTTCCCTCAAACTTTCTGATTTATAGATATATTTTCCTTAATTGGCTCTAACTTTTCAGATATGCATTTTATTCCATGTTATGTGCAAATGAATACTAAAACACAATATACAAACTTAAGCTCAATATAAATGACCAAATGAACTAAAATAAAATGCCAAAATCATGAGATATTAAGCACATAAATAAATAAAATAGAAAAATTGAATCTGATTTATCTTATTATAATAAAAATTATAGTTTAATTCAAAGAAATAGATAAAACCTGATAAATCTAAAAATAAAGAATGGATCTAACTTCTTATATTTAAACCCAGAATATTAGTTATGACAAGAACATATATTATTTAAACGATTTTTTTATTTTTTATGCAATATAAATTAAAAATGTGTAAACATATAAATAGATAAAATATTAATTAATTATTATGATTAATTATTTATAAATATTTACACACGTGCATGAATACAAAAAATCACATAATTTAAAATAAATAACAATATATTTTATTTGTTTATTGTATTTGGGATATATTGAATTGAGTAATATGTGGCTTCTGTAGTGAGCGTATATTAAGGGCCTGATTGGTTCAAACGCAGCGGTTGCGGTTGCGAGAGTTTGTGGATGCGGACCGTTGCGGTTTCTAGCGGTTTTAAGAGATTTGTACGACTGGTACTGCGGTTAAAAATTGGTGTGTTTGCGGGTGACTTATGACTGGTTAACTACCAAATGCGGTAACAATCAAATAATAAATTAACAATATTTACATTTAATATAATTATAAAAATATCAAAAATTATAAAATTATAAAATTTATATTTAGAAAGTTATAATTTTAATTTTTGAAAATTTATTGAAATTGTTTTTATTATAAAATTTTATAATATTAATTAAAATATAATAGATATACTTTAATATTTTCATAATTTCAATTTTAAAATTTTTATTAAATATTTTTACTTTTGTATATATATTGTTTTAGAAAAAGAAAAAAATTTACCCTCCCGCAACCACCCGCAACCGCAAACGCTAGCTGGAACCAACTTTTGAATTTATGAGATTCAGAGCGGTTTAAAGCAGTTTAGAGCGATTTGAATGATTGTTGCAAACCGCTGACAACCGCTACCAATCGCAAAAACTGCGTTTGCGGGTGGTAGCGGGAAAACCAGTCGTCCCCTAATATACGGATGAGATAATATTATCATTTAGTTTGAAATAGTGCAGTTCATAGCACTAAAATAATTGTTTGTGACAAAATAGTATTTTCTTTTCTAAAATAATATTTGTTAATGAATAAAGGGAAATTGCCAAAAAATACCATATTCGTAATACTACTTTTTATGTTTACACTAACTATTTTTACCATCACTTTTAAAGAAGCAAAATGATATTTACAACTTTAGGACTAACTAATCTTACTAACTAGAGTTTAGAGTTGAGAAGTGGGGTAGAGTTTTAAAATGTGAAATTTAGGATTATAATAAATATATAAATAAAAATCTAAAAAAAAAATAATAATAATAATTTTCAACTTTCAAAAAGAAATTTTGGAAAAAAATAAAAATATTCAAAATTTTTAATAAAAAGTTTGAATATGAAAAAGTATAATTAGAAAAATAAAAAATTATTATTTATTTTTTATTTATTGAAATAATCATTTATATATATATATATATAGAACAAGAATATAAGAGTCTTTTGCCTCTTAATGAAAAATATATTTTTGAAAATGTCTCTTTAGTGGTTGTAAATATGAATAATATTATCAAAAATATGGTAAACATGAAAATTCTCCAAGAATAAAATGACTATTATACTCTTATTTATAATTAAATGATTAATTAAATTTACTATAAAATTTACTAATTTTATTTACAAAAATAATTAAATTATATATTTAAATAATATATATTTAATATTTAATAAATTAACTATAATTTAGTTATCAGAATTTTTGGCTTATCATTTATGGTGTAAATTAGGATTAGGGAAATTGCCAAAATACCACATTCATAATACAATTTTTCATGTTTACCATTACTACTTTTACTCTTACTTTTAAAGAGAGACATTTATAACCCTATGTTAACTAATCTAAACTTATAATTTAGAGTTGAGAGGAGGAATAAAGTTTTTGAAATGTGAATTTTAGGATTCTACTAAATATAAAAATAAATACTTCAAAAAATTTTAAAAATAGTTTCAAAATTTGTTTTTGAATTTAAAAAATGATAAAAAAGTTCGAATTTGAAAAAATATTGAAAAAAATTCAAATTACTTTTTATTTTCATTTTTAATGTTTTTATTATATATATAAGGAGCAAGGATATAAGAATATTTTTTCTCTTAATGAAGAAAGTATTTTTGAAAAAAATAATTTTCATGTTTCCCTTTTTTTGGTACCCATATTCATGTTTACCACCACTAAAGACACATTTAAAAAACAATATTATTCATTAAGAGGCAAAAGACTCTTATACCTTTGTTCTATATATAGATAATAAATAATTATTTAAATAAATACAAATAAAAAATATTTTTTTATGATTTATAATTATATTTTTTCAAATTCAAACTTTTTATAGTTTTTTTAATTATTTTCGATGTTTTTTTCAAAAATTTCATTTTAAAATCGAAAATTATTTTTGAAACTATTTTCCAAATTTTTAAATATTTTAAATATTTATTTATATATTTATTAGAATCCTAAATTTTGCATTCCAAAAATCATATCTCACCCCTCAACTCTAAATTCTAAGTCTAGATTAGTTAAGGGAAATTGCCACAAATAGCACATTCATAGTACCACTTTTCATGTTTACACTAACCACTTTTACACTCACTTTTAATGAAGGATAAAAGACAATTATACCCTTAGGGTTAACTAATCTAGACTTAGGGTTTAGAGTTAAGGAGTGGGGTAGGGTTTTTTGAATGTGAAATTTAGGATTCTAATAAATATATAAATAAATACTTAAAAAATACATAATTTTTAAAAAAAAAATAGTTTCAAACATAATTTTCGTTTTTCAAAACAAAATTTGAAAAAAAAAATTTATAAAAAAAAATAATAAAAAAGTTCAAATTTGAAAAAGTATAATTCGAAAACATAAAAAAATTTTACTTTTTTTATATTTTTTTATTTAAATAATGATTTATTATATATATATTACAAGGGCATAAGAGTCTTTTAAACTTAATGAATAATGCATTTTTGAAAATGTCTCCTTAGTGGTGGTAAAAATGAAAAGTGATACCATGAATGTGGTAAACATGTAATTTTCCCATTAGTTAACCCTAGAGTTATAAATATCTTTTTTTTTCTTTAAAAGTGAGAAAAATGTGGTTAGTGTAAACATAAAATATGGTATTATGAATGTGATATTTTTGACAATTTTTCTTTTGAAAATATCTTTTTAGTGGTGGTAAAGTTGAATAATGGTACAGACAATATGGTAAACATAAAAGTTCCCCTTAGGATTAAGGCTAGGTTACGATTGTTTATTTATTCATTGTTTAACGAATATTGTTTAAATATATTTTTTAGGAGAATTTCAATTTTCCACAAATTTTCTTTTACTTTCCAAATTTACCATTAGATGAAATCATCTTCATAAATACTTTAATTTAGTGGAAGTCCTTTAGTCCACTAGTTTGACTAAGGGTTCACTAATGCTTCTACACCAGTATGTCTAGGTTTCAATTCCTGGAGAAAACGATTTATTAAAAAATTATGCAGGCTACGGAGGAAAGACTTCCAAGAGATCTTTAACATGGTGTAAGTAAACCCGGTCAGGATTAGATCTTCATAGGACGGCTCTGGTGATGCAGTTAGACATAGATCCTCGTAAGGCATGTAGTATTGTCGGTTGTGGAATCGTCTATGTAATCTTTCTCATAATTGTAATATTCTAATCAATCAGCCTTAAAAAATACTTTAATTTAGAATAATTTCAATTGTACCACAAATTTGATATAATTTTAAAAATTTCTTCTAAAGGATAACTATTTACATAAGTATCTTAAATTTATGATGAAAAGACTAAACTAACTCTCGGAAATAATTTATAAAATATTTATAAAAGTTTATAATTTTAACCCTACCCCTTAAATACTAAACCATCAATAATAAACACTAAATCCTAAATCTAAATATTAAGGTATTTTTGAATGAATGTATTATTGAAAAATTATAACCAACTTATTATATTTCAAGCAATTAATCTTAAATTTGTGGTAAAAGTTAAATTAACTTTTTTAAAATCATTTATAAATATCTAAAATAATTTATACAATATCTATAGAAGTTTATAAACTCAACTCACTTCCTATATGCTAGATTCTAAACAATAATTAGTAGACTCATATGTTAATGTATTTTTAACCGTTGCCGTGGCGCATGCTTTTTGTAAAGCTTTTTCGTCAATTTTATAGCAAGCTCCATTCAATCGTCAAATCCGTTGAAGAAGAAGAAACAAACAGCGCAAAGAAGAGAGATTATTATGTTTCTGAATAATTATCAGTTGAACAAATATTGTTACAGATTCTACACTTCTATCTTAGCGATTAATCAACTTGACCGTCAACGTACGAAGCTAGCCGTAAGTCATTGGTCCAAATCAATGAAGTATGTGGAAATTTGAAAACAAGTGGCCCAAATCATTGATTAGAAGACTTGGCAAAATATAGCCTGTCCGACGACTTGAGTCAATCAACATAAGTATGTGGACAATTTTGAGACAAATCGCCCAACTGATTGATAGGAAGACTTGGCAAAGTCAAGACAATTTGAGTTTTTGTTTTCCTTAATAAAGAGAGCCATAATCATATAAAAACAAACATTTTCATACCAACACAAAAGAAAATTGAGGTTATGATGATTCCAAACCAATTTTATTGTCTTTTTGATATTGTTACTTTGTATTTCTTCTTTTTGGGTTTCCTCCTTCTGCACACGTTTGCTTCTCCTGTGCTCCAACATTGTCATCATGACCAGATGGATGCTCTTCTTGAGTTCAAACACGAGTTTCTGGTAAATGAATTCAACTCAAACTCATCTTTAAGTTCATGGAAGACGAATAGCGATTGTAGTCTTTGGGAAGGTGTCACATGCGATACTAAATCTGGCAAAGTGATTTCACTTGATTTCCAATACATCCCTCTCAACAACTTTTTAAAACTTAATAGTGGTCTTTTTAAAATTCAGCATCTTCGTTACCTAAGTCTTAGAGATTGCCATCTCCATGGAGAGATTCCTTCTTCATTAGGAAACCTTTCTCATCTCGAACATCTTGACCTTTTGGGTAATTATTTAGTAGGGGAAATTCCAGCTTCACTCGGAAACCTAACCCAACTAAAATATTTAAACCTTAATAATAACAAGTTCACTGGAAATATTCATGTTCCATTTCCCAACTTTACAAAGCTGACCCACTTAGATATCTCAAACAACCAATTCACAGGTGAATTCCCTCTTGTACTACTAAATCTAGCCACTAGTTTGTCCATTTTAGCCATTAGCAATAATCTGTTTAAATCCATATTTCCATCTGATATGAGTCGATTCGACAAGTTAGAGCATATTGATGTGGGAGGTAACTCATTTTTCGGTCCTTTTCCTACACATTTGTTCATGATTCCTTCGTTAACATGGGTTAATTTAAGAGAAAACCAGTTTGAGGGACCTATAGAGTTTAGGAATATATCTTCGTCATCTAAGCTTCAGAGTCTATTCCTTAGTCAAAACAAATTCGAAGGTCCTATTCCAAAATCCATATCAAAATTTCCCAATCTTGAGACTTTATTTCTTAGTGACAACAATTTCACAGGAACAATTCCCATATCTATATCAAACTTGGTTAACCTTGTTACTTTTGATATTAGCCAAAACAATTTCACTGGACCAATCCCCAGATCAAATTTAGTCAAACTCCAGTATCTTGATCTTTCTTACAATAAGTTGGAAGGTGAAATACCAGGTTGGTTAGGGGGTGTGTTGGAGTTGATGCTTTCTCACAACTCTTTCAGCCGTTTTGGAAAGTTATTAGAAGTTTCAGATGTAACACATATCCAAACGTTGGATCTGAGTTCAAATTCTTTCCAAGGACCATTACCTCATTGGATATGCAAGCTTAGACCGTCAATGTTCTTGGATTTGTCTAACAATCTCTTCAACGGTTCCATCCCTCAATGTTTAAGGAACACGATTGTTCCTCTCAGAGCGCTAAATCTACAGAACAACAATCTCACTGGAATTCTTCTTCAAGATTTATTTGTCAATGCTACCAACTTAGAGTTAGTTGACGTTAGCGGCAACAAGTTGGAGGGAAAACTTCCGGAATCATTGATCAACTGCATTTCTTTGAAGTTTTTAAATGTAAGAAGCAACAAGATCAAAGACAAGTTTCCATCTTGGTTGAGTTCTCTGCCGTCATTAAATGTCTTAATCCTCCGATCAAATGAATTCTACGGGCCTTTGTATCATCCACATGTGTCCATTGGGTTTCAAAGTTTAAAAATCATTGATATATCACATAACCACTTCAACGGAACTTTGCCGCCTTTCTATTTTTCCAAATGGCATGGGATGACCACGTTAAGGGAAGAACATCAAAGTTACACCGTCTACATGGGATATCCTGCCTATGGAGGTTTTTACCGTAGTTCGATGGAAATGGTGAACAAAGGAGTTGATACAAAGTTTCAGCGGATCCGAAAAGACTTCAAGGCTATTGACTTTTCAGAAAACGAATTTGGTGGAAAGATACCGAGTTCCATTGGATTTTTGAAAGAACTGCGTCTTCTCAACTTGTCTGGTAACACATTCACAGGCATCATACCTCAATCATTGGCAAATCTGACAAATCTCGAGGAACTAGACTTGTCTCGAAATCAACTGTCAGGTCAGATTCCTAGTGAGCTTGGCAGTCTATCTTTTTTGTCAATTATGAACTTCTCCCATAACAATCTCGAAGGTCCTATACCGCGAAGCACGCAGTTTCAAAGACAAAACTGTTCAGCATTCATGTACAACTCCAACCTCTACGGTCTCGAAGATATATGTGGAAAGACGCATGTCCCTAATCCTACACCACAAGAGTCCGAAGATTTTTCCAAGCCAAAAGAACAAGTGATTAGTTGGATTTCAGCTGCGATAGCCTATGGACCTGGTGTGTTTTGTGGGTTGGTGATTGGACATAGATTCTCTCCACGCATACACAATTGGTTCATGTAAAAGTACCGTCATATGTTCAACACCATCTCTCTTTAAATGTTTGTGAAACATATGTATACTTGTGCTCTTCAAATGTAATTTTTTATATTATTATTTGTTTTAATAATCGTGGTGTTTGGTGGTATGTGATCTTTAAGTTAAAAATGTATTCAAAAGCTTCTTTCTACATAAATCAAAACTTGTGAGGCTACAAGTGTTTAAACTCTTAGAAATGGTGAGTGTGTGTATGTGATAGGTGATGAGGTGCTGACCTGGCAACAGCAGATGTGCGTATGTGATAGGTGATGAGGTGCTGACCTGGCAACAGCAGAAGAATAAGAAGAGTGACCTGGCACCTGCAGAAGAAAAGAAAGATTTCGGTTAGACTTGTAAAGAGAGAGAGTGTGTCATAAGTATAAATAGATGATAGATTGTAACAAAATCTTTATGCATCTTGTGGTGATGTATCTGGGAGAGATTGTAATCGTTGTCCTTGATCAATATAGTAGTGTGTACGTATCAGTATGGTCATCTGGATGCTTACGTTGATTTTTTATCACTTGTCACGTCGTTTTAAGTCTTCCGCACCAAGACTTTCGTATTAAGTTAGATAGGCTTCTAACCTAAAACTAATTGGTGATAAATGGATTGATCTCTCTATTTTATATATTAGTTAAGATTATTTCCAACTATTTATGTGGGAGATTTAATCTCTAATACGTGTCCTCGAAATAATGTTGGTGATAAGTGGAGTGGTTCATATATCTTATATATTACTTAGGATCCCTTATAACTTCCGATGTGGGACATTTGTCCCTATTACGTCCCCTCGAGATCATGGATCTTTGAGCGTCAATCTCATAATGTTTGGGCTAGGATTGATGGGCCGATTTTGGGCTGGATCGATAATGGATCGAGTTGGATTGTTTGGATCGGGTTCCAAACCAGATAGCTTTCAACCTAAAACCAATTGGTGATAAGTTAATTAACTCATCTATTTCATATATTACTTAGACCATCTCCAATGGTTTTCCTCATTTTTTCCCTCAAAATGAAGTAAACTAAAAATGAGATTGTGATTTGCTCCAATGGTTCCCCTTATTTTCTCCCTCAATTATTATTATATTCATTCTTCAACTTTTTAGTTATTGCAAATAACACCTTTTATTTCATAAGATTTTAGATTATACTCACTTATTTTTAAATTTTATAATTTAACCAAATTTTAACTTATAAAAAGCAAATATTTATTACATTAATAAAGGTACATAACAACATACAAAGTAATAGTAGAATTTTACTTAAACAATATTATTACTTAACTTTGTATTGGTTAATGATATTGTTTTCTATTTTATTTTCTTTTAATTATATATTATAATTTATAAATTATATTTTCATAACTAATTATGGGTAATTATATTTTAAGAAGTTTAATCAGTATATACATTTTGGATATAAAGTTATAGAAGTTATGTTTATTGTTAATATTTTGTTTATGCATAAAATAAAAATTGTTAAAAAGTAAAAGACCATTATGTAAATAAAAAAAAACTTGACATCAAAATGAGGCTGTGAATAGTGTTCTCTCAAATTTGAGGAAATACGGTTCATATCCTCATTTTTTTCCTCAAAATGATGTACTATTGGAGATGAATTTTCCTTATTTTTTGATGTTTTCCCTCATTTTGATACACTATTGGAGATGCTCTTAAATTCTCTTCCAACTTCTGATGTGGGACCTTAGTCCCTAGTATTCCAAAGGCGAAAAGTTCAATGGAAACTTTTCTTCCTGTAACAGACAAAAGAATAAAATATCTAACACTCTTGTGAGTGAACCAATTTGTGAGTGATAAGAGGTGAGACTTCAGTCTATAATATTCTTATTCTGTTTACCTAAGACTGTTGTTTGGTCATTCATCTTCACTGTTATCTCTCTTGGCATTTTTTTTTCAAGAAGCCATATCATTCGAGTAAAAAGGTTGAAACTTTTGTATTCTGGATCAAAACGACCTCAAGGAATTTCTTAACTGCATTCCCAAGTAAGTTCAGATTCACATTTCTTAGCTTAGAGACTCAGGATTAGTACTTAAAGATTTCAGTGTGACTCTTGCAGGTTTTTTTTTTAAGGAAGCTGATATCTTCAAACGACGTGAGTTATTAGAAAAAAACAAGTAACTTGGCGGATGAACCTGCTCCTCAATCTCCTAGTCCTTCTCCTCAGATTATAATAGTCATAATCTCAGTAGCAGTGGGTCTTTCCCTGCAGTACCCAATGCAAACAAGAGAATGTATTTTTAGACTCTCCTCTACCTTCTCCTGATGAGAACACTTATTCTCCAAGAATCAGCCGCAAGATAATAAACAGTCAAAACATTTATTGTGGTAGCTTTTTTCTCTGGTTTGCTAATTATAATAGCCATAATATTCTTCTGCCGGAAAAGTGCTGTAGAGAGCATAGGCCTTGGACAACTGGTCTTGGTGGGAAGTTGCATAAAGTTTTTGTTACTGATACAAAACTTATTTCTCTTTGACTCTGTTTTACAATCATTACTCTGTTTCTACCCTGTTATTACTCTGTTTTATGTAAGTGTAGGATGCAACATGGTAAAGTAATGCAAAAGACAAATCAGTATATAAAGGGAACTTTTAAATATGTTTTTCTATATTAGATAACACCTTAGACAATCATTACAAAACTTACTTAATCAACTTTACACAACTAGTTATTTCCCTAACAATTGCTACTGAAATGACACCCAAGCTACCTAGCTTACATATCTCGTCGCATGATACATTAGTCTCTAACTCAAAACGATACCAAGAACACTTCCAAGAGATTTTCACTCTTGCTCTATTAATTCAGCCTCGAGTGTCTAGTTGATTCTTCATCAACCTCTTGCTATTTTATAGTGATCTCCACGTTTCCAAAATCATAGTCCAAAGATCACACAAAGAAACCATGAATATGAACAGCTTTCATATTAATAAGTACAAATTATTTTTTCTTGGAATTGTACTTATTCTTTTTCAAGGCATAAACTTAACCCAGATTTATCTTTTTGCCTTTTCTCCTAGGCATAAATTCATTCCTCAAATTTACCCTAATCCAGCTCACCAACTTGTATCCACATGGTCTCCACCACCTTGCATGCCTCCTGGAACATTGTCTAACATAGCATGCGTCAACAACTTCGTCAAGGCAAAAACCTCAAGTTTATCTTTCTCCAGATCAGCATCTTGCATCCACGTGTTACTCCCACTTTACATGCCTTATGTATTAACGACTAATGCAGTCAAGCATCAATGACTTCATCCCGGCTTGGTCAAGGCAGACTATTGACATCTACAAATTCTGGATTGCATCTTCATTTATGTTTTATATAAGGATGTTATCATTTGAAACTGAGAACATTATGAAAATGTCATAGGGGTACCAAATCTGAACCGGACTGAGCTAGAAACAG
The DNA here is from genome assembly GCF_000309985.2 of Brassica rapa. Taxonomy (NCBI): domain Eukaryota; kingdom Viridiplantae; phylum Streptophyta; class Magnoliopsida; order Brassicales; family Brassicaceae; genus Brassica; species Brassica rapa. The sequence continues at coordinate 11,238,200 of NC_024802.2, forward strand.
TGTGTGAGGATTTTCAGCAATATCATCGAGGCCTTTGATGTTCACACTTTGTATGAAGGAACTTTGTCAAGTGGTGTTGAGATAGTTGTGGCTTCAACTATGATTTCTGAATTTAAAGAATGGACCAGAGCCATGGAAATGGCATTATCTTAGAAAGGATAATCACTCATCAACTTAAATGTCTTACCATTATATAACTATACTTTTTGAAATGGAGTTAGTGTAAGTCTTCTTCTAGATTGAGATACTCTCGCGGATCAACCATAAGAACTTTTTGAATCTGATTGGATACTATGAAGAAGTTGACCCTTTTAATAGGATGATGGTCTTCGAGTGTGCTTTAAATGGAACCCTTTTGAGCATTGGCACTATAAGAAAAACATTGGTCTCATAGTGTACTCTTTGGATTCTCTCTCTTAGTTGATAACTTTGTAAATCATGGTTTATGTTATATGTTGAAAGGTCTAAAAGAATTAATTTTGCTATCTATGTCATCAACGTGCATTTATTTTTTGGTGACTTGTACAGAAAAAAGTTCTAAAGTTAAGTGTGTTTGAACTGGAATTGTAGAAAGATGGGTAATCTGTCGGAAAGTGATTTGTGATATCGATCGAGTGAGGCTAATGTACGGGGAAATGTCATATGAAGATTGCAGAGTTTAATGTCTAACACCTTTTTTTGATGACTTGATTATTATAGAATCATAAACAAGAACTTTGAGCCTCATATAAATTAGATGTATTTATCATTTGATATTTGTACTAGGCCACATGATTGTCTGGGTCACCAGTTTCTTCAAACATTCTCATATTCAAAAAAAAAAGAACTTTCTTGGCAATCTCGATCAGGGCGATCTCGACTGTGAAAAGTGTCTGCGTAGGAAGCTGGAGCACTTCTCTTGATTGGAGGAGCGACACCATGAAGTTTTTCTATAAGTTATCAGACCGCTTTGAATTTCCTAGAGAATAATTCTTTCAGATAAGCCATTTTGTCGATTTCTTGGCCGCAGCTGTGCATCTTGATATCCATATCCGTGTCAGAGTTATCGCCATCTCCGGTCGAGTTAACATCATTTATATTTGTGATACTGGTTCCTTCAGTCTGTTCTTCATTCTATAATAGTATCCATTGACTCGTGTTGTCTCCTTCAGCAAAAGTATCCAAGGGTTGCATAGGTCGAATGCGGGTTTGAAACTTTCGTCATTTCTTTCCCATAGTGTTGATGGCTTAATTTTTCTTCTCAGAGAACTAAGTTCTCTGCTTCAAGCTGTAATAACTTATGTATGCTCTGCTCCAACTGCTTAGAGTATTCTTCCATCTTTTCTTTAAAGATCTGTATCTCTGAGATGATTTTGGGATTAATCACAAGGTATGCTATTCCTTTTTTGGGCCAAAATTAACCTCAGTGATTTGTTTTTGCAAGGTTTCAAGCTGGACATCAATAGAAAAATTATTCTCACTTTCAGTCATCTTCACGTAGTCATGGTTATTCTCTTCCTTCTAGCGCTAAACTGTTACGATAGAATAAAATATGGTTATCGTGATACTATAAAAACATGAAGTAGTGAAATAAAAGAAGAAGAAGAATAATGAAAAGTAATGTTTTATTGATCAATAGAGCATGAGTACAACGTATTGGTCCGGAAACTCTAGTTCTAGCTACCAGTTGCTATAGTCAAAGTATGTATTAGTCGATCCCTCTCTTCTAGGATTTAGAGTCTTTTTATAGGTTTTTGTAGTTGGAATCTAGGTTAGATTCTTCTATTTCTCAAATATGGAAAGTTTTTTTGGTAGAAGTGTTTTTTTACTTGGAGATAGAAGGAAAACACGAACACAAAACCAGAAATCTGTAAAGCCTGAGGAAAAAATCGGTGTCATGCCCTAAACGTAAAAATGACTTTCAAGATTAAGTATCCCCAACATTAAAAACCTACTTCATCCTCAATCTCTCGCTGTGAAATCACTAGCATCACAATCTAAACATCCTCAAACCTTAGCCAGTGCTTGACAAACCACATGATTTTCTATTGATGTCTTCGTGAATCACCCTACAATGTGCCCTAATTTCTTACCAATTACTTAATATTTGAAAGCATTACTTTTCGGGACGAATACTTGAAAGATTAAGTACTTGCTTCAAACAAGTCGAGTAATAAATCATAATTTACAATATTTATACGGGGTAAATCGGGTAATACGTATAGCTAAAATAGTAAGTACTTGTCCCGTGTCCACTTCTAGTTCTCATAAAATAGGTCACCAGACTCGCCACTTGCAATGGCCTTTATTTACGTGAAGAAAAAGACAATTAAGCTTTAAATTTTTTGCCTTAATTTAGGTTAACAATTTTTGTTCCCCCGTCTCCCAACAAGTTACATTCTTATGTTCATCATTTACTATCCTTTCTTCTTCTTTTTGGGGCTTTGAAAGTGTTGACTTATTTCATTTTTCTGACAATAGACGAAAAGAAAAACATATTAGAATGGCAAGACTAATTATCATTAAGCACAATCAAACAAAACCTCCAAAAGAGGTTGCAGATTAGATAGTTATCTCATCATTCAAATCAAGTTCACAGACAAAAATATGCTTTACACTCACATGAGCTTGGCCAAATCAAGTGAATACACTTTTTGTATCTGTTGATTGTTAAATAAAATCATAGAGATATAATAAGTCCCTAGACAAGCCAAGCCAATACAATGGAGAACATTTCCGGTGATTCACTCATATATGTAATCAAGCTAAGAAGCAATCGGAAGTTTGTTTATGTATGCATAAAGTAAAATATATAAATACTCGTGCTGAAGAGTTATATTTATTTTACTTAATAATTGCATATTTTAATGTGTTTTGATTGTTATTTAGTGTGTAATATATTTTGTGAAATTGTAATTTTTAATTTTTATTATGCTTTTTTTTGTCGCGTATATGACCATTTTTATATACGGCAGTAGAAATGGGACTAATGTGTTTATAATGCTATTTTAGAAAGAAAAAAAATTGTAGGGAAACTAATAAATCTTTATTGTAGATTTACATTATTAGTATTTACTATTTTTAAGTTTATCCACATAATTATTATTGTAATATATTTAAAGAGGTGAAGATAACAATAATTTTTTAAGGAATATGACGTGTAACATCTTCTCTAGAAACATCAATAACATCGAACTTTTGGAAGAGGGTGTTCTGTTATGCGTACATTAGGAAGAATAGAGCGGTTGAAATTTCTCAGAAGCGAATCATTAAACACAGAGCAGAGTTTAAGAAAAGAAAGGTGAAGCGCTTATGTAATAAACAAAACAAAAACCTTTAAATAGAAACAAAATAGAGTTTAAGAGAAGAAAGGTGAAGCACCAATACACAAAACCAAACCAGCTTCGTAGAAACAAAGAATTGAAGAGAAGCTAGCTAGTTCTCTTAGTCAGGCATCAGTATCACTTCCATGCTTCACAGTTCACACCATATATGGGTTTGCAGGGTTTATTTTTTTTTTGAACACCATATATGAGTTTGCAGACTCATTGCAGCTTACAAAAGAGCAATTTAAAAGATAGAGACTGATTCGACCAAAAAAAAGATAGAGACTGCCACCAGCAGGTGGGTCTTAATCACGGCTTCAGTTGTTGTTGTTTGTATTATATCATGCATACAACTTGAAAGAAAATTTAGCGTTCATCAACTAAAATATATAAAAGATATATTTAAGTTGATCAAAACAAAAAACATATTGCAATTTAACATAGTTTTCTATTTTCATATATCTAAATTGCAAAAAAATTAAAATTTACCACTAAATAAAATAAATAAAATTAATCAATCCTTATAATTTGATTGTTTGTGAGGAGTTTTTTTTTTACGTGTATAAGCACATAGTCACAAATAAATGAAATCATCATCATATGCTCATTCTCATAGTTTATCTGTTAGCAATAATTTCTCACAAATCCATTTATGTTTTAATTTTCTTCTTCGCTGGATAAATAAATGAGATGTTTTGTTCTGGCTTTAGAAAACCAGATATCATAAGACTTTTTTCTTTTTTTTTTTGCCTAAAATGTAACCGAGATATAAACCAAAATATTTATCATCCGTTTTATTATATATGTAACATCCAATTTACCGAACAGAGTAGAATTTTCAAAATGTGACTCACCCATGTTCTATCATTCAAAAATCACTTGTATGTCAAAACTAAAAAAGTGGATATTAGAGATATGTTGGACCGGAAGATATGTATCTTACGGACCTAGATTGTGAAGCCCGTGAAACCCATGAAGACTCCAAAGATTAAAAGGAAAGACTTGAAGAACAAGTTACTGTCAAGATATTCCAGCATATTTACATTAAGTGTTTAGGAAAGTTAGCATTATTTAGTGTTAACATTATGTTAATGTTATCACTATATATATGCATATTGTATTTTCTTATCAAACACAACACAATAATATATCTATTCTATTATACTTTACATGGTATCAGAGCATTCGATTTTTAGGGATCAAAATTAAAACTTCCGCATTATAAGTTTAGAGCTTTGATGGCGTTCATCGGTGGTGTTGACGATGAAGACGGCGAAGATGATCCGGATGACGACGTTGATTCACGTGAAGTTGGGTTTTGTTTTTTTTATTAGGGTTTTGTTTTTTTTTTTATTAGGGTTTTATTTTTTTTTTCTTGGGTTTTGGTCGGGTGATCAGTGCAAAAGGATTTGAGGGTTTAGTAATGCTAAGGGTTTGTGATTTCACATTGGTTATTTTTGTTAGAGATTTTCTATAGTTTAGAATTTCTCAGAGTTTATGTCGTGTTGTTTTTCCATAGTTTGGGATTTATTGATCATAGTTTAACCATTACGGGGGAGTTCTAGTTGAATGCTCAAATTCTTAGGTCAGTTTTTTAGTCCGTGTTATGGACTGTCCAAGTCAAGGATAATTGTTTATGGAGCTGCAGTTGCGCCCACGAGATGTATTCTCATTGTCAAGACCGAAGAAGAGCTGAAGATTTCATCCCTCCTTGTCTAAAGTTGAAGTTTATTCCCGAAGGAATCTACTGATTTGTTTTTCTCGACATAGTGTCCACGACATACGTGGTCTGCTTTGTGACTGCAGATTTGCGTGTTACATCCCACGTTTGTCGTGCGGGGGAGTATTAGAGATATGTTGGGCCGGAAGATATGTATCTTACGGACCTAGATTGTGAAGCCCGTGAAACCCATGAAGACTCCAAAGATTAAAAGGAAAGACTTGAAGAACAAGTTACTGTCAAGATATTCTAGCATATTTACATTAAGCGTTTAGGAAAGTTAGCATTATTTAGTGTTAACATTATGTTAATGTTACCACTATATATATGCATATTGTATTTTCTTATCAAACCCAACACAATAATATATCTATTCTATTATACTTTACAGTGGAATCATAAATATGGTTATGGAAAATGGGTAAAAAAATTCAATTATTTTTTCATCATAAGAATATCACAGACAGCTTTTAGTATCCAGGTGTGAATCTGACAGTGAAAGGCGCCTCATGTCCCGTTTACCACTCGTTAGTAGATATCCCCATGAAGGTTAGTTAGGCAGGCCTCTGTTATTACAGAGCAACTCTGTTCCGTGTCTGCCGTAGTTCCATTAGACTTTAAGCTTTGTCTTTCCTTTTAATGCTTCCAGGACACATATGCCTATTGCTTAGCTATCATGAAAAAAGAAGAAGAAGAAGAAACGTTAGTATCATTGGACGTAAGAAAAACTAAAACCCAAAATATCTTATCTTTCTAAACTCACAATGCGAAAACTTCCATCATTTCCTCGTTTCTTACAAATTTGTAGAGAACTTCATGAATGGCTTCCTTAAGTTGTCTTTCAGCGTGAGAAACTAATTCTGGGCTGGAAAGAATCTGACTGTGGGCTTTATTAACGCTTCTTTCTAAATAAAATTCTGTACTCAGCTGAATCATCTGTGTTATTCCTATTGTATCTGCAACACTAATTTACAGCTCAGTAAGAGGAGCAGCCTGAGGAGTCTCCGTAGTTCCCCGATCACTCTCAGTCTGTTTTGAAGAAAAACCTCTGGTTTTTGCGATTTTAGGAGTTTTTATGTTAGTTATCTTGATGATTGTAGAGTTTCTATGAAATTTTTAGATTTGGAACAAAACTTTAGCGATTAAAAAAAACCATTCAACTTCTTAATGCGGTGAAAACACTAATATGCTTTAATGTTTTGATGATGTTGCACCAACCTGCAGTATTGCTCTCTAATTCCATAGTTATGAATGTGTAAGTGAGCCCAAGTTAAACTCCCTATCACCCTCTATAAGTCCAGACACTGAAAAAACTCACTGAGATTGACTTTAAATGGCAGGGACATGTCATAATTTTAGTGAGATATAGTGAAATATGTAATCCATACCAATAGCAATAGATCCAGCAACCATTCGTAAGATATGTAGGTCCTCCGTATTTGCAACTGGTAGCGATAGAAAGCTGATGTCATGGTCTACATGCAGTTGTTGGATACATGCGAGATACTAAGTCTTTCTTGATGTTTGATGTAATCTGCAACCAGATTCATCTCTTCAAGTGATATGAACATGTATTTTTCTCTATCATCCATAACCCCTGAGAGCGGCCACGAATAAAAGAAGAGAAAGCAAAGATGAATCAGAAGAAGAAGAGAGATTGAAAAGGCAACTCTAAAAGTCTAGCATATATACTGCTAGAAGCTTAAGAACAACGAAGTAAAGGCGCAATGAAAATGAGATAGTGGGATTAGCGGGTTTGAAGGATTGAATGTGATAACGGCTGATCGTTTCATCAACTGAAGCTCTAGGTCTAACTGAAGTCATACTTGTATGGGTCGATTTAGTCAGGACAAACAAAACCCATCATTGACATTTTATAATTAGAAAGCCTATATACCTTAACTCTTTTCTCAGCCGAGTAATCATAAAAGGAGAATTGAAGAATGAGTAGCTGCCAGCTTTCATAAGATGCCCTATGCATAATGATGAAGTGAAGGACTGTGGAGAGAGACAACTCTCCTTCATTATTATAGAGAAGAGATAGATAGATAGATGCCCTATAAATATTTATAAAAATGATTTAACATAAGCGAATGTTTCAAATTACCTTCGCTAGGCACGGTTCTACTTCTGACTGAAAGGCTCGACAAGTTAGACGATGAGTCTCACCTGATGGTAGTTAGTAACTTAGTATCATTGGTGGTAATAATAGGCTAATTAATTCAGATCAAAGATGACGGTGGTTGCGTCGCAGAAGAGGATGAGACGGAGAAGACGGTATTGATACCATTATTCGCTTTAATCTGGCATAACTTGCTAAACAATCTATTTATGATTAGTTAATGATAGTTATAGTTATAATTCGTTAAGTTTGTGATTTTTAGTATTGAAATAAAGCGTTGCTTTAGTTTCTTAGTGTCCCTGTTTATAATTTTTGTTTCCTTGTTTATAAATAATTTGGGGGTGTCGCGCGGAAGAATATTGTTTTATTATTATTAAATATGATTTTTGGATGATGTGATTATGTGGTCAGTATTTATTTGTGAAAAGCATTATTTGATGTTTTATTATGTAATATTAATAGGTAATAAGTTAATATATTATGTGTTTGTCTTTTTAATAATGTGTTGTTGTACGTATAATACTACTTCTTAGTGGTGAAGTGGGTTTCTGATGTAAAACATATTGAATTTCAATAACTTTGTTTTTAAACCTTTGTTAATTATAAGATTAACGGCATCAAAATTGTATTTTAATTTTTTCATTTTAAAACATTACTCTTTTTAGATATTTTTTGCATTCTCCCCCATATTTTGATCTTGAGTCTTAACCATCTATGTATTTCGTTTATCTTTCCGGTGTGCAGTGCTTTTCACCATCACTAGGAAAAGATTCACCTCTGTGCTCTTGTTTTTCATCACCTTCTTTTTCTGTAAAATTATCTGGTATTTGTTATAGATCAGACTTAGTTCCATGTTGTGTAGTTCTTTCTTACGGCGTTGTATTTTATTTTGGTCAATATTGGTCCTTTTTTCCTTAGATTTTGGCTAAGGTTAGAAACTACATCTCGTTGGGTTACGTCAGAGTTTATTTGTCATAGATGTTGTTTTGCTCATCGCTGGTTTGCCGTCGATAGTCTCTGATCGTCTTGGTTTTCAAGATCTGGTTTGGTGATCTGACTTTTATGCTATCTTTCATAGCTCTAGGATTGTTCCACGGTTTGTTGATTTTATTTTGTCTCTTTTTATCTCTTTGTTCTTTCATGTCTTTGCACTTTTCATCACTGATCACGTCTTTGGTGGCTCTCTCTTTCGCCATATTTGCTACTCCAGGTTTGGATAGTGTTTTTCTCTGGGTATGCTTTGTGCGTTTGGAAGGTTGTTTATGGTCTCAAGCTTAAGCTTTGGTTTCTCGGTAGTTGGCTTCTATTCTCCCCCACTCAGATTGTTTATCTTCTTCTCATGCATCCCTTGGTGTAGGTGTGCGGAGTTAATATTTTGGAGCTTTGGTTTCTTCTATTCAGAGTTTTGTGGTTTTTCGCTGGTATGGACACCTTGTATGTGCTTGTTTAGTTTGTGAGCTACTTTTTATCTCTTCGGTGGTGGTTGTGCTTCTGGTGCTTTAGACATGTATTTTTTTTGTTTCGTGGTGACTTTGTTCATTCGATGATTATTCTTTTTCTGACCCGTTTTTTTGCGCTGGTGCTTGATCGTGATCCTTTGTGTTTTGGAGATTGTTTTGTCTCATATTTTATCCTTTTACCTTTTTTGACACCTGTTTGTTCTAGCGAAGACATTATATGGTAAGATGACATAGGTTAGTCTTCTTTGTTGATCTTTTTTCAGCTCTAAACTTTTATTGAGTTAGTGTTACTATGATATTTTGCTTTTTCTCTGTGATTGTGGAAGTTTTATGTTTAAATTAGGTATTGCACTTGAATTTCTTAATTAGTCTGGTCATTTTATATTTTTAATAGTTAAATAAATATATAATTTATAAATTAAATAATAGAAAATAGTAAAAAATAATAAAATAACAAAAATTTATGTTATTTTTAGTTGTGAATAAATTAAATATATAAAATATATTTCTATTATTTTATTTATTTCTTTATTCATCTTGCATTTTAGTGAACAATAAAATAAATTATCAAACTTCGTATGATAATAGTTAGTGCGAAAATGATTAGATAGTGCACAATTAGAAAGTATTTGGCTAAATTACAATAATCTTAAAAAATAAATACCTAAAATGTAAAAAAAAAAATACATAAATGACATGTGTTGAAAAACCGCCACTTGACAGATAAAGGAAAAAACCAACTTTATCTATATAAATGTTTTCTCTTTGTGGTTTTAAGTTTTAAGAAATAAAAAAAAAAGCCTAAGAAATGAAAATGAAAAGAAGATTAATGAGAAATAAAAATGAAATAAACATTCATTCGAAAAAAAATGAAAAGGAAAATAAGACTATGGTATTCTGAATCAAATCTTGTTACAGATTATGACCTTTATAGCTTAGTGATTGATCAACTTCACCATCAAGATACGAAGTATGCACCTGCCGACAGAAAAAGAAAAATTAATGTATGTGGAAATTTTGAAATCTTTCTGGTAAAAGTCAATCAGTCAACTAAATCTGACGACTTTTGTCAATCAATCACGGATTCGATCTATGTGGAAAATTTTGAGGCAAGTGGTCTAAATCAATGAGATTGGAAGACTTGGCCAAAACCATCCGACGACTTGCCGCAAGACTTGCTAAAGTCATGACAAATGATTTTTTTTTGTTTTCCTATTTAAAAAGAGCTACAATCGTACAAACCCCATCACAAACACAAGAAAAAAAAAGAGAGGGTAAAGATGATGTCAAGTCACTCTTATTGGTTTTCTAGTGTTGTTACCTTATATTTCTTCTTCTTGGTTTTCCTCGTTTTACACACTCTTGCTTCTCCTATTCACCACTATTGCTGTCATGACCAGAGAGATGCCCTTCTTGAGTTCAAACACGAGTTTCCGGTAAATGAATCCAGCTCAGGTCCATATTTAAGTTCATGGAATAACTATCGTGATTGCTGTGTTTGGGAGGGAGTCACATGTGATGCTAAATCTGGCAAAGTGATTTCACTTTACCTTTATGACATCCCTCTCAACAACTCTTTGAAACCAAACAGTAGTCTTTTCAAACTCCAACATCTTCGTAACCTAACTCTTATAGCTTGCTCTCTCTATGGAGAGATTCCCTCTTCAATAGGAAACCTAACTCAACTAGAATTTCTATATCTTGACTCTAACAACTTCAAGGGATATATTCCTGCTTCATTTGCCAACTTTACAAAACTCTCCCTTTTAGACCTCTCAAATAATCAATTCAAAGGTGAATTCCCTCTTGTACTACTAAATTTAACCACCAGTTTGTCCTCGTTAGACATTAGCTCTAATCTTTTTAAATCTAAGCTTTCGCCTGACATAAATAGATTCCGCAGCTTAGAGTATTTCAGTGTGGGTGGAAACTCATTTTTTGGGCCTTTTCCTACATCCTTGTTCATGATTCCTTCGTTAACAAGGGTTGATTTGTGGGGAAACAATTTCAATGGACCTGTAGAATTTAAGAATATATCTTCGTCATCTAAGCTTCAGATTCTATACCTTGATCACAACAATTTCACTGGACCAATCCCCAAATCCATATCAAATTTTCCTTATATATATAGGTTAGATCTTAGTGACAACAATCTCATTGGACCAATCCCCAGATCTTTATCTAAGCTGGTCAACCTTGATTCTCTAGATCTAAGCCACAACAATTTCATTGAGCCAATCCCTATATTTATATCAAAGTTAGTCAACCTCATCCTTCTCAATCTTAGCCACAACAATTTTATTGGGTCAATTCCCAGATTAAATTCATTAACTCTCGGGACTCTTGATCTTTCTTACAATAAGTTGGAAGGAAAAATATCAGGTTGGTTATGGCATGTGCCGACGTTGATACTTTCTCACAACTCCTTCAACCGTTTTGAAAAATCATTGGAAGTTTCTGATTTATCACATTCCGTGACATTGGATCTTAGTTCGAATGTTTTTCGAGGACCATTACCCCATTGGATATGCAAGCTTAGACCGTCAACGCTATTAGATTTGTCCAACAATAGCTTCAGCCGTTCCATCCCTCAATGTTTTAGGAATACCGTTGCTGGTCTCACATCACTGAATCTAAAGAAGAACAATTTCAGTGGAATTCTTCCTTCGAATATATTTGTCAATGCTACCAACTTAGCGTCGCTTGACATCAGCTACAACCAGTTGGAGGGAAAACTTCCAGAATCATTGGTCGACTGTACTATGTTGGTGTTTTTAAATGTGCAAAACAACAAGATCAAGGACAAGTTTCCATTTTCTCTTTCGTCATTAAATGTCTTGATCCTACGGTCAAATGAATTCTACGGGCCTTTGTATCATCCTCATGTGTCCACTGCTTTTCAAAGTTTAAGAGTCATCGATATATCACATAATCACTTCAATGGAACTCTGCCACCATTCTACTTTTCCAACTGGCTTGAAATGATCATGTTAGCCGAAGAATTTCAAGGCCATAGCATGTACATGGGATATGACCTCTTTCAGGGCCGTCTCAAATTAATTTTAGGCCCTGTTCAAAAAAAAATTTAATCGTACATTTTATCAAGTAATTTTAAAATTTAATAACTTTGTCTGATTTTTTTTAATTATAAGTTCTAAATTTAGCATTATATTTAAAATTTTAAAGTTTCTAACCATAATTTATCTATATATTTTGAAAAATTCTTAAATTTTTTATTTTTATATTTTGGGACCCTGTTCGACCGCTCCACTTGCGCGTGCTGTTAGACGGCCCTGACCTCTTTGATGATCCCTTCCGTTATTCCATGGAAATAGTAAATAAAGGAGTCGATACGTTATTTGAGCTGATCCGGACAGACTTTGGAGCTATCGACTTTTCAGGAAACAACTTTTCAGGAAAGATCCCAAAATCCATTGGATTATTGAAGGGATTGCGTCTTCTCAACTTGTCAAGTAACAGATTCTCAAACCATATTCCTCAATCATTGGCAAATCTGACAAATCTTGAGGAATTAGACCTATCTCGGAATCAGCTGTCAGGTCAAATTCCTCGAAATCTTGTCAGACTCTCTTTTTTGTCAATCATGAACTTCTCCCATAATAATCTCGAAGGTCCAATACCACAAAGCACACAGTTTCAAAGACAAAATTGTTCTTCATTCATGGACAACCCCAAGCTCTACGGACTCGAAGATATATGTGGAAAAACTCATTTCCCTAATCCTACACCACAAGAATCTGAGGATTTATCTGAGCCAGAAGAACAAGTGATTAGTTGGATAGCAGCAGCGATAGCTTATGGACCTGGTGTTTTCTGCGGATTGGTGATAGGACATATCTTCTCTCAAGGCATATACAACTGGTTCATGTAAAAGTTCTGCCGAAAGCAATTCCAAGATAGTCACTAGAAGTGCCCCCTAGGACTCAATCTCTCTTTAAGTGCTTGTGAAACATATGTATGTGTGTGTGAGTTCTCCCAACGTACTTTTCAATATATAATTTTGTAATAAATGTCTTTTGGTAGTATTGATCTTAAACTTAAAATGCATTCAAAACTGGTGTGTGTGTGGTTATCTGTAATGCTATTTTTTATTTCTCAGTAATTTGTCTTTGTCATGGAAACAAATAAATCACGTCGTTTTGAGTCTTCCTTACCAAAACTTTTTAAGTCAGATGTAAATTTTTCATCTTTTTTTTTTATTTCTGTGTGGTTTTCGTGCTCTCTACTTGTACTTGAACTTTCACTTTACTACTTCTCCTCCCAATCCTCTGTTTTGAAGTGTGTGTTTTTTTTTTGGAGGTCTCTGTACTCTTCTTCAGAAATTTTAATACAATAGCGTCAGAAAAAAAAAATCACATAGGATGGAAAAAGAATCACATAGGATAAAAGTCTCTAGCACGCTTACTTCTCACACACGTCACTCTTGGAGACAAAAGTATCCCTTTTCTATTACTAGACATAATTCGTGAAGTGTTGTCCAAAAAAAAACATAATTCGTGAAGCTCATCCAAAACTAGAGCTATAAAGGTGGAGTAAGAATCAACTAGAACAAATTAAATTTGGCAAAACAAAGACAATTACCGAATTTTCTCATATGCAATTCTTATTTTACTCAAAACGAAATTTTGGATTTTAGGTTGAATGGGAATGCAATATTGGTTCTTACATTCAAACCTTTATCTCTCTTTTTATTTTTCTCAATGACTATTAAAAGAAGTAATAAGTTTTCTTATGGCTTGGCTGGGAAGCAATGAGGAACGTCCCAATCCGTCTTATGTGGTTTCAAGTTTCAACTGGTCTCTCTCAGCAAATGGCAGCCACTTAGTGCCATTTTCGGATCGAACCCATCTTCTCACATGTCATATATAACAGTGGGATTTAGTCATTTTATTGGGTTATTTTGACTATTTAAAAAGTTAGAAGCACAATATAAAAAATTCGGTAGAGGGTTTGGAAAAGGCAATAATGGTTATTCACACGCATGGACAAATTATCCGCATACAAAGTTCTGAACCGAATCTGATCCAAATTTTAAGGTATCGAACCAAACCCGATCTGACATATATATCTGAACTTGAACCAAACCCAAAAATTAAGGATATTCAAATATATCCGAAGTATAAATATATCTACAAATATTAGTTATGCTAATACTTATAATAATTCAAATGTTAAAACTATAATTATAAATTTGAATATATTAGCTAGTTTATTTGGATACTTTGTATATTTATATTATTTTCTATATTTTAAAAATTTTAGTTATTTTGGTTATTTTGAATATTTTGGACATTTTAGATATAAAAACCGTATTCAAACCGGGTTTTTCAGAGAAAATTGGTTATTTCATATACATTTGGATTATAATAAGTCAATCCCAACCGAAACCAAAAAGAAATCAGCTCATTTGGATAACATCAAAAATATCCGGATCCGACAAGTATCCTAATCTAAGATTCAAAATTACCTGATCGGTATCAATTTTTCCATGTTCGAATTATCAGATATCTGAAATACCGAACCCGATCCGATATTTGAACGCACAAACTTAGTTATTCATATAACCTAGAAAATTAAGAAAAAAATAAATGGGGTGAGGGGATCAAAAGATCTAAACAGTGTCATATGAACGAACTTACAAAGGCACCTCCCCGGCGAATCCCATGGTCCAAAAAAACGAATCCACCCCTCCCCCCCCCAAGGTTTTAACTAAATAGGATAGCGCTCCAAAACATCTGGATATCCGAATCCAGATTTGGTTAATAAATCTTGGAACCGTCAAAGCGGAATCCGAATTTGGATATCTTGATTTTTTTAGTTTCGGATATGTATATCCGAATCCAAATTTTATAAAATAGAATAAAATATTAAGTTAATGTCTTTGTTAAAACAATTTTGTATCTAAAAAATATATCACATGATTGGTGAAATAACACGTAACAATCGTAAAACTATCAACGGTAATCTGTTTTACTATTATAAAATAATATAAATACTAATTAATTGTTAATATTTTATTTTTATCAGATAAATATATATTTATCTAGTATTTATATCTACATTTTAAGAAGTCATATAAATTATAATTAATTATCATTGATTTAATATTTGTTCTATAGTACTTTATAAATTAAATTATCTTATAAAATCTAGGAAGTTTTGTTATTTTTTTTTGTATATATAATTTAACTAACCTTTTTTGGTGAAATGTTAAATTTATATCAAGGAAATGAGAAAATTTTAAGGTTTATGTACATAAAGAATCATAAAAATGAAGCTATCCTACAAAAACTGCTTCAAAGGATCCTACCGCCCACGAAACCATCTTTGGAGCAGTCCCAACAATTTAGGATTCTCAAAGTATCTAGTGGACATAATCCTGTGTTTGACTGTTTTCTCAATGAGTTTGGTGATCTGGTCTACTGTCTTTGGCTTTCCCATGTGCCTCATGTCATTTCTCTCCTTCCATATGTAATAGATTGCAGTCTGAAACACTAATCTCAACAGGATTTAGTCCAGCTTCTCATACCTGAGCTCCACTAACTGACCAAGAGTTGTCTCCCAATCTGGGTCAGCATCAACTACCAAGAGATCCCCCACAACTGCTAACCATACAGTGAATGTGTACGGGCATGCGAAGAAGAGATGGTCTCTGGACTCGCTTAGCTCACCACAGAACAAGCAACTTTGCACCACTCCCCATTGAGCCATATGCGTTCCTGTTGATAGCCTATCTCATACTGCTAGCCAAGTGATAAACGCAAACCGAGGCACTCCCTGCGCACACCAAATGGCCTTACTCCAACTCTGCTTATCCTTATGCAATCTGATCTGTTCCCATGTTTTTGACGAGGAGAACATGTTGCTATACACTCCAGGTCGATCTCTCCATACAGCCCCATCTTCCCCACTGCCTGCCACAGGAGCTACCACAGTACTGGTACTCGCTATAACTTGCTGCAAACTGTGATCACGACACCTTCTAAACTGCCAGCCAGCTTCATTTGCAGCAGCCGCAACCGTAGCATACCGCCCCACTCCCAATCTCTGTGGACCATTTTCCCCAACTATGTCAATCAGACGCCCCATTGGATGCCAGTAATCCGACCAGAACAGAGTGCTTTCACCATCATTGACTCGAACTCGGAGGAACTGAGATGCCAGCGATCGTAACCTCAAGAGTTTTCTCCAGACCCAGGAACCTTTAGTCGACTCCCTGATGTCCCAGAATGTACCATTGGTCCAAAGATTTTGTCGCACCCAACCTACCCAGAGATAGCCCGAGGTAACGAAGAGTTTCCAGATGAGTTTTAAGGCAAAGACCTTTGAGATATCTGCTAAACATCTGAGCCCCAGCCCTCCTTCTTCACGGGGCAGACAAACATCATCCCAAGCTACCTTTGCCTTCCGATGGCAATCCTGTGAGCCACTCCAGAGAAAGGAAGAACAAAGACTTTCAATCTCATCAAGACAGCCTTTAGGTAAGCAAAACGCTGAGCTCCAAAAATTTGAGGTGCTATAAATTACCGATTTGATGAGTTGTAAACAGCCAGCGAAGGACATGTACTTGCTTGTCCAGCTTCCTAACCTTTGCTTAATCTTTTCCACCAAGGGTTGATAGTCCTTCCTAGTCATCGACTTTGTATACGGGGGGCAGAGGCAGCAACATTATTGCGCAGGAAGCGGTTGCCTAAATATTTTGCAGGCAGTGAAGATATAAAGAGCCCCGGAGCAGCCGCTTCCTGCGCAATAATGTTGCTGCCTCTGCTCCCCTCATACAAAGTCGACTTTGCTATGTTGATGGAGAGACCTGACATCCGTGCAAACTCGTCAAATACCTGAAGCGTATCTCTTAGAGACTGCGGAGAGCCATTTGTAAACACCATAATATCGTCTGCAAAGCTGAGGTGAGACAGCTTGACTTCTCTACATATTGGGTGAAGACCAATCTCTCTCCACTCCACTACTTTATTCAACATAATAGAGAGCACATTACTTACGATCACATAGATGTATAGGTAAAGAGCACACCCCTGACGAATACCCCTTGCACTTGAGAAGAAACCCTCTAGCTCACTATTCACAGATACTTATATAGTTTAACTAATTGATACTTTATTTAACTATATTTAATGTTTAATAACGCTATATATTTATAACTAAAATATATAAATTTTATATTGTGTATATAAGTGAAAACTAAATTAATACTAACCTACAATAATTATTTAAATAATAATTACAATATTTTTTAATTATTTACATATTAATTGTAAAATGATAAATATTTAGTAAGATTTTATTAGATTGCAATTTTACAAAAATATGTATGAATAGTTTAGCAATTTTAGAAAATATTGAGATTTTCCTTTTTATTTTAATGTTATTTAATTAGGAGAACATTATATTAAAATAAAAGTAAAATCACATAAAATTAATATGAAAATATCCATAAAATTAAATTATGGGATTATATATAAAAATATAAACATAATTTCAAAAATAGTAATAATAAATAACTAAGATATTTATTTAAAAGATAAAAATTAAAAATTACCTTAAATAATATAATATCAAACTAAAACAACCTGAAATATTTTATCATATTCCTATTTATTAAATCGAAATATATTAATAAGAAAACCGATTATATATATTATATTTTTCTCAATCATCTGATTAGATCATAAATTTGTATGCCACAGCTAAATTTAACTAAATAACCAATTCAATTTTTAAATTATAAGTATAAATTGATCCAAGCTAAACTTAGCTAACATATCTATATATATATATATATATATATATACTACTTTAGTTCATTTTTCTATGAATTAATCTCAATTAAAAAATAATAATTTGATTTTATATATTTAAAAGTCAAAACAGTGGTAATTCAAGTAAAAGAATAATTACAATATTATATACACCAAAATAAGTAAGAGAATCGGTTAAGATTTATATAAAATAAATTGTATGCATAGGTAAGAAACATCAAATTGTTACTTATTATCAGACATATTATAAAATAAAATAGAATTTATAAACAAATAAAATGAAAATAATAACTAATTATTATGATTTACTTATTTTGTAAATATTTATATCCGTGCATAAGCACATAAATGTTTTTAGTATATATATATATATATATATATATATATATATATATATATTTATATCAATATATTATTTTCTCCATGATCATTGTGAATTTATTTTAGTTTCAAAGTATAATTTTTATCATGGTATCAAAACAAATCTTATCTTTATATATATATTAAATGATTGGTCCAAATAGTGGATAATATTCGAAATGACCATAACTGAATGAATATATTAAAAGTCTCATTTTACAAAAAAAGAAAGAAATAGGAAATCATACTCGTCAACCAATATTAAGATGATAATTGTTGACGAAAAAAAAGAGATGATATTTGTTAGTCAGAAAAAAAAGATGATATTTTTGTACCTCAAGCTTTATTTATTATTTTTATCGACGTATCTTAAACTTTTGTTAACGTGAAGCCAAAATTATTTTGTCAGGTACTAGGTACTGCATCATCCGTGCCCCTTTGTCCGTTTCTGTCTAAAATGCAAAACAAGCCCATCGAATTGTGATTGAAGAGAGAAAACATCCAATTTAATAAATAAATAAATAAAAACATCCAAAATAAAAGAATTAAACCACAATTTCACAAAAGAACGTATTGTGATTCCACGGACACGTACCCCGTGTATATGCATGTTGTTATAACTACAGTTTTTAACTTAACGCATATATTTTTGACGTCAAAAAAAAAAAAAAAAAACTTAACGCATATATTATATAATAAAACAAAAGGTTTACAAACATGCACATATAATAAGCCTATATATAGCGTAGCGTTAAATAGTATTCACGAACTAACCAACGAATAGAGAAAATAATCAAACATCAAATTTAATAAAAGGTTAAACCACGATTTCATAGAAAAACCCATCGTATTGTGATTCCACGTACCCGCCGTATATGCATGTTGTTATAATTACAGTTTTTAACGTAACCCACATATACTATATAATTTAACTGTACGGTATACATACATGCACCAATCCAATGTATATAAGACAATAAAGTAATGTTTGATAAAATTCACGAACTAACCAACGAAGAGAGATGGCGAGTAGTAGTTCGTCGAGTTATGGGATTGAGCAACTTCAAAAAGAATGTTACTATGAGTGGATGAGTTTACAAGCGAAACACATAGTTGATCTCAAAGAAGCACTCATAAGGCAAAGATCAAACGCCTACAATCATCACAAACTCGAAGAGCTCGTTGGTAAAATCGTCAACGACTTCCAAAGCTATGCCAAAAGACGATCGGAGCTGACAGACAAAAGCTGCTCTAGCTACTTTGCACCGTCGTGGAACTCTTCTCTAGAGAATGGTCTTCTATGGATGGGAGGATGTCGTCCTTCATCTTTCGTTAGAGTTATATACGCTCTATGTGGATCCTGTGCTGAAGCTCATCTTTCTCGGTATCTCCTCCAGATAGATGAAAACATCGATGATGGCCATGATGGTGATAGTTCCATGAGTGATCTCACCGCGACTCAGCTTGAGAAAATCAATGACTTACATGTAAAGGTGATAAGGGAAGAAGATAAGCTAACCAAGAAATATGCGAATTTCCAGGAGGATGTTGCGGATATGCCAATCGCCGTCACGGCTTTCTGGAGGGACTCGGTTGAAGCTGATGTGGCGGTTGAAGATGCTTTAGATAAGCATGAAGAGTGCATGGGGGTTTTAATGGCGGACGCTGATAAGGTGAGGGTAGAGACGCTTAGGAGGATTGTGGAGGTTTTGACTCCGGTTCAAGCGGCGGAGTTTTTGCTCTCCGGGAAAAGATTACACATGTCGTTGCACGAGTGGGGAAGAGCTAGAGAAGAGCGTCGTTATGGTTGTGTGCACGTGGGGATGCAGCAGCAGGGAGAGCCGGAGCCAGAAAGTCAAAGAGATCGGACACTTATTGATATGTGAGTGTGAGTTTTGTAAGGTCAATAAATAATCTTGTGTAATAGTTTGGCCTAAGTAGAGATGAGTGTCTTTTGTGTGTGAGAGAGAGAATGTTAAGTGTCATTATGTGTGTGTGAGACGTAGTTACGCTTTTGCTTTTGTCTTATACAAGGAATAACAAAAGCAGTAAAACGTCAAGAGATTACTGGTCTTCCATTATGAATACAAATTAAAGAAATTATGCATACAAATTAAACGTTAAGATTAATTTGGTTGTCTTAGCAAACTTGATTTTTTTGCCTACAGTGATTTTTGTGTGTAAATCTCTACGACATGTTTGGGTGAAAGGAGTATTTTAACTCTAAAACTAATAATGACAGTATATTCAATTTTGACAGTACACTCAAGTAAATCCCTTAATCACACAAGTGGAAAATTGGGAACTGGTATTTGGGAAAGTTATGTGACTGACTGTCGTGTTTCTTGTATGACTGGCTGTTGTTGAATCTTTAAATAACATTTGAATATTCCTTTTCTTCTAGATTATGTATCCAAAGTAAACAAGAAAAAGCAGAATCAACATTAGATATATATACAAATGGGGCAAAAAGATGGAGAAGAGATATTTATGAATCAAACAAATCAGAGGGCTCGAAGGTTCAAAAGATGACATGTACAATTCCGCAATGAAGTAAGAAAGATACCGTGGCAACTGCAAAACTTTTGACCAGTTTCTCTCTCCTACCTAAACTCTCTCTCGAGTCCGATCGATTATAAGTGAAGCTCCGGCGTCCGGCCGCGCGTCCGAGTGCGTGCCAACGCCGGAGGCGCCTCTCTTCTCCCGCCTTCTTCGTTTGTCTTTTGCTTCGCCATGGTCTTGTCTCCCTCTTCGTTTTCTTCGCGGTTGTGTGTCGGGAGTCTCGTTGGTCTCGTCTCCGTGCGCAAGGAGCTCCGGTTCTGGCGCAGTTCTGCTCGGTCGTGGAGCCCGGAGGCGGTGAGTGGTGTGGGTTCTGGTGGCGGAGTCGGCTTTTTAGGATTTTGCAATCGGCCCCCTTTTGCCGTTTGTAGGGTTTGTAGCGAGTGGTGGCGAGTGGGCGGTTTGGGCTTCAGATCCGGTCTGCAGTCGTGTGGCTGCTCCTGTCCGGTTTGTAACTCAAGCGGCGGTGGTTTGTGGGTTTTCGTTTCTTCCTGGCGTCGTGAAGCGTCGAAGCCTTTCAGTCCTCGCCTTGGAAGCTTTGGAGGCTTAATCTAGCTCGGGGCCGTGCTTAGCTGTCGACGCCGGCGTGTGTTGGTGTTAGCAGTGGTGGTGCGTGGAGTGATGCAGCGATGCGGTGTCGGCTGGAGTCGTCTATGGCTTCACCGAGGCATTGTCGCATCCTCTCTTCCTTTTGTTCCTTTCTGCGTCTTCAGCTCAGGTTCACCGGCGAGGTTGAGTCGACTTGTCCTCTCGGTGTGTTTATCAGCTCTTGGTTCTTTGTTCAGCTGTTCCGTAGTCACCGGCTCAGCCTTTTATCAGCAGCTTGATACTTGTACTTCGGTTCTCGAAGTCGGCGTGAGATGGGGCTTTGGTGGTTCTAGTTTGTCAACTGTTTCCACCTTCTCTTCAGTGACTCCTCGCGGCTTTACAGCACATCCCAGTACCGTGGGTTCACTTGAATTCTTGGTAGTGCTGTTTGCTATCTACTTGCAGGTTTGGAGCTTTCCCTGATTCAGAAGAGGTTGCTTTCCCGTACCCGTCTTTCTGCTTACCATACTATGCAAGGGTGATCGTGTGGTTGTCTTTGTTGTATGCGGTCTTGGCGTTGTAGCGGAATTTTTCGGCGATTGATCTTCTGGTAAGCTCTAGTCGTCTCGTATCCGCTATTTTCGTTTGCGCTTCATTGATAGTGTAGATTGCAAGACTAGTAAGTTCATCGAAAACTAGCTACACCGGAAGCAACGTGAGGAGACCCCGGCAACCGAGGAAACGAGGCGAATCTCTCCTCCTCACGGTCCTTGTTGAAGGTTGAGAACAGTGATCGATGCTCAGCGATGTAGGATTCTATTTAGTGGAACGCGCCGGGGACATGGGTTGAGCGAAACTAGATAGGAAATTTCGGGTTTGGGTAATTTTGTTCGAGCCGGTCTTGTAATCAAAACTATTATTCCCGTTTTCGGGTCGTTATTTTAATTTTAATTTAAAAAAAAAAAAAAAAAAAAAAAAACTGCAAAACTTGTTCCCAACACGTGGTTAGCGAGAGTGCAAAAGGACTAATACGGTAACGCGGTTTGATTTTTCTTTTTAACACTTTATTTTATTGATCTGATTTATAACATGTTACACTATAGAAGAATGACAAAACGACAGAGAATTTCCACACCAAAAGCTAGCAATGACAATCACAAATGCCACATTAGCTATACCTATACCAAACTGGTCTTGTTTCAAATAAATAGATTAGGTGTTCCCGTTCCCACAATAGCAGACGGACTTCTAATACCTTTAGCGAAAGCATGACAATCATTCTCATCATCTAGATAGGTCTTCTTCTTCATTGCATTTATCAAACTTGTCCAAAATTAGCTTCAGCCAAGCTACCATACAAGCTCGAATTACAAAGTAAAAATCAGATGGATAGCCTGGACTGATGCTTCAGATCCACTATCACGCGGTTTGATTTTTCAGTAGATAAAATGTATGATATCTTCTACATTTCTTATCATATTGTACATTTTACTTTTTCTGTAAAATTGTCCATTTAAATTTCATTTAAGCAAAAAACTGACATTTACGAGGTTCTATGTGTGTTACTGGTTTTGCTATTGCATATCCTTAATATATATATATATATTAAATTTATATCAAATTAATTTTAAAATTAACAAAATTCATCAAAATAATAGAAGAAAGTTCTTAGAAAATTATATAAAATAATAATTATATATCCTATATTAATTATATTTTGCATAAATATATTATTTTTTGTTATAATATTAAAGTTATATATTATATTATTTTTTGTTATATTAGTTTAATTTATGTATTGCACTTATTAGTGTCATATATTTGCGATGCATCTAAAAAAACTTGTGAAGTGCAGTAGTTGCATCTAAATATATTAAGATATATTATTATGTTTTATTATCATCCGGTACAAGCTAACCAGTAATTTTCAAAAAACAATTGGACTTATAAAAATTGCGGTAAAGAATTAACAAAAAAATTTGCAATTTAAAAGTTATCTTTACATAAACAGAATATTTTCCGATGGGTTTTAAAGGAGGCATGTTAGCCTGGGGGCATGTGATATGTTATGATATACTCTTTTTGTTTTGAAAAGATTTATACTTTAGATAAAGAATTTTTTCACATTTTTAATATATATTTGTAAATTAAAAAAATTTAAAAATATAATTGTGTTTATTGAAGTTCTATTTGTTACAAATTATGAAGAATAATTAGTTATAAAAAATAATATATTAATAATCAAAAATTTAGATTTTTAAATATGTGTGCTTTTTAAACAGAGAAAATACTTATTAGGTCACCAGATTTTCCCTTTGCAATAGTCTTTCGTTTCCGTGAACAAAAAAGACAACGAAGATTTAAAAATGCAATACTATCAACCTTGTTTCTTTCCAAACCCCCACACGTGAGGCCCACCCAAACAAGTTACAGTCTTTTTTTTTTTGAACGACACAAGTTACAGTTTTAGACCATGCTCATCAAGGAATCATGAGGGGGTCGTGGGCTCGAGTTCTTAGGCCCGATTGATTTAAAAAAAAATGAAAAAAGGGTTTTAATCGACGAACCGGGCCTTACGCTTGAACCCGTAAGAGGCGAGTTCAAGCCACGCGTCGGGCGGTGAGTGGCTTCTCCTTTCCGCGTCGATGAGGAAGAAAGGAGGGGATACGCGTGAACCAGTTCATTTCTCTCATCAGTGAAAAAAGCTAGGGTTTTTTCTCTCCGAGGCGATAGTCCACGCCGTCGCGATTCCGTCGTTATTTCTCCATCAAATCGATTACGTTTTCTCTTCTCCACACTCTTAGGTCAGTATTGAGTAGATTGACGGTGTGGTAGCGTAGATTTTATGTGCGATAGGGATTTGCGATGGGGTGATTATAAATCGATTTGGGGATTTTATTTTTTAGGGTTTTTAATGGTTATGGGAGTTCGATTGAGGGTTCAGTTACTCATATTCTTCCTTAATTATGTGTTAATAATTTGATTTCTGTCACAGATGGATCCGGCAGAGGAGAGAAGACATTCAAAGAGGCAACAGGATCACATAAACATGCTAGGGTTCGTCAGCGATTCAGAGTACGGAATTCCCAAAAGGTGTCCATGTGGTGGGAGAATCATCGATGAGGTTCGCCGGAAGGACGACTACGACACTCTTCCGGGGAAGCGGTTCTTCACATGCAAGAACTACGAGGTAAGTTTGATTTTAAACGCTTTGATTATCGTTTATGGGTTTGCAAATTGTAGAGTGTCTGATATTTGTTTATGGTGTAACCAAGGCTGATGGATTCCACTATCGTCAGCCTTGGGTGATAGGTGTGCAGGAGGAGATCGAAAGGTTGACTAAGCGGGTGGTGGAGGCTGAAGAAGTGATGTTGGGGTCGTCGAATCTCTGTAAACTGATCGACAGACTGGAGGTTAGTGACAACACATTTTCAATACTTGTGTGGTATGTTTTGCGTGACTAACACTTTTTGTTTGATGTTTACATGTCCAGGATCAGGTTAAAATGCTCTCTGAGCAGGTAGATGACCTCACCGTGCAGGTTGCTACGTTGGAGAAGGTCTGCTTCGAATGAAACCGAAGGTAAGACTGAACCCCACTTTAGATGTAGTTCGAAAATGGCTGTTACAAATTGTTGATTGGTATAACCAGTTTAACTATTTAATAAGTTAACTAAAAGTGATGAAAGCTTAAAAGATAACTACAACAATAACTACAACTCCAACTAGAACTCTAACTACAACTTTTAAAAATCTTTAATTAATTTTTTGTTGGTTGTTGGTTGCTGTGAACTCTCAATAGATTGTACTTAGGTGTAGTTAATATTTTCCAGTGAGTTGATGTGTATTCACTGCCGTTTGTGAAGTACTTGTGGTAGGTAGAGTTTGTTTAATTCTTCTGGTTTAGTTAATTATCTCAAATGAAAGCAAAAACTAGTTTATAAAACATAGCAAATCCACAACTAAAAACACACAAACATTTAAACAACAAACCAAACCCAAAAGATAATGGATCCTTTCTCCTACAACTCTCCCGGGTTTGTTAACCTTTTAGCTTCGCAGAGCAGTCCCCCACACGACGTGGACTCTGCGGAGGCAGTTGGTAACTCACCCGGGTTAGTTAAACCTGTAGAAAGAAGAAAGTGGGTTGTCAAAGAAGACCTTGTGCTCATTAGCGCTTGGTTGAACACGAGCAAGGATCCCATAGTCGCTAATGAGCAGAAGGCAGGGGCGTTTTGGAAGAGAATA
This sequence comes from Brassica rapa, assembly GCF_000309985.2. Classification (NCBI taxonomy): domain Eukaryota; kingdom Viridiplantae; phylum Streptophyta; class Magnoliopsida; order Brassicales; family Brassicaceae; genus Brassica; species Brassica rapa. The sequence continues at coordinate 11,263,299 of NC_024802.2, forward strand.
GAGGAGTATTTTAACTCAAGCCCTCAGCTCATTGGCGCCGTTCCTAGAGAATGGAGTCAATGTAAGCAGAGGTGGGGAAGGGTGAATGAGCAGGTGTGCAAGTTCGTTGGTTGCCATGAAGCCGCTTTGAAGGAGCAGACAAGCGGGCAAAATGAGAATGATGTCATGAAAGCTGCACATGACATCTTCTTCAATGACTTTAATGTCAAGTTCGCACTTGAACATTGCTGGAGGGAGCTGAGATTTGATCAGAAATGGAGGTCACACGCGTTGTCGAAAGTTGGTGGAAAGGAGAAGAGGAAGGAAGCATGTCCGGAGGTGGTGGGTGACGATGAAGAGGTGAGGCCTCCTGGTGTAAAGGCGAGCAAAGCAGCCAAGCGCAAGAAACACGGGAATGAAGCAGCTTATGATCAAATAGAAACCATGCTAGCTCTGAAAAATAACATTTCTAAACAAAAGATCCTTGATCGTCTCATTGGCAAAAATGAGGAGACTCTTTCTGATCAAGAAAAATCCCTTAAGTATAAACTAATTGGTGAAATGCTTTGAGTTGGTTAGTGCCTTGTATTGTTGCTTTGCTTAGCGTGATCGGATGGAATGTTTACGTTGCTTAGCTTAACTTTATTCGATGCTTAACATGAATTATTGATTGGGTTTTATTTTCTTTTGCAGGTCAGAGAGTGCAGGTCACGGGTTGGAGTGAAGGTGTTGGAGTTGATCAGTCGGTAAAGTTGAAGCCTAGTTTTTTTTTTTAATGTTGGGGGTAGTTGGACACGGAAAAGTGTAGTGTTTTGTTTCTTGCTACACTTATTTCATTCACGGATTGTCTTAGTATGTATTGTGTCAGTCACAACTTGATTCACGGATTATGTAATATGGTTTCAAACTCTCTATATATGTTTGCATTGTATCATTATATGAAATAACACTTCTCTCACTTATTACTCTCTAGCAAGTTCATTCTCTTGTAAATGCTAAAAAGTCGAGATCATTCAAGTGATTCCCATTTAGTACCAGTTCTGAAGGAAGCCGACACATTCAAGTGATTCCCATTTCGCTGCAAGGTGATTCACAAACGGAGACACACGCAAAGATCCACAACAAGGTATAATATACAACTTAGTAATGAAAAAATTATAAGATTATGAAAAGAAAAGATTATAGAGTAATAATGATAGAGTAATGTATAAAATAGATTATAGAGTAATAATGATAGAGTAATGTATAAAACAAAATTTAATGTTATGACAACTTTTATAGACTAATGTTATGACAACTTTTATAGACTAAAGTGTAAGATTATTCACATAAAAGATGATAGAGTAATACTAAAAAAAACTTTTGTCATGTTAGGAAAAAAAACACCAATGTCTTCCTCATCAAGTGATGAAGTTGATGAAGCTTTAGAAGAAATGGTTGACCAAGTAGTTGATAATTTCATCGACTCAGTGATTCATGCTCATCCCAACAAGCCGACGAGAAGAGCTTATATCGAAAGACATCGGGAACAAGGACACAATCAACTATGGAACGATTATTTCACGGAAAATCCTACATACCCACCGGAAATGTTTAGGAGGCGTTTTCGAATGAACAAGCCATTGTTCCTTCGCATTGTCGAACGTATAACTAATGAAGTTCCATACTTTCAGCAAAGACGAAATGCTTGCGGAAGGAACGGGCTATCTGCACTTCAAAAGTGTACGGCTGCTATACGTATGCTGGCATATGGTCAATCGGGAGATACATATGACGAATATCTCCGACTTGGTGACAATACATCACGTTTATGTTTAGAAAATTTCACTAATGCAATAATTTATTTGTTTGGAGATGAGTATCTACGAAGCCCTACACCTGAAGATCTTCAACGATTACTCGATGTCGGAGAGGTACGCGGGTTTCCAGGGATGATAGGCAGCATCGATTGTATGCATTGGGAGTGGAAAAACTGCCCAACAGCTTGGAAAGGTCAGTACACACGTGGTTCAGGAAAGCCGACAATTGTCTTAGAAGCCGTGGCATCACAGGATCTTTGGATATGGCACGCATTTTTCGGATTACCAGGTACCCTCAACGATATCAATGTTCTTGATCGGTCACCAGTTTTTGATGACATCTTACAAGGTCGAGCACCTAAAGTTAAGTTCAAGGTCAACAACCACACTTATCGTATGGCCTACTACCTTACGGACGGAATTTATCCGAAATGGGCAACATTTATCCAATCCATCCCACTTCCTCAAGGTCCTAAAGCTGAGCTATTTGCTGAACGTCAAGAATCCACCAGAAAAGATGTCGAACGGGCTTTTGGAGTATTGCAATCGAGGTTTGCAATTGTTAAAAACCCAGCTCTACTATGGGACAAGGAAAAGATAGGAAAGATTATGAGAACTTGTGTCATATTGCACAATATGATAGTAGAGAACGAACGACACGGATACGCTCAAATTGATACATCTGAGTTCGAGTCAGGAGAGTCAAGCAGAAGTTCGAGGGTGCAACGGAGAGAAAGTATTCATGTCGGTGATATGTTAGGCATTCGCAGAGAAGTTCGAGATAAAGAGAAGCATGATCGTTTGAAAGCTGATTTAATGAAAAATATATGGCAAAAGTTTGGTAATGAAGATTAATAATGTTTTTATGTTCTTCTATTTCTCAATTTATGTAATCTACTCTTATGTATTGAATAAAAAGTTTTAAAATATTTATAATATATTTTAATATTTTATTTATGTATTCTCAATAATTTGAAATTTTCTTTTTTTTTTAATTTATATTATTATTTTATTCCTATGAACTCCTTCTTCGGGTTCACTAATGCAAAAAACAACAAATACAGGTTCATAACTATTTATGGCCCCACCAAAAAATATTAAAAAAATTGGGTGAACCCCAATGGGGGGTTCACCAATGCTCATGCTCTTATGTTCCTCACTCTTTTTCTTCGTTCTGTTATTGGGACGCAACAAGGTTGATAGTATTGCATTTTTCTTTCTTTTTTGCATCATTAAGCATATTCAAACAAAATATCCAAACGAAGTTGCAAGCTAATCATATTATCAATCAACCTCATTCAAATCAACTTCACAGACAAAATATGCTTTACATTCACATGTACAATTGAATAAGCTTGGCCACATCAAGGAAAAAACACCCTTTCCTGTCAATTATCTGTTGATTGTCAATTCAAATCATATAGATATATTATTTCTCTGGAAATAACCAAGCCAATACAAATTGCTTTCAACACAAAACCAACTTTCTTCACATGTTTTCTGTCAATTTCTTTACCCACAAATAGTATATATTCTTAACGCAAAGTTTCTTTATCTGAACGTTCTGCCATTAAAATCATCAAGGAATAAACCAAAAAGAAAAGAACAAGAACATTCTTCTCTTCTTTGGCTCATTCCCATTTTAAGCAAGCAAACCACAAACCAAAAGCAGAAGAAATGATTACAGAGAAACCCATTATCAGATAACATAAAGAGTATCCTCAACCAGAAGAGAGCAAGTTTCTTCTTCTTTTTTTGTGCACCAAGTTCTTCATTAAAAAGTTCAAACAATTACAAGACTAATAGCAACATCTTACAAGCCATGATATGGGAACCAAGAGGCTAATTCCCAAACAGATAAAACAACATAAAGCAAGGATAAAGACAAACTTATAAAGGTTTGATAAAGCGTTATGCAAGTTTCTTTATTTGATTTCATTGTTTTATACAATTAAAGATCCGATGGCGAAACTGTTTACAACTCTCCCACACACACAAGAAACAAAACTACTAAAAAGGTTAGTACAAACATAACACCATATCCCATTTCTCTAACAATCTCTCCACCAGATAACAAAACCCAAAACTCCCATAAGGCCTTTTATCATCTATTCAGTATCAGAAGGCAAGAAACACACCGGTGGAGAATTCACGGTTTCATCATCAACCACTGAAACCGCCACAGGCTCTTCAACCTCATCAGCTCTCAGATTCTGCAACATGGGTTTCAACTCGTTGTTGCAAAACTCTTCATACTCTGCTCTATCTCCTCCTTTCTTCTTCACCTCCACAACAACCAACGACGGTGTCAACTCAAATATCTCAGCTGCAATAGTCAAAGGACCTTTCACTCCTTGTCTCGAACCTTCAAGACTCACCCTACAATCCTTCTTCCTCACGGTAAAGCTCACAACTTTAGCAATCTCTTCCAACTTCGATATAATCTTCGAAACCGGAGCTCCTGAAACAAACCTAGAGCCTTCCCCATCATCATCAAACAACCCTGACAAGTCAAAACCTTGCGAAAACGATATAATATCGAAAGCATTCAAACTCGCGGGTCTAGGCAACCCCACAACCTTCCTTCTAGGCTCCAAACACTCAATCTCGGATTCAGACACAGCAGAAGACCGACCTGACTCCACGGAAGCAGTCTCCAACTCATCGTCATCGTCATCAACATTGCAAAGCTTATCATCCTCCACATAGAACTTAACATGCTTAAACCCTTTCTTGAACCAAGAGTTCTCCATAACCTCAGCGAAAGTAAACCGTTTCTCCGGATCGGTCTCGAGAAGACGAGACATCAACCTCGTGAGCTCCGGCGAGAACCATCTCGGACATCTGAACTCCCCTCTGTAAATCTTCTTATACATAGCCATAACGTTCCTATCATGAAACGGGAGGTAACCCGCCATCAAAACAAACAACACAACACCACAAGACCAGATATCAACCTTAGCAGCATCGTACCCTCTCCTCGCTAAAACCTCGGGCGCCACGTAAGCAGGGGTCCCACAGAACGTGTGGAAAAGCCCGTCTTGCCGAATCTGATCAGAGACCGCGCTGAGCCCAAAGTCAGAGACTTTAAGGTTACCCTTCTCGTCTAAGAGCAGATTCTCCGGTTTGAGGTCGCGGTGGTAGACGCCGCGCGCGTGGCAGAACGTGACGGCGGAGATCAGCTGCTGGAAGTATCTGCGAGCGGCGTCTTCCTTGAGACGTCCTTTGGCGACTTTGTTGAAGAGCTCGCCTCCTCTGACGTACTCCATGACGAAGTAGATCTTGGCTTTCGTGGCCATGACCTCGAAGAGCTGGACGATGTTGGGGTGGCGGACGCGGCGGAGGATGGAGATCTCGCGTTTGATGTGCGCGATCAAGCCGCCTTTGAGGACTTTCTCCTTGTCGATGACTTTGATGGCCACGCTCTCGTTTGTTTTGACGTTGCGCGCGAGGTAGACCTTGGCGAAGGTTCCGTGGCCGAGAAGCTTTCCCATTTCGTAGCGGCCGAGGATTAGGGCTTGTGGTGGGCTGGTTCTCTCCTTCGGGAGGGATGTTTCTCTTTTGAGATCCGACATTGGGGAGGGAGAAAGTTTGGACCTTTTTTGATGGAAAGGTGGAGAAATCGAGAATCTGGGCGAGTTGGACTCGCTTTGATTTCGAGTTTTCTCACCTGTTGATTCTCGTTTGTTCTCTATGGTTTGTGAATTTCGAGATGTTGTTGTTGAAGAAGACGAAGATGGTCTCTCTCTCTCTCTCTCCTCTGTTTTTAGAGATTTACTCGAAATAGCATTTACTCTGTTTCTATCGTTATATATAGAAGACTAGAAGGTGTGTATATGCTTTACTATCACTTATGAGTGTCCTAATGATTATACACTATGGTAATGATTTTTAAGTATTGTATTGTCTAAATTTTTGAGGCGTTACTATAAATTACCAATCATTCTCTGACGATATCATTTGTTTCTGTTCAGAGAAAAAAAAAACAAGTTGAAAATCTCAACTTGCCATTTTAAATTATTATGTTTAAAGATAAATAGTTAACTTTGATTCTAAAAAAAGGTTGACGATCTACATATACATAGACTTTCGACTCCGCTTTATTTCCACACAGATTGAAAGTTAGGATCTTATTTCTCCCCCAGATCAAAAAAAATGTGCTTTATTTCCACATATAATTGAAGTTATACACTGAAAAACACATCAACTTGGTTTAAAATCGGTTTATTGTTTATAATTTAACTATAACATGTTGTTGCCCAACATAAATCGTGATCAAACCGAAAATATCCATTTAAGATAAGATTAGAATTCGATTTAAACCCGATTATAACCCAAAATGTTATTGATTTAACCCAATGAAAGCATTTGAGATTTTGTACTCGGGTTAAACTACTAACATTTGGGTTATAATGAGATATATATCGGGTCTTTTCGGATCTTTAATAGATAATTTTGGTTTATCACAATTTTCGTTTGAGAAACAATGGGTTATGGTTTAATAACAAACATTAACCGATTGTGAAGCAAGTCTATGTGTGTTTTGGTATATAACTTCAATTATTTGGGGAAAAGTAAACTTTTTGATATGAAGGGAAATAAGATTCGAATATTCAATCTGTTTGGAAATCGAACAGGGTTGAAAGTCTGCATGTACAAAGTGATATATGATATTGTACTTCTGAGGGTGAAATAGATCGTCATTCCAAAACAAGAAAAGATAACTATTAAACTCGATGAATGTGTTGTTTTTAAGAGAAGCCATGAGCAATTTCTTGGAGAGCATCGTTCTTGTGAAGGAAAACCGTAAAACGATGTCAATGTTAATAATCACGGGAGTATTTACTAACTCGTATTTTAAAAAATTTTTACCTTAATTCTTTGCTTAGTTATTTTTGCTGTTGTTAGCTACTACAATTATTATAGTTTTTATACGAACTACGCGTATGTTATGTGTCATGCTTCTTCTACACCAATTGATACCCACTTGTTTGCTACAAGTACTCAATAAAAAAACATGAGTCATTGTCACTTGTTTGCTACAAGTACACAACTATGTACCATTGTCATTGTTACCAAAGTATTAATTTTTAACCAACAAACAAAATTTCATTGTCTTAGCTTATACTTTCGCTGATAGGTATTCATCTATTTATAAGCGTCTTTCGTTCAAAAGCACTAATTTTGATTTTAGTTTACCTTTTTTAAAATATACTAGATCCGTGTCTGCGCTACGCGCAGATTATCCTACATTTTTCTCTAAATAATGTATAAAAATATGGTATTGTTTAATTAATTTTAGCTAATTACAAAATATAAACTTCTAATTAAGGGTGTTTAATCCGGTAAAAAATAGAACTATTTAAAACATAATTAAATCGGAATAGAGAAAATGGTTTGTATTTGGTAATACTGAATATACCGAATATATGTTATTTTTAAGAAACCGCGGTATTGAATATGGTTTGGTATATAAACCGATCAAAACGAATAAACCGATCAATTAAAATATAGTAGTATTATTACATGTAAATTATAAAAATATATTTTATAATATATACATAATTTATTTTATTCATATGATCTTCATTTTATTTTAGTAATTTAATATTTTATGTAAAATTTTATTTTTCATTTTTATGAAACTAAACAAAAGATAAATTTTACTTTTTATTGACAAATATGTGTGTTAATATTTAGTTATTTAATAATATTATGAAATACTAACTTTTTTATTTCAATAGAAAATATTATTATTATAAACTTAATATGTTTATTATTTTTTTTAAATAGTAAATTTTTTAAAAAATAGTCAATTTGAAAACGAAAATATCTTCATGTTATATTAAAACCAATATATAATCATATATATTAAAATTTATAAAATATTATAGAAGATTAATATATTTATGGGGTTTTGGTATAAAACCAAATAAACTAAAAACCAATGGTATATAAACCGAACCAAATCAAATTAAATATATTTTTAATATGGTGGCTATTTTTTATAAACCGAAATACCAAAAAAACCAAAAAAATGAAGTGAAACCAAACCGATATCCAGATTGAACACCCTTACTTCTAATGGTCGTTCGGTCGACTCTGTTTATCTGTTTTTTTAATTTATTTTAATTTTTATTCTTATTTTGCCATCATGTTTATGATTAATAATATAATTTTTTTCTATAGTGAACAAAAAAAATATAATTATTTCTATATTGTGATATTTTTACTCTTGTGTTTTTTTTTCAATTTTTTTTTTGTTTTGTATCTGTTATTATTTAGGGTGTTTTGGTGTATTATTATTTCTACAATGGAATTTGTGAATTTAAGTTCTATTTGAATATATATATTTATGCACTCTGAAACTACAAATTTAACGTTTTTGTTAAATACTTTTCCTATATCTAATTTTGTTGAAGAATAAGAAAAAAAAGATAGCAAAAAATCCATCGATAGTAATAACACCCTTTACAACACAAAACTGGTTTGATTCATTTGACAAATCAAATGCTACTACTAAAACTTTTCCTCTCCGAAAGTAATGAATCGGTGGATCCAGGAACAGTCTTGAGAATGGGACTAATCTTTTTTTTTTACTAAGTAATTGTCACATGCCTAAATCTGCTCTCTGCAGACTGCAAATGTTGACTTTGACTAACTATCCCATTGGTCAGCCCATGGAAAACTTAAGACCATGTTTATCCCTATCACCCCTAATGAGTTTCTTAATAATTTTTTAATTAATAAAAGTAACCTAAGAATTTTAGTTAAGAAACTCCCATTTTGAGTGGTCCAATGGAAGTTTCTTAACTAAGTGTTCTTAAAAAAAAAAAAATTTCTTCAATCCAAATGAGAAGTACTACACACATAAAAATCATCAAAATCATCAATAGATAGGATCTCTAAAACTTGAACCAACAAATCAAACAAAAAGCTAGTCCAAAACTATCTAGTTAACTACTAAAAGGTAATGCAAACAAGGATCAAACAAAGAGCACTCTTCCCAATTACCATGATCCTTCTTAGACTCAGCAAAGCCCGCAACAATCATGCTTTTCCCTTGCTGCAACGTGGTGAAAGTTCCTCCTGAGCAAACTCCAAGGCTTCTCTTGTCGAATAAGTTCAATCACCCTTTGCTGCTGAAGATGAAAGAAGAGCTCTGGATTTCTGTCTAGTATCTGCAAGCACAGTCAGTTTTTGATTCTTGAGTATCTCTCACAGAAAAGACAAGAAGAGAGAAGCATTGATGATGTATACCTCAAAGTTCAAGTCATTAACTTTTTCAATAGCATCCTCGACGTTTCCGTTTTGAACAGCTTTTCTAACAGCCATTCGATCTGTGATGGTGGCAAGATCTATCTCTGCTGTTTCTCCATAAGGCAAAAGAAAGAAACTTTAACATCTAATGCACCACAAAGAAAACTAAATCAAAAGATACGTTTGGTTCCAAATTCCCGTGGCTATCATATTCAATATAATCCACTCAATTCAACTTCTTACCTGTACAAGTGAGAAATACACTCCGATCAGAATTATTCAATTCTCTTTTGCTGATCAAACGGAAATAGAATAGAATTATCCGGAGAATTGAATTGAATTATCCGGGAAAGAGTACCTGGAGAAGAGGAGAATCTGGGCAACGAAACGGAGATTCCTGGGGATCTCGATTTCTTCTAGATTGGCAAAAAAAAGTTGGAGTCTTTGGATTTTTCCGATAGAAAAGAGATGGAGTGTATCTTCAGAGGATATGTTGACGAAGAACCGATTATGAACCCATTCGGTTTTCACCCTGGCTCTGATCTTCCACAAACGGAAACCAATTGGACAAACAATTGTCCAGACGGAGACAAATGTGATCCTCCACAAAAATCATCGTCTCCAAAGACAGAAAAAAACAAGAGAGAAAAAAACAAAGAGAAAAGAGAGAACAAAAAAAAAATATTTGAGGTTTGTCAGCTGACACGTGTGCTCTTTCTTTGCCTAAGGATCGGTCATGAAAATCACAGATTAAGGATCGGTTATAGCTTTTTCTTTTAGTTTTGATTTAATTAATTGATGCAATTTGTTAAAACCCCTCCTTAAGAAACTGCGATAATCATGCTCTAACAATGCGTATGTGAAGCTATTAAGTCTCGAAGTAAAAAACTTAGAATAACAACAAATTTTACGCCCTATGTAGGAAAAATATATTACATCATTTGTTTTAAAAACATCGAGGCAAAAAAGGTGATCGTTAACAAAAATTTGTACGGCCCTAGCTGTCACGTTTAGCCTTTAAGACTTGTTCTTCTTCTCGTGATGTTTCCCCTTTCTTAACACGCATATTGTCACAATTTCCTCCCAGAACCAATACTGATTTGAAGCGAATGATAATATTGGCCTGTATTTAAGAGAAGCACTGGATTTGTGACAATTCTATAGAACAACAATCATAAGAGAATCTTAACCAAACGGTAGCAGGCCACTCCGAAACCATTATCGTTTTGTCAATGTCAATAATCATAAATGATTACTCACATACGCATAGTTTAGTAAACTATCAATGTAATATGAAAAGAGAGGAAGAAACAGGATTCTCAAAGCTATAAGACTATTGATATTACCTAGAATTTTCCGGAGTAACTTCATAACAGAGAAGAGAACGTGAGAGAAGGACATGAATGACAACGGGATTATTGGAGTTGATCGTTTACGCCTTCAGCATCATTATCTTCTTTCCATTATGGAATCCAAAAAACATTCATATTTGCACAGCTCAATATGAACAACTATAGGGATCATAACAATATAAGCAAATCAAAAGAAAGTAATTTAATTAGAATATTAGACATTAGCAGCTGCTATTAGATTATAGAGACACCCTAGACTCTAGCAACTTCAAATTTCTGGTGGGGACTGATCTTTTTACTTCGAGAAAGTTAATCTTTATTGGTCAAGCCATTTGTAATAGACTTCTCAAGATCAGTGTCTCCAAGACATCCATCAACATCATGTCCACTCCACATAACAACAAACATGATGCATCCATGAAAAAGAAAATCAAACCTCAATGAAAGCCAAACTTGAGATCTATTAACCTTATCTATTGTTTTCACAAAACTCTGGTCGAGCTATACCTTTGTATGCAGTACATTATTCACCATTTGACTATCTTGCTTGGAAGATGCTCGATCTGTAAAATCAATTTCATGCAAGTTGCTAGATGTAATCACATATGAAAGCAACTTAGTAAAGTAATCAAAGCAGAAAACATATAAATACAAAATTCTCTCTCAAACCAAAATAGTGTGCAAAAATAAGAGAACTGAAAAGAGAAAAATGTTCCTTACATGTTATCTACGCTTGTCCTTCTTCGCTTGCGCGTCCTGAGAATTGGATTCCTTTCATCTTCATCATGGCCAGTTTGCAACATAGATCATCATCTCATCTACGCATCCTGTATATACAGTTTTGGGGAAGGAAGTAAATTGTACGTACATCATGATAATAAAACGTTTGACTTAAAGAAGATACATGTTACCTTAGATAATTACAAAACTTATTGTCATATCTGAATTAAGTTTGAATGAAGCGAAACTAATTACCTTACAAAACTCCTTGTCAAATCCCATTACTCCATCACTTCAATTCTAATAACGTTTTGACTTATCTATTGTGTTCACAAAACTCCTTGTAAGTTGCCAATGTTTGCACATGGGACTGATGAAGTTATTATTGGGATTAAAGCAGCATATGAACATAAGTACCTTGGGTTTAAGAGAAGGTTGATGTTTGGACCTCGATGGTGAGAAAAAGAGTCACAGTTACAGGCCTGTAGGCGTTAAAAGAGAAGACTGGAGAAAGGAGAAAGTGGAGACACTTTGAAACTCCTGAGTAATCCATTCAATCTCAGCTAATTTTACCATCACCAGAAACCAAAACTCTCCAGACTCCACACTCACGGGTAAAAGCTCACAAATAATTTCAGTCCCAACGTATCCACCGTCTAAAGCCATTGATGAAACTCTGTTCCAATCATCTTTGTGGTATACATAGCCATCATAATCCTCAGAAGCTTGTGATACTCAACAGCCTTTGCCGCTACCAGAAGCTAAAATTCCACTGTGACCACCGTCAATGACAGAATCCTGTGAATCTGAACATACTTTATGACTACCAGAACTCCATCCAACCGAGGAGAGGCACCGCTGAAAAAATAGAGGTCTGAAAGAATACATTGGAAAACAAATAAGTCTGAATACGATATATATAGGGTGCTGAGGTGAGAAAATCACAACAGTTTCATAGGCTTTTGATTGAGGCAGTAACAATGGTGGTTTAAGTGAATTAAAAGTGGTAGGTGAACGATACACAGGATGAGCTGAGGAGATCAAAACATCAAGGGATTCTCTCATAGAGGTGAGGAAGATGAACAGTATATGAGTTGGTTTTCGTGCTGATAAGCTGGGCCATAAAGTAAGCTTAGAGGAGATTAGCTTTTAAGAGCATCATTATCCCAAAACCTCTTTTTGGGTCTCTTAATGTTTTTTTAATACTTTAAGTAGTTAAAGTGAGGTTAAGAGACATAACTAAGAGACCTATACAATTAACGTCTCCAATGCAAGTCTCTTATTTAGGGGTTCTTAAAAAAAATGTTATGAGAAGAAGATATCATATAGAATTTTTATTGTTTTGTGAATAAAATTTGTGATCAAGAGAAGGAGAGAACAAAAACATGTTTTGATCAAAAGTGTTTGGCCGTTATGTATGGAGAGAACAAGAACAAGTTTTGATCAAATGTGTTTAGTGGTTATGTATGGTATAAAGGAGAGAACATGAAGTTGTTTTGATCAAAATGTGTTTGCTCTTGTATGGTGAGAAAGATAGAAAATGAAGTTGTTTTGATCAAAGGTGTTGCTCGTTCTATATGCAGAGAATGAGAGAAAGAAGTTGTTTTATAAAGAACATGAATGAGAATACAAACTTTATAAACAAGCATACAAAAGGAGAACATGAAGGAGAATACAAACTAGACTCGACAACACCAACTACTAGACTACACAAGCCTACAAAAGTCTGTCAAAAGCATGGATTACAAAAGACAAGTCCGTGAACACACATGAGAACATAAAATTACAAAATACTAGACTAGACAACACAAAATTACAAAAGAGTAGTCTACAATGCTTCTTCCTCGGTGACAAGTCTGTGACACGCCGTGATTATTCAAGCGAAGGTCATCAAGAAAATGATCAGGCTTTGAGTCAATTATAGTGTGCTCCTGACAAACAAGAAAACAAAACAATACAACTTAGCATATTCCCAGCCATGGCAACACTTGAAAACAACACAGTGATTCCTTAGTTTTCAGACAAAATTGAACCAAGGGTATTACCTTTACTGACACACGAACAATCCCAGCAAGACCGTAAGAGCGAACAAAAACCAGCTTGACGTTTGCTTCTCTACAGATTCTATCAAGCTTAACCATTGAATCTCCCACTAGCTGCAGACAAAAGGATGAACACACAAATAAAGGATCAATAAGGCAACAATCAATGAAGCACTGGAGAAAGGTCTATAAAAAAATCTGAGAGCATAAAGAAGCTCCAAAGAGACACAAAAGCTATCAACTTTAATACAAACTATCAATTGGGGAAAGACTCTACCCTGGTGAAGTACCTTAATAAATCAAAAAAGCACCCAACTTTACAACTACCAACATAATCATATTACCTGAGTGGCTATAACAAGAGTGAACTGAGAGAAGAAAGAAGGGCTTGTCATAATCAGCGTATCAGGACTCTCCTCAATAAACTTAGCTTTAACAGAATCATATCCTGCCATGTTCTCACGATTGATTACTTCTACTCCCAATACGACGAGCTATGGAGTTTATACAGAGAGAGAAGTAAATCTGGATACCTTAAAAACAAATCAGTATGAAGAACAAGACACATAAAAAACAAAATTATCTACAACCAGAAACAGAGATCAAACCGATAGAGACGACGATACCACCGAGAGAGACGCAGGCTGATTCCGTCGACGAGAGATTCCGTTGAGGAGAGAGCACCGGCGAGGAGATATCACCAGAGAGAGACGGTGTCGACGAGGAGTCAAGAGAGAATGAGAGAAGATGATCCGGCAAAGAGAGAGAGAAAGATGCGTGAATGTGTGACCCGTGTCACATAAAACCCGTCTCTTCTGCCTCCTAATTAAGAGACGTCTCTGGTATAATTATCAATTTTTTTTTTTTTTTTAAACCTAAATACCCTAGAGACGTGACTTAAGACACCGCGTTAAAGGTGCTCTAATTAGCAAAGGCCCAAGTATTTTATGAAACTCAAACACGTCTATGAAATCCCGGGGAAGTTATTCATGACATGGCAAGGAGTGTGAGCTGTCAACATCTGAGTGGATGATTTTTTATGAGGACGTGGCATGCTTCTCCTTTGAGCATATCTTTCTTTTAGTATATGATGATGATGATGATGATGATGATGATAGATTATGATTTTGAAATTCTTAATTAAAGCATCGTACATAGTGTAATTTAGATAATCAATAAGAAGTTTGGCGTATAAACATTTATTTTTCAGTTACAAAAAAAAAATAAACATTTATTTTTAGTTAGAATATTATTTTCGCGCTTATGAACACTATTTTGCTGGATTCCGTAATTTCCGTGTACGTCCATGTAAAGTCTAAAGACAACTAAAAACGTTTCATGTGGCTCCAACGGCTGTGATTAATTTGCAGCTGTTTTTTTTAATCAAATTACGTTGGGGCCAACCTTGCCAAAAACGGTCGTTTAAAGTCTGACGCCTGTTAAACAAATCTTAAGGACATGATTGGTTTTCCCGCTACCACCCGCAAACGCAGCTTTTGCGGTTGGTAGCGGCTCACAGCGTTTTGAAACAATCACACAAATCGCTACAAATCGCTTCAAACCGCTCCGAACCTCTTAAAATCAAAAGCTGGTTCCAGCTAGCGTTTGCGGTTGCGGGCGGTTGCGGTAGGATTCTTTTTTTTTTCTTTTTTTTTAAAACCATGTAAATACAAAAATAAAAATATTCAATAAAAATTTTAAATTGAAATTATAAAAATACTAAAATATATCTATTATATTTTAATTAATATTATAAAATTTTAAAATAAAAATATTTTCTATAATTTTAAAAAATTTAAAACTATAACTTTCTAACTATAATTTTCATATTTATTATAATATTATAAGTTAAACTAGTGATGTCAGGCGGCTCAGGCCTCTGCCACGTGGATGATGTAACAAGGTAGAATATTATACTGGTACTATCTTAAGATTGATGTTTAGATTTTAGATTTTATATTTGCAAGATTAATGTTTTAGACTTTAATGAATGTACATTGTTTAAAACCTAAAACATATATTAAGGGGGTGATTGGTTAGACTGTACTGTAAAAAATTTACTGTAAAATTTGTACTGTAAGTGTATTGGCTGTAGCTGTACATTTTACAAATGTATATTTTTTTGCAGAGATTTTTGCTGTAGTTATGATAATTGTAGCTCTAAATTATTGGCTATACTTTTGTAAAATAAAACATGATTGGATAAAATGTGTTGTAGCTGTAAAATTTTTTTTTCTGTTAATTTAAAAATACAACAATTTATAAAATCTATCCAAAATAAAGAAAACCATCTAAAATAAAAAAAAAATAGTCAAAGGAAAACCATTATTGTTCTTCTTTCTCACGTGATTTGGAAAACGTATTTGAAAATTTAGTTTTCTAGACTTAATGCTTTGAAGAAGAAAAGCGTATTTATAAAACAAGTGTTACGTTAGGGTTTTCCTTGCTTAAGTTATCTATTGATTTTTCCTTTTTGTTTTTAGTTGATAATTTCTGTTTTTAAGTTTATCTAACTTTAAATTATTATTAGTTTATGATCAAGGATTATCATGATTCGAATATATACACGTACCTCGTATGTCGATGGAAAAATATAACGTGATTTTTTTTCAGTTATGAGTTTATCTTTTCTACAGCCCAAATAATAAGGATGTAGGATTTTTGTCTAAAACAAATAGAAAAGTTAAAGTTTTATTTTTATTTTTGCTGTATCTTGAAAAAATAAAGCTACAACTTGATTGGCAAAAATTTATAAAATTTTGCTGTAGATTTTAACTTAGAAAATAAAGCTAAAGCATGATTGGTTAGGATTAGTGCTTTAGGAAAAATTAAAGCTAAAGTACTAAGTTAAAGCCCAACCAATCATCACCTAAATTCTTAAAATATGAATAGTAAAGCTTTATTGGAAAAAAAAATCAAAATAAAAAAAAATAACGATAAAATATTCTTAAATTTTTTTTAATTAATATTTGTGAAGATTTTTAAAAATAGAAAAGATTAATACGGAGAATAGTTTTTTGATGAATGTACGATTAATCAAATTTTAATATTGTTAACTGTATGATTAGAAAAATTAAAAAACTTACGATTAGTCGATTTTAAAATTCCTTTCGAATAAATCACAAATAAAAATAATAGCATATACAAGTTAATATGAAAAATCTTTATAAACCTGCTAATTGTCTTACATTATTTTGCGAGTTGTATTTACCACTATTTAAAAAGTCTTATAATGAAGGTGCAATTCAAAATATATTTTTAAAAATCTTATAAAAGCTAGTAATTGGATGGAACACTTCAACTATTTAATTATTCAACATCAGTTTCACGTATTTAACAAATAATAAATATTATCTATGAAAATGATAATAATATGTCAACTAAGTTTATTATATATTAGGGAAAATATTAGGTAACTATGTGTGGTCACTTTGTCATGACAAGTGACCACAAAACGTTACTATCGTTTTAGTAGTTAGTACGGAAATGGATCGCGGTATTTTACAGTTTGTACTGTGTGGTGATCACTCCTTTTGTTAGTTTACGTTAGTGTGGATAGTTTGTGATCTCCGAGAAGCCTCAGTTGGGTTTGGGCTAGATTTACATATATAATGTAGAGACCTCACAGGCTTGTAACATATAGCACATATAGCCCATTGGGGATAAATGAGACTTAAGATTATTCAAGAAAAATAAATTTGTGAGATGCCCAATTTGGTAGCTGAGTTTGTGAGTCACTTGTCGTAACAATTTCACGCGCAAACAACCCATCCACCAAAATAAAACGGACAAAACATTCAATGCTCATCTCATTATCAGAACACACAGACATTTCGAATTCTGGCAGCTATTTCTTTGGTCCTAGCGTGTTGAGCCTTAGCATTGCAACACGGTATTCCAGACATAATAGCACAAAATCAAATTAGAGATATATTGTACCCGAACAATATGATCACTTCATTATCGCCTATACCATACAACACTATATTTCTTTGGTCCTACAATTAGACAACCCCAGCACATCTGCTGGACAAAAGCCGTCTTTGTCTTTCGACCTGGGTCATACTCTTTGTCTTTCTGTTGTACACTTGTATTCCACAGAAAAGATTGTATAGATCTATGGGAAGCACACTATCCGCGGGTCGTGAACAAGGGTCATGTTGGGCGTATGTTTCAAGCCGTTTAATCGAGAGCCATTTGAATGCGAGAACCAACAATTGTCAACATCATAGCCGTGAGTTCACTGTAGGGGGTTTACATTCGACAACAGCAGAAACGATCACTATCTTTAATAATGTTTCCACAATTAAAAAAACAACAAAGACAGAGAGGCTAATAAGAGATCGCTGAGTTATAGTTGACTAAAATAAGTTTGTAGCTTTGACCAGCCCATCTTCATTCCATTTCCACCGACTGCCAACTCACCGGTCTATCTTCTTCACATTTCCATCATATTATACTGAGTTCAACTGTATTATCATTTCATGTTGTTGCCAAAACGCTCGTAGCTTGGTGGTAAAGGAGGTACAGCTGTACTGCCCGCCACCCGGGTTCGAGTCTTGGCCACAACAGATTTAACATCCCTTCCGTTGGGGCGCTGGACCCCTTTCAGGGGATAGTTGGGAATGTGTCTGCTCAGATACCAGAGTTATCAAAAAAAAAAAAAAAAAAAAAAATGTTGTTGCCAAAAAAAAAAAATCATTTCACGCTTTTTGTTTTGTTCCACTCGTAATAGTAATACGGTCTAAACTTCATAAATGGCTCAACAATTTTGTAGGAGTATTATTGTTGTTGCAATGTCACAATTTAAATTTAAACTTGATAAAAATATATCATTTTTTTCCTAATTGTTTATTTATGTCAAACATTACACATAAAAAATAAATTAGTATGGTTTTGATTTGTGAGATTCTTCAAGTTATCAAAATATCAGTTTTATTATTGAGAGTTTATATATATATATTTTTTAAATAACAATTTTGTATGTAGGATTGTAATTAAGCGAGGTTAACAAAAATCAAATTTGAAATATAGAAAAAGTTGCATGAGATGCTTGAAGACATGGCAAATATATGCATGAAGATAATATGAAGGGGTTACCGATTATTTTTCTCTTTTCTTTTGCCAACGGTTAGCTCAGCTGTTACCTAAGAAAAATAACTTCTTTTTATCAAACAAAAAATAACATTTATTTTATAATTTTCACTGTCATTCGCGCCCAATTGTTATTCGCTGGCTTCGAATGGTGACCATTGTCCCGCCCCGTCTTTCAGTTAACAGTAACAAAAATCTTTACATATACTATATATCTATACATTTTTATAACTGTTAAAACCGCACCGCAGTTGAACCGCTTGTCCCCCGCACTGCTCAAACCGCAGTCACCATTCGGAGCCAATTGTACTTAACTTTTCCCTTCATTTTCATGTATCGTCATTTTCGTGAATTATTTGATTGGAATAATTTTTTAAAATGACAATAATTTACTATCATGCAAAGATTCATTCACGTTTAAAACTAAAGTAACTATAATCTTAACAGCTTGGTATAGTGAAATACGCAGCTAAAACCTGATGTACATGAGCATTTAAATTGGCTGCTGCGATTGAAGAATACGTATATTAACATATGAAATTATTGAGCCTCAGGATAATATCCACAATATAATCCATACCGCCAAAAGTATGTATGTCCCATGCATAATTGAACAAAAAGAAAAGTTTATTAATATTTTGTTGTTGTCTTCTGCAAATGCTAGTACTGCTAGTCTGCTATCATTATCATCATTGATATTCCAGAAAAAATAAATAAAATAAATATAAAGAAAAAACAAACAAACACAATAAGTAAAGCTACACTATTAGGTAATAATTAAAGACATTTTAAGGCTAAAACTTAGTTATAAAATACACGAACATTAAAAGGCCAAGACCAAGGAAACATAAATGCTTTTTACTTTCATCAATGTCAAAAAAGAAGTTTTCGCACCAAATGGTCAAACTTGGATCTTTGACAATTTTGTTCCAGTGCATCATGCTTTTACCTTTTTATTTATTTACGTATATTATCTTACCTAATTTTTTTAACCTAAATTACCTTACATGTTTTGTTTATTTCGAAGCTATATTTGTACCTATAGATGTTTTAAATGATCTTGATGTGAATGAGTCAATTAATATGATGGCTCAGGTGATGCAGTTAGGCGTAGGTCTTCATAAGGCAGATAGTATTGTCGGTTGTCGAATCGTCTATGTAATTTTTCCTATATCATAATTGTAAGATCGTAATAAATCAGCGTTAAAAAAAGGAGATGTTTTAAATGTGAAATATATTTATGTAATTATAGAGAAATTGCCACAAATACCACATTCATAGTACCACTTTTTCTGTTTACACTAACCACTTTTACCTTCACTTTTAATGAAGGGTAAAATACAATTATACCCTTAAAGTTAACTAATCTAGACTTAGGGTTTAGAGTTGAGGTGGGGTATGTTTTTGGAATGTGAAATTTATGATTCTAATAAATATATAAATACTTAAAAAATATATGAAAAATTTAAAAAATAGTTTCAAAAATAATTTTCGTTTTTCAAAAAAAATTTGAAAAAAAAATAAAAAAAAATTCGAAAAAAATATTCAAAAAAAAAAGTTTTATAAAAAAATTCGAATTTGAAAAAGTATATTTCGAAAAATAATTTTTTTTTTTTTTATATTTTATTTAAATAATAATTTATTATATATATAAATAACAAGGACATAAGAGTCTTTTGTCACTTAATGATTAATGTATTTTTGAAAATGTCTCATTAATGATGGTAAAAATGAAAAGTGGTAGCATGAAAATGGTAAACATGTAATTTCCCATGTAATATCTCGATTACAAAAATATTAATCGTGTGAAATTATACTATAACTTATGTGTAAGACGCAAGATTTTGTTATTAATTATCTTTTACTTGATTATTAATTATCTTTAATTCATACTGATTATCAATCAAACATTTGGATAATTATAAATTGTATAATAATTAGTGAGTGATAATTTTAGATTCACTTTAGTAATCACTCTTATAAATTATAATTATGAAAATTGAGACAATGAATACCAATTTAGACCCTAAACCAACGATTTAGGAAGATGAGAGCATCAAAGATCCAAATATGACCGACAACAAACATTAATTGATACCCTTCGATTACGAAATAAGAGCCCTTGCGTCGAGGGTGTTTATGTAACTTCCTTTAATAAACGAAGATTAATTAAAAGAAAATACGAAAGAAGATGGCGAAGAAAACGGAAAGTAGAGAGAGAGAGAAATAAAAGAGAGAAGTAAGAGCTGGATTCACATGGACTTGTTCTCTCTCTCTCTCTCCTTCCTTTATTCTCATCTTGCGACTTCTCTCTCTCTCTCTCTCTCCACCAACAAAACTGATTGAAACCAATTTTGTTCTCTCTCACTCTTCTTTCTCTTCCCTTCTCTGCCTCTAACGCCATGGCTGACGATAAGGTAAAAGCTAATTGTACTTTGTGGGAAGATCCTTGTCTGTTTTCCACATTTTACCCTTCAGCTTATTGTCGGAGAGAGAGTCTTGTTCTGCTAGATTTTTTTTTTTTATAAATCAAGATAAGAACTCAATAGCTAGTGTTGTTGAAGTTGAAGGGGGTTTCAAAGTTTTGGGTTTGTAAAAAGTTTCTTTCTTTTTTTGAGTTAACATGATAGATCTCTGAGGTTGCTTATGGGTCTTGAGTTCTGAGTTAGACGACTATTCTTAAAAGAGGATTTGTAAATTAAGCATCTTTAGGGTTTAGGGATCTGTACTCTACTTGCTAGATCTAGAACTGGGCATAGAGATTCGTTCTTGTTATGTTTTGTTTTTATTACATCCGTTTCTGTTTCTGTTTTACCTTTCTTCTCGCGTGACTACTCGTAGTAACGGCAACTTCTTTTTGACCAACAAAAGATTCCTTCTTTCTTTGACCCTTTTGAATTAAGCTTTTAGTTTTAGGTTTTTGCTGACCTTTAACGCTTTGTCTATTACAGGAGGTGCCGGGTGCTGTAGTTAACGGACACGATCAAGTCACTGGCCACATAATCTCCACAACTATCGGAGGCAAAAACGGAGAACCAAAACAGACGATAAGTTACATGGCGGAGCGTGTCGTCGGAACAGGCTCCTTCGGGATAGTTTTCCAGGCGAAGTGTCTCGAGACCGGAGAAACCGTGGCGATAAAGAAGGTTCTGCAAGACAGGAGGTACAAGAACCGAGAGCTTCAGCTGATGCGTGTTATGGACCATCCTAATGTGGTTTGTTTGAAGCATTGCTTCTTCTCCACCACTAGTAAAGACGAGCTGTTCCTCAACTTGGTTATGGAGTATGTACCCGAGAGCTTGTACCGTGTTCTGAAACATTACAGCACTGCTAACCAGAGAATGCCTCTTGTCTATGTTAAACTCTACATGTACCAGGTAACAACAACACATCTGAAGTGATTTATTTTGAAGAAATGTTTGGTCTGATGAACTTTTTGTGTTGTGTCAGATCTTCAGGGGACTTGCGTACATGCACAATGTTGCTGGAGTTTGTCACAGAGATCTAAAGCCTCAAAATCTTCTGGTATGCGTTAACCTTTCAAGATTCATCAACTCTTTGTGTTGTTTCTTTCTTTGCTAATCTGTCTCCCTTTCTCTACAGGTTGATCCTCTGACTCATCAAGTCAAGATCTGTGACTTTGGCAGTGCCAAACAGCTTGTAAGACTTTAGAACATTATAAATTCTTTTGACTTGTAGCTTTTACTGATGAAGTTTTATATTTTGCATCAGGTTAAAGGTGAAGCCAACATCTCTTACATATGTTCAAGATTCTACCGTGCACCAGAGCTCATATTTGGTGCCACTGAGTACACAACTTCCATTGATATCTGGTCTGCTGGTTGTGTTCTTGCTGAGCTTCTCCTTGGTCAGGTAAACCAATTTTTTACTAATCACAGTCATTACTTTCGCGTTAGAAGTCATTGTAATAATATTATGTTCTTATGAACGCAGCCATTATTCCCTGGAGAAAATGCTGTGGATCAGCTCGTTGAAATCATCAAAGTAAGAATCCTTAACACTAAATCTGCAAAATTACATTCATTGGCTACAACAGATCCTGATTGATTTAAGTTGTTGAAAAACAGGTTCTTGGTACACCAACTCGAGAAGAGATCCGTTGTATGAATCCACATTACACGGACTTTAGGTTCCCACAGATAAAGGCACACCCTTGGCACAAGATTTTCCATAAAAGGATGCCTCCAGAAGCGATTGATTTCGCATCAAGGCTGCTTCAGTACTCTCCAAGTCTTAGATGCACAGCTGTGAGTGTTGCTCTTGAGATTTCTCTCTCTCTAAGGGTCTTAACTGAAAATGCTAATAAATAGTGTTTTTTTGTTTTGTTTCTGGTGTGACTTCAGCTTGAAGCTTGTGCACATCCGTTCTTTGATGAACTGAGAGAACCAAATGCTCGTTTACCAAACGGACGGCCTTTCCCGCCAATCTTCAACTTCAAACAAGAGGTAGCTGGAGCATCACCAGAGCTGGTCAACAAGTTGATTCCGGACCATATCAAGAGACAGTTGGGTCTAAGTTTCTTGAATCAGTCTGGAACTTAAAACGATCAGAAGATGAGGGACTTTATATGTATAATGTACCATTACTCAGAGGCAGAAGAAGGTAGTTGAACGCAATGTGGAGGATAACAAATCAGAAGTTTTGTCTCCTCAAACTCAGTTCCAGGAATGTTTCCTTTGGGAGACAAGTTTGATGGTCAAAGACAGCTTCTACAAACCTGACTTCCCCAAATCTGCAAGAATAGCTATTCAGATGTATCTTTTTCTTTTTCTTTTTCCTTTTTAAGTTTTGTGAGAAAACAAAATCTTCCCTTGTACTTCATTCTTTCTGCATCTGTATATGAGTTTAGTAGTTAGAGTTTCTTTATATAGTAAAGTTTGAGCAGAAGTTGAAGGAATCTTTAGTCAAAGAGATCCAAAGTCTACCAAAAGAGGAAGGCTTGAGTTCTTCTGCAGTTTAAGGGGTTTCTGTTCTTTTTTGGTTCTTTTCTCCTTTGGAATGTTTTGTCTTCTAATGAAATGGTTTGTTTCACTTAACCTTCTTACAAAGGCAAATCTCAAGACTATCTTATCCTTTTTGGGAATTAAGAGAATAACTCACTCTTTGAGACGGGAAGCAGGATAGATAAAGTCCCGAACTAGAAATCCTACTTGCGGATTCCAAGAATGGGGATACACAAGCCTAAAAGACGATCGTTGATAGAGAGAGATCGACTTAGAAGAATGTGTTCGTGTGCTAAACTCTGTTATGAGCTTTGGCAAAGTAACGTGAGAGATAAATAATAGATTTGGAAAATAGGTTTATTGATTGTCTATTGAAACTTGCCGTGAGGCTACATATATATAGCAAAATCAAAGGAGAAGATTAACCTAGCTAGGAAAAGGAAAATAGATAAAGCCAAGTGAAATAAAGAAAAACCAAATAAAGAGATCTGATAGACTTTGTGACATATCCTGTCACAATACTCCCTCCTTCAAATCATACTTGTCCTCAAGTATGGAGATCTGGAAATGCGGGAACTCGGCAATGAAATTTTGATAAATCTGCGCAGGTTCTTTTCTAGTTCCTACTTCATTGAGGTAATGAGGCAGTGTTAGAGTTGAGTATGGCAGGTTAGGACAGAACTTCAGTTTCTGCAGTGATCGGTCAGTAGCTGGTGAAGAACTTTTGCCAAGAAGATAAGGCATGTGACCCGGTGGTGGCTGTTGAGGTGGGATGGTTTTGTCGATCTCCCGTAAGTGAAGCATAGCAATTTGCGGTTCTTGAAAGATTTGCTTGTTTAAACTGCCTCTGGTGATGATTTTGGAGCTGTTCGGTGTTGTTCCCCTGAGGACATGTTTCAGACCTTGAAATTTAAACTCCATTTGTAGGTGCAGAAAATCCCATAAGATAGGTCCCAAAGTGGAGAGCCATTCCACGCCCAGTACTAGATCACCACAGCCCAAAGGTAGTGTTCTTATTTCCGTTTTGAATTTGTAACCCTGCATCTTCCACGCGAAATTACTGCACTTGTATTGAGTAATCAAGTCGCCACCTGCTGCAACAACTGACGCTGGTTTGATTGGCTTCAGATAGCAACCCAATCCTTTAGCAATTTGTAGATCGAGAAAGTTATGTGTGCTGCCGGGGTCGATTAATATTTTCAGTTTCCTCTTTCCGTAAAGACCCAGTAGACGCATACAGTTAAACGTCGAAGACCCATTTAAGGCGTGTATAGAGATAGACGGGACCTTGACATCTTGATCATTGATGGTTGTTTCTCTTAGTTGTTCTTTCAGCGCGATTTCTTCATCAAACTCTGTCGGATCAGCTTCCAAGAATAAGAACTCAGAACGCCGATGCTTAAGTTGATGACCTGGTGTAAACGGTTCCTCACAAAACATGCATAAACCCTTACGTTTACGCTCCTGCATCTCTTCTAAAGATACCCGTTTCTGAGGTGTGTTGGAGAGGAGGGGTTTATTGTTTTGATTTCCAGCAATGTTAGTCGTGGATGGTGTTGAGATGCTGAATTGGTTCTTGTTGGGTTGTGAGAAATTTGATCTTTGAGATGAGTTGAAGGTAGGAGAAGGTGTTCTCACCGGAGTGTGTTGAAGAGATAGTTCATGGAGCTTTGCGATCCTTGCTGCGGCTGGGACTGTCGTTACGTTGAACTGACGGACATGGAGGGCAAGGTGTTGATTCATGTTCGTGAGGAAGATACTCAAGGCATGATCTGGAGCGAGAGTAAGTCTTGTCATAGCAGAATCAAACTTCTCGAGATACACATCGATGGAGTCGCTCCCTTGTTTCAGGCTGACTAGCTCGGATAATGGGTCGTCATAAAGCTCACTGAAGCGTTCAGATATTGCAGCAACATATTCTGGCCATAGAGGGAACATATTGTAGCGGTTGGCGATGTAGGCGTGGTGCCATTGTAAAGCCTTGCCGGTCATATGAAGAGAGGCGAGACGAACCTTTAGTTCTGGTGGGGTACTATCAATTGAGAAGAATTGCTCGCAACGATAAATCCATTCTCGGAGTTCTGAACCATCAAACATAGGAAATCCTATCTTCGTAAGTCGTGATGATAAGCTATTAGGACGGCTCTGGTTTTGGTTCTGTGTATGGTCGAGGGTGTGGTGATCTGTTTTTGATGCACTCTGGTCTGGGGAAAAGCGATCGGGTGGGACGGGTCGACGGTCTGTCTCTGCAGCTGTAAGATCAGAAGATGTTTCTCCTTGCTTTCCCTCACGTTGGTTAAAGGATGGAGAGTTAGCAAAGTACTTTTCTATTATATCTCTGAGCGCTGAGATTTCACCACCTAGATCCTTACGAATCTCCTCACTTTGTTGAGTTTGTGAGGCACGTAAGTCTTCAATTTGTTTGTTCATGTCGTTCAAAGCGCTTGTTTGTCGAGTGTCCATAACTTAGGTCGTAGAATGGTTGGCTCTGATACCACTGAGACGGGAAGCAGGATAGATAAAGTCCCGAACTAGAAATCCTACTTGCGGATTCCAAGAATGGGGATACACAAGCCTAAAAGACGATCGTTGATAGAGAGAGATCGACTTAGAAGAATGTGTTCGTGTGCTAAACTCTGTTATGAGCTTTGGCAAAGTAACGTGAGAGATAAATAATAGATTTGGAAAATAGGTTTATTGATTGTCTATTGAAACTTGCCGTGAGGCTACATATATATAGCAAAATCAAAGGAGAAGATTAACCTAGCTAGGAAAAGGAAAATAGATAAAGCCAAGTGAAATAAAGAAAAACCAAATAAAGAGATCTGATAGACTTTGTGACATATCCTGTCACACTCTTCCGTTTTTTGTGTGGGCTCTTACACTTTTAGCAAAGAAGTTGACACAAACATGTTAGGAACAAAGAACAAGGTCTAAAGTACAAAACTCCAGTGAACTTCTAATGTACTAACAAACTCAATTTGTGTCTTCAAAGTTGGCCATTCCACAGAATTTTCAATAATTTCGATTAGGTTAATACAATCCGTCTCAAATCCAAAATTTTGGATATCCTTTCTCCGAAGAAAAGTTATTGCCCAAATGTACTCTTCAGTTATGGTGTGTTTATTGTATCACAAAAGTTAACCAGGAAAGCTGAAAAACAAGGAAACATTCTTAACTGAATGAACACAAATCCGTTGTAGTCTAGCTGGTCAGGATACTCGGCTCTCACCCGAGAGACCCGGGTTCGAGTCCCGGCAACGGAGCTTTTTTTGAAATATTTTTGAGCTAAGACCAAATTGAGAGTAGGGGTACTTTCGTCATAATGACAACTAATAAAAGCTAATTCAGTTACAGCAGTCAGCGACGCTACTCGTCGGGTAGCGTCGGCCAAAAATGATGCCATGAAGTGGTTCCAAGTTAAGTATGAAGGTGTTATCCTCAACAAGTCTCAGAACATCACTGGTTGATAAGTTTTTACCATTTTGTTTTGTGGTGCTAGTCCTGTTTCAAGTTTTTACATTTCTTGTTGTAGAATCGTTAATGTTGAGATATGAACAATTATTGGAGTTTATCTCATGTCATGCTTTCCTTGGTTCCTTTTGTATTTGAGATCATCAATTACCAAAACCTATCCAGAACAATGCTGCATCATTACCAAAAGCTATAAAATTCAAGTCACAGATCAAACAAGTGTTGGCAGCCACTAAGAAGTGAAAAGGCTTAGAAAGAGGATAGGGAAACGCGGACCGAGGAAGAATCCGATATGTAGCTGGATAGAGATAAAATAGTAGAGTCAACATCTTTGTAGCTGGAGATAGTTCACATCCAGAAAGAGAACACACTGAAGCTCTTTCGAGGAGGGTAAGAGCGAGATCGATGGGGAAGGGAGGGAAAAGGCAGAAGATTTGTGTGGTCATAGTGAGAAAATGGCGTTGGGGATAGTTAGCTCTGGACACGAAGAGATCATAAGAGTTGCTAAAACTCTAAGAGTGTGTGCCAAGTTCATGTCTAAGCTAACCAGAGGAGATATTGTTCTAAGAGATTCAAACCGGTTTCATCATTTTAAAGATGGACATTGTTCTTTGCAAAAGTTTCTGGTGACCATTGAAATGTTTCATGTACTAAAATGTTAGTACCAGCCTGGTTTACGGTTGGTACGGTCCTTGATGAAATCTTTGACAATCGAAGCAATAGAAGAACATGAACAGGCTGGATCTCTATGTCTTCCATAGTTCCATGATAGTAACATTGCTTCAACGGAAAGCATAACCACGTTATTTAATTTACTCAATTTTATATTTAGTCAATGTTTTTAAAAAAAATATCATTTTCAATCATTAATAATCTGGTGAAGATATGAACTAATGACAAGTTCAAATCTAGTTTTGTCAACTAAACCATGTTCAAGTGTTCAACCCCCGCATGTGCAGTATTTACATAAACAGAAGTACACAACTAATGATGACAAATGTTTGTTGAAGAAAATAATTGATAAGAATAATTCAATAATTATTACAAAATAATCCTTTTGAAAACATACACTCAAAATTACAACAAACTAATTTTTTTTTAAAAAAAAACAATAGCTACTAATTAATTATACCCACTCAAATGTAAAAAAAAAAAAAAATCAAAAGTAAAATAGCAAATAAAGAATAGACTAAACCGGGATTAATGCGGAGAACCGGTTCGGTTATTCTCCAAAGAATCACTATCATCGTCTTCTTACAGCTTTCCTGTCGGAATCAACCACACCATTTGGCGCAAAGGATCAAGAAAATGATCAAGAACACAAGCGAAGCAAGTCCAATGGAAACACCAAGCACAACCTTATTAGGACCACGACTCTCTTCCTTCTTCTTCACACTAGTCTCATCTTCACTACCGTAATCATAATCAGAACTCGAATCCTCCTTCTGCGGCGGCGGAGACAAAGGCAACCCGTGTTTATCACACTGAGCAATCCCTAACTTCATCTTCGAAGACAGCACAGTGCGGTTGTAACAGAGATCACTGTTCCCTCCCACTTTAAACACCTCAAGCTTCTTCAAGAAGCTCGCATTGAACGGAAGAACTCCACGGAAGTTATTGTTAGCGAGATTCAAGTGCTTGAGGCTCTTCATCTTGGTGATGAACCTCGGAACGGTGCCGTTTAGCTGGTTTCCGCTCAGATCTAAGTGGGTGAGGTCTGGAAGGGAGGAGATCGAGTCAGGGATTGGTCCGGAGAGCTTGTTTGAGGATAAAGACATGTTCTTTAAGGAGATTAGGTCGCCGATGCTGTCGGGGATCTCGCCGGAGATGGAGTTTGAGGACAAGTTTAGAGATTTGAGGTTGGAGAGTTGAGTGATCGAAGTGGGGATTGAGCCTTTGATGAGGTTGTCTGATAAGTCGATGAATGTGAGATTCGAGTGGAGGGACTTAGGGATGTTGCCGGAGAGATTGGCGTGTGAGACGGTGAGGGAGACGATCTTGTCCATGTTTCCGAGGATGACGAAGAGACCGGAGGTGGAGACGGGGACGGAGGAGACGGTGAGGTCGGTGAGGTTGACGAGGCGAGCTAGGTAGACTCCGGAGAGGCCTTTGCGGCGGCGGAGGAAGGAGGAGGTGGCGGTGAAGGAGCGGAGGGAGGTGGGGAGGCGAGGAGGAGGGGAGAGGGAAGGGCAGTTGAGGAAAGAGAGGGAGGCGAGGGAGGGGGAGAGGGCTCTGAGGGCTGCGGAGGAGATGGAGAGGTCGGAGGAGCAGTTTGTGAAGGAGAGGGATGTGACGAGGCGGAATGGGGAGCCGGCGTCGCAGGTGACGACGGTGGAGGGGGGTTTGGAGGTGGGACGGTGGTCGCAGGGGTTTTTGGCGGTGGGGATGTTGAGGGATTCGAGGGCTTTGAGGTGTTTTGGGTCTAATGGGGAAGAGGAGGTGCGAGGAGAGGTTCGAGGAATGGGAGAGATGGTTGGAGAAGGAGTCGGGGAGAGGGAAGGAGCGGCGAAGGTAGTGGATGAGAGGAGGAGGAGGAGGAGTAACGGTAATGACGGTGACAGAGGTTTCATGTTGAAGAGAGAGGAAGTGTGTCTGAAGAAAGAGGAAGATTGGGTTTTTCAAAGATGGGTCATGTGACAGTTGGGAACTCTTTATATTTTAGTCTTCTATTGTGGTTTAATTACGATTTTGACCTTTATTTATTCTTCTTTTTTCTTTCATGAATTTTCTTCACATCCATTGAATTTTTGTTGCGTTAGTGTAGAACTATGGTTGTAGATAGTGATGTTTTTTTGTTTGGGTGTTGTGTCGTACTATGTTTACCATTTGGGACATTTTGACGAATGTAAACATACGGATAATCTGAAAAATTAACAAAAGATTGTTTGCGGTACATCAAAAGAATATTAAAAGAGAAAGAAGAGTGTGGAAGGAATGACTACATTGTAAAACAATCGAGGTTAATCAACACAAGTTAAATGTTTACAGTTCTCAAAATGTGAAAAATTGTTAATCTATGATAGTTAATAAACTTGTACAAATCATTAGTGAATCTGCACTAACCATAGTTTTCTGCTTGCTTTACATTTTCTCTGATTCATTGTAACCATTCAAACACTGACAAAAGTAAAGAATATAAGGTTCTATGTGCATTACCACCAAATGTGAATTCACCGGATGATTTATGCTCTGGATCGGAGGGATCGTGTAAGTTAAGTCTCTTGATTTTACTTTTGTAAAAGAAAGTTCATCGATATTAGCATCACTCCAGGCCTTATGCATTGAGTGGGGACAAGAAGAATATCATAGGAATCTTCTTCTTCTTCTTTTTGTAAACCCCATACAAGAATAACTAAAGCTCTTCTAAAAGTTTTGGTACAGAACTCAAATTTATGAAAAATACATGAATATCCTATATTTTTTGCATATACATGCAGATTAATCAGAAAGCTGAAAACAACATTTTTTCTCAAAGTTAATGCATAATTTAAGAGGTTAGGTAGCAACGAACTTTTTAAAACAATACATACTAGGAGTATTATTTTTTATATAAAAGGAACGAATAAATTGAAGAAATTTTTTTTAGTATATAAATTAGAGACTCAAGGAAATCTTTTTTAAGTTTTTGTCACAAAAATAGCTTTTAATGAAGAAAATGACCAAAATAAGTTTTATTAAAGAGTAAAAATAGATTTTTATCCTAGGGTTTAAAGTTAAGGAGTGGAGTTTTGGGAATAAAGTTTCAAATTTTTAAAAATAAAAAATACAAATTAAAAATTTCAAAATAAAAAAGGGCTATTTTGGTTATTTTCTTTTTTTTAGGGTTATTTTGTGACAAAAAACTTTAAAATGCTATTTGAAAGAATTATCCTATAAATTAAAATATATATTATTATTTTCTAAATTAAAAAATATTAATATGGCCAGTTTCCTTAAAAAAAACCCAATTTATGTTTTGTTTTCTAAAGCTACGAATTAAAATCTTGAACTTCCAAAAGTACTACTAAATTATGGTTTTGGAAGAATTCATTATTTTTTATATTTTTCAAAAAAATCCGACAAACAACCAATTCATGCATAAACTATGCCAAAAGTAAAAATAAATAAATAATAAAGATGAAAGTGAGATAAATAAAACTTTAGATACTAAACATAAAAATAATATCATTATACTCTTATTATTTTCATATTAATCAGTTGAGTATTGAAAATAATATTGTTAAATAATTCCGTTTTTATATATGAAGAACACAACAAACGATTGAACATGTGTTTTTATAAGACTGGTTGCCACAAGAGTCATACCTAATCTTTCAATGTGAATATAACTATCAATTAATCTTATTCACTGGAGTTTAAAGTATGACACCATTCGTAATTAGGCAAATGGGAGTAAAAAGTTTCTTAGTAAAAATCTGATTCAGAGAAACAACGGATTTATCACACTATTTACAGAGCTATTTACCAGTTACCATTAGGCCACCACTTGTTTCAACCAATGTTCAATAGAGTGATAATTGGCATTTTCCTTAATGTTGGTTTAGACAATTTTAAATAGTTTATGTAAGGTTTATCTCAGTCAATTTAGTTTTATATGTAATTTCACAGCTCGTGTTTCCAAAAAAAAAAAAAAAAAAAAAAATGTAATTTCACAGCTCATTATTTTATGCACATGTCTTCTAGACTGTCCAAAATTCATGCAGGAATTTGTTTTTTTTTTCCTTAAGGCCTTCACTTTTATATATGGAAGCTTTAAACCCTAATTATTGTTGTATTTATAGTACTTTCTTAGTAGTATATTTGGAAGTAAAATTTATATATTTGTATTATCTTAGGGTAACTATCATTCGAAGTTTATCTGAATATTTATTGAGGAGACCACAAGTTATATATAGTTTAAATGGTTTGTGGTAGCGGCATTGCTGTGTTATTGTCCAAGTTTGACAAAAATAATATATATATATATTATTAAAACTGAAATACTTTTTAAAATTAAAATTTGCTTCATTTTAATAATTACAACTTATGCTATTGAACTAATAATTAAAATTTAACTTTAATTTTTTTTTTGAAACTTAACTTAAATTATAATATTTCTCGAACCAAATCTTAACTTTTATCATTAATATATTATACATTTATTTCACTTCTATAACTAAAACCTATCACATTTTAAACATCTACACAATTAAATATCCAATTATGGTTGCAGTATTCCGGACCACATATTCAAAAATGGAATTTTAATAATATACTAGATGATAACCTGCAGTGCATGCGCAAAGTGAATTTTTATAATAAAGTTTATTTATTAAATGGTTTTTAACATTTTGCAACATTACAATCTTTATCAATTATAAAATGACGAATACAAATGTTGATCTCTTAAATGAATCATTGTTGTTGAAGAGTTAACGTATTACATCTCATTTTAATTACTTTTAAGACTTCATATGCACAAAAAGAAATTAAGTTTTGCGGCTGACACAAATCACCAAAACCAAATAGGCATCATCGATTGTATAATGACGAAAGGGGATTAGATTTTCTACTTTCGATTTGTTTACTATTGACTCTCCAAAGTGATTCATTTTTTACATCTATAAAATCGTGCTTTTGTTCTCGTCTTTGTTCCATTGATATGAGTTAAGTTTTTTTTAACTTCTTATGAATTCGGTGAATTACATAAGTGTCAATTTAAAAATTGACATTTTTAAAATTTAGTTTCACTCCAGATACATATCTAAGAATCAAAATTTTGAAAAAAAATCACCGGCAAACAATATTAACAGGTTAGTGTTCAAATATAATATATCAAGCTGTTATAGAATATAAGTGCAGACTCGAAATATAAATGTCTGTCTAGTATATATTTACCAGCTCGGTCTAAAAAAATCATCTAATTCTTGAACAAACAAACAAAATTACTTATTTCACCAGTTCGGGTAATATCTGAATCTGAACGGATAATATCTGAACCTGAATAGATATCTGAAGATAACCAAACATAAGTATACTTAACCCTATATTTATAGTTTACTTCTCTCATTTTATTCAAAATATTTATATTAATGATGCTTATTGCTCAAAATAATATACATATAATTATGGACAAAATCATTTGCTACTCACTTAAAATACATATCAAGCTTTTGTTTCTTGCATTAATAAAGTTGCCTCTAAAATTTCAAAACAACAATTAAATTAGTGTCTTTCTATTTTAAAAGTTTTATCTCCAAACCAATTAATAGGTTAATCTTTTCAAAATTAGAAAACCAGTTAAGTTAAAATATATTTTAAATACAAAAAATTAAACAATGAATAATTTATTTATTTTTTCTTCAAAATTTAATATCCGAACCACACCCAAAATATCTAAATCCGAACATAAAATACCCGAACCCGACTTGAAGTGTAGAAATACCCAAAAGGGTTATATACCTTTATACTGAAATACCCGATACGAACACAAACGTGTATCCGAACGCCCACTTCTACGATATATGATATTTGTAGCTTGTTTGAACAAAAAAAAATTAAACCATTGATCACAAAATTTTCAATGTGGGACTTTTACCATTTTTAGTAATTTATAGTCGTTTTAAAAAATTCAAAATATAAAATATATGAAAAAATCTATTTTTATTATATGTTTAATGTGATTGTTTAATTTATTTTAATAATATAATATTAAACAGAAAAGAGATAGGTTACAATTTTTATCTCAAATATGTATTATTCATAATCATTAATTATCATATATATGTCAATCATATTAGGTAATTCCGTACCTTTTATTTAAGGAAATACAAACATATTATTTTGTACACTACTAATTAATTTGATAGTTAGTTTAATAAAAAAAAACATAGTATATGTTTATATGGATCAATTTATTTTTCTAACAATTCTAAAAACTATTTTCATGATGACATATGGCTACAAAAATATGTTATAATGCTCCAGGATGAATATATAGGGGATTCTCCAATCAAAAATGCCAGAAAACACGAATATAATCAATATACTTTAAAAATATACGATACAAAGGCTAATTTGAAATATAAAATTAAATTATCACATTTACATTACACAATATGTTTTGTAAGAATATAATAATATACAATTAGTTATATGGTGACATGTCTAAAATATATAAGGGTGATATGAAAAACAAATATTAATATATGAAAAAGTAAAACTAACACTCGTGTGATGTACAGATCAAACTCTAGTATGAATATTAAATATAACCATTTTCAGTAAAAAGTATATCTAAAAATAGGGTTGTGTTCCGATTATTGAACATGGTTCAGTGGTCTGGTAGATGGGCCTTGAACGTGTTCAAAAAAGTATATCTAAAAGTAGGGTTGTGTTCTGGTCAGGCCCGGCCCTGTGCTAAAGCTGGTAAAGCAATAGCTTTAGGCGCCAGAGTATACATATATTTTAAAGGGCACCAAATGTTAGTAGAGTCACTTTGTCTTAATGGTTTTGGGTGTTGCTTTTCCCGTACTATGGTCACGAGTTCGACACTTCACCCTTTTATTATTTTTTATTTTTCTTTTGGAAAGTAGTAATAAAGATTTGACCTCACGGTTTGGTTTCCTTTTCTAACAAACTTAATTACTTTTATTACAAAACTATATTAGTCATTAATAAATTATATAACTAGTTAAAATCCTAATTATTTTTAAAGAAGATATTTTTTCTTGGTTCTCCCAATCTCGAATTTACCACATTTTCTCTGTTCCTTTGTTTTTCTGTTGATTTTTATAATTATTTAAAAAAATTTAAAAATCTAAAAGCAAAATATTGTAAACTATGCTCTGATATTCTGTGAGGCATTTCTCAAATGAAATTGGTGTTAATATTTTTTTTTAAACTAATTGGTGTTAATTTTAAGGTGATTTTGATCATATGTATTGCTATAATATACAATTTTTGGTATATAAATGCTAAAATAGAACTAAGAATCAATTAATTGAATTTTCAATAGAATAATAATTCAAGCTCACAGCAACATGGTTATTCAAAATTGGTCAAATGATTTTGCAAGAATTGTTTGTGTGTTTATATTTATTTTTGATACTAATTAAGTTCTAATAATATGTATGTTGATTATATATTAAAAATACAGTAAACTAGTTATATTTATGGGGCATAATTTTATGAGTGCGTTTTAGGCGCCAAATTGGTTCGGACCGGCACTGGTTCTGGTTACTGAAAATAGTTCAGTGGTCCAGTGGTAGTGGATGGGCCTTGGATGCAAACATATTCCTGGTTTGATTCTCCTGCTGTAGAAATTAAGTCATATTGTTTTGCTCATTACGGCTGCGGATATGTCCTTCCGTAGGTTAGGTATGTGTCTTTAATAGATCCGGAGTTAACTCTTATTTTTAGATATACTTAAACTCAAAACATTTTAAATTAAGACGTAGGGATCTAAAAGTAAGCAAACGAGAGTGTTTAATCTTCTCGACAAAATCTGCTTGCCCATAAGCTTTTTTTTTTTGCTAAGAATATAAATTATCATAAACGATGAAGATTAGTCTACAAGAGTAGTTAACCTATACAAAACAATACCCTGGCAAAAAGAAATAAAAACAGGGGATTGTTAGTTGCAAAAGAGAGATAGCATGGGGTTCATGAGAAGCCCAAAGAGGAACCTATGATCCAACACATAGGATCAGATTAGCCAAAGCTTCATGAGGGCTCTGAATTTCTTCCTAGTCCTCAGTGCTGAGATGGAGTTTATGACCTGCCTGTTGATTTCTTTGAACACCACAGACGAGGGAGATAGCGTCTGATTAAACAGCATGCCCATAAGCTTTGATATTACCCTATGCTTTTATTGTCTATATCTCATATGGAGTTTTGTTTTAATCTTCATGTGTGATCAAAGAACCCATATCGAGTTCGAGTCCATATTTTCATATATATTCCGTTGGGTTCTCGCATTTTTTCCGATTCTTTTGGTGTAGACAGAAGATAACGATAGATAACTTGCGCATGAAGCGACCACGTGGTCTAGGTTTCTGCAGAGCCGTGCTTAGAACCTTTTAAAAAGGTATTCGCCTAGGGCCCCCAAATTTTGTAAAAATTTTAGGGCCTCAAATTATAAAAAGAAAATATTTTTACATGGTAGTTAACATATTATATTAGTTAGATTTTTGTTTTTATTGGAATTTAAATTGGACTTCTGTTTAAAGTAACTAGGTTTGTAATCATTTTTGCTATATTTTAAATAAAACTATAAAGATTCTACTTCTAAAAAACTGTAAATATTTGATCACATTGCTCTTTTTTTTATATGCTATGAGTTAGATTTATTTTATATATTTATGAGAATTTGATAAAGAAAATATAATATTTTTAATATATAGTTTATTATAGTTAATTTAAATGCTAAGATTTACATTTTTGACAGCTACCAACATTTCAATCAAAAATTTATATCTTTGTATTTATATTACAAATTCATACTTTTTGTTCATGATTTAAAATTTTATTTTATAAAATTTTGGTGAAGAAAATTTAGAAAATGTTTATGTAATAATTCAAAAATTTTGAGTGTTATATATATATATATATTATTAAAAATATATCATGTAAAATATATTTTTGAATTCGCCTCGGACCTCCGAAAACCTTCGCACGGCACTGGGTTTCTGGGTCCATGAGATCCATGTTTTAAGTTTTGATCCCATCAATGAAGTTATATCAAGACTAAATGATCAGTAATACAAACTTTTACATAAATTTCTGCTACTTGATTAATTTAGGCTTGAATTTCAATCTACATGATAGTTTAGTAATATACAATCTGGTTATTCATAACGTTACTCGAATGAAACAATATGATATTCAAACTAGTATTATGTAACGGTAGTTTTTTCGTGACTGGATCAGCCGATAAAGAAAATAAAGAAATCTCTTACATAAGACGACATTACGAATGCACAAATCCAGCATAGAAGGTGATATTCTTTTGTACGTCAAACGAAGATGTTTCTCTTCTTGAAATATGTTTAGACCAGACCTTATAGCTAAATGGTCAAAATAATCTTTAGCATTAAAATTGTAATTACATTTTTTGTTGACTCAATTACTACCTTTTGTCAGAAATTAACCAAACAGGACTAAATAAATCTAAAATAAACGAATTATTAACACACTAAAGCTAGATTAAATTCATACTAGCGTTTTCACAAACATTCAACTATGTTTACCCCAAATTCAACAACACCCAGTGGTAACGTCGACATAAATTTTTATCTCACATTTTCTTTACTTGATTTTCATTTTATTTACATTTTCATCAAAATTATACATCTTACAATCTTTCAAAGGGAAAAATAAGCATGAACTATACTGTACTTAGTAATATATCACTAAAACTACATTAGTAGATTTTCTTTCCTTGCTGCAATCTATGTCTAAACTTTGAAATTAATTTACTCAATTATTTTTTTCCTTCCATCTTTTAAGACATGGTTGAATTTAATAACACAATGCTACAACAAACTCTAAACGTTAATTAAATTTAATAACACTAATGCTACAACAAACTCTAAACGTTATATTTTTACTAACAAATTAATGGGCATAGTAAGAACACACATTAAATGTCTTTCATTCTTCCCCTACCTTACAAATACGAGAAAGAACAAAGCAACACACAAGAAAAGCAAAAATACTTCACTTTTTTTTACTAATTAATTAGTTTTTTCTCCTCTTTCCGAAAAATATGGAGAATTACGTCGACGAGAGTGGTTTTGCACCTCTAAACCTAACTAAATTCACACGTGATGAAGAACATATGAAAGAAGAAGATTTTCCATTCGAAGTCGTTGACCAATCAAAGCCCACAAGTTTTCTTCAAGATTTTCACCATCTTGATCATGATCATCAGTTTGATCATCACTGTCATCATCATCATGGCTCTACGTCTTCAAATCCTTCTTTGCTAGGTGCCCCAAGGACGTTGTCTTGTATCAATAAGGTTCCCTTGCAACATTGCTCTTACCAAGAAAACTTGGTCGACTTTTATGAATCTAAGCCACATTTGATGAATCATCATTTCCAAGCTTCAGACAATCAGTACTTCACTCGTGATCATCATCACCAAGAGATCAGTTTGGTCGATGAACATAATCCTGTTGACTTGGAACAAAACAACATGATGATGATGAGGATGCTCCCTTTTGAATACCCTCCTACGGCAATAATCAAGCCTACGAACTTCATGATGCCAGATGAAGTTTCATGTGTTTCTGCAGATAATAATTGTTATAAAGCGATGAGTTTCAACAAGACCAAACCTTTTCTGACAAGAAACTTGTCTTCATCATCGTCTTCATCATCATGGAAAGGAAAGAATAATACAACCTTAGTCAAAGGACAATGGACTGCTGAAGAAGACAAGTTCGTTATTAACAATATAAAGCTTACGATCATACTGCATAATCAATATTTCTGACGATATATATAGTCTCATTATATATATATACTTATTACGCAAGATTACTAACAATTGTTACCAATAAAACCGTAATATATTTTGATATATAATAGGATATTAGTTCAGCTTGTGGAAAAATACGGATTGAGGAAATGGTCACACATCGCCCAAGTGTTACCAGGAAGGATTGGGAAGCAATGTAGAGAGAGATGGCATAACCATTTGAGACCTGACATTAAGGTATTAACAACTAGTAACCAAGATTCATGTCGTGATGATTATGGAAACCAAATATTAAATAGTGTTTGAGAGATTAATTATGAATATATTTTTCACAGAAAGAAACATGGAGTGAAGACGAAGACAGAGTGTTGATAGAATTTCATAAAGAGATTGGAAACAAATGGGCTGAGATTGCAAAAAGACTCCCTGGAAGAACAGAAAACTCGATCAAGAACCATTGGAACGCAACAAAACGAAGACAATTCTCCAAGAGAAAGTGTAGGTCTAAGTATCCAAGACCTTCTCTATTGCAGGATTACATTAAGAGCTTGGATTTGGGAGTTTTGTCGTCTTCTTCTGTTCCTGCAAGAGGTAGACGCAAAGAAAGTAACAAGAAGAAGGATATTGTGGCGGTTGAGGAGAAGAAGAAGAAGGAAGAGAAGTTTTATGGACAAGACAGGGTTGTGCCTGAATGTGTGTTTGCTGATGGCTTCGGATTTAATGAGAACCTGCTTGAGGAAGGATGTAGCATTGACTCGTTGCTTGATGATTTTCCTCAGGCTGACATCGATGCTTTTGTTCATGGAATATGATTTGTATTGCTCTTTTCTTTAGTTTTTTTTTTTGGTTTCGTTTTTTTGGTATGAGAGAGATTCCACCACAAAAATAATTCCACTCAATAAAACAACATAACTATATTTTATGTTTACAACTTTACATGTTACAACAGTGTGTGTTTCTTTCAAATGAAACCAAATGATTTCATATTTTAATCATTTTCTTGTAAATGTTTGTTTGCATTAATAATTTGCATTTTTTTGATGAGAAATAAAAAAAATGTATTTATATGTATTTAAGAAGGTGAAGATTAGTTTAACATGCTGTAGTAACAGAGACCCCAAAACCTAACTTGTACAACAAGAATATTACAAAACCTAACATACATAAAGTCATCTCTTAGCAATCGATCAAAAGGCAGTTCTGGGGAAAGGAGGTCGTATCAGTCCTAGATAGGAAAGGATTGATTCGAACCAAAACAAGAAAAAACACAGAAGCAAGCAATGATAGACCAGTGAATAACAATGGTGGGTGTTCTGTTCTGTCTTCTCATAAGATCTTTAAGGAAAGGATAAAGACAAAGAACAACCCAAAACGCAAAGAAAACTCTCCCAGTCAAATCCGTTTTTTGCAAATCTTATTAAGACATAAAAAGAAAACTATTGCTTCACTGAGGGCTTTGCTATTGTTGACGAAGTGATAACAACCAAGATTAAGAATGAATAGAGCATTTCTTAAAAACGCAGACATTATGTGTTGAATTTGAAGCTTTTCCCAATGTGTTCTCTGCTCCAGCCTTCTTGTGATACTCATATCAAGGTCTCTTCTCTATGAAGACGTAAACTAATCTTCGAAGTTCGTTTCCTTCTGTGTCACGAGCTTTGCAATTTCTTCTGGAATATATGTCTCAAACACAATGAGAATAAATTGAAATCAAAACATCTCAATTTCCTCTGGTAAAGGCTCATATGAGTTTTGTGGTTGAAGAATTACAGAACTAATAAAAGAATTTGGTACTAGACATTTTTGTGAAAATGCCTCTCATTTGTTCAAAATGACATGAAAAAAGTGGACGATACAAGAAACAAATCAAGGTAAAACTAGACAGCTGTTTCTTTCCTTTGGTGTGGTTGGTTGATTTGTAATAAACTTGGAAGATAAGAAGAAGACACAAGTGGAGGATGAGAACTTCCAGACCTTGTGGGTTCTTTTCCGATGTTCACTGATGTGAAGTATCCTTCTTCTCCAACAATGAAAGCTGTTGTTGCGTAGTGCCTGGATGAGTCATTTAAGCCTATATCGAAAACCACAGCGACTTTCTTCTCCTCGTCAATGAAGAAGCTCCCATGATTCCTGTGAACCAAAGGGTGTCTCGGTTGTTTTATTGTCAAATCCACCTTCAAAAACTTGCTCCAGGACACCACATTAGACTC
This sequence comes from Brassica rapa, assembly GCF_000309985.2. Classification (NCBI taxonomy): domain Eukaryota; kingdom Viridiplantae; phylum Streptophyta; class Magnoliopsida; order Brassicales; family Brassicaceae; genus Brassica; species Brassica rapa. The sequence goes on from NC_024802.2 coordinate 11,303,657, forward strand.
AATCTTATTTGTAACCCAAAAATCCAATATGTTAGATTGCGACTTCTCATAAAGCACGGCGAGTTGCTCCTCCCTAACACAAGATAAAACCACAGCCTCGTGGCGGTTATCAGTGATTGTAAACGGGAGAGTCAGATGCGGTCCAAATCTCTCTTTTGTATAATCGAAACATAGCATAAAAACGCCAAGCCCTATTATGCCCGCATCATTTCCCACTTCATGAGGTGCAGTTCCTCTAGCAAAAAAGTAAGTATCTCCCTTCAGAGTCACCCCGCGTTGATAATAATCAATTTCACAGTCGGGAATGAGGTCAAGAACACTCCATGATTCAGACATAGAATTGTAGATTTCAGACCCACTGAGTCGGCCATGGTTATAATAATCATAACAACAGTGTAGCCTCAAGATTTTATAGTTAGGGACTTTACTATTGTTATTGCATCCGAGAGCATACATGTCTGACTTGTGGAGCTGCTTTCTTGTTTCGATCCACTTTGTTTGCCCTAAATAAGGGTTCCACACCAAAAGCTTCGAGTTCTCTTTAGTGACACATAAGACTAAACCATCACAGTGAAATATTTTAGTTATCTCAACTTGATCAAGTAACCTTACTTGCTTCGTAGATGGATCAACCAAAGCGTCCTGATTGTGGATTCCTCGGAGACCGAATCTCAAGGAACAAACCTTACTACGTATTGTCATGAACCCTAGAAACTCATGTTGCCTTGATGTTGTTTTACCAACAATAAAGTCTTTGGATAAAACATTCCATAGTTTGCAAGTAGATCGTATTGCTTTTAGAGATGTTATTGGAACTTTGGCGAGTATCTTCTCACCCAACAAATCATGTGGAAGATCGCACATCATCGTCATCATTTCTGATCATTCATCCGAGTTTCAACAAACGCTAGCTGCATTTATAATGATTAGATTAACATAACAACACTAGATGCGAATCAACTTAATTCAATTAACATATATAGATAACAATGACACAAATACTCACAAAGGGCTGAACCGATGACCTGCAGAAATCGATGATGATACAAGAAAATAAGGTATCACGTGTATGTGTCTAAGCATAAGACACACGCCGACACACATCTAACCCTAATTCATCGTGGGCTTAATAATTTATAATGGGTTTACTAAACTGTTATGGGCATGAATATATACACTCGCAAGTTTTTTTTTCCTTTTTTTTTGTAAGTTGGAACTCTTTATTTTGTTGCTATTTGCCTCTTTACTGCATTTTTTTTTCTGAAAGAAGAGCTTTAAATACTGATCAATAATTTAAACAGAATCTCTCTATTATGAAATTAATATTTTGACACATTTGTAGTTTATAGTTAAAATATAAGTGATAGGAATTTTTTTTGAATAACTCACAAAAATATACATGACGCAAGAGTTTCTAAGGGTAGGCACGAATCAAATATCATTGTTTTTAGGCATATTTGTGACCGATTCGATTTGGTCCGTAACTACCCGGATATTCACTGTTTGAATATCAATTTTTTTTTATATTTTACCCGGATATCCGGTTCGATCAGTAAAAATAAAATAAAAATTTTTAATAAAAAAAACTCTACAAGAATATAAAATAAGATTAATTTATTACAAAAAAATTATTTACTTTTTAAATTTCATTAACAAAAATAATAAATTTAATAAATAAAATATTCTAAAAATTACATAAAATATAATAATTATAGAATTTGTATATAATTCTGTAAATATATATATAACATATATATATGTTTCTAATTTATATATTTATTACTAAATGTTTTACTGCACCATGCAGAAACAAAAATTTTAAAATTTAAATTATATTTAAAAATAAGATTATAAATTTTAATTGTCATTGTAGCTTTATGCATCCAGATTAAGAAAACGTATGATTTTGTATATTTTCAAAACAAAAACACAATTACCTATACATCTAACCATATTTCAACTAATAGAAAAATAAAATGGAGAATCTTATTGATAAATTTTGCATTGAAACTCTAAAACGATAATTAAATCGAAACGGAGGGAGTACATAACTATCAAAACTTAAAAAAGAAAATATTTCTAAATTTTGTACATATTAAAAGAAATTAATGATACTGAGATTAGAAAATTATAATTTAAAAAACTACATAAAATCTGAAAGAATTTTTTTAGTAATAAAAATTATATATTAATATAATTATAAAAATATTAAAAAATAAGATTCCAATTTTTAAAAAATATTATTATATATATATATTTCTGCTATTATATTATTTATTGTGATATTTATGATGATCTATGATTTATTATCATATTTTAAAATAATTACCAAAAATATAAATAAACATTAAATATAAATATTTATATCAAAGTTCTAGGAGATTATTAGTTGTACATATTTACTGCTTATCCTTTTGAGAATAATACAAAATAGAAAATGTTCAATTGGAATTTGAGATGATGTTATATAATATTCAAGTATACAATTATAACATATTAAAGATAATAATTATATTAATGTTAATTTATTATATACATATTAATAATAAAATTATAATCAATCTTAAAATATTATGTATTTTAATATCTTTCAAAGTAGTAAGATATAAATGCTATATATATATATAAATATATATAGTATCTAAAGGTATATATTAAAATCATAAAATGTGTTCTAGTTAAGAAGAGAATCGAAGAGCCTTTAAAAACAATATCAAGAATAGGTTCAACATTTGAAAACTATCATATAAAAGAGGTTCAACATTTGAAATAACTTTACAAATAAAGTAGACTTTTAGGAAAAATATTTTGGAAATCATACTTCATTTTGGGTTTCCGAAACAACGTAATTTATAAGAATGTTTTGCTATATATATAAAGCCACCACATGTTCTTTATATATAGTCTATGTGCCTTATTAGAAAAAGCTACAGTTTTAGTTTTTGTGAAATTAAGCAAATTTTTATATGTTTTGAAACTTTTAATTCTCTAGGTGGTCGTATGTTTGCGAACATTAATATTTAGTAATAAATCTTCAGACTAAGATATTAGTACTTTAGTGTTTTGTCTTTTACAACCAAAAAACATGGTAGGAAAGTTTTGGCAGTGTAAAAAGATACAGTTGTGGAAAGACTTTAACCACAATCAAGTTCTATACCTCAATGTCATAAGTGGAGTTTGATACTCATTGGACTCGTATACTATTTCAAGACCATTAATCTTTTTAACATGATTTTTGTTTTTCAGTATATATATTTACTCTGTTTCATTTTAAATTTTGAAGTGTCATTTTAAATTTATACACAGATTAACAAAACATTCAACTTTGTATATTTTCATAAAAATTACCTATACACAATGTTTTTAAACCCGACCCGGACACTGAACCGGACGACTTACTGGGTCGCTGGATCATTGGATCGACCGCGGGTGAACCGTGGGTTAATAAATGAATTAATTTTATTATATAATAATATATTAGCTATGAAAATAAATATATAGAAACTGAAGTTTAATAGTTTCTAAATATTTTTTAAAACATAAAATAATAGTTTGGACATATATATACTTTTTGTTTAAAAAATATTTAAGAAATACTTAACTTTAGTTTTTATATTTTTATTTTCATTTGACATGGAAAATATAAAAAAAATAGTTTAGACTATTTAAAATTTTGTGTAACAAAGTAAGAGTTATGACATCTTAAAAAATCAAGATATAAAACTCACAAATATTTAAATATCTAATTTGAATAATAAATTAACTTCAAATTCAAATTAAACTAAAAGTAAAAGATCATTGTAATAAATTGTCAATAACAGAAATAAACTAACGACAAATCACATCAACTAATTTTGGTTTTTTTTATCATCGTCCACTTTTTTTTTTTAGGTGGCATAGTGAAAAATATTCATCAAAATCTAAAAATTACAAATATAAAACTGAAAAGGGAAAACCTAACCTTTTTTTGTCAGCATCTAAATTTTTAATTGAAAACTTAGAATATAAAACATAATCTAAAAACTAAAAAAAGAGTAAAAGTTATTTATTGGTTCAACCGGCGGTTCAACCGGTATCGGATTCTGGGGTTTAATGGGTTTTTGCGGGTTTTTACGGTTTTTTGCGCGTTTTTAAATATTGGGTTTTTCATAAAACTCAAACCGGATTTTTTTCTGGGTCACCGGGTTTACCGGTTCGACCGCGGGTTTGGGTCGGGTTTCAAAACATTGTCTATACACCTAATCATATTTAAAACATTAAAAATTAAAATGAAGAATAAGTTCATAAATTTTGCATTAAAATTTTAAATGACACTTATTTTGTTACTAGACAACAATATTTATTACTCCATGAAACAAAAGAAGTACTCTCTCCGTTTCAGATTACTTGTTGTTTTAGGGTAAAAATTTTGTTTTAAAATAAGGTGATGATTGTTTCATTAGTTTTTAGTTTTAGTTTTTGGTTTTTAGATTTTAGTTTTTGGTTTTTAGATTTTGGTTTTTAGTTTGGTTTTTGGTTTTTGGTTTTTAGATTTTGATTTTAGTTTTTGGTTTTGCAGTATTTTTTTATTTTTCAAAAATTAATTAATGCGTTACTTTGAAATAATACAACAAAATAGAAATAAATATTTATATTTACAATTAAAATTATCAAAATCTTGTGATAATTATTTTAAAATAAAATACAATAACATATTTTAATTATTATAGTCTTATAAAAAATTATATTATAATAAAATATTTATCATAAAATTTATATAAATTGCAAAAAAATAAAAATATTTAAAAGTTTGAAACTACTTAGAATTTTTTCTTATATAAATAGAAATTGTTTTTCTTAAATATTATAAATTATATAAAAATAAAAATACTAAAAATTTGAAACTAATTATAAAATTTCTCATATAAATTATTTATATTTTCTTAAAATTGAATGGATATTTTTATTTTTCATGACTAATACAATATATTGTATTACTAAAACATATTATGTTTTTATAATTTAGTTATTTATAATGTGACTAGTAATTATTAAAATTATTCTATTATTTATATAGAGAAATTAATAACTAAGTTTCAAAATTAACTAATATTATTTATAAACTATATAAATTTATTTTACAGATATTAAACACAAATAAATTATATCACATTATTTTTTAAATTATAGCTAATGTACCAAAAATTGTATGATTATTTATCTTTATGAAAATATTATTTATTAATTAATTAAATGTTGCTAATTTCTACCAAAAAAAATCAAAATTGGTTTTTCCTTTTAAAAGCTCACAAAAGTTGGTTTTTGGTTTTTCTTCACAAATTGGTTAAACTTTTCAAAAACTAGTTTCCCTAAATTTTAGGGAATCTATTTATTAGAAATCTTGATTGGCAAATCAAATGGTTTCTACAAAAACAAAAACTAAAAACTAAAACTTGATTGGATGAAAAATAGTTTTTGCAAACACAAAAACCAAAAACTAAAGCAAAAACCACAAACAATCAACCTCTAAGTGTCGCTTTATAATTTCAATGCAAAATTTATTGATTTTATATTTTAATATATTTTTGAATTGGTTGAAATATGGTTAGGTGTATTGGAAATGAAATTTTTATATAGTAAATATTCAAAATTAAATGTTTTTTTAATTTGTGTGCCGAAATCTAAAACGACAAGTAATTTAAAACGGAGAGAGTACTATTTAAAAAAATCTCACGTGTAGGTTAACATTTGCCATGTGAAAGAGCACAATGATTCTTGGAAAGGAAAACAGCACTCAATGATTTGTACTCTGTGCCCAAAATCAACGCATCTTTTCTATTAGCAAAGAAACAAAAAAAATAAAAAATAAACAGACAAATGTTCTGTGCTCCTTCCCACTCATCCTCCATTATTTTGCTGAAAACCCCATTATTTTGTCATTACCACAAAAGTCTCCATCAAACCTTTCCTCATGAATCTGAAACTCTCCAATCAAAAACTTTCTGTTTTGTCTTTAATTTTATAAACTGACAATGTCTGATTCTCCATCTTCATCTTCCTCTGTTTTAAGTCAGAACGTATCAAAACCAGTTTCAGACAAGCTTCTTGACAAGTACATTGACGTGTCTGAGTTTCAGTTCGATTACCAGAAAAGTGGAATCTGGTCTCCACCGTTTCAACGCACCACTTTTCTTACACCACAAGGCACAATTCTTACAGGCAAAGAAATGGCAGAGAAGCTTAAGAATGTTCTAGAACCTCCACGGATCAAATGGTATAATCTTTATTGTTGTCGTTGAATACGCTTTGTTTATTAATCTTGATCTACAATCTTTATTTTGTTGTTACTCGCAAAAGATTTTTCAGAAACAACAAACAAAAGAGAAATCATGTTTCAAACAGAAACATTGCTCTGTTCCAAAGCTTCCTTGCCAGTGATTCCATCTTTCAGATTCTGAGGATCTATTGTGAATGGTGCGCTGAACGGTACTTTTTAACTTGAAAACAAACACACAAAATAGCTCAAATGAGATATTAAACATCTTCTTGATTTAATCCTCAGTTTTTGTGAAAATGAGTTTCTCAAATTTTCTGTCTTTAACTTGTAAGTGAGAATTAAGTCAAGCTCCTTGTTTACTCTCACATCCGGAGGCTGTTTGCTTAGATCCAAACCGGGTCTCTCTGGTCGGTTTACTCCAAACAGAGCCAACATGAACAAACCTGTAACCGCATATAAACCAAATGCCAATTCAGAGTTTAGTGAAGATTCTTGTTTCTATGGAGAAAGAAACTAAACGCACCTTAGAGTTACAGGCTGTTGAATGTACGCTCGAATGCTCGAATGGTCCTTCTTAATTTGCTAAACATAAGCTGAAAAGAAAAAGCAAAGAGAAGAAAACATTTATGAAAGAAAGTAAACAAAACAAACCACCGGTTAGGTCTACTATGAAGTTACTTTCGCTGACAACTCCCATTACAACATCATCCAAGGCTCCCCAATGTAGATATTTAAATGTGTTATATATACAAATACATCGACTTCAACTTTTTTTTCAAAAAAGGTTATGTCAAGTAAAAAGACTAATTAAGTTACGCGACTCAACTTACCCCCACCAACGAAAAGAAGCTTCCCGTTCTCAAGTTTAACACTATCTTTAACATTTTTTTTAGTAAACTGGCTTTAACACTATCTTCAACATCATTGATCAAGTTCTTCATTCCCGTGTATTCCACTAACTCGGGAGAGTCGCCTTTTATCTGTGTATCACCATACAATCTATATGTTGAATATTGAGCTTAAGAAATGTTCTTTCAGTACCATCACCTCAGGCTAGAAGAACCTGACCCCTTGCATTAAATCCATATCTAAAAACCCTCATTTCCCAGAGCGGGAATATATAAAAAAGGAGCATCAAATCTTTAAGAAACAACCTAAATGTATTTTTGTCTCTCAGGTTTATATCCTTCCTTTGGACAGACTATAACAGAAACAGCATTGATCACTTTCCTCACCCCTTTGAACTATTCAGGAACTAATTTATCTATTCTATTAAAAGGGAAGCAGTTTTGAAAAATCTACTTATACAAGGTTGTTTAGACTATTTCCTAAGAGTTACTAATTTCATGGTCCTATTTAAATTTCTCCTAACAATATATTTTCATAAATATCTCTAATTTTCTTTAGATATTATAAGTGTGCCACTCCTATATTTATGGTAACTACTATATTACCTTCTATAAATCTCACCCCTTGATTATAAATTTCTCCACTTAGTTATTGATATCCCATATATGATTTACTAACCAACATTTTTTTGATGCAATAATATATAAACGCGTGGGTCCATAGACTAATCTATTATGTATGTGACCATATATATATTATATAATGTTTATTTTAATTATTAAATTCATATCTATATAAAACGAATGGTATAGTGCATATCACCATTAAATAATACATGTCATTTGAATTAAAATAGTCTGGTAAGTAATACATGTATTTAAAAAAATAAGTTAATAAAGTATGATAAATAATTATCACAAAATCATGTTGTACTATAGAACCGATCAAACTTAGTAGTATATTATATTATTTTCAGTTCATAAAAAACGATATTCACATATAAGTACTGAACAAATTTGAAAAAATGCATATGAAGTTAGTTAAAAATTATCCTCGCGCCAACTTATTTAATTGGATTTTTACTATAATTCAGATACAACCACTTAAACTATATTATGGAAAATTAAAAAATACAAATAATTTAGAAAATATTGCTCCATATTCTCTCTTTTTTTTATAAAAAAATAAGTTGACTTGATTTTTACTTATGAAGCACAATTACTAAAATCAAAAATAATTATTAGTATTTTGTTTTGGGCAAAAAATAATGTTTAGTATAAAAGATGCTCAAATACAAGTCCACTTCTGTAATTCAATTTAAATAACAAAATAAATTTACAAATATAATTAGGTCCAAAATTAATATTTATATTATTTGAGTTTCAAGCTTGCAGGTTTCTGCGGGTTATTCAATCATATATTATGTACTAAACACATTGAGATTGGTATAAACTCTTCACTAGGTTTGGAATACCCAAGTTAAACAAGATTTTTCTCTTTTGAAAAAGTATTAACCCCGTGCTTCAAAGCTTGATTCAAAAGTTTGAATTGAGTTTTGAAAAAATATCATCCAATTTATATGGGATTTTATCGGGTCAACCAATATTGGATAGCGGGTTAATGATAGTTTTTACGTTTTTACCGACTTTTATCAGATTCTTATATATAAGGTTTTAACAAAATTCAGATCAGATTTATATGAATCACCTGATTTACTTCTGAGACTGTAGGTTTGGTTCGGGTATGAAAACACTGCTAAAACTATTAAAAATTCTACAATATATATACTATTAGATTAGCCCAAAATCTGCCAAGTAATTTTTTTGTCTCATCAACTCAACAAATATAACTCTTACAAAATACACAAAAAAATGCAACGATGACGTTGTAACATAAGAATACACATATAAAATCTAAAATAAACTATTTGATAAATTATATAATTTTAAACTAAAATTATTTTACTTTTTCGATATTATCTATACTATTAAAAGAGAAACATTCTGAAAAAATCTACTTATAAAAAGTTGTTGGACCATTTCATTAGAATTATTATGTTTTGGTCCTAAATTAATGACTCTAATTATACACAATTAATATAACAACCCGTTTATCTTCTTGTGTTACCATGAAAAATTAATAAAATCTCCTAATATCGTGGGATCACAATCATTTGTTGTGCGTGGATATTAAAGTCACTAAAATCACAATCATATGAAAGATAAAGTAATATTCATATTCTATACATCAACTAATAATATCATTAAACATATTGTACAATAACATCTTACATTATATAGTTTCAAATATTTCCAAAATAAAATTTAATAAAACCACTTTCACAAATCATATGTTAAAACAAAATTATATATATATATATATTACGTTAACTTAATTTTTATAATAAGCATTATAATTAAAAAAGTTATTAAGAAAATTTTATAACTATTAATAACCCTACAAATATGTTCTATTGAATTATTAAAAAAAAAAAGTATCAAGTAAACCTTAAGCCATATCAATTTAACAAATGTAACTCTTATAAAATACACACAAAATATAATGAGAGAGTAGGTTTAAGTATCTGGGTCGGTTGTTTTCTATCTGAGTATTTTAGGTCTAAAACATTTGGACCCAAATAAATATTTGAATTTTTTTTCATGTCAGAATTGGTTTGTAATCATAATTCGAATACATATTAAATACATGTAATATTTGGATACATAGCAGGTCTAGGTCGGTTCAGATATTTAAAGTCTAAAAAAGATTAAGTACCTGAAAACCTACATAATGATCTGAAACTTGAAAAATATTAGAAAATCTAACAAATACTCAAAATATAGTTTAATATCCGAAAAAGATCTAAAATTCTTCCCGAGATACAATCCGAGAAACTAAAAATATCCAAACTTTTATCTGAATATCTGAAATAAATGTTTTAAAAATTTAGAATTTTACCTGAACCCTGAAAGTATAACTGAAAACTCAAACCCAAAACAAACAAAAATGAATATCTATAATACCAAAAATATATTCGAAATACACAATATACTAATATACTCAAAATATTTCATGTACTTTGGGTATCCGAGTCTTGAGTAGGATCCGTACTAAACCAAGATATGTTGGTCCGAAAATTACCCTATATATACATTTCTTTGGACCCGGATCTGATCAGTTTTTTTTTTTGGATTTGAATAAATGCCTAAACTTAAGAGAGAGAGTTATATAAAAATGTATATACAAAATCTCAAATAAACTAATTCATAAGTCATATAATTTTAAACAGATTCTCTTCTCGATATAATATGATTTTGTAATATAATAATGTACAACAATCCTAAAATACTAATTTATATCAAACTTTATCTATAATCCAAAGTCCGCGTTTTCGAAGCGCGGGTCAAAATCTAGTTTTCCTTTGTAATGTCTGCAACAATCTGATTTTAGCCCACTGATTAAATCAAGAATCTAAGAAGTAAGCAAATAGTTATCAATGATCTTGAAACTGTGGAGTTCCTCACGAAATCAATGTCGGTTCCTAACTTCGTCCGAGCCTTCTCTTCATTCCTTACCTTTTGATGATATTTTCACACAAAGTTTATGACTGCCCACATTTTTTTAATATCGAGAAGTACATCCAAAAGGTTAGTACCAGAGCTTTAACTGTCGAGCGTCTTCTCCTCAAAGATATCAACAACACCTCTACCTACACCACCAGTAGCTCCAGCCAGAAGAATATTCTAGAATTGTCCATTGCACTAACCAGTTCCTCGGTTGATCCGCTAGTTAGTTTCTCAAACACTGAATAAGTACAATGTTTCGATGAACCTACCAAAACAGATCAAACAACATCGTTTACTCCATTAAGCTTAAAACAAAAGAGTACTGAAAATGCGTCTGCCGGGAGTCGAACCCGGGTCTATTGCTTGGAAGGCAATTATCCTAACCGTTGGACTACAGACGCTCCTGTTAAATAATAGGAAACAATGTATTTAACGTATACTATTTTTACCAGAAACATTTGTTAAGTACTTGAGTGTTTTTTAAACAAAACAGTATTAATTTGAGATCTCTTAAATATGCTGTGATTGACTGGGAGCAGATGAAATGAGGTCTTAAATATAATTGACTAATACTTTTCTTTTGTGATACTTCACCATTCATTTGACCAGATAAAGTTTATTTGCATCAGAAATCATCTCTAGTGAAATCATAAAGGAAATTTCAAAGACATTTTACTTGCAAGTCACTTTCTGTGACCTCCAAGTGCATTCGCAGCTAGTTCATTGTGTGTGTCCTATGATTTTTATGATTTTTATCTCACCGTTTAGAACTTTTGGTGCTTTATATTAAGTTGTTTATGCGGTTATGTTAATGTTTCCGGCCGTCCAGCTTTTGATGCAACAGTATTTTTAATCAGTACGGCTACTTTGTTGTGATTCAATGAGTTTTCCATGGTTGGTGTATAAGCTTTATTATGAAACTTAGATTGGTAAAAAAAAAAGAAGAGAGCACACTTGCTTTAATCAGCATTAACAATGAACATGACATGATATAATCTTGAGTCAATTAAAACAGTCAAAAATTGACTCATCATTCTCAATAGTCGTCGAAATATTATATGCATGATGCAAACCAGCAAAAAATAAAACGATTTGGTAAAAAAATACGACTTTTAAGAAAAGTTATCGCAATGGTTGATATCATATTATGTCGTTTGTAGAATATACCGCATTGCTCTTTGCTTCTTGTTGGCTCAATCCACCAACCACCACCATTCAACCATAGTGTTCCTGTCCATAGTTGGCTCAATCACGTAAAACGATATTCCCATCTTCATTCTTTAAACATTGAAGCACTTGATGTACTAACTAGTTTTTTATTGAAATTAAAAAGATATTAAAGGTGAGCACTATGTTGTATATTTCATAATAGTGAACGTAAAAGTTCAACAAAATTTAGTATACCTAAGGAAATTATATGTTATTCAAGCAACACATTGTATATTTGCATTGGTGTCTGGTGAATGATATTATTGGCACATCTATACTATACTAAAAGGAAGATATCCTCATCAGGGAGGCCCTCCACGTTGGATTAAAAATTCGACCAATCACGTTATAACGTTTTGACACGTCAGCTGGACTTTGCGTTTTTTTTTTAAATCTGTCGTGTTATGAGTTTGGGCCATGAAGCCCATCATATTTGAAAGACGGAGTCCCGAGAAAATGCCGACTCGAGCTTGCCCTTCCTCAGATCTTGGCTGAAATCCAGTTTCTCTTCGATCGGCGGAGGGACGATCCAGTTTCTGTAACGTTGCGTTGTGATTTATTCGTCTTAAATCATCTTAATTCGCAATCCCACTACGAAACTTTCGTTTGCGTTGTTCGTCGTCGAGATCGTGTATAAATATGTTCCACTGCGAATCGTGATATATGCATCTCTCTTCTATACATCTCACTCATATTCATATCTATGCGCTCATCTTTCTTAATGGCTAACTCAAAGGTCTTTTTTCCGATCTGAAGTCCGGGCGGTGTTCATCCGTTGTCGAGCTTCGATTATGGGAGGCTAAGAATGTTAAGTGTGGTGGGGAGCTTATGTGGATGGATCTGCTCATGGTGAGATTTAGCGTGAGTGATCTTTTTCTGTTTTCTTTTGTGTATCAATCGTTATGGGTTAGATTTTTCTGTCGTTGATCCTTCATGTTTCCGGTAAACCTGATCTTGATTTTGTTTTTTTTTAGAAAGAAAAAGTCTTCCTGGGAAGCTTATGTGGGATTCTCATACCCTGCAAATTCATATTGTTTATTGATATACCTCTGAACATGCGACTGATCGCTTTTTTTTTTTTGGTTGAACTAAACTTTTTAAATAAAGTTGAAAGCTTTTTTTTGTCTCTTTTCTTTTTTTTCTGGGACTGAGAAATATTCTTCATTCTGTGTATACCTTGCCACACTTATGTAAGTTGTATAACTGATTGCTTTAAGTACGATGTTATCTTATACTTTTCTTCTCTTTGTTTTTGTCCTCTGTTTCTTTTTGTGTGAATCTAATTGATATAAATGTTCCGCTTGGACATGTAGATTGGTTTTCTGACTGGTGCTTCAAGCCTTGAAGATATACCTCTGGTATATTGACTTCTCTGTATCCAAATGTTACTCTTCTAAAAGGATGAGAGCAGGTAACTAAATTCTTTAGCTTTTGAATTTTTTTAGTTGTTAAATCCTTTACTGGTTTCTGCTTTGTAGCTTTCAAACTGTTTTGATGGTCGTTATATGTTTATAGATCTTGCGGTTTTCAATTTTCAGACAATGACCATACCATTGGAAGCTCGATAGAGAGCTGGAAGATGAAGAGCAAAAGGTCTCAGAAATTAGGAGGAACAATAACAACGTGTGTGAGTTATTCTATGATACAAGAACCGGCAACTAATGGGCTCAAGAGAATGATGGAAACCACTCTTATGGAGATTCTAAAGAGGCTGGAAAGAAGCTATGAGTTGATAACATCAATGCTAACAGTGGTTCTCTTAGACAGATTATCAGGTGTTTTATATGGACAATAATGACATGTTCTGTGATTTTTTTTAGATTGTAGTTTGTTACAAGGATAACAATTATCATGTCTTGAAGGACATATGTTTCAATTAAGGCATGCCTGTCCAGAAGAAGTTCTTCTTGGTGTGAATGGTCAGTGAAAGATATGTCAAACTCAAACCAAACCATTGTGAGTCAGTAGATTTTATGAAAGCAGACAAAGGAATTAGAAACGATGTCCTCATAAGACAGAAACAGTAAGATTGATGATGGTGAGCTTTGTAGTGATCCTAAGATAGACAGAAATGCGAGGAATTTTCAAGAGAATATTTATCTGATGCTGAAGGTTCTAACCATTGCAATCAAGAGCATAGAGCTGTAAACTGGGCGAGCCCATGTCCATTAGCCCATATCCATTTGTCCATTAATGGGCTCAAGAGAATGATGGAAACCACTCTTATGGAGATTCTAAAGAGGCTGGAAAGAAGCTATGAGTTGATAACATCAATGCTAACAGTGGTTCTCTTAGACAGATTATCAGGTGTTTTATATGGACAATAATGACATGTTCTGTGATTTTTTTTAGATTGTAGTTTGTTACAAGGATAACAATTATCATGTCTTGAAGGACATATGTTTCAATTAAGGCATGCCTGTCCAGAAGAAGTTCTTCTTGGTGTGAATGGTCAGTGAAAGATATGTCAAACTCAAACCAAACCATTGTGAGTCAGTAGATTTTATGAAAGCAGACAAAGGAATTAGAAACGATGTCCTCATAAGACAGAAACAGTAAGATTGATGATGGTGAGCTTTGTAGTGATCCTAAGATAGACAGAAATGCGAGGAATTTTCAAGAGAATATTTATCTGATGCTGAAGGTTCTAACCATTGCAATCAAGAGCATAGAGCTGTAAACTGGGCGAGCCCATGTCCATTAGCCCATATCCATTTGTCCATTCATTGTTTGTGGACAGCAAAGTGACCATGTCCATTAAGAACCATGTCCATTAAAGACCATACCCACTAACACCCATATTTTTATGGGCTGCCATGGGGTCCATAATGACCATATAAGAAAATTTTAAATTTTAATTTATAAGCATACAATTATATATAAAAGTTCATAAAATTAAAATTCATCCATAAATTCAAAAGTACAACAATACATAAATTCATAAATACAACAATTACGGTTTTGGTGGGAAAAATTGATTTTGCAGTTTTGGCGGAAAAACTCGATTTTGCAGTTTTGACGGAAAAACTCGATTTTGCAGTTTTGACGGAAAAACTCGATTTTCCAGTTTTGGCGGAAAAAACTCATTTTTGCGGTTTTGGCGGAAAACTCGATTTTCTGATTTTGGCAGAGAAACTCGATTTTTCGGTTTTGCCATGGAGTCTATAATGACCATATAAGAAAATTTTAATTTATAAGCATACAATTACATATACAAGTTCATAAAATTAAAATTCATCCATAAATTCATAAGTACAATAATACATAAGTTCATAAGTACAACAATTTCGGTTTTTGGCGAGAAAAATCGATTTTGCGGTTTTGGCAGAAAAACTCGATTTTCCGGTTTTGGCGGGAAAATTCGATTTTTCGTTTTGAAGAAAAACTCGATTTTCTGGTTCTGACAGGAAAATTTGATATTAAAATTTAAGCGAAAAAATCGATTTTACGAGTTTATCGGAAAAACTTAAATTTTATAAACCTTAGGTTTTGTGACCATTGGACAGTCCACGTCCATAAAGCCCAAAACCAATAAAGACCATTTTCTTAATGGTCTTCCACATTTTGTCCAATGAAAACTAATGGAAAAAATGGGTTTGTCCATATTAAGCCCGTTTGTATATGGACATGGACAACCATTGGACGGCCCGCCCATTTGACACCTCTACAAAAGCACTTGATTGTGACAAGAGAAGCCAAGGACTCGCCAACTGCATACACTCCTTCTGAAATTTCTCTTAATATAAATCTGATGAGATGTCAAATTACGAAGTGGTTACATAGGAGATCGTCTAAATGAATCTAAAAATCTGAGAGATATCCTGTCATGGGAAGATGAACAAGAACCTCTTAACAACAACAAGAGAGATAGACGTGAAGAAAAATCAACACCTCACATAATTATACTTGATATGATTCACTGGTCATTAGTTTGGAATTTCATATGTTACAGATAATGTATTCACGTATGAAGGTTTCTCTTTTCTGTCTTGAGTGTATATGTGTTTGTTGTTGTTGTCTCCGTACGTGTCGTAACTGCATCTTTGCCTGACCCTGTCTTTTTCAGTGAATGAGTCATGACTCATGAGTCTTCTGGGACTTAGACGAATTTGAGATCCCTGAAGAACTCAATGCTGCTCATGTCTTATAGACAATCAAACAGATTAATTATGTTGGGTGTTGGTCTTCGTGGTCATGCCTCGATAAAACAATACAGTAAAGCTAGGTTTTGCAATGGCTTGAATGAAAATATAGAAATCGATGGCAAGAGATCCACCTATGTTCCTAGAATCAGATACCTTCCAGATCACAGAGAAAGAAAGGATCTATAAGCATGCAAAAGCCAAGACAAAGGAAAAGATGACAAAGCGGAAGCTAGACAAAAACAAGCAAGCAAGAGCAACAAGGTACAGAAAATAGGGAAGCTAGACTTCATTGCAGGACCTGCAAACCACCGACATCAATCATTGCTGGAATTGGTTCTCTGATCTGTAACTGGACTAACGGTTGGGCCTTTGCATGGAAAGCCCCTAAGTTAGAAGGAAAGTGAGGAGACAAAACGGCTGTCAAGATTATCAAGCTTCTGAGTCAATTGCTTAGCTATCGGAGGGAGATTCGAATAGAGGAGATCCTCTTCTTGACCCCCCCCCCCCCCCCCCCCCAAATTTTTTTTTGTAGATTCAATTATAATGTTTACACTAAGGTTTGAGTTTTTACCAAGAAATGTTATATATGCTGTTCATAGAAAATAATTACAAACTGCTAACAGTTATCAAAAAAGAAATACTTAAACGTAACATATAACACAATTTTACATTAAATGCTCAACCTTATCAACACAACATTTTTTTAATTTGTCTTTAAAAATATAGAACTTAAAAAATTGACATTTATCAAAAACCAAATAAATTAATATAAAAACTAAAAACTATCAGAAAAAATTAGGTCGACATCTTGGTTAAAATTCTAAAAATATATATATATTTTTAAATGTAATAAATATTTTTTCTAAATTTAATAAATATTAAACACCAAATTTTCCATATATTAAAAATGAAAATCAGTATCAAATAACTATAAATAAATATTGTTAAGGAAATGAATATTGCGCACCTGATACGTTATATGTAATATGTAGGTGTCCATATTGGTGCTACCAGACTCAAGCATAAGCATGGATGTATTTTTATATTCAACTTTAGCCTTTTTCTTTCTTTTGAACTATAAAGACAATCATATTTGAATTTCTTTCAAATATTTTCCACTGATCAACGAGCCATTCATTTAGCGTATGACATTTTCTAATTACCGGGTTGACTAACAAATATCCTTAGCCATGTATGTAACTTAAAAATTTATTCCTACTGCTTTCTGTTCGTACTAACTATAAAGTAAATCATATGTGGATTTACTGATCATGAGTTTCCACAAATAATCAAACCATTTCATATATATCTCATACTATTGAATTGTCGGTAACAATAACAAATTTTATTACCGATTTTTGCTTCTAAGGCCACCAGTATTTAAAAACTAAATCACCCTCACAATCTGTCGAACTCACGGACACCCACATAAATTTCTCTTTCATCTGTCCAATGGTAATTACCTTCTCACAAACAGCATTTTCAAAATATTAGAACATTCACACAACTATTACATGCAAATGCAAATTCAACGTACAAAAAAAATAAAATTAGCTAACAAAATATAGAATATCTCAAACAAAAAATACACCATATCCAAATTAGTGATAGACTAACAGCTTGAATGGTTTAATGGCTTTTCAGGCAACCAGTTCCGTGTTCTTATCTTGCATATATTTAAAACGGATTCAATATTAAAGCACAATGAAACTCTAATGAGACACACAACAACATGTATTTGTTTGTTTTGATTCATTTCTCAGACTAATACTAAATAGTCTCCATCGCCGTAAATCATAACGTCAGGTTTCTAAACAGTACAATAGACTAAAACTTAACTTCATAGTAATGGAGTCAGAGTTACTTACAAAGTCAGCAACAAATGCCAATGCTTGATTACACCACAAAACCAAAAATTTGATGATAAAAAGGTTTTAAAGTAGTACTCTGGTTCACATTATATGATCGTTTCATAAAACTAATCAATTTTTATTTAAATATTATTACTAATATACATTTAAAATAAGTTAATCAATTGAAAATATTAAAGTGTAGTGTTGTTAGTTAACCAAATTTCATGAAAGTTAAAAATATCTTAAAAATATCAAAACATTTTATATTTTCATACATCAAATTTTCTCTAGAACATTTTACATTGTGAAATGGATTGAGTAATATTTAAAATTTATGAACAAAACAAAAATACGGCAAGCTATTAGGTTAAAGGAGAATTTTCAATAAAAATAGAATAAAAAATTATAAATTAACAAAAATTTAAACACGCGGAAAAATATCTATGTAAAATAGAAGTGCAAAAAAAGAATGAGCAAATATTTGCTTAACTCTAAAATTTTAAGAATAATTTATCAACTAAATAAGAGAGAAATAAAGAAAATATACAAAAATTTTAAGTAATTAAAAAATGTCTTAAATCAATGATAACATACATAATAGATAATGATGATATGATGATTTTCTTTTCATCACTGCATTATAAGACTAAACATTCTTAAATATATTCAATTTGCTAGGCATGTATTACAAAATATAGAGTCCAACAAACATTGGAAGACATAAAATTATTATTTTTTGTCTAATCTTATATACTACATTTAGTAATTCTGTGAAATTTACGTATTTTAGTTATCTTGGTTTGTATCATTCTGAAAGTTCATGAAAGATATTTAAGATTTAATAATAATTTCAAGTTTAAAATATAGTAATTAGCTAAAATATCATAGAAAGTAAGAAAAAGTATTTACTTTGATTTCATTTGGATTATGAAACTAATATTCAAAACATATTTGTAATTTGCTAAGCGTATATACCTAAATAAAATACATGTCGTAATATGGTGATAGTTCACAACTAGGAATGGCTACAAGAGTCTCTAAAACCATTCTTGAAATCCTTTTGCATTTGTAGCAATTTTTATACTCAATGATCCAGTCTCAAACAAGTTGTTCTAACTTTAAAATCTTTTGATTGCTTTCTAAGAAGCAAGCTTAGAACTTAAAGCAATAGGTTGTTTCTTAAGCTCTTTAAAATCTTTTGATTGTTTCTTAAAATCTATTGATTGTTTTCTAAGAAGCAAGCTTAAAATCTTTTGACATAACACAATTTCATTGTTGGCCCTAATCGTCAAGATGTGGATCTTACACTATGGGGCAACCAATAATTTATGTTCAAATCATAAGTTATCGGAGATATCAAGTTCTCATGGTGACAAGTATATTTCCAAAATATATATAACTAAAATAAAAATACAAACACAAACTTAAAAGTCTGATACATACTGATTAATAATTATTATTTGCATGAAAACTATTATTCGCTTCATTATCAGCCACACAGTTTTACTTTGACACAACAATGAAAACATCGAAAGAAAAACAAGAGTAAAGTTCAATTAATACATGAATTAGAGCTAAATTTCCAATGTACAATTCATAAGCTTATAATCAAAAAAACATAATTAAGAATTGAGAACTGTTTATGTATTCTGAATTCAATTTTGATATTTTGGTCCAACTAACGAAAAAAATTATTATAAAAAATGCGACGAATAAAATATATTTGCAAAATTTAAATAATAAAAGTCAGAGCATGTTTCTTTTCGTATACTATATCGTACACACTAAAAGTTTATAAACACAGAAAATTTTACAATATTTGATCTTCACACAACAAATCAGTCAGAATATACAAGAGGAACTATCCGCGCGTAACGCGGAAACCGACCTAGTTTGTATAATAAACACAATTTGATACATGGTAAACAAAAATCGGGACTGTTATAGCAAAAAAGTGACAAATTTCTTACAGAGTCAATCGTTGAAATCTTAAATTTTTGTAAACACACGGAAATTTGGAAAAAATATTGTATTTGTTAAAATAATTATATCAATCAAATTAAACTTAACTTACAACATTTAGTCTACTTTTTTCAAAAAAAACACAACGGGTTCATATTGCCATCACTATTAGTCGAACGTCTTGTCGTTTTTATGGACAGTCCAAAAATCATCAGATCATTTAAAATTAAAGTTTCTTATATCATACGCGCGGGGTACTATTCTTTTATTCCTTTTCAGATTATAAAGTAGAAGAGCCTGGATCTGGTGAATTTGCTAATACTTCAATGTCAAGTCTTTACAATATAAGAGAAACAAAAAAAAACTTATTAGATAAAAGCACTTATTTATAGAAGAAAATCCGCTGTATATTAATAGAAGATTATTAAAAAAATTGTAACCTTAAGTTTATACTAATGAAAAAAAGATCATGCTTAGGTGTCACTTAATTAAGATATCAATTTAGTCTACGTGGCAGGTTAAGAATCAATTGAAAAAAATGTTGGTCCAAATCAAATTACTAAGGAATATTATATTAACTTAAAATATAAGAAGCGTGTATTTTTCTTAAATAAAAGCTACGAAATTACTTAATATGATTAACATATATATAGTAATTAATGATTATGAATAATAAATATTTGATAACAATTTTTGCATCTTTCTTCATTTTTGTTTAATTTTATATTATTACAAAAATTAAACAATCACATTAATCATATAATAAAAAAATTAGATTTTTTCTTATATGTTATATTTTGAAAATTTTTAAATGACTTTTACAAAAATGAGGAAACCTTATATGTTATATTTTAGATTTCTTAAAACGATTTTAAATTACAAAAATGAGGAAACCATATATGTTATATTTTTCTTATATGTTATATTTTTCTAATATGTTGGATTTTTTCTTATATGTTTTATTTTGATTTTTTTAAAAAAAATTAAATCACAAAAATATAAGTTTTCCTTAAGCATACGATTAAAAGCATTAAAATGACATGTATCAATTTGATGGTTGATCTGAAACCTTTTAAAACCATATAGAAGATAAATGTCAAAATAATTCAACTGTGGAAACAATACTGTTCACTTTTTCAAGAATGTGTTCGGTGGAAAAAAATAAAGTTTTTGTGTCATAATTTGTTTAATGTCTAATTTGATCAACCCATGATATATTAATTTTAGTTTAGTTCCAAAATTTTTAATAAAAATTAATCCGGTACATCGGAAAGAAATTATATAATAATAACAAAAAATATTATATATGTATAAATAAAATGTTCAAATATATAAAAAAACTATCGATAATATATACAAATAAACTCACTATGCCTAAGATGCATGTCTTATCCTAGTATAAGTTAAAAATCAAAATCATGAACAAGTTGGTGGTTGATGACACGAACCACCATACCTCAAGGTAGGAGATATATCCATATGGAGAGATTTTAGCTGTTCCTCTAAAATCAGGACAACACCAACTTCACAAAATCTCGTACCATAACCCTGAATCCTATAGCTTTACCATCTTCATGATTAAAAAATCTCTTAGTCTAGGACCCGGGAGCGATATGACAATCATATTGTTCTTTTTTGACGAAAACTAGGGTTTGGGGCTAATTCTGTAAACCGGTCTGCTAAATGACTAGGGACATAATAATGTAAATGTAATCATTGCATAGGCACTAGATTCCATGAGCCAAGAACCCAAGTGTTTAACTATGGGTTTTACGCAATTAAGACAGCTACTACAAAACTAAAAGATGGGATGATTCGTGTGGTTCTTGGATCGGTCACGTTACTCCGAAAGAAGACATAGCCTAAGTCTTTGTCATCAATGAAGTTTGGTTTTTGATTGATGCAACTGGTCCCCTACTTCGGTATAAATTCCACAACTTACCCAGAGATTACAAAACCAATAAAACAAAAAGTTCACAAGTTTAAAAGTGGGCACAAGATGATTCAGGCTGATTTGGTTCTCTTTTTCAAACTGCAATAGCTTTAACCCGTTAAAGAAACATCTTCTCATCTCCCTATTAATATTTATAATCCTAAAACAGGTATTTTCTTTAAGTGTGTTTTCCTCTCTTAAGTTAATTCGCATTTGTTCAAAACATCTGGCTTCTGGGATCTTTAGGAATGATGAAATGGGGAAGAAAGAAAGTACATGTCCCTTCTTCATCTTCTTTGTCTCGTGCTCATCATGTTTCTTGGTTTTCAAAGTTGAGAGGTTCTTCTGACTTGAAACCTGCAAAGGAGAAGAAGCATCATGATGAAGCTAGCCAGAAGATGTCTACAAAATCTTCCTTGAGTTCTACTAAACCTGGAAATGATATTCATGAGAGCAGCAAAAGGTTACAGAGAGTATCAGTAGAAAAGGAGAACGTTGCAAAAAGGTCAGCAGGCATGGAGTCAAATGAGAAGTTTGAAGAGATCATGAGCAGTGTGAAGAAGAAAGCAAGAGATTACCGAAGAGAGACGCGTGGCTTCCTAGAAGTAGAGGCAATGGATAGAGACAAAGGAGGAACTGTGATCATGACGCCAAGAATTCACGTGAACAGAGATAAGAAGAGACGTGACCAAAAGCTTCTCCTACAAAAACCAAAGAGATCAGAACAGGAGTCAGAGGTCAAGGTGCAAAAACCAGCCACAAGAACATGTACAAGAAGCTACAGTAGAGAAGATTTTGTGAAGCTGAAGGAAATAAAACTAAGAGAAGTGAAGCTGAAGGCTGACCAACGGAGGAAGTCTATGTACCTAAGAAGGGAGCTAGGAACCAAAGAAAACAGCAATGTTAGAGTCTTTTCACCAAGAGCATGCAGAGTTAAAGCTATGGAAGACTTGAAGAAGGCTAAACTGAGAGCACGCGAGCACGATGGGGGAGGAATGGAGAAGGAAAGCTTTGCAGTTGCGAAATGCTCGACCGATCCTCAGAAGGATTTTAGAGATTCAATGGTGGAGATGATCATGGAGAATGGTATTATCAACCACCCTGAAGAACTCAAAGGGCTTCTGGTTTGTTATCTTAGACTCAATACCAATGAATATCATGACATGATCATCAATGTGTTTCAGCAGGTGCACAGTGATTTATATTTACATTAATTTTGGTGTAGAATAGTAATTATCCCTCAGTTTTTAATATTGAAATTTTATAGAATTTTTTTTCCAAATTAGATGACTTTTTCAATTTAACTTTGTATCACCCTTGGTATTTTCTTGTGTATTTTATTATTGGTTGAATTTTGTTTAAGTGAATAATTAATGATAATTATTTAAAAATGTAAAACAAAATTAAATGTTTTTTTAATCTATGTACACGATCTTGAAATTGTGATCTAATAAAAAGCAGAGGGAGTATCAGTCATAATCTTTTGCATAATAGAGAATGTAGCAGAGCTTCTAGATGATGCCTAACTCTCACATGAATCAAAGTATCAAAGACAGAAATAACTGAACAAAGTTGTCAGGTTAAGCTTCTATAGTCCTGAAAGATTAATGTTACAGTCTGCTACTGAAAGGACATACATGTGATGATAAAAAGCAGAACCATACTCAAAATACAATGAACCGACAAGTAAAAAAGAAACCTATGTTACAAGAAACTATAAACAGATCTGAAGTAGAGATCATTTAACATAACAACTTCTCTATCTCAAGAAGTCAGATGTCCAAGCTGTTCTGTAAGTGTATTTACATTCCTCGAATCCCACCAACATTTCTCAGCTTTATCATCTTTCCTCTCTGATTGAACTTCCTTTTGCCCAGTTGAGCCAGGGTTCTCTGTCAAAAGCTGCTGCCAGAAGACATCATTCCCTCCTGCTGCTGAAAGAGGAGGAGAGGGAGCAACTGTGTTCTGTTCTTTGGAAGCATCAGGCTCAGAGTTCATGTCGATGGTCCTTGGAGAAGTAGGACATGTGTCGATACTTAGCTGAATGCAAGGGAGAGGAGGGCTTTCAGGACAAGTAGATGACTCATCCACATCAAGTGTCATCATGCTTCTTGTTTCTTGTCCCAAACTCTCGCTAGAATCTTCAGATACAAGATTCTCCCAAACCGCTATTGATGACTCTAACTGTTCCACCTGAAGCTCTCTTGCCTGTGAAGAAGGGCTTGTGGAACCTTCCAACCCGATCCTAGGGAACCTTCTTTTCCTCTCGTTAGTCTCCTGTAGACACGGAGAGAGATTGAAAGCAAGCTCCGGTTTCTCCAACACCTGAGAGACAAACGAAGCCATCGTCTTCTGACGCTTCTCCATGTGTTGTAACTGATCTTTAAGTTCTTTAACTTGTTGCTGAAACATCTCTCGTTCCTTCTCTTGTTTATGTAACTCTTCAAGCAACACTTCTTTCTCCTTGGTTAGTCTCTCGATCTGATCATTCATTCTCTGTCGTTCTGAATCAGTCAATGGGTGAGGTTGGAGACTCGGTGAAGAGTGGCTGTGAACAGGTTTGCGTCTGTGAATGTTCTTCATAAGATGAGGCTGACCTCTCACGAAATCATCGTTAGCAAACTCCCATTGCTCTGGATCAGCTTTTCTAAAACCCTACAAACAAAAAAAAAACTTAAAATAAACTCAAGAATGTTCTGTTTAAAAAAAAAAAAAAAAGACAGAACAGAACTAAACAGTTACGTATGTGTTAAGCTGTCGGATAAAGCTTGCGAAGTTATTGTGTTTGAAGAATTTGGGAAGAAGGTCTCTTGAAAACTCCGGTGGGTTCCAAACGATGAAGCTTTTGTTGCTTTGAGGACTCCACGAGACGATTGAATCAGACGAGGAGTCGTCAACCATCTCGTACGTTTTGGTGAGGAAAGGTGGGAGCGAGCCTCCATGGTTACTCTCATCCATCTCTATAAAAGCTTTTCAAGAAAACCAAAGATCAAAACTTTCGATCAAAAGAAGTGGATAAAGCTTCGAACTTTAACCAAGTGAGAGAGAACCCACCAGTGTTTTTGGTAATGAAACCAATCGAACAGAAGCTTCTCAGAAACCCTTTTAAAACTACTCCGAGATTCAATGAATCTAGAGCCCTTTTGTATTAAATTTTCACCTAATCCTATAATATAAAGAAAAAAATGCTTCTCGAAACCTCTCTGCTTCTCGAATTTTCAAAGATCAGTGATTTTTGTCGTGCTCTGTTTCTCTGAGGAAATAACAGAGTCTTGTGAAGAAAAGTAGACAAGACGATTGACCCGGTGCTTGATATTATAAGAAGAAGAATTGTCAAAGCTTTCGACGATATTTATTGGATAGAAATTAAACGAAATAAAGATATTGATTTTTTTTTTTTTTGACATCTAAAAGTTTGATCAAGTGCGTACGAATCGCACAACACAACACATCTTTTTGCAGAGATTGGGTTTGGTTGGAATTTTTATTTATTCATTTTTTTTTACTTTTTTATGAAACTGTGGTCCATGGCATGGCACCATGCTATGAGGTTTTTAATTATAAACTTTTTTAATTTAAAAATTCAATGATACGTGTATATAGACAGATAATCATACATTTGTGTATGTAGAAGCATATGACCGTAAGAAATTTCGTTGCTATCTTTTGGGATTTTGATTTCATAACTATAGAAAGTCTTTTTTTTCTTTTTACATCAAAAAACTATTCTATTATTTGGATAACCAAAATGGAATAAAACATCCAACAAAAATTTCTATGGAAAGTGAAAAGACTCATTTGAATGAATCTATAATAATAAAGTTGGCTTATCTGTCCTCTCATGCGTCCATGTCACTCTGGAGATAGGGGTGTTTTGCGTCACGTGTCGCAACATCAGAGCTCCTGCGATTTTTGCTCCCCGGCGCTCTTTGATCTATCGAATATTATCTGGGCTTTTATGACAATAGTTAGAGTAGGCCCAGACATTGAGCCATATTAGAGACCCATCCAAAATTAGGTTTCGCCTTCCTTTTCCTAATCCTCTTGCACGTGTGACCTCCACGATGAAATTCAGACTTTAAGCACCGATCTGAATTCAGTAACGTCAAACTAATCCATAAATCATTTCTTTACTTCTTGAGTTTTTCGTTATTACTCCGCCCACTTGAAGCAATCAATCTATCTCTTTGTTTTCCACAGTAACCGTTGAAGCTTCGGCTATAAATATATGTCCTTCATGCGATGATCAGTACAACTCAAACGATATCCAAAAGCAATTTTTTTCGTAGCAACCCATCCGAGAATGGCTAATTCCTTCATCATTCTTGCGGAATTAAAAAACAGGGACCAGTCTCTCCAAGGTCACCCTCTCGATCACTCTCTAACTTTCTTTATCATCTCCTTGCTACTTTCGATTTCAAAATTTTAGTGTTTTGTTCTTTATTTTTTTTGTTGTGGAATAGTGTTGGAGGATCAAAGGATTGATCTTTTGGTTTTAACACATTTGATTATAATTTTCTGCGCAGGAAGATGACAGGCTTAGAGTATGTGATCAGTGATGCTACTGAGATTATCCCGACAAGATTATATCGATGCTGACGTATAATATCGATGCAAACGTATAACAAGGTTATATTGATGCTAACGTATAATATCATGGACGGTACAATATACCAGGCTCCACAGCGTTGTAGTGCCTTTGCAGCTCGAGTTGTATGTTTCTTCATCCTTTCTATTTACGTTCATGTGTTGCTTGGAGGGCATAGACTAAGCAAAGGTTTTTTTTTAGTTGCTGCTAAAGTGTTTTTTGTTTTCTTCTCTTTCTCCTTTAAGGTCTGGCTGTTTAGAAGGTTTCTCTGCAGCTGCATTAAAGTTGGGGACAATTAGTCATTTTAAGATTTTGTTTTCTTTAATAAGTTGGTTCTGTCTCAGTTTCATGTGATGTAAATCTTTTCTGCTACTAAGAGTCGATTTCAAAGTTTGTTGCAAGCTCGACTAGCTATGTCCACAAGACCGGACTGAGAAGTATATGTTTTTTGTATGAACTGCATGTAGATGCAAATGTAAAAATACTTTTCATTAACTTAGGAAGCTCATATCTGAACAGATTTAATTTATCAAGTACTTTAGAATTTGTTGTTCTTTGTTGTGATTAACTTCATCGATCTTATGATATGATCTATAGTTGTCAGTTGATGCTAAAAACCAGAACATGCCTTCTGAGACAAAGCCCCCAATGGTACACAATCTTTCACACCACTTCTCTTCCGGTAAATATAAAAAATATTTTTTTTAGAGAAGTTGGGTTTTATGGCTGTGCTCTGTGACAGAGGAATTGAATTTGATGTTTTTAGATTCATCAAAGATGATGTCTTCGTAGAAATCAGGAGCAACACACCTTATATAAGAAAAAAAAAAGAATTGAACAGTATCTATGTCGAAGAAGTCAAGAGTTCTTTGAGCAACGCGTTTCTTCAGGCCGATATTGTTAGCTTTGACCAAACCCATCTTCAGAATCACTAAGATTCAATTTTAAGTGAAGGTTTGTTTGCTCATGATTGTTGTTCTGTTTCTGCACCAGACACTTAATGGTTGCAAATGCAGCAGATGGCAGAGCCGTTCTCTGTAGGAATGGTGAATCCATAGACTTGTCTCGAGACCACAAACCAATCTACTTACCGTAAAGAAGAAAGTCTAAGGAAGTGGCGGCTTCAATGATGCCAGTTACTTAAATGGCATAGCGATTGGGACATGTAACTACCACGAGGGTCACGATCTCCACTCTTAGCAGAGCCAGGAGATCAAAAAGATACATTTAACAGAGGAAGACAAGTTTCTAATAATGGGATGCGACGAGATTTTGGACGTTTTGACAATTCAAAAGGTTTTTGTATCGTTAGGTGTGAATTACGTCGATCACGATGACCCGATAACGCTTGCTTTGAGGTCTTTAAGGCTAAATAAGCTTGATAAACCTAACATTGGTTGTTTGATTCTTGTCGGCTGATGACATAAGAGCAATGGTCGCTCCTCCGGTGGAGGATCAATGGTGTTGTAATTTTCTCAGAAGAGATTGAGGGCCTTATTTGATGGTTGAATGAAAAGATAATGACATTCCCTTTTGTGTTCTTGGCTGAGCTTTTTCTTGCTTTTGTATATTTGGTGTCTGTATCTAACTTCGAGTGTCTATGTGCCCAAGTTTTGTGTAAGCGGTTATTTGTTCGTGCATGGATTGAAAGTTTTTTTTATGTACGTGCTACATTTAGTTTATATAATTACATGGATTCCAGTTTATGAAAACAAAATAGATTTGTATGCTTGGTTGCTAACTACATACATACATTTCCAATTTTGTATGCTTGGTCAGTCGCTATTTTGTCCACTTTCTTAAGTAAGAAAATAGTTTTGTAATATGAACATTAACAATATACAATATTAAAACGTGAGAAACCAACACTTGTCCAACATGAAAATAGTTTTACAAATTTGTTCACTTTTTAGAAGATTATAACTACACTAGATATTCCACAAATTAACATTCGATAAATTAATAACATTATAAATTAAAACTTTTTATCGATTTTAAGTTGGATCAATTTAAAATATAACACAAATCGATAAAATAATAAGATAATATCTTTTTGAAAATCCCATGCAAAGTTATCGTCTCACTAGAGTCATATAATAATTTATATATATAAAGTTTCTATAAGTATAAATAATATATTGTATTGTTTGATTTAGATTTACAATTGATTTTATTTTATAATATCTAAAAATTTGTCTCTAAAACACATTTAAATTACATGATACATATCTCATAACACTAAAAATGAACTATAAGTTTCTGTCTAACATGAAAAGTTTCTATAACTTCCATAAAGCAATACTTTCACACTTTAAAAAAATTAACTGCATCCACATAAATCAATGGAATGTCAAATTAAACAACAAACAACTACAATTATTAATATATAGCCGTAACCCACCATCTAACAAAATATATATCTTCAACAAAGAGAAAGATTCACATGAAAACATATTTTCCACTATATTCACAAAACAAAAGAAAAAACAAATAAGATGGAATCATATATTTTAGTCAACAATTATAACTCAGACGAAAGCATTGACAGCTACGACGAATGCTCTTCAGGCACAAACCATGCATCCATTTCAAAAACTTTAGACTATGATATTTTGCAGCGGAATCACTCATGATGATAGAATCAACAAATTCAGTTAATGAAATTGTGTTTGGATAATAACAATCCAGAGGCTCATTGAGGGGTTAAATCGGTACTTTTCCACCATAAACCTAGCAAATGACTCGACCATCTTCGTCACTCCGCATATGAGAACTATGACAAAAGTACATATCTTTATAGTATATTAATGTTATGCATAACCAATTTTGAAGAGGTAAATAGTTTTTGAATAAGTTGTCCTGGAAAAATAGTCAATTCAAATCCAATCAATGTGGAACATGATTAAGAATTCACTGAGGATTTGAAAACAAAGTATTTAACCAATACAACCAAATACAAGCATTTACATTTTTTCTTATAATTCATCAACTTTATATCAGAAAATATCATTCACTTTTAACATATATTCATCTTCATGTTTTTGAACTCCTTTTCTTTATTAAAACCATTTTTTGATAAACTTCTTTACTAAAACCATAAAATAAATTGTTAATTCATTTAAAAATAAAACATACAAATCCGGCGCGTAGCGCCGGAAGACTACTAGTATACAGATGTGATAGAGTTTGGTAACTATGGTTGAGATGACACTGCTACCAAAATCATGACGTAGGACAAATGATCCCTCCGTATTAATTTTATCATTTTGGTATAATTAACATGTGAGGGAGTATTATTCAATGTAGCCAAACTACCATGCATTTTTTTTTGGGTAAAATGTTAATATAACTACCATGCATTTTGTAATGAGTCATCGACTAAAAAGAGAATGGCTTAACTGTGCAAATTATAACTGGGCATATGTGCCATACGATAATGTCCCCTTTGCTTAATGAATTAATTTTCAAACTCTGCATTAAACTAAAAATAAGACTTGCAGTCACCAAAGAATAAAAAAACTCATTTCTATGTATCAAGTCTATCGAATCCATTAGGTGAGGGCATATTAACTGAAACCTGAACCGATCCGAAAAATCCGAACTAACAACCAAACCGAAGTTAAAAAAAAAACGAACGGGTTTAGGATTCAACCAGTCCGGATACCCGAACCAATTACCCGAAGTATATATATATATATTATAGGCCCGTCTCTGGGCATGTGCCCAAGGCACATTTACACATGGCCCATAAATTCTTTTGTAAATTTTAGTTAGAGTTTAGGGTATTTTTCTAAAATACTAGGGCCCATTTTTTTAGATCACATGTATATTTTTATAAGCTGCACAGGGTTCAGCACAACCATAAACTTACATCTTACATTCACATTCTTCTTTTCTTCTTCTCCTTCTTCAACATTTATTTTCAATACATACTCAAACTCATTTTATGACTGATTATATGTATGTATCACTATATTTTGCGATTTTGATTTATGTTTGATTACAAGTAAGATTTGTAATTTGTTTTCTCTTTGCTCTTTATATCGGCATGAGTTCAAACATTCATAATTATCCAAGTTTGATTTCTGTTTGATTTTGATATCTCTTTGATTTTGATTTATGAATAGATGGATTCTTTACCATTTTATATTCAATATAATACAAATAAAAATTACATGAAGAAAAAGAATACATGCGCGTGTTCCTTAACGTAATGACAAATCAGAAAGATCATATATCTTATATTAAGTTGTTCAATTTTTTAACTTCGGCAGTATTTTTTGTGGTTTCACATGGTCAAATCAAGGATACATAGAATTTTTATTATTATTTGTTACACAGTTCGGTTATATCTGAAATAACCCAAACCCGAACCTTAAAAACCCGAACCCGATCCAAAATATAAAATAACCCGAACGGATTCTGTAAATCTCTATCCGAAAATTCGAAGCATCCGACCCAAACCCGAACGGATACCCGAACGTCCAGGCCTAGAATCCATCATATGTAATAAGACTGCAAAAATTACACACACACACACAAAATTGCAAAACAAGAAACCAGAACACAACAAGAACAAGAGAGGAGGCACTGGTTCTAATGCTGATGCAAAGCCTTTGACCTCCTTGTTCTTTTTCGGCAATGGATGGTGAAAAATATGCGTTTTGGAAACAAGATGCTATAACTGCTGAGCATAACTTGTGTCTTGATTTTTTTGCTTTCAGAAACTGTTCACAAAAATTCGTAATTACGCAAACAAAAGTGTCAACATAAATATAAAAAAAAAAATTAACTAGTATCCTCCTTGTCGGAGGTGCAGGAAGCGATTGTATCCTCTGGCGACATGATGAGGATGATTACAAAACTTGGTTCTAGTTGGAAAGAACTTGGGAGCAAATTCGACAACGGAGAAATGAAGTGAACTGGTGCACTTTGGTTTGGTTTCCGCAGGCCATTCTTCGGTTTTCACTCAAGCTTTCCATAACCGGCTTTGAACAGGAGATATGACAAGACTATGGGGTGAAAACCAAACTTGTCAGACTATGTGGTGTGGAGAACCGAATGAGACTCGAGACCACCTTTTCTTTGCATGTCCATTCTCTTACACCATCTAGACAGAATTTTCAAAAGCCATCTTACCACGTCCTACACATGAATGGAACATCACGGTACAACACGCCTCTCTCCTAGGCGTAGTGATATTGATCTGTGCCTTCTTCGGCTGACTTTCCAAACAGTATTCCATGGAGTTTGGTGTGAACGAAACAACATGAAGCATAATAATACCTATCATACTGCTTTAGAACTCATTCAAACAAAAATCATTTGAAACAGGGTATCATCTTTACGTTTCAGGAATGCGACCTTCTACAGTAAAATGATGATTAGGTGGCTGGAGAGAATCAATAGGATTGTCTCGGAAGTCTTGTTACTATCCCAAATTATTTTTCTAGTTTGTAATCTTACCAAATTTGCAGTACTGTAAACATTTTTTCTTTTGTTAATAAATAAATTTAACATTTTATTAAAAAATAATAATTAGTAAATGGGCTCACTTTTATTTGAATTTTATAATATACTAGACGAGATCCATTTTTAACGTGAAACAAATCAGATACAACTTCTTTTTTTTTGTCATCCACTTTACAGACTCATATACACTCTGTGAACCAAACTGGGAGATCTTGATCCATGTGAACTACAAAAGACGTTTCCTTTCTAGCGCTACGGGCTAAGCTATCCGCCTTCTTGTTCTGCGTTCTTGGTACATAGATAATCTCTGCTTGGGAAAAACTCTCTTTCAAGCTGTTTATATCCTCCAAATAACTTACAAATGCTGGTCATTCCTCTGGTGTTGAAACCATCTTCACCAATTGAGAACAATCCGTTGCAAACGTAACCTGAAATTATCGTAAGTTTTTCATACATTCTATTGCCCATAACAAGGCTTCCATTTCTGCATGAAGGGGAGAAAGTGACGCCCGGACATTCCTTGCACCCATCAAACCCGCAAATCCCTCTAGAGTACTATACCATTCTTGGCCTGAAAAAATATTATTTTCTTTCCAGGAACCATCCGTAAAACACCATCTTCCTGGGATTGACGGAAGAATCATTGCCCCTACCGGTTGGATCCTCTTGTTATCATTCAAAATTTGAGCCTCATCCCAAAGTTTTGATTCCGTTTCAGCCAGTTTAAGGGTATCCAACGGATCCACATCCATATAACTAAAGACTTTATTATTTCTTCCCTTCCATATATACTATAGTATCCGTGCAAACTGATGATCCTCCATCTGTGGAACAACTCTCCAAAAAAGATGATCAATGTTCACAAAGAGAGAACTTGTTGGAAACGTAGTTAGACATGTTGGAATCTTTGAAAGAGCCCATGTCTGAAGTGCAGGAGGGCATTCAAAAAACACATGGTTGATCGATTCCTCCTCCGCACCACATATTGCACAAACAATGTCGCCGGGTATCCCTCGCTTATGCAGATTTTTCTTGACTGCTATACACCCTGTCACCGTATTTTCCAGCAATATGCTTTCAAAATATCGACTGTGGGTCCAAACACTACTGGTGGTTTTTCCTTATCTGGATATATCCTTTCAATTTGATATCCAGATTTAACCGTGTATTTTCCATTATTTGTGAAATGCCATCCATCCTTGTTTGCTATCCGAGTTCTACTCAGTGGTATACTCACTATTAATTTCACATCCTGTGGATCCACCAAAGCCTGAATCACCTGTGAATTCCATCGTTGCAAATGAGGATCAATAAGCGATACTACTTCTGTATTTTAAAAATTGATGTTTACGATTCTTATACATATTAAAAATACTTTTTTTGTTTATTACTTTATAGTTTTAACAATAAATTTGCATTCTGTTTTTACAGTTTATTTTATGTTTCACTTTAAAAAATAAATGTATTAATCTATACTATTAAAGTAGAATTTCTGATAAGATTATTTTATAACCAAAAATAATAGGGTTAATAATTTTATCAAAAATAATAATCATATGTTTTCAAAGCGCGGGTTAACATCTAGTCTATAATATTAAAACAAAATCTATCTTATTAAAATAGAAATACTTTAAGCTTTTGTTCAGCAACATATATAACAGTTAAAAAAATAATGTTGTTTGGAAACATAGATAGCAATAAGTTAGGAAAAAAAAGTAATAGGTTTATGCTATTAAAAAAATTAGAAATTCATTACATTATATTAAAAGTAATTGGCTTATGTTATTTAATATACATATTCAAATCAAAATAATAATTTAAAATTGATTTATATCAAAAGTTCATTCAAAAATATACATATATTCAAATTTGATTTTTACTAACATACTTTTCAATAACCATTATAAAAATATTTTCAATATATATAAGAAAAATACAATACAAGGCCCAATTTCAATCACCAACTTAAATTATGGTTTTTATATTTCACATTAAAATTTAAAAATATAATATATATGATTATTTATATGATTATACGTATAAAATATTATTAATTATAAGATTACTTATTTGATGGTACGTATAAAATACAATTAATTATGTGATAACACATATTTTTGTAATCTATGATAACACATATATGATATATAATAGCGATTAGGGGTGGGCGTTCGGGTTCATTTTCGGGTTTGTTTAGGATTTCGTGTTTGGTTCAGATCTTTGAGGATTCGGTTCGAATTTGGATAGCCAACTTAAATTAATTTTCTTAAAAATAAATTTATTATATGCTTTAATTTTTAAAAATATATAAACAATAGAATATACTACATATAAATTTGAATAACATATGTCAGAGTATCTAACTTAACATATAAATTGGTTTGGTTTAAATATTTGGATAGAAAATTAATAATTATTTAAGTATTTTTTTGGAATTTTGAGTATATTTTAACTATTTTAGATATTTATGCTTGATTATTTGTATATATTTTTAAGTATTTAAATGGACTTAAAATTATCATATATATTCTAGATGTTTATATATATATAAAATCTATTTTGGATATCAAAATACTTCGGTTCGGATCGGATTAGGTTTCAGTTCTTCAAAACTCAAATACCAAAGTTTTGAATAATTTGGATATTTAATCAATTTCGGTTTGGATTTGTTACTATTTATTCAGATTGGGATCGGTTCGGTTCTTCGAATTTGAGTTTTTTTGCCCAAACCTAAATAGTGACATAAAAAATAAATGGCATCATATTTTTTTTAAAATACACCGCGCGGGCGCGTGTGTAAAAATAAACTATTAAGATTATACCTTTTATTTTATAAGGTTTTTACAGTGGGCATGCCATTACTTTTAATTTTAATTCAGTATTATTTATTTAACTGCTGCAAGAGAAAATTCTCTACCAATACTTAACTACTAGGTTAAGACGCAGAATAAATATTTTATATACAAAATTATATGGAGTATATGCTATTATAGTGTTTGATGTTTTTGACCTTTTTAACCTCTGAATACAAAAGATGTAATTGTTTAGCCAAAAAAAAAAGAGAGATAACGGCGTCGTTCACGGTCACACATAATTTCCCATTTTCTGCTTTATTTACCACTAGATTCTGACCCGCCCTTTTAAAGGGCGGGTATATTTTTTGTTTTACAATTTTTTTCAAAAAATAATTTTCATATTTATGTTTTTAAGTCATATTTGTGTTTTTCTGTATAATTATAGTTTTGTAATTTTTTTCATTATTAGTAAGAGATTTTGATAATTGTATTGAATTTGTGATGTTGCGTAGCTATAAACTTGTGAACTATTATTAGGTAACAAATATGAATAACAAAATAAATACAAAAATATATTTGAATTCTAGATTTTTTGTCATATATCCTTTAAGAGAAGAGGTAACTCCTTATGTGAACTGATTTGCATGAAGAAAGATAATTGTTTATATTGTTAGAATATATCTCGTTACTTTTTAAGTACGCCACGTGGGAAAAAATTATTGGACTAATAAGATAAAATCAGAAAAAAAAAACTAAAAACATGTTACCAACCGGCAATCTGATACTGGTTGATCTGACAAAACTTCAAAATTTTATATTAAATTAATAGTAAATAACAATATTAATTTATTTGTTATTAATAGCCTATTATAAATGTCTATTTCATTTTTTTGGTTTAGTATATTGAAACGGTTACCCTTAAAACCCAGTGTGTGAACTGGATTTAAATATCTTTTTGGTTTAGTATATTTCCGCATTAAACGTTAAGAATTTGATTAATTAGCGTTTGTTATGTAAATATTAGTCGACCATATATAGTAGTATTTTATTATCACACACTCAAATCCATTATGTACTCGTCGAGTATTATTATTTTTATGTATTCGATAGGAGTGGGCTGCGAGAATATTGGAACCAAAAAAGAAAGAAGTTACAAAACTCAATATTATTAATTGTTAGTTATAAATGGCAGTTTGTATAATAAGTGGTTCTTTAAATTAAAGAATTAAATAATTGGACACAACATATATCAATGGTCATGATCCTAATTTAATAGTATTGATGTGAACTGGATTTAAATATCTTTTTGGTTTAGTATATTTCCGCATTAAACGTTAAGAATTTGATTAATTAGCGTTTGTTATGTAAATATTAGTCGACCATATATAGTAGTATTTTATTATCACACACTCAAATCCATTATGTACTCGTCGAGTATTATTATTTTTATGTATTCGATAGGAGTGGGCTGCGAGAATATTGGAACCAAAAAAGAAGGAAGTTACAAAACTCAATATTATTAATTGTTAGTTATAAATGGCAGTTTGTATAATAAGTGGTTCTTTAAATTAAAGAATTAAATAATTGGACACAACATATATCAATGGTCATGATCCTAATTGAATAGTATTGATATATGATATATACTACCCATCATGGCAACTGCTCTTGTTCATTTATTACTCACCAGGAAGGAACAAAAACAAATCAAAATTTCCGGTGAGTTTTCTCTCAGTCGGCTAAAAATTACGTGAAGAAGAGGTGGACCAGAAAATTCCGGTGAACCGAAGATGACTTCGGGGACTAGAACACCGACATGGAAAGAAAGAGAGAACAACAAACGGCGAGAGCGGCGGAGACGCGCGATTGCGGCTAAGATCTTCGCGGGACTTCGGATTCATGGGAACTTCAAGCTTCCCAAACACTGCGATAACAACGAAGTTCTTAAAGCTCTCTGCAATGAATCTGGTTGGACCGGCGAAGACGACGGAACTACTTACCGTAAGGTAAATCGAAAACTCAGTTTCTTTATATGAAACTTTGAATAGATCTGTTCTTTCTTTGTTGAAGACATAACTTTTAATTATTACGTGAACCGGACTGTTGTGATTTAACATTGACCGGTTTAGTCGTGATTGCAAACGTCAGATCGAAACCGTTCTGGTGAACTGAAAAAGCATGACTGTTGTGTATTTGTGTAAGATTCGCTGATGCTTTAAGACTTTGTGTTCACTTTCGGACAAAAATATTACACCGTAATGACTTCTTCACCCTTAGCGAGTTATTAAGTATCTCTCTGGGTAGGATCGTCATATACCCTTTTTTTTTTTCCGTCAATAGATTTTTAATTTATATAAACGGGCCCAGCCCAGAAACTGATTACAATATAAGCCCACTAAAGCTACCGGGCTAAAAAACGTTACACAATTGGGCCCATTTCCAGCGGCCCACCTTGAGAAACCCTAGAAACAAACACAGGAGCGAAGCGCGGCCGCCTCGCAGATCACTATTTTCGTCGCTTGAACACGTGTCAACATCCTCGGCGTCGAGGGTCACGTGTCGCGAGATCGACGCATCGCACCTGCTTCTCGTCTTCGCCGGAGATCCATCCATCGGATCAACCAGCCACACCGGAACTCCGAAGTTCCGAACCTCTTCACCGTCAAGAGCTTATGGGACTCTAATATCGGAGAGAATCAATCGCCGTGGCGAGATCTCATCCACCCCCGTTCACCGCAGCCGCCCAAAGCCTCGCATGCAACCTCACTCTTTCCGTCGGAGAACTTTCTCTCCTCCGACGCGACCAGAAACCACTCCAAACTAACGACTAAACACCGAAATAAAAACAAACGAAAAAATTAAACCCTAAAGGACTAGGGGACTGAAGCCGGCGACGTAAAGCTGTGATAGCCTTTACCTCCCGGAAGCTAGATCCGACGACGGCGGAACTAAGGGAGCTTCCCCACCGCGGAGACAAAAACCGGCGTCGACGGAGCTGTGAGAGCCTTCGCCTCCCGGAGCTAAAACTCGCACTATTGGCACCCCCCCCTCCTACCCGCAAACCCGCCGTAACTCCCGTACCAGAACCACACCGGTTGGTGGCTGATCTGAGCTCCGACCGACGGACACCGAAAAAGAGAAGGAGGGACAAGCCCGGATGATTTTATCGAAAGGAAAAGGGCTCCGGCGACGGCACGGACGCTCACGCGCCGGCCGACCGCCGGATCCCCTTTGTAAAGACTTTTCTCTCTCTTATCAGTCGAATGATCGTCATATACCCTAAATTCGTGTTTCCTCGTCAGCTTAATATTTTTGTCTGAAAGTGATATAATATACAGTACCTTTAATATTTTTTTTGGTAAAATAGTACCTTTAATATTTTTTCGGCTTTGCGAATTTTTCTTTGGTCATAATTTACTTTAGTTAAGACTTTAGTACAGCGATCGAGGAAGACTTTAATCTTCTTTTCAGATTCTTTGAAATTCAATTTTATTTATTTTCCTCGACAAACCATGATAATTAAAATGGGATGATTATTCATTGTTTGACCATTAAGATACCAAGGAGAATCATTGTTCTTTACCTTTTATTCTTTTTATTTGCATTTGGATTTTCAATTTCTCAATCATAGTGTCATCCATGAGCAAAATTTTGTTCTTTGACCATATATAAACCAGAGAAAATCATCGTATTTTACCTTTGTTTTTTTTCTTGTTGCATTAATATTTTCAGTTACTCAATCATAATGTTATTTTGTTCGTTAATCATCATCTTTTGCTTTAGGTGAAAAGGGTAAAGAACAGTTTTAACTCTCTCTTGCGTAATATTAATCCACTAGGAAAAGATTGTTATTTTCAGAATTTCTCTGCTTGAAATGGTTTATATGTTTGTGATAATATTTCTTTCACTTTGCATAAACACTTGTGTAGGGATGCCAACCAATGGATCGAATGGAACTCAGGAATGGTTCTACTTCAGCGAGTCCATGCTCATCGTACCAACCTAGCCCTCGTGGTTCTTACAATCCAAGCCCTTCATCTTCCTCATTCCCTAGTCCTACAAACATATTTGGTGATGCTAACTCACTAATCCCATGGCTCAAGAATCTCTCTTCAAACTCACCTTCCAAGCTTCCTTTCTTCCATGGGAACTCTATAAGCGCTCCTGTGACTCCACCATTGGCTCGACGCGTGACCAAGTGACCATCCCTGACTCTGGATGGCTCTCTGGAATGCAAACCCCACAGAGCGGACCGTCTTCTCCTACTTTCAGCTTAGTCTCGAGAAACCCGTTTTTCGACAAAGAGGCTTTTAAAATGGGAGATTGTAATTCACCAATGTGGACTCCTGGACAAAGTGGAAACTGCTCTCCAGCTATTGCTGCTGGTGTTGATCAAAACTCTGATGTACCAATGGCTGATGGAATGGTGGCAGAGTTTGCGTTCGGTTCTAATGCGATTGGAATGGTGAAGCCTTGGGAAGGAGAAATGATACATGGAGAATGCGTTTCAGATGATTTAGAACTTACACTTGGAAATTCAAGAACCAGATGAATTCTGAGAAGATTCAACCTCGTTTGCTGTCAGTCAGATCTTATATTTAGTCTCTTACTTTCTCTTTTCATCTTTTGTCTGTTTTTTTCAGTGATGATTAAAGGTGATTGAGGGAAGACGAATATTTTAGAACTTTATTTTTTTTTCCTTGTTGGCCTACACTAAACTTGTAGTTAGTATATTATATCTCCAGTTTTTTTTTTTAAACATTTGTGGAAATTTGATTTTCGATTAAGCAATGTAGTTATTACCATAGTGGGATATTCATGTAAAATATTGAAGTCAGTTTGAACGTGATAACTTATCAGCAACCTGCCAACCTGTGTCTTTGAACATATTTTATTTTTAACATCCCCTTGAGCATTACAACATGTTTTGGTAATCATATCTCATCACCAAGATGGTTTTTAGAATTTTTTAAAAAATAAGTTAGTCCATATAATTACATAAGTATCATTTAACAAATCAAACAATTCTTAATTTATATATTTATATATAGTTTACATATACTAGAATAGTAAAGTATTATATATATTTTGATTGGTATACTCTTAAGTAACTAAACCACAAAAGCGTAAATTAATAAAATAAGTAATTTTTGTTGTTGTTCTAGAATTAGATGATTTTTACACCGAACTGGTGAATATATACTAGACATACATTTATATTTCGAATCTGCACTTATATTTTATAACAGTTTGATATATTAGATTTGAACACTAATATGTGAATATAGTGCCAATGAGTTTCTTCAAAAATTTGATTCTTAGATATGTATCTGGAGTAGAAATATTTTTTACAAATGTCTATTTTTTTTAAATTGACATTTCTGTAATTCATTGAATGCATATAAGAAGTTAAAAAAAAACCAAACTCATATCAGTGAAATATAAACGAAAATGAAAACATAATTTTATAGAGGTGAAAAATAAAATTACTTATAGAGAATCAATTGTAAACAAATCGAGAGTAGAAAACCTAATCCCCTTTCGTTATTTTACAATCGATGTTGCCTATCTGGTTTTTGTGATTTTTGTCAGCGGAAAACTTAATTTTATTTTATGCAAAAAATAATTAAAATAAGTTATAATTATCTCTTCAGCAACGATGATACATTTAAGAGACCAACATTTGTATTCGTCATTTTAAAATCGATAAAAAATTTAGTTTTTCGAAATGTTAAAACCATTTAATTTTAATGAACATACATTAATATAAAAAATTCACATCGCGCTAGTGTAAATGATAACAGAAAACTAGATTAGGTTGGAAGACCAAAGATATGTATGTAGTAGTATGTTCTAGTTGTACGTAACCAAAAAAAAAAAAGTTGTACGTAATCAATAGAAAAGTCAACGAACAATGACGACCAGTCGACCACATGTGTCTGATATTATTAACTAAACGTGACAATATGAATTTAATTGGACCTTAAGGACATTGACCTCAACTTAACCGTACTGTACGAAGTAATATTGACTTGAGAATGCACACATTGGATTATGTTCAATTACAAAATGTCCCAGAATTGCATAGTGGATCCAAGTACAATTAGCCTTAATGAGCTAACAATTAGGCCCATATCTAGATGCAATTTTATATTCAGATGACCTTCTTCCGACCAAAACCGAACACTTTATAAATTCTCCACCGCTCTTTTCACTCGAGGTCAGCCCTCTCGGCAGATATCTCTTAGAGCTTACTTTAGTGCGTAAGTTCTCTTGTTGGTTCCTTTTCAATCTAATAAAGAGAGATTGGTATATATATATATATATTTCGTCATCATCTTCTTTGTAGCCTGTTTAGGGTTTTCGCCGTGGTAACATATCAATTTTCTATAGTTCTTATATCCATCTGCAGTTTCTCATGATCTTAAGCTTAGTTTGTTTGTAAGTAGACATATATGTCCTTTACCCAATTTTTCTATCATTATTATATCATCTTTTTGTTCCTCTCGATTCGACCTTGGATTTTGAGGATTGGTATAACTTTTACCTACAGTTTTTGTCATGATTTTTGTTCTTATTTTATCTTTTGAAATTCTTGCTTTTAATCGCTTTGGAAGATCTTTTGTGTTATGCTGAAATATATGGGGTGGATTTATGTCATATTGTGTTACATATGTTATTTCTATTAGGGTTTATGTTCTTGTTTTTTTTTTTGCTTAAACTTTTTATGTTCTTGTTTGTTATCTATTTTCCGTTTAATGTTTGCATTGGTTGTTTTACATTTTGTTTTTACCTTTTCAGAATGATAACTGCATTTTCATGGGTACCAAAAGGGGTTGCAAAGGCCATACCTGATCGTGCTGAACTTCCTTCTAAGGAGGAAATCGAAAAGCTCAAAGAGACTTGTGATCAAGTTTACAGTGAGGATGAAGAAGACAATACTGAGGATGAAAAAGAGAATGGTGAAGTTGCTCACGCGAAAACAGTAGCAGAAGCTTTTGGAAAATCTTCTAGTATCAAGAATGCTTCTTCTTCAATTGAGGTTGATGACTTAAATGATGATTTTATGAAAGAACTCGACATGGATAATTACGATGAAGAAGATGATAGTAAGTTGGCTTATAATGGTTTTAACTAAAAAACATCGGCAGCAGATGAAATGACTCCTTCGTTGTTGTGTTTCGATTCAGGAATTGAAATTTTTAGCTCCGGGAATGGAGGTCTTTATTATGCAAGCAATAAGATGGATCCACATCTCATGAATCATGATGTATAAGCTCATAAAATTTATCTCTTATTTTCATGGAATATTATTGTATTTTGTACATACAAATAATATTATATGTGTTCTTCAGGATAGTGATGACTCAGATGAAGATGAGGACCAGACAGTCTTAACAACCAAGTCAATGATTGTCTGCGCTAAGACCGACGACAATGATGCTAGCTATCTTGATGTTTGTCATATTCTTCTTGCAGTTTTATTTATTTATTTTGGTCCACATACACGACATGGAGCTTGTATGAATGCATGACCAGGTTTGTGTATGCGAGGAAACATCGAATGGTTACCCAAATATTTATAGTCGTGGTAGATTTGAATTGCCAACAGCTCCGTTGTGTACTGCTTGGTTTGATTGTCCACTTAAAGGAGGAGAAAAAGGTTAGTGATGTGTATTAATCATCAATCAAAGGATTATACCAACCAACCAAATGGGACTCTTCATTCTTGCTATAAGTTGATTATATCATTTGAATCTGTATTTGTTTCCTTTTGCTTTTCGTATTGGCAGGAAATTTCTTAGCTGTTGGTTTGTATAAGAAGCCCATGATAGAGATATGGGATCTTGACGTTGTATGTAAATTAAACTGTATTTTTGCATATGTTTGTTTCTCTGACCATTCACAAGATTGTAATATATGTTGTTTTTAATGCCCCAGAAAGACGAGGTGTTACCTTGTGTACAATTAGGAGGAAAAGAGAAAGGGGTGAGTAAATTAAGTTTTAAATTTGATTTGATTACAGCAAGAAAACAAATGTATACGTTAATTTGATTTGCGGTATTTTGTTTTAGAATTACAAAGAAGGTAGCCACACTAGATCAGTTCTTGGTCTTGCTTGGAATAAAGAGATTCGGTATGTGCCATGATTGATTATATATACATCCTCAGATTTGCTTCTTGATAGACTTGACTGAGTTTTCAACT
Source organism: Brassica rapa (assembly GCF_000309985.2). Lineage (NCBI taxonomy): Eukaryota > Viridiplantae > Streptophyta > Magnoliopsida > Brassicales > Brassicaceae > Brassica > Brassica rapa. Next base: position 11,346,493 of record NC_024802.2, read on the forward strand.
TTATTGGGAAAAAAAGAAACACTCTTGCTAGTTCTAGTGCTGACAAAAAGGTTAAAGTTTGGGATATGGCTACTGAAAAATGTATGATTACTATGGAGCATCACACGAAGAAGGTAAGAACATGACTCTCGTAGAATGAGAAATTCATTAATTTAGTTTCATATACTCTCATGGTTTATTTTTTTGTATGGTTCACAGGTTCAAGCGGTTGCTTGGAATCATTATGCTCCAGAAGTGCTTCTTAGTGGGTCGTTTGACCAGACTGTTGTATTGGTAAGTGTTTTATGTCACTACCTACAAAACAATATGTGAACTCACTAACTAATATTTATTGGTTTGTGTATATGTTTACGTATAAATGTTTCAGAAAGACGGAAGAAAGCCTTCACACTCGGGTTTCAAATGGTCAGTCATGTCCAAAGTAGAAAGCTTGGCCTGGGATCCACACAGTGAACATTCCTTTGTGGTGCGTTACATTTTAAATCATCTGTATGATTTTCTTAGCGGTTTTAAAGACTTATTTGTTTTCATTTGTTTCACATCTTTTATAGGTAAGTCTTAAAAATGGAACTGTAAAGGGTTTCGATGTACGTCAAGCCTCAAATTCAGCGTCTGATTTAAAACCAAGTTTCACTCTCCAAGCACATCACAAACCAGCCACCTGCATCTCATACAACATTTCAGCGCCTAATGTAAGTAAAATATTAGTAATATCCCTTATCTATCAGATAACAACCAAGATTCCTGTAAGAAATTAAGGGTATCAAATTCTCATCGTGTAGTGGTTTATTGATAAGTTTTTTCATGTTTTAGACGGCCAATTTGGTCCGAAAATTTAGGATAACCACAATTTAATAGAGGAAATAAATTATTTCAAAACATCTCATATATCTATCAAGTTTTTTTTAGAAAACTGGACAGTGACGCCTACTCTCTCTTGTGTCCTTGGTCCTTGGTCTTCGTTGTGTGTGGTTTAGTGGCTCCCTTCTAACACTGTTTTGGATTAACAGCTTTTGGCAACGGGATCTATGGATAAAACGGTCAAGCTTTGGGATCTTTCAGACAACAAGCCTTCATGCATTGCTTCTCACATACCAAACGCTGTAAGAACCAATCAACAAATAAAAATAAATGATTTCATTTATCTTAAACCTGATTCTTAACTTGTTCTTATGACTCAAAAACTTTTGATGTCACACAGGGAAGCTTATTTTCCATTGATTTCTCTCCGGATAACCCTTTCTTGCTCGCTATCGGCGGCACAAGGGGGGATCTAAAAGTTTGGGACACACTTTCTGACACAAATGTCTCCCGTAGATACGGAAGCAGCCGAGCCCGACCATAATAGTCTTAGTCAAGCTGTGATTGGTCTTAGATTCGAACACACTTAACCCAAATTTGCTTTGGTTTTATTTTTCATGTAGCATAATAGCTATTATGCCTAATGAGCAGTAAACTAATTATATTTAATTACTTTAGTTCATTGGAAACATGGCGTGAAAATTGATGAATAATTTATAAATGATGGGAAGCGCCGCTACACCTCTCACTCTCCATAAAATCCGCCGAAGCAATTTCTTCCGATTGTTAAACCCTAAACCTCAATTCAAACCCCATCGTTCTTGTCTCTCTCTCTCTCTCAAGCAAGCAAGTAAGTTCTTTTTGATTCTTTCTCAAAGGTCTTAGCTTTTTGAAATGGCCAAACCAACTTATGAAATTGAATGTGTCGGTTTGATTCACTGACGTAAAGAACATTACTTTCGAGGTGCCCTGAACCCAAATAACCGGTTTTGATTTCCATTTTTGCAGAATGATAACGGCACTTTCATGGATTCCGAAAGGGTCTTTAAAGCCTGTTCCTGACGCTGCTGAACCTCCTTCAAAGGAAGAGATCAAAGAGCTCATTGAGAGTGGAGCTTTCACTGCAAGGTGAGTTTTATTGTTCTTTCTTCGTTTCTCATTGAGAAGATGATGATGATGTTATTTAGTTGGTTTTGATTGTTACAGTGTGGATGGTAGTGACGAGGATGAAGAAGAAATGGAAGAAGAAGAAGAAGAGATCAGTGAGGTTGATCATGCCAAGGCTGTAGCTGAAGCTTTTGGAAAGTCTTCCAATAGCAAGAAGGCTTCTTTACTATGGAGGTTGATGATGTAGCTGCTGGAATGAAAGAACTCGACATGGATAATTACGATGAAGAGGATGATGGTACGTTTTGTTTTTGTTTGGCTCTTTGGTGTTTGTTCTGCTGTTTTATGTTGTTGTTGTTGTGTTGGACTTAGGCATTGAACTCTTCAGCTCTGGGCGTGGGGATCTTTATTATCCGAGTAATGAGTTGGATCCTTATCTCAAGGATGCTGCTGTAAGCTACATCCACTCTTTCTGTTTTACGTTGAAAACTTATTGTAGTTCAATGTTGTTTATATGGAATATAAATTAATATTCTTAGGATGATGATGATGATGAAGAGGATATTGATGATACGACAATCAAGCCAACAGATTCAGTGATTATCTGCGCTAGGAATGAAGATGAAGTCAGCCATTTAGAGGTATATGCTCAATATCCTTCTTACTGCTGTCGGTTAAGATGTTAAAGATTGGTGCTCATATGATATGAAAGCTATCAGGTTTATGTGTACGAGGAATCATCTGATGGCTCTCCAAACATGTATGTTCATCATCACATTATTATACCGGAGTTTCCCTTGTGTACTGCATGGATGGATTGTCCTCTTAAAGGAGGTGACAAAGGTTAGTGTTGTACACTTCTGTTATGGTCATCACTCTTGCTACCAATGAAATATCATTTTAACTCTTTTCTTTACGTATTGGCAGGGAATTTTGTAGCTGTTGGCTCAAAGGAAACGCCGACAATAGAGATATGGGATCTTGATGTTGTAAGTAAAAAGCAACTATCCTAGTAGGTTTGCTGTTATCTATAAATAATCTGTTAATAAGGTTATTGTTATGGTTTCAGAGGGACGAGGTGCTACCTTGTGTACAACTGGGAGGAGTAGAGGAGATGGGGATTATTAAGAAAAAGAAGAGTAAGAAGCAGGTGTGCCACATCAAACTCGTTTATTTCCCTGTTCTTCAAAAGTTCATGTCAAAGTCATTTTTTTTTTAATTTTGTGGTTTCTTTTAGAAATATAAAGAAGGTAGCCACACTGATTCAGTACTTGGTCTTGCTTGGAACAAGGAGTTTCGGTATGTTTAAAGCTATATTACTAGTCCCTATGATTGTAAGTTTCCTATGTAGAGTGTCTGATTATCTTTTAAATTTTATTGGATGGAAAGGAATATACTTGCTAGTGGTAGTGCCGACAAAAAGGTTAAGGTTTGGGATGTGGCTACTGGAACATGCAAGATTACAATGGAGCATCACACAAAAGAGGTAAGAACATGACTCATAGGATGATAAATTCTTTAATTCAGTTGCATATTTATTTTCTCATGGTTTATAGTTTTGTATGGCTCACAGGTTCAAGCGGTTGCTTGGAATCATTATGCTCCAGAGGTGCTTCTGAGTGGGTCGTTTGATCAGACTGTTGTATTGGTAACTGCTTTCTTCCATGTTTTGTTTCGCATGTTACTGACAATTACCATTAATATATGAGTTTGTATATGATGTTGCAGAAAGACGGAAGACAACCTTCACACTCGGGTTTCAAATGGTCAGTCATGTCTGACGTCGAAAGCTTAGCTTGGGATCCCCACTGTGAACACGCCTTTGTGGTGAACTACACTTTCCTTTTGCTCTTTTACTAGATAATATGATGGTTTAGCAGTGTTAAAACATTTTTTTTCTGATTAACCGTCTCTCTTAGGTAAGTCTTGAGGATGGAACCGTGAAAGGTTTTGATATACGTGCTGCACAGTCAGGTTCAGATTCTGATTTAAAGCCAAGTTTCACTATCCAAGCACATGACCAAGACAAAGGAGTCTCCTCCATCTCATACAACCTTTCTGCTCCCAATGTACTTCTATCCCTCTCTATTGTTTTTTTTTTTTTTTTTTTTTGTTATTAGTTCTCACCATTTATGATCTGTGATGAACAGCTTTTGGCTACGGGTTCTATGGATAAAACGGTGAAACTTTGGGATCTTTCGAACAATGAGCCTTCATGCATTGCTTCACACAAGCCAAAAGCTGTAAGAACCTATCAACATTTAATCTATTTTTGTAATTTTCTGCTTTTCTTTATTTCTAACCATTTTGAGTTTGTCATCAGGGAGCTGTATTCTCCATTTCATTCTCAGTGGACAACCCTTTCTTGCTTGCTATTGGTGGCTCAAAGGGAGAACTACATGTGAGTAAAGATTAATACAACTTTCTTTTTTTTTATTAGTGAATATAACTTATGACTTTGTGCTGGCAGGTTTGGGACACACTGTTGGACGCTAATGTCTCTCGCAAGTATGGAAGCAAACAATCTTGAAAACCCCACAAGGATCGCTTGTTTCGTTGAAGCTGTGATGGTCGTTTGATTCGATCACACTCATGCCAAAAGTTTTGGAGTTTCTTTTCTGTTTTTTTTTTTATATATATACTATGATTATGGTTAATCGTGTAAGGGTGTGTCAGCTTTTATATGTTTGTTAAACTCTTTTTCAACTTGTATCATCACATGTTTTACATTTGTGTATGTATTAAGTTCATGCGTTCTATTATGGTGAACTGAAGTTATGAATTTAATTAATACATTTTATTTAAGGTAGTGGAAAATAGATTGAAAGTAGTTTGATATGTTACTATGAAAAGAAGATGTTGGATCTATGCTTGTTGCCTAGTAATCATACTTATGCATTCATATGACCATAGATTGTTGACGAAGTGCGCAGACGTGATAAAGTGAATTTAAAAGTAATGAAACATCACAAGAATTTATTAACCTTAATCCTCTGTTAATTTTTCTATTGGTTGAAATATAGTTAGTGGTATAGATAATGATGTTTTTCTATTGAAAATATACAAAATTGAATGTTTTCTTAATTTGTGTCTACAAATCTAAAACGACAAATAAAATGATACGGAAAGAAAAATAGACTGTTTTAAATAGACTGTTTACATATTTCTTTGATGAGTTAAAAAAATTTCTTGTCAAATATATAAAAGATCGATAGCATATGTAAATAGACTGTTTTCATATTTTTTTGATGAGTTACCCCTGGTATTAATCGGAAAGTATTCTAAATTTGAAGTGTGGTAGTCAGTTCACTCTGTAGCACTAAGTGTATTTTTTCCGAAGCCGACAGAGTTTATAAAAAAAATAACAATCGATTTTCAAAATGAGCCAAAAAGAATTCCTATGAGCAATTTTATTAAAGTCACGTGGGAATGGGATCTTTGTTGAAAGTAAATGTACGCGCACTGGAAAAATACTGCAACCGGTCCACAATACCCAAGTCACTTTTAAAGTGCAAATTTTCATTGGGGTTAATCATTAATTCATTAATATTGAAACTCTATGGACGTATTAGTCAAAGTCTCGATTTTAAAGAATCTTGTGCTGTGTTCCAAAAAAAAACGTGTGCATCATGTCAATGAACATATTAGTACTGTACTAGTTATCTACTCGACAAATAAGATGCACATATATAAAACATATGTTTTATAATTAGGGATATTAAATTTTTCCCTTTTGCATTTTAGTAATTATGTAATTCATATTTTTAAGTTTAGTATTTACAATTTGCTCTATTTTTAACAAATTTTTTATATTACTATTTGTTTTGATATAAGAATTACAAATATTCAAATATTCACCCAGATTCGAAGAGACTATATCTAAATGTTTTAATGAATTCGTAATGATTTTGATGTGTTGTCTGATGAGCTTGACATGTTATTTATACTGCTCAACTCGATTTAACTACTTTATGTATCTTACACATGTCGTGCCTTGATCCACAGGTCTCTGGTTGTTGAGTAATTGCTTTGATTTCAAGGTGACTCTGTCCTGGCCATCATCTTCTTGATATAGAGTTTGATACTTCGAGCTTGAGATAAGACTTTAGGCGAGATAGTTGGACTTTGCCCATGATATATATATATATATATATATATATATATATATATATATATTTATTTATTAAAATAAATCTATTTTTAATAGACTTTTACTAGACCAACATTATGTGCTAAATTCATATCTAACATACATTGTATCCGCCGAAGAGTAATTACAAAATATCATTTTTATAACAATCTAGTAGTTTCAGTCTCTGAAAATCTTTCTGATTTGTAATATGGTATCAGAGCTAACATTACAAATGATCACAGTGGCCAGGTGCTGATTGCATATTTGGCAAAAATAAACGATTCGCAAGCTTTTGTAAAACAAAGTATTTTGTGTGTTTGATAATACTCCGTAACATATGGGTCAAAACTCAAAGGCCAAAGCTTCGTTCGATTAATCGAAAAGGCAGGTGAAGCTGTTAAGGCAATAATATAACAGATTTTATATGTAGCTGTTAAGGCCAAGATTTCATTGAAATGTTTCTTAAACACAATACACCTCGTAATTAGTGATCGTGGTTAGAGATGGATAAGCGGATCAACCATTTGAGTCTATCAGTTTTTTGATACTGTAGAAACTGAAAACAAATAAAATTATTTGTAATTCGGTTTGATGTTGTTTCACTTTAGTACGGTTTGTTCTCAGTTTGCATTTGATTCGGTTTAAGTTTAATTAAAATTAAGGGCCTCCACAATGGAAGCTCTTGAGGGAGTCTTTAGGGAGTGTGGACCCTATTTTCTTAGAGTTTGTGCAAAAAGAAATCTTTAAAATTCTTTGGTAAGGATTGATCCTTATACTGTTCACGGGTCCCATTGACTACGTGGCGACCCATGAATGATCATTTTTTTTTTTAAATCCAGGATTAATCCGAAATGCCCTTGTGCTAAGGATTCTAATGAGTCTCACCGTTACGCATGGTCTAATATGAACACATAAATAAACTAATAAATCATCGCCAGTGAATGTTATATAATGTAAATATGTTTGATCAAAAAATATAATGTAAATATGTAATAGGATATAACTAAAATTTTATAAGATTTCAGGGTTTTTGGTTTGAGTTAGCTAGGTTACATCAATTAAAATCGAATACAATAAAGCCAATCGGTTTATAAAAAAAACATTCGGGTCGATTTTCATATGGTTGGGTTTTCTTTTGCTACACTTACTATATCGGTTCACCTGCATGCTCTAATAGTAGCAGGTATCTCTTATATAGAGGGACTTTACTCTGGATTGCCCAAGTAACTCCTATGTTCATTCTATTTTATCCCACCAATTAAAAACAATATAATTTTTAATATATTTTAATCAGAAACATGGTGAAAATCGAAATTGCCCTTAATGAAACCAAGTATTTACAGGATCCAACCTAAACTATTTGACTCGACCCACTATTAGTCGGATCCTTAACCAGATCCGCGCGTTCCTTTCTTCTTTCTCTTCCTTTGTCGTCTCTCACTCTCTTCTAAACCTTCTAAACCTGAAAATTGAAAAAAAAATCCTATAACCGACGAAAACGATGAAGCCCACCGCATTGACTGCTTCCTTCACTGCTTCTTCTCTGATCTTCCCTTAGTCCCTCGTGCCCTTCCTTGTTACTCTGATTTCATCATTTCCCCAAATCAGTCCGTAACCCTAGATTTGACGAAATCAATTGAAAAAATTGATCGAATCAACTGCTCCTGCGGCGTATTCTATTCTCCTGCTCCTTCTGTCGGCGACGCAATCGACGGAACCCTAGACTTCATCTCCCATCTCCTGTTTTCGTTCTCGTCTCTTCCGTGTAAAAGGTATGTTCTCTCTCAAATTTTTGATTGATTTTGTTGTGGGTTTGGGTTTGAAAGTCCATTTGAAAGTATTGTGGTTGAAAATCGGTTAGGTTCAGATTTTTTTTAGAATGAGGATTACAGAGACTGAAACTTGGACACGTTTGGTTTTGAGGTTATAGAAATTGAAAGTTTGGTTTCAGATTTGAGATAAGTCTAGTGATTATTGAAGACTAACTGTTTTGGTGATAGAGTGTCCTAGACTGTTTGATATGTGAAACCGAGTTGAGTGATTGATTAATTGTGATGTAGTGATCGAATTGATTGGTTGGAGTTTTATTATTGAATGAATGATTTAGGGTTTTGAGATCAGACAGCTATAAGAATCAATGATTTATTTTGTAGATATTTCATTGAATGGGTTTGTTAACGTTGGTGGTTATTGAACGTTTTATTGTGTATGTATATATTCAGGGGATCAAGATATTGAGAGGCTATAGATAATGGCAGGCCGAGGTCGAGGGAGAAAAAAATCTCAGCAGAAAAAGTCCACAAAAAGAAACAGTGCTCCTGTAGAAGAGCAGCATGTAGAAGAACTTTCAACAGAGAATGATAGTGATGATCTGTCAGCACACGGAATTGAGTCTGATAATCAGGGAACCGATAATCAGTCTGCATCATCTCAGGTAAATTATTTCCAAATGCTAATAAACAGACTAGTAAGAAACAAATGCCAATGTAATTTTTATTTGGTTTACAGGAGTGCCAACCACTGCCACCTGATGAGCTATGTTTCAAGAACACCGAGTTCACCCAGACGTGTAAGATACAGAGCAAGTGTTATGTGACCGAGACGGTGAAGTTTCTGAAGAAGGCTAAGTTTAAGCCTGAGCTCCAGTGGTTTGAAAACCACCCTCAGTTTTGCCATTTTTTCCACATGCCCGATGAACCAAACTTGAAGCTGCAGGGTATGTGGATGCTTCTACTGCGCACTGTTCCTTTACATGAGTCAGAGGACACATCTTGGTTTGCTGTTAATGGAGTGCCCATTCGGTATTCAATGAGAGAGCATGCTCTCATCTCGGGATTGGACTGCCATGACTACCCGGCTAAGTATAAGAAGATTGGAAGCTTTGCGTTTGTAGACATGCATTTCAAATCACATAAGGAGATCACTATGCTATCTGTGAGAGAGAAGTTGTTGAGTATGAGTGCGTGTGGGGATCGACTCAAAATGGCAGTGCTTTACTTCTTAGGCACGATTATCAGAGGGAAGGGAAGGTATAATGCCCCGTTCGACCCTTTCATATTAAGAATCGTCAACGATGTGGAGGTTTGTAAAACCTTTCCTTGGGGTCGGTTGACGTTTGAAGATGCTCTCCGGTCTATCACTCGCGTGATGAAGCATCTGAAAGGGAAACCTAAGAATAATGTCAACTTTCCCGGGTTCATAATTCCTTTGGAGGTAAATTTGATTTATCCTTATGATTTTTCTTTTTTCGAGTGTATTTTTTTGTCTTATGATTTTTTTTTTCTTTTGACAATCAGATTCTGGCATTTGAGTGTATCCCAGCTCTGAAAGCACGATTTAGAGAAGGTGTAGAAGGCTGTATGAGTAAGTGTCCGAGGATGTGTAAAAAGCGGTTCCAAAGTAACAGCATGAAGGGTTATCCTCTTGAGGATTTGTACGACACACTAGGAGAAATTAAGGTATGTGTTACGTGTTGTTTTGTTTTTATTAAGTGAGTGGAATACAATGTGTTTGATATTTTGTTTGGTATAAATTTTCAGGTTATTGAAAGTGTTCTTGTTCCTACTGTTGATGAGGAACCTCTCATGGCACGCTTAATGGATGGGGAGCCAGACTATGAAAATGAAGAAGGCGTGAGTAATTTGTGGAGCACGTGGTTGACTGTTAAGGAGAAGCCTATCTTTTGGCAAGAACTCTATGAGTTAGATGTGGCTGCAAGGGAGTTTCCTCAGAAGAAAGACAAAAGGAAAGTGCATGAAGAAGCATCCTCCTCTAATACAAGTTTGGAGGACGTTTTGAAAGGGTTTGAAGAGAGGTTGATGACAAGTTTGAGTGAAGTGAATGGGAAGGTGGAAAAAATGAACAAGAGGCTTGGGAAGATTGAACGTTGCCAAGTTGTTTTAAAAAAGAGGTGTAAAAGGATGAAGGCAATGGAGAAGAAGCTTGAGAAGATTGAAGATTGCCAATATTATTTAAAAAAGAAGGCCAAGAAGGTGGAGAAAGAAATGAAGGAAATGAAAGAGAAGGAGGAGGATAAGGAGAACAATGACGGTTTCGACTATCAAGGCATGGATTATGACTGGGATGGGCAGCGGAATGACAGCAATGGAGCGGACGCAACAACCAAAGAACCTGAAGATGCAGATATGGTTGAAAATACAGAGGTGGTAGAAGAGAAAGAGAGTGAAGAAGACGCTCAGAAGGACGATAGAAGTTCTGAGGAAGAGACAGAACCTGAACCTGAAGCAGAAGCTGAAGCTGAAGAAGACAAAGAAAAAGAGGATGAGGAAGAGAGTGAAGAAGAGGCTCAGAAGGAACCTGATGAGGTTGAGATGAATGAAGCCAATGAGATTGAAGAAGAGGTTGAAACAGAGGCTCGGGTTGAAGTTGAAACCGAGAAAACTCCTACACCACCACGTGGTAGGACTAAGGCAGCAGCCGCGAGGAGACAAATCCTAACAACACCAGAGAAGTTGTTCGGAAAGGCTGAAAAAATGGTTGAGGAAGAGGTGAAAGAACCTGAGGAAGAGGGTGAAAAAATGGTGGAGGAAGAGGTGAAAGAACCTGAGGAAGAGGGTGAAAAAATGGTGGAAGAAGAAGTGGTAGAGCCTGAGGAAGAGACTGGAAAAATGATGGAGGAAGAGGTGGAAGAATCTGAGGAAGAGGCTGTAAAAATGGTGGAGGAAGAGGTGGTAGAGCCTGAGGAAGAGGCTGGAAAAATTGTGGAGGAAGAGGTGGTAGAGCCTGAGGAAGAGGCTGGAAAAATGGTGGAGGAAGAGGTGGAAGAATCTGAGGAAGAGGTGGAAGAACCCGAGAAAGAGACTGAAAAATATACTGAGGAAGAAAAGCAAGAGTGGTACATGGTTGTCTACGAAGGCAGTACTTGTGAAACGAAGGAAGCTGACAAGGGAGCAGCCAAGCCTTCTGGAACTGGGGTCAAGCATAGGCCAAAACAAATGGCATTGAGGAAGCACGCTACTAAGCAGGCTCCTAAGCCGAGGGGTAGACCGAGAAAGGATACTGAACCAAAGAAGTTCACAACGCCAGAACAGACAAAAAGGATACGTTCACGTTCACAGTGGGTTTCCACTCCTTTCACTGAAGCTAACACTGACGAGATTGAAGGGCACAAGAAGAAGCCTAGAACAAAGGCGTAGAAGACAAGAAGCTTAACATATTTTGGATGTTTAGTATTTATCTCGGATTTGTTGTGAACTTATGTAAGAAGTTATGTTTTGTTGCTTGCTGGTTTGTAAAACTTGAATGATATCACATTTGTACTACTAGGTTAATTATGTATTACTAAGACAAACAAAATTTGTCAACAATAAGACAAAAAAAAATATAAGAAAAAAATGGCACATGTCTAAAACGTGTAAAACGTGTAAAATATAAGAAAAAAAAATAGCACATGTCTAAAACGTGTAAAATATAATATTAAACAAAACATGTTTGAATACTCTTAGTAGTATTCAAGGAAGTAGTAATATTTCATTCTTCATAGTAATATTTTTGTAAATCAGAATATTTTTAAGGAATACAACCTGAAGAAATTAAATTTATTAGTAATACAAATGTATTTAGACAATTTTAGATTATATATAACACATTGGCATAATTTTTTTAAACAAAATGCGTATTTTCGGAATTTCATCCCATTATGGCCTTCACATCAAGACATTAGTATAGAAGTAGAAGGATGTTTTCTATAGAAATGAGAGGTTTTCAACTAATTTGAGAATTTAAGAGTATTCTATGTCTAATTTGGCAAATAAACACAAATATGACCATATAATCTCGTAATATATGAGATATTTTTTCTAAAAATAAATAATAAGACAAAAACAAAAGTTCTTTGAAACATGCATACTACATAGTAATTCAAAGTAGTTCAAAGTAGTTCAAGGTAGTCCAAAGTAGTACCTAGTAGTCCATATTAGACATAGTAGTTTGCAGTAGTACCGAGTAGTCCATATTACACATAGTAGTTCACAGTAGTACCGAGTAGTGCAGTGTTACCTAGTACAAGAGTTCCATGTTACTCAGTGGGGGAAGAATTACTTCCACATTCAAAATACTCATGCAAACGTCCGCCTCTCCTTCCCCTGCCCCTGCCTCTTCCCCTTCCGCGTCCTCTTCTTCGTCCACGAGATTCTCCGGCTGATGGAAACCTTTGCTTTTGAGTGGGTCCTTTCTTTTTTTCGTATACCGGGGGAAGAAATTTAAGTGCTCGAATCTCGTCAGGTATGACCCATTCAGACATATGAGGAACTGGATAAATCGTCCTACAGTATGCCAATGCCCACAACTCCACCAAATAGTATTTTGAACAAAACTCTTGTAGATGAAGATCTCTTCCTACGCTCAAGAACTTGGCAGCAGCAGCAGCATGAACACATGGGATTTTGTCTAGATCAAAACACCTGCAGGTGCACATTTTTCTTGCCAAATCAACCGTATAAATCTTTCCGTCACTACCATTGACATTTTACTCAAGGTGGAAGCTGTTTATCTCAACAACATCTAAACACCTCGCTTCCAAACATCTTTTTGACAACTCCTTTTCCACTGTTGGCACAAGCTTCTTTGTGACTGGTATTTCAGCTGCCTTCTTCCTATGTTTGTTAAACCATTCAGTCATTTTCTTGATGATAACATCAATCATCGGTAGCATGAAGAATTTCCTCGCTTCCCGAAGAACACCATTAATGGATTCTGCTTAACATTGTATCTGTCTCCTTCAAAGTAACATCTTGCCCATTTTCTCACTTCAACACTTTTCTCCAGATACGCCGCAGCAGAAGGATACCTTCTGGAAAAGGCATCGTAGAGATCATCGAACTCAGCCACTGTATAAGCATGTGCACACTCTGTAAACTTGCTTGCGCAAGCGTCTCTGTTGTTGAAAACATGTCCTTTGACATGTCCTTTGACATTTTGAGACACCAATTCGCATCACGTATTGACTTGATCAAGCTCGCATTTCTATCCGAAAGAAACACCAATTCGCCTTCATCTGCTATCACTGACCTCAACTTATTCATAAACCACATCCAGCTTTCGTCTTTCTCACCATGAACTACACCAAATGCGATAGGGTAGTGGTGACGATCCGGATCTTGAGCCGTCGCAACAAGCAGAACTCCACCATAAACATGCTTAAGATGTGTTCCATCCACAATGATAACTTTCCTCATCGCTGCGAATCCTTCTATGGAAGCTCCAAATGCGAAAAATAGATACTTAAATCTTTTTGCCGCATCCACTTCAACATAACTTACTGAGTCAGGATTCTTCAACTTAAGCATGTACATGTAGGAGTGTATCATAGAAAAACTCTCTTCCGGAGTACCTCGGACTTCATTAGCAGCCATCCTTTTTCTTCTCCATGCTGTGGCATACGACACATCAACACCAACCTTGTGGGTAACCATACTGATCAGATCAGCTGGTGTTAGTGTGTCATATCTACCGGGATATTCTTCACTCAAAACAGATGCGACAACATGTGGTGTGCCTCTTCTTAAGGGTACTTGTAGTTACTACTGAGCATGTATGAGACTTGTTGTAAGTTCTAACCGTCCAAAGATCTGAATTCTTAAGCTTTACTACACGCAAATACCACTTGCAACCTTCTTTGGCTCCTCGACATTTTGCCACAAATCTCACAGTATCGGACTTCAATGTTTCATACTCAAAACCATTCTTATGCACACCCCTCTGAACTAGAACTTGCATGGGTACCTTAGTTCTGAATTCTTGACCCTTAACCAAATCGAGACCATCATCCCATTCTTCTTCTACTGCAGTCGTGGCTTCAACTCCTCCTCTTGCAGCTGCAACTCCGGCTCTTGCAGCTTCAACTTCCGCTCCTCCAGCTTCTTCTTCCACTCTTACTTCTGTTCCTTCATACCCATGCTCTAAATTCTCATGCATCTCAATGTCTTCATGTTGTTCGGGTGTGTAAAGCGCGACCACACCATCCATCTCATGATCCTGATCAGTTCCATCTTGCTCAGTGTCATCTTGCTCAGTGTCATCTTCCTCGGTCCCATCAGAAAGACCAACATAGCTATCATTAGTTTCATCATCATCTTCATCAGAAAGACCAACATAGCTATCATCAGTCTCATCATCATCTCCTAAAAGTGACATACCACCATATGTATCATCCATGTCGCTGCTGATCTCCACATGTAAAACACTTCTACATTTATCATGATTTACTTGCATGAGATAACCCAAAACGTCTTCATCACACCAAATATATGATGGCTTGTTCGAATACAATACCATTGGAAAGTAACTAATCTTCACCATCCCATCTCCATTTGCCTTAATCTTTCTGCATATACTTTCAACCAATTCAGAATACGTAATCTCTTCCACAGCTGTCTTCATCACTAGAGTGTGAATTTCATCTTCTCCTGAGATCCATCTTCTCTCACCCCCATCTTTGATGTAACTTCCTCCGTAATCAAAACATATGATTGTAATAGGTGAGGCCATAGATTTCCTGAAACAAAAATTATGATGAGTTAACCGTTTAAAGAATCTAAGTTGTCCAAGATCTTTGGTACATACTCTATTTAGTAATACAATTAATACAAGTAATACAGATTGTAGCTTAGTAGTACTAGTAATTCCAGTATTTTCTACAAATTTTCATTTTTGTTGATTTAACCCTTTTAACAAACCCAGGGGGTATTATACAACCCACAATATCGTCTATCAATATTTTAATGTATTATTTTGGTTTAAAACAGTGAAAAATAAGTAGAAATATACAAAATAGTCCTGAAAAAAACATCATTTTCATACCAATATACCTAAAACTTTAATCTTTCATCGGTTTAAGTATGTTTAATCAACAAATAACATGTTACAAAACCCACATTATCGTCTAACACCATTTTTATGTTTTTTCCTATCAAACTCGTGTTAAAAGAATCGTGTTAAAAGAAGAGAACCTTCTTCAAATTTTATTTTCATTTTTCTTTGAAAACTTTTACGATTTTTACAGCTAAGTTTTTATTTTTTTCGTTGCCCATAACACATAGAACATAAGTAGTATATTAGTATGAAAATTTCATGAAAAAATCGTACCAATTTTCGTCAAAATAACCTCCAAAAAACGCTAATGGAGCTTGAAGGGAAAGAAGAATTCGCAGGTGGTTGGAAAAAAGGGAGCAGGATCTGAGAAAAGGGAACAGATGGACACCTGTGGGAAGGAGAGAGGTAGATGGAGTGTGGGATCGCTTGTTAGGTGTCCATTAATTATGGACTTTATGTGGGAGGATGAGGGGTCCGCTTTCTATTTTTAAAATTAGAAAGTAAGGTGTGGGGTCCGTGTTTTATTTTTTTAAATTAGAAAGTAATGTGTGGGGTCAGCAAGAAATATATAATAATATAATAGCTGAGGGTAATAAAGAGAAGGGAAATATGGTAGGGTAGTTAGAAAAGAAGTGGGGTATTGAGAATACAAAATTTCCAACTGGGTCAATATAGATTACTTTCCTATATAGAGTCACATCCCCAACTATGCTAGTCGTGGGTAAAGAGAGTACAATGGCCGAGAAAAACGCAACGCCACTGCAACCGCCGGAAACGCAGGAGGATGAGGAGGAGAAGAGGGAGATGTATGCTGTATGGGCTGTACCAGAGGAAGACGTAGAAGATCGGCTTCGAAGGCTAATGGAGGGACTAAGGTCGGAGTTCGGTGGTCCACCGTTTGATCCTCACTTAACGCTCGTCGGACCGCAGAAGCTTACTGCCGGCGAGGCAAAACTGATGTTTGAGGCGGCGTGTGAAGGTTTTAAGGCGTATCCGGCCACCGTTGACCAAGTCTCCGCAGCAACTTCCTATTTTCAGTGTGTCTATGTGTCTCTCCGGCACAACGTAGAGGTAAAGTCTCTCGGAATTATTATTTAGCTTCTAACTATACTGTTCTTTTTTGTAATTTATCAGTCATATTAAAATCAATCTGAAATGAACCCAAGAAAATAGAAAAAGGTAAAACAAAATTATTTTTAGGTGCATCAATTATATGCCTAATTTTTGAACTACACAAACTAGAACATAACAATATAAACTAATTTGCTATATGGTTAACACCATATTAATATGTTTAATTGCTATCGAAATTTGAAATTAATTTTATGAAAATTTTGGAAGATTTTTTTATTTTTTTAAGAAAAATAAAATTTTATTTTTTTTAAAGAAAAATAAAATTTTATTTTCAATTTTAATTTCAAAATTAATTTTATAAAAAAATTCTTTATTTTTTTCAATTTTTTGGAATTTAAAGATCGTTTTAATTTTTTAGAAAATTTTGGAATAGTTTTTATTTTTTTAAAAAGAAAAATAAACTTTATTTTCAATTTTAATTTCAAAATTAATTTTATAAAAAATTTCTTATTTTTCAATTTTTTGGAATTTTAAAGATCTTTTTAAGTTTTTAGAGAATATTTTTATATTCAATCAGTACCAAATAAAAGTAAACATATTAGTAAGTACATTGAAAGTTTCACTAGCCCAGTGGTAATTAGACCTTGTCATTTGAACCAACCAACCCGAGTTCGAATCCATGGGTTTACATGATTGTATTTTCAAATCATGAAAAACGATGTTGTTTTCAAATGAAATGAAACGACGTCGTTTCACTTAACGCCAACATTTAACGTCTAGTTAACGCTGTGTTAACTGTGAGTTCACGGCGTGCTAAATTGGCAAGTCAATCTTAAGTTTATTAATAAATTAAAAAAATCAACAAAAATAAATGATTTTTTAGCCAGACTCGAGTACAGGTATTCTTTGGCAACTCGTGAAAAGTTCGTGTTTTTTTTTTGCCGAATTCTAGATTTTTAATACTAGATAGTCGGATTTTAACGTTCGGTTCACTGTTCCCACAAATAACATAACTTATGTTACATAAGTGTGATATTTATTTTAATATAAGTGTGATGTTAACTACGGTCCACTAAACTCATGTTCTTTATAATTTATATACTTAATTATATATTTGTATATTGTATTGCGTAAATGTATAGTTATGTGATGATTTATATTTAGTGTAGATAACAATAATTTTTTTCAAATAAATATTTGTGAATGTCACAGTCTCTCTTTTATCTTCCTATACTATTATTTATATTATCTTATGAAACTTAGATAACTTAGATTAACTTTTAAACACTACAGAATGTATAATTTACAGAAAATGTATGCGTTATTGAAAATGAGTCTTACTTACCTTAAGTAGAAAGGTGACTAGGAAATCATTGTAAGTTTATGAAGGCTCTACTAAGCAATGCTAATGCTTATCCAAAACCTTTAGTGTTTCGATTTCTTAAAAAAACTTATCCCAAAGGTCTGTGTTATTTTAAAAAGGCAACAATAATGTGCTATACTATATACGCAACAATTAAAACAAAATTTGAACCGTGATCGAAAACGCATCACATCAATCTTTAATAGAATCATTAATCTACTACTTTTCTTATAAGACTGAAAACTCGCCCAAAGAAAAACAATCAAATGGGACACTGGATTATTTGTTGATTGCCAAAATTAACTTAAGTTATAGAAGGTCATCTAATTAGTAAATTTTTAATTAAAATACAAAGCTATATACTACAAACATTGTTTGGTGTTATGTTTATAGGTAATGAATGCTGCCGGACATTTTATGGGCCACTTCAAAGCCTTCACCGGAAAACGTATGATCTAATCTCTATTCAGTCGAATTTTAATCTTCCATTGGAAATGTGAATTAACTGTTGATAATGAGGCTAGAGTCAAAATCATATTATTACCACGAAACGTGTGTCTGTGTGTGTGACATGTTGGGATGTCGCAGTTTACGTGCCACATATGAGCATACTTTACGGCGATCTAACGGTGGAAGAGAAGAAGAAAGCGCTAGAGAAAGCTTCCACGCTTGATTCGAGTCTAGACGGTCTGAATTTTCGGATAAATCGAGTTGAGCTATGGATAACCGATGCGGACGTTGGATCTTGGGTGAAAATCGACGAACACAATCTAATTTCTTAAATGAAATTTATGAGAGAAAAACTATTATAGTTTTTGGTCTATTTTCGATTTTACTCTTGTGCTTATTCGGTTTAATTTATCGGTTATAAGGCTTAGTGTGGTATAATCATGGTTTGGTTCATATTTGTTATCGGTTGGACCTATATGATGTTTGCAGTTTGCTTTTTTTATTTGTTGTTGTTGCTTGCTACTAGTTTTGTGATAAGATCTAATGACAATGTGAAATTTATTAAGTCTCTGTTAATATGGATAAACATATGCTTCTCGCAATTGTTGGAGTATTATTACTTGTGTTTCTGGTTAAGTAGTTTGGTCTATATCCTGAAGAAGGGTGAACTAGTCAATGATTACAATATTGGATTCTTATCAGAATGATAATAAGATATTTTAAAATAATTAAACACACAATTACGGACCAATGTCGAATATAACAGTTGACATTTGTTACTAATAACAAAATTACTTATAAGAGTTCCAAAAAGTGAAGGATAAGAATTCGTGTTTATGAGGAAGATAAGATAAAATGAGACAAGTATAGTCATTAGTTGAGACAACTATATGCATTTGTTCTAACCCAGTTTATAAAGATTATTGTAAGATATTTGCTCACCGTTAGCTAGCATGATCATTCGACATTTTGGTAAAATTTTGCAGGAAATTCTAGCTAATTGTTTCCAGTCTTCCACTACTATATACGCACAGATTTATCACACATATATTCGCTATCTAATAATACTATATGAATGTAGCTAGTAAATAATTATGGTTATAAGAAAATTATGGTTTCCTCTGAAAGGTGTAACTTTCTTTTGGTTCATTAATTTTTTTAATAAAAGGTTATTTCATTACTTTTGATATATATATTTTTTAACGACTTTCATATTAATATTTTTAAAGATGCAAACGGCTGGAAAATTAAAACAAAAATCTTTTGATATTTCATGTTATATTTTAAAGTTATCATTGATTAATAGCAGTTTTCCAGTTAATAGATTTTCACTCTCCATTTTTCTTCTCATTTCTTTTCTGTTATTTTCCAAGAAATATTAAGGAAAATAGAATTAAAAATCCTATTTTTGCTTGTCTTTTTTTTTCTGTGGAACCTTTTCCTTGCTAACCAAACAAGTAAATATTTTTTTTGGATTAGTGGGATTTTTGATAAAACAATTATAAAACAGAAAACTTGAAATCCCTTATATATTATTTGAGAAACATTGCAACATTTTTTTGTAGCCACGTGTCATCACTAGAATGATTTTTAGAATCCTTAGAGAAATATGTTGGTCCATCTAAATATATAATAAGCTTTTTATTAAACCACAATAAATATATTATTAATGTGCTTCATTATTTCCTTAAATAAGATTACGGAATTGCCTAATGTGGCTAAAGTATATATGACAATTAATGATTTTGAATAATAAAGATTTGATAAAAATAAGTGTGTATTATAATTATGTTTGTTTAATTTTAAGCTATTAAAAAATAAATTAAACAATCATAGTAACCATATAATAAAAATTAAAAAATTATTTATATATTATATTTTGAATTTTTAAAAACGAGTATAAATTACTAAAACTGTTAAAAGTTCCACATTCAAATTTTGTGATCTATGATTTAAAACTTTTGTTATGACATGATACAAATAATTAAAAAATAATATAAGTTGAAAATCTTATTTAATAAGTATCAAAAATAAAAGATATATAAATATATGTATCATTTTAAATTAAACTATATACCATACAAAAATACATAAATATCTTAATTTTGAAATTTACTTTGAACATTTTTTTGATAAAAAATTTGAAAAAATATTGACAACTTAATTTTTTTAAATATTATAAATTACTTAAACCTTTAATCCCACATTGAAAATTTTGTTATCACTAATTTAGACTTTTTGCTATAACAGATACAAATGATATAAAAAAATATGAGCAAAAACCATCATCTAATAAATATTAATATTGAAATATACCTTATATATGTTACTATCATTTAAATTTAATTATATATCATATCAAATAGAAAAAATAGTTTTTTATTTATAAAATTTATTTATATGTTCGCACCAATTTAATTATATAAGTAGTAGATAATGACTTTTTAATTATTCAATATATATTTATTATTTCATAATATGTTATAAACATATAATATATAAAATAATATATATATATATAATGTTCATCCCGCGCAAGGCGCGGATCTTAACCTAGTGTTTCAAGTGTTCCTCTTTCCTTATATATCAAAATTATTTTCACATTTTTATAGCTGTCAAAATCTAACTATTTATTCACACTCAGCGATAAGCATTAAAAACTACTACGTGACTTTTGTGAAGTGCACGTTTCCAAAATTAATTAAAAAGATGCTATAATATAATAATACTATATTTTAATCTAAAAATTTAGTATCTTCTTAGAATATTCTTTTCATTTTAAATAAGAAAATTAGCTTTTAAAATATTTTATGGGAATTCAATTTGGAATGTAATTGGCATATGTTAATAGATTTCTCAGAAAAACTCCAAAACTTGGAATTGAAATTAAGAGAGAGATAAGAATCATTAAAAGGTTACGACATGAATATATTAGACAACTTGTCGTTGGTTGAGACAAAAAAAAAATTATATGCCCATGTTTTAAACTGCAAATGCCAGAATCTTGACCTTACATTGCATATAAATATATTTATCATACTCGAAGAACTATTTTTATATAAAAATAGTTATGCATATTGGTTGACAAAAAAAAAATTGAAAGATGCTATACACGTTCAAATTCACATGTTGTGACTTGTGAAGTTGAATAGTAACTTAACAATTTTTTTCTAAAATAATACTGGAAAAAAAGAGATGAGGATGAAAATGTCAAATCTTCAACTATTAGATGTATACATCAATAAATTAGTTCACATACTTAGCATGAAACCTTATCCAGTTAGCTATTTTCCTTATACAACCAAAATGGCTGTTATAAGGAAAATAGCTAACTGGATAAGGTTTCATGCTAAGTATGTGAACTAATTGGAAAATACAGTAATCGTTTTGTTTCCTTTTGATTTCTAAAACGATTACTGATATTTCTATAATTCAAACAAGCGGAAAATACAGTAATCGTTTTAGAAATCAAAAGGAAACAAAAAAAGTATATGTATTTTTATGTGTTCGCTCCCAACAAAATTTTAAAATATTCTATATACTAATTAATTTATTATAAATAACAAACATTAATAGTTAAATTAGTTATTACAAGATATCAAATTTATTTAAAACATTTATTTTATCATATTTATTTATTTATTATGTATATTATAATATACTAAAACTAAATCGTAGTATATTTTAATTTATTACATAATTATTAAGAAATATTAATATTTATTTAAATGTTTAGAATATTACTATAAAAAACTTTATATATCAATTTTTCGCTTAATGAAAAGTTCACTGTATAGATGTAACCAATGTTCTAAAACACACCGATTTGGACAGCTTTCTCGGCGACTAAGCGCTCTACGGACCTTGGTCGTGGTGTTTCACCCTTATTCGGGCAAAAAATCAGGAAAAAAATCTGGGTTTTTCAAGTTTGAAATCGATATCTTTATCATAAACCTATCATATTTGATCATCAATAACAAATAAATAGAAGCAAAACGACGCAAATCACTAAAAAAAATTGAAGCACCATTGTGAAAAAGTTCTGAAGCGCCGCACTTAGGGTTGCAGGTTCAGTGAGGAAGATAAAATGAAAATGACTTTTTTGCCTTTCATTAATAAAAAACAGAAAAACAGCCATAAATGCATCACTTGGGCTTTGTACCCAAAAACTGTCAATCAAACTAGACACAATACCGCTGGGCCACAGACAATTATTATGTTTTTCTTAGTGATTCAAATATATATCTCTATAAAGTCGATAATAGTTCTTAAAAAAATCTCCGATTACTCTCCAAATTTTTTCTGATTTATTGTTAACTCGCTAGGTCCGGATCGACCGTACGCGTTGCGTTTAGCGAATTTTCAAATATGGCATATAACTAAACAAACATATTTGCTTTTTTATGTTTTACAACAAAAAAATTATTTGTTTTTACCAAAAAAAAACTTATTTGTTAAAGTATATATGAAATCACGTTTTTTAATACAATTCCACCATTTGATAAGGAATTTAATTCACAAAGGTTGGTCCTAGAAGAAAACTGCGTCGGCGCAAGTGAAAACGCGGTCGTTTAAACGAATCCTATCGTACACGTGCGGAGTGATCTACG
The DNA here is from genome assembly GCF_000309985.2 of Brassica rapa. Taxonomy (NCBI): domain Eukaryota; kingdom Viridiplantae; phylum Streptophyta; class Magnoliopsida; order Brassicales; family Brassicaceae; genus Brassica; species Brassica rapa. The sequence continues at coordinate 11,368,862 of NC_024802.2, forward strand.
CCGTTACTATTCATTTGAGTTTTTAAAACAACGGCTCGGATCTATTTTACTTGCCTTCGTCAACGCATTATTACCGTGGCGCCAGAGATGACGTATCTTCTCCAAGGAACCTTCCTCCACGTGCTCACGATCACGTGACACATACGCGCTCAACAGAAGCTCCTTCTCTTCCTTGTGGTCTCCAATGACTTTTCACAGACCGGCTTTCTCTTCTCCATCACGGCATCACACACCTCTATATATATCGCCACTGAGTTATTGTCTCTCTCTCACAACATTTTCTCTGAGATACAGTTTTCTAGATAACTTCGTACAAGATTGTGTAAGGTTTTGATTTGTCGTTGACTCTCCAAGATTTTCGGACCAAACTAGTTTTGTCTGTTTTTTCAAAGAGATGGAAGTGGGTGTCCTAAAGCCGTCTTTTTCGATCGGAAAGCTATCTTCTCTGGCGCCGGAGAAGATTCTGGAGCCATCTGTTCACTCGGAAGAAGAGGTTTTAGAGGACGGAGAAGAGATCGATGGTGGTGTGAGACTTATGTATTTGTCTAATGAAGGAGACATTGAAGGGATCAAGGAGCTTCTTGATTCCGGGATCGATGCTAACTACAGAGACATTGATGATCGTACTGCTCTCCACGTGGCGTCTTGCCAGGGGCTTAAAGATGTCGTGGAGTTACTTCTTGAATGGGAAGCTGAAGTTGATCCTAAAGATCGATGGGGAAGCACGGTAATAAGAAACAACACCATACACTTTTGGTTTGTACTGTTAATAATGTATTAACCTTTTTTTTATTTTAAAAAACAGCCTCTTGCAGATGCGATATTCTACAAGAACATTGATGTAATCAAGATACTTGAGACTCATGGAGCTAAACATCCGGTAATAATCTAATGTGGTTCGGTGTTTTGATTGTATCTTTAATTTGATGTAATTGCCATTTGGACGATTTATATTATTTACATGATTTGTATGTTTTCAGATGGCTCCAATGCACGTGGAAGCTGCTCTTGAAGTCCCTGAATATGAAATCAATCCCGACGAGCTTGATTTCACTCAAAGCAGAGAGATATCAAACGTAAAAACGTTATTGGCTTTAGTGAATCTTTTACTTATGTGTTCAATACTTTTTTCGTCTGATGGTGTGGAGTTTCTTGTATTTATAGGGAACTTATTGTGTGGCAATGTGGCGTGGCATTCAAGTTGCGGTGAAGAAGCTCGATGATGAAGTTTTGAGCGACGAGAATCAAGTGTAAGTGGAATGATCTTGTCGAGGGTAGTAAGGTTTTAGATTCCAAATGCCTTACCATGATTGTTGTGGTGTATGTGCGTGTAGAAGGAGATTCCATGATGAGCTTGCATTGCTCCAAAGGCTTAGGCATCCAAACATTGTTCAGTTTCTTGGTGCTGTTACTCAAAGTAATCCAATGATGATTGTTACTGAATATTTGCCTAGGGTATGATGACTTTCTCTGATAAAATTTGACATCTTTCTTTCTTAAAAACCAAGATCTCATTTTGATACATTCTTCAGGGGGATTTGCGCGAATTGCTGAAAAGGAAAGGACATTTAAAACCAGCTACCGCTGTTAGATACGCCCTTGATATTGCAAGGTATGCATTTTTTAAAGCTATGCTCCTAGATTTTGATCCGTGGGTTTATTTTTGGTTTACAAAATTAGAAATTATTATTTAGTATATGTCTTATATACTTATAAGTTTTCTCCATATAATTTATAAAACCATAATGACATAATCTGTAATATAATGTGCTTTCAAAACAGTGTTTCTTTTTAATAGTATAGATGCCTGTTCTTCGTAGTTCATAAAAAAATTTATTAGATTTGTTTGTAATTCTTACATGTTCAAATATCTTTTAGGGGAATGAGCTATCTTCATGAGATCAAAGGAGACCCTATCATCCACCGAGATCTTGAACCTTCGTGAGTTCGCATTGTCAATATCAGCGTGTTTTTTGGTCGTCTCTTATATGTGCAGTTAGTATCAAGAAGCTCTTTAATTTTCTGGCAATGGTAAAAATAATATTTGCAGAAACATACTGCGGGATGATACAGGGCATCTGAAAGTTGCAGACTTTGCAGTAAGCAAGCTTGTTACTGTTAAAGAAGACAAGCCTTTGACATTTCTAGACACTTCTTGTAAGCTTTTCTATATTTGGGAGCTTTCGTTCTTGATCTTCTTGATCAAGAGTCTTGATTAATGAATCCCGTTATAACTCACTAATTGTAGGTCGATATATTGCTCCCGAGGTTTTCACCAGCGATGAATACGACACCAAAGCTGATGTTTTCTCCTTTGCATTGATAGTTCAAGAGGTAAGGACACTTCGTTTACTCTCTTTGTTTGTTGACTCAGAGTTGATCCGGAGAACTTTTTTTTTTCAACGAAAAACTATTCTATTATTCAAACTTGAAGTAACAGGTCAGGGTCCAGGGACCGAATGATAGACCACTAATTTTTGGGGACCATAGGCAAATGTTCTGCTTTGACTCGTTTCAGTGTCTGAATGTTTTAGATGATCGAAGGAAGAATACCCTTTGCGGAAAAGGAAGACAGTGAAGCTTCAGAAGCTTATGCATGCAAAGAGCGTCCATTTTTCAAAGCTCCATCTAAGCATTACCCTCATGGACTTAAGTCGTGAGTCTTTTTCTTTCTTTTTCTCTGAAGAAAACAGTTTTGCATCAATTGATTGGTTTTGTCCATGTCATTAATCGGTTAGGTTCAAACCGTGTTTTTTTGGTATCTCATAGGTTGATAGAAGAATGCTGGTTAGATAAACCGGCCAAGCGACCGACTTTCAGAGCGATCATTAAACGGCTTGAGTCCATTCTTCACCATATGGGCCACAAGCGACAATGGAGGGTCTCTCTCTCTTTGCACACTGATCAATGAGATTTTTGTCTTGTGGATTATGTTTTGTTCGTCTCTCTAATGTGTTTCTTCTTCCACATGTTTTTTGTTATCAGATAAAGCCATTGACATGCTTTCAGAAGTTCGAGCACAAGAAAAAACATAATTGGGATGTTAGCAGCCCTGATGGCTCTTCATCGGGTTCACATTTGTGATTCTTTAACCGGTTAAAAATGATTCTTTTGTATTCTTTCCGCTTTAGTTTGGCTTTCCCCTAAACAGCCGAATTTTACTTTGTAATGTTGTTTTACTTTGAAGAAAGTATTCGTGTGGTCTTGGACAGAAGTTGCATTTTATTTTAGTATTAAGTTGTAACGAGTCTTCAGATTTTTGAAGCTGTATAATACATGTCTAACGAATTATAAGGAATTTGTTTCAATCGAGTTTTTTCACTAAATGTTTTACATTTCTTCGAGTTTGATTCGGGTTTGTTCACGACAATGTCTTAAGTAATCTTCGACTTTCAGTCTCTATCAAATTGCTGGTGGTTCGTGGAAGAGACAAGGGGACTCTGTTTTCCCTAAGATACAATTTCCAAGCTTTAGTAAACAATTTTCGGAGGGAAAGAAATGGAAGGAGACATGGATAACAGCATCATACTTCAACCCAACTCATAAAGTTCATAAGCAGGTTCGTAATAGGTTCTCTTCAGTTCGGGCCAGAGGAGAAAGAAGACTTGACCAAACTATGCAAGTTTGGTTTCTTTCATGATAGCAACAGCGCTTTCTGTTTGTTTTCTTGCTTTCAAACAAGAGTATCAGTCAGTCTTTGTAAAACGACTTTTTAAATGAGTCATTTTAACATTCTTTAAAGAAGAGGTGATATGTCAAATGAATAGTAATTAAAAAGGTAATTTGGTAAAATAAATAAATTTGATTAATGTTGTGAATAATATAGTTTAGTGGAAACAAATTCAAAATAAAAATAAATAAATGAAATATTTTTTTTTTTTTTTTGTCATCAACAATACAGACTCATATTAACTCTGTGAACCAAACCGGGTGATCTGCATCCATGTGAACGACGAAAGACGGTTGTTTTCTAGCACTGCGTGCTAGACTATCCGCCTTTGTATTTTGCGTCCGTGGTACATAGATTATTTCTGATCGCGTGAAACTCTCTTTCAGGGTCTTGATATCTTCCAAATAAGTTGCAAAAGCTGGCCATTCTTCTGGTTCCGAAACCATCTTCACCAATTGAGAACAATCCGTTGCAAACGTAACCTGAGATTGACGTAAGTTCCTCATGCATTCCATTGCCCATAAAAGTGCTTCCATCTCCGCATGAAGAGACGAAAGACTAGCCCTTACATTCCTCGCCCCCAGTAATCCATCGAAACCTTCCAAAGTACTAAGCCAACCTTGTCCTGAAAATCTAGTACCCTCCTTCCACGAGCCATCCGTAAAACACCATCTTCCTGGGATCGACGGCAATACCGTGTCTATTCTTGGTGTTAGCATCCTTTGGTCATTTACTACTTGTGCCTCAGCCCATAATGTTGATTCTGTTTCCGCCAATTTAATCGTATCCATAGGATCTATATCCAAGTTGCTGAAAACTTTATTATTCCTACCTTTCCAGATATACCATAGAATCCATGCAAACCGGTGATCTTCCATCTGCGGGCGAACTCTCCAGAATAGATGATCCATATTTGTGAATAGGGAACTTGTTGGAAAATAGACTGGGTTTGATGGTATCTTCGAAAGAGCCCAAACCTGGAGAGCTGGAGGACATTCAAAAAATACATGATTTATTGATTCCTCAGGAGCTCCACATCGGGTACAACAAATATCCCCTTGAATCCCCCTTGCTTGTAAATTCTTCCGAACTGCTATGCATCCTGTCACTAATTGCCATAGAAAATGCTTTAGCTTTGGTGGACACCGTATTTTCCAGCAGTAAGCCTTCAAAACATCAACCGTGGGACCAATCAGTAATGGTGGTTTTTCTTTGTCTGGATAAATCCGTTCTACCTGATATCCTGATTTAACCGTATATTTTCCATTTTTTGTAAAGTGCCATCCCTCTCTATCCACCCTCTGATTCCTACTTAGTGGAATACTTTCTATAAGTTTTGCATCCTGAGGATCCACCAAAGCCCGAATTACCTCTAAATTCCAAGTACGCGAGGTAGAGTCAATGAGGGACTCTACTGTAAGATGGGGATATAGATTGTGTTGATTTTTATTAGCTGGTCTCGGGCGAGTGGTTGGGAGCCAAGGGTCATTCCATACTGATATAGAAGATCCTGATCCCACCCTTTTGATTAGTCCTTTGCTAACCAGAGATCTAGCAGAAACAATACTCCGCCAGCCATATGACGGAGAATATGAGCGAATCGGTTCCAAGGGTGAAGCATTCCTATAATACCGACCTTTGAATACTCGAGAAAATAATGTATTTGGCTTCTCTATCAGACGCCATAACTGTTTACCAAGCATTGCTGTGTTGAAATCAGTGATATCTTTAAAACCTAAGCCACCTTCCTCCTTATCTGCACATACCTTGTCCCATGATTTTCAGTGCATTCCTCTTGTGCTTCCCCCTGGGCTCCACCAAAATTGTGATACCGCACTTGTTAGTTTTTTCACCGTTGCTTTAGGTAATCGATAACATGACATCGAATGATTTGGTAATGCCGTGATCACCGACTTAATAATCACTTCCTTTCCCCCTTTTGTAAAAAACTTGAAAGTCCATCCATTTACTCTATTATTTAAACGATCCTGAACAAAACTAAAAACTTGAATCTTTGATCCCTCCAGATTTTCTGGAAGACCAAGATATGATCCCATTCCTCCAAGATTCTGAATACCCAAAATATCTCTTAATTCCTGTCTGACAGGTTCTTCAATCTTATATCCAAATTGAATGGAAGATTTATCAAAATTTATTAGCTGGCCTGAGACTGCCTCATAATCCTTTAAAATCCTAAGGATAGTTTGACACTCTTCCTTTTGAGCTTTACAAAAGAAGAGACTATCATCCGCAAAAAGCAAATGAGAAATCGATGGGCAAGCTCTAGCTACCTTCATCCCTGTAATTTGTTTCTCTCTCTCCGCCTTTTTTATGTTTGCAATTAAAGCCTCAGTGCAGAGAATAAATAAATAAGGCGATAAAGGATCTCCTTGACGTAGACCTCTATGTGGAACAATGAGGCCACGGGATTGACCAAAATAAATGAAATATTATTCATCATTTTTGACGATCAGGCATATGAGGATCAATTGATCAGTGCCAAATACGAACCGAACAATTGACCAGTGTCAAATACGAACCGAACAATTGACCAGTGCCAAATACGACTCTAACTCAATTATAATTCGAAAAAACTACTCAAACTTCTTAAAACGTGCTTAAATCTACATTGACTCTAACAGAAGTTAGTCAATCGTTAACAAGATAAAACGATGTCGTTTTGATATACGAAGAAAAGTACCAATTTCGACCCCAACACTCTCAGTCGTGCCAAATAGGACCCGAATAAATGGTCAGTACCAAAACCGACCTCAACGTAATTATAATTTAAGAAAAAACTACATGAACTTCTTAAAACGTACATAAATCTACATTGACTTTGACATAAGTTAGTCAACCGTTAACGAGATAAGACGACGTCGTTTTGATATATATATATATATATATATATCTATTTTTTTTTTTTTTAAATATGTTCATTCCGGGACTCAAACCATGATGTGATACCCTTTTAAATGGGCACACTAACAACTAAATAAAAGTACCTTTTCAAAATACTATTACAAATTTGAAATTATATAAACTACTATTATTCTTCATTTTATCCTATTTAAAATTTTGGTGACAATTTTTTCTGATTTATATAAATACATTAACATGTTTTTTATTTATCATATCTTTAATAAACTTATATCTTACTAAAATATAAATAATAAAATATTTATTATTACCTAATCATATCTTTGAATTTATTTATACAATTTTCTTATATAAATTATTTTTAATTTTTCAACTTAAGTGGAATTTTTTAATTTTTCAAAGTTAATATTATATATTTTGATATTTTGTTCAAAAATATTAAGAGGCCTTTTACCTTTCTTTCACTAAGATATGTTGTACAAAATATTAGACATATTAAACAATAACTAAAATATATAAAGCAATCACCAAAGTTTTAAATTGGAAAAGATGAAAAAGAATAGTAGTTTATATAATGGGGAATTTCAATTTGTAATAATATTTCAAAAAATTACTTTAGTCTAGTTGTTAGTGTGCTCAATTAAAAGGATATCCCGGCACGGGTTTGAGTCCCGAAATGAACATATTTTAAAAATATATATATATCAAAACGACGTCGTCTTATCTTGTTAACGGTTGACTAACTTCTGTTAGAGTCAATGTAGATTTAGACACATTTTAAAAATTTTGGGTAATTTTTCTTAAACTATAATTGAGTTGAGGTCGTTTTTGGCACTGGCCATTTGTTCGGGTCCTATTTGGTACGACTGAAAGTGTTGGGGTCTAAATTGGCACTTTTCCTCGTATATAAAAACGACGTCGTTTTATCTTGTTAACGGTTGACTAACTTCTGTTAGAGTCAATGTAGATTTAGACACGTTTTAAGAAGTTGAGGTAGTTTTTTTGAAATTATAATTGAGTTGAGGTCGTATTTAGTACTGATCAATGGTTCGGTCGTATATGGCACGACTGAAATTGTTAGAGTCGAAATTTGCACTTTTTCCGGTTGGGTGAAGAATGATTTTGAGGTATGTATGTATGTATTAATGGAGGTAGATGGAAGAAACATTAAATGCAAAGAGGAAGAACGACACTATGACGATGAACATCATGATTATAATGTGGTAGTTGAAGTTGGTCAAGTCTATGACTTTGTTCATGCTTCTTGTCTTCAATGATAAAGAAACAAAAAAAATCACTTTGGGACCAAATGGTGAAGCATTTGTCAACAAAGATTCAACCATTCTGTTTAATTCACAGTTAAAAATTTACAATCAAGACTTAAGAACTCTGGAGGGATATATACATATGCATGTGTGTACATGAGAACGAAAGACAACTGAATTACGTCAATAACCTTATCTTGAAGGTCATGGTGAGCATACAAAGCTATCATTCTAGCGAACAAGCGTCTTGAGATTGATCGAGTATGCCCTTTGCTTAACATCCATTTAGCCGCCGGAGTTTTTTTTGACCAATTAACACCATCTATAGCAAAACTTGCACGCAGGGCATATGAAGTCATGTTACTTAACTTGAATTACACGGTGCCATTGACTTCTCTTTCTCAAGATCTGCAAAAGCCTTAGCTGCAGCAATAATGAAAACTCAACCTCCCAAGCTAACTATTTGTTCGAAGTTCCATAAACAGCCTTTTTTTCATTTGGGAGTCAAGAGAGCTGCCATGTGAGAGTTGAGTTGTTCATCAATTTGGTTCAATAAAACAGAGAAAAAATAACCGAAAAAATTAGAGAGAAGATGCAATTTAGTGGTTTTAAGTAAACCGAGAAAAATTGGTTTACTAGACCGATCAATCAACCGGAACAATTTTGGTTTATGATTTAACTCGACCTGATTGAACGTGTATTATAATGGGCCTTTAAACAAACTATGAGCCTTATTTGGACTATTCCCATACGAGGGAAACTTTAAACTGCAGCCACACTTGGTTTTTGTTTGGCAAAGTAGCATAACTTTCTAAACCTTTTTTCTATCATCTGATACTCATCTTTTTAGATTTTAATCATCTATTACTCTATTAGCTTTACTTGAATTTATCATTAGAAAGTTTAGTTCTAAAGTATCATATTTCACTTTTTGGAGTATGTGATCCATTATATTAAATTGCATTGACTAGTGCGATTTGATGTTTTGTCAAAGTAGAGGACTAATCTAATTCAACAACTCGAACTAATCTTCAGCCACTATATAATTTTTGTAGTGGCATGTGAAAATCTATCTCTGGTTTATACGGAATATCACAAACTCGAACTAATCTTTTTCTTATAGCTTTTAAACTTTGAGGATGAGACTACTATATCTTTGTGGACCCGAGACTAGACGGTTGATAATATAATAATACTCCTTCCGTTTTAGAAATATATATGTTTTAAGTTTTTTGTACTTATTAAAAAAACATATCAGATTTTAATTATCAATACATTATTTTTCGTTATCAACTATTCCCCATAATTTTTAACTAATAAAATTTTAATAAACACAATTATATTTTCCAAAGTTTATAATTTTCAATTATTTTATACATTAAAAATGTAAAATATATATCTTTTTTAAACAGTTTTTTTTCTAAAATATAATTTTTTTTGGAACGGATACAACGTAGACATCTCTTTCAAAGGAGGTTAAACCTATGACATAATAGAACTAACTCCTTACACAGTTACACCATTATGTCACCATAACTTTTGCAATTGTTTTAGCAAAGGCACATGTATTTCCAACTTCCCATGCCATAATCTACGTGTATTTAGTTGAAGAAGGTTTAGATAGATTTTATCACGACCAGGTTTAAAAAACAAAAAAAATCTAGGCAACGTTAACATTAACGTCGATGTAATTACGATTGTTCCATACAAATTTATGTTGAACTAATCAAAAAAGAACACCTTATCTCTATTTCCACCTCTCCCAAATTAAATTTTCTGTATTAATATCATCTTCACTCATTTGAAATTAGTCAAGTTATGGCTTGTATACAGTCTATTATCATGCATGACATGATTAGAGACGCTATAATATATGTGTGTATATGTAAAGAGAAGCAATAGCAGATATGAAATAACGGAATGTATAGTTGGAAATGATAGTGACAATTGATAAAATAATAGTAGGGTTAAAATAACATTAAGTCCATATCGTTAGACAATACAGTTTCACTTTCTATATATATGTACATATTATATATAATATATTATGTAAGAACGTTGTCTGTTTTTGTCATAATGCGAATAATTTATGGTTTAAAATACATAGTTATATAAGCAAATAAAGCTAAAATGTAAAATTAGCAAAATAGTTATTTTAGTTTGTATGTATATAGGGAAGGTTCCAAAATTATGCTAATAATTGAGCACAAAAATACGAGAGACCGAACAAGACACACTTAATACGAGAGTCTCCAACATCTGAATTGGTCGAAAGGACCACTAGGAGTAGGAACCACACTTTTCCAAAGATATGCTAAATTTTTGGCTAAGTCATTGTCTTTAGCACGAGACTATGCATCTATCAAATACCCAAATTCGTCCAATGTCCAGCTCACTCGACTCTTTATCTTTCTAACTTTTGTCTATTTTCATTGTCAAAATTCACTTTAAGATGTAGTTGGATATGAACAAAGCTTGATTTCACCGAATTTTTCCAATATTTAATCATGTATTAAATAATGGTGTGAGCAATAATGCATTTACCGTGTATGTTTTGAGGTGAACATGTAAAAACGTAACACATCACTATTCTTTTAGAGTTCCGTATTTCAAATGGATCATAAATTTGTGTCATCCTTTGACAAGGAATTGTCTTCTGGCCGAAAAAAAATCGTTTTAATCATTCGAAATTTCAAAACTATTACTTAAAGATATAATTAATATACCTTATGAATTACTATTCAATACATTTTGTTTAGTTTTCTTTACACTAAATGCATTTGTTTGACACCTAAGATTATTTAATTTTAGTTTTACAGAAAAAAAAAATTATAATAAGTCGCATCAAAATAAAGAGAGAAGAACTTTTATGCCCTAATTAAATTACTCAAATTTCGTGTAATGTAAAAAATTAACTTTAATCGGGAGGTTATAACTCTATAATAGGTTGATGGAGTCGATCATTTTCAGTAACCCTTTTTTGTTATGTGTACTCTTCAAAGCATGTCTTGCTCCTATTAATTGTCCCTCGATTAATAAAAGCTTGCGTTTGCGACAACTTACACGGATGAAGTTCTTTGTCAAGAAAATATATTTAAATTCGCATTAACAACATATTTGAATTGCCTTAGAATCACTCAACCAGATTGTCCAAGGAAAGGTTAAGGAAATGAATAGTTTAATTTATACATAAAGGAACTTCCTGGATTTAAATATTCACTTTTGACGTTGTATAGTAAGTTTTTAATAACTTTTGAACTTACTAAGTGTTTCTTTTAGTTATTTTGAAAGACTATATTCATTCCGTAATTTACTTATTAGTTTGTATAACACATAGGCTTCTTACAATGATCGTAAACATACACGTTTGTTTCTTTAAGCATCAATGTCAATATGCAATAAAAACAAAAATTAAGTTCCGAGAAAATAAAACAGAAGACTTTTTAAGCCACCTTAATTCTTCTCCGAAAGCAATATATAGGCCGCTAATTAACACCACCACGTAATCGCCAAGGAGAACGACCGCAGTTCTGGATAGAACCAACACGTGGCACCGGCACACATGAGATGGAAGCCTGGTGACGTTAACTTTGGCTGACGTTTAGATAGTTTTTTCTACACGTGCTGGCCCATGGGTGGGTCGTTGTTGTTTTGAGATTATGCGGTTTCATAGTGTTGAGCGAGTAACCGCGTAGCCATAAAACGCATGGCGATTGCGTTCAGTAACGTTACACCGACTCAGCTTCGCAATCGTTGACATTTTCATTGTAGCTTGTAAAAGTTAACAACCATGAAGATTAGTAGTACTCTTCTTTTGTTGGTTCAACTATTAGTATTCTTTTAGAACCCGAAATAAACGTAACTTATAATTACTAAATGAACTAATGCATACACGATATCTTAATATTTTTCGAAATACATTATACAATGTAAATAAAAGTGTAAAATTTCACCCCATATTTGAGCTATAAGTTTACCAATTTTTTTTTAATTAATACTCCATTCATTTCGGTATAAGCAATATATTTATACTCAAGTTTACTTAATATTTATTCAAAAAGTATATATCAGTTATTTCTAAACTAAGAAAATAGGTACTTTTAACAAGGGAAAATGATGAGAATAGTAACCGTGCAAAATTATGTACAGCGATGAGGAGCTTCAAATAAATGAATTAGGATGTTGCTTTGCCTTTCAAAAAAGAATTATGGTGTTACTAATTACGTACGAACACCGATATATCTAACTGTATTTTGGCGAAATGATGTGTAAGTGTATATAAAGACTTGTCTAATTCACGATGATAAATTAATCACATCCTTAATGATTGATTAATTATTAAAATATCGAATCCCTTGACTTCACTCAAACACCTTCACGATGACCTCATCTGATGCAACACAAGATATTAATAATTACACGTATATACACACATACACATATATTATACGTGTAAAACATGAGATTCTCTGCGATATCTCGGTCTATATAGGTTGCAACTTTTCTCATAGTTGTGTCTTCTCTTCCTACTTGACTCTTCAATAAAATCATATATATCCTAAGTAATCCCTAACTTTCTTTCTAAAAATATTTCTCTCTTTCAATGTCAGAAGAAGAACTTCAAGAATCAGACGTTATATTTTCCGATGATTATTTCATAAACAGCAACAAGAATAGCAACAAGGAAAACAACAAAGGAAAGAAACCAGCGACGGTGAAAAAGTCATCTCCGGTAACAATTCCATCGAGAACTACATTCCGGTGGCCGGAAGTTGAAGAGGAGGAGGATGAGAGTGAAATGACGCCGCCACATGTCATCATCGGAAAACGAAGAGTGGAGTCGCAAATGGCGTTTTCGTTTAGTACCCTTAAAGGAAGAGACCTGAGTCGTCACCGTATCTCGGTTCTTAGGATGACCGGTTTTTTGGAAGCTTAATTGATCTTAAAATACAGCCGAACTGGTCCGCTTAAGGTTTATAAATGAACCAATGTATGACGATATTAATTTTTTTTCTTAATTATTGCTAAAAGAAAAGTTCAATATAGGGAATAATTTCCCATATTTTACCATTTAAGATATTAACAATAATAATTATTTATGTTAAATTATTGTTTGGTTTCTTGAGAAAATGAAAAACATATAAGAATCAAATCTTATGTTAAATTGAGTTATGTACGGGGTTTAATTTGCTTGTGAAGTAACGGGTTTCTTGGCTTGTAGATTTTGTATTTGGTCCACATCTATAGGATTCTGCAATTTGCTCGCTAACATAAGCCTTATAAGCTTTGTTTGCTATTGTGAACTCAGCTGAGGGATGAATTGATGGTAGTATGATGATACCCTATGGTTTATTAATATTTGTTTAAATCAAACAATTTGATACCATAATAATTTGGTTGACCTTAGATTGCGTATATGGTCCTAATCATTCAGCTGAAGTTTTGAACACGCGCTAATTAGCCACTAGTATGGGACTTGTAGTATGGCCACTATATTCGTATATATTTTATTTTTTGCATAAACGTAGGCAATCGTTAAAATTAACTTATTATTACTGTGTTTGGATTTTGTCAAAGATTGTATATTCATCATTTAGTACAGAATAACTTAAAAATCATAAGCGTGGTGACTTTATTAATGGTATATCATCCATGATTCTAATTCTATAGAGGTAAACACTATAAACATACACATATTCAGGTATTAAATCAACTACTAGTGCTATAGATCAGCCGACACCACCGCGGTGGACCGATTCCGCCTCCATATTTTCCTTGTTCTATGCACTTTAGTATGACTTCCACCAAATTCAACCAGCCGGTATCCGTAAACCGTTCCTTCTCAGCCGTCATGATCACATCCTCAGGTGGAGGCACATCGTATCTTACGGTGTCGTAACAATACGAATACTACATATGACGTTCTCGGAACCCTCGCATTTCGGCTCCTTGTTTAGGATCAATGATTGAGTAATCACTAGTCATGATAATTTTGGTCTGAGTCCGAACTGTAGTTATAACCGACAATGTTTTTGTTGTTGTTAATTTTTGCAAAATGATCAGGCACATTTGGTAAAGGTATATAACTGCATAATCATATCACCACTATCGAGTTACCATTCCTATCCATTATTATGTTCATGCAACTCTCCAAAAACTAAAAGTACAAATCATCATCCTCATATTTGAAGTTTCAAAGTGTTCTTCTCCAAAAGCAAAATTTCAAATTTAACTTAAAATTATTTGTAATATAAACTATACTCCTTATATTTGTCATAATTAATATAAATCCATAAAACTTTTGTAGATAACTAGCACATATATAAAATACTATAGTAATATTAATTAATAAAATCTTGCACTAAAATATAAAATTATAAATAGAAATACATAAAAAAATATTAAACTACAAGAAAAATACCACATTATTACATAAAATTATTTTATTAATGCTCCGTTTTCGGTTATACAAAATTTGTTTAGATAATATTTTAGAAGTTCCGGAGAAAACTTACTAGACTATTAGTGTTGTTGTAGTATTTAAATTTGTGTAATAATTATGTCGTCATGTATATATCTTCTTAAATATTTTTTATTAAGTTTCTTTTGTAATATTCTTGTTATTAATTATACTTTTAAAATATAATAAATCTTATTTTGATTTTAAAAAAAACTTTTATGTGTAAAATTTTAATTTATAAAATAAATTTGAAATATTTAAAATATACAAAAGTCTTAAAGATTAAAACTATGAATGAGAAAATACTTAAGAATCATAAATGTGATGTATAATTAATTACAAGGACCAATATACAAATAAAAAGATGAAACTTCAAATTTAGAGTTTTGAGTAGTGAAACTTCAAATATGAGGTTTCAATTCTTAAAACTCTAAATTTGAAGTTTTGAAGTTCATTTTTGGAGAGCAAAAAACTCTATATTTGAAGTTATAGAATTTCTTTTGAAAATGCTCTCAGAAACCTAAAATTCGAGTTTCTGAACATGAATTTAATTGTATTTAAATCATAATTAAAAACAAGAAATTGCCGATATATTAAATTAATATGCTATTAAAAATCCTTTGTTTGCTAATCTTGTTATAAAACATGATTTGTTGCTATATTACTCTATTTATCCATTCTACATAACTCAAAAAGTTGTGTAGAAAAAGCATGATTGAGAGAATGAATGTTATCAAAGAAAGAGAAGTTGTGTATCCATATTCTTTTGTTTCCCTTGGTTCATAACATTTTGTCCAATAGATAATATAAATAATTATCAAAACATCAGACACAGAACTTGTCGCCTTAATCATCTGCTAATGTTCCTTTTGAACAATGCAAGCTTCGCCCTTCTCTAGCAGCTTCAAAACCCTCATTAAAATCGTCCAATCAATCCCTTAAAGTTTTGAAATATCAAAGAAAATATTTGCATTCAGATTGTATAAAGGTACAAGTACATCAATCATGAGAGGAGCTTATATAGTGAAGGGTGTAGTGAAGTCGATCCATTCAAGAATCATTGGAGAAAGGAGAGGATATATTAATGTGTTTGTTGAGAGCAAACGTTTTTTTTTAAAACGACTATCTCCTAAAAACTGGTATTTGAAAAGGGAAAGAAGTTTGCATTTAATATCCAGCAAAATGATACAATCTTGTAGCTCAAAAGGAAAACAAAGAAGAAACAAGAGTGTCTTAAGCTGCAACAAGATCAGGTGTCTCAGCCTCAACGGACAACAAGGTAGTGTGAACCTTATCAACCCAACTATCAAGCTGATCCCTCAATGACTTGATCTGAGGTATCCCTAGCACCCTCGGTTGCGCCCATGACACATGCACAGTTCCATCCACCTGATCTATTATCCCCTCTATCAAGTGCACCTGCACAAAATCACCAAATGATATTTATTCACATCAACATAATCTCCCTATCTTCTCGTGTCTTCCCAATCTTATTTATAGATTGAATGGGACAGAGATGAATACTCACAGATAAACTCTTCATGAGAAGGTGCTCAACATCTTCGATTGAAAGCTTAGTACGCTCAGCAATGACACTCAACGGTATGGTCCTATCTTCAGCTGGTCGGCTGTTACAGATATGGTTACAAAACAATTTAAGCATTCATTCTTTTTCCCCCTATCTGCAAGACATTGCTTAGAGAAGCAACAAATACCTGAAAATGATCTCAATAAGGCAGAGAATGTTGATCTTCTCCAACAGCTTCTTCTCATTCTCAACCAGCGCTGGCTGTGCGCTCAAGGCTGCATTGTGAACACGGCAGAGTTCTTGGTACTGAACCAAGTCACCGTGGTTGAACGCCTGCAGAATGTGGTAAAGCCACTCCACATTTGTTCCAAGTAGACTCTTCAGCTGCCATAAGAGAAAGGCAAACATGGTCATAAACCAGTATATGGTTACTGTTTAGCCTCAAGATAAGATCAAAAGCCAAACTTACAACTGGATGGGCTAACAATTCCCCAAAGTTGTAAATATTCTCTCCCAGCAGAGCTGACAGCGACAGATCAAAAGCCAAGTCCTGCAAAAGATACATAACGATCCCATCTCAGTACTCTGATTAGGACATGATTATAGAATAATTAAAAGGACATACCAGCTTAAACGACTCAGAGAGTGACTCCACAGAAGTATACGCAAGATAAAGAAGAGCATTCTTATAGAAATCAGAAAACTCCTGACGGAACTTATGGAACTGAGAAGACACCCAGAAGAAGTTGGCATAGACAGACGGATCAATGTCAGTCATACTATCAAGAGAGGTTTTCACATCGTCCAGTATCTTCTTGCATTCCTTCTGGTCACCTTGCTCAAGCTTGAACAAAGCTATCTGCGTTTCTACGTAGCTAACAGGCTCACTGATACGTGACTCTTTAGTCGCTCTAAGCTTCTCAATCACTCCCTGGAGATAACTCACCGCAGCTTCTTTCTCAGGGTACTGCCTGGAGACAACAACCGCGAAGTGCGCGAGCTTCAGAAGGTTGATCTTCGTCTCGAAGTCGGTTATGAAGTTGTTGTATAGCTGTATCAAAGCATCTCCAGCCTGATGAACAATAACAAATCAGACAAGAACATAGCGACACAATTAAAGATTCAAACTTTAAATCACAGAGTGCCATCTAAGTGAATCTGAGAAAGACCCAACTCATTAAAGTCACTGTCGGAACGAACCCTTTTAGATCTAATGTAAACCCAAGTCGAGATCTATGAACCCTAATTCCGGAAACTAGTAAAGGATGAAACTTTGAATGGATTAGGGGGAGAGAAAGTGACACCTGGAAGACGGAGAGAGCGATGAAGTGCTCGAGCTTGAGGGTGAGCTGGTGCCAGAGCTTCTTCTGGTACAGATCTGCGAGCGAATTGTACCACTCGGTGAGCTCTGGGTGCGCGTTTTTCTGGGATTCGAGGTATTGAAGAGCAGCCATTGGAGATTGTCCTTCCTCGCGGAAGAGAAAGTCGAGATCTTGTATCGGTTTTGTGGGAGGAGTAGAGAAGAGATTTCCGGAAAAACCTTTGCCTTTTACTAAACTATTTTTCTTGTGTAGAAAGACAAGTATCGGACCATAAGTGTAAAAACGGAATATTAAAAGGACCATTTATGTAAATAAAAATACTAATGCTAATTTACAGTTTAGGGGTTAAAAGAATTCTGAATACAACAACGTGGAATTGAGTTGCTGCGTATTCATAAAGAGTCAGACAAGACAAACACATATACTTGTGGTTAATCTTCTTCTTTTAAAGTTCCAAAACCGGAGAATATATGGAATTGAGTTGTTATTTTTAGGGTTTATTAATAAATGGAGTTGCTGTGGTCTTGTGCAAATGAGATACCAAGGAAGGCTAAGCCTCATGACAGCTGGTAGCTATGGTCTTTCCCTATTTCCTTCCCGAGTATTCATTCATGTGGGGAGGTGATCCAGACAAGGTGAGTTTATATGCCCTAGTTTAACTTCCTCGAACCTACATCTGTTTCATCCTTATTTTTGGTATGTCATTTCAGAACCTACCTCTGTTTCCGCTTCCTACCCATGATGTTATTGTTAGATCAGTTATGGGTTTCCACTTGAGTTCGAGGTAATATAAACTCTTTGCCTTGGTTTGTGGTTGTCCCAACTTAAACCATCTTGGCTTCCAAAGACAGCTTTCTAGAGATACATTAGATCAACCAAACACGGTAAGTTGGACACTTGTCTTGATTTCTGTAGTTACAGTCTCATTCAAAATATTTTTGTCTGGTGTGTAACATACGTATAAGACATGACCACTCACTTTCATGTTCCATAAGTTACTCACGTGTTAGTGTTTTGCTTCTTCTTTTTTGGCTCTACAATGGATAAATGTAGAAAAGGAACGATGCTACTGCATGATTCACAGGCCCGTCCTCTTATGTCTCAAGATGATTATGTATATCCGAGTTTGTCAAACACCCTTTCTTTCTACTCCATACTCCAGCAACAAGATCATGCAGTCGTCAAAAACAATAGTACAGTCTGCCATTATCAATCAATGGAACCGATCCTCCTGCTATCAGGAAAGCCTCTATGGTAAATTAGATGAAACGGGTAAATATATTAGAGATAAAAAACCGAGTAGAAAAATAAATAAATAAGAGATGGATCATAAACTAAACACTCATCTCTCCTTCCATGATATGGAACTTCGTAATTGATCAACTTGGCCAGGAACATATATGGAGCTAACTTTCAGTCATTAGTCTGTAATTACAAACATACGCAAAAATTGAAATACTTAGAAAATTTAAAATATTTCTAGTGAGAATCAAATCAGTAAACAAATCTGACGGCTGTAGAATCGTTACATTGCCCCCGGTAGGACTAGGAAAAACGCCTATCTCTCCATGGATATTTAGACCCTCTGGACCAATAGAAACAAGCTACTGTTAAATGATAAAGAGTACAGGATTGATGAAACGGTTTTGAAAATCCTACAAAACTCTCGAGCTTGGGCAGGAGCTCAAGACAAGCAGGAAAAAATAACGTTGCCACAGAATGTGGATCTCTCTCGCCATGTGTCTAACTCCCATGTTCCCCAATCTTCTCATGTTGCAGGACCTTCATGGAGTGTTTTCTCGGATGCTGCTTGGGACTCTGCCTCTGGGAACTGTGGAATGGGATGGCACTTTCGCGATAACATGTCTTCACCAGCAGGCAGCACCTTCTCAAAATGTCGCTCAGTCTCCTCAGCCTTTGTAGCAGAGGCGTTGGCGTTAAAGGTCGCAATCACAGAAGCGGTCAACCGTGGCATTGACTCTCTTAGAGTTTTCTCTGACTCCAAAAACCTCATCTCTCTTTTGGTCACCAAGAAGAATAACATTTGGATTCAAGGAACACTCTTCGACATTCACCATCTATCCAGTTCTTTTAGCTCTATCTCTTTTTGTTTCATCCCGCGTGTGAGAAATGCTATGGCTGATACTCTTGCGAAAGCAGCACTACGTTCTCTAATTAACTCTCCGTTGGTGGATGAGTAAAACTATTGTTGGGTTACTCTTTTATTTAAGTATGTTTTCGATCCAAAAAAAAACAAATCTGACGGCTTCAGTCAACCAATCACGAGTCGGTCTATGTGGAAAATTTTGAGACAAGTGACAAATTACTAGGCAGATGCTAGAGAGGGATTGGAAGACTCGGAAAAATCATACGACGACTTGATGCAAGAAGACTTGTCAAAGTCAAGAAAAACTAAAGTTTTTGTTTTCCTTTTTAAAAAGAGCGACAATCATAAAAACTTATCACACAAACACAAAAGAAAGAATACATGATGATTTCAAATCAATCTTCTTACTTTTCTAGTTTTGTTACATTGTATTATTTCTTCTTCTTCTTGGTGGCTCTTGTTCTACATACTTTTGCTTCTCCAATGCTCCACTATTGCCGTCATGACCAGAGGGATGCTCTTCTTAATTTCAAACACGAGTTTCCGGTAAATGAATCCAACTCAGTTCCATCTTTAAATTCATGGAACAAGAGCAGTGATTGCTGTGATTGGGAGAATGTCAAATGTGATGCTAAATCTGGAAATGTGATTTCACTTTACTTCAAACACATCTCTCTCAACAACTCTTTGAAACCAAATAGTGGTCTTTTCAAACTCCAACATCTTAGAAACCTAACTCTTAGAGATTGTCACCTGCATGGAGTGATTCCTTCTTCATTAGGAAACCTTTCTCATCTCACACATCTTGACCTTAGGGAAAATGATTTAGTAGGCGAAGTTCCAATTTCAATCGGAAACCTAGCCCAACTAGAATACCTAAACCTTGACAATAACCATTTAAGTGGATATATTCCTCTTTCCTTTTCCAACTTTACGAAACTATCCTATTTCCATATCTCAAACAATCAATTCACGGGTGAATGCCCTCTTGTACTACTCAGTTTAGCCACTAGTTTGTCCGTCTTAGACATTAGTGAAAATCTATTTAAATCCACGCTTCTTTCTGACATGAGTGGATTCCACAACTTAAAGTATTTTCACGTGTTCAGAAACTCACTGTTCGGGTCTGTTCCTAGATCTTTGTTCATGATTCCTTCCCTAATAATGGTTAATTTGAGAGAGAACCAGTTCAAGGGATCTATAGAATTCAGGAATACATCATCATCCTCTATGCTTCAGATTCTAAACCTTGGCCAAAACAAATTCGATGGTCCTATTCTCAATTTCATTACAAAATTTCCCAATCTTGAACATTTAGATCTTCATGACAACAATTTCGTTGGGTCAATACCCAAATCAAATTTGGTCAAACTTGAGTATCTTGATCTTTCTAACAATAAGTTGGAAGGCAAAATACCCGGTTGGTTAAGGAGCGTTCAGTGGTTGATACTTTCTCACAACTCTTTCAGCAGTTTTGGAAAATCATGGGAAGTTTCCGATCTAACACAGATTCAAATGTTGGAGCTTGGTTCAAATTCTTTCCGAGGACCATTACCCGATTGGATCTGCAAACTTAGACCAGTAATTTTCTTAGATATGTCCAACAATAGCTTCAGCGGCTCAATCCCTCAATGTTTGAGTAATACAATTTCTGGTCTCCAAGAGCTAAATTTACGAAA
The DNA here is from genome assembly GCF_000309985.2 of Brassica rapa. Taxonomy (NCBI): domain Eukaryota; kingdom Viridiplantae; phylum Streptophyta; class Magnoliopsida; order Brassicales; family Brassicaceae; genus Brassica; species Brassica rapa. Next base: position 11,389,773 of record NC_024802.2, read on the forward strand.
CAACAACTTGAGTGGAGTTCTTCATCCAGACATATTTCTCAACACAACCTTCTTATCCTCAGTTGACATCAGCAACAACCAGTTGGAAGGAAAACTTCCAAAATCACTGATCAACTGCACTACTTTGGAGTTATTGAATGTGAAAAGCAACAGAATCAAAGACACATTTCCATCTTGGTTGGGTTCTTTGCCGTCATTAAATGTCATGATCCTCCGAGAAAACGAATTCTACGGGCCCTTGTATCATCCTCATGTCTCCATTGGGTTTCAGAGTTTAAAAATCATTGATATATCATATAACCATTTCAACGGAACTTTGCCGCCTTTCTATTTTTCCAAGTGGCGTGAGATGGCCACTTTATCCGAAGAATATCTTGACAGCATGTACATGTATAGTGATTTCCGTGTGTCAATGGAAATGGTGAACAAAGGAGTTGATACAAAATTTGAGTGGATCCTAAAAGACTTCAAGGCTATTGACTTTTCAGGAAACAGATTTTTTGGAAAGATACCAGAATCTGTTGGGTCATTGAAGGGACTGCGTCTTCTCAACTTGTCAAGTAACGGATTCACGAACGATATACCTCAATCTCTGGCAAATCTGACAAATCTCGAGGCACTAGACCTATCTCAGAATCAGCTGTCAGGTCAGATTCCTCAAGATCTTGCCAGTCTCTCATTTTTGTCAATCATGAACTTCTCCCATAACAATCTCCAAGGTCCAATACCACGAAGCACACAGTTTCAAAGACAAAACTGTTCTGCGTTCATGGATAACCCTAGACTCTACGGTCTCGAAGATATATGTGGAAAAATTCATGTCCCTAATCCTACACCACAAGAGTCCGAAGATCTGTCCGAGCCAAAAGAACAAGTGATGAGTTGGATTTCAGCTGGGATAGCCTATGGACCTGGTGTGTTTTGTGGGTTGGTGATTGGACATAGATTCTCTCCACGCATACACAATTGGTTCATGTAAAAGTTCTATCGAAAGCAAGCACAAAATAGTCGCCAAATGTGCATGTTGAACACCATCTGTTTTCATTCTGTTTGATGATTTTGTAATAAACGTTTTATGATATTAATATAAATTGAAAATTCATTCAGAAACTTCTTCCTACATAAAACCAAAACCTGAGAGAGTACAAGCGTTGAATTTTAACATACGTAAACTTTTTTTCTCCTAAATCATAGAGGATGCAAATATCTCAAACTATTGCTTCACACACGTCACTTTTGCTCTGCAAGAAGTGTAGTATTGATCAGAAAAAGACACTAGTTCTATTACCAAATATAATTGGGAGAAGTTCATCAAAAACTAGATCTGGATAGTTATGATTTGAGTAGGCTATATTACAGCAAATTCAGTTGGGGGATTAAAGACTATTACTGAACTCTCTTATATGCAACTATTTTTACTCTAAATGGAGATTTTCAAGTACTGGTTCATAAGTTCAAACATCCATCTCTCTTTTCATTCTCTTGATCACGGCTGTCAAAAAGGTGAATAAGTTTTCTTATAACTTGTCAGGGAGGTAATGAGGAAAGTCCCAATCTGTCTTGATGTGCTTTCGGCTGATCTCTGTCATCGACGGGCAGCCACTTATGTCAGGTGGAGATCGTCTCTTAGCATTAGCATATTGGAGTTACATTATGATCACTGGATGTTAAATCCTTCAAGTTTATAGTGAATACTGAGGCATAATAATCATGTCGTACCTCCAGTGCCATTAAACACTTTTTATGTGACAAAAAGCATATAACTTTGATCGTAATTTCTCAAGGGGTTTGAAGGAGTCATAAACTATATCCCAAACCTAATGGCACTGATAACCAGCTATGCAAATTCTTCCAGTGTATTTGCCTGCAAAACCAAACCATATTTGTTGTATATGTTACTTTAATAACTCCATCTACTTGAGCAAAACATATAGTGTTATGTGTCTGTCTGTTTGTAGATGAAATTTACCTGTAAGGAAAGCCATTTCAACAACCAAAGATGTGACTACACCAATAACGAGCCGCGTAACTTCATTTGGAAAGGTTGACAAACCAATATCCACGTCAATCTACACGACATATCATTGACTTTATATGTTTACAGAGAACACTGCTGTCTGACCATCCACCTCTTCCACTAAGCTATTATCTCGCAGTATTTAGGTATAGAACACGAACTCAAGAACACAAGAACTTCAAGTCCAAATATCAGTTTCTTATTAATCACTCAATCACTCACTCAAAACTCGTAATCATTACAACTCAATGGTAATCACTTATATAGGACATAACAATTCCTATTCTCATTAGGAATAACACAAATCATATTTCCTAATCACTTTAGTAATCCATATCTTTGTGTGATTAGGTTAGCTTGTACTTCAAGCTATCTTTCAAGTTTATCTCCAACAATCTCCCTCTTAAACTTGAAATTATCTTCACTCACCATTTGGACTCCAATCAATTTCCTCATCTCGATAAATTTTACTCTTCCAAGAGATTTCGTCAAAATGTCAGCTCGCTGCTCAGTTCCCGGAACGTGCTCTACTTCTACTTGATCATTCTCAACGCACTCTCTTATAAAATGAAACCTCCTGTGTATGTGTTTGCTTCGTCCATGGAATACTGGGTTCTTCGTCAATGCGATTGCAGATTTATTATCTACCTTTATAACCACCTTTCGGCTTTCATTACCAATGACTTCCCCTAGAAGTTCTTGAATCCAAATTGCCTGTTTAGCTGCTTCAGTTGCTGCCATAAAATCGGCTTCACATGATGATAGGGCCACGATTTCTTGTTTGCAAGAACACCACGAGATTGGACTAGCATTCAGGTAAAACACATATCCCGTAGTACTCTTCCCATCATCAATATCAACATTGAGAGAGGCATCACTAAAGCCTGTCAGCTCCAAGCTTGTGGACTGTGTATAGACGAGACCAAGTGAGATGGTTCCTCGCAGGTATCGTAGTACCTGTTTTAACGCAGCACCATGCGACTCCTTAGGAGCGTGCATGTATCTACTCAGAACACCCACACTAAACGAGAGATCAGGCCGCGTGTGGAGCAAGTATCGCAGACATCCAATACTCCTTCGATAATCTCTTTCATCAATGCTCTTCTCTTCTATCGATTTAGCCAACTTCACGTTAAAATCCATGGGAACAGTGGTTGAGTTACATGCGTCCATTCCACATTCTTCAAGTATCTTACGAGCATATCGATCTTGTTTCAGCGTGATCCCTTCTTTACCTTGACAGACCTCAATGCCAAGGTAATAGGTTAGTCTTCCAAGATCACTCATATCAAACTTTGTTGCCATCTCCCTCTTAAACACTTGAATTGAATGTGCTGATGTTCCTGTGACAAGAAGATCATCGACATACACTACAACTATGAGAGTTCCACCTTTTTCTTCCTTTCGATACAATGAAGGTTCTTTCGAACACCTCTGAAACTTAAACTCCCGCAAGATAGTATTCAACTTGATATTCCAAGCTCTAGGTGCTTGTTTCAATCCGTAGAGAGCCTTTCTCAGCTTGTAGACTTTGTTTTCTTTTCCTGCAACTTCGAAGCCTTCTGGTTGAGTGACAAATACCTCTTCTCTGAGCTCTCCATGGAGAAACGCGGTTTTAACATCAAGGTGATGGATCTCCCAAAGTTTAGAGGCTGCAAGGGCAATAACTAGTCGGATAGTCTCAATGCGAGCCACTGGTGCGAACACTTCATCATAATCCACTCCTTGCTTCTGAACATAGCCCTTTGCAACCAGACGAGCTTTGTATTTAGTAATAGTACCATCCGCATTCCTCTTTATCTTAAATATCCACTTCAGACCTATTGGTCTTACTCCCATAGGAAGATCAACAAGTTCCCAAGTTTTATTCTTTTCAATACTCGATATCTCATCTTCACAAGCAACAACCCATACCTTTAATCTCTTGGCCTCAGTGAAATCCCATGGTTCATCGTTTATTATTGATAACAGTCGTTCACACTCTGCTTCAGCCATTAGAACGTAATCCTCAAGATAAGCCGGCAAGTTGCTGGTTCTAGACGATCGTCTCAGTTGTGGTTGTTCTTCCTCATCATTACCATTGTCATCTTCATCATTGTCTTCATTATCAATAATCTCAGTGTCTATCTCATCTCCTGTTTCACCCGTTTCATCTATCTCATCGCTTTCATCCGTTCCTTTTAGCTCAATACTAAAAGTGCCACCATCATCATCTTGAACTGTTTTGCTAGTCCAGTTCCATCCTTTACTCTCATCAAAAATTACATCACGACTGACTACTATTCTCCTTTTAGTAGGATCTAGTAATCGATAAGCCTTAGACCCTGGTTCTGTTCCCAAGTGAACCAGAACCTTTGACCTATCATCGAGCTTCTTTCGGCCCACTGCATCAGTCTTGGCGTAACATATGCAACCAAACACCTTAAGGTGTGATACATTTGGTGTTTTACTTCGCAGAACTTCATAAGGTGTCTTTCCTTCCAGGGATTTAGTCGCAATTCTATTTATTAGATACGTAGAATGCCTAACAGCTTCGCCCCACAGTTCATTCGGTACCTTCATGTGTTTTAATATACTCCTGGTCATCTCCAGAAGTGTCCGGTTACGCCTCTCGACAACGCCATTCTGTTGAGGTGAGTATGGTGCCGTTAAGTGCCTCTTAATACCATTCTCATCGCAGTACATGTGAAACTCTTTGGAGCAGAATTCTCCCCCTCTATCTGAACGGAACGTTTTTATCTCGCATTTTGTTTCTTGTTCGACTAGCTTCTTGAAGTTTTTAAACTTCTCGAATGCTTCACTTTTCTCTTGTAACAGTATAGTCCACATATAACGTGAAAAATCATCAATTAGTACGAACACATATCTCTTTTGCGCCGGTGTTGGTGGTGTGATAGGTCCGCAGAGGTCACCATGTATGAGCTCTAGAGGGCCGGTGGCTCGATATGTGGTAGCTTGAGGAAAAGATTTCCTCGTTTGCTTGCCGAGTAGGCAAGACATACATGTTTCCTTTTCAACTCGCAAAGCTGGTATGCCAGTCACTCGTTCCTTATTTACCATTGCTTTCATTGTATCTGTATTGATATGCCCAAGACGCGCATGCCATCTTGATGACTCGTTTCGTGCTGATATCTGAAGACAGTGGAGATTGTCGACTTCTAAAGTCACCTTGTATAGTCGGTTCTTAGCTCGGATTGATTTCACCATCAACTTTCCATATCGATCAAACAACATGAGTTCTTCATCTTTCATTCGAACCTCGCATCCTGCTTCTGTAGCTTGACCTAAGCTGACTATGTTACTCTTTAACCCGGGAATATAGTACACGTTACCTAGGATTTTCTTCTCATCTCCTTTAAAAACAAACTGAATCGATCCTTTTCCTTTTATATCAATGCGGGAATCATCTCCAAATCTTACTTTTCCAGTGATTGTTTCATCAAGTTTATGAAAAAATCTTCTATTGCCGCTCATGTGGTTACTCGCACCATTATCAAGATACCAGACATTATTTGTATCTAGACTTGTATCAAACACACTCGGGTCTACTCTCTGCTCGTTGAGGTAGACAATCTCATTCATCATTAGCTCATCAGCCTCTTGCGTTTCCTCTGTTTTGTTTTCAACTGTTTCTTGCAGCTTAAGTCCTTGCTTATCAGGACATTCAGTCGCATAATGCCCTTGCTTATCACAATTAAAACAAGTAATATGTGAGAGGTCACGTCCTTGACCTTGTCTGTATGCATCTCTTTGGCTATAGAAGTTTCCGGACCTGCCACGGCCTCTTCCTCTCCAAGTGGAACGGCCTCCGCGTCCTCTGCCTCGGGCTCCCCCATAGTTGCCATAATTCGTTTGATTAGATTCAGAGTTGGCATACATCAGCTTTCCTTGGTCATCTTGTTGTTCATCATCTTCTTCACAGATTCTTTCCTCATAAGCCTTGAGTCTTCCCACGATATCTTCAAAACTTGTTACTTTCAAGTCAAGAACTTGTTCAAGTGAAGCAACAATATGAATGTACTTCTTCCGTGGTAGACTTTTCAGGAATTTTTTCACGATTTTCGTTTCTTCAATGACTTCACCGAGAGAAGCAGATTTTGATGATATCTCCGATAGCTTGCCTACGAAGGTATCGATCGTGTCGTCCTCTTTCATCTTAAGACGATCAAATTCTGCCATTAGTGTTTGCAAACGAGCTTCTCGTACTCTTTCAGCCCCAACATGTCGTGCTTTAATCGCGTCCCACACGGCTTTTGCATTATCAAGTTCACCAACTTGCAGTGTTAGCGATTCGGGAATTGACTGGAAGAGTAATGCGATAGCCATATTGTTTTTATCTTCGATTTTGTTTCCAGGATCAATGGTTTCCCACACTTTGTTGACCTTAAGAGCTATCTTCATCTTCATGGCCCAGACAGTGTAATTTGTATTGTTTAGCATAGGAAGTTTTATCGACGAGGGTCCGGTTTTCCCCGTTTCTTCTTTAACATCACTCATGATAATATAGGGCTCTGATACCAAATATTATCTCGCAGTATTTAGGTATAGAACACGAACTCAAGAACACAAGAACTTCAAGTCCAAATATCAGTTTCTTATTAATCACTCAATCACTCACTCAAAACTCGTAATCATTACAACTCAATGGTAATCACTTATATAGGACATAACAATTCCTATTCTCATTAGGAATAACACAAATCATATTTCCTAATCACTTTAGTAATCCATATCTTTGTGTGATTAGGTTAGCTTGTACTTCAAGCTATCTTTCAAGTTTATCTCCAACATAAGCTACCATACTGAAAGCTGCAGTCCCAACTGCATCACACAGGAAAAAGGAATAACATAAATAACTTCGGATAGAGATCAGAACATATGTGGAATTCCAAAGACATTTAAGCAGATCACCCCCTCTATACTACTCATGTCAAAACCATAAACAACAAAGGGAAAGATTGAAAACGACAGAAACATACTCTAAACAAGCACACTAAAAATCATAGTCAAAGAATTTGAAACAATTTGACTGGTTTTAACCTCATAATCCTGAGGTTTCTTCTTGTACTACGCCAGAAGAAGAGGCTCCAAAACGAAGTACATCATATGAATGTACGACAGTCCGATCTTCCTCTTTCCATTCTTAACCATCCAACTTTCTACACAGCAACTTATATGTTACTGTAGTCTATATTTACAAGAGCGGGGATAGCTCAGTTGGGAGAGCGTCAGACTGAAGATCTGAAGGTCGCGTGTTCGATCCACGCTCACCGCATTATTTTAAAAAGTTTCATTCTTGTTTTTCACACTGTTCTCTTCTCTGAAGCATGTTAGCTTGTGACCAAAACCGAAATATCTAAAACAAGTAAATTGAAGGCAAATTACATTTTCTAGCCAAATGATCTTTCTTGAAAACATAGAAATTCAATATTAGATGAAACAATCCAAGTGTGTTTGTTTTGTTTTTTACATACCAAAATGATAGTGGGATGATTTTTACAGTTGGGGCCAAAACTTATTACCCCATGAATTTCTTAAGAAAAAATAGCCTAAAGATGATGAAGTGTGTATTGGCCAGAGGATTTTGGTTCATTATAAGGTGCAAGTTCTTTCTTGTCAATGAGAACAACCTCCTGAAAATAATCAAATAGAAAGCAAAAAATCAAACTTATTATTAATGAGCTTATAGAATAGAGGAGTGAAAGATGATGAAGTGTCTGAAGCAAGTTTTGAGATGGCTTTCTCTTTGCGACTAACGATTTTCTGGAAATTCTAGTGGTAAATGTGTGTGTAAACTCGGAACAGTCGTTTATATATTTGTCTTCACAATTTCCTTGAAGTTTTGAGGAAAAGCTGAACAATTTACACCAAACTTAATATAAGACCAATCTCTTGATTAATAATCATCAATGCAAGGAAGGTTATTCACAAATTCTTGAGGAAATATGGACTCGTCATCGTAGTTCTGTCTCGATCCAATCCATTAGGTAGTCAATAAACCTCGATAATATGTACACCACCTGCCCATTCATAATCGGTACCTGAAACGTTGCAGCCCGTACATTTCATGAGTGAAACTATTTCAGATAAATAAAAAAGTTAATCATCACATAAGTTCTCCGTCGCTCTCCTCGCGTTTTTTTTCCCGTCCAGAAAGACGGTGAACGGGGAGAACCATTAGTTAGTTACGTGTTCAAAAAATCAAAACTGAACTTTGTAAATAGTTGAACCGAGTAAACCGGATCATACCGAACCGGGATTAAACCGGGTAATGGACGATAAACCTTATCCATATCTCCCACTCGAAACAGAACAGAGAGGAGAACACACACACACACAAAAATCCGATGCTTCTCTCTCTCTGAAAATCTCGTGAGGATTTCGCGTATTGGTTCATGTCTGATCTGATTCAATGGCTTCTGTAACATGTCTCTTCAACCTCTCTGCTCATCCCAGATCCTCTTGCAAGGTAATCTCATCTCTCTTTGCCCAACTCAAATGGTCTCATTGATCGATTAATGATTCTTGAGTGAAATGGTTCCTTCTGTTTCCTCATGCTTCTTTCGGTTTACTGCACTTCTGATATCAAACCATTTCTACTATCTGGTTTTCCATCTCTTTTTACTTAGATTGTTCTGTAGTATTAAACTTTGTCCTTTTGAACTTCTTCCACTTTAAGCAGCTTGATGGAAGCGTAGAAAGACGGAGAGAATGGAACGGTCAAGTTCCCAAGTCTCTTACTTGCAACAAGCGCTTAGAAATATCGCGTATAGCACCATTACAAGCAACAATGAACAGTCCGAGAGGCTTTGGACCTCCTCCTAAGAAAACCAAGAAACCCAAAAAGTCAAAACCCGGAAACCAGAGTGATGATGAAGAAGACGACCAAGAGGAAGACGATGATGAAGATGAACGTGAGAGAGGTGTGATTCCAGAGATAGTAACCAACAGAATGATAAGCAGAATGGGATTCACCGTTGGTTTACCACTCTTCGTTGGTCTTTGTTTCTTCCCACTCTTTTACTATCTCAAAGTGGGATTGAAAATCGATGTGCCTACATGGGTTCCGTTTATTGTTTCCTTCGTCTTCTTCGGTACGGCGTTAGCTGGTGTGAGCTACGGGATTGTGTCGTCGAGTTGGGATCCGTCGAGAGAAGGTTCCTTGTTAGGATGGAACGAAGCTAAGAAGAATTGGCCCGTCTTTTGGCAGTCCTTTTGGAAGAGATAAGACAGAAAAACAAAAACAGCTTTGATAATTTCTTACAAGAAGATACTTCAAGAGTACCTCTGTAGATTTTCTATATAATTTTCTTTATGCAATCTACGATTCTGCCAATCACCAGTAGTCACAGCAACTGAAATGAATTAGAAAGTAAAAGTACATAAGAGCTACGCTACATAAGTAGTCCCAAGTCGAACTTTATTGCAAACCATAAAGTCAAGCGTCACGCATAATACAAACCATCACACAGTCAAAAGTATAAAAAATAAAATAAAACAAGAAACTGTAGACGACACAAAACTGAAAAGGAGCCGTTTTAAGTTTGTTTTTCTTTTTTGATGAAATGACGACTTAAGGGACAAACCAGAGTATATATTATATAAGATAGTATTCAGGAGTAAACTGTTTACTGTTGTTGAGAGGTATTTGGGTCAGCCGGCGACTTTCCTAGAGTAGGCACTGGTGGCGGGTTGGGTTGGTCTAAGGAACATGTCACGTTTTTCTCCTACACAACCTGCCTTCATTGGCGGCGGCTTCAGCTGCTGTTGCTGCATCACTGACACAGAGTGTCTTCGAGACACGGTTCCTCTGACGCTCATGTTGGAAAGTTTATCAGCAGTCTCAGATACACCACGCGCGACCCTGTTCTTGCTCAATGACGAACCTGCTGCATTACCTCCAGCTAAATGGATTTTGTTGTATCAGAATTAAGGAATATAATCATTGTACGTGTTACAAAAAATAAGAGTGGTGTTAAGGTTTTACTTACGAGGACTCTTTCTTCCGGGTGGTCTGTATTTGGAGTCTTTGACAGAACTTCTCACCGGTTTAGTGTTCCTCGTTCCCTCTTGCTTAGCCATGTCGAGTTTCCTCTGGACGCCGCTGCCAAAAGCAGCACTTGGCTTTGGAGAAACATTGTTAAATGGCTTGGCAAGAGACACAGTCTGCCGTTTAGCTGATTGGTGCTCGAATGATCCTCTTGGTCCAACTAAAAAGAAACAAATATGAGATTTAGTTTGTGACAATCTCAAAGCAGATATATAATAATCCACACCCTGATATTGGCGATCAACAAACTAAAAAAATACCAGGCGGAGGAGTTCTTGCAACAGATGGCTTGGGTCGGAGAGATGGTGGGACATAAAAGCAACTCTGCCACATGAGAACACGATTAAATTAACTGATCAAGAAGAGTCATAGTCGATAGAAATACTCTATGGTCTACCTTAAAGAACGGGTGCTGCAGAGCCTCTGCAGCAGTGGGTCTCTTGCATGGATCCCAGGAGCAAAGCCGCTGAACAATCATGAAAAAAGGCAGAGATTGGTGTCCGAAAATTAGAGAAATATGTCCAAAGCTATAGGGAACTCCTTTTAAAAAACTGTTAGTTACCGTAATAAGATCAATTGCGTCTTCACTAGCAGATGGCATCAAGCTTGAAAGAGGCACACCAGAAAGCTGTAAGATGACAACAGTTAGTAGCTCATTAAAAAGAAAAATATATTACTGAGGCTCAAGTCATATTACCTGAGGGAATTGATAGTTTATGGTGTTAGCAAGATTAAGTCCCTCTAACCAGGTCTCCTCAGTTGGACTGCCTATGACACTGCAGATCTTATAGATCTCATCTGCTTCACTGCAAGGTTGATACGACAACATTTTCACTTGTTTATTAGCAACATTTCTAATCACCAAAATACAAAATTAATCACTGCTAAGTTACCTAGCCCCTGGAAATATAGGACGAAGAGACAACAACTCAGACATAATAGCTCCCATCGCCCACATATCTAGGAAAAACAAACATTTGACACATTGTTTAGCAGCAGATCATTGAAGAGAAAATATAATTATTTCTTACTATAGTATGGATACTAACCAACTTTTGATGTGTATACATATGACTGAAGGAGTACTTCAGGCGCCCTGTACCTATTAGTACAAACATTATTGGGTCAGTATGGCAGTAATGGTATATCATCTAATCGACCATATGGGTAACGAAAGACTCATTACAATACAACAAGAAAAGCGAAACTTACCAGCGTGTAGAAACATACTCGGTAAAAGGTGGACTCGAATTAACCTCCCGTGCCAAACCAAAATCAGCTATCTTTATGATGTCTTTAGAGACTAATAGATTTTCTGTAACAACCAACACAGTATAAACATATATTATTGACAAGCTATTGAAGCATAATTGCTAAAAAAGAAAAGTAATTAAAGTCAACATTGTCAATCTTCACAGCGGATGTTTAAAGCTTTGTATAAATTACACCTCCAGGCTATAAATTACCTGGCTTAAGATCGCGGTGAAAGTAACCTCGCTGATGCATATATGAAAGGCCATGAAAGACTTGAAAGCACCATTTTTTAATAACAGCTTCTGCGAAAAGCTTTTGTCGATCTTTCATTAGCTGATAGAGGTTGTAATCCTGATCAAGTAAGAATGACATGTGCAGAATCAGTGATATTGATTAAAGTGTACGCAGAAAATAGCAAACTACAAAACTACAAGGAGGAAGAAAGTAACCATGTACTCAAAGACAAAGTATAGGATATCATGTTCGCGGATGACTTCCTTCAGCTTCACGATATTTGGATGATCCATTCTCCTAAGCGACTGATAGGAGAAAAAGAGAGGAATAAGTAAACATACACTACACAAGACAAAAGAGCAGCTCAACAAAAACAATTCACTACCTTCACTTCTCTCAGATTGATACATTCGTCCCATGAGTAGTACTTCTTTTTCATTTTCTTAATTGCAACCTGCGCATAGAAACTTCAGATGGTAAGTAAATCAAGCACATACATTATACAGGCATAGAGAACTCTCAAAGAAAGCAACTTACAACTTCACCCGTCTGCTTATTGATAGCTCGCCACACGGTACCAAAAGTTCCATCACCAACCTCTTTAATTAACTTGTACCTGGAAAATTCATAAGGCCGGGATAAGCAAACTCATTAAGGGGGCAGATACCAAAAGATGTTAAGGAAAGTTGAGAGAACTCTGCGAAACCTGTCCATTGTCTTTCCGGTAAAGCAAAGTAGCCTCTTTATTTTATGTATGTAAAGAACTTCTGAAAGATTTATATAGCATTAATCTTTCAGTTGTTCGTAGCAAGGACTGAACACCAAGCAGTAAAATCAAAGATTCTCCAGCTGGGTAGACTAGACTGACTATTATTTACTTTGAGCACCAATGGGTTGACCATTAAGGGAAAAGAAAGAAAGCAAGGGAAGAGCAAAACACATACTGAGAACTCAAAGACACAAAGGAACCAACAAGAAAGAATATGTTGGCTAACAGGAAGGACCCAAAGCTCACAACATCTCACTCAGAGGTTTAGACTCAAAACTCAAAAAAAAAAAGATATATCCTTGTTCAACCAGCGCCCATAAGAACAAGATATGGAAGAGAGGGCTACCAAATCTTTGTCCGCAAAGGAGAAGATTAAGAGGTTTCTCTAGGAATATAAAAAGGAAGAATTTGCAGACTTCAGACCTGAAAAAGAAACAAAAATGGCAAACATTATAAGTCCTCTGATAAATACGAATATGTGTACAAAAATGTATCTGACATCTTCTGTTTTCAGCGTGTTCTTATATCGTTCCTTTCTTTTTTAGCAGTTTTACAATTTCTCAAACTTGCTTATTTTGCATTCACTCATAAAACAAGTTATAAATAAATAAATAAAAACCTATTAAACCTCCAATTGGAATATTTACAAGTTATACTAAAATCATAGCACGAACTAAAGTTCCAACAATGCATTCATGTAGAAAGAAACAAAAACTCTAAAAAAGCTAGAAAAGAAAAGCCATTACACATACCTGAGTCAGAAATTAGACAACTAAGTGCAGTTAACGAAAGAGCCCACAAGGAAATCAGAAGGAACAAGAAACCGCCAATCGAGCGCTTCTTGGAATGAGAAAAGCTGATGATTGTAGCAGCTTGGCCAGACGAAAACTTGCTCCATGCCCTCAGAAGAAAACAACCCACTCAAAAGGAACCCTGATTGATCCTGAACCAATGAAACCAATCCAATCAGATATGTAATTCAAAGAAACAATCCGAATCTAAGAGATTGTTCATGCAACATCTACACACCTAGCATTCACATATTCAAATGCAGATTCGATCACAAATCTTATCAATACCACCCAAATCGATCAATCTAACCCTAAAACTCGATAAGCAGCGCATCTAATCAGGATCGAACCAACGAAAACCAGATCCAATCTGATCAAACGCGAAAACAGCAAAACAAAATTGATAATCGAATTCGCAAAAAGTCAAATCAGGAAACGAAGAGACGGAGATCTGCGATCACGAATACCTCAGAGCCAACAGGCATAACCTCCGTCGCCGACGACGGGAAGAGACGGCATCCAGAGCTTCTTCTACCTCTTTTATACTTTTAGATTTTTTTCGATTTTGATGAGTCCAACAAATATCAAAATCCTTTCCACCTCCACTCCTCTCTCTTTCTCTTTCTCTTCGTTCTCTTTCTTTGTGCGATTCTCTCGTGATGACCAAAAAAATCCAACAATTTATATTCCCTAAGCTATAAAGAGAATATTTTGTTCCTTTCCTTTCGATTTGCTTATTCAGTCAAAACTCTTTTTTTTTTTTTACACAAATAAAGTATCTATTTTTATTCTTCTATTTTAAAATCATTTTTAAAATTTATAGAACGTATCCTTTAAATTAGTAAATTTTCTAATTTTAATTAAATATTATAAATTACAGCTTCTCTAAATTTGCATAGATTTTTGACAACAGAGTGACTGATTTTTGGGGCTAATATTGGATAAATTGTAAATTAGAAACTAATTTTAAGGTTTCTGTATTAATATTTAAACATCAGTAGTAGAATATTCTAGTTAAAAAAAATGTTTTTGTGTTTTAGAAGTTTTGTAGTGATTTTAGAATGTTTGGATAGAGTTTTTTAGTAAAAAAATATAAATTTCAATTTTATAATGATTTTTGGATATAAAATGAGATTCTAAAATGGTTTATCAAAATATAAATTATTTTATCTAAAATCATCTAAAATTCAATAAAATCAAATCATTTCAAAACTTATATTGATTACATTCCTTTAGTTCTAGGTTTATCGGTAAATTGATTATACACCTATTATAATATGTCATTGCTGATAATGTGGTCGTGTAGAGCTGAAATATGTTACGATATTATGTACTTGATTTATTTATAATCATGAAAAAATTGAAGACATCTTTCCATGGCCGCTTCTCTGATTTTTCTATTATAACTAGATTTTTTAACCGCGCTACGCGCGGATAAGATATTATATGTATTCTTTAATTATAAAAGATAATGTATAATATTGTATTACATTATTTAAATAATATAAAATAAGACTACATAACATAAATATATTTTTAAAATTTTCTTTGTGGAAATCATTATGTTGTTTGATTGTTGTACTTGATTCACATATTTGCATAAATATTTGTGATAGATGAATAATTATATTTTTATTATCAGTAAATAATATATATTTATTATATAATATAAGAAAAATGAAATTATTTACTTTTTAAACAAACTTGTCTCCTGTTGGGGACTCGGTTATCATATTCAAAGGAGACATTTTTACAGTTATCAATCTTCTTAACAGTCAAAAAACAAATTTGAATATCAAAACAATATCTCATACGATCTCTTTGTGGAATAATTGCTCTGAAAAAATTGAATTTAGGCATAAAAAAGGACTGAAAATAGATGTGCAGATGTGTTATATAAGCCAACTTTACAAATTATTATTCATAATTCATATATCATTTATGTACATCCTATTTTTTGTCTATCATATCTTAAACATTTTGAAATAATTGATGCTAATTAATAATAAACTTTTGGCTGGCAAAAAAAAAAAATCAAATTTGTCTAATTATCGCTTAAATATTTTATTAATATTGTCTAAGAAGCTTTCAAGTGATATCATAGTTTAATTTTTATTATTACTCTTTTGTTAATTTTTAGAGTTTTTGTATTTAAGATTTTTTTCAATATTAAGCTTATATTTCTTTCACAGAATTGATATATATATCATAAAAATTACCATCAAATCAATTTTACTTATTTATTATTTTGTTTTTAATGAAAATACACTTTTTAAATAATTTAATTTAAAATAAAATTATATATTAATTTGTTGTATTCTAACAATTTGATTGAATTAATTAATTTTCTTTGGTGGATAACTTAAAAAGTTTTAATATGAATCAGAGAAGCAAGCTTATGTTGTTATATTATATTTATTTGTGTATATAGAATCTATATATAATGCTAGTGTAATAAAGAAAGAACATTATTTTTTGTAACTTCAAAAAGATACATTATTACAATTTGAAATTAATCAAAATTGAATAAAAAGGTAATTAAATATTTGTAAATCTAATTGTTTTTTTAATCTTGTTTAGTTGGATTCTCATGAAATGAAATCGATAGGTTAAACAAATGTTTACAAATTTGTTGTGTTATTGTTTTGTCTATAAACTACAAAATTTATTGAATTGATATATTTAATTATTGCATCCTTAAATAATATTTTATTAAGATATTAGAGAACTATGTTTTAAGTTGTTTTGTCAAAATTGTACAAAAATCTATGCTTTTTCATATTTGTCACAAAAATTTATATGTTAAACTTATTTTTACAAAATTCTTAACTTTGTCACGAAAACAAAAATCTATATTTTTTCATATTTGTCAATGTTCTCACACTTTCAAAGAATATATTAGCTTAGTCATTTACTTTTTTTTTTACAAAATAAAGTATCGGAGTCTTGAAAGTTGAATTCATATTATTGTAACTGTACATAAGAGTTTGTGATTTCATACTTAGTGATTCTTGTATATGTGTCCAAGAAAGTTTCAATGGCTTAATGGTAACTCCCCTATATTTATGTCATACTAACCCGGGTTCGATCCTTTCCTTTTACGAAAAAATAAATGAGATAACGTGGTAACTTTGAACTCTCTGATTATTTTGATTTTACTATCCTACGTGGACAGCCTATCTGAAGCTTATATTCTCCTTGACAGGTTTTTCTTATCTTTTCTCATTAGTTGTGCGTTCTATATTCTGGGCATATTGTTTTAGTTGTGTTATTTTCTATTTGTGTAGTTATTTTGATCTCCGACCACAGTAGCTCATTTCCTTATATCTAGACCTTTGATCTTATTATTTTCACTCATGGACTTTGGTCTTTAATCTTCTACGGTTTTTTTTTTAGCATCGTGCATTGTCATATCTCCCAATATTATTTTTTCGCAGTAGAGGCCACTCTCCCATAGAAACTATAGTCGATGTTAATTGTACGTTTGTGGTTCTTTACTCTGTTACATTTACCAAATCTCCTGACCACTTTTGTTATTTCTTCATTTTGTCTTCACAGCATATTCCATGTTTCGAACTCATGTTTCTGTTAAGTTTTGTTTTGACTGTACAGGTGGAGTAGTCATATCAAATGGTCTTATTGAATTTCTTCTCGTATATATCATTTTCCATGTATTTGATGTTTTGAAATGTTCGTCCGACAGTCGCCCAAGTCGTTTCTCTAAACTGATTTGTGTTCATGCGTAGCTGTTTGTTTTTAAATATTTTTTTCCAGATTCCTATACGTTTGCAATGGTTTAACTGTTGTTACACTGCCTGCGTAATTAAATATTGTGAAAGAAACATCATTCTTTCAATGCTCTTCTTATGTGAACATCCATTTTCCAATTCATTTCATCTTTTTTCTTCCTCAACCCATGCATTTAATATTTTATTTTGAATTAGAATATAAGCTGTTCAGTGTCCATTTTTCTTGGTTTCTCACATACAGACAGCAGTACCTACGTATTCTCACGAACATATAATTTGTGTGTGTGTTTCCAGTTTCTTATGTATTGTAATAGTAGTACTAATTACTTTTCTGATGGCAGATCTTTGAAATATAAGTCTTGCATCCATTCTTTCTCTAGCTGTCAATGATATCTAGACCACTTGGTGAAGTTACACGTGACATATAGCATGGGGTCCTTGCATTTTTCTTTTATTTTGGAAGCGTAATCTTAAACTTAATACATGGATCCTGAAACAACATGTTACGCCTGCAAATTCATAGCTATCATACTCTACGTCTGTGTTTGTCTTTGCTGGGCCTGAGTTCTTGGGATCGTCCTTCTCGGGGTTAAAGTTTCTCTTTCTCAACCTTTATCTTCTAGTATTAATGGCTCCCTCCTAACACTCGATTAATATATCATCTTATTATTCTAAAAAGGTTCCATGATCAATGGTTTCATCCCAGTCTCTCGAACCACTATTGGAATCTGTTAGAAGAGGGACACAGCATTGGTGGGTTCAAAGTCATGCGACCACTTCGTTAACAACGTCAGGTACCGTAAACAAAATCCAGAAACACCTTAACCTACTATCTGTAAGAATCACTCAAGACCACATATTACATGTACCTTGTGGAGCTAGCCTTCAATGATGATAGCGCTAATAAAACCTTATGATAATCTATATTTAGCTACAGAATAGACTTAACCAAAATAATAAGATACAAAATTAGACTTAACCAAAATAATAAGATACAAAATAGGTAAAACAAAAGTTAAAATTTGATGATGGCCTGAAGACACAATGAATAAGGGAAAACAGAGCAAATGTATAGTGGCATCCTTACGACGTCAGAAACGTATTCGCCACCGACTATTGTGGCCAATATTATAAGTGACAATCCATCAAGTTTGATAGAAGAGATAGCCATAAGATCTCGAGCTTGGAATGGCGACAAAATAAATAGTAGCATGACAGAAATAGGAAATTAATATTTGTATTGAGCATGTTGCTTTGACGATATGTTGCTTTGGCGTTTTGTGGTTAGGGCTGCAGATGAGATTTTCCATATCTTTATAATAGTTGGGAGACGAACCTCAAAACGTCCAAAGAGAGAATCTGAAGTGAATTAGTGAAATTGGAAGAGTCAAACTTAATAGCAAGCAATAATGGATTCGTATCGATCGAGAGGATGTAAGAGGGGAGATGGACGGTTGAATTTCCGAGGTTGAAGAAGATGACCGATGAAGTCTTCATTTATCACTTTTGGTGGGCCCGTATGATTTTAGAACCTGCAGACGTGGACACTCTTAGAAGAAATTCATATTATTAGATAGATAGATAGTCAAAACCGATGGTGATGTGGAGGAATGAAACATTATCATTGGCTGGAATTAATAATCCTAGGTGGACACCTTAGATTTTGAGATTATTGTGCTTTTAGTATTGTTAGATTTTATTATGAGATGCCTTCCACAATGTAACTTACAAAATATGTATCCTGACTTTTCATGGTTCATATATACTGGGAAAATTTCAATTCTATCACAAATTTATTATTTTTAAAAATTTACCATCGATAAATGATTATTTTCATAAATATTCAAAATTTGTGATAAAATAACATTAAGCTAATTTTAAAAAATATTTATATAATATTTATAAACCCAATCAATCTCATACTAAATTTTAAACAATAATAACTAAAACCTAAATTCAAATGTTAGTATATTTTTTGATTTATCGTATTTTTGAAAAGTAGTATTTAATTTGTGGTATTCTTAACAATTTCTCATATATGTTTAGTCATGATTTATAGAAAATTACCAAAAAGAAAAGTGTAATAACATAAGTTTTACTTGTTAATGGTTTCATAAAATAGTATTATTTAGACATAAATATATTCAAATTTGTTCTTCTAATATAGATTTTAATTTTCAAATGAACGCCGAATATGCGATTATAGGATATATAGAGGGAACAGAATTGTTTACTCTTAGTTTAAAATTAGATTTAGAATTTTATCGGCGAGTAGTGACAATGTATAGGATGAAAAAATTATTTAAAAAGTTTTATTTGAGAAACTGAATAAATAAAAGGTATGAACGTTTGTTCAATTTCTTATTCACAAAAACTGAAAAACATAATTAATATGAAATTTGGAATAATAGAGTTATCTTTTTTCTTCTTCTTAAAATATGGTTAAGATCGAGTTTTTTCAACATGTGTTTAAGCATAAATCTTTCCCGTCTGCCATATTCAGTGAAATATCTTCCAGCCAACCAACCGACCAAATTTACTTTTCAGTTTAAAAATTATATACAAAAGTCACTATTAACTTTTTGGCTACAATACTAAACTCACGAACCAATCTGTTTACCCTCTAACAGTATGTTTGTTTTTTATCCTTTAATAGATGTTGGAAAGATGCAACATATTAACATTTTCCTCTAGCAAGAAGAAAAAGAAGATAATTTAGCTTACAAAAAAAAGGAAGACAATTGTTTGTAATGGATTAATGGACCAACAACCTTAACGTCAATTCTCAAAAAAAAAAAACGTCTTAAAGATCTCAAAACAACACTAGAGCAATCTCCAACTTAACTAATTAAATAAAAATTTAAGTTGCAATTTTTTGAAAATCAATAATATATTTCTCACCAAGAATATACTATAAGAAAAAATAAAAGTTGATAAATTTGCTGGGATAATAAAAAGAATTTGTAGCTTTAAACAGTTTCCTTGGCTTGAAGCAAGGCAAAGAAGTGAAGAACCTATGGTTGTTGTGACTTTGTTCACAAGAAACCTCCGGACAACACACAAAAGCTTTAAGCTTAAGTTTTAGATTTGTCCCCCTTATTAATTTAAACATCTCAGTTTAACATCAGCCACTACTTAATCTAATTATTTTTCACATCATCTATGAACAGTATTTTCCCGATAAATAATTTATAAAAATTTACGCTGTATACAAAATAAATTGATAGTGCATTCGGCCCAAAAAGCTATTCAAAAATACGCTGGCCCATTTGACAGTGTACAAATCATAGGATAAGTCTTCAGCTTTCGACAACAAACAAAAGTAACTTGAAGGGTGTGTTCATATACATAAAACAAATGAGTATTGACACACAACAAACAAATCTTACTAACTTCTCAATTAACAACGATTGGAAAATCACTCTTTGTTTTTTTCTTGTTTTGGCCAAACAGAACAGTGATGAAGGGAGACAAAGAATAGAGTATTGTTTTGTATTTTCGCATCTGAACCGGGCTTGAAGTTCTTCAAGCATTTTCTTTTGGTCTCAGGAACCTCTAGAATCATCGCAAATACTACCGTGAAGGCACAAACTATCGGCCATAGGGTGAAAGTCCCACCCCTCCCCATTAAAACTATTTATCCTTCACCCTTTTCTCTTGTGTATCTTTCTTGACCTCCCTCTCTCTCTCTTATCTTCTCTTCAACTTATCTAAATCTGAATATGCGTTCCAAAATAAAAAAATCTAAATCTGAATATTCTTCAATCTTTTCCCACAACTTGGTCCTTTATGCAATCATTGGCAACACACATTTCTTAGATCCTTTGGGTCAAGTTGTCTTTCTCGGCTGGTATTCATTTTAAACGTTTCGTAAAAGCATTACTGATTGTAAAACAGATTTTGTTCCAAAAAAAAAAAAAAAGATTGTAAAACAGATTTAAAAAGAAATCAGATAATTTGTGGAAATGCTTTGAAAAATAAAGTTTAGAGGAATAATAGATGAGAAAGTTAAATTCAAAGGGTTACTTAAGGAGATTGAAAGTTCGGGTGATTGAGTCTGGATTTGATTAGTTTGGGAAGAGTCAAGAAGTCAACCATTTCTTTTTGGATAATTTTGCTTCCCCACTTTGGCACGGATTGGGATCTGACGTGCGAAATATATCAAGCCTTACTTAATGTTTCCAAGGCTAATCAACGTGGATTGCTCATCCCTTATATATTAATTGAGGAACATTTAAAAAGATGTAACCTCAATTTTGTATTAATTAAAAGAAGCTCCAATGCATAGGTGGCACTCAATTAGGTAGTCAATTACATTCAATTGAAAAATAAGTAGGTCCACATTCGATTTTTATATATTGTTAGATACATAAGTTGGTCAAACTATATGATATAATGATATGATATGATATTTTCTTTCCTTAAATAAAACCTACGGAATTACCATAAATGACTAATATATATATGACAATTAATGAGTTTAATAATAAAGATTTGATAACAATGTATATCTCCTCCATCATTTTTTGTTTAATTTTATATTATTAAAATAAATTAAACAATCAAATTAGCTATAAAAATAAAATTTAGATTTTTTCGTATATGTTATATTTTGAATTTTTAAAAACGACAATAAATGACTAAAACTATTAAAATTATTATGTTAAAAATTAATGATCAATGGTTTAATATTTTTATTATAAGAAGATACACATGATTTTAAAACCATATGAGTGAAAAATATCATTTAATAATAAAATAAATAAATAAATATATATATATATATATTAAACACTATATACCATAAGATTACATAAATATTTTAATATTAAAACTTTCAATGAATTTTCAAGAACATTTATAAATTATAAACTTATTAAAGATTTCAGATTGAAAATTTTGTTATCGATGATTTAAATATTTTGTTATAAAACGATATGAACGATCATAGAACCGTATGATTATAAATTATTATTTAATAAATAACTATACAAAATATACTATTCCTAGAAAAATAGGTTGGTCCATCTTAACTTATATTACACTTTTTATTAAACTAACTATCGAATTGATAAATAACGTACCAAAAAATGTTTTGCACTTTCCTTAAATAAAAGCTACGAAATTACCTAATATGATTAACGTATATGTGAAAATTAATTATTATGAATAATAAATATTTGATAACAATTTTTGTATCTTAGTTATTTTTTAATTTTATATTATTAAAATATATTTAAAAATCACATTAAATATATAATAAAAACATTTATAATTTTTCTTATATGTTATATTTTGAATTTTTCAAAACGTCTATAAATTATTAGAAATTTGAAGATCCCCACTCTGAAAATTTTGTGATCAATAGATTTTTTTTTGTCATAATAAGTTACAAATGATCATAAAATTGTATTAATATGAACTTTTATTTAATATTATAAGAAGATACACATTATTTTAAAACCATATGAGTAAAAAATATCATTTAATAATAAAACATATATATTTATATATATATATAGATTATACTATATACCATAAGATTACATAAATATTTTAATATTAAAACTTTCAATGAATTTTCAAAAACATTTATAAATTATAAACTTATTAAAGATTTCACATTGAAAATTTTGTTATCGATGATTTAAATATTCAGTTATAAAATGATATGAATGATCATAGAACTGTATGATTATAAATTCTCATTTAATAGATGACTATATAAAATATACTATTCTTAGAAAAATAGGTTGGTCCATCTTGACTTACATTATATTTTTTATTAAACTAACTATCGAATTGATAAATAATCTACCAAATTTTTTTTTGCACTTTCCTTAATTAGAAGCTACGAAATTACCTAATATGATTAACGTATATATGAAAATTAATTATTATGAATAATAAATATTTGATAACAATTTTGGTATCTTAGTTTTTTTTTTTAATTTTATATTATTGAAAGACATTAAAAAATCACATTAAATATATAATAAAAACATTTATATTTTTTCTTATATGTTATATTTGAATTTTTTAAAACGTCTATATATTATTAGAAATTTGAATATTCCCACTCTGAAAATTTTGTGATCAATAGATTATTTTTTTTGTTATAATAAGTTACAAATGATCATAAAATATAACGCATATGAATTTTTATTTAATAAATATTCAAACTAAATAATATATATATATATATATAAACACTAATGATTTAAAGCAACAAGATTGGCTGATCAATTTATTCATCCAGTTGAAATCTTTCAAAAGTATGTGAAAGATTAAAGTCAAAGTAAATATGGATTTAGAATAGTAGTTATATTTTACTAACCAAATACCGAAAAAAACCGAACCGAACCGAAACCAACCCGATATCCGGATTGAACACCCGTAATCCAAATGAAGTCAAACTATTGTTTCATTCTCCAAAATATAATAAAAATAATAACTTAATCCCGCGCAAGGCGCGGGTCTTATCCTAGTTTTTTATTATTCTCGCATATAACGTAGACGATTATTATAAGGATATTATAAGGATATTATTATAGAGATTATTACTGACGATCCACTAATTTAGTACACAGTTGTTGACTATATATAAGTAGTAGGTATAACGTGGGAGATTAATATAGTAGAATATTGTCATATCACTTATTAAGTCTGAACCGATCCACCAATGTAGCCAGTCTTTAATAGACTACAAAATAGTAGACATTTTTTTTTTTTTGTAAACTATAAAATATAAAATAGTAGACATTGATGGCACACTATCATATTACAGACTTGTTTGACGATTGAAGAGCTCTTTAATGGCTACATCTTACGTCCGGCTTCTGCTTCTTGTTCTCGCACCACTCCTCTTCTTACCGGCTTTGTACGCTGTTGATTTTGGGTACTGCAATAGTAAGTATCTATCTGCTAGTCTTGATTTTTTATTTATTTTTTCTTTTCTTTTCGTTACTGAATATCTACTTTTCAAACCTTGAAAAAGTACTGTAGATATGTTTACTAACAATCTTCGCCTCAAAAATAAATAATAATAATCCATCGATCTCTACGACTCTTGTAGAAAATGGATACGATTACGGTAACTTCAGTCGTGTAGAGATCTCTCCGAACCCGGTTGGACCTGAAGACAACTACCTAAACATTACTGTATCTGGTTATGCAAGTACGTAACCTTTTTTATTTGTGATCTCCGAAGTTTTAGCTCTCTTTTTTTCTTTTACAGTTTCTAATATATTTTCTTGATAAAATACTTTCATGTATACAGGCAAACAATTGAACAATGTAACTATAGAAGTGTACGCTAAATCAAAGAAAACTACTGACCTTCTAGGAGGATACTCTATCTGTAAGGTGGGTAATGCATGCGTAATTAGATCTGGCCTCTGTTTTAGTCCTGAATGCCCTATTGAAGCTGGCACCAAGTTTGTGTTACCTATTCCCAAAGTTCAAGTGGATGACCTTGAGGTATTATTCTTAATTTTAATACTTATATAAATTTAGATATACAGTTTCAAACTAGAACTGGTGTGTCAAGTCGCAAAAGAAAAACAAATTGGAGGTTAATTTCAGGAATTAGGACTTTTGATTATTGAAAAAGTATCAACCATGATCATATTTTAATATGGATGATTTGGTCCCGTATGATTTCTGGTTTGAAAATGTATATCTAAATTTTGGAACGCTAATTTAATTTTGGATTCTGTTTTTTTTTTTTTGCATACACAGTTTATGTTTCACTTGAAATCATATTAAAATATGGTTCGGTTTCTGAATCAATCTCTAACCGGATTAAGATTTGATTTTGAAAAAAAAACTTAAAAAAAGAAAATCATGTATTTGTTTAAATAATGCATAAGAGGCATATATATGTATGTATATACTGCTATCGTTCCTTAATTCTAGACTCCTAGTCAGTAATCAATGAAATCGCATTGAAAGACCGCTAGGACCATTAAGGTTTCATTAACATGGGTTTCGACTGACGATCTCTTTTTAAACTGTCTGAAGGATGACTTCAAATATGTCGTATCTCTGCTTGAGGATGATCTCGTCAACTCTTCTGACTATGATGAAAAGTTTATATAAAGAATGTGTGTTGACTTCGTTGTACCTATGTCGGATTCCACATTGGACTCTGCTTAATCAAGTCAGTGGGTGGAAAATATGTTATCAAGCATTTTTATGAGTTTTTTTCGACATACTCGCTTGTCTTCCCCCTTTCTTAAGTGTGTTTCCAATAACTAATACCGAGTTCTGGTACTTTATGTTGTAATTTTGGTTTGCTAATACAAACATTTCACTCCAATGCACACTAGATTAGAAAACAATCGAACAAAAACAAAATTGTAGACTCTACCTTTAGCTCGTTCAACCTAACAGCCTATCACTTGATATCCACAAGTGTGTCAACCAAAAGTAAACAAATTTATAAAATAACTCCTTTATCATGTGTTCCGACTAAATATATTACTCATGTATGTAACTTAGTTCAAAAGAGTATCTCGCAGAATTTACTTTAAGCACTCTTTTAATTTTTATTTCAGTTGAACATACTTTTCTCATATGACGAAACACGGTTCTATTCTCATGAGTTATCATGATTTAATAACTTTTCTTCCTAAAGCAGAGAAAACAACCAACGGTGCATTGCACCAACGTCTTAACGTATAAAACAATACAACTAGATTTAGACCAAAAACAATACAACTAGATCTCAAATCAATATACCTAACATTGAGGAAATCTCGACCTTGTCCATTTAAAATAAAAATTAAACTTACAATGTAAAAAAAATCAATAATATATTTCTCGCCGAGCATACTACAAGAAGAATATGAAAGTTAATAAATATGCTGGGATAATAAAAATGAATTGGTCGCTTTAAGCAGCTTTCTTGGCAGTGAAGCAAGATAAATAACCTAATGCTTGTTGAAGTGACTTTGTTCTCAAGAAACCTCCGGACAAAACAAAAGCTTTAAGTTTAAGCTTTGGATTTGTCCCCCCCTTTTTACTATTTTGTTTCAGATGAATACCACAGCTTCTTCTGGCAAACCAATAGCTTCTCATTCTCTGATTCAGACTCTGTTTGTTCCTTACGACAACTCCATCTCAGTCCTTTAGCAACTGATGCAATAGTATTCGCAAAATAGCTCGATTCGCGTATAATGGCATAGCCATTAGGACGCAAGATCCTATCCATTTCTAGCATAACATATTTCATCTCACACCTGCGTAAGACCAGACCATTACTTAGCACTTATTAGAGCATCAATGAGTTTCAAAGACTATATATATTAGCTCTTAGAGTTTGGGGCTAAGACGAATGTTTCATTAGGTTTTGTCCAAGATCGGTTAATGATTACCTTTGGCTCTCAGATGTAAACAGACCATCAACATGAAGAAGATCATAAGTTCTTGGATACGTCGAAAAAGCTTCACACCTATAAAACATTAGAGAACATTACATAAGTGAATTCAAAAGTGATGATAGAAGATTAGGTTTAGGTTATGTTACCAGTCGTGATATGTTCCAATCAATCCACGATCAAACACGACGGGAAGTGTATTAGCTGCATAAGAAGAGACAACGTTCATGACCCACAACGGATCATCGACCAAAGCAGCAGCTAAACCACCATAAGCAGTGTTCATATCCATCACATTCCTTATCTTATCAGACCCAATAGCAGGCAACAGCTTCTTGTAATGCTTAGCCCTCGTCTTCCACTTGCTACTATCCCTTTTAAACAAGCCACCGTTTCCTCCAGGAACATCAGAGACCCTCTCAGGAGTTGAGTGCAACCTTTCTGGCCATTTAGGAGTAGATTCCAAATCTGTCTTCCTAAGCTTAGGACTTGGAACCACAACACAAGGGCGTAACGGCGTGTACCAAGCAGAGTCCGGTTCTAGGCTATCGTCACATTTTGGCGGGTATGCATCAGGGTCGTTGGACAACTTGTTGTAACACGTATTGTCTGGAGATTTCTGCCACACTGCGATATCGTCTTTCTTGGCATACAGTTTGAAGCACATTGAGGTTAAAAGATCTTGCAGCTTCTCGTAGTTTGATCTCTGCTCTTCAACAGTTGTGTCCCAACCTTTCCAACGGTTCTCGTAGTTGACTGGTGGACCGGACAAGACCCAGAAGCCACCAGGTCTTAGGATACGGTGAATCTCAAGAAGATAGACCCCACCTGAGAAAGCAGGCACAAAACAAAGATTGTTACATGAGTTTTAGTTAAACTAGCATTAAGGACACGATCTAAGATTAAGGGGGTCATAAACATTTTTAGATTAATCTTAACTAAAAAAATCAACAATTTACTATTTATAAAAAAAAATTGAGGTCCGGATGTGCCTAGAACCGGCCTTGCTAGTATTGTTAGATGATAAAGAAAATTTTATTACCAAACTCAGTCCATGGAATAAGGCATCTTGAGCAATGAGCCATATCGAATGAGTTTGAAGGGAAAGGGAGACGTTGAGTTGAAATGATGCCGAGTATCGCAGGGATACCACGTTCTAGAGCAAACTGGACTTGAGCTTCGTGGTTATCTCTTGGAGCTAGTGACACCGTGAGGATACCACGGTCCAACAAGTCTCCTCCCCAGCTTGCAACCTTTAAAAACAGAGCAAAGTCTAAAAAGTTGAAGAAAGTAACCTCTAATATTAGTTAAATTCAAGAAGCTCACCCCACAACCAGTGTCAATGGAAGTTCTTATGGTCCCATCTTTCATCTCAGGGATTAAATCTTGCATCAAATCGACATAAGCACTAACTCCATTTGGAAACATTGTACCTCCACCAGGGAAAATGAACTTTTCACCCTCTTTCTTTAGCCAATGCTGGTTTGATTTCTGCTTGTTGATCCAATCATATGGCACATTCCTAAAATTTAAATCACATCAAATTGTCATTTAACTTGAAAAATATCTGAAGGACAGGTGAGATCTAGAGAAGAAATATTTACCTGTACCAACATTCGTTTTTACTCTTAGGCCATCTTATTGGTGACTTATACCCATTAGGAGGAGGGACCAGACATTGCTTTCTATCAAACACAGGAGGACAATGGCGTTCCATGAAAGTAAGCCTGTGAGTACCATACTTCTTCCATTTCTGCCACCAAACGAAAACAAAACATTAACTTAAGTTTAACCAGATTCAAGCACTAGCAACACTGAGTGTACCCTTGGATCGGTGCAGGGAGTGTAATCTTGGTAGTCACTGCTACACTCCGGGAAAGAAACGGATTTGGCTTGAGGAGAGTTATCAACATCTACGGAAGATCCAGCTTTTGCAACATCATTAACTTGGAGTTTGTTCTTCCCACAATAAAGCCCACCGAGATAGAACGAAAGCCCACATAGCAGAATCAGTAAAACTGTCTTGGGTAAGATCCTTGTTGAACCTCTCTCAGCCTTCTCGTACTTCTCATCCTTATACTTCATCGTCTTTAGACTAAATTAAATATATAAATAGTATACCTACAAGTATACAGAAACTTTTGCTCAAAAAAGGTTTTCCTTTGTTGGGGCCAAAACCAAGAACGAAA
This sequence comes from Brassica rapa, assembly GCF_000309985.2. Lineage (NCBI taxonomy): Eukaryota > Viridiplantae > Streptophyta > Magnoliopsida > Brassicales > Brassicaceae > Brassica > Brassica rapa. The sequence goes on from NC_024802.2 coordinate 11,418,206, forward strand.
AAGTACTTAGAACAAACAGAACAGCAACTCAAGAAAAATATCAAACAACAGATTGGATCAAGACAAGAACAGCATCAAACACTGCCAGTTATGAAAGAGAATGATGGACCATTCACTTTTTTGACAAATGAGAGACTTGAAGAGTTGAGGAAAAAACAAAAGGACAAGGAATCGAGATCTAATAAGGGAACAGAACAACATTGCCGACATTAAAAGATATGTTGCTTTAATGTTAATCACATGCTGTTTGGGACCCATCAACTTAGATGCGACCGCCAGAACATGCTCTCACCATTTTCTATCAAACTCGAGGACAATAAACAATTGGTATGGATAACAAATAATAAATGCATACACATGAATGTATTCTATATCAGGGATAACGTTAAAACAGCTTCGCTTTCGCATTTCAAAGTCTGAAATCAAATCTGCGCAAGAGAAAAGAAAAAAATTTGCACACAGCTAAAAAGCACAAAGGAAGGAAGAAGAGAATTAGAATTGATACTTGGCAGACACGGAAAGGATTTAACACAGCATAATTTGAGAAAGCAATAATAACATAAGACGGAAAACATACAAGTTAACAATTAATCTGACTTCTTTTTTTTGTAATCCAAATTCAAAAATTACAGACCAAAGAGTTTGCAGGAGAATGGACTGTGTTTTGTTCTTTCGAACACAAATGATGTATATGTAATAGAAACTTTTAGATTTGTTTTAAAAAAAAAAAAAAAAAAAAACAGAAGTCGTGGAACTAGCATAGAAAAATCAGTGGAGATGCATGAAGACAACAAAAAGTCAAAAAAATCTGATATGTAAAATTTGAATGAGAGGCGAACGTGTGATTATTACCCCTAGGTTGTTCGATTCGTGTAGTCCTCCTCTATTTCTGGACTATTAAGCGCGATTTTCGAATTAACGATTCGAATGGTCTCCTCGAAGTTCGGAGGAGAGGATTTTCCGGCGACCGAGAGCGACTTCGGTTCTCTCTCTCTCTCTCTCTTCAGATTTTTAAATCCAAAATGGGAGAGAGAGATGAGAGATTGCAGAGAAGCTAACGTTACCATATATAGCTTCTTATGCAGATTGGGTGAAAATAAAAATAATTTCCTTTATACTTTTTTCGTTCACTCTCTTTCTTTTCTTTTCTTTTCTTTTCTTTTCAATCTTTTACATTCTTTTTAATTAATTTGATTAATATTTTCCACATAATTTGTTGTTTTTATTTAATTTGAATGTTGATGAAACAAAGAATAAAAGAATAGTCACATGTTGTTTCTTAATTATGATGGCATCATGTTCTCTTATAGCTAACATACTTTTCCGATGGATGCCCACTAATATGTGTATCTATATCTAAAGGGAATATTGGTGATGATTGGTTCGACTGTGGTTTTAAAATTTTAGTTGTAAATGTTTAGCTGTAGATAAATTGGTTGTAGCTGTAAAGTTGTTATTGTAGATTTTTTTGCAGAGACTTTTGTTGTAATTAAATTTGTTGTAGCTGTAAGTTATAGGCTGTAGATATTTTAAAATAAAATATATGAAATATGTATTGTATATATAAAATTATTATTCTATATGAATTAAAATAATTTATATTAATATTTTTTTATAAATTATCAAAATTTATTGTAATTTAAAATGTGATATGTAAATAATATTTATATTATTTAAATATCTTAATAATTAAAAAACACTCAAATTAAAAATTAAAATATTTATAAAAGTTTTTATTTTGATTATATAATTTATTTGATATTATAGATATATTTTTTTCATTTTACAGATTCTACAGTCTATAAAAAGATGATGTAGCATTTTTGCCTAAAATACATAAGAAAAAGTTTTGCTTTATTTTTTTTTGCTGTAGCTTTAAAAATAAAGCTAAAACATGATTGGTAAAACTAAATAAAAACTTGATGTATGCTTTAATTTTTAAAAGTAAAGCTACAATATGATTGGTAAAATTTAGTGATTTAAAAATAAATAAAGCTAAAGTAGAGAGATAAAACCCAACCAATCAACCCCATTATTACCCCCAAAAAAGTATGACCTGACTGGTTCAAACGCATCGGTTGCGGTTGCGGGAGTTTGTGGATGCGGGTGATTGCGGTTTCTAGCGGTTTAAGAGATTTGTACGATTGGTACTGCGGTTAAAAATTGATGCGTTTGCGGATGACTTATGACTGGCTAACTACCAAATGTGGTAACAGTCAAATAATAAATTAACAATATTTACATTTAATATAATTATAAAAATATCAAAAATCATAAAATTATAATAAATATAAAATTTATATTTAGAAAGTTATAATTTTAATTTTTTGAAAATTTATTGAAATTGTTTTTATTATAAAATTTTATAATATTAATTAAAATATAATAGATCTTTTTTAATATTTTCACAATTTCAATTTTAAAATTTTTATTAAATATTTTTATTTTTATATATATTATTTTTAAAAAAAGATAAAAAATTTATCATCCCGCAACCGCCAGCAACCGCAAACGCTAGTTGGAGCCAGTTTTTGAATTTATGAGATTCGGAGCGGTTTGAGCGATTTAGAGCGATTTGAATGATTGTTGCAAACCGCCGACAACCGCTACCAACCGCAAAATCTGCGTTTGCGGGTGATAGCGGGAAAACCAGTCGCACCTTCATGTGTCAAAGCAAATATGGAAAATCTATAAATGATAGGTCCTCTAGGGAATCGTAACGGATTATTTTTAGATCGCCATTCCCGGAATTAAAGGTTTTAGCTAGGAAAAGTGTATAATTGTTTTCCGTTTACAAAAGTCACCAATTGTATTTTAGATTCTTATTTCGATGCTTTAATTAAATAAGAATATTGAATTGTATCCCCGCCACCGACAAAACGATTCACCGATACGATTCTCATGCATAATTTTTTTTTTCTGTAAAAGGGCATCCCATGCATAAACTTAACCAGTTAACCCACTCATACTCATGTATGAAAATCCTAATTTTCTGGTTATTATTTTGTGGGACTAAAATTTTACATAGTTACATGAGCTTCAGAGTCTTAAATGTTTATGTTTCAACAAAAAATAAGATGTCGTTAATCTAAAATCATAGTAAGTCAAGATAAACCACTCAAAGAATTTTAGAGGAATTATTAAATTTTGAGATTCCGTTGTTATTGGTTTGTGAATTTTTAAAATCTAAACAAAATCCATTGTTATTGGGGTGATGATTTTTAAATTTCACTCAAAATCATTTGTTATTGGAAAAGTTTAGTTTTCATTGATTTTAAGATTCTATTAAAATATGTTGTTATTGGGATGTAAATTTTCTTTGTTTTTATTCATAGTACTCAACTTTGAAAATATCATCTACACCCATACAATTTTTGAAATTAATGTAATAAAATACACTCACATACAAAAACTCAAATTGAAGAATGAAATAATATACAAATCACAACTTTAACATAATACAATTCACAACTTAAAAATATAGAAAAAATATTAAAAATTTAAAATAAAAATTGTAAAAATAGTTTTAAAAAGCACTTTCGAATTTAAAAAAAAAACATTTCAAAAATAATAATTCAATTTTTTTTTACAAAAATTCAAATTTAAAACATATATTTCGAAATTATATAAAAAATATTTTTTATTTTTTATTATTTATATATCTATAAAGTAAGAAGTAGAAATTAATTTTTTTTTGTCATTTTATTTCTTGAGATCTTTTTTGTGACAAAAACTTTTTTAAAAGTTGTTTAAGAATTGCCTTAATTGAAATGATTTTCTTTCCTTTTTTTCTACCACCATTAATTTCATACTTTAAAAGTTAATAACAATCAATAGAATTCTATACACAAGTAATGAAAATCTATGTAAAATTATTTGATAAAATTTGTTAAATCTAGTTAACTTGTAAAACCCTCTCAACTATTAATTTTTTTTTTCATTTTATTTCTTGAGATCTTTTTTGTGACAAAAACTTTTTTAAAAGTTGTTTAAGAATTGCCTTAATTGAAATGATTTTCTTTCCTTTTTTTCTACCACCATTAATTTCATACTTTAAAAGTTAATAACAATCAATAGAATTCTATACACAAGTAATGAAAATCTATGTAAAATTATTTGATAAAATTTGTTAAATCTAGTTAACTTGTAAAACCCTCTCAACTATTAAAATCATCAAATTCCACAGAAATTCATGTTCCAATAACCCCCCATTTTTCTTTCCTTTTTTTCTACCACCATTAATTTCATACTTTAAAAGTTAATAACAATCAATAGAATTCTATACACAAGTAATGAAAATCTATGTAAAATTATTTGATAAAATTTGTTAAATCTAGTTAACTTGTAAAACCCTCTCAACTATTAATTTTTTTTTTGTCATTTTATTTCTTGAGATCTTTTTTGTGACAAAAACTTTTTTAAAAATTGTTTAAGAATTGCCTTAATTGAAATGATTTTCTTTCCTTTTTTTCTACCACCATTAATTTCATATTTTAAAAGTTAATAACAATCAATAGAATTCTATACACAAGTAATGAAAATCTATGTAAAATTATTTGATAAAATTTGTTAAATCTAGTTAACTTGTAAAACCCTCTCAACTATTATTTTTTTTTTTGTCATTTTATTTCTTGAGATCTTTTTTGTGACAAAAACTTTTTTAAAAGTTGTTTAAGAATTGCCTTAATTGAAATGATTTTCTTTCCTTTTTTTCTACCACCATTAATTTCATACTTTAAAAGTTAATAACAATCAATAGAATTCTATACACAAGTAATGAAAATCTATGTAAAATTATTTGATAAAATTTGTTAAATCTAGTTAACTTGTAAAACCCTCTCAACTATTAAAATCATCAAATTCCACAGAAATTCATGTTCCAATAACCCCCCCCCCCCCTCCCTAGAATTCTATACACAAGTAATGAAAATCTATGTAAAATTATTTGATAAAATTTGTTAAATCTAGTTAACTTGTAAAACCCTCTAAACTATTAAAAAAATTTGTTTCATAAAAATAGATTTTTTGTATTTTTTTTTATGAAAAATTGTGAATTTCAAAAAAATTAATTGACTTTATTGAATTATATTGGTTAAAAATTATTAAAAATTAAAAATTACAGAAAACAATACATTTATTATAGTGATTTAATGTGTTTTCTTAATTTATGTGAAAACACTAACGAGTATACGGTAAATCCTTTCTAAAAATTAAAATAAAACTTGTAACATATACCGTTCAAACATTAAAAAACCTTGCAACAGATAATAAGGTTTCAATTTTTTTTTCAAACTTGGAATGTCTAAATCTGATTGTTTGCTTTTTCTATTTCACTTTTAAAAGTTTGTTACGCAACCATGAAACAGATGATAACATTGAATACAAAATATCAAAATTAATTACAGATGTTAGGATTACCAAAAATAAAAATAAAGATGTTAGCATGAGGCCGAGTTAGTCGGTGGAATAGTCACTTGAGATAGATCCATGGAAACACTGAATTATAAGTGTTGGAGAAATTCTTAGGTTCACCCCCTAGGGTGAACCTCTAGGTTCACCAACCAATAGTATTTGAGTATTTGATATTTGATATCTTTTAAAAAAGGAAACAAAATTGAATATCCAAATTAGATTATATTTTTAAAATAAAATAATAAAAATACATAAAAATAGTTACAAAAAATAAATAAATAAATATTGTTAAACCTTCAGCAAAATACTAAATCCTATATCCTAAATCCTAAACCCTAAACCCTAAACGTTAAACCTTAAACTTTGGATAACCTCTAAATATTGAAAAATCTTAAACCCTAAATCATACGTTAAAAACTAAATTTTAATAACACTAAACCCTAAATCCTAATCACTAAACCCTAAACCTTTGGGTAAACTATGAACCCTTGGATAAATCACAAACTCTAGGGTTTAATTTTAAATATTTTTGATTTAGAGTTTATGATTTATCCAAGGGTTCAGGGTTTATCCAAGGGTTCAGGGTTTATCCAAGGGTTTAGGGTTTAGTGATTAGGGTTTAGGGTTTAGTGTTATTAAGATTTAGTTTTTAATGTATGATTTAGGGTTTAAAATTTTCCAACGGTTTATCCAAGATTTAAGGTTTATAATTTAGGGTTTAGAGTTTAAGATTTAGAGTATAGGATTTAGTATTTTGCTAAAGGTTTAACAATATTTATTTATTTATTTTTTGTAACTATTTTTATGTATTTTTATTGTTTTATTTTAAAAATATAATTTTATTTGGAAATTCAATTTTGTTTCCTTTTTTAAAAGATATCAAATATCAAATACTCAAACACTATTGTTTGGTGAACCTAGAGGTTCACCCCCTAGGGTGAACGTAAGAATTTCTCTAAGTGTTGACTACTTAAACGCGTTTTTAAGTACACTTTTCCAGCTGACAAGAAAAAGTACACATTCTTCGTCCAAGACTACAGACTACAGTGTGTATTTATTAGATTTTCTTTTACAACAAGACTACATATAGTGTGTATATAAACTAAATACTGTATTCCCGATTCTAGCTAGTTCTTTTATGTTAATGAATGAGTCAATTAGCACTAAAAAAAAAACAATGAATTATTAGGACAAGTTTTTTTTTGCAATGTCATAAGATTTCATTTTCTGAAACTGAAGCTCTGGAGAAAAACTCTCTCTTTCCTTTGACAAAGCTCTAGAGTACATAGCAATATTCACTCTAATTTGTTGATACTTCAACGCAATTTACTCATAACTCCAATCACGAAAAGGTCATATAGCCGGATGTCAGACGAAGGGAGGATAAGCTATTGAATGGTGACTTTACGAACCAAATACTACTTTGAATAAGTCTTAAGATCGAGGATAATGGAAGCTGACCTTCCCCCATGTGGAATCTGTTAATGGTGCATCATCTTTCCCATGTGTGATTAGGTCTTTTTACACCATTATTTTGTTTTAAAGTTAAACTAGATTTTCACCCGCACAACCGTGCGGGAATATATTTTCACATTTGTATATATAGATAATTGTTTTACATAATTACTATATATTTTTAATATTACTCACATATATAAATGTTTGTATAATTATGCCAAATATAATAATTTTATAATTTTCATGCTGTAAATTAAAATTATCACATATATATGTTGCTTATTATATATTTGTCCTATTGAATTTGCGTTTGATTACTAAATTAAATTTTTAATGCATGAAACAACATATATGAAAACAATTTTGTATTTAATTTATTATAATCATGATCCGTAATTCAAATCGCTAGATTTTTTAGTAACTTTTTAATGTTTATTAATTTTATATAATAAATTACTGTATATTAAAAAGTTTAAGATAAGATAAATTTTTATACATGTATTATATAGTTTACTAATATTAACCCATTCAACCAACATATTATATTTTTAGCATAAATATTTTATATTTATGAAAATAAAATATGTTAACTTATCAATTTAAAATAATTTTATCATATTTTGTTCAATATAACTTTTTTATTTTAAAATGATAGATATTATTATAAAATTGATAAAATAGGATATAATTTTATTATTTTAGTAACAATTCATTACTAATTACAAAATTAGTTGAAAAAGTTTTATATTCAATTTATGAAAATTAAGATCTTATTATAATCTTTTTCAAGAGATTTGTTAGAATTTTAAATTTTTTTAAAAAAATTAAAAGATATAAAAGATATTATGATTAAAGTAGTTAACAATATTATATATATTAGCATTAGTGATATACATTTAATAGAAAATTTAAATGATGGTCCAAATAAAAATATCATTCATAAAAAAATCATGATTTTTATTTTATTAGAAAACAAATTTGAAAAAATTAAAATAGAAATAAATATTTATTTCTAACAAAATCTTTAAAAATTATTAGTAAATGTATTTTTGAAATTAATTAATTTCATTTTATTTAAATTTTCGTTTATAAACCAAAACTATATTCAATTTTAATTTCTAATTATATTTTATGATAATTTAAATTAAAACTAACTAATTTTCAAAAGTAATTAATTTACAAAGATTCTAAGAAGATTTTAAAAAGATTTTGTTAGAACATTTTAAATATATCCATTTGTATTTCAAATAAAAAGATAAAGATATTAAAAGATATAATAATAAATTTATGTAAAATATGATATTTTCTAGGAATGGTCCAAACTAAAAAAAATCACACATGAAAAGAAGTCATGACTTCTGTTTTAATATATTAGATAATAGGAATAGACGAAATAATTAAAAGGGATGATAAAAATGCTACTAAAAATTAGTCAAATTAATTCAATGACAAATTTGTTTTGTGCGTTCGGGCGAGCATCATTATCCCTAAAAGACACTTAGGGGCTCTTAATCATTTTTAATACTTTTAAGTTGGAAAAATGAGTTTAAGAAACTTAGTTAAGAGAAGGAAATATTTGTGTTGTACAATGCAAGTCTTTTATTTAAGGGTTTTTCAAAAAATATTAAACATTATTTTATTAAACTTAAAATGTATTGATAAAATTATTAAACATAACATTTTAAACATATATTTTTAAATAAGAACATAAAACAAAGATTAGTAAAATAAACGAGAATAATTTGAAAAAATCATCCGAGCTCAGTTGTTGCCTTCATCATGTCCATATTTACGTCATATATGTTCAACCAAATCATCTTTCAGTTGTTGATGCATTTGTCTATCACGAATTCTTGTTCGAACATCCATCATATTAAAGAGAGAAGATGACTTTGGTGGTGTAAAAAAAGATTACTCTGTTGAGAGAAGATGAGTAAAGGAGAAAGCAAGAGTGTGTGTGGTTGTTTTTTTAAAGTCGAGAGTGTTTGTCATATAGACACAAGCATACAAGTTTATTCTTTACAAGTCTGTGACACAAAAGATACAAAAGTGACATGAGAATAGAAGAGTACAAGACATGTGAAGACAATGAGTGTGTCTTTTACAATGAGTATCAGTTGATCAGGATGAATATCAGTTGGATTGCTCTGTTCAGATACTATTGCCAATCAATCAGGCCAGATGGTATCATAGTGAAAAAACTTGCAGCTAGACAACATTAGTTTAACTCCAACTCAAACATATTTCAAGACTTGTACAGAATTGAAGGTATTAACCAAAGTTAGATCATGTTTTTTTTTGGTATTGGTTTACATTGTTTACAAGAAATATGGTCTCGGTTCAAATGCATTGTCATTTAAGAACACTAAAGCCGTAGACAAGCCATGAACTGATCATAAAACTAGATTAACATTGTACTGCAGAGCCAAGTTCTTGATTTTACTCTGCATTTTTTCAAATATAAAGAAAAGAAACTTAAAGAACGACAAACAAAAGGATCTATAATATTAAACGTCTGCCACCACCACCCATCTTAGCAGCCTTGGGTGCAGCACTCTTGGGGATATTACCCTTCACTTGAGACTTCTGTTGCTTTGAAGCAAACTCAGCCTTCTTTAACTTCTTCTCGACCTTGGTCTCTTAATTCTCTCCTTGATCTCACTACATAACCATATAAGTCCCTTTTCAAGCTTCAAAAGATTGATAATTCCAACACCTGAATCTTCTTGACACCTCCAGTGGAGTCATCATCAAATATCCAAACAGGAAGCTTCCCAGTCAGTGAATTCCCACTAACATCCAATGCCATGAGGTTGATACAGTTCCCAGTAGAGTCAGGCAAACTACCGATAAACCCATTACCAGAAAAGTTGAGAACTTTTACCAACGGACCCTGAGAACTTACTTATTCATCGAAAGATCCAAACTCTCAAGACTCCTCATCTCTCCAACCCACTTAGGAACCTCACCTTCTAGCACATTACTCCCCAAGTTAAGATAATAACACAGACTCAGCTGCTGAAACGTATCTGCCAAGTTCCCGGACAGAGAGTTCTCACTGAGATCAACACTCTTCAGCAACATACAGCTCCCAATCTCGCTAGGGATGGGACGAGACAACTTGTTCCTACTCAAATCAATCGCTCTCAAGTTGTTCAACCTTCTTATCTTTGTCCCTCTAACTCATTCCTCGACAAATCAAGAGACCTAAAAGTATTCAAACTCCAAATTCCCAAAGGCATCGAACCAGTGAACCGATTCGAAGACAAGTTCAAAGAAGCGAGGGACGAACACGACCCTACACTAACCGGTATCTACACCGCTCAAGTTCATAGAAGAAGAAAAGGAAGTGCTTTAAACGTTTGATTAGGCGTGGCTAGCTGTTTTGCTGATTCCACTGACACGTGGCAGTCTCTTATTAATTCGTTTTTATTTTTTTTTTTAAATAGAGAAAAAACCAAAAAAAAAAATTAAACACCTTATTTAGAGTGCTAGGATTAATATTGATCTAGGAGCCTGCTATAATTATGCTCTAACTAAACTTGCTTCTTTTTATGTTTGGTGGCTATTCATAATGGCGGGGAGCTACAAAATTCCAACGTTTTGTTGTGTTTGCATGAAGATATAAAGGTATTTATAAATTTCACAAAAAAATTATGGTGTTGTCGGCTTAGCTCTAATCTAAATTATTTCTCTATTTATTATTTGTTCTGTACTCTGCAAATTTACGGCTTAATTAGCTCACTATTTCGGATGCAAATCGAACTACATGCGATCATTTTCAAGCCACCGCCTGAATTCGAATGAGAATATTGTATCTAGATTTAGGGATCAAACTTGTAAGTTTGTGTGAGCTATGGATTTCTTTCATTAGCTTCAACTTTGTATGATCTTTGTCTTCAAAGTGTCTTAAAAAGGTTTTACCAATTGTATTGTTGTTTTTTCACGTATCCTTTTCCTTCGAGTTTATTTATTTTTGATTGATGCACTGACTTATATTGATTGTTTGGTTATTGCTTTCTTCTCCATTCTTGGATGAATGGCAACTCAGTACTTGAAAAAGAAAAATTGAACCACGAAAAAATACTGAAAGTAGATACGCACCGTTTTGAGTAAGGCGATACTGAAGGCGATTTCGAAGATGAACTTGGGTTTCGATGGAGATGGATCTGGCGAAGCCGCCGGATCGATCAGGTTCACCGGCGAAGATCGGGGTTCTTCAGGAAGAGGTTACTGTGATTGAGGAATTGGGAAAGGGATCGGGGAAAGCTGGGGAAGTTGAATCGAGAGTTCCAAAGAAGAGTTCGTGGGTGGAGGTTGTGCAGGAAAGGAAGGTCTTGAGGAAATACGATATTGAGATCATTGAATCGGAAGGGCAGAAGAGTGTAGAGATACCAGATGAGGTAATCAAGAACGTGAATCCGTTATGGGAGGACTATCTGATTGGAAAATTTCTCGATACTGCTCCTCATGTAGCGCGGGTTCATGCGGTAGTGAACAAGATATGGTCGTATGGAGATCGAAATCAGGTGATTGATGTTCAGGTGATAGATGAAACAACAATCAAATTACGTGTCTCAAACCCTATGGTGAGAGCAAAGGTCTTGAGAAGATGTATGTGGAACATTGGCAACGTTCCTATGGTGATCACTAAATGGGTTCCAGAGGAGTTAGAAGAGAAACCTGAAGTGAAATCAATTCCATTATGGGTTCATCTAAAAGGAGTTCCAATGCATATGTTTTCTTGGGAAGGGCTTAGTTTCATTGTGAGTGTGGCAGGTTTCCCAGTAAGGCTACATCCAGAAACAGCTTCTTGCTCAAATTTCAAGATGGCAAAAATCTTTGTGAATGTGGATCTCACAAAAGAGCTGCCAGAGAAGATTAATTTCACAAAGAATGGGGAGTCTTTCATGGTGGAGTTTATCTATCCCTGGTTACCGAAGCGCTGCAATAAATGTAGTAGATGGGGGCATGAAGAGAAAGTGTGCCTGATAAATAAGAATGGAGAAAATGTTGAAACTGTACAGGAGAAAGCGAAAGAGTTAGCACAGCTTGCTATAGAAGAGCAAAAGGAGAGTGAAAAGAATGCAGGAGATAATAGTACACAGGAAGTTGAAGTGAGAAAATTGGATATGCAAAACCAAAATGGGGAAGTAGAGGAGATAGAAGAGGGGCAGATAGAGGAGCAATGGTTACAAATTTCACCCGGTAAGAGTAGTAGTGGTAGGCTGAAGGAGACGACATTTGAGCAGGTAAGAACAGCTTCTAGATTTTCGGTGCTGAGTGATCTGGAGGAAACTGAGAAGCCTGAGAATCAGAATGAAGATGTAGTAGAGAAAGTAATGGAGGGTACTGAGTTGCGGAATGAAGAGAATGAGATAGAAGTTATTGAAAAAAGGAAGGAAAAAGAGATAAGGGAAGATGGTGAACACAGGGTCGAGAAAGAAGAGAGCTCTGTTCTGAGACAGTCTATTCCGAGAAATTCGAAGACAAATCACAGGACCATATCTACGGTTAATGCAGTTGATAATGGAAAACGGAATCCTGGAAATACAGGAAGAAGAGGTACCAAAAAATCTTCCCAATGACTGGTTTCTTTTGGAACATAAGGGGGTTCAACAAGCAATCAAAACAAACGGTGGTCCAAAATTGGATAAGGAATAAAGAGTTTCAGTTTGGATGTTTACTGGAAACAAGGGTGAAGGAAGGGAAAGCTGCTGAAATCGTTGAGTCAGTTTGTAGGGGATGGTCGTTTGTAAATAATTATGAGTTTAGTAGGAAAGGAAGGATCTGGGTTCTTTGGAGTCCTCAAGTTCGAGTCACTCCGGTTTTCAAGTCAAGCCAAATAATTACAGTATCAGTTCTTTTGGAGGGAGAGCAAGAAGAATTCTTCTGTTCTTTTGTATATGCAGAGAACATAGCAGAGCAAAGGAAAGAGTTATGGGAGGATATAAAATCACATCAAGATTCAGCAATGTTCAGAAACAAAGAGTGGATAATAATGGGAGATTTCAATGAGATTTTGGAGGTAGCAGAGCACTCAAATTATCAAGAAGCAGGGGTTATGACAGCGGGCATGAAAGAGTTTGAAAGTGTGGTCCAGCATTGCCATTTCACGGATATGAGTTATCAGGGTCCTAAATTCACATGGTGTAATAGAAGAGATGAAGGTATTGTATGCAAGAAACTAGATCGCATACTGGTAAACGAAGCATGGCTACATAAGAGAACTCAGGCATACTGTGTATTTGAAGCTGGAGGATGTTTCGACCATCTCAGGGGAAGATTTCATCTGAAATCTGAAGCAATTGGGAAGCGTAGGCCGTTTAAGTTCACAAATGCAGTTGCGGAGATGCCAGAATTTCTACAAGCAGTGGGAGATTTCTGGAAAGATAAGCAGCCGTTGTTTCAATCAACTTCTGCGCTTTTTCGATTCTCCAAAACATTAAAAGCCCTCAAGCCGCTGATACGTTCTCTTAGCAAGAAGAAATTGGGAGATCTAACGAAGAAAGTTAAAGAAGCGTATCAGGAATTATGCGAGAGGCAGGAAGAAACTTTAAAGCAGCCTACGCATGTTAATATTCAAAGAGAGTTGCAAGCAGCAGAGAGATGGCAAAGGGTCTCAGCCATTGAGGAAAAATTGTTGAAGCAGAGATCAAAACTTCATTGGCTGCAGGTGGGGGATAAGAATAACAGAGTATTCCATAATGCAGTCAAAATAAGGGAGACAAGAAATGCTATTAAAGAAATCAGATGTCCTTCAGGACAGTTGGTAAACTCTCAAGAGGATATTAAGCAAGAAGCTGAGCGGTTCTTTTCGGAGTTCTTAGCCTGTGTGCCGGAAGGGTTACAAGGGAAATCAGTGGAAGAAATGCAGAGAATTATCGGTTTTCGATGTAGTGAAGTAGAGAAGAGTTCACTCATAAAACAGGTAACTGATGAGGAGATAAGAGATGTTCTCTTCAAGATGCCAAGTGGGAAATCGCCAGGGCCTGATGGATTCACTGCAGAATTTTTCAAGGCATCTTGGAGCATTATCTCAAAAGATTTCACTACAGCAGTGCATTCTTTTTTCAGCAAAGGGTTTCTGCCTAAAGGTCTAAATACTACAATTCTAGCTCTCATTCCGAAGAAGGATGAAGCAATGGAAATGAGAGACTATAGGCCCATTTCCTGCTGTAATGTTCTCTACAAAGTCATCTCAAAAATCATTGCGAATCGTCTTAAAGGTACTCTCCCTCAATGCATCTCTTATAATCAGTCGGCGTTTGTGAAAGATAGGTTGCTGGTAGAGAACCTCTTATTAGCTACTGAAATAGTTAAAGATTATCATAGAGAGGATATATCGCCAAGGTGCGCAATGAAGATTGACATAGCAAAAGCCTTTGACTCTGTACACTGGCCTTTTCTTTTGAATACATTGCGAGCTTTTGATATGCCGGAGCAGTTCATACACTGGATTGAGCTTTGTGTATGTACTCCATCTTTCTCTGTGCAAGTTAATGGGGAGTTAGCTGGCTTTTTTCAGAGTAAAAGAGGATTGAGGCAAGGGTGTGCTCTGTCTCCTTATCTATTTGTTGTGTGCATGAACGTTTTGTCGCAAATGCTAGACAAAGCTGCAGAGAGGAAGGAAATAAGCTATCATCCTCGGTGTCAGAATATCCAGCTAACACATTTGTGTTTCGCTGATGACTTATTGGTCTTCACAGATGGAACTAAGCGATCAATTGAAGGCATTCTACGAATCTTTGAAGAGTTTGCAGGAATGTCGGGTTTAAAGATCAGTTTAGAAAAGTCTACTCTCTATATTGCTGGTATTACGGAAGTGCAGGAATCAGATATTCTTACCAGCTTCCCGTTTGCTTCGGGGAAACTGCCGGTTCGATACCTAGGGCTTCCTCTGCTTACAAGGAGAATGACAGTCAGTGATTACTTACCTTTAGTAGAGAAGATAAAGAAAAAGATGAGATCCTGGACGGGTCGTTTTCTCTCGCATGCTGGTCGACTTCAATTGATCACCTCTGTTATTATGAGCTTAACAAACTTTTGGCTAGCAGCTTTCAGATTGCCAAGCAGTTGTTTAAAGGAGATAGAGCGTTTGTGTGCGGCATTCTTATGGTCGGGACCTGACTTAAAAACTACAAAAGCGAAGGTCAGTTGGAAAGACTTGTGTTTTCCTAAGAATGAGGGTGGTTTGGGAATAAGATCTCTCAAAGAAGTGAATAAAGTCCACTGTCTGAAGCTCATATGGAGATTATCATCATCTAAAGCCTCGCTTTGGGTAAAATGGGTTCATTGTTACTTGATAAGGAAGGGATCTTTCTGGTCGACCTCTTTGAATACAAGTTTGGGATCATGGATGTGGAAGAAGCTTTTAAAAATAAGGGAGTTTGCAAGAGATTTTATTAGAAAGGAGGTTGGGAATGGGAAGCACACATCGTTTTGGTATGAAACGTGGTGTCAGCTTGGTTGTTTAAAGGAGGTAATGGGTGATCGGGGATTTATTGCTATTGGTATAGAGAATACAGCAACTGTAGCAGATGTTCTGAGAACTCATAGACGGAGAAGACATCGAGTGAGAATTTTAAATGAGATAGAGGATGAGATTGACAAGCTGAGAAGTGGGAGTGCACAAGACATGGATGATGTTCCTTTGTGGAGAAGTGCAGATGATAAATATGGGGCTACTTTCTCATCAAAAAAGACATGGATGCGGTTGAGAGTAAGAAGAGAAGTCTGTACTTGGAGTCGTGGAGTGTGGTTTTCTCAGGCCACTCCAAAGTACTCTTTTATGACATGGATTGCAATGAGAAACAGGATGCACACAGGGGATAAAATGCAAGCTTGGAATGCATTGATAAACACGGAGTGTGTTCTTTGTCATGAAGTTCAAGAGACCTGTCAACATCTCTTTTTCAGCTGCCCATATTCTTTGGCTGTGTGGGAATGTTTAGTCAAAGGAATTCTAAAGGAGAGATTCACTGCAGTGTGGGATGATATAGTGGAGATAATATCTGGTTCGGCCTATCCAGCTACGGAGATGTTTCTCTTAAGATACTCTTTTCAAGCTGCTCTTCATAACATATGGTGGGAGAGAAATGCAAGAAGGCATGGAGAAGAACCGAAAGATGCGAGACTGTTAAGTAAACTGGTTGATAAAACCATTAGGCTTCAACTTTTGGCAGTTAAAGCACAAGGCCAGGAATATTTGGAGAAGGGACTGAGAACTTGGTTTGGTACAAGGCTTGTTTCAGACCCACCATAAAGAAGAAGGAGATAGAATTATTTTTTTCAGTGGTTTTGGATAGGAGTATATAATCAAAAACAGATGCACTTGATGTAAAAAGTTTTTTTGCTTGAATAAATTTTACATTCATTCAAAAAAAAAAAAAAAAAAAATTCCAAAGGCTTAGAACCAAAAGAAAAAAAAACATTGCTTGAGAGTCGGTATGTAAATGTAATCATTCGTAGACTGTTCTGTGATGTAGGCCTAAATCATTTACAGAAAAATTAAGCAATACAGATAACACTTTAAAATTTGAGACTGACAACAGGTGGAAGCTATCTGTTACTGAGTACTTAATGGTAACTCGTGGGTTCTTCTACAAACTTTAAGGATCTCATAAACAAAACTAAAATTTTGGTGAAATCTGATTTGATCTAATATGATGGATGTTAAAAGACCATCGTTTGGTCCTCAGTTTTCTTCTTGACGAGGTCCAAGTGAGAACCTTGAGTAGCGCAGTGAAGAGGTGCAAAGTCACTTATGAGTGATGGACTTCACCAGAAATCCCAACAGATCTCACAAGTTCCAAATTCCCCTTTTGAGAAGCAAAGTTAATTGCACCAATATCATCTACTGCCAGGGGCGAATCTAGAGTTTTTTTTCCAGTGGGTGCATTATTGATATAAAATTGAAAATGATAAAAACTAAGACTCGAACCTAAGATATTATGGGTGCACACAATGATTTTTTACCATCTTAACCGATGATTTTGTTAATAAAAATCTGAATATTAATAATATTATAGGTGCATGGGACCTCCATAGTTACTAACCTGGCTACGCCCCTGTCTACTGCTGCAACACCAACATTGGCTTTGTTCTTGCAGAGGTAGCTCACGACATCGCCTGCCCATGCTGCCATGTGTTGTCTGTTGCTCCAAGAGATCATGGTGTATAGTACAACAAAAAGGAAGGCTACACGCAACATATAAACAGTGTACCTATATTTTTAAGAACCATTGAGTCTTGAGATCAGGGATGTTTTGTTCTTCAAATTTTAATTGCTATAATATGGTAATAGATTATTTTATGATCATTCATCTTTCAAATCGTAATTGTTTCAAACTTTAAAAATATCAAGACAGGCCCGGTTCGAGATGAAGCCCAACTAAGCCCGTCGCAAAGAACTGTTATGTGATACTTTTGAGAAAGAGAAATGTTATTGATCTGAGAAAAGTTCTACAAGACTTGAGAGAATTATATCCTGGGATCTCTCCTTCCCTTTACAAGTTTGATCAAACCTCTTGATATCTCTCACGTAACAACTCTCTCTCTATAAATAAAAGACGGAAAGCAAAAGCACACATCACGTGGGCCGTTAGTCGTTAGCCGTTAACTCCAGCACACCAACGACGTTTATTCCTCATTCCTCGTAAAGCATCCATTCAAGACGTCACACGTGACACGTCCCCATCCTCCAAAGATTCTTGTCGATCCAACTGATCCTTTCCCTTTCTCTTTCTGCCGTACGTGTACAGTATCGGAGGGCGTCAAGCCTCACTGCTAACATTACCCCCCGCTGCAAAATTGACCTTGTCCTCAAGGTCAAACTCCGGAAACTGCCCCTGAATCACTTTCCTCCATTTCCACGAACTCTCATAGTCTGGTAACCCCTTCCACCTGATCAAGACCTCGTCCTGTCCCGACAAAGCACTCACGCGTGTTCCCAACACTGCCTCAGGTTGTACTTCCAACACTCCCTCTGGAGATAGCTGAGAAGGAAGCGGAGCAACCGGTTGCTCCTCCCCAACAGCTTTCTTCAACTGAGACACATGAAAAGTATTGTGAATCTTGGTACCTTCAGGCAACCTGAGACGATACGCGACTTCCCCAACTCGAGCCATCACCTTAAACGGTCCATAGAAACGGGCCGATAACTTCTCATTCATCCGTCGTGCTAGCGTCTGCTGGCGATAAGGTCGAATCTTGACGTAAACCCTGTCGCCCACCTCAAAAACCACCTCCCTTCTATGCCCATCCGCGTTTTTCTTCATCACCTGTTGCGCTTGATGAATGTGTTCCCTCATTGTGGCTAACATCTCATCACGTTCCAACAGTCTAACCTCCAAATCTGCATTTGCCGTTGAACCTTGCTCATACTTAACCAGCGCAGGAGGATCCCGGCCATAGACAGCTCTGAACGGAGTCATCTTAATGGTAGAGTGGAAAGATGAATTGTAGCATAGCTCCGCCCAAGGTAAGAACCGAGCCCATGCTTTAGGCTTGTCACTAGTAAAGCAACGCAGGTACGTTTCTAAGCCACGATTCGTAACCTCAGTTTGACCATCTGACTGGGGATGGTATGCTGTGCTCATACACAAGGTAGTACCAGATAAGCGAAATAACTCCTTCCAAAACTGGCTCGTAAACACTTTGTCCCTGTCAGAGACAATTGTCTTTGGAAACCCGTGCAACTTGATGACTTCTTGTACAAACAACAGCGCTACTTCAGTCGCCGTGAACGGGTGACGGAGCCTGATGAAATGGGCGTATTTCGACAGTCGATCGACCACTACTAGTACCGCGTTATACCCCTCAGATCTTGGCAACCCTTCCACAAAATCCATAGCCACGTCCTCCCAAATTGCTTCCGGAATACTCAACGGTTGCAGCAAACCACCCGGAGCCAACGTAGAATACTTATGGCGTTGACACACCGAGCAAGCCGCTACATAGCGCCTGATATCTCCCATCATCCCTCCCCAATAGAACATCTCACTGACCCTTCTTTGTGTGCGCTGCACACCCCCATGTCCCCCCATACGTCCATCATGTAACTCTTGTAGAATAACTCCAATCAACTTGGATTCCTTAGGTATCACCAACTTTCCTTTGCGAAGCAATCTCCCCTGAACCAACGAGTAATCAGGATGATTTGTCGGGTCAGTTGACACTTCCTGAATTATCTTCTGTAATGACGCGTCCCGTTGTAATTCTGCTTCAACATCTTGGAATTGAATTGCAGTAGGTACCGACAGTGCCATTACTTCTGCTCCCACTTCCCTTCTTGACAAGGCGTCTGCTGCCTTGTTCTCCAAACCCGGCTTGTAATGAATGTCAAAATCAAAACCGAGCAGCTTAGATAGCCAGCGCTGATACTCCATGTTGATTTCCCTTTGTTCCAAGAGGAATTTTAGGCTCTTCTGATCTGTCCTCACCAAAAACTTCCTTCCCAATAAGTAGTGACGCCATTTTTGGATTGCGAATACAATTGCCATCAGCTCACGCTCATACACTGATTTCATTTGCTGGCGCTCAGATAACACTTGACTGAAGTATGCTATCGGCCGCTGTCCTTGCATCAGTACCGCACCCAACCCCTTCCCTGAGGCGTCAGATTCTACCACAAACTGTTCTTCAAAATTCGGGAGAGCTAGTACCGGAACGGTTGTCATAGCTTGTTTGAGCTTGACAAAAGCTCCAGCTGCGCTCTCATTCCATCCAAACTTATCCTTCTTCAAGAGGTCTGTCAATGGCTTCGCAATAACTCCATAACTTTGCACGAAACGACGGTAATAGCCAGTAAGGCCAAGGAAACCCCTTAACGCCTTGATGTTTCTTGGTACTGGCCATTCCGTCATAGCTGCCAATTTCGCCGGATCAGCCTCCACCCCATTTGCCGAAATGACGTGTCCAAGGTACTCAACGCTTGTACACCCAAACTCACATTTTTTCCGGTTAGCATACAACTGGTGCTGCCTCAATTTTTCCAGTACCAATCGTAAGTGCGTAGTGTGCTCTTCTTGATCCTTGCTAAACACGAGGATATCATCGAAAAACACTAATACAAACTGCCTCAGGTACGGTCTGAAGACTTCGTTCATGACAGACTGGAACGTCGCCGGTGCATTCGTGAGTCCGAAAGGCATCACCAAGAACTCATAATGCCCATCATGCGTTCTGAATGCAGTCTTTTGTACGTCTTCAGTCTTAACTCGAATCTGATGGTAACCCGCTCGCAAATCCAGTTTTGAAAACACCGTTGCTCCTCTCAGTTCATCCAACAATTGATCGATCATGGGGATAGGGTAACTATCCAACACGGTCGCCTTGTTCAGAGCACGGTAGTCAACACAGAAACGCCAACTTCCATCCTTCTTCTTCACCAGCAGAACGGGACTAGAGAACGGACTGATGCTCTCCTGAATTATTCCTGCTTTCAGCATTGCAGTCACCTGTCTCTCTATCTCCTCCTTTTGCGCGTGTGGATACCGAAAAGGCCTCACACTGACTGGGTCACTTCCCTGCGTGAGAGTAATCGCGTGTTCTCTATCTCTCGGAGGGGGCAGCCCCTGAGGTTCCTCGAACACCTCCCCATAATTAAGCAAAAGCTTTGCGATAGGTTTTGGAACCTTCTTCCCCTCTTTAGCCTGAGTATCCAACTCACGACACTCCACTAAGACGCTCAACTCTTGTTGCTCCAACACCTTCTGCATTGCCTTCATAGTTACCTCCGAACTACAGATGTCAGGAACTCCCTGCAACACTACCACTCCTTTCTCCACTGGAATCTTCATTGTCTGTAATTTCCAGTTCACCCGCATTTCCCCCAACGTTTCTAACCACTGAATCCCCAAGATAATATCCACATTGTTGAGCTCCAGAGGCAAAAAATCAGAGGTGATGGAATAATCCTGCATCGTTAGCGTCACGTTCCTACACACCCCTCCTCCACGCACTGGTTTTCCCGACCCCGTAATCACCCCATAGCTCTTGGTTTCCTCTGCTTCAAGACCCAGCTTCTTCATCAAACGTTGATCAACGAAATTGTGCGTCGCACCACTATCAATGAGGATTATCGCCTGATGGTCTCTCACCGCCCCACGCAATTTGATGGTTCTGGGTGACGAGATGCCCACCGCTGACTTCGCTGACAGGGCCGCGCGTTCTGCCAACTCCGTTGCCTCCTCTTCTTTATCGTCCTCACCCTCCGACTCTACTCCTTCTTCCACCTCATCTTCTTGGATCACCAACACCATCAACTCCTTGTTAGGACAATCTCTTCTTGAGTGAGACTTCCCTCCACATTGGAAGCAAAGCCCCTCAGCTCGATATCTAGCGTACTCTGTCGGTGAAAGTCTACGAAACGGTGCTCTCCCCTTCTTAGTATTACTAGGGCTCGCAGCCACCGTACGTTTCTCGATCTGATTGTTCTTCTCAGACCCTTCCGTCGTTTTGGGCTTGAAATTGGAATTGGGCCTAAACCCATTTCCCCCGGTAGAACCACCCCGGCCCACAGAAGTAACAGAGCCCACTGCACTCCCTCCTCGTGTACTCTTTCCGTTCACTGTCTCCACCGTCGGATCTGCGTAATTTGTCCATTCCTCCACCAACTTAGCGACACTCATCATCTTGCGAAGGGTTCTTGGCTCCATGAGTTTAACCCCTGCTCGAATCTGTGGCTTCAACCCGATCATGAACGCCGTTTCTAAGATCGCATCTGGCACCTCCGGTGCATTTGTAGCCAGAGAAATGAAATCCCGGCAGTACTCCCTAACGGTCCCCTCCTGACGCAACGTCATCAGACGTTCACGTGCTGTCATCTCATGATTTGTTGCGAACTGCTCGAGAACGCGAAACTTCATCTGCTCCCAACTCTCAAATGGATTTCGATCGCGTTCCCAGCGATACCACAACAACGCTTCCTCATCGAAGCACATCCTAACCACCCTCATCTTCCTCTCCTCCGAAAAATCCTCCAACTCAAAATACTGCTCCACACGTAACACCCAACTCTCCGCGTTTTCTCCGTTGAAGAGTGGGATCTTCAGCTTACGCATATTCTCGTCGTGTCTTTCCTCCGTTTGTAGCCAAGGACGGTCGAGTGGACTCAGTGAGTGACCTCTTCCGTCCCCGCCTCTCGTAACTGCCTCCGATCGCGATCCCGATCCTCCAGCACGAAAGAGACCGCTACGATCTTCCTCTGTAGCGATCTGTTTCCCCGGTCGCTGGACGGTATGCGAGACCTCTTCCTCCTCGTGGTGTCGCAACGATGCTTGAAACAGAGCGGCAAGCTCACGCTTCCTCGTTTCGTCATCTACGTTCAATCGCTGCTCCAACCTCTCCAATACGCTCATACGGTTTCGGATCTCAGTCACCGTACCTTTGAGATCCTCCATCGTACTCTCCATCGCTCCGATCTTACTCATCTCCTCTCTCAGGTTCTCCACCACCGCCTCGACATCAGATTTCTTCCCTGGCGCCATCTCTTCCCAGTAAAGAAAATAGGCTCTGATACCAAGTTGTTATGTGATACTTTTGAGAAAGAGAAATGTTATTGATCTGAGAAAAGTTCTACAAGACTTGAGAGAATTATATCCTGGGATCTCTCCTTCCCTTTACAAGTTTGATCAAACCTCTTGATATCTCTCACGTAACAACTCTCTCTCTATAAATAAAAGACGGAAAGCAAAAGCACACATCACGTGGGCCGTTAGTCGTTAGCCGTTAACTCCAGCACACCAACGACGTTTATTCCTCATTCCTCGTAAAGCATCCATTCAAGACGTCACACGTGACACGTCCCCATCCTCCAAAGATTCTTGTCGATCCAACTGATCCTTTCCCTTTCTCTTTCTGCCGTACGTGTACAGTATCGGAGGGCGTCGAGCCTCACTGCTAACAAGAACATTAAGCTGACAACTTATTAATCAAACAGATTTAAATCAAAGACGAGTCACAAGGATGCTTGTCTCTATGATTAACAGCCAAAGGATTAGAGCTGACAACTGATTGAACTCCCGCTAATTAACCATAACCAGATCTCGCCGCGGAGTGAAGATCATCCGCCGATCCTCCTTCCTCATCTCGTCCTTTTTCATTTTCAGTGCTCCTCCTCCGTCTCTCTGTTTCTCTCTTGCATGGCGCCATGGCGGTTGGGCTGAAATTCAAACGGGCCGGGTTTAACCGTGTAAAATTTTGAGCTTGGCCCAAGCTAAGCCCATTTTATGCAACATATCTCATTCTCCACGGACCTTTGAAAAAATAAAGAAAATTCTATAAGTAAAGTAATTAGAAATATTCTAATTTTAATTAGAAATATTCTATAATCGTATCAAACACACATTATTTTTCCAAAAATCAACAAATTTAAAAAAAAAATTTCAAACCAACGTTAATTCTTTTTTGAAAAAATATTATTTTATATTTAAATTTGGGTTTAGTAATTAGAGAACGAGGGTTAAGGTAATCTTTATATATATAATAACGTTTGCCTCTCTCACGTTCGTCCACGTAGGCATCCACGTAGGAAAGTCGAACGCTCTCTTGCCGCCACGTGTCACTTACTTAAACGCTTCGTACCATTCTTTTCTCCTCCGCAATCCGTTCTTATTCTGCCTGAACATTTTGCATTATTAAGCCCATAGAATATTTTATTAGAGCGTGATATGATATATCGCGAAACGGTGCGTTTCGTATTCTGTCTTTCATCTGTCTCCCATCTCCGCCGTAGGCGATTTAGGGTTTCCATCGAAACTGAGTATTCTTCCTCCTGATCCAGCGATCAATCGGCGCCGTATCGACTATACGCTTTCCAGCGAACTGTTCATCTTCTTTTTACTGATCAAGTAATCAATCGGTTAGGGAAACATTGCTATTGAATTCCCTCTTTAAATCCACCTTCCACGATCTCTCTTCAATTCCACTTTAGCTCTTCAAAGGCGACTGGTGGTTCCACTATAAAAAGGTTAGCATCTCTACAATCTATAGCATCCTATCAATCTATTAAAACAAAACAATCTCCTTATTTTCTGAAAAAATGGCTAATGCTCGAGTTTTCCTTCCTGATTTGAAATCGGGTAGATGTTCTGAGGTTAGGTTATTGCGTTTCTGGGAGGCAAGGAACATCAAGCGAGGTGATGAACTGATGTCCGTGGATATGCTCCTGCTTGATTCGAATGTGACTTCAAGGTATTCTCGGCTTTAAAACTCACATATTTATCGACTTTTGAAAATGCAAAAGACTATGTTCATATTTATGAGATCTTTTTTGTTTCCTTTGTTAATTTCGTTTCACTGTGTTCCTGTATTGCAGCCAACAAACACTCACGTTTTCTAGGTAACTCTATTATTATTATTATTATTTATTTTTTTGGGCTTAAACTCACTCATCATTCAAATCAGTATTATTTTTTCAAATATTCATCTTAGGCCATATATAACTGGTGAGCTAACAGCTGTAAAGAGTCATGTAAACGATCGTCCAAAAGACAAAATCCGTGTTATGGCAACCATAAAAATAGATAGGTATCTATTATTCTTATATAGGTTTCTACACCTTTACAATTGATAACACTACTTTCTTAGACAAACACATTGAGGATTTGGTCCGCATTTTTTTTATTTGTAGTGACGTGTCTCTCACCTTGAGTGTGTTCCCACTATCAAGTTGTGTCATTTCACAAAAACTTGAAAGCTTTAGGGTGGATACACGAGTTTTTGTTGCAACAAACTATAATCTCAAGATTGTGGGAGGTATTCTTTCATACTGTTGTGAAACCTTATTATGTTTTCGTAAAATGATGTCCACCATGATGCTTTTGCAAAGACTGACACCCCATCTCCAGGAAGATTTTTCTAAATGCCACATCAGGAACTCGCTATGACAAGGAGACTGATGCAAGAGAGAGTTATTTTTACAAGTAAGCATTTAAAAATTACTGCTTGATTATATCTAGAAACGTACTGCTACATGACTTATCTCACACACTTTCACGGGACACTCACTACTACTACAGTTTCTTCACAAATGATACTGGGAACATATCAGCAGCTTCTTTGTTGAGGGGCTTTGCAAAGGTTGAGCCTATGAAAATAGCGGAGCTTAACCAGTTTATCATCACTCCTCAGCCTCAAGTACAGTTTCAAACTATAATATGTTTGTCTCCAGCAATTTTCTTAACTCTGTTTCTGATTGCAATAATTTATACCTGCAGTCCATTAAATTTATTTGCACTGGAAAGGTGACCGTATCAAGCCAGAAAAAGGATGGTGCTACATCTTGGACCCTGGAGATCACATGCTTGGGATCAGTTTCTCTCTCAGCGAAGATGTTTGGAGGTGGGAATGAGAAGGAGAACAACTCTGGCAGCAAAACTTCAACTGGTCTCATACTGAAAAAAGCTCAGACCACATCTGCCAAGGTGAAGAGTATGCTGGAGCTGGTCACATTAATACGTGTTTGAAAATGCTTATGAATCATTATCCCTGTTCCCCCTATTCTCTGTAGTATTTTTCAGAAGATATTATAAATTAAGTTCAAGTATAATCCAATGGTTATTTTACTCTTGATTCATTCAACCACTTAGGTTCCTAGATTCCATATATTTACTCAGCAAAACATGTACTAAAAAAACGTATGGCCATAAAATGATAATTTAAACACTTAAACAAAAATAAGACGTGTGACGTAAGGAAATAAAGATTGGGCTGAACATATATACTCTGTCTTTTATCATCATGATGTATATTCCTTGACTGTATAGCTCACGATCTCAAATAGTTTCTTTTTTCCATTCCTAACATTGTTTTGGATATAATTTTCCATTTTACCTATTTCTTTTTTTTTTTTATCAAACCTCCTTTTTTTCTATCTCTCTAGCTTCTTTCTACAAATCTTTTTTTTGTTATTTGGCAAATAACAAACAAGACTGGGAGTACCTAGATTGCTCATTATTCAACGCAAAATTTGAAATTTGATTCCATAACAAACCTTATCGTCGTCAAAACTAAAAACTGACCACCAAAACACCCATCATCAACCATTGCAAGATCTTGGCACCAACCTGGAGGACACAATATTTTCAAGTAATAATTCCCATAAAGAATGACACTAATTCCATAAAGTCAAACACGTGAATAAACCTTAAGATTTAAACTTCCCACGTCATAAAATCAAATCCACGTACTAATCTCTGACAATCAATGGATATGCCAAATTATCAATGCTTTAAAATACGTTGACTAGAATATATTTCCCAATCTCCAGATTTAATGCATACAAGGTTAATGGCATGTATGTCAAACCCCCCTACATAAAACCTATTCGTCTAAGCCCACACCATTACGGCCTCTCTTTTCAAATTCAAGTTAAAAACGATGTGGGAGCTTAATGAGATATCCCACAGAGAGTTTCTACGCACCAAAATATATACAGGTCAACATAATCACTGAGCTTGCAAAGTTTTCCAGAGCAGATGTTCGTAACTTAATGGCATCGAGCCCAATTCTTGATGAGGCAGCACAAAACCCACAGCCCACAGGTATACAAGCATCTTAACCTCCAGCCATTTACAGTCTTTCCATTGAAACACGTCCACCGTTTCCACGATCTTATATGGAGTGTAATATATATCATCTTCATCAACCTGCTAAATGATTCGTATGACATCAAATTCATCGAAGCATCAAAATCTCCACCAATCAACTCCTTTCGTAAAACATTTCAAAGATATAAAACTCCATCCTAACCAAACAAATAACTTTCAAATGCAAAATCTAACACATCCAAAACAGCCAACAAAATTCTAATATTTTACATGACAATGACAAGTTAGGATGAAGATCAAACCGGATCTACCAGAAGACACGAGTAGTTGGATCACTAATTTTTTTTTTTTTATAAAATCGAAGACAGTGATTGTTATCTCACTTTAAACTCAAACAGAAAATATTTATGGAAAATATCAAAATGATCTCAGAATTATATTTTTATTTGTTATTTATAGTCATTTTAATTTTAAAATATTTTAAAATGCTTTATAAAATTAAAATATATTTTTGTATAAAATAATTTTTATTATGTACCCAACACATGCCCGTAGGGCGGGCCGACCCTAGTAATATAAAATTTGAAGTAATTTAGCTATTTATCTCTTGATATTTCTAATAAAAAAAATATCATTATATATTAGTTTTGTCATAAAAAAATTTTTGCTATCTAAAATATTTACTCTAAAGTTTTTTCTTGTGGTAACTTACTTGTTTATATATCACTTATAGAACTATAAAGAAGTTTAATGACCAAGACTATGTAGTTTAAGGCAAATTTCCAAAATAATATTTTTAAAGTTTATAAGAAGATACTCCATCCGTTTAAAAAAGATAGATGTTTTAGAAAAAAATTGTTTCACAAAGATATATATTTTGTGTTTTCTATGAAAACATTGTAAACTTAAAAAAAATTAATTTATTTTATTGAATTACTATTGGTAAGGATATTAAAAATTGAAAATTTCAGAAAATGATACATTTGTTATAGTGATTTAATGTGTTTTCTTAATGTGTGTATACGATAGAAAATATATCTTTGTGAAACAGAAAGAGTTGACCTTAAAGATTACAAACATTCAAAATAGCATTCATTTGATAAAGAAAAAAAACTAAATTATTCTAACTTCTAAATTCTAATTGAATAGCTCCTAAATGTTAAACTCTAAATCTTAATGACCAAACTCGAATCCAAATTTTCAGAATAAAACAGTTCAAAAAATATGCAATACAAAAATATATATTTTTTATTTTATTTTTGGTTGGTGCTTTTTTTTAATCCTCTGTATACTACCTTTTTGAACAAAAAATGTGTTAATTAGTTCTGTATTATAGATTTTTCTATAGTTTATTAATGGTTTGTACTAATATCTTTACTTCGTTACCACTTCGGAATTTGGGATCGTATCCGTAAGTGCTAGCAAACAAATAAAATCATTTGAGACTTTTTTAAAGTTTGTGGTTTATCTATTTCCTTTACGTAAATAGACTGATCATATATCAGAAACTTGAACACTACATGATACATGTCAGTTATAAGAAAGTAAATAAGTATCACGTTGTCTTTCGGAGTGTACTCGTGTAAGGTAGGGGTGGACGTTCGGGTACCCGTTCGGGTTCGGATTGGGTATTTCGGATTTTCGGGTATTTCGGTATAGAGGTTTAGAACCCGTTCGGGTATTTCTGTACTTCGGGTCGGGTTCGGGTATTTTTAGTTCGGATTCGGTTATTTCGGATCGGGTTCAAATATTTAGATTTTGAAAAAAAAATTAAAATTTTCATTTCTCAAGTTTGTTATATTTAAAAATATAACTTTCAGTTAACTAATTTTTTATTTTTAATAGATTGAATGGTTAATAGATTTGGACATACCATTTTAAAACTAAAAAGGTATTAATTTAGTTATTTTTTTTTAATTTTGGGTGTAACTTTTTGTTAATTTTTTTAATAAAAAACTTGACATGCATTTTAAGTGAGTAGCAAATCATTTTTTCCATAATTGTATGTGTATCATATGAACTTAAAGTATGTGTAATATCAATATAAATATTTTATATAAAATGAGAAATATAAACTAGAAATATAAGGTTAACTAGACCTTGACCCGCGCGCCCGCGCGGGTGTTCGTTTTCGGTTTGAATTGTTCGTTTTCGGTTTAAATTGTTATTATGTTTATTATAGATTATGTAATTGTTATATTAAATATCTTATATTATATGGTGATGTAAAAAATGTTAATGATGAATTACATTAGTTATTTATATCTAAATGGTTGAAACAGATTTTTGTTAGTCATATAGTTTGTGTGTGGTAGTTTGTTAATTTTATAGTCAATAAAAAAATATTTGATAAATTACTATACTCATTCACTTGCATGAGGTAAAATATTATGTTTTAATATTTATAAATGCATAAGTACATATTTGATTATTAACATTATTTAGTTATAGATAAAATATAGTTTGACAGAATTTATGTATATCATTAAAATCGATCTCCATGGTTTTAAAAAATATGTACATATTTAGAACCTAAATTCGATAATATATAGTTGTAATCCAAATATATATCTAATCTATTATATGGGCTTATAAATTGCTGATGATAAACATTTAAGAGAAAAGTTTAATAACAAAAGCCCAATTAGATATCTAACAACTTTACGCAGGAAAAAAACCAGTTAGAAGACCAAAAAAAAACTCTCTCATCGAAAGAAAAGCCAAACAGAGGGATATATTCGGCGAGTTCAACAGGAGAAGGTCAGACGGTTTATTAGGGATTTTGAATTAGAAGATGTTATGAATGGATTAATGGACAGTATCAAGGTACAAATTTCTCTGTATACGGTTTTTAAAGATCAATTCGTTATACTCTGTTTTAGATTAACGCAATGTATTTTTGTGTCTCCTGTTCGTAGTTTTCTTGATTGAGTACGAAATCGAGACATAGCCGAAGCAAAAGTGAACATGCAATACATCAATTGAAGAAACGTCGGATGCGGCTGTGGTGATGTTTTGTGATAAGAGTTGAGTTATAATTGTGATCGAGATCGAGAGGAGAGCAGATCCGTAAACACCAAAGGGGAAGCCGACATGAAAAAAAAAAGATAAGTTCTTTATTATTCAGACTCAAAATACCTGTGAGTTGTAAAGTACTTAGAGATTGTTTAGATTGCTTGATTTTTATATACCCTTGTAAAGATAATAAGATGATTGATATTAGTAAAGTAAACGTCTTGACTGAGATTTTTTATTTACTTGAACATAATATATCGTTTGCAGGTAATAGAATTCAGTTTTTTGAAGATATTCTCAAAGATTACAATGAAGCTGACGACAGAGCGGGTTAAAAAGGGTCAAGGTTAGTAAATTCTTGCTGAAGTTAAGTTATTAGACAGATTGGTTATCGGTTAGGTCATAAGATTAAATGAATATAGCGGACTTATAGTATTGTTCTTGCGATCGTGTCAATAGTTATAGTTATTTGTTTCCTTTGAACTTGATCTCATAATTGATAAATTGCATGTTGTTTGGATGATTGTGTTATGACCAACTTACTTAATAGCAACAACAACGTCTAAAATAATAGATAGTTGTAAAACTCATTCTTTGAGCTAAAAAAACACCAGAAAATAATAAGAAAAAGGGCTTAGGTTTCAAAATGAATAGCAAATACAGATACTACGCCTATCTTGTTTGTAGACATCTTAAACCTGCATTGGCAAAAATAAGAAAAAAAAAATAACTTATTTGTGTATGTTTGGATCAAAACTAATAGATTATAAGTAAATAAAAACACATTTACCTTGTCAAACATATTCTTCCAGATTAGCAAACACCTCTTTGAATACAACATTTGTAGTTTTCTTTTGAGGTTTACCATCTTTGTCAACAGCTAGAATCTTCAAACCTTTTTTAGAAGTCACCCTAGACACAGCCACGTAGAGTTGTCCGTGTGAAAAAACAGGTCTTGGTAGAAAGATACCAACTTCAGATAGGGATTGCCCTTGGCTTTTGTTTATTGTAATAGCAAACGCCACTGCCAATGGCAACTGCCTCCTGCGCATCTTAAAAGGCAGCCGAGTATCTGATGGTGTTATCAACAATCTAGGAATATCTACTAATTTTCCAACCTTTTCTCCAGTTATTATCCTAGCTTGAACCATAAAGTCCATTAGTTGAGTGATCTGTAGTCTTGTGCCGTTCATTAACCCAGCAGAAGGCTCAATATTTCGCAGAACCATGACAGGACAACCAATCTTCAGTCTAAGACTATGGTTAGGCAAACCAGACACCTTAATAGTGTTAAGAAAATCAGGTCCTAGTGCTTCATTGTTGACTGACCCCGTATCTCTTGGGTCTATACTATCGGCACTTAAGTAAATCTTTTCATCACCTGAAAGCAAAACGCAATCATTAGTACATCTGTTGTATACATCTAAGTAAGAACGAATAAGAATGTAGAATAAACAAATATACCATCCAGCATATCTAGCATGTAGTCATTAATCATATTGACATCTTCATTAGTCGGACATAGGATAGCTCTCTCTTGGAAAAACTTGGCCTCTTTCTTTTCATGTAGAGAAGCAGTATCACCATAAATGGCTGTGCTGATTGCTTCTATAGAATTGTTGGAGTCTGTTATAAGAAACTCTGATGGAATATCGATTTCGGCTTCACCATCATTGGGCTCTGCAAGTTTACCATCCCCAATTTTTAATATCCACTCAGAAAAATCCCTAAGATCGGCAGCCTCTTCTGGTGACAAACCATCCGATAACAAACGCATGTTCTTGGTGAGCTTCAGAACTTTGCAGTGCTCCCAAAGATATGACGAATTCAGAGAAGCCAAAACGATCTCAGCCCTACCAGCTCCATTTATAACAGGAAGAACCTGCCTAAAGTCACCCCCGAAGACAATAACTTTTCCACCAAACGGCTGATTCGCATGCTTTCCAACTATATCAGATAAGCTCCTATCCAAAGCTTCAAAACAATGTTTGCCCATCATTGGCGCTTCGTCCCATATAATGAGTGATGATTCTTTGACTAAATTAGCTTGATCAGTTCCAGGCTGCATAGTACATGATGAAAACTCGTCTGGATTTAATGGGATACCAAATCTTGAATGAGCAGTCCTACCTCCTGGTAGTAACAAAGAAGCAATGCCACTTGATGCAACGTTTAGAACAATATCTCCTTGGCATCGAATAGCTGCAGATAGTAACTTCCAGAGAAAAGTTTTCCCAGTTCCACCAAATCCATAAACAAAAAACATTCCACCATTTCCTTGATTCACAGCAGCAAGAATCTGATCATAAATTTCCTTTTGCTCATCTGTCATTTTAGGAACATCTCTATCAAGAGTCTCTAACAATGTTTTTCGATCATAGCTGCGTTCATCTACTATCAAGACATTAAAATCCTGAGTACTTGTCTTTGGCAGCTTTGGGTTCTTCGTTAATCTTGGTAGAGACGTACCGTTACGCCTCAACAGCTTCTCAATCTCTAATAAGGCATACTTTTTTTTGTCATTGTCACTCAACACCAATCCTACCAATAAAAAACTTTATGTATAAGATACATGATCAAAATATATTTGCGGCTTACACATAGGTAAAAAAACTACTTAATCGCGTCCATAGTAATAAGTTCAAACCTGGTCTATTCAAATATTTCCTTCTGTTATGCTCAATATCTTCAGACAAATACTGCCACGTGTTTTCCCATACAACCTCTGGAAGAGACAGAGTGTTACTCATAAGCATAATAACAAACACTTGTCGTAGATCACTTGCAGAGCATTCATAGCTTTTCCTTACAAGATCATCAATGTACTCCTGATCATCATCTAATAATCCACGAGCAAAACAGACATCTTTGTATTCAGGATAGAGAACTCCCTCGTAGGTCTTAATGTCATCATAACTGGTAGGCCCTCTGACAATGTTCAACAATATTCGCAAGAAATAAGCTGCTTCCTGTATCCGAGGAGCATAATTAATTCTTCCTAAACAGAAACCTCTTTTCCGCTTCTTCCACTTCTTAGACTTTTTGTCAAAGATATAGTAGATAGGAATCTGGGCATAAGTTAGTGTTCTTGCAAAATCATCGATTTTATTCAACTCGAACCATGCCAAGAACATTGTCTTTTCAATGAGCTTACGACTGATCACTTTTTTCAGCTTGTCCTTTCCTTTAAAAGTAACCACTTGTTTTCCTGGTAGATGAAAACTAAGCTTCTCAACAGCAGTTGATCGATAGTGAATAGGAAATTTGAAGATTCGCCAAGCTGATTCACAAGAAGACACATATCTGCATAAGAGAAATAGACAATTAGAAACGTAAATATGTATCACATCTTAAAATCAGGTACAATGTTCTGTATTAGTTCCATACCTGCAATCGAAAAAGTCCTTCAGTTCGTTTCTTTTCTTTTCCATCTTTTCCACAGTAATGTCTTCATTGCCCAACTCGTTAGCAACAATGTGATCTGGCGGTTCCACAGCAATAGTCACACGATCTTGTCCCTTATTAATGTACTTGAATAAGTACTTGATAGATCCAGCTTGGTTGCACCACTCCACATTAATATGAGCTCGGAAACGTAGAGATAGTCTCTTGTTATATGGAATAACAAACCGATTGTCACATTTGTATCCGTTCTTCAAGACAAAGTTCTCTGACTGTTCCCGCCTTCTATAAACCGGAAATCCTTCTTTATTAATAGTGGTCGTCTTAGCAAATGGTTTAGGATACGACTTAGAGCACAAACCATTCTCCATACATGGAGAATTCTTATTAGCTGCTCCACAAGGACCATGAATCATCATATCTTTAATAACTTCATAAAGTTCAGGTTCTTCGAGTTTATCAGGAATCTCCGCAGAAATGATATTGTCAATGTGATCGGTTGTAGGAAACTTGTGCGAAGGATCCATAAATAAGAGAATGTGTGCGTGTGGTAAGCCACGTTTCTGGAACTCGACCGTGTACATCGCTGTAAGGAAAAAAATATTATTAGGCTCAACCAAACGAAATAAAGAAGTTGGAAGCTAAAATATAACTTTATTCATAACTTACATGCAATAGGCTTTCCAAGAAGATTTTTTTTGGTTAAGTCATCCATCAATGAATCAAGTTTCATCTTGAAGATCCTACAAACAATGTCTGATCTATCTTCTGCCTTTAGCTTTCGAGACTTAACATATCTTGTGATCTCCGGCCATTTCGGATTACAAGTGAATGTGATGAAAAGATCTGGAAATCCAAAATGCTTACATACGGTCATAGCATCCAAGTACAGATTCTTCATATATCTAGGACTTCCAGTGAAAGTAGCTGGTAAGACGAACTCTGATCCTTGATCACTCATATCAACCTTTCCTTTATTCTCAGACTCTTTGATAGAGTCATAAGTATCTGATCGCAATGTAGGTTGATTAAATCTAAGATAGCGTAGGCGATTAGACTCTATAGTAGTGTAGGCATCCACCAAGAACTGCTGAAATAGTCTTCTCGAATGCAACAGAGAGTGAGACTCATTCTTACGTGCATGAAGGCGGAAAGCAAAGAATTGTCGCATACTGATATTAGGCTTCTTTTGCTTCTTTGTAGCTTTTGTTACACCCTTCTTAATACCAAGTCTGAATCCATCTTCTCCATAAGTAAATAACAGAGGATATTGAAGGGCAAGATAAGAAGCATGTATCTCGTTTATTCGCAGTAGGTTTCCTGATTTCTGTTGTAGAACAATATCCCTTTTATCCATATCTAGATTGAAATCTCCTGGAATGAGCGCAGCAACTTCTGAGGCTGTCGGAGTATTATATGTTCTCCCATCCTTAGATCGATCACTTACAATCCTCATATGAAAAGAATCCTCTGGTGCAATATGAAACCGATCTCTCGCAGTTCTGAACTTTTTGACATATGGATTCACTTCATCCAACATCTTCATCAATTTCTCAATAATGTCTTTCCTCAGATTATCCTTCTTTTTGGAATTGAAACCGCTTTTACCAGAGCTGCAATAGAATTTAGAAAATATCATCATCGATGCAAACAGACAGACAAAACGCTTGAGCTGTAAGGCTTAAAAATACTTGTATAAAAGTACCTCAGACAATTTGCTTTGTTTTCAACTTCATTTTCTGTGTCAGCTATGTAAAGCTGTCCGAACTTTGCTTGGCTGTCATTATTAGGAGTTAAACTACCCATTAGATGATAATTTTCTCCTTGTAGAACCAACATGGGTGGTCCTTTTCCCTTTTGAACAGATCTCTCTACTTTCCCACCAAGTGAAGTAAATGAAAAAATCATGTTATAAGGTCTCATATTCTTCTGGAAATGCTTGCTTTCTGAATCATCACCTTCCATCAACTTTTTTAGAACACTTGGTGGTTCTTTCAGCATCGGCAATTGCACTTGGCCTTGCATACAGCATAGTGAAAATGTAGGAATCTTAGCATTCCGGCGTTTGTTCAAACGTTCTCCATACCACATCATTGCACCACAATGTGTACATGTGTATTTTGGATCACCTTCATCAGTATATTCTGAATTTACAACATCAGCAAGAACATTAGGCACATACTGATAAATAAAAGAAACACTTTATAATAATTATTTATAAAATACAATACCATCTTTGTTTTGTCCCTTTGTAGACCTTGTAGACTTTTCTGTATTAAGTAAATCATGTTCAGAAGATGGAAGATCAACATCGTCATATTCATACTCTGAATCAGTAGTATCTAAAGAGCTACAGTCAAATTCTAGTTCACTCGTCTCATCTATATTTACTGAAAAAAAACAAATGAAACAAAGCTTAGATCAAAATAGTATCATAGAAAATATAGGCTAATGAAAAATAGGAATATATAAATTATGACAACAGACCTCCAAATTCAGTATCTGGAAAAACTGTAGATGTTGGTGATTCTTGATTTTCAGTACCCAAAGAAAAGTCAATATTGGTAATGTCTTTCAAAACTGCTGATGTCCTCTTTCTTTGTCTCTTATCCGGCAACTTCTGAAATGAGTTCTCCTTTCTCTTTTTCTGGATAGATGCTAAAGGCACGAAGAACATGGAAGTCAGGGTTAGTGCCGACCATCCATAATGAAATAACAGAGGTAACTTTTCAAACTTACATGATGGAGATCGGAAACAGTTTTGCTGCTTTGATGTACTTGAAAGTTGTTTTGAATCAAAATCTCGGCCTGGATCAATATATAAACAAAACAGTTTGATGTTAGGAATAGAATTTAAATCAATTAGATTTAAAGTGTATAAGCATTCACCAAAACAGAAACATTACATGTGTTATTTTTGTTTATATGATCGACTGATAGACCAATTGATTTAGGCATCTGTGGCTGCAGGACTTGAGCTAAACCAAAGACAATAACATGTTTTTGTTTCAATGTCTCAAATCAAGGCAACGTTATTAACCATACAATGCAACAGGTAAATGATTATAACTTACATGTTAAATACGTCAAACAGCTGTTCTGTTTTGGGGAATGTGACGTTTGGTTACGGAAAGTATCAAGTCCTAAAAAGAGTTTAAAACCAGGAAGTTGCATGTTAGAATCTGTAGCAAAATTCAATCTATACAAAATGTCAAATCGTCTTAGATGCTACACTCACCAAGTTGCAATCTCCGTATATTTCTTGGTGTCTGGGGTGATAGCATGCTGATTTGCTGGTATATGGAAGGTGTATTAAATGGAACAATCTGATTTTCAAGACCCTCAAACAGTCTGTAATATACTGATCGCAATGGAATGTCTGCATATGTGATTGAATTTGTGCAAAACTGTCTTGCATAGCTGAATGTTTGCTTATCTTTGCCGGTCTCTGTAGTGAAATATTTATTAGTTCGATCTCCATTGTCGTTCACAGTTTTCTTCCTCTTCATAGTTAGACCTCTTAATAGTGTTTTCAGAACATTTAGGATTTAATCGAGGAATAGAGAGGAAGAAGGAGTCGGCAAAAACGTTTATGTTTTTGGGGATAAAATCCTAAATGTGATTTTTAATAACCTAAGAATTAGGATTTTTGTTATTTTACCTGCTTATAAATATAGGAAGTAAATATATTAGTTAATATTCTGGAATCACAATTTTATATAATTGATATATTTATTTCTAAAAATAAATAATAAATATCCATAAAACGTGTTCCTTTGATATATAGCTATTAACTAATAGTTTATTAATTATTCATTTTTGGTTTTGTTGTGATAGATCCTACGTACCAAACTAACATGTTTACCTTTTTACAAACAGGTGGAAGAACAAAGGACCAAGGAATATATATTTCTGTTTCATCTAGTACCATAAGATCGTTAAGTATCATAAGGTATGTTTTTTTAATGAAGCTATATATATATAGTTAGAAAGTGCTAGGACTGACAGGGGAACTGTTTTGTTTTATTGATAGTGAAATTGGTTAGTTATACGAAGGTTTTGTGTTATATTTACTTAACATATGAAATTGAAAAACATTAAAAATCATCTATTATTTAAGAAAATGACAATACTCTTATTAAAATTTGTGGAATAACGAAAAAATCATAAAACAAATTATTAATTTTGAATAGAAAAATGCAAAAAAAAAGGTTAAAACAAATAAAAAACCAACATAAAAAGTAACACAAGTCGCAGTGTTATTCTTCCTTCTCCTTTTCCACTTTAATTGAGGCTCGGCACAACTTTTTAGAAGTTGATGTTTTGTCTGGAAGATCAGCATCTTCCTCTTTGCGTTTTGTGAAAGGTGTTTTGCATTCTTCTGATTCATTATGGCTTGCATCTTCCAGCAAGAGCACCTAAAATACAAAATTAAAACCTCATCAAAATTATAATATAAGATAAATACAAACATTACGATGTATGTATAATATAGGAAAAAAACTCACATCACACGAAGACATGGTAGAAGATGATGTGCCAATCATTGAGTTAGGCTCGGATTGGGATTCCACTTGAAGAATTTCATTTCCAGACCAGACCTCAAGAACTTTAAATGTTTCTGCCCCATTGGTCACATTGTCAGAGCTTACAGAAATACCAAAACAAAAAGATTTTCCAACTAAATCTCTGATAGGTTCTGGTAGCTGGTCTGGATCTTCAATCTGTGTAGAGGTTACAAAATTAAAATATTTTTTTTTCATTTAATTTACGAGCAATAACCAAACTTTACCTCATCATAGGAGCCATCCCACAGATCAACAGCTTCATGTCCAACAATGGTCATACCAACAGTGTTAAGCAACATCAACTTACATGTTTCTGTGTCATCCCTCACAATCAAATGAAGCTTGAATCTATTAGAGTAAACGCACTTTTATTTAGAATGGTCAGAAATAAAAAGAAATATGAATTAAACTACTAAGATCTGAAAAAAATGTTCTTACACAGGTACCACTTCAGTGATGTTAGCTTGGCATTTCCCACAATGCCAGAGTTGTTTGTTATCATTGTTTGACCTTTCAGGCACAATCTTACCAGTTTTAATAGCACGATGTTTGCAACCTTTATGCCCAAAATAGAACCACGACCAATCAGTGTCAATAGCTTCTATTGAACAAATGATTTTACAGTTCTCCACCTACAATTATATATACACCTTTAGATTAATTCTATTATGACCATATTATGTTTAGAAAAGTCTAAAGAGACTAAATAACTTTCTAAATAAAAACTCATAATAATGATTTAAACCTGATTTGCAAGAAAGAGTTCAGATATTGTCTTGATCTCAAGATCATTCCAGTCCTCTTCTTGTAAAACAACCTCTTTCTTACCATTTCTCTTCTCAATAAGAGAAAGAGGGAGATTGTCTTCCATCAGCCTATACATAAATGTAGAAATATCAAATGTCACAGTAAATATTAATATAACCAAATCGCAAAGTTAGGTGATGAAAACTTACTTTTCCTTGAACTGTAATGCCTCTTTCAATGTTGGATCAAGATAAACAATGGATGCATCAAATGCATTTGTTATTTGCACCTCACCTATTAACATTTATATAGAATTGAGCACATAAAAGATGTACAATATAAGTGAAGATCTAACATGAATACACTGTAATAATAATACCTCTATAGAAACTTATTTTGGCGAATCTGATCAAACAGATCAGTGGTTGTTCACGTTCAACATAACTCTCCAATTGCTCAGCATATTTTCCCCACAAGCAACATGCAATGTCCTTACCACTAAACAAAACACAGCAATTAGTGCACGTAAAAGACAACAGAGCAGAAAACAATTCACCACCAAAACGTACCTTGAGTCAACCAAACGAAACTGAACTTTCTTCCGGTCTTCTCCTTTCACTTGCACTGTTTGAACTGGTTCAAGGCTTACAATTTTTCCCATGACATCTTTAAGAAAAGAACATGTTAGTATACAATTTGAAATCAAAAACCAAAACTCGTTTTAAATGGTAAGAAAGATCGACATATAGGCATTACCGATAAGGAAGTGGGTCTTTAAGGTCCCATCAATGATGTCTTCGTATTTGGCAAGAGATAGAAAGATGTCATCTTCAATTATGTCAGAATTTGTAATGACAGTTTCATCACTGATCGTCATCTTGTATGGATGGGTGGTTGGCCGATATTGCCCTGTTGCTTGGGAAACGGTAAACGTTGTGAGAACACGCCATTTTCCCAGTGGTAGTTTTCTTTGAACACTTTGAATGTGATTCCTTTTGCACGTAGCATGAATCTTTTCACCCTACAAAATAAGCACAATGTAATGTAAGTTGGTGATAGTAAGGAACAGAAAAGAAATGATTGATTGTGTTTTGAAACTTACATGTGCATCAGTTAGAATCATTTGAAGAGTCTCTCCACCAAACGAAGTGTTTTGTCGCCAGGAATGTAACAGTTTCACTTGGGATCGCCATTTAGTCTTATATGGCTTCAAGGTTTTGACAGGGTTGAATTGGATTGCATTGATCATCATTTTCTTGTAATGGGTTTGATCGCACCGTGAATAAGGTTCTTTAACGTGCAACTCATGGTATATATATATATATATATATATATATATATATATATATATGTGAGATACGGATGAGAATTTAATTAGAATTATTATTAAGTAGAAATCTTGATGAGCAAGTTCGGGTAAATAAGGAATATACTTAATGTTAAGAATATTTGCACACTGCGATTTGACATGTTTTATTTTCTGATTAAGTAGTTAGTTAGATTTTATTGATATGAGTTCAAGATTTTATTTTTTACGTGGTTATAAAGTAAGTAAGTAATTAAGATTGTCCAAGATTTTAGGAATGTTTGATTGAATATCCAATTTGAATTGATATTATCCGATTTATCAATTTAATGATAGGTGGAGATATTTATTTTAAATGTGAAAATTTAAATGTAGGGAATTATTTTGTTAAGTAATTAAGATTGTCAAAGATTTAAGGAAAGGATATTCAGTTTCTTAACATGTGCGGGTATAATCCGATTAATAGGGGATTATTTTGTTAAGTAATTAAGATTGTCAAAGATTTAAGGAAAGGATATTCAGTTTCTTAACATATTTGATATAATCCGATTAATATTTTTAATATTTGGTGAAGATATAAATCAAGTTAAATATAAGTGAAGATCACTACTCCATACTAAATATATTTTTTTCTCTTATATAAATATGGAGTAATATGTTTTTTTTTTTAATTTAATAAACAGGCAATATGTAAATGTTAAAAATCGGAAGTCATACTTATATAAATACGAATATTACTATAGTATATTTAAATTATTATTATATTTAATATACTATAGTAATATATTAGTTTTGGTTTACAGGTTATTAATCAAACTCGTAGTGAGATTTTGCCACAGGCATTTTCGTTTTGATTACAAATGGTAGCCCAAAAAATGTAAGACCAAAAACGTAATGGGCTTTTATAGTGAAATTCTCGTGAAATATTTAGATTGATTAGCCAAATCGTTTTAAAAAAAAGCCAGTGGCAAGTATTCGTAATTACTAAGAAATTTTAAGGGTTAATTCTAATTTGTACTTCACTTTTAATAGATTAGATTATACATATGTTCGGATAGTTTCGGATATCCATTCGGGTTCGGGTATTATCCGTTCGGGTTAGGGTATCCAGTCTCTCTTTATTCAATACCCGTTCGGATATTTTACTATTTCGGTTCGGATTTCGGTTCAGGTTTTTTGGATCGGGTTCGGGTGCCACTTCGGATATCGGGTAAAGTGCCCACCCCTAGTGCAAGGTGACAAACAAAGAATCGTGCGCTCGTATGATAATAAGTTAATAACTAGTTATGGTTATGAATTATCATCGTCTGGTTTGTGTATTTCATAGTCTCCGACGACGATGCATTATGATTCCCCCCCCCCCCTTCCCCCACGCGTCTATTACAAGCATCCACAGTAAGCTAATACAATTATACAACCAGTTCAGCTATTAGCAAATGGATAATATAAACCTTTGTTGTTGTTATAAATCAAATACAGCTTAGGCTTTGAAAACTTGAATTACAATCTACACAAAAAGTGTATCTAGTAACTTACAAATTTGTTAAAATTATTTTGGATGAATTACAAAAAAGTTACTACTTCCGTTCCTAAAAAATCTATGTTTTATATTTTTTACACTTTTTAATAAAACTTATTAAAATTTAGTTATAAATGCATAATTTTTTGTAATTTGATATTTTCTATATTTTTAAACCAATAAAATTTTGAGAAATGTAATTAATGTTCTTGAACTTCATATTTTTTCATTATTAGTTGACAAAAATTACATTGAAAATATAAAATATGTATCTTTTTGAAACAAAAGTTTTCTTTAGAATATAGATCTTTTAGAAACATAGGGATTAATAAATTAGAAACAGTACAGAAACAGTACAGAAACAGTACATCAATTATTAATTTATGTATTTAATGTGATGCAATTCATGGGACAAAAAGATTAGGTAGGGCGTAGGATAAAGGGATGAGACTGCCAGCTTTGAAAAAGGGACCAATATAGGTCCAACTTTTATGGGAAGGTTCCTCTAATCAGTATTTATCACTTTTACATACTAATTTTTCGTCTTTCCAAACTTAGTATATTATACAACAAGTTGCATATAATTGAAGTAATGCGAGCTGCGTAGTACGGTGATATCATACCATATGATTGATCCAATGATATCGTAAATAAAATCTTGAAGAATCTTTTCACATAATAAAATTATAAACTTATTAAGGGTTCACACTAAAACTCATATGCACGATACATCCTATAGTTCTTTTGTTTGTTCGACATCTTTTACGTAAATATTTTTTCCATACATAAATTGTTGAGAATCTTTAACTTTAAGCAGAGCCTGCTCTTGCGCTAAGCCAGAAAAGCATTGGCTTCCAGCCGCTTTATTATAACAACAAGTTCAGCCAAAAAATTTCAAAACTTTCTTCTAATGGTGAAATCTG
This sequence comes from Brassica rapa, assembly GCF_000309985.2. NCBI lineage: Eukaryota > Viridiplantae > Streptophyta > Magnoliopsida > Brassicales > Brassicaceae > Brassica > Brassica rapa. The sequence goes on from NC_024802.2 coordinate 11,460,109, forward strand.
AAGATTATTATCTCCCTTAGTCCCCAACCTAGGTTGACATGTAATCAATTGTTCAAATCCAACCTTGGTTCCTAGGACCGATATCTGACTTTAAGCACTGAAAAAATATAAGATGTAAACAGTTGATTACATGTCATATTGTTCTAGTGAAAACAATTCCTAAACAAAACTAACTTTTACTATAAAATATAAAAATCACAAGAAGTCAATTCATCACCATCATACATACGTGTTATCCTTCTCATCATGGTCGTCTTGTATAGTTCTAATATTTTCGTATCATAAGTCAAAGAAATTTTTAAAAAATTTGAAAATGAAATGGATAATGGAGTTTGGGATATTGTATCAAATTCCATACAGATACGGGGAGCCCTACGTTTATACAGTATTGTGATGTACATTATAAAACTAAAGCACTTTGAGAACTTTTTGAAAATATGCATATCTTTATAAACCTTGAGTAATATTGTCAACTAGAAATCGTCATGTGGGGTACAATACAGTAAACACTCCTTCCAAGTTGATACTTTGATTATACAAAACGTCACTACCTCAATAGTAATATACCACAGTAACAATATAATTATAATTAGTTATATATGTGAATTATTCAAGCAGTTCGTTTGTTTTACGTGAAATTCATTTCTTATATATACTTGTCACAATTATATACATACGTATATGTAATGCAATTATTCATATCAAGGTGACTGTGCCGTGTACCTGCCAATTGTTTTTTTTTTTGTATTAATACCTGTCAATTGTTGTGGATGAGGGTCTCATCCACTTATAAGACTTCAATAAAAATCCAATAATATATAAATATAAAGAAGAAGAATTTTTTTTGTGTGAAGATAAAAGAAGCAAACCTATTACTGTTTTTCTATCACAAAACCCCAACTTCATGTAATTTTCATTAGATTCGTTGATCCGAATCATTACCATTAAAGCAACTAGTTTAAATAATGTATACATATTACGTGTTTTCCTGCACCATGTGCAAAATAAAAGTTTTAAAATTTAAATTATATTTCAAAATATTTTTTTGTTAATTTTAGATTTATTATTTGCTTACAATATTAAATTTTAAACATTGATTTAATTATATGTAAAACTTAAGATGAAGTAAATATTTTTTGTTTAAACTTATATTTAGTAATATATATATATATATATTATTTAAAATTATAATCTTGGAAATATTTTTAATCTATTTTTTTGGGTTAAATATATTAAATCAAATTCTATAAAATTAAAAGATAATTTTGTTAGGTATATAACTATCAAAATGCAAAAACAAAATATTTATAAATAATTTAGATATTAAAAAAACTAATGGAATAAGAATTAAAAAAATACAATTTTGTAAGAAAACTGCATAAAATTTGGAAGAATTGTCTTAGAAATAAAAATTATATAATAATAAAAAATATAATTAAATGATATTTCGAAAATTGTAAAATATTATTATATTATTATATTTATATTTTTACTAAATATTATATTATTTATTGTTATATTAATGATGATCTATGATTTATTATCATATTCTAAAACAATTAGCAAACATATAAATCAACATTAAATGTAAATGTCTATATCACAATTAGGTTCAAGTCATATCATTATTGTTATTATGTGATGTCATCATTTTCTTTCAAAATCATTGTGGTGATTATGACATATGACAAATCAATTCTCAAATAATGTCTAGAAGATGTATATATGAGCCATATATAACTCTTAAAATATGTTCTGTCCGTTTAAAAATGATCCATCCTTTAGAAAAAAAATATTTTTAAATATCATTTTATATTTTAGTGCACTTTTACAAAGTAATAATGGTACATAATTGTAAACTTTGAATACATTAGTTTTGTTAATTAAATTGTGATTGGTTAAAGTTGTAAAATAGCTAATCATTAAAATAATGCATTTATAATAAAAATTAATATTTTTTAATAAGTGTTTAAACTCCAAAACATACTTTTTAAAGGGAATAAAGACTAATGATAATGTAAGGTTTTCTTTAAAATGTGATATGCAAAATAAATGGTAGGGTGTGACTGGTAACCATCGCATGAACATTATGAATAAATACGAAAATAATGAATAGAAAAAAAATAGATAGGAATAAAATTTTGGGAATGATGAAGAATAATAATTCTTTATCAAAATTAACAAGGAACAAAATTACATTATAATTCTTTACAAAAAAAGGAATGAGAAGGAACGAAGAGGAAAAAAATATTTTTGATGAATGGTAATCTTTTTAAGGAATGTAGTGTTCATCTTCATTTCCTTGGTTAGCATTCAAACCCTTAGTGTTTTGGGATTAAATTTTACAGAGCTAAAAACAGCTTTTTTTATATAGCGTTTTGGGTGTCGAGATCTTTTCTATCTAGTTTGGTTTTGAAGTATTTGAGTTTGTGAAATAGGTGCTTTGCTTAGATCCCAGAAATATGATATTTATCGGATATTGTCTCTATAAACTTTATGCCGGTGGTTTTTTCATGTATATATACTATGCATCATCTTTTATGTATATATATTATTCACAAAAAAAAATTATCGATTCAGAGTTCAGACCTACCTAAAATTATCAATATAATTAAAATTATCTTAATTAGTTTAGAAAATGAGTAGACGTATAGAAGTTTTTTTTCAAAAAATAAAAGAAAATGAATAGAAGTATTAATTTTCTTGTAGGTTTGGCAGGATAGGACAAGAAGTTTATTTGTAGGTTCAGCTTTTGAGGAATCTAAGATGTATTTCTGGACTCAACATGAGATATTTTGAATAATTGATTCCCAAAGGACAAGCATCCATACATTAACAGTAACAGTGAAACCAAATCTCTGCACACACATTTTCCAATACCACGATCGCCTCAGCTCAGCATATCTGACCTAAATATAGACAGTAGGGACTTTTTCATGGCTCCGACGAGGCTCGCCGGTAACTGGAGAGGGTAGACCAAAAATTCTCTCTTTTGCTCTTCTTTGACGGTGCTAGGGTTTTTTTCTAGGGATTTTTTTAAACCTATTGCTAGGTTTAATTTCATATATATATTGCCATTTTAACCAAATTTATCATTTATATAGTATAATATAGTCTGTGGCATCATCTTAATATAAATAGATTAAACCACCTCACAATTTATTATTATACTATCAATCAATAGTGTGTACTATATTAACTTCGTATTTTAAGGGTATTACATGATAATAAATATTTTTGCTATCAATGGTTCATTTTACAACTTTGTCAGTCTTTTTCTGCAGAAGTGCAGTCAAACTCCCATGGCACAACGGTTATGTGGAGGTGCCAGCACCATTTGCGTTGATGGATCTAAACCATCAATTATTAACTTTATAAATAGACACTGGCTTAATGAACAATAATGAAACAATATAATAACACTCAAAATGCAGTATGCACACTCCAAATATTTTTGTTTGGTAAAATGCACATTCCAGATTTTATAAAGGAAATATATTCTTGAGAAAGATAAAAAAGGAAACAATTAAAAGGTATATGTTAAAATACCAGGACTTTACATAACATCCTGTTGGATCATATCCTCCAAACAAAACAAAAAAACAAAATATATATTTACAATTTTGCCCCAAGCCTAATGTGATTAAGAGTCTAGATATGTTCGAAGATCATGGTTTACCAAAAAAACTAATATATATATATATATATGAGTTTTCTAAAATAACTTTTTAGTTTATTTTCACAAAATAACTCTCAACGAAAAAATTGATCCAAAAATATTTTATCAAAAGGTAAATATACATTTATAGAGTAAGATTAATTAATTTAGACTTAGAGTTTAGAGTTAAGAGGTGGAATTTTGAAAGTAAAATTTCAAAATTTTAAAGTAAAAAATTAAAATTTTCAAAAAAAAGAGAAAACACTGTTTTAATCATTTTTAGAACTATTTTGGGGACAAAAACTTAAAAACCTATTTGAAAGAATTGCTATATATATGTATATATATTTACTAGTGAAGTTTTGTATGTTTCTATATAGAGAGGGTTGTTTCATGCCATATACATGTTCTCGTGATTCTCGCTTTATTTTTGCTATATTTTCATATTTTTGTAAATTGTTGTTTTCATTAATTTATATTATTAAAACTCAATTTTGGTACTGTTTGGAAACATAGATAGTAGTATAAATGAGAAATGTTTGGAAACATAGATAACATTATAAAAAAAGAAGTATAACATCCTTTTAGTAATTTCTTTTTTAGTAATTTCATTAATATAATTGTATTAATTGTATTACATATTTCACACAGTTTAAGAATTTCATTAATTATATTACAATAATAATAAAAATGCAGTTTTTTATTTATTAGTTAATCAACATTAACTTTGTATCAATTATAAAATCAAAAATGTAAAATAACTGGGTTTTCATATGGTTAAACATTTGGTTTAGTTTGTTTTACTAAAACTTTTTTTTAATTTTAGTTGTAAAAAAATATGTAGCAAAAAACATAATTCACAGACTTATTTTTGTGAATAAAATGGTACTTAAATCAAAAGAAAATGTATTACATTTATTGTCACTTAATTTTTCACTATATATAATTATTTTACTAAATAAAAAAAACTCTTTCTATTTCATCCACTTTAGTCAAACACATAAAATAGTCATTTTATTAGTTTATAAAATCAGCTAGGCGTGAATATTGGCTATTCATTTAGGTACCGGTTATTCTTTTCGGGTATCACTTTTTGTTTTGTTTTGAAATTAGATCCTACTTGAATATTATAAATTTATGTGTAGGTTTTGAGTTGGTCTTTCTAGGGTCTGAATGAATTTGGTTCTGAAGGATAAGAACCTAAAAGTATCTAAAAAACAAATGTATCTGAAATGGATTCGGACATTTGTATCAACAATAACTGTATTACATGATTCAGTCCAGGTCTTTTGAATACAATTATTCATATTACGATCCATCTAAAATATATAACACTAGTTATTAAAAACTAATATCTATGTATAAAAATGTAAAAATTAATATCGGTGCGGGTACAGTGTTTCTTGTACTAATTTCCAATGTTTACCTTCTTATCATTATTTCAGTCATTCTTTTAACCAATTTCCATATCAATTTTGGAACCCTTTTTTTTGAACATTTCAGTTTTGGAACTTTCATAATCATTTTCCAGGGAAGAAAAACAAACGAAGGGAGAAACGTTAGATAATTGTGGTAAAAGAAAGTAAAAATCAGAAAATTATAGTATATTTTATAAATAAAAAAAAATAACACAAAAAGTGAGGTAGAGTAATCTTTAATAATAGTATTTGAAAATAGAATTACATAGATGTTTTTTCCTTAAAGATGGAAAGAATTAAAGAAAAATAAAAAAAGGCCATTGCCACTTTTATATAATAATAATTATTTATTCTGCTTGTCATCGGAGTCATCACACAGTATCTCTCTCTCTTACCGAATCCGCCATTATCAAAAGCAGGAGAGAGAAACATACTCAGAGATCGAGCTTCTACTTATAGTATAAAAACCCCCTAGATTCCTTCTCTAAAACCCACACCTCGAACTCTCCAACAATGCTCCATCCATCCTCTTCCTCTGCTTTCTTCTTCTTCTAAGAGAACATCCATTCTTGTTTGCTTTCTTTCTCCTCATTGCTTGCTATGGAACTTGGTAAATCTCGATTCTCCGATTACTCTATAGCTGGAAGTGATTATCCAGACGCCATACCCAAACCTTTCTCTTCCTCTGTTTTCTTGTTTATAAACTTTTGAAAATCTTTGAAACACAAATCACAATGTTGAGTGCATCATCTTCCTCCTTTGCTCCTGCATCAGCTGCTGCTATGACCATGGCTTCTTCACCACTCGTCTCCAGATTTGCCGCTCATCGTACTACTCTCAGGTGATCCATCTCTTTCACTTATATATATATATGTATTGAAAGATAGGATCCTTTGTGGTAGCAAGATCCGCCACGTGGGTTTGTTTACGTTGTTTACGATCATCAGGTGTGATCTTCTTGATCAACGTCGTCTTCCTTGTTCTTCTGGGATTCAAATGAAGATGAGGAATCCGATTGCAACTGCCTCAGCTTCTGCTTTTAATAATGACGCACCAAGAACCAAATCTTACAAAGAGGTTTACTTTGCGAGAACCACACAATGATTCCTTCCTTCTTGAATCAACGATTTGAATTGAATATATAAGATGACCCTGTTTTTTTTGGCATTTAGCTGCGTAAGGTTTTTTTACTCATGTTTTGCTGTTTCTTTGATTACAGGTCATTAAGCCCTTCCGCCAAATGTTTTCTCAAGAGATCTCTTCTCAATCCAATGACTCTGATATTTCCATTGCTAAGGTAATATATAAAAGAACTTGATCATGTGTCTTGAGACCATTGAGTTTCTATTTTGGTGAAGTTTCTATTTTTGTCACACCCTTGAGAAGCTTTATTTTTACTCATCTATTTATGGAAAATGGACTCAACAGGTTCTCTTGTACATTGCTGCTGAAGATGAAGCCTTCTTGGCTTTTAACCGGGAGATGGATGCTCGTTTTTTCATGAGAGAGAGGGAAACTATCCAAGACAAGACAGATTCTGAGGAGGAGCTGGAACCTGATCCGAGCGAGACAGATTCCGAGGAGTTGGACGGAAAGAGTATAACCGAATGGCTGAGCGAACTAGACGCAATCTCCAAACAAGTAGAAGCAGAGTTACTCTCACGAGGCATCAACAGCTGCAACGCAGTTCAAGTCCTCGAAGCTGTAAACACCGTCCTCTTCGACATGAGAGGCTTCAAGAGGACATCAACATGCTTTGATGAAGACCCCAAGGATTACTACCTTCACTCTGTCCTTACCTCTAGATGCGGCACTGGTAAAAAACACCCCCTCCCCCTCTTTAGCTTTGTCACTGTCTCTAATCTTATCTTTTCAATGTGCAGCCTTCTTGTTTAGTGTAATATACATTGAAGTGTGCCAGCGCCTCGGTGTGCCTATCGTGGGAGCTAAGGTTGGGGAAGAGTTTTTGGTTTGGCCTGAGACTGAGAATCCAGAAGAACTCTTTGAAGTTGCAACTTCAGGGAAGAGCTTGTTTGCTATTGTCAATGGAAAGTGCGTTGATGATCCTAAATCAATGGCATCAGAGTTAACCGGAAAGTCACTTCTGGGTCTTGATGTTGCTACAAACAGAGACATTATAGGGATTGCTCTCGCCAATCTGTTTGTAAGTCTCTATCACTTATAAACTAAACTAGACATTCTTTAAATTCAAAAGATTGAGACAGATTCTATTTTAGAGGGTTCATTGGAAACGTGCTTCGAAGCCAACACCTGGACAAATGCTGACTGCTCCTCTTACTGAACTTAACAACTTCAGGATTTCTAATATTCCATTGTTGCGGCCTCATGATCTTAGGTACTAAAAGACTTCTCTCTTTCTCTATATGAAGGGGATGATTAGCCTTTGATTTATTCATCTTAACATATTCGGTTTGTGGTGATGAGGGAAGGTTGGCTATTGCGGCTGCTGAAAGGCTGTTGATGTTGGAACCTAATAACTGGCGAGTTCGAAGAGACCTTGGCATGATGCACTACTACGTCAGGTAAACACCTTCTAAGACAATATAGATTATAGTTGCTTGTTGGTTTAGTTTTTGATGGAATGGTGAATTGTTGGAGCAGGCAATGTAGAGAGGCGATTATAGAGCTGAGCATATGTATAGCCTCCTTTGCGATTGAGGAAGAAGAAGCAAAAGAGTTGAAGCTTTTTGTTGAGAAACTTCATCGACTCTTTTCATTGATGTCTTCTCCCTTAGACTCTGATCGCTTGGCCCTTCGTTGAAAACTCTCTCTCTCTCTCTATTCCACTTGTAAATACTCTCTGTTGTGTGTTTAGAAAGACCCTTTTGTGGATGGGAGACATGGAACTTTTGGTTGTGTGTAACTCTTTCACTTTCTTCCGATCATGAGTAATAAACAATTGATTCCCCAGAGTAAACAGAGTCCAAAACTAACTGCATTGAAATCCTTTTTTTTTTGACAGTCAGCCTTTTGAACCTAGACCAGTGCCTATATAACTATAATCATTTCCAAACCAAATTTTTTTCTAATTAAATTTAAACCAGTTATCAGGACTGTACTTCTACTGTGTATCCAATCTGAAATATACATATGTGAATTGTAATGGAAATGTTTTGTGGTCGTTTTCTCCATGTACAACCATGAGAAAACGTTCTGGTTTACATGCACAGTACAAAGTAGAAGCTAGTAAATTATGAATGATTAGCATAAGGTAACTGAACTTAGAATATTCAACAAAGCAAAACAAAAATAAACTTATAAACATTTCCTCCTCAACATATAATATGAAAGGAAAGAATATAGGCAATTATATCCATGCGTTATTTGTTTCAAACATTTGTAGGTATAGGAAAAATAACATAGTAACCGTCATATTTGTTCTTTGAAATTTTGAAAACTAAAAGTAACGCATACAAGAGATAACTATTCTTGCTCAATAGGTTGATGCAGATTTAGAGAAATGTCATCTTCCATCTAAACCTTCCTCTTATACGGATTGGATAATCAAACTGGGTTAAATGTAATCTTGCGTACTCTTAGAACAAACATACCAAGGTTGCTGGAGTTTCTTGGATGCTAAGGAATCATGGGGAAGAGTTCTCTTGCATAGTAGGCATTCTATTGCTCAGATTTCTAGCCTTGCTGATGCTACACTTAAATGTTTTCTATGGGCTATCAATAGTATGTCCAGCTTAAAACTTTCTCATGTGGTTTTTGGATCTGAAGCCAAGGAATTGGTGGGAGCTGTCTCTCGACCAAAAGCAAGGCCGTCCTTTTCATTTCAAGCCTCAGAGATCAGAATTGCTTTATCTAACAGTCAGGGTTGGAGGCTTCAGTCAGAAATAGCTAAGACTAATCAAGCTTCTACTCTTATCGCTCAAAGTGCTTCTTTTGGAGATCGACTACATTCCTATGTAGCTCGAGGCTACCCCTTTTGGCTCAAGAATACTTTGATCAAGGACAATGTACCTGTTTGATTAATCGCTTAGGGTTACGTTCTCAACCATTGACAGTAACCATAAGGAGGAGAGATTAATCTTGTATCTTTGGATGCTGGAATTTTTCCATGTCGCCTTCAGAGTAGCTGGCTCCCTGCGAACTCTTCTAGGTTTGCAATCATCACCGCAATTGAAGCACAAACGAAAGAGATTTAAGTTACAGAAGATCATACCAAGATGGGCCTGCAACCCGCTGAGAAAATTACCTCCATCGCCAAGACCGGTCACAGACAAGAAACCAAGAATCAATCTCCATTCAAGCACCGGAATTTCGCAGAAAGTCGGGCACGAAATGACAGCAACAACCTGATCCTGATTAGCTCTAAAACCTGAAAAAGCATTAGCAAGATGGCACACCACCACGGACAATAATAATCGTATTATTATGGTTTTGTTATCAAGTGTAATCGTGCATAGACCGAGGCATATATTGCGCCATATTGGTGTGAGAATATAGCTGCAAACCAAATCAGATTTATGAAAGTAACAACATTACCGTAAAAGCTTTTAACATTATCGTTTAAGTAATTAGGGTTAATGTTTAAAAAGGGTTAATGGTCAAAAAAAGTAACTAGGGTTGCATAAATTTGATTTAAAATATAAGTTTAGTGATGAGTTCAGTTTGAAAAAAAAAGGAAAACAAAAGAATTTAATTAGTATACTTAGTTTTTGAAATGAACATGTTCTAGAACGTAGGAAAACACACAAAATCTGTGCATGCATCTGGTCATGCATGCATAAAAAAGAAGAATGGCAATATTGACCTCCAGGCTCCAAGTATGAAGTTGCAACACTTGTACTAGAATATGTTTTGTTCCTCCTTTTATGACCTTCGAGTTTTGATGATTTTGCTCTCTGAACAATTAATTTATTCACTAATTATCATATAAAGCCCGACTAAAGGAAAGAACCACGAAGTAAAAAAGACGCTCCCCCAAATACGCGACTCCGAAGGCGAACCCTAACAAAACTTCAGCTTGCTCAGCCGACGGCGACCTCCGGTGCTCCGGCTCCGGTGTTGACTCCGTCGTCGGCTGTCTCCCTTGTCCCTACGCTTTTCTCTCTTCTCCATTGTTTCCCCTCCTTTGTTCCATCTCTTGTTCGTCGATATGCCTTCCGTTGTGGGCTCATCTCCGGCGTCGCTGCCCGGAAGGTTGAGTTCTGGAGCGGTGGTGAGGCGTGTCTAGAGTTGGAGCGTGGGTGGTCTCTCCGCGGTTGTTCTCTGAGATCTCGTTCAGATCTGGCCAGATCTGCCTTGTTGGTGGTCCGTCGGGCTCAGTGGTGGTGCTCTGGTCTCGTTTGGTTCTTCCAGCGGTGGTTTGCGCGGTTGATGAAGTGAACCTGCGTTCTCGGTAGGGAGGTTAATGATTCTCGGATCTCTTTGCAGACCCTTCTTCTTCTCTCATCACCAGTGAGAGACTGTTGTGGTAGGCTGAGATTTTGGGTCCTGGTCGTATGCCTCGGTGGTGGTGGTGAGCTACTGCCGGCGGATTCTCTTTGTAGGTGGTTGCGGTTGGTTCTTGTGGCTAGAAGGCTTGACCGTCAAACCTATGTCGAGGTCTGAGCTCTCCCTGCGTGTCTGAGTTGGATGTGGCGGTTCTAACGAAGCGAGTAGGTTGGAGCTTTCTTGTATGGTGATTTGCAGTCTTCGGTTCTCGAAGGTTGTCCCTTGTGCGAGTGTGCTGGTCCATGGTGTTGTCGACCTGGTCTACTCTCTCGGTGGCGGCTTGGGTTGCTTCACTAACAGTTATAGGGCGAGATTCTTCGGATTCAAACTCTTGTGGTGTTAGCTTCTATCATTGTGCAGGTCCCGGTGGTTGTGGCGAGCTTATCATCCACTTGCCTCTCCGAATAAGAGCGGCTTTCTAGCTTGTTGCTATGGTGTTTGTGGTTTGGTGGGTCTCTTGAGCTCAATAGGAGTTTGGGTGCTTGTGAGGTTGGATAAGGAGTAGTAGAGGAGGCAGGTCTGGTGGATGAGGTCAACGACAGCCGATGCTTCGACAAGTGTTTGGTTGGTCGGCCGGAGCAACCTCTATTGTCGTCTGCTGCAACTTTTTGCCTCATGATGCGTCGGTGCTTGATGCCCATCGTCGGACTTCCGTGGTAGGTGAATTTTTTGGAGGCGAGCTTGGGGAGGCCAATATTTACCGGCTCGTGACTCATGGTGTTCAATATCGCCTCAACACTGTCTTCCGCAACGCGTGTCGCACACTCCAAGTAGCTTTGTTGAGTCCTTCCACCTTTCGCGCTGGCTCTTGGTTTTGGGTATAGTAGTCGTGTTTTACACTCTGTTCTTCGTTGTTGTGTTGTAGGTTGTTGTTTTCCGCTACTTGTAACTCTTTGTAATTTCTGTAAAAAACTCGAAAATGGTAATACAATCTTAACATGTTTACCAAAAAAAAAAAGCCCGACTAAAGTGACCGAATCTATGTACTAGAATGCTTTGTTCCTCCTTTTATACAAGGCGACACTGTGTGAGTACTGAGTAGTTTTTGTATCCTACGTACTCACAATCACAATCTTTGGTGGTATAAACAATATTGTCCTTCTATCCAACATTATAGACTTGTGGTTTCCATATTTGTAGTACTGAGTTTCCGACCAACGTCTTTAATCAACAACTACATACTTTTTTGACAGATTTACTTCGCTACAAATTATGAACCTGTGAACAATTTTCTATTTCTTCAAATAAAATATTGTAAGAGTGTCCAATAACACCGTTCTTGAACATTAATTCGACAAAACAAATTAAAATATATTTGACAAAATAATAATTTTACTAATATTTTGACAAAACAAACTATCAAATGTGTAGGTTACCAAAAATAGACAACCAAATCTAACATGATACTATTGTGACTAGATTACTAACTATATTTCTCGTAGTATGTCATATTAACTTACGCAAATATTACATGAGCAAAATAAAATACTTTTTCAATTCCATAAAAAGTGTCATTTTAATTTTTTTTCTTATTACACAATGAATGTTATAGAATTTCAATACAACTTATACTTCCATACTTTTATTTTGATATTAATTGCAAATTTTGATCTTATAAATAATTTTATTTATCTCAAATACTATTAATTAAATAAATGTAATTAATAATAACATAAATGCAGTTCAATCATTTTTAAATCTGTATAAAAAAATGTCAAATCGACACTCCATGAAATGAAATGGAGTAAATATCTTTTTTGGTTTGGACTAGTAGTTTATGCTGAAACATCAACTAGTTTGCTTCACTAGATACATGCATGCAATGCAATTGAATGATTATTTCTTTGATGATCTCTAATATATAACTGATGTGAATTGAAAGACTTCATTGTTAGTTTGGCGGGTCTTGTCCAACTCGGAACTTTTTGGTAAGGATTGGTAGAGTTCTGCATCTCACTACAGAAGATAACTTGGTGTATCTGCATAGTTGCACTTTTGCAATATAATTAACCTTTTAATTTTATACGAGGATACCCAAAATATTTTTTGTTACTAAATTACTAGGTAAATTGTTCATACCGAAGCAAATCCAAATAAGCCAAATAGTATATACTTTTTAAAATCTGAAATAGTATTACTATCACTACTTTTAGTCATTTACCTAATTTATAAAACTTACAAATACACAACAAATTCAAACACTTCGAGAGAACCATCAAATAATAATATCATCGTACATATAAAACTAGTAGGCCTAGAAACTAGAGTGTAGATTACAACTTCACACTTCCTCAAAAAAATAGAAACGATTACATTCACATACCAACGAATCGAAGAATAATCCTAGCTTCACATAAAATAAAAATTTCACAAAAATATGTATTGATTTTTCCATTTCGTAATTATTATTATATAGCCCCACACTGGCACTCATCTTCCTCACTCCTCACAGGCTTCAACGTGTAGGTAAAGAAAGCAAAAAAAAAAAAAACAGTGCAATGTACTCTGTTTCTTCCTCTTCCTTCATCTCTACATTCTCTCCTAAACCATCTCTTCATCTTCGCCACTCATCTTCCTCTCGTCTTCTTCCCCGTATCAACTCCACCGTCGTCGAAGAACGAGCCCCGATCATTAACCCAAGCGAAAACAATGGCCCTCCTCATAAGAAACTCTACACTCGGTCTAACCGCAACGCAGTTGCATCTCCGGCGAAACTCCGACCAGAAACGACTCTCGTAACAGCTCTCTTCACCACCGTCGAAGACGTAATCAACACGTTCATCGATCCACCGTCACGTCCTTCCGTAGATCCAAAACACGTTCTCTCAGGTAACTTCGCTCCTGTTCTCGACGAGCTTCCTCCAACGGAATGTGAGATCATCCACGGCTCTCTTCCTCCGTCTCTTGACGGCGCTTACATCCGTAACGGCCCGAACCCACAGTTTCTCCCCCGTGGTCCTTACCACCTATTCGACGGTGACGGCATGCTTCACGCGATTCGTATCCGTAATGGTAAAGCCACGCTCTGTAGCAGATTCGTCAAGACTTATAAGTACAACGTCGAGAAACAAAACGGAGCTCCCGTGATCCCTAACGTGTTTTCCGGATTTAACGGCGTGACGGCTTCGGTTGCTCGTGGAGCTTTAACGGCGTTAAGGGTTTTAGCGGGACAGTATAATCCGGTCAACGGCATTGGTTTGGCTAATACGAGTCTAGCTTTCTTCTGTAACCGTCTCTTCGCTTTAGGAGAATCTGATTTACCCTACGCCGTAAGATTAACGAACACTGGAGATATTGAAACGATCGGACGGTTCGATTTCGGCGGGAAGTTAGAGATGAGCATGACAGCTCACCCGAAAACCGATCCTCAAACCGGAGAAACGTTCGCTTTCCGGTACAGTCCGGTTCCACCGTTTTTAACGTTTTTCCGGTTTGATTCAACCGGGAAGAAACAAAGAGACGTTCCGGTTTACTCCTTGACGTCTCCATCGTTCGTTCACGACTTCGCGATCACGAAGAGGCACGCAATCTTCGCGGAGATCAGATCGTGATGAGGATGAATATAATGGATCTGGTGCTCGAGGGGGGATCTCCGGTTGGTGCTGACAACCGGAAAACGCCGCGGCTCGGAGTGATTCCTCGTTACGCCGGCGATGATTCGGAGATGAAATGGTTTGAAGTTCCTGGATTCAACATCATTCACGCTATCAATGCTTGGGATGAAAACGATGGAAACGCCGTCGTTTTGATCGCTCCGAATATTATGTCCATCGAGCATACATTAGAGAGGATGGATCTCGTTCACTCCTTGGTGGAGAAGGTGAAGATCGATCTCGTCACCGGAATCGTGACACGTCATCCGATCTCCGCGAGGCACCTCGATTTCGCGGTGATCAATCCGGCGTTTCTCGGGAGACGGAGCCGGTACGTGTACGCGGCGATCGGGGATCCGATGCCGAAGATCTCCGGAGTGGTGAAGCTCGACGTGAGTAAAGGCGATCGGGATGATTGCACGGTGGCGCGTAGAATGTACGGTCCAGGCTGTTACGGCGGCGAACCGTTTTTCGTAGCGAGGGATCCTGGTGATCAGGAGGCAGAGGAGGATGACGGTTACGTGGTGACATATGTTCACGATGAGGTGGCTGGAGAGTCGAAGTTTTTGGTGATGGACGCGAAGTCGCCGGAGCTTGAAATCGTCGCGGCCGTGAGGTTGCCGCGAAGGGTTCCGTACGGATTCCACGGACTATTTGTAAAGGAGAGCGACATTAATAAGCTTTAACTAAAACAAAGGATTAAGTGTTTAATCACGCTCCATTTAATGGAGACAAAGCACATATAGTGTTGTTATATTTGAAACATTATAGTATACATAATTTGGCGATGGAAGTTTGTATATAAAAATATAAAATTATCAAACCTTATATTAAATTATTTTTCTTTCTTTAAAATATAGGAAACTGCTTCTTTCTTTGGCAAAACATCAAACTTTTTAAGTTTAGTTTTATCTATCGCTCTCTCTCCTCTCTTAGAGAGAGGTTTTCTCTCGGAACCTCTAACCTTCTTACCAAAAAAAAAAATCTTTCAGAAAGTTTAAAAGTTTGTTAAGAGGATGAGAGAGTCTGATGTTTTTGATTTCCGGTTTCGGGGTTCCCGACCGGCTTTGCTTCCAGCTTTGCATCGGTTCCTCCGATGATCATCCGGCTTTTGTCTCTAGGAAGCGGTGGCTTCCATAGCACACGCTTCACCGGCTTTTGTCTCCAGAATTCGGCGGCTCTGTTAGCGCCGTTTTCGCCGGCTCAGTTTGATTGTCGATTCAAGTTCTTCTCTTTCCCACCGACTCTCGATCTACCTCTTCGAAAGCCTTCCTTCCCTGCGTATAGGTTGTTTCATCTTCGCACTTATCTCTTTCTATAAATATGACTGCTTGTTCTTTCTGGAAGATTGGTGTCAGATGGATCGATTGAAGACGGTGTTATATCTTTTCCGAATCGATGATTCGGTTGCGTTTTGTTTCTGTGAAGGTTCTCTTTCACCGAATTGTCTCTGCCGATGGCGGAGTTCCCACGTAACCTCTCCGGGGAAGATGATGGCTGCGGTCTTGACACGTGTCTTCGAATCGTCTGTCGATCAGACATGTGGTGGCTCGTGGCGTTTTTCTTCTCGACGGTTTTGTCTCTATTGGGTTGATGGCTCATAGAGTATTGTAAAGCTGGCCAGTTTGTTTAGGCCTTTCGTTTTTTCTTTTGTTGGGCTTTGTCCCTTTAATAATAAACAGAGAAAAAAAAATATCAAACTTTTATGTTCTCTAGGCATTAAAGATGAATTTCTCAAAACAGTTCTTTTTTCATGTAAAATCTAACACAAATGTTTTTTTTTTCTTTTTTGAAACTGAATCCAACACAAATGTTTCAAATGTTATATTAAGACGATAATATTAGAAGATATTAAGTGAGTTTTTTTTGTTATTTGATGTTTTAAAACTTAAACATAAACTTTTTAGAAAAATCCTCAACAAAAAAAATATTTTATACATTTCAGTTAATGATAAAAAAATATATGATATACCTGATCATAAAACACAAAATTTTAAGAAAATTTATATTAAAATAATTTTACTTAAAAACAAAAAAAATGTCAAATAATAAAAACAGAAGAAATTCAGCATTACAAAAATATATATGAGAAAAATAAATTTGTTTACTCGTGATAATAAAAAAGCATAAAACTCTATTCTCTTCCAATATAGAATAAGTTTGGAATGTAATTTCATTTGAATTACAATTCGATATTTTTTCATGAATTTGTTAGTACATTTGGAAGGCAATGACAAATTCTTTAATAGAAAAATCATATTTCCAGTTGATATTCTTCAACTTTTTTTTTGAGGCAGAATGTTAGTAATAGATCTAATTAAAAAAGGTGGACAAGGATTTCCACTACAATTATTGAGACAACATTCCCAACTTGTTAAACTGGTGTTTCGTGGATGGATAATGGCAATGTTTTTGACCTAAGACGGAGTTTGAAAGATCAAATGGTACTAATTATTTATTCAGACTACGTACGTTCAGCGTAAATCTTTCAGTCGTACACATTGAGATGGAAAAATCATTTTGGCAACTTTTTGCATGAGAGACATGTGAATTTTTTTCGGTTCGTTTTGAGACACTACTCAAATCTAATGAATATGATTACAAATCTGATGGACTAGCCACTATTTGCTTCGGAAATTGATGCATTTTACAGTCTACATGATGATTTTGAAAGGGTATGTCTACTTCACATTTCCTGGTGCATGAATGGTAGGACGAACACATTAGCGAAGAAGGCTAAGATCATAAATATTTTTTCCCATATAAATCAGATTCCGTGAGATAAAAAGTGTGAAAATGTTTTGTTTTGAGTGGTAGGTCTGGATACGAATAAGGCCCAACGTCAATTCAAATCAACATCTTAAAACAATCTTAAAAATATGTTAATTATTTTTTTGATCGATTTTAATTATATGACGAAACGAGCCTGTCTCAATAATTTTTCATAGCCATAAATGTCTAAGATCTTTTTGCCGAAATTGTTCACTCACCACGTGAACTTGATTCTCATTTTTAGGACAGACAGAAACTTTATTTAAATCAGTATCAACCGCTGGTTGTAATTTGTAAATAATTGAAACCGTTGGTCTCAAACGAAATGTACATATCTGTGTCACTCTCCTTCGTTTAATGCTTTTGGCCCCTTGATTGCTTTGATTCGACGATTCCCAACTAAATCAATCACACTAATTCAAAAACAAAACGGGTGAGGTTTCAAGTTTTTCGTAATTCAAAATTATGTTATTTAAATAAAATAAATAAATATGAAAAAATTAAAATCGATCAAAAAAATAATTAACATATTTTTAAAATTGTTTAAAGATGTTGAATTGACGTTGGGCCTTATTCGTATCCAGACCTAGCACTCAAAACAAAACATTTTCACACTTTTTATCTCACGGAATCTGATATATACGGAAAAAAAATATTTATGATCCTAACCTTCTTCGCTAATGTGTTCGTCCTACCATTCATGCACCAGGAAATGTGAAGTAGGCATACCCTTTCAAAATCATCATGTAGACTGTAAAATGCATCAATTTCCGAAGCAAATAGTGGCTAGTCCATTAGATTTGTAATCATATTCATTAGATTTGAGTAGTGTCTCAAAACGGACCGAAAAAAATTCACATGTCTCTCATGCAAAAAGTTGCCAAAATGATTTTTCCATCTCAATGTTTAAGACTGAAAGATTTACGCTGCACGTACGTAGTCTGAATAAATAATTAGTACCATTTGATCTTTCAAACTCCGCCTTAATCTGTTTTACAGTAGTTTCTTAAAACCCAAAAACGAATTAAAAAGTTTTAAGAAACAAGGGTATAAGCATCTACTTGTTTTATTTGACAATCGATCCTTAAAAACCAAACCCATAATTAATCTACGAGTCAAGCTAGAAGTGGAGAATGATACACCCAACAATAATCACTCTGTAAACAGAGATCATTACGGTAACAATTTTCTTATTTAGTTAATCAGATTTTCAAAACCGAAACCGAACAAGTTAACCAATAGGGTTGGTTAAGGATGCATTGAATGGAATTCAAACTAGTATATGCAAAAAATCTAAGCCATATATTTTAAATTGTGATCCATAGCAAAACTTTTAGATTATCTAGTAGGTATCTAAAAGATCATGAGTTCAATTTTCGCTGGGAGGGATCTTCTGTAAAGAAAATAAATTTAAAATAGTTTCAATTTAACCCTAGAAGATGTACGATCTCTAGACATTAAAAAAAGAAGCCACGTTTAGAGCATCTCCAAAAAGAAACTCTATTTTGAAGTTTCCAAAACTTTATATTTGAAGTTTCAATGTGTTCTTCTCCAAAAGTAAAACTTCAAACCTAACTTCAAAATTATTTATATTTTACACTATGATCCTTATATTTTTCATAATTGATGTAAATTCATAAAACTTCTATAAATAACTAATACATATATATAAATATTACAGAAATATTAATTAAAAAAAATCTTACACTAAAATATAAAATTATAAATAAAAGTACATAATTAAATATTAAACTGCAAGCAAATATTACATTATTGCATAAAATTATTTACATAATGCTCCCATATATGATCAACTAGTGCATTTCGAAGTAAGAAATGATTCTCTTTATTTTTTATTTGTAGATTACGAGCCAAAAATTGTTGAAACCGGTATCCTCATAATATGTCTGCTGATAGTTTGATATCATCAAAATGAAAAAATCCTTGATCTTTTAAACGAAAGTACAACAAGCAGGGAAAAAGGTCATGAGATAATTGAATTACGACTGCAAAATGAAGAAAAAAGTTAGCTTTTAAAGAAATAAAAGAGGAAAATAAAATATTGCTAAAAAACTTAGCTTCTATCTTAATATTCATGAATACATTCGATCTGAACAAGAAAGAATCATACGAAAAATGCGTCAAGAGCAACAACAACAATCATCTTCGGTTACACAAAATTTGTTGAACAATATTTTGGAGATTTTGGAGGTTCCGGAGCAAATTTACCAGACTATTAGTGTTGTTATAATATTTAAATTTGAGTAATAATTATGTCTTCATGTTTTTTTTTAATAAGTTTTTTATTATGGTTTTTTGTAATATTCTTGTTGTTTAATTCTAGTTTTAAAATATTATAAATCTTGTTTTAATTTTTTTATTTAATTTCATGTGTAAAACTTAAGTTTATATAACAAATTTGAAATATTTATGAGATATAAAAGTTTTAAGGATTAAAACAAATAAACAAAAAAAATATTTAAGAATTATAAATATGATGTATAATTGTAAGGACCAAAATGCAAATAAAAAGATGAAACTTCAAATTTGAAGTTTTGAAAAGTGAAACTCTATATTTGAAGTTTCACTCTTCAAAACTTCAAATTTGAAGTTTTGAAGTTCCTTTTTGGAGAGCAAAAAACTCTATATTTAGAGTTATAGAGTTTCTTTTGGAGATGCTCTTAGGTGATAGTTACTATGATTGATTGCTCTATCAATCTACATGCTAACCACCCACAATGGTCCCCATAGGATTTTGGGCTCTGCAATCTAACACAAGAACTTTGTTGAAGTTGAATATTTTTATAGGAAAGGCAAAACAAGACGCTTTTAGCCCCGAATCTGGATGAAATGAAGTCCAAACATAACATATTCTGTTTATGTCTTCCTTTAGATATGATGGCAGAATCAGAGAGTAGAAAAATGAGCAATTACAAGGCTGAAACGCAATCCAAGATAGATTATTCTCTTTCTAGCTGCTAAACTTGGTCTGGTTCTATATAAGAAAGAAGTTGCAGAAATACAAAAAGGGTAAAAAGGAGAGTGATAGATAGTTCAACTGGGGGTTAAGTTAGTAATCATATTAAGTACATGATATAGAAAGAATTACATATCAACTGAAACAGGTAAACTTTTGCTCTCGTGAAGAGAGGAAGTGAGAGGGTGTTGTAAGTGATAAAACCGTACCAACAAGTGTATTCTCCAACAACTTGAGCATGTGCGATATTCAGCGAGCGACAAACTAAGATCTTCTATACTTTTCGTTAATCTACAAATTCATTGATATAATTGTTCGTTAAAATGCTAATGCTGTGTTGATATCAGTATGAATTGAAATTGTATAGTTTTAATATAAGAGGTTTCATTAAGTCTAAAATTGAAAAACTCATACGAGGTTCGTTAAATTAGTATAAAATAACAGAATTGAGATGTACTTATTGAACTAGGGGTTTTGCCCGCACATGCGGTCTTAATAATTTTACAAAAATTTTGTAAAGAAATATATTATCAATTCAAAAAAAATTGAATACGTTATTTTCATGCTTTTTAAATATTTAATAATTAATTTAATATGAAATTTTATATATACGCTAAAGTTTTTCATTTTAATAATATCTATTATTATGTAAAATAATCCTCAAAACATTTATATATACATAAAACTATATACATGAATTTATATTTATTTTTATATAATATAGTAAAAGATAGAAGATTTATGAATATGTTTTCGGATAACAACACAAAATATATATGAATTATCTTTTATTTTAAAATATATTTTTCAGATTTTGGATAAGTTTTGTTTATTATTAATAATAACTTATCTAACCAAATAATTTTAAATTCGTTTTTATGTTTTAATTAATTTATAGATTTTATTCATTAAGGGTATAAACGATATTAACCGCTATAACTTTTAACGTGAGAGCTCGATTCCAAAAATTTACTTCGCAAATAATAGTATAGATAGATATATTATCAATTCAAAAAAAATTGAATACGTTATTTTCATGCTTTTTAAATATTTAATAATTAATTTAATATTAAATTTTCTATATACGCTAAAGTTTTTCATTTTAATAATATCTTTTATTATGTAAAATAATCTTCAAAACATTTATATATACATAAAACTATATACATGAATTTATATTTATTTTAATATAATATAGTAAAAGATAGAAGATTTATGAATATGTTTTCGGATAACAATACAAAATATATATGAATTATCTTTTATTTTAAAATATATCTTTCAGATTTTGGATAAGTTTTGTTTATTATTAATAATAACTTATCTAACCAAATAATTTTAAATTCATTTTTATGTTTTAATTAATTTATAGATTTTATTCATTAAGGGTATAAACGATATTAACCGCTATAACTTTTAACGTGAGAGCTCGATTCCAAAAATTTACTTCGCAAATAATAGTATAAATAGATATATTATCAATTCAAAAAAAAATTGAATACATTATTTTCATGCTTTTTAAATATTTAATAATTAATTTAATATTAAATTTTCTATATACTCTAAAGTTTTTCATTTTAATAATATTTATTATTATGTAAAATAATCCTCAAAACATTTATATATACATAAAACGATATACATGAATTTATATTTATTTTAATATAATATAGTAAAAGATAGAAGATTTATGAATATGTTTTCGGATAACAACACAAAATATATATGAATTATCTTTTATTTTAAAATATATCTTTCAAATTTTGGATAAGTTTTGTTTATTATTAATAATAACTTATCTAACCAAATAATTTTAAATTCGTTTTTATGTTTTAATTAATTTATAGATTTTATTCATTAAGGGTATAAACGATATTAACCGCTATAACTTTTAACGTGAGAGCTCGATTCCAAAAATTTACTTCGCAAATAATAGTATAGATAACCACAACTTTTGTCAAATTGCTAATTCCAACTTTATATATGATCCCCCTTACCTGAATATTGTATTTTATAAGTTACTTGACATAGAAGCTTTTATAAGTTATAACTTTAAGCAGATATTATATAGTCTAGTCTGTTTACTTGACATAGAAGCTTTTATAAGTTATAAAATATCATTTTCATACCTAAATTAATATGGTTAGACCTAAAATCAACAAGAGTTAATTACTTTCTTGGTCTAGGTGTGACTTAGTTCACTATCAGAGAATAAAAGATATTGGCATTGGAGTAAAAAGTGAATCTGTGATTAATTCTTAAAGGAATATATTAGTAAGAAAAAAAAATATTAGTAACATATGAAAGTAACAGAAAGTTAAAAGCTTATGTGAAATGGGTTCTGCTCTCTGATTCTTAACTTTACATGGATTCTTTTTAGTCTGTAGATTTCACAGAGGAACTGGGTAACCCAGATAACAACTGTCCTATTCTGCTAACTGTTCCATTATATATCAGAGGCTCCGAGGTTCTTGCACCATGAGACACCATCCCAATCTCGGAAACTGCTGTTTTTCGCTCTCTGAATGATGCCCAAGTGACCATATAGAGTCCTAAGATGATGAAGAATCCACCCACAATGCTGCGCAGAGTAAAAGCAACCGAGTTAGAAAATCTTGGAAAGTGAAAACAATGTGAATCAAGAAGATGTTGAAAAGCTAAAACATCAATCTTGGAAGTGAAGATTCCAGAGACGCGTCTCACCTTCCGAGATAAATAGGGCTACCGAGAAAGATTCTGGACAGGAAAGCTGATGCAGCAGGTTGGAGAGGATTGTAGAGAGCAACCAAGGCAGGACCAATGATCTTGTTGGACCAAGTCAAGAGTCCATAGTTCAGTGCTGATGCGATAACTCCCTAAAAAGAAGATAAACCAAATGAGTTGTGATCACAAGAGGAGAAGATCAAAAGAAAAAGAAAAAAATATTGGTGCAGCTTACAGCATAGATAACTGCAAGAACTTCAGATTGTGTAAGCCTCCAATCTAATGGCTCCTTTACCATAAAGAAAGCTGTTGTGACCATTAGTAATGTACCGAAGAAGTATGATAATGCAGTCACTGAAAGATTTGCCGGATACTTCTTCAAAACAGGCGCCTGTAGAGTTTCCACATTAAAAGACACATGCACAGAGTTTGTCAAAAACTTAACCAAAGAAACTGAAACAATCACCTGAATGGCAAGAAACGCAGCCATACACATGCAGTTACCAATCAAGCACAAAACACCGATGTGCCATTGCTCAAACCCAAGACCGATAAAGACAGAGACTATCCACCCAGTAGGCTCAGGTTGACCTTTAGCGTTGATTTCATGGTTCATTGCAAAGTCTGCATCTTTATCTCCTACCAAGGCCGGACCTCGAAATAGAACCATAGATATGGCACCCATAACACACACAAGTGTACCTCCGACCTTAGCTTGACCTTCGATTCTCAACATATTCACTCTTTCTGTACTGCATACAAAGTAGGAGACATTAAAAAGAGCCAAAGCACTTGTAAGAGTGAAAAAAACATACTCACCCCATCATTACAGCGAAGAGAAATGTAAAGACGGGGATTGATGGTTGAATGGCAGCAGCATACGTAGGATTTGTGTATGTTAGACCGATGAGAAACAACAATTGGTTGCCAAATACTCTATAGAATTGAGGATAACGCAGAGGTTGCATTAGAAATATGTTTAGTCTGACATAAACATGATCACAAGATATTAGGACCGGTGAGAGATGATCTCTTACCCCGCTAAGCCCAGAAAGAAGAATGACGAAAGAAGGCTTCTATTCATGGGAGTTCTGATATTTCTACAGACACAAAAGAAGAAACACTGTTCATTTATTAAACATTCAAAGCTTGAGAGTGAACTAGCATAAATTTGACTAGTTACAATACAACCTCCCACTCTTTTTGATTTTTAGGGGAAATATACAAAAGTACTACAAAACTAGACTAGCGTTAGATTGAGAAACCAGATCCTAGATTCAAATGTAGTTATCAAAAAGATTCCAACAAATCTACTAAACAGCGTTAGAGCATGATCAACAACAAAAAAATAAAAAACTGCAACGATCAGTGATCTATAAAACTCGCAATGTATCCAAAGCTTATCTACTAACAACGGACGGTAAACAGAACAAAACTCTCACTTGTCTGGTAATAGCAAACAAATATTTCCATTACAAACAAACCCCTCCCAGGCCCAGAATCAGCTTAAGTCAACAACACAGATCCATATATACCCATACTCACAAGTACAAAACTTTGGGAGACTAACTAATGAGGAAGAGAAAAGATGAAACCTTTCGCGGAAGAAAGCGAGAGGAGCGAGGATAGAGAGAGCAATAAGATCACGGCATACGCAGAAGACTAGCTGGTTTACTCCAACGTTTAGTGCTACTTTTGTAATCACATGGTATCCTCCGTTAAAGAGTTGAACAAACGCCATCGCACAATGAGCCATCCGGGCGTCTCTCTCCGCCACCGATCCGCCTCCGTCCAGTTTCATCGCCGCCGTCATCTCTCTCCGATTAACTCGGCCACTCTCTCTTTGTCTTTTTACAGATGAAGACAAGACGAAATAAATCTTCGTTGACTGTCCAAGTATTAAAGCTTGTCACGTGTCAAGCGCGTGTGTCTATTATTAAAACAATTAGCCAAGAGCTGGGAATTAGGCTGCAACCCAAGTTGCTCAAAAAAAAAAAAAAAAAAAAGGCTGCAACCCAACCGACCAAACCGAAATTTCTGGTTATTGGTTTGATTTCCAGTTGAAGCTAAGAACCGATTGACAATTACTTTTAAAAATTCGATCAGTTTTGTATTTTTGTTCAGTTCGGTAAAAACAGAAACGGATCGATTCAGCACGATTCAGTTCGGTAAAATTACAATCAAATGAACCAAACACTTTTGTTTTTACCAAATTAACCATAGAAACCAATATATAAACCGATAGTATCATAGACCGAGTAATCCGACGGAACCTGGATATTGTTTTGTTCAACTCAGTGGCATTAACCAAAACCGAATAAACTGAATCCTGCACGTGAATACACGAGTGTATATCGCAGTGAAGCGACTCAATACGACGGCGTTTGAGTGAGCCGGAGAGTAGAGAGAAAGTCCATGTCCTTGATTCACCGCCGGTTGAATCGTTTCGGATTATCCTCTGTTATCGCTTGGAATGTTCAGATACGAGAAGCAGTCAATCGAAATGATCCGGCGGAATCACTTCTCCTATTCCGAGAAATGAAGCGCGAAGGGTTCGAACCCAACAACTTGACCTTCCCATTTGTGGCCAAAGCTTGCGCTAAGCTCGCTGACATCGCGTACTCCAAGATGGTTCATACCCATGTCATAAAGTCTACGTTTTGGTCCGACGTGTTCGTTGGAACCGCGACGGTTGATATGTTTGTAAAATGTAATCGTTTAGATTATGCATGCAAAGTGTTCGACGTAATGCCTGAGAGAGACACCACCACTTGGAACGCGATGCTCTCTGGTTTTTGTCAATCTGGTCATACGGAAAAGACGTTTTCTCTGTTTCGTGAGATGAGACTCGGCGAGATCTCGCCTGATTCAGTGACCGTCATGGCCTTGATTCAATCCGCTTCGTTTGAGAAAAGCTTGAATCTTTTGAAGTCTGTGCATGGGTTTGGGATACGTTTAGGTGTAGACGTGCAAGTTACAGTTGCCAATACTTGGGTTTCTAGTTACGCCAAATGTAATGATTTGGAGTCAGCAAAGTTAGTGTTCGAAGGTATTGACAGAAGTGACAGAACTGTCGTGTCTTGGAACTCAATGTTCAAGGCGTGTGCTGTTTTTGGTGAAGCGTTTGATGCCTTTGGTCTTTACCGGTTGATGCTGCGTGAAGAATTTAAACCGGATTTGAGCACATTTATTAATTTAGCAGCATCGTGTCAGAGCCCGGAGACACTAATACAAGGAAGATTGATTCATTCTCAGGCAATCCGCATTGGTACAGATCACGATACAGAAGTGATCAATACCTTAATTTCTATGTATTCGAAATCAGGAGATATCAACTCATCGAGGCTTTTGTTTGACGTCATGTCTTCCAGAACATGTGTTTCTTGGACTGTGATGATAAGTGGGTATGCCGAGAAAGGCGACATGGATGAAGCTTTGGCCTTGTTTCATGCCATGAACAAAACAGGAGTGAGTCCAGATCTAGTTACTTTACTCTCCCTCATTTCAGGTTGTGGAAGATTCGGTTCGCTAGAGATTGGAAGATGGGTAGATGCTAGAGCAGATACTTACGGGTTCAAGAGAGACAACGTCATGGTCTGCAATGCTCTTATTGATATGTACTCAAAATGTGGAAGTGTAACCGAAGCTCGAGACATCTTCCATAACATGTCTGAAAAAACTGTCGTCACATGGACCACAATGATAGCTGGATATGCATTGAACGGAGTCTTCCACGAAGCTTTAGAGCTTTTCACCAAGATGATAGATTTGGATTATAAACCAAACCACATTACGTTCCTAGCCGTTCTCCAAGCTTGTGCTCATTCTGGCTCTCTAGAGAAAGGTTGGGAGTGTTTCCTCACCATGAAAGAAGTATACAACATCGATCCTGGATTAGAGCATTACTCTTGTATGGTGGATCTTCTTGGAAGAAAGGGAAAGCTCGAAGAAGCATTCGAACTCATCCGTAGCATGTCGTGTAAACCCGATGCAGGCATATGGGGTGCACTGCTTAGTGCTTCAAAGATCCACCGTAACGTAAAGGTGGCCGAGCAAGCGGCTGAGTGTCTTTTTAACTTGGAACCGGAAACGGCTGCGCCGTATGTAGAAATGGCGAATATATATGCAGCTGCTGGTATGTGGGATGGCTTTGCTAGGATTAGATCGATGATGAAAGTCAGGAATGTGAAGAAGTATCCAGGTGAAAGTGTGATTCAGGTGGACGGGAAGAGTCATACATTCACTGTGGGAGAACGTGACCATGCAGAGCATGAAACCATATACCATGTTTTGGATTGTTTGAGCCTGTTTGCGAGAGATGAGCATACATTGCATAAAGAAACGTTACACCATTAGTAACATATATAACCACAAACACATTACATGGAGACAAATTAAATGCATTTGAAGTTTGATTCTTTGAACTTACCTCTGACTAGCTGAGTTATAAGTGAGTGGATAATTCTGATAGTGGAGGACCAGATTCTATTGGCATACTCTTTTTTGTCAACGATTCTCGTGGCAATGACTTCAATTTTATGCACCACCAATGTTTTTGGGCGTTGCAAATTATTAAAAGAATACAAATTTAATCCTACATCATCAATTTTAAATGGAGAATAACCAAATCTGTTAAATAAACAAGATATATAAAGTAGAAGATAATTCTGATTAGTGGAGGACCAGATTCTGTTTGGTATTTTCTTCATTTTATTTATTCTCCACCAATATATTTGGACGTCTGTCAAATTAAAGGATAAAGACTTTTTCGCCACTTTAATAAAACTATATCACAGGAAAAGATATTTTCCTTTCCTTAAGCATGTTCGTAGGACTCCGTGTCAATTGCGCGTTGCCACGACGTAGACATATTAATTTATCACACTTCTCCTTTTAGTTTTACATATTCTCATTTTAGCCCGTTTACTTTTGAAAGTTAATTTAACACCCAATTACAGCCACAATTAACCCAAAATAAACCAAACAATAAAGATCTTTCTACGCATCACAACACTCATACCTGATCAAATGATTCTATTGAATAATATCTTATGGACTCTGAGTTTAGACACGACTGAATCTGAAGACTAAAGTGTTTCAATTTTGTGATTAGGGACTAAGAAGACAATAAAAATACTATATAGAAGAAATACACTTGTTCAAAAATGGTAACGCGTTAAAATAATTAACACTTTAACGCAGACGTAGGCTCACCTAATCCATCCATATATACGGACATAACCGATCATCTTTCTTCTGTTCCAATTCGTTCCGAAACAATCTTCTCAATTCCTTTCGGTAAATATTTCTCAATCAATCGTACTCTTTATACATGATCCTTCGTATTTTAAAATGCTCAATCGAATCGTATGACATACTTTATTTTTTTCGTTTATGTATGATCGAATCGAGTTTCTTCGTCGTTGAAATGATCTCTGCTTTTTGTATTTAGATCTATATCGTTCATAACAAGATAACATGTGATCCATAGAGAACCAAAGTTACATGATCTTTGATCCTGATGGGTTTCAAACTCTTTGTAGGTTATTATAATCTGAGTTTAAAAAGAAAATGGGAGGAGGTAAAGACAAGCATCATGACGAGCAAGACAAAGGGTTTCATGGGTTTCCAGGAGGTGGACATCATTACCCACCCGCTCCTGGAGGTTACCCACCCGCTGGATACCCTCCTCAACAAGGGTATCCTCCAGCTGGAGGCTATCCACCTGGTGCTTACCCACCCGGTGCTTACCCTCCTGGGCCTGGAGGTTATCCTCCTGCTCCGGGTCACGGTGGCTATCCTCCTGCAGGCTATCCTGCTCCTCACCACTCAGGTAAGAAAAAAAAAAACAGTATCCCTGTTGAAGTGCTCTCCTTTATTGTTTGTATCACGCTTTTCAAATGCTGTGTCAAGTTTTGAAGGCTTAATAATTGGTGAGATGGTTTATAAAATGTTGATGTTTGAATAGGCTACTGCAAAGGGTTGTCCTTGTAGTTTGCTAGATCATCGACCTGTTACGTTTGGATGGTATCAGGAACCATAGCTTGTAACAACCTTTATTTTGTTTTGTTTCATCAGGACACTCTAGTGGTGGACTCGGAGGTATGATCGCTGGTGCAGCTGGTGCAGCGGCAGCAGCCTATGGAGCACACCACGTTGGTCATGCATCACACAACCCTTACGGCCATGCAGGCCACGGAGGATTTGGCCACGTTGGCCATGCCTCTCATGGGTATGGTGGTCATGGTCATGGTCATGGTAAATTCAAGCACGGAAAGCATGGAGGCAAGCATGGAGGCAAGTTCAAGCATGGAAAGCACGGGAAACATGGTATGTTTGGAGGAGGAGGAGGCAAATTCAAGAAGTGGAAGTAATCTAAAGAAACCACCCTTTCATTCTCTCCTCCAGTAGTCTCATTTACCTGACCGATGTTTTCTAATAATCCCCTCCAAACACATTATATATTAACTATATCGGTTTAGAGATTACTGGTTCAGAGGAAATAAATGGAGAGTGGTAGTATAATGTAAACCTTATGGTATCTGCAGAAGAGGTTTCTTCAATCTCTTAATAGCAGATGCCCTGAAACTTATCTATAATTTGGTTTTATAATTGACATTTTGTGTTTGTTTGGTTCTTTTTTTTATTCCAACTCTTTTAATGTTTGATGACTTGATGTTGATGAAGTTTTCAAATTATATTATATGCCTACTGTAGATACTGATATTGTGTTGAACTTTTTACTTGGCCTTTTTCTAAAGTTTTGGTCGTCCTATGATTCTATGAAGTCCAAAGTCTTTAAATATAAGCATGTCTTAACAAGTGTCTTCTTGTAGAAGATCTGCATATTCAAAGAAAACTCTCCTTTTCTGTATTTTTGAGAAAGATTAAAACGCTCTGTTTAAGTCCCTTCTAACTAAATTAATGTAATAAGAACGACTAGGTAGCCAATTGAAACTGATGTAATAGTAAACTCAAACCGGACCTGTACCAGGAGCCCCTTCTAAGCATTGATTATTATAGTCATTTCCAACGGCTGTGTCTTGCTTGTCATCAGAAAGTTTTACTGCTCCTTTTGAGACATCATCAGTCTTTGCTTCCACTCCTGTCTCATCTCTCCCTTTTGTTCCTCAAGTCAGATTCATTCTAATCCATGGAGGTAGCTGTTTCATACTAGAATCTCCACCTTCCAAGTTCCAATTTGACATTTTCTTTTCTGTCACCAAGGGCAACCTCAACCTAACAATATGTACGTTGTAAGAGATCAAACTATAACCAAAATGAAATAGGATGCAAGGAAAACTTGACAACATGCTAACTTGTTCCTTGTTAGGGTTCTACTAAGCTTTCTACTAAGCTTTTCTTGCACAACATTTATTGATCTGTGGAATAACAAAAAAAAAACTTCTACTTGAGCTGCTTAGTTCTTGGAACAGATTCTTCCATTTCAGCACCAAACGTATTTTGTATTCTTGATTTAACCTTTTTTAAAGAGACCTAATCATTTATAAATTATAACATACATTAAACGTATATAGTATAATATTTACAATAGAATTTAGAAATAATAAAAATTAAAATGATTTTTATTTTTAGGATTTTCTAATATAATCTACTAATTATCATAATTTATTAGAAGTGTCAAATCGGTTAAAACCGAATCAAAAACCGAATCGATTTGATAATATTGAATAAACCAAATGAATGTTATTTTTAAGAAATTGCAGTACATGTGGTTCAGTGTATAAACCGATCAAACCGAAGAAACCGATTAGTTTAAATATATAAGTAGCAAAATACAAATAATCACAAAATATTAAATAGTAGTATAAAATTTAGATAGATAAATAGTATAACTTGACCAACCCAAGCCCAGTGAAAAGCGAATCGGGTCAAACCTGTGGGGATTAATTCTGAAAACCCTTACCTCGCTTTTCTTTGGGTCAATTGGGCAAAGCGTAACTCTCAGGCGCGTGTGCTCTCCACTGGTTTATCGATCATCTCAGGTTCTAATCTCGAATTATCCTTCTTCTTTTTTTTTTGTCGTAGTTGGATAGTTTCATTTCATGTTCAGATGATTTTCGATAGCGTCACCTGGATAGGTTTTGAGGGGTGTTCGATGTTTGATTCTCGATTTATCCGCAGATATGTTTTACATATGGGACTGTATCAAAAGTGCCAACCTTTCTTTTAAAATATCTGTAATTTCAATTTAAAAAAAAATCAGATTTGTCCCTTTTCTATCACTCTTGTCTACGTTTGTAGCAGATTAGGTGAATTTGGAATGTAGTTTCTACACTTTCGGTAATGAATAATTTGGAGTGTCTTAGTGAGTAACCAAATCATTGTTGGTGCTTCTCTGTAGTTGTAGATTCATTTGGTGCTTGTTCTTAAGCGATTAGTCTTCATTTTGATGCCACAATAGTAGTTTCCGCAAGTTGTCCCATTAAAACCAATATTGTTCTGTTATCCGATTCTGTAGACAATATGTTGAATCTTTGTTAGGCAGTTAAACTATGGAGTTTATTTGTTATGTAGACATTTTCTGAGAGATGGCAGATCGATTGACACGTATTGCAATTGTGAGTTCGGACCGTTGCAAGCCTAAGAAATGTCGCCAAGAGTGCAAGAAGAGCTGTCCTGTCGTCAAGACAGGTGCTTCTTTCTCTTACTCCAAAAATTGAATTGGTTGTTTGTCGTTACTCATTGCATATGCCTCGTAACTGCATTCCAATTAGTGAAGACTTTACTGTCTTGTTGTTTTTGTTATATCATTCTAAATATTTCAGTGCCTTTCTTAATAAATTTAACCAATGTACATCACAGGAAAACTTTGTATTGAGGTGACTGTTGGTTCCAAGCTTGCTTTTATCTCTGAGGAGTTGTGCATCGGTTGCGGTATTTGTGTCAAGGTATCTTGTCTGCATACATGCTATCTCTGCATACCAAATAACCAAACCTGGGAAACTAAATACTTTCTGTTGTCTTTGCAGAAATGCCCATTTGAAGCTATTCAGATTATCAATCTTCCCAGAGACTTGGAGAAAGATACGACCCATCGCTATGGGGCCAACACTTTCAAGTTGCACAGGTTTGCTTATCTACTCCAGTTTCTTTTTAGAAAATTGATTCTTCTGCTAGTGTGATGACAATGTAATCTCTGTCTTTATTTCCAGGCTGCCAGTTCCAAGGCCAGGGCAAGTCCTAGGGTTGGTTGGCACCAATGGTATTGGAAAATCAACCGCTCTGAAAATTTTGGCAGGGAAGCTCAAACCAAACTTAGGCCGTTTCACTGTAATAGTCTTTCCTGAGTTTTATCTGAAGATTGCATCTCTTGACTTGTTGATTTTTCTTATTATGTATTTTCCTTATTTTGCAGAATCCTCCAGACTGGCAAGAAATCTTGACTCACTTCCGTGGGTCAGAACTTCAAAACTACTTCACCCGTATTCTAGAAGATAATCTGAAGGTATAATAGTGTTAATTGACCTTAAAAGTTGTTTCCTGAGGGTGCCTATGTGTTCATTTGATGACACAAGGTGTGTTTTTTAATGACACAAGATGTGACTCCGTGTCCATGACAGGCCATTATAAAGCCTCAGTATGTGGACCACATCCCAAAGGCTGTTCGAGGCAATGTTGGAGAGGTCCTTGACCAGAAGGACGAGAGAGACAAGAAGGCAGAGCTCTGTGCTGATCTGGAGCTGAACCAGGTCATTGATCGTGCTGTTGAGAATTTGTCTGGTGGTGAGCTGCAGAGGTTTGCCATCGCTGTTGTTGCCATACAAAACGCCGAGATTTACATGTTTGATGAGCCGTCTAGTTACCTTGATGTTAAGCAAAGACTTAAAGCTGCTCAAGTTGTTCGTTCTCTCCTGAGGCCTAACAGGTTTGATATTTTCATCTCCTGATTGTCTTAGAATAAGATGCTGACAATGTTTTGCTTTTAGCTACGTCATTGTGGTGGAGCATGATCTCAGTGTTCTGGACTACTTGTCGGATTTCATTTGCTGTCTGTATGGGAAACCAGGAGCCTATGGTGTCGTGACTCTCCCTTTCTCTGTCAGAGAAGGGATCAACATTTTCTTGGCTGGGTTTGTCCCCACTGAAAATTTACGTTTTAGAGATGAATCGCTGACCTTCAAGGTAAACTTTTTTGATTGTTCTTAATGGTAACCAACATAATGTCCTTAATGGGTTCTTATTTTGTTGGAAGGTTGCTGAGACTCCACAAGAAAGTGCTGAAGAAATACAGTCGTACGCTAGGTACAAATACCCTACGATGACCAAAACTCAAGGAAACTTTAGGTTGAAAGTGACGGAAGGTGAATTCACCGACTCTCAGATTATTGTAATGCTTGGGGAGAATGGTACAGGGAAGACAACCTTTATCCGAATGCTGGTATTCTCTTGCTCCGTTATATCCTCTCTTCTTGGTTAATTGTCTGTAAGTGCTAGACTTCTAAACTTGGTAATTTCTGCAGGCGGGTTTGTTGAAACCTGACGAAACAGAAGAATCAGACATAGAGATACCAGAGTTCAATGTTTCTTACAAGCCTCAGAAGATCAGCCCCAAGTTTCAGAATTCAGTTAGACACTTGCTACACCAAAAGATTCGAGATTCTTACATGCATCCTCAATTCGTGTCGGACGTGATGAAACCACTTCAGATTGAGCAGTTGATGGATCAAGAAGTTGTCAATCTCTCTGGAGGAGAGTTGCAAAGGGTTGCATTAGCTCTGTGCCTCGGAAAGGTCAGCATTTTGTTAACATAGCAGTTTTGTCTTGGTCTCAGTGATCTCATGCATACACAAACTTGGAATTGAATTTCTACAGCCTGCGGATATCTACCTGATCGATGAGCCGAGTGCGTATCTGGATTCAGAGCAACGTATTGTGGCTTCTAAAGTCATTAAGCGGTTCATTCTCCACGCAAAGAAAACTGCATTTATAGTCGAGCATGACTTTATAATGGCAACATATCTCGCAGATCGAGTCATTGTCTATGAAGGACAACCATCCATTGACTGTATTGCAAACTGTCCTCAATCACTGCTCAGTGGAATGAATTTGTTTCTATCTGTAAGTCTCATATTCATCTCTTAGCTGCACTGTGGGGACAAGAAAAAAGGAACTTTATGTTTGGTGCTAATGATTTTACATTTATGTCTGCAGCATCTGAACATCACATTCAGAAGAGATCCCACCAATTTCAGACCAAGGATCAACAAATTAGAGTCGACTAAAGACAGGGAGCAAAAGTCTGCTGGCTCGTACTATTACTTGGATGATTAAGACGTCTATCATGAGGTTCTTAATCTCTAAAATCCAATCTTTGTCTTAACAATCACACAGCATTTTATGGAGAGCCAATTTCTGAAATGTTTGTTTGTGTCTCGTTGATTTCCTTTGTGGATTCACAGAACATAAGAGGCATGGTCTGGATAAAAACATTGTAATGATATTTGATCTATGAGTTGGGGATGCTCTGTGTTCCTTGCCTGTTTCTCTTCTCAAGCTTTTGATTATTTGTTCATCAGTTTTGCTTCTCAGGTTTTTCATTAACTGAGTAATAGTAGTTCCTAAATTTTCTTAACCTTTATTGGCTTTTGTACTTTCTGAGTTGTTTGTTTTCTGTTGTAATGATATTTACTTTGGATTTTGCAAGGAAGGTACTCTGCCTATTGTTCTTACTGCTTCTCACCACAGCCTAAAGTATTCACTCACATAGTTAAAATTTCAAAAAACACCATCCAACACTAATGTCAATAATACTAACCAGGGAGCTCCTTCCAAACCTCTTAAACCAACTTATGTAGTTGACAATGAGATGTAGTTAGATGCACTGGCGGTTTCATTTCAAACAAAACGTATGCAACTTCTTTCTTCAACTTTGTGTCTCCATGATAGTTACAAGCACTTAGCAAAGTACCCCCATACACCTGCTTTCTGTGATTCTCCGATCCCTTTGATGAACTCATGAGCTTCTCTTAGCTTCCCTGCCTGGCCAAGCATGTCAACAATGCAAACCCGATAATCGGTAACTGGTTTCACCCGTTAGGTTGTAATAACTAACTAGATTTTGACCCGCGCAGGCGCGCGGGTGTATATTTTGAAAAATATGTTGATATTTGTTTTTCATGTAATTATTAGGATTTGAAAAAATGAATCCGAGGAACATAACCGATACCGATCCAAAGATATAGTACCAAACCCAAACATAAATTGATTAAATATTCTAATTATTCAAAATTTTGTTATTTAGAGAACCGAATCTGATCCGAACCGAAGTATTTGGGTATCCGAATTTATCTAAAAATAGATTTATATACTTATATATATTAATTATTTTTAGATTTAACGTATATAAAACATCAAAAATGATACTTTTAAATTGGTTTAAATACTTGAAAATATATATAGATAGTCAAAAGTAAATATCTGAAATAGTTAAAGTATACTCAAATCACTAAAAATACTTAAAATAATTATTGATTTCGTATCCAAAATTTTAAATCAAGCCAATTGATATGTTAAGTTTAAGTATTATGACATATGTTATTCAAATTTATACGTAATATATTATTTTATTTATACATTTTGAGAAATATAAAATATATAATGATTTAAGACTTTAAAAATAGTTTAAATTAGTTATCCAAACCCAAACCAAACCCGCAAAGATCCAAATCGAACTCAAACCAAAATTTAGAAACATTCTAATAAGGCTGAAATCTTTGACCCCGAAAACCCAAAATACAAACCGATCAGAACTAAACCCGTATGAGTATCCAAAAGCCCATCCCTAGTCATTATTATATATCGTATTTTATCATCATATAATTAATCGTATTTTATATGTACCATCATATAAGTAATCATATAATTAATAGTATTTTATACATACCATCATATAAATAATTACATATATTATATTTTTAAAACTTAATATGAAATATGAAAACCATAATTTGAGTTGGTATTTCAAATTGGGCTTTGTATTATGTTTTTCTTATATATATTGACAATATTTTTTTATAATGGTTATTGAAAAATAGTTTAGTAAAAATCTATTTTTGAATATATGTATATTTTTGAATCAATTTTTGATATAAATCAAATTTGAATTATTATTTTGATTTGAAATATGTATATAAAGTTTAAATTTTGTTTTATGGTTAGTTTAAAAATTTTTTTTTTAGGGAATTAGATTGACCCATTTTGGTATATTTTAAAAGTGGCCTAGATAACTTTCAATTTAAAAAAAAAACATAAGCCCATTACTTTTTTTCTTAATATTAATATCCTTGTTTTCAAACAAAAATATTTTTTTTTTAAAGACTGCAATCCATGTTTCCAAACACTCCAAATTTTTAAAAGTCCTATTCAAGTCTCCAAACACTCCAATTTTGTACTTGAGTTTTAATAAGATAGATATCTTAGACCTTCCGACTATAGACATTATATACTGTGATTTTCAACTGGGTTTTTCATTGGGTCTAATTCACTGGGCTTTTTTTAAATATAAGAATGAATCTTAAATGAGAAATTTTGAAGTAATGTGGATAAAATCGATTTAACTAACACGACCGAAGCGTTTTGCTTATATTTAACTATCTTTTTTTTTAGTTAGTCTTTATCATTTCAAATAAAATCTGCCATCGTGATGAATTGAATCAAATTATTTATTTCAGAATTTTATTTTACCACTTTTGCTCGACTATTTTTGTTTAAATCTTAGTTAGTGTTTATCTTTTCTGGACTACTCAAGACTACCTTTCTGATCATGCATGATTTGTCAAGTGTTGGATTATCGAATATAGATGAAAATGCGCGCTTGAGTCTAGTTATTGACTAGAGAGTCTAAGCCAATCAAGAGATCTAAGTATGATAGTAAATTCCTTTATGAACACAGTTTATGTGTTAATTTTTTTTATTTTTAACTCAACTTTTCATTAGCCAATTAAGTGTTCTCTATAGGCATATCAGCCTCTACAAAATCCTTAAGCCACCTAGGTGTTACAGAATATAACTTAGGAACATGATTCTCAAAAGAAAGAGCCTCCTCTGCTATTCTGTCAGCCACCGAAACCCCTTCTCTATGATAAAACGCCACTTTGAACCCTGAATTTGCCTTCAACACATGGTCTATATCCTATAGAATCGGTTTGAGAATCGGCCAAGTATCCTCCACTCCATTAATCATTCTACTCAGAACTAGGGAGTCTGTCTCCACCACCACATTTCGATACCCAAAACCAGACATAGTTCTCACAGCCCAACGGATTGCTTCAGCTTCAGTTTCAATGGCTGAGCCTCGTCCTGGGCATATAAACCGGAACCGAAGAACCGAACCGGAACCGATCCGAAATCTCCGGTTTGGTTCGGTTTCGGTATCAGCTGAAATACCTATTGGATCATTAATCTAGGGTCCATGGGTAATGGTTCGGTTCTGGTTTTTACCCGAAAACCAAATACCCGACCCGAATACCCGATTCTCCTAAGCTACTCTAATAAATCCCTAACTACTAACTAGACTACTAAAGACTAAAGTACTACGCGTGACTTGTGTCGGGGCGATTCCACTTCTCTACCTCCTTGATTTTTCTTTCGAGACTCGAGGGAGACAGGCTCTTCGATCCTCGATACTTCTTCTTCTATATATTTTCTTCTAGCATAACTGAAATCGCAAACCTGGAATCTCACTCCCACCATAGCCGCCGTCGAGTGTCTTCGCCGGCTCCATCCGCTGCATCAAGGATTCAATCAGAGGTATGTTTATTCTCCATGGATCTTCCAAGATTAATCTATGATTTGATTTTTGGTTTCTTTTTGGTTGTAAAACCTGTAAATGAACGTATGATTCGATTTAATATTTTTTGTTGTGGTAATTTGTGAGCTTGAAATTTATTTAGGGGTTTTCTATTGTTAATTAAGAACACAATAGGGATTTGTAGTTTTGTACTCAGTTTTTCTAGAATGGTTAAGAACATATATGGTTTGCTATCATTTCTGAATCAATCGTATTGCTATACATTTTTCTGCAGATGGCTTCTACTCAGGATCCAGTTAACATACCAGAAGATGGAGAAGACATTGATGCTGAAGATATAATTGAGGAGACAGTTGATGAAGTAGAGAGTTTAGAGACTAGTCCGGCTCCTGATACAACTGCTGCTAAAGGGAAAGGGAAAGGGAAAATGAAAGCTGCAAAGAAGATCACGAAGAAAACAAGATCATTCGTTTGGGAGCACTATACAAGATTGAAGAATAATCATAACAAGTGCTGCTGTAATTATTGTGGGAAGAAGATGTCTTGTGCATCATCATCAGGGACATCAAATCTGAGGAAGCATATCCTGGCTTGCAAAAAGTATTTGGCGTGGAAGGCTACTACGAGTGCTAGCCAACATGTTCTAAACGAAGAAGCTGATGGTCTCCATTTAGGGAAGGTTTCTGAAAGTGTCTTCAGAGAAGCTGCAAATGAAATGCTAGTTATTGGTGAGCTTCCCTTGTCTTTTATAGACAGTTTGGCGTTCAGGCATTTCTGCAACAAATGTAAGCTTCAGAAGCCTCATTCTCGAAGAACAGCAACGAGGGACATCGTGGAGATGTATGTCAGAAGGAAAACACTTATGAAGAAGATTCTTGGTGGGAAGAGGCAGAGGTTATCACTTACGACTGACATTTGGGTAGCTCCCAATACTGGAGCAAGCTACATGGTGATAACTGCACACTTCGTTGACACTAATTGGCAGTTGAAGAAACTGATTATTGGATTCAAGAATGTCAGTGATCACAAAGGTGTGACTATAGCGGCTGTTCTTAAGGAATGCTTGGAGGAGTGGGACATCAAAAGGGTCTTCTGCATCACAGTAGATAATGCAACCGCAAACAGCAATGCCATGGAAATCTTTAAAGCAGATTTCATTGAAGTTAATGGAGAAGAATCAGTGGTGCTTAATGGGGATTATCTACATGTAAGGTGTGCAACTCACATTATAAATCTAATTGTGAGAAATGGATTGCAAGAAGTTGACAAGAGTGTTGCCGCTATTCGGAATGGGATTCAGTTTGTGAGGTCTTCTACGCCAAGGCTAAAGTCATTCCAGCTTCGTGTTGACATAGGGAAGATAACAAGAGGAAGCCTACCCCTGGATTGCAAAACAAGGTGGAATTCAACATTTCTTATGTTGAATAGAGCTATGGACTTCAAGCTGGCGTTTGATAAGATGATGGCTGAGGACAAGCCGTATAATGACTACTTCCAAGAGAGAGTTGATGGAAAGAAAAGGCACGGACCACCTGCCAAAGATGACTGGGAAGTAATAGACAGGTAACAGACTCGTCAGTTTTGTTTATTAACTTCATTGTCACATTCTTAATACTCTCTTGCTAAATTTATTTACTATACTTGTTTCAGGTTTATTAACTTCCTTGTCATATTCTACCAGTCAACTCTTGTTCTATCAGCTACCAATTCAAGTTGCTCATACAAGTGTTACAATGAGATAGTCAGCATTCAGTCAGCCCTCATTGCAATGACGTGCCAAGGACATGATGAAGAGTTGAAGAAGAAAGCCACAGCGATGATGACCAAGTTAGGAAAGTATTGGGATCCTTTTGGTGAAGGAACTGAGATGAATAGGATGGTGATAGTGGCTAGTGTGTTCGATCCGAGGAACAAGATGAAGTTTGCTCAGCTTTGTTTTGATCAGTTATATGGAAAAGATAGTTTCAAGGCTAAGCAGATGCATGATTCAATCATGAGCATTCTGAAGAAGTTGTTTGATCAATACAACACTAGGCTTACAAGTTCTCTAAACAGATCAGCTACTGCATCGTCGAGTACTTCTCAGTCACATGAAGTTGGATCATCCTCTTCCTCTCAGTCTCAGCCACAACCTCGACACTCATGTAGAATGGACTTCTCTGCTCGTTTATGCTTTCAAAAAATGGATGCAGTCTACAAAGAGATGGTACAAGAAACAGGATTTCAAGAATCAGCAACAGAGCTAGAGCTATACTTGGCAGAAAATGTGGAGAGTCCGAAAGTTTTTTCAGGCACAGAGTATGATGTTCTGTCATGGTGGAAGGTTAATGCTCAGAAATATCCTGTTCTTTCACAAGTAGCGAAGGATGTGCTAGCAATGCAAATTTCAAGTGTTGCGTCCGAGTCTGCATTCAGCACAAGTGGTCGCATTTTGGATTCAACTCGGAGTTGTTTAACACATTACACTATTGAAGTGTTAATGTGTACAGAGCAATGGTTGAAGTGTGAGATACGAATGAATAACCGAGGATCAATTACCATTGAACAACTTCTCGAAGACATTGAAGACCAAGATGAACTCGAAAGAGGTAACTCTAACTTCTAACTATCTTTGAGTTTTTGTTTACGTCTGTTAATATGTTTGAGTTCATGTTTATAATTTAAAACTTCTAATCATTTAACTGCAGAATTTGGAGAAATCAATTTGGAAGAAGAATGAGTCTGCAACTCTGCATTATTGGTATTTGGTAACATGTAAGTTGATACTTACCTTGTTTAAGTTCTATTTCAATTTCCCATTTCTGAGCTGTGACTTGTGAAATTGTGATATACGCATGATAAGTTTTTGAATTAGTTTCTATCTTTGTTGCAGTTTTTGAAGTATTTCATCGGATCACAAGTCATCAAGAACTTGTTTTAGTGTCTTTGATTGTGTTATGTAATCGGATTAGACTTTAAGCGTTAAGATTGTGTTGTTTTTTTTATTTCGGGTAACTTTTTTTTGAAACTTTTGCATTTCGGATAATTAATGGTTTTTTAATTATGTATCCAAACCGAACCGGAACCGACAAGAACCGAACCGGAACCAAACCAAAAAAATTAAAAGACCTATTGGATCCTAAATTTTAGAACCGAAATATCCGGAACCGATCGGTTCTTACCCGGAACCGAACCGAATACCCGAATGCCCAGGACGAGCTGAGCCTATGTGTTGAATCGCTTTTGCTCCTGTCCACAATAGCCAACCAGTTTGATCCCTACTCACCTAGTCAACTCCACTCAGATCCCTGTCTTTATACCAGGATCCGTCAGTGTTGCATTTAATCGATGTAGCTAGTGGAGGTTTCCATCTGTGACAATTACTGATATTAGCTTGATTATTGACCTCTTTTTTCTCACCCTCATTCCCCCTCCTCCATTCCTTTGCATCTTCTTTCGCTTTGTTGAGTGTACTTATAGCATCATAGTCTCTTCCTTTGAATTGGAAATTTTCTTCCAGATTCTCCAAATAATCCATGGCACCAGCTCTATTGACACTTCATCTTTCGGGTAGGACTTATGAGCATTCAGTACATGATAGAGATTAGAGAAAAGAGATCTCCAGTAATACCTTCAGGAGGAGCAGGGATTGGAGACATAGCCCATATCAATCTCGCATAGGGGCACTGGAAAAAACATGATTGACTGTTTCAGCCCCAGACGCACAGCACAAACAACTAGCATCCTTAGAGAGATGGTGATGTGTTAGATTATGGGCCACCGGGATGGAGTTGTTGATACATCTCCAAAGAAAGTGCCTGATTTTGGGGCTTGTTTCCAGCTTCCAAATGGTCTGATACAGGGGATCCAAGCTTGGCTGTAAGACTTGATCCCTTGAGCTATCAGCTTTTAACACATTGCTCTGCACCCAATAATCAGATTTGACGGTGTAATGTCCAGATTTTGTGTAGTCTGATATACCATGGATTTGACCCATTTTCACCCATGGTATATAAGTATTTTACTATCTATATACTATATATTCTATCCTATTAGGTATGTTTTCAGGTTCAGAAGTATCTTGGAGTAAAGTGATGATTATGGAGCATTTAGGAGCTTAAATGAGTATTCATCTGAGCTGACCATTAGAGATCGATACGAAGAAGACACAATCGATCGATGCACATCCAGTGTCGTGATCGATACAGAAGAGAAACCTCGACGATTGAAGATTAAGATCGATCGATGTACATCATGTACCATCGCTCGATGTCGAGACACAGAAGCACGACTTGGTTCCAACCGGCTTTAAACCCAAGACTTCACCAAATTACAAGATTACCCCTGACGAGTTTTTAACCTAATAGATATATACTTGCCTAAATGTTAGGAGGCAAGAGAGCTTTAAGCCACCTTTCAGCAGAGAGTTTTAGGAGAGAAGATCATAGAGAGATTTGTGATTGGAACTCCATTGATTCATCTATTCTATTATATGCAGTTTTTATTTACATTTTGTGTCATGAATTGCTTAGCTATGTCTGAGTAGTTTACTTGTTAGATTCATGGTTCAAATAGGTTAGAGGGATTAGCCCCAACTATAGATTGCTAAGTTGTGGTATTCATTGATTGATTGATCTTAATGCTTGTTCTAGATTAGCTACCTAGAATATTGAATCTAGGAATCTGCATGAGTCAAGCATCCTTGACCATCCAGTCCTGAACTTAATCTGTCATACTAGACAAATGGAAAAAGGCTACCGCTGAACTAGAAAGCTAGTGAGCATTATGAACTTACGCCTAAGACTTAACTAGAAGCATCGATCGATATTGTCTTCTGACAATCGATCGATATTTGTGAAAGGTGTATCGATCGATATCCCTATAGGACCATCGATCGACACTTTCTTGTGATCAATATACGATAGTTTAGACCCAAAATCTAGTTAGTTAACCAGTGAAACATTGCCATCGCTGATCATTGTGTCTAAGGGATTGAGCTCTAATATATCATGCATGCAACTGATAGGCATCTATAGGATTGTAATCTCCAACACCTGAATAGAAACCCTGCATCTAATACCTTTCCGATAAGTTACACCCCCAAACCATCTTGTTAGTCGAACAATAGACTTGCTCAATTAGGATTGCTATGTACTTTAAAACCATAAAACAACAAACACTTAGAATTAATAAATTACTAGGTTTAATAGGTTCCCTAACTCCTTGTGGATTCGATCCCTAAGTACTACAATTGAACCT
The DNA here is from genome assembly GCF_000309985.2 of Brassica rapa. Lineage (NCBI taxonomy): Eukaryota > Viridiplantae > Streptophyta > Magnoliopsida > Brassicales > Brassicaceae > Brassica > Brassica rapa. The sequence goes on from NC_024802.2 coordinate 11,502,707, forward strand.
CTTATTTGAAAGAATAATTCACTCCTTAAGGTAATTTAAGTGGTATCATAGTCCCAGATATAAAGGTCTTCACTCTGATCTCCACAGGGCCTTTGATGTTGTATCCATCAGCATACTTCTTCAGGGAACATGTTGCGTAGACTCTGCAGATTCCACTCACGACCATTGTTTTGCAGCAGATCACACACCCTCAGTTCAGAGGATAAGACCAATGGATCAAGAAGAAGCCAACACAAAACGTGAACGTCACCAACCTGATGCCACAAGGAAGCAGGTTTGTGTGTTAATTTAATTGTTCATTAGGAACTTCTAGTGCCAGTAAAATATAGGAAATTAGGATTTCCATGGATTAATAGCTAATTCATGAGAGTAAGTAGATAAAACCTTATATGTGATAGGAACACCTAAGTTCCTTAATAAGTTTATTTACATATAGACAATCAAGGTCTTATCTGTAGATAGATGAAGAACTTTTTCCATAGAATTTGAAAACAGATTTTCCTCTCTGTCCTCATTATGTTTAATGTCATAACTTAGTTTAGGTATATCTTGCGTTCTCAATCTCTAATTAATACTTAAGCTCATTTATACATAGTTGTATTGTAGCTATTGGGTTAGCTTATTTTAACAGATCGGTCGCTAAATACTACTGTGACATAGCCATGCACGCCATATTGAGCCCCCTCCACTTAACCGAGACAAATTTTAGTGCGTAAAGTTTGCTTTGCATAAGAATAATGACAAGGGCGGTTAAACTTTTTTTTTGTTTTCCCATTTTTTAAATAGTCAGCTTTCTTAAAAAAGAACAAAAAGTTAATGGTGAAAATTTTAAAATCTAACAAAGATGACATGAAAGTTCTTTACCTCTAAAGTGAATATAATCCTCCTGATTAGGGAGTAATACATTTCTGTGGAATTCGATTTCACTCTACTAGCATATGGAACTTTTATGAATGAAATAAATAGATGAAAAAAATATTCCATATAGGTCCAAGATTAACCAAATGCAGACAATATTTGTAGGAACAACATCCATGTTCTCGTCGACTTATACTTTCCCGGCAAGCTCTTTGAGAACCGGCTGTTTCACCATTCGTTTCCTTATTTGTAACCGACAAACATCTTTCTAATAAAACGCCTTCGATATTAATCCACTGACGAGTTTCGTCTCTCTCACTTATTTCTGACCAAACTCGGTTCAAACAGCCTACTACTGATCTAAGGACACAAATGACTCTGATACCACTGAATTCACCTCTACGATAATTGATTCACCGTTCATAAAACAATGAAACGTAGCTCAAGTATAAAGAATCTATTACTGAAGAAAGATTCTGAAACAACATTAACAAATCTCCAAGCAATTTCAATGGAAAAAAGCGTACACACAATCTAGAGGAAGAAGATGATCTAACACTGTCAATATTTTTCTTGATGAATGAAGAAGTTATACCCTAACAAACTTCTTCTTCCAATCACACAGACAAATGGCTGTTTTACCAATCATTATCTTCATCCTATCTGCTACTGCCACGTACACAAGACTCTATTTTATCTGTAACATCCACTCGGATTAGTGTTTCTAATCCTCTATAATCATGCAATGGAAAGAGAAAAATTCCATAGTTATAAGTTTGGTGAGATGATGAGTTTCAAAATGCAAAATCTTATATTATATGTTTGAGAAAGTGATGACTATGTTAAGTAATTTTTATTTATCTAAAGTTTAAAATTTTCATAAAAAGACAAACATTGAAATATATTAAGAGATGTAACCAACTTAAATCATCAATATATGTTAATCTCAATAATTTTCAGTTTAAATTTTTAAATTATTATAGCATAAATATTTAACTTAGACTTGATAAAAATGTCTTTTTACATACTGGACAAGTGTATTTTCAAAAACACATTAAATCAATGTAGTTTTCAAATCCGAAAACATAAATAGAGTATTTTTCCAAACATCCCTTTTTAAATCTATTTTTCTAGTAAATAACTTAAAACTGTGGGATATTTTCTGTTAATTTTGTCTATAAGATAAAAAGCACACGGTAAGTAATTTGATAAATAATAATATTATTATTATTAATAATAATACTAAATAATTAAATCAATCAATTTATATTAAAATAAAATCTTAAATAATATAATTAATTAAACTAATAACTTATCCTAAAAACATGGAGAATATAACAATTAAACAAATTTACTTGTTAAATAATAGTATATATCCAGACTACCTCAAGATTGAGTAATAGAATAGTCTTTCGTTGTAAAAAAAAATAGTATATATATATATATATATATATAGCAAACAAGAGAGAGCAAGAACCCTAAATAATCAAACTAGGAAACTCTCTTTCTTTCCAAAGTTTTCTTTCGTCGGAATGACAACGGAGACTGAGAGTTCGCACTTGACACAGTCATCATCACCTTTACCTCCACAACCTCAAAATCCAGTCGATCATCTGAGATGCAACGATTCATCAACAGAAGGTCTTCAAAACGGTAGGATTCCATTCAAAACCTCCACGATCCATAGTTTACCATGCTTGTGATTTTTCCTTTTTTCTTATTTTCTTGCTTTACAAGTTTCCTTAGATTTTCAAGTAAAATAGAAATACAATTTCTATAAACCTAATCTTTTTTTTTGGTTGAATGTTACGTACAGATGGAATGAATAATACAGGATTGCAGATTCTGCCTTCTGATGACTTTTACAGTTGCATTGTTTTCAACATAACTCAACTTAAGGTATGCCTATTTGTTAATACGTATCAGTTTCATCATAATTGATACTTCTCGGTCTCTATTTTTATGTAGACCATTGATTTTTGCAGAATATACTACTTAGCTGCTTCAACCCACACGAGCCCGACAATATAGCAAGAGAAGCCAACGAAGAGCTCAGCAAACCACAAGCTATTGCAGAGTCTAGCCATGTTTACCAATCTATCCCTTCTGGTGAACACATTCAAAAAGACGTTGCCTCCGAGCTGGTGTTTGGTACTCAAAGTTTATCTTCCGCTTTTCCACCTCGACAGGTAATATATATCATCTTTCTCTCTTAATAACATAATGTCACTTTACGTTTAAAAAAAATATCGTAGTTGTTTGTTCTGTATACCTTACGCACCACGCAAAACCAATTTTACTTGTCTTTTTTTTATTAGACTGATGGAGGATTCGAGGCATTGAGTAAGAACTTCAAGCAGTGCGAGATATGGAATGGTCCTCAAGGAAACAACAATCAAGAAGATCAAATTGTTAATACTATTGAAGGATATGCTTACATGATCCCCCGCAAGCCCTTTGATTCTATCGGAAGACCTTTCAATCCGTTTGGCCCTATCGAGCGACCCATCCCACGTTTGCCCTCTAGTTTTGAACTAGCAGATTTGGGATTTGCGTAAAATACAAGTTTCAAGAACATATCACTGACAAGTTCATGTGTTTTCTTTCTCTCATGACCTTATATTTTGTTTCTAGGGTTTTCTACAGAATGCTGTTTCTATTTTTGCCATCTATAGAAAATACTAACAATTATTCAAGAATATTTACAAGCTTTTAAAATTTTCTACTTCCACGTTTTTTTTATTATTCCCTTTTGGAAAGATTGAACACAAAAAAAAAAAAATCAAGCCCTTCAATTTAAATTATACTTTTATGTTTTGTAATACTATCTACTTGCGCTGTAGAAGGCTGGGCGTGATTACTAGGCTGAACAATCTACTGTTAGAGATTAACTTATAGAGAACAAAGTTGCAGTTACTAAAATAATGTGCGTGAGAATATACCCAAAAATTAAATAAATGCCTACAATATTAATTTGTAGGAACAACATCCATGTAATGGCTTAACATTTATCATATTGTTTAAATTTTGTTTATTTTGTATTTTTAGTTTAGATAATAGATTATTTACATTTTATTTAGATAGTAGATTATTTACATTTATCATCATTTATTGTTTTATGGTTTTCCAACGATTGATGTGAGAGTATATTCATATCGTATAAACCAACAACAATGTTGTCATCTTAGGCTATACAGTTAAGGAAAAAAAAGTGTGGTTAGACGAGAATTCCTACAAACGAATAGATATATGGACAAACATCTGTACATATATCTATCTATATATACTATTATTTATGAAATTGTTTTGCTTATTTGTCATATTCTCCATGAATTTAAGTAATTTTGCTTACTTCTCATGTTTCATAATTTTAGGATATTTTGCTGATTTGTCATTTTGTTGAGGATTTTAATTAGCTAATTTGTTTACTTGTCATCTTTTCTATAATTCTAGGATATGTCATTAGTTTAAATAGATATTAACAATATCTAGCAATAATCTGTTACAAAAAAAAAATATCTAGTAATAATATCATCATTACTTTTATCTTATTTTAATGACTAATATTATAGCTAGTTTCTCTGATTTTTATTAAAATTATTGATCAAATACAGAATATTAAAAAAATTATATATAAGTATACTAATATATCTGAATTAATCGGTTTCATTGGTTTATTCTGTTTGATTGCTTAATATATTGAACCATATTCATATACTGCACTTTCTTAAAATATTATCCATTTTGTTTATTCAGTACTACCAAATCAACTATTTTCTTTATTTCGGTTTGGTTTAGTTTTAAATAGTTTGGTTTTTACCAGATTGAATACTTATAAACTATTTTTATTTTGTTAATGTTTTATATTTGTGATTTTTATCATCCTTTCAGTACCACATGATTTATTTTCAGTCAAAATACAATATATTTTAGTTTCAATACAAATTTCGTAATTTAATTATTACTATAGAAAAGATTTTGATCTAAAATCTACATCTTATTAATAAAAATATGAAACAAAAAATCATAATTTAATACATTGATTACCAATATAAATACTAAAATTTTATATTTTTTAATAATTTAATTTTTTTATCTAATTGAATTATTATTATTTTAGAAAAATAAAAGTTAGAATTAAAAAGAGAAAAAGACTAGGATAGCACCAAACCAAGTTTTTGTTCCCAAAGTAGCACTCAAAGTTCAAAGTCACAAAAATAGGTTTCATTAAAGAGGTAAATATACACTTATACCCCTTGGGTTAATTAATCCAAACCTTAGGGTTTAGAGTTAAGGGGTGGGGTTTTGGAATTAGGGTTTCAAATTTTATAAAAAATAAATACTAAAATAAAAAATAAAAATTTAAAAAACAGTTTCAAAAAGTATTTTTAAATTATAAAAAGAAAATTTGAAAAAAAAAATAAAAAAAAATTCAAAAAAAATTCAATAAAAAAGTTATAAAAATTTCGAATCTGAAAACATATAATCTGAAACTATATAAAAAAAAATTTATTTATTTTTATTTTTATTTTATTTATTTTTATTTATTTATTTAATTTTAAACCAAGGGTATTAAGGATATTTTATCCTTTAACGAATGTCATTTTTGTGACTTTCTCCTTCTAGTGCTATTTTTGAGACATAAACTTCAAAATGTGCTATTATTGACAATTGCCCAAGAAATTCTTAAATATATTAATCCGCACAACTAGTAATCATATAAAATATTTTCGATGATGCCTATCCAAGGCCCAACGTCGGGTTGACTGCTTTTTTTTTCCTGAACCAACAAGAACAAGGTTTGATCTATTTTTACTATATAAATACCAGCTTAGAACGAAAACTTTAGCAATATTGACAATATAGCAAACAAGAGAAGTAGATATTGAGCAAAAACCCTAAATAACCAAACTAAGAAACTCTCTTAATTTCTTTCCAAAGTTTTCTCTCGTCCGAATGACAACGGAGACTGAGAGTTCGCACTTGACACAGTCGTCGTCGTCATCATCATCATCATCATCATCATCTTTACCTCCTCCGCAAACTCAAAATCCAGTCGATCATCTGAAATCCAACGATTCATCAACACAAGGTCTTCAAAACGGTATGGATTCTATTCAAAACCTCCATGGTCCCTAGTTTACCTCGTTTGTGAATTTTCCTTTTTTTTTTTTTTTCTTGCTTTACAAGTTTCCTTGAATTTTCAAGTAGAATAGAATTTACAAAGTTCTATAAACCTAATCTTTCTCTTTCGGTTGAATATTACAGAGGGAATGAATGATAAAGGATTTCAGATTTCGCTTTCTGATGACTTTTACAGTTGCGTTGTTTTCAACATAACTAAACTTAAGGTATGTCTGTTTGTTAGTACGTATCAATTTCATCATAATTGATGCTTCGCTCTGTGTTTTTTACGTACAATTGTTTTTTGCAGAAAATACTACTCAGCTGCTTTAACCTATACGAACCCGATAATATAGCAAGAGAAGCCAACGAAGAGCTGAGCAAACCACAAGCCACGATAGAGCCTAACCATGTTTACCAATCTATCCCTTGTGGTGAACAAATTCAAAGTTTATCTTCCACTTTTCCGCCTCAGCACGTAATTAATATATCATCTTTCTCTCTTAATAACATAATGTCACTTTAGGTTTAAAAAAACATTGTAGTTGTTTGTTTTTGTATTGTATACCTTACGCCCCACGCAAAACCAATTTTACTTGTTGTTTTTTTATTAGACTGATGGAGGATTCGAGGCATTGAGTAAGAACTTCAAGCAGTGCGAGATATGGAATGGTCCTCAAGGAAACAACAATCAAGAAGATCAAATTGTTAATACTATTGAAGGATCTGCTTACGTGATCCCCCGCAAGCCCTTTGATCCTATCGGAAGACCTTTCAATCCGTTTGGCCCTATCGAGCGACCCATCCCACGTTTGCCCTCTAGTTCTGAACTAGCAGATTTGGGATTTGCGTAAAATACAAGTTTCAAGAACATATCACTGACAAGTTCATGTGTTTTCTTTCTCTCATGACCTTATATTTTGTTTCTAGGGTTTTCTACAGAATGCTGTTTCTATTTTTGCCATCTATAGAAAATACTAAAAATTATTCAAGAATATTTACAAGCTTTTAAAATTTTCTACTTCCACGTTTTTTTTACTATTCCCTTTTGGAAAGATTGCACACACAAAATATATCTAGCCCTTCAATTTAAATTATACTTTTATGGTTTGTAATAAGTGATCTACTTGCGTTGTAAAAGGTCTTGGCGTGATTAGATGGCTGAACAATCTACTGTTAGAGATTAACTTATAGAAAAGAACGTCGCAATCACCAAAATAATGTGTGTGAGATGAAATCAAAAGAAAGTTTTATATTTGATCGCTAAATTTTGTAGGATATCTCATGCGATTTACTCTATTTTATTATCCTTTTGGGAGAAGAAATCGAAACAAAGTTTACAAAGTTTCCATGATAAAATGACAAAGTTTCCATGATAAAATGACAAAGTTAGATGCTAAAAAATAAAATAAAAATCAGATGTTGTCTGTTCATGAAATCTATCATGGACAATGTGTTATAAATTTACTGTTTTTAATTTAGATAAGAAAAAGCATCTACCGTTCTTTCGGTTTACATGTAATGGAGAAAAGCCTGCTTCTTTAAAACTAACTGAGGTTCGTGTTGGAGACTTGAGCTACAAGTATTTCAGAGTAGATGAGGATCAGTGGTGTAAGCAGATTTTTAGGGGCTTGAATTTTTTTATAGGAATGTGACTTTTCATATAGTCTTAAATATAATTTAGCTTTAAATTATAAATAGTTGAAACAGAAAAACCTATGAAAATATTTATGAACACTGTGTAAGAGTTTGAATAATTTACCTATCATATCTGTAAAATTCTTCTCAAAAAATATATTTTATAGTTTAAGAAACAATATAAACCAGTTTGGAAAAAAAAAACAATATAATAGTTTAACGCAAGGTGGTCTTTCAGTCAGTTCTCCACAACACTTGGCTCCAAAGGAACAACGTGATTCACAAATGCTATTATAAATTTGGAAAACGAATAATTGAATGTAGATGTTGTATTTACAATATAAACTACAAAAACGAACACATTTAAATGTAACGTCCAAATATAGTATTGAAATGTATAGATGTTGTAACCAAATACAAAAATGAACATGGCCTAATTAATTAAGCAAAAAAAAAAGGCTTAATTAAAGAATTTTAAACATATTTCATAGATCATATTAGCCAAGTGAATTAACATACTGAAGTTAAAGCTGCGCAGAGACATGAGTATTTATCTACTTATCTTAAAAATTGGGTATAATGTTTGAATCTAATAGTGTCAAGCATGAATTCGGTTCCAGAACATTATGCAACACTGGCTGATTTAGATTGGCCATGACAGCTGCTTGCTTAACTGCTTAACTTAATGCTTTCTTGTTTTTACTTTTTTTGCCAAGAAATCATTTGTATAGGATGCATAACTTGTAACCTTTTCCACTTTCATTCATGAAATATTAACATTCCTAGCAAAAAAAAAAGTGTCAAGCATGAATACACTTATTTATGGCCCAACGAGGAAGCAATTGCCAACGGCACACAATTTGTCTGTCCTTTTTTGATCAAGGTTTGTCTTTCATCAAAATTTTAAATATTGAAAATTAAAAAATTTTAGAATTTTAAAATTAAAACTTAACTAAATTGAAATTAAATTATTTAAAACTAAAAATACATAAATTCTTGATATAGCTATAATTTTTATTAAATAAAATTTTGTAAACAGAAATAATTCCACCTTCAAAATCACAGATCAAGATCAAGTATTATTTAGATGATAAATGTCAAATGTGGAAGACACAAAAGTAGTCGGCGTCACATGTACAGATAACGCTCACGTGGATAAATTGTTGAACCACGTAAGAGTGGTAATAGCAATCCGTAATTTTCATTATTAAAAAGGCAAAAAATCTAATTCATATCTCCATAGTCAACAGTCAATAGTGTGAAAGTAAAGACATTCTTTTATAAGAAATATATGTGAGTACATGAGTAGTTTATTATCTTTATTCATTACTCTACAAATGAGGCTAAAGTTGTCTTTCTTTGATAGGATCCTAGAACAACAAAGCTCTCTTTGCCTCATTTCGCCGTTACAAACCAGAATTTTTTCTTCTCTCTCTTCGTATTCTTTTTCTTTTCGTTTTCTAACAGTAAGTCTTAGTTTTCTCCTTCAAGATAATATGATAAGGGTCACCGTGTAGCTCGGATTCGCTTGATGCAGGCCGGGAACCAATTGTCTAGCACATCCACGAAGTTTTACTTGCTGGTTTGTGAGAAAGGATTGGATCCCGCCTTGCATCAATTAAATCGGAGCCCTGATGGTGAAATGAACAAAAACCAAGAATTCAATCAGATCTTGGAAGTATATATGCACTCTTTTCTCCTTCTACTTCTCCTCCATATTCATTTTTTTCTTATTATTTTGATATTTAATTTTGTTTTCTTTGAATCTTAAATCTTTTTGTTTTCAAAATTTCCTTTGATTTAACACTAAAAGGGTCTTTGATTTTGTTTGGTTTAAGCTATAAGGTTTCCCCAAATCAAGATGCTGGTATCACCGTTGTACACTAGAGATTGTTGGTTTAATTACCTCTCGATTCAATTATTACATGCCCGATAGAGATAAAGATAAAGAGATTTGTTCTTGAGAATGTCTAGGGTTTATGATTTGGTTTTAGTTTAAATAGGTTGCAATGATAAAGATTCAAGATGACCTGTTTAATTCGTAAAAGAAAAATAGATAAATAGTTAAAGTTAGTTTACTAAATTATGTTTGGTTTTGTTGAGATAAATCTTTTGGCGATTTTGTTTCTTAACACCTGAGAAGTGAAGAAGCACAGTTACAAACACATTTATTTTTGTTATATACACTGTGTATTAATTATTGAGGAAATTAATTTGATAATCCATGTATGTCCGTACATATATGGGAAGCAACGAAGTGAGTTTTTATTGCAGACATGTGTAACGAAGAACAATTTATTTTGAATATATGTATAATTTTGAATTTCGAGTTGTGATTTTTATTATTGCTAGAGTTGTAAATTTCAGCTGAAGTAACAGAATCAATACAATTAGTACCGTTCGTGCGGAATAAAGCAGTTAGTATATTATGATAGTGGAAAACAAACTTAACCGAAACAAAAAATGGATTTAAATATGACTTGTAACTTTTGTTGGTTGCTTTGATCATGCATTTAATAGCTAAACTGGTTAGTTGTTTGACGATGCATTTCATCTGCAGAATCATACTATTTATCTTATATATCTTCTGGTTTCTTTATAAATTTTTTAGTTAGATCTATGTTACAATGTGTACAACCTCGCTAATGGTAACTGGATTTGAGCAATTTGGTCAAAAGTTCTCCTTTTTTTTGTCAATGGACAGGTTTCTTATTTTCAGCTGCCACTCCTTAGTTGTAAAATGTATTTTAAACGTTACTTAATAATAATAAATGTAAATCAATTTTGGAAGATCTTATTATTGACTGATGGCAGAAGATTCTCCTCCTTTTAAAAGTGATATTTATTTATAGTGAGTAGTGTTGGAATTTTAGTTTTTACATTAGTGATCAATTATCATAGAAGTGTTGGGATTTTTGCAAACAAAAGAAAAACAAAGAAAGCATCATGTGATTCAAGCGTTTTCTTGTTAGGCCATCAAGTTTCACTTTCAAGCTCAACCTAAACCTTATATTCTCTTAGAAACATACGGTCTTACATTTTTACAGCCCAATATAGTTTATTTTATTTTATTTGAACTGATCCCAGTATAGTTTATTCCGTTGGAAGTTTTAAGAGACATTCTCAACTTAGAATTGTTCCAGTATGACTTGTAGATGATTAATTAGGTCTATGTTGCATGGAAACTCGGTTGAAGGTACGTTTCACATTTCAGAAACGTTTCGGAATCTCTCGGAAACTCGCGGAAACGCATTGAAAACTCGTTTCTTAATAATTTCAGTTTGGAAACTTAGTGAAAACTTGCGTTTCTATTTTGGAAACTCGTGTTTCTGTTCTGGAAACGTTAGAACTTTCCAATTGGTTATAATTTGCGGTTATGATATTTATTTTAGTTAAACTATTTAATATTTAAGTACTGGCTTTTTATTATTTTGAATTTTTTATATGATTTTGATGTTTAGTGATGACTTATTTTTTTGTATGATTAAATAGAATGGTTATTTGTTTATTTATATTCTAAAATATACTAAACATAAGATGACAAAAAAAAAGATACACTAAACATAATAAAAATGTATGGAAATATTAATCAGTTACATATATATAGACGTTTCTAAAACGTTTCCAAAGCAAAAAAAAAAAAAAAATCACGTTTTCACGTTTCGAAACGTTTCGTTTCCACGTATCCGTTTCTGTTTCCATGCAACCTAGATTTAGGTATTTAGGATTTATATTTCCTTTAATACCAGTATACACTTAAATTAGCCTAATTCTTAATATTTTGTAATTTATTTAAGTTTTCATAAAAAAAAAAGAAAAAAAGACAGAAAGTAAAAAACAAAAGAGAAATCTTGAAAGAGGTAAAACAAAGTGGCGCTTTTTACCATAATTTCGGATTTCACTTTAATCCTTTTCTCCACCAAACCTTCAACCAATATCAATGGCGATTTAGGGTGAGTGGAGAATCCTTGTATATATTAATCAACATTGTATATATTTCAAATTAACTTTTTCGCTTTATTTCCTAATATTAAAACTGAAATATAAATTTATACACATGTAATAAAATTTAAAATGATTTTTTTCTAAATTACTTTCATCAAAATTTTAAATATTTAAAATTTAAAATTTATAGAATATTGAGTACAGATGGTTTTTAAAATTAAACTTAACTAAATTGAAATTAAATTATTTAAAACTAAAAATACATAAATTCTTGATATAGTTATAATTTTTATTAAATAAAATTTTGTAAACAGAAATAATTCCACCTTTGAAATCACAGATCAAGATCAAGTATTATTTAGATGATAAAAGTCAAATGTGGAAGACACATAAGTAGTCGGTGTCACATGTACAGATAACGCTCACATAGATTAATTGTTGAACCACGTAAGAGTGGTGATAGCATTCCGTAATTTTCATTATTAAAAAGGTAAAAATTCTAATTCATATCTCCATAGTCAACAGTCAATGGTGTAAAAGTAAAAATATTCTATTATAAGAAACATGTGTCAGTACATGAGTGGTTTATTATCTTTATTAAATACCCTACAAATGAGGCTAAGGTTGTCTCTCTTTGATAGGGTCTTAAAACAAAAAAGCTCTATTTGACTCATTTCGCCGTTACAAACCAAAACTTTTTCTTCTCTCTCTTTGTATTATTTTTCTTTTCGTTTTCTATAATAGTCAGTCTTAGTTTTCTCCTTCGAGATAATATGATAAGGGTCACCGTCTTGCTCGGATTCGCTTGGTGCAGGTCGGGAACCAATTGTCTGACACATCCACGAAGTTTTACTTGCTGGTTTGTGAGCAGGGATTGGATCCCGCCTTGCATCAAATGAATCGGAGTCCTGATGGTGAAATGAATAAAAACCAAGAATTCAATCAGATCTTGGACATATATATGCACTCTTTTCTCCTTCTCCTTCTTCCTCCATATTCTTTTTTTTCTTATTATTTTGATATTTAATTTTGTTTTCTTTGAATCTTAAATCTTTTTGTTTGCAAAATTTCCTTTGATTTAACACTAAAAGGGTCTTTGATTTTGTTTGGTTTAAGCTATAAGGTTTCCCCAAATCAAGATGCTTTTTTCCGAAATCAAGATGCTGATATCACCGTTGTACACTAGAGATTGTTGGTGTAATTACCTCTCGATTCAATTATTACATGCCCGATAGAGATAAAGATAAAGAGATTTGTTCTTGAGAATGTCTAGGGTTCATAATTTGGTTTTAGTTTGAATAGGGTGCGACGATAAAGATTCAAGATGACATGTTTAATTCGTAAAAGCTAAATAGTAAAAGTTAGTTTACTAAATTATGTTAGGTTTTGTTGAGATAAATCTTTTGGCGACTTTGTTCCTTAACACCTGAGAAGTGAAGAAGCACCGTTACAAACACATTTATTTTTGTTATATACACTGTGTATTGATTATTGAGGAAATTGATTTGATATTCCACGTATATGTGTAAATATATGGGAAGCGACGAAGTGAGTTTTTGTTGCAGACATGTGTAACGAAGAACAATTTATTTTAGATTTATGTATAAATTCAAATTTAGAGTTGTGATTTTTTTTATTGTTTCTAGAGTTGTAAATTTCAGCTGAAGTAACAGAATAAATACAATTATTACCGTTCGTGCATAATAAAAGCAGTTAGTAAATCATGTTAGTGGAAAACAAACTTAACAGAAACAAAAAAAAATGGATTTAAATATGACTTGTAAACTTTGTTGGTTGCTTTGATCATGCATTTAGTAGCTAAACTGGTTAGTTGTTTGACGATGCATTTCATTTGCAGATTCATACTATTTATCTTATATATCTTCTGGTTTATTTATAAACTTTTTAGTTAGATCTATGTTACAATGTGTACAGAATATCTTCTGTTAGAAACATACGGTATTACATTTTTTATGTTACAATGGACATGCTTCTTATTTTATAAAAGAGAACATTTTACAAATTGCTCAAATCAACCTAAACTTCTATATTCTGTTAGAAGCATACGGTATTACATTTTTACAGCCCAATATAGTTTAGTTTATTTTATTTGAACTGATCCCGATATAGTTTATTCCCTTGGATTTTTTTAAGAGACATTCTCAACTTAGATTTGTTCAAGTTGGACTTGTAGATGATTATTTAGGTATCTAGGATTTATATTTCCTTAAATACCATTATAGCCTTAACTTAACCTAATTAATCTTAATATTTTTTAATTTATTTAAGTTTTCATAAAAAAAGAAAAAATAAACAGAAAGTAAAAAACAAAAGAGAAATCATGAAAGAGGTAGAACAATTGCGCCCAAACCAATCTCCTCCAAGCCCTCAAATGCGCCCCATGGATAGTACAATTTATGAAGAATTGAGGAGTGGTTCTTTTGTGGCTTTTGGTTTTTATTATGTTTGTTTTTCAATAAGCTCTGTGAGCGTTTCTTTGAGTTTTTATCTGGTTATTGTTTTGCTCGTAATATGGTTAAGTGGAGGCTGTTTCCTAGTTGTTTTATTTGATTATGAGTATGGTTTATGGAATAATATTGGTCCTTTTGGTGGTTATGTTTTTGTCTGGATTTATTCTTGGGATGGGATTAATGCTGATGTTAATTATAAGATTGGTATGGCTATTAACATAAGGACAATACGTTTTGAGAGGGATTTTCTGGTGCTGTGGCATGTATGTTGGTGTAAGGAGGATCGTGGTTCAGTGGAGATACAGTGGATAATCGGGAGATTAATAAGGCACAATGTATCGCGTGGACGTCAAGTATGCTCTTTGGTCTCATTAAACCAAAGACAGAAGCTACATTATATATACAAGATTGGTGTTAGTAATCAGGAACGTAGTAATTCGATGGCTACGTTATGGATTGCACCTTGGTCTCAGGGAAAGATTTTCGGTATATGGGATAAGTGGATGAAAAGTCCACGGGCTACAAGGTTTTTATTTTTTCCTTATCGAAGGATCAGTCCGAGGATTTGGTGGAGAGTATCAACATACGAGAGGGAGAGTATTAAGGTTTCAAAGGAGCTGGTATCGAATTTTTGTTTGGTTTCTACGGAATGGGGGATGAGATTTCCGGGTATCATTAAACCCAACTTCAATAGCTCTAGAGAGCCTTTCTTTACATTTTTAAAATGAGAGTACTTAGCTGGAATTGTCGAGGAATGGGAAGTAAATGGACTACAGCTTATTTAAGGGAGATATGGCATAAATATAAGCCGGATTTTTTATTTTTATCGGAAACAAAACAGGAGTTTGATTTCGTTCAAAAATATCAATCACATTTTGGATTTGATAATTTAGTCACAGTTGATCCTGTAGGGCGGAGTGGTGGTTTGGCACTTTACTATAATAATAACTATCAGGTTAATGTTTTATACTCAAGCAATCGGATGATAGATGTGGAAGCAGTGATTCTAGGAAAATCGGTTTATTTGACTTTTGTATATGGAGATCCCGTCAAAGAGTTGAGGGAACAAGTATGGGAACGTTTAACTAGATATGGACTTTCAAGATCGGAACCGTGGTTCATTATTGGCGACTTGAATGAAATTACAGGAAATCATGAAAAAGAGGGTGGAGCTCTTAGGAGTGCAGATTCATTTGTTCCTTTTAATAATATGATTAGAAATAGTGGATTGCTGGAATTTCCAGCTAAAGGAAACAAATTATCATGGCAAGGGAGAAGAGGTAAAGGAAAAGGGGCAGTAATGGTGAGATGTCGCTTAGACCGTGCCCTAGCTAATGAGGAATGGCACACGCTATTTCCATGTTCTCATACTGAATATTTAGGAATGGTGGCATCTGACCACCGACCTTTGGTGGCTTTCCTTGATGATAAAGTTCTAAGGAGAAAAGGTCAATTTAGATTTGATAAGAGATGGGTTGGTCAAGAGGGCTTAATGGATTCAATTACAATGGGATGGTCGGAATATAAGGAAGGAAGTGAGAATGGTATAGTGGAAAAGATTAGTAATTGTCGTCGCCAAATTGGAAAATGGCGTAAAAATAATCCCCCTTTTGGAAAGGATAAAATTGCGGAGTTGCAGAAGGCTCTAGAGGAGGTACAAACTGATGATACTAAGTCTCAGGAGGATATATTGGAGGTGTCCAGGAAGCTACAAGAGGCATATAAAGATGAAGAGGAGTATTGGCACCAAAAAAGTAGGAATATATGGTATTCATCTCGGGATCTTAATACAAAATTTTACCACGCTTTGACTAAGCAACGAAGAGTACGTAATAGGATTGTTGGATTACATGATGTAGCTGGAAATTGGATTACAAAGGATAATGGAGTTGAAAAAGTAGCGGTAGACTATTTTGAAGAACTTTTTAGTACCACTTCTCCATCTGAGTTTGATGATTTTCTGTCGGAAATAACACCAGGAATCACTCCTCAGATAAACCGATGGTTATTGAGAATGGCAACTGAAGTCGAGGTTAGAGAGGCTCTATTTATGATGCATCCTGAAAAGACACCAGGACCGGATGGCATGACTGCTCTTTTCTTTCAACATTCATGGCATATTATTAAAAATGATTTGGTAGAGATGGTGAATAATTTTTTGGTTTCGGGGGAAATGGATCCAAGGTTAAACATTACTAATATTTGTATGATTCCAAAGACAGAACGGCCTACAAGGATGACGGAGTTGCGACCAATCAGTTTATGTAATTTGGGGTATAAAATAATATCGAAGGTTTTGTGTCAACGGTTGAAGGTCTATTTACCCTCTCTCGTTTCGGAGACTCAATCGGCGTTTGTGGTAGGGCGTTTGATTTCTGATAATATTCTTATAGCTCAGGAAATGTTCCATGGTTTAAGGACAAATAAGGCGTGTCAAGGGAAGTATATGGCAGTTAAAACGGATATGAGTAAAGCGTACGATAGGATAGAATGGTCTTTTATTAAAGCATTATTGGAGAAGATGGGTTTCCATCAGCACTGGATTAAATTAATGATGGAGTGCATCTCCTCAGTTCAATATAGGATTCTGCTAAATGGACAACCACGGGGACTCATTGTACCACACAGAGGTTTACGACAAGGAGATCCGTTGTCCCCTTATTTATTTATTTTGAGTACTGAGGCATTGATTGCAAATATTAAGAAGGCGGAGAGAGGGAAACAATTAACAGGGATTAAGGTAGCCAGAGCTTGTCCATCGATTTCACATTTGTTTTTTGCGGATGATAGCTTATTTTTCTGCAAGGCTCAAAAGGAAGAATGTCACACTATTCTAAGGATCTTAAAAGAGTATGAGGTGGTTTCTGGACAGTTGATAAATTTTGAAAAGTCGTCGATTCAATTTGGACACAAAATTGAGGAATCGGTCAGGCAGGAGCTAAGAGATATTCTGGGAATTCAGAATTTGGGGGGAATGGGATCTTATCTAGGTTTACCGGAAAATATTGGGGGCTCCAAGATTCAAGTTTTTGGCTTTGTGCAGGATCGTCTAAACAGCAGGGTCAATGGTTGGACTTTTAAGTTTTTCACGAAAGGAGGAAAGGAAGTGATTATTAAATCAGTGATTACGGCATTGCCGAATCATACGATGTCGTGTTACCGTTTACCTAAGGCAACCACAAAAAAACTGACGAGTGCGGTGGCACAATTTTGGTGGAGTCCTGGGGGTAGTTCAAGAGGTATGCATTGGAAATCATGGGATAAAGTTTCCGTCAGTAAGGAAGAAGGGGGTTTAGGTTTTAAGGATATAACAGACTTCAATACCGCAATGCTTGGTAAGCAGTTATGGAGGCTGATAGAAAAGCCAAACACTTTATTCTCTAGAGTTTTCAAGGGGAGGTATTTTCGGCATGTCTCACCTCTTGAACCGATCCGTTCATACTCTCCGTCCTATGGTTGGAGGAGTATTGTATCTGCTAGATCTCTGGTAAGCAAAGGACTAATCAAACGGGTGGGAACAGGATCTTCTATATCAGTATAGAACGATCCTTGGCTCCCAACCACTCGCCCGAGACCAGCCAATAAAAATCAACATCATTTGTATCCCGATCTCACAGTGGCTTCACTTATTGATCCCACTTCGCGACAATGGAATTCGCAGGTCCTACGGGATTTGGTAGATCCTCAGGATGTGAAAATCATAGAAAGTATACCACTGAGCAGACATCAGATGGTCGATAGAGACGGATGGCATTTCACACACAATGGAAAATTCACGGTTAAATCAGGATACCAGGTGGAGCGAATTTATCCGGACAGAGAACGACCACCATTATTGATGGGACCAACAGTTGACGTTCTGAAGGCTTTTTGTTGGAAAATCAGGTGTCCACCAAAAATAAAACATTTTCTTTGGCAATTGGTTTCAGGGTGTGTGGCAGTTAAGAAGAATCTGAAGGCGCGAGGAATGCAAGGTGAGATAGGTTGTGCAAGATGTGGAGCGGAGGAGGAATCGATTAATCATGTATTTTTTGAATGTCCTCCAGCACGTCAGGTTTGGGCTCTTTCCAAGATTCCAACAAATCGAGCCGTCTTCCCAACGAGTTCTCTTTTTACGAACATGGATCATCTTTTTTGGCGGATTGTCCCGCAGATGGAAGATCATCAGTTTGCTTGGATACTATGGTATATTTGGAAAGGAAGAAATAATAAGGTCTTTAGTAATTTGGATATGGATCCTAAGGATACTCTTAAGTTGGCAGAAACGGAATCGACATTCTGGGCAGATGCACAACTTTTGAATGAACAGAGAACGGGAACACAGGTACAGGTTACGTCTCATCCATCAATTCCCGGACGATGGTGTTTTACAGATGGCTCGTGGAAAGAGGGTGATACTTTCTCTGGTCAAGGTTGGTTTAGTTCTTTAGAAGGCTTTGAGGGACTGATGGGCGCAAGGAACGTCCGAGCTACTTTAACCCCCTTGCATGCAGAGATGGAGGCGCTATTATGGGCTATGGAATGTATGCGAAATTTAAGACAATTTCAGGTTACATTTGCAACGGATTGTTCTCAATTGGTGAAGATGGTTTCGGAACCAGAAGAATGGCCAGCTTTTGCAAGTTATTTGGTAGATATTCAGAACCTGAAGGAGAGTTTTATACGATCAGAGATCATTCATGTACCAAGAACGCAAAATACGAAGGCGGATAGTCTAGCACGCAGTGCCAGGATTCAGCCGTCTTTCGTCGTTCACATGGATCAACATCTCCCAATTTGGTTTTCAGGGTCAATATGAGTCTGTAATGTTGTCGACAAAAAAAAAAAAAAAAAAAAGGAAGAGGTAGAACAAAGTGGCGCTTTTTACCCTAATTTCTGGTTTCATTTTAATCCTTTTCTCCACCAAACCTTCAACCAATATCAATGGCGATTTAGGGTGAGTGGAGAATCCTTGTTTCTTCATCCGAAATTATAGATGTTTTCGACTCTACTTGTTTTTTTTTTTTTTTGCCCTGATACCAACTACTTGTTTATGGGAAATTACGTTTATCGTGGTTATTATTGTGTTGATACTGTTACGGTACGAGGATTATATGTGAAGACGTCTACTTCTTTTTTTAATCAACATTGTATATATTTCAAATTAACTTTTTCGCTTTATTTCCTAATATTAAAACTGAAATATAAATTTATACACATGTAATAAAATTAAAAAATGAAAATTTTCTAAATTACTTTCATCAAAATTTTAAATATTTTAAATTAAAAATTTATAGAATATTGAATATGGATTTTTTTTTAAATTAAACTTAACTAAATTGAAATTAAATTATTTAAAACTAAAAATACATAAATTCTTGATATAATTATAATTTTTATTAAATAAAATTTTGTAAACAGAAATAATTCCACCTTTGAAATCACAGATCAAGATCAAGTATTATTTAGATGATAAAAGTCAAATGTGGAAGACACAAAAGTAGTCGGTGTCACATGTACAGATAACGCTCACGTAGATTAATTGTTGAACCACGTAAGAGTGGTGATAGCATTCCGTAATTTTCATTATTAAAAAGGTAAAAAATCTAATTCATATTTCCATAGTCAACAGTCAATGGTGTAAAAGTAAAGATATTCTTTTATAATTAACATGTGTCAGTACATGAGTGGTTTATTATCTTTATTAAATACCCTACAAATGAGGCTAAGGTTATCTCTCTTTGATAGGGTCTTAAAACAAAAAAGCTCTCTTTACCTCATTTCGCCGTTACAAACCAAAACTTTTTCTTCTCTCTCTTTGTATTCTTTTTCTTTTCGTTTTCTATAATAGTCAGTCTTAGTTTTCTCCTTCGAGATAATATGATAAGGGTCACCGTCTTGCTCGGATTCGCTTGGTGCAGGTCGGGAACCAATTGTCTGACACATCCACGAAGTTTTACTTGCTGGTTTGTGAGCAGGGATTGGATCCCGCCTTGCATCAAATGAATCGGAGTCCTGATGGTGAAATGAATAAAAACCAAGAATTCAATCAGATCTTGGACGTATATATGCACTCTTTTCTCCTTCTCCTTCTCCTCCATATTCTTTTTTTTTCTTATTATTTTGATATTTAATTTTGTTTTCTTTGAATCTTAAATCTTTTTGTTTGCAAAATTTCCTTTGATTTAACACTAAAAGGGTCTTTGATTTTGTTTGGTTTAAGCTATAAGGTTTCCCCAAATCAAGATGCTTTTTTCCGAAATCAAGATGCTGATATCACCGTTGTACACTAGAGATTGTTGGTGTAATTACCTCTCGATTCAATTATTACATGCCCGATAGAGATAAAGATAAAGAGATTTGTTCTTGAGAATGTCTAGGGTTCATAATTTGGTTTTAGTGTGAATAGGGTGCGACGATAAAGATTCAAGATGACATGTTTAATTAGTAAAAGCCAAATAGTTAAAGTTAGTTTACTAAATTATGTTAGGTTTTGTTGAGATTAATCTTTTGGCGACTTTGTTCCTTAACACCTGAGAAGTGAAGAAGCACCGTTACAAACACATTTATTTTTGTTATATACACTGTGTATTGATTATTGAGGAAATTGATTTGATATTCCACGTATATCCGTAAATATATGGGAAGCGACGAAGTGAGTTTTTGTTGCAGACATGTGTAATGAAGAACAATTTATTTTGGATTTATGTATAAATTTAAATTTAGAGTTGTGATTTTTTTTATTGTTTCTAGAGTTGTAAATTTCAGCTGAAGTAACAGAATCAATACAATTATTACCGTTCGTGCAGAATAAAAGCAGTTAGTAAATCATGTTAGTGGAAAACAAACTTAACAGAAACAAAAAATGGATTTAAATATGACTTGTAAACTTTGTTGGTTGCTTTGATCATGCATTTAATAGCTAAACTGGTTAGTTGTTTGACGATGCATTTCATTTGCAGATTCATACTATTTATCTTATATATCTTCTGGTTTATTTATAAACTTTTTAGTTAGATCTATGTTACAATGTGTACAGAATATATTCTGTTAGAAACATACGGTATTACATTTTTTATGTTACAATGGACATGGTTCTTATTTAAAAAAAGAGAACATTTTACAAATTGCTCAAATCAACCTAAACTTCTATATTCTGTTAGAAACATACGGTATTACATTTTTACAGCCCAATATAGTTTAGTTTTTTTTATTTGAACTGATCCCGATATAGTTTATTCCCTTGGATTTTTTTAAGAGACATTCTCAACTTAGATTTGTTCAAGTTGGACTTGTAGATGATTATTTAGGTATCTAGGATTTATATTTCCTTAAATACCATTATAGCCTTAACTTAACCTAATTAATCTTAACATTTTTTAATTGATTTAAGTTTTCATAAAAAAAGAAAAAATAAACAGAAAGTAAAAAGCAAAAGAGAAATCATGAAAGAGGTAAAACAAAGTGGCGCTTTTTACCCTAATTTCTGGTTTCACTTTAATCCTTTTCTCCACCAAACCTTCAACCAATATCAATGGCGATTTAGGGTGAGTGGAGAATCCTTGTTTCTTTATCCGAAATTATAGATGTTTTCGACTCTACTTGTTTTCTTTTTTTTTGCCCTGATACCAACTACTTGTTTATGGGAGATTACGTTTATCGTGGTTATTATTGTGTTGGTACTGTTACGGTACAAGGATTATATGTGAAGATTCTTCTTCCCCCCCCCCCCATTTAAGAGAAATATGTTGATACTGTTTCTCTTTTTTGTCCTCTTTTTAGATGTTAGTCGCCTTAAAGATGCATTATCCTCTGCAAATCACCATTCTTAGAGGAAACCATGAAATTTGTCAGGTAAATTGCTTTATCATCTGATTGCTCTGTTTCCACTTCAACATTCACCTTCTGAGGTTAAGTACTATACAACATCGTCTCTCCTTGCCATTTTCCATCGTTTAGATCTTGGCTCATTGGTTGGCACAAGGTTTTTCTTAACAAATTTTGTTCTTTGCTACAACATACATTTTTTGCGCATTTGGTTAATACTTTCTGTCATCTTACTTTTATATCTGACGCATGGTTTCCTTCTTTTTATTTTGTCTGGCAGATCACTCAGGTCTATGGATTTTACGATGAATGTCTGCGAAAGTGAATCTTCTGAAAAAGATCTCTATTTTGTAGATACTGGTAACTTCGTGCAAGTAATTTGTATCATCATTAGAATTACTCTTCTCCTTATTTTTCCGGTTGCTACATGTGTGCCAGTGTGGTAATATGTCAAAATTGTCTTATATTTTCTTTTCCTTCATGTCCTTGCTGTGCCTATTAATCCTTCAAGCTTATGATTACTTGCTTGTAACATTGTTCTTATATTGTATTATCTGACACATCTGAGTTTGAAGCTTATTAACCTCTACATAGATATGCATTTAATTATTCAACTCATCCGTTATCTGTTCCTTACGAGGCTTAAGATTATTTTCTCACTATTATACTTTATATAGGAGCAAAAAGTGGTGACTATTTTCAGTGCACCAAACTATTGTTACTGTTTTGGGAACATGGCTTTGATTCTTGAGGTTGATGACTGCAGGAACCACACCTTCACTCAGATCTTTCCTTAAAGCTTGTATGCCTTCTCTGACAACGAAATTAGTGTAGAGAAAAAAAATTAACTAAAGTAAAAAAACTGTGAGTGCAGTTTGAACTAGTGTTATGCAGTGCCGGTGAGTATGATGTTGTTTTGACCGTTTATTATAATCTGTGAGCTTTCTTTTTTGGCTTCTAAAAGGGCACCACTTTGACACTTGGGTTTGTGTCATGGTCTTTAGTAGTCATGATATGGTACTAGTTCAGTACTTCTTTAGGTGCCATCTCTTTTATTAGGAGTTACTTATGGTCAAGGCTTTTATAATCAATATTGATGACATGACATCCGGTTTCCGTTTTATAATGATACATTAGCGACTTGCTTGAAGATATTTTCATGGATAAACTAATAGATTCTTTAATTTGCATATGTTAAAGTGATAAAAGAGATTGATGTTGGTTTTTCCACAGGTTCTTCTGTCGATATGTTCATTGCTGACAGATCCAAACCCTGGTGATCCTCTGGTTCCAGAAGTAGCTCACACCTACAAGACAGACCGTAGCAAGTACGAGAGCACTGCCCGATCCTGAACCTAGAAGTATGCAATGGGATGATGATGATTGGCAATAATTATCGCACCAGTACATTGCGCATTGTTTAAGAATATGAGAAATAAGATTGAAAAAAACTGAGTGTGGTGTTTGCTTGGTTGCTTTATTGGTTCTATCATCTTAATACATGTGTTGGTTGGTGTACATGAGCTTTATATTGAGACATTTTGAGAGCTTGCAATGCTTTAAAGCCAATAATTGGCTATTATGATTATGTTGAGTCTCTCTCTCTCTCTCTCTCTCTCTCTCTCTCTCTCTCTCTCTCTCTCTCTCCTCTCTCTCTCTCTCTCTCTCTCTCTCTCTCTCTCTCTCTCTCTCTCTCTCGCTCTCTGATATGAATGAAGAATATAAGTGAGCTGCTTATTTGTCCTTTTCCAAACTGAAAGAAGGAAGGATGGAAACAAAAAACATTGACTGAAAGAAGGAAAGATGGAAACAGAAAACATTGAGTTTGGTATTAAGCCACGAGCGAGTTCTAGAACTTCTAACCACAAAAAAATCTTAATAATTTACTTCTACTTGTCGTTCATTGATGATAATAATGGAAGGATTTCCTCTTTGATTCACCATCTCATGACTGAACTCGGCATTAACGAGCATATGGTCGACTCTATAATCCTCACACACCATGATCTTGAGCTGCTCCAACATAGCAGTAGTTTCTAATATTACCATCCGACCACACCTTTCTTTGTCTGCCAAGAAACTCCAGTGATCACTGCAACTTGACATCCATACACCAGATTTAACAGATTAGAACCATGTTGTATTGATATATAGAAGAGATGGTTACGTCAATGAAGAAGAGAGAGATACAAAGAACGAACGAGAGAAAGATTGTGGGAAGAGAAAATCATGGGAGAGAAGATACTATGAGAGATTTAGGATAGATTTAATGTAGATTTAAGAAAAATATATTTACGAAAAATATGAAAGTTTCTATATTTTCGTGATTTGCCTATAATATGTATTCTAAGTATAGCAGAGCACTGAAGAGAGGAAGGGAGGTTTATTCTTCGGTACACGTATGATAAGGTAAAAGGCATAACAAGTTATGACACGTAAAAACGAAAAGATATTTCATAGAGCCGTGGTTATAAGTCGTAATAAAACTACATCTATACTAAAGACATCTTGCTATAATATTACCTGACGAAATCTAGCTAAGATCGAATATAGAAGAAAGTTTTGTTTGTACTCTATATCCAAGATAGATCTATGTATAATATTTAGAATCCGATTTCTAGAGTAAGTAGATGGCTAGAATGAGTATTCTATCCATAGCTAGAACATAAAATAAAATATTTTTCCACTATTTTTAAAAAAAAAATATTTAAACATATAAATAGTTATAGTAATGTATCCAATGGTTTTTATATTTTTATATTTTTAAAACTTATTTTACTATTTTTTCACTAAAGAAGGGTAAAACATGTCTAAAATGTCTAAAAGTATCAAAAATCTTACGTGGACAGATAAAAATTAAAAGTGTCTCTTTTTTCCAATTCTCCCATTTTTCTGATATGAAATAGTTTCTGAGATTTTTACTTTTTGTACATAAAAGAACCTGCGCCATTCTCACTCAGCGACAAGAAGAAGATAGATATCTTGTTACTTGAGCCGATCATATTGCTCTGTTTTTTCTTCATTTTGCTATTTAATGTTCTGTAGCTAGCTTCTCCTGGAAGGTTCATCTATGTTTTGATTTAGGTTCTTAGTGAAATACAACTTGTAACAGGTAGCTTGATCAGTTTCAGAGATTACAAAGCAACAACTCTTATAATTCTTCCAGGCCTGGAACTGAATTAAACGAACACATGCTGAGATGAGTTGTTCACCAAAACGGATAAGTTGTAGACTTTTCACATTAAACTTCATTAATACAGGAAATAATAATCTTAAAATGAATGTAGAAATATACTTTTTTATTCAGTTTTAATGCAGTTGTATTAACCACCTCTTACTCCTCATCAGTGGTAATTTTTCTTATTAAAATAAAAAATGAACACTTTTGCCATATGGTTTGAGAACTATTCGTCAGTCGAGATTGCAGGACAAGTAGGGTTGCAAATCGGCGACGGGCAGTCTATCTTCTGGAATGCACTCCGGCCATAAAACCAGTTTCCCACTGCTTGTGAAATTTTCTGCAGAAAAAGAAAATACTAAAATAAGCCCATTATCAAAAAAAAAATTTAAAATACGAAATTAAAATGATACGTAAGATTAGAACAAAAACGGTTACAAGTACTATTAATTATGTTTTATTACCGAATTGGCGACTTGGGGACCTTTGGCACCGGACCAAGAGGCGGCGCTTCCGCCTTGGCAATGAGCATGACACGAGTCCAAGAACAGTCCTCTTGACGGGGTAGAGTGAACCGGAGACAATGCACGCATCATCTGATCCCTAAACCCTGAGATGCTTAAACCAACCCGGTTTAGTCTTGTTATTAACTACCAAGCCAAATCAACTTGTTTCAAACTGAACCGAAGCTTTTGAACCTAAACCATACCATATCGGTTCAAACTAGATTCGGTTTATAACAATGAACTATTTTTGTAAAGCAACTTAACTGAAACCAAGCTAAAATCTGGATTAAACAAATGTACTTGTTCACCCATTACAAACTCGAAAATGAATAATTCGTTTTGGTTGTGGAAATTACCTTGGACGGTTTTGAGCTGAGCGGCCGTACATTTCTTAAGATCAAGCTTACAGTTCTTCCACTCCTTACGCTTATCAACAGCAGTTGGCGCCAAAACATTCTTGATCTGAAATATTTACCATACTAATTAAGGAATATATGTTTTGATCTTTATATGTGCTTATTATTTAATGTAATGTACCAGACCTGCCAGGAATCGAAGGCGGCATTAATGACAAAGAGTGGTGTTCGCATGGAAGGAACAACGTTTTGCGGGAAGAAACACTGCAAACACGATAAAAAAAAGAACTCATTAACGTATGTTGTTCCATGGATGTATGCAAAAGATAATGCCTGCCCGGTCAATGATGATAATTTAGTATACGTACGAGTTCTGGTTTCATTTTTGATGTGCATGAAACAGGAAGACTCTTTGCAGATCCCTACAAAATGGTTTTAAGCAAGACAGACTTTATGATATCTCCTCATAATTTATTAATTTATGAGGATTTACAAGTGTGAGATACTAAAAGATAAGAGAGAAATTGTACGTGGAGTGCGACGACTTTACTGTAATACGTTTGGATGTATGATCCTCCTGAGATATCCGTACTGTTTCATAAAATCAAATTAGATGATCCATAGTTCCATTAGTTGATGTCGATTAGATTATGATTTTAGGCTCTACGTGTAGAAGATGAGCTATCCGGTTTGCAGTTTGGCTTTGGTTCGGTTTGTTTGTATTTTACGGTTTTTGTGGCGGTCCTTAAACCTTAACCATATAATGTAAGTTCACCTACCCGTGGATAAAGTAACCGGCGTCAGAAACACATTTGACTCTAGCAGTTGGGGGAAGTATGGCTCGGAAAGTGTCACAGTGTAGAATTGCGGCCAATGCTCCGGCTGAACAACCGGAGAGTATCGCCTGAAAAGTTTTATCAAACTCACTAAATTAATAAGATCTTTAATTTGATTTAAAAGAAAAGGATATGTCAAAATATATAATACATTTTGAGCGTTTTTCATTCCTTTAGCCATAAGATCATCAATCACTGCACGCCAAACTCGTGCACCTCGAAAGAATAGCTTATTCGCCTGATCAATATTGAATGTTGAATATGAAATTGATTATGACAATGAAAATTTAAAGTATTAAAAGATAAATTAAACAAACAAAATAATCTTTATAGATATCTTAATTTAGTTGCTAAATTACCGGATTAACGGCTTCTACATTGCCGGTGAAAGATGATCCATCGCAATAACGTACTTTGATTCTATTCCAATTGTAAAAATCTGAAGAAATAAAAATGAAGTACAGTTTTCAACACCATAGATTCATCAACTCTCTGAAAAAAATAATCGTTTCAAAATTGAATTGTTTTAAAAAAAAGAAACTAATTTAGACCTGGATTAGTGTTTTGTTTGCCGCCCAAGATACCGGAGAAGCCAAAGTCTTTGTTCATGAATTTCGATGAACCCTTCATTGTATTCTTACGCGCACTACATGAAGCTACGTCCGTACACCATCCGCCTCCCTATCGCATAACAACATTTACACACACCTAATTTTAATCGATTCAATTTAAATTAATTTATCTATATATTTTGAAAATTCCCACTTGCAGTGAAATAAATTAATAAGCATTGGATCTGATTAGTAACGATCTCGCAGCAATTCAGAACTACGACATAATTCAATCATTTAACTAGCCAGACATTATTAGTACAATACAAATAGTAATGATTCTTACTACTAATCGAAACCTATTCTTGGTTACCTCCATATGAACAATCCAGTTGTTAACCCCCGAACCAAACCCTTTGTCGAAATGATAAGCCGGAGCACTCCCATCCAAACACACTACAAAAACATCGGAAAAACAACAACTATATATTCTCAAAAACATGATTCATCAATTATCCAAGGCAATTCAATGAAATTTATAAGAATGAATACTTAACTCGTTATTAAAAAAACATAGTACCTGCTCCCTTGGCGACGGCGCTTTGAAGATAAGTGATGGGAACGGCTCCGGTTCCAATCACCACCACTGCCAAGACTAACAGACTCGACCAACATTGCTTAAGCTTCTCCATTCTATAATAATATTTTTAAAATATATAGACAACCTTGCAATTCAGTTAGAATTCTTATAACAATTTGTATTTTATTCTTTTATATGAATTTAGCCGAGTTAATAGTGGATTTCTGAAGAATTTCAGAGAGACAGAAGATTTATTAGATTTCTGTAAATGGTCTAAAACAAAATAGAGTACTACTTTATGATAGAAACAAGCTCATCTACTTCCCAAAGCTGTCACAATCGACATAACGTACAATAAATAGGATCCCCAATCATTCCAAGTATTGGTAAATTAAAATATTACCTAAAATATGTATCGATCATATACATTTGGATTGATATAATCAATAAATTTGCATCAACCATAAATATTTCCATCGGAATATTATAGTTATTATCTTCACATTCATACACAAAAAAAAAAAGATTATGGTTATAATATGGTATAAATTTGGATTGATCCACATAAAACATGAACCTCCTCGTCCAAGAACAACTCTGATCAGGATCATCGACAAAGAAGTAAGGCACAAACTCAGTGCAATCAGAAAAAAAAAAAAAGAGATTATAGCTATGATCTTGTGCTCGCTCACAGAATGGTTTGCCACTAGACTGTTAGCTAGCAGCTTAAACCAAAAAGAGAAGTTCAATCGCTGTTTTATATTTATTTGATTCAATTATTAGCTACTAGCTGTACAGAAAAAGATTTTTTTGGGTTTGAATTAATTTTACATTCTATTCAAAAAAACATTTGGATTTATCCCTTATATACTAAAGCGCAAGTCGCACGTCCAATCCTAACATGACAAGTGGAAAACTTAAAAAAAAAAATGAAAAATACAAAAAGCAAAACACGTTATTGTTTGCAAAATTTGGAAGTCCTCTATATACTAAAGCACAAGTCACTCAACCAATCTTATTGTGACACATGGAAAATATTTTTTTTAATTCAATAAAAACTAATTAATCATCAACATAATAATTAAAATTTAAATCCATTACAAAATCAAATAACTGTATAAAATAACTATCTCTGTAAAGAATTCTACGTTCCCTATTTTCATGGCATGATTTCAAACTAATTATTCTCAGAAAAAAATCAAATAAGTAACTTTCTTTCTTTTTCTATCTTCTCCGAATTTCTCTGTTTTCATCCTCTTTTGTTATCTTTCTTAATCTCCAATTGTTTCGTTTTTTTTTTGGTTGAGTGTAGCATCAAGACTCGACATAACTTTATGCTTTCTTTTTTCAGTCAAAGTTATCTTTCTCTACTTCTCAGAGTAATACTGCTATTATTTTTGTATGATTGTGTTTGGTTTAGTCGTTAAAAAAAGGGTTTGGTTTTGTTTGAAGTGTTTCTTATGGATTATTTAAAAGAAGAGGAATGAGCAACAACACTGCACAAATATATCTAAAAATCAGACTACGGAATACTAAAGGTAAATATTTAACACATCTCTTTTTGTTTATGTGGAAAGTTCTAATCTCATTGTTAATTTTTTTAATGTTATTAAGTTGGGTGAACTTTTCAGTTTATCATAGATATATGACAAAGTAAAACTAACTGACCTTGCCATTAATAAACGTGAAGATGGCATATTGTGATGTTGTGTGTGACGAGATTAAAGGTAATATGGTAAATAGAGGTAGTTTAGCTTATTATTGCTGTTAGTTTTTCGTAGATTTACTACCCACAATTTCTAGAACTATTTCCCCGTACGTAGTACGGGGTCAAACACTAGTATAATCAATAAATTTGTATGGATCATATGTATTATGTGGTAATGCGATATGTGTTCAATTATTCTACTATTCTACAATCTAGATGGAAATAAACTACATTGTCATTTACCAGAGAAAATAAAATTCTGTTTGAAAAAACCAATAATATATCCCACTTGTTTTAATATTCCACTAATCCACACTTTTATACATCCAACATTCATGTGCATATTTTATTAAATAGATGTTCTGCTTTTTTCTCAGAAAAACTTTATAGTAGTTATCGGTAATTATTATCTTTGATCAGAGTTTAATCCATTATTTCAAATTTTATTCTAGAGACTATACATAAACCATTGGTGACCATTGTATTGCTTTAGTCCCTTTTGTTAACAACATTTCCGTTGCTAGTATTAGCCTATTACGTGTTGTCATTTTGAGATTTCACACCATATTGTCTCTCACTGCGGAAGATAATTAAACATTAGTGAACCTCGATCACATCAATTACCAAAATAACTTCCGATCACATCAAGTGATAAGAAACTTTGTTTAATTTGCAGGCTTCTTGATGCATAAATGGGTTATGTGATAACTAACAAGACTAGAACCAAATATATCAACTTAATTATATTTATAACACCGTAATTAATTCCATGAAATGATAATGGTCTGTGAACAGATCAAATTGCAGAACTATAAAACCAAAGAAGGATAAAATAAATTCAAATAAAAAAGGAATCCACAAATATGAAGCTTTACCTTATGAAATGGAGTCCTTCAACTTCTTCTTTGATTAGAGAGAGTTTTTTTTCATAAAAAAGCTCTTTGGTTTATGAATGGATACAGAGGAAGATGAAAGAGATAGATTTAAAAGTCCATGGAAGCCAGCCATTGTTGTCGTTTTCATTATATAAGTAGATCCACATGTTACAACTTTTTAATTTGCTTTTGTTTATACTTTTGCTTTAATTTGCTTAAAGGTTTTTCTTTGTATGATACACTTGTGAATGGCATAGCTTGCGTGTCAGTAGATTCGCCAGGTTAGTCCAGCGTCAAGAAACTACCTTGTTTATTAAATTAATAGCTAATCATCTTTTACTATTATTATTTTGATATTATCAGAATTGATACATCAGTGTAATTTCTAAGTAAATTCAGAGAATATGTGAAGATTCACTTACATAACTTGTTAAGTTTTATTGTATCTGGAATAGTTTTTTTATTACAACTATATTTTGTAGAAAATTTGGTTTGTTCTAAATTCGATACAATAACAAACTAACAAGGAAAAGGAGACAGTTCTCGATTTTATTTCTTGTTAGACCTTGAAATACTTATTATGCATACATATTTAGAAGTGTTTCAAAAAAAAAAAAGCATACATATTTAGATATTCAGCTATCTAAGGTATCAATTTTAAATATAAAAATGTATATTATCAATTGTATTGTTGGGTAAAAGTTATGTAAGGTAATTATTGTATGCGTCTTTTTCACCTAAACTTTTCATATTTAGTTACAAATATTTTAACTTTGTAGGTTATATATCGCTGAACACAATTAAATTAGATAGAAAATATGGTTTGGCACGAGTACTATTACTAAAACTGTCGGTGCACCGAGCTAGTAGCTGCGCAACAGCCAAAATACTTTAGAGCTTTTTTGGTAAAGTAACAAAATTTAAAAGTCAGACCTTTCTCTATTATATACGAGTATCATATGTAAAGTAACGAGTGTAGTGAAGATAAGTATAAGAATTAATCTTTTTATAGATTAACTTTGAACTCATGTGTTATTAATCAAATTGTTATTATTTAGAGTATCTCCAATCCAAAACCTTATTTTAAGAGAGAGTAAGACTTCAAAATGATGATATGAAGATTGGTTACTCGAACCATGAATCCTAAAAAAATCCTTAAAAGTTTAATTATTTTGCATTATAATATTTGATATTAACATAAGTTACTAATATTTATAAAGAAAATAACTATAAGGACCAAAAATAAAATTCAAGATGGTTTTAAAATTGTGAACAGTGAAACTTAAAATTTGAGGTTTCACTATTTTAAAGAGAGTAAGACTTTAAAATTTGAGGTTTCACTACTCATACTCTCAAAATACTATTTACTTTTCAATTTAGTCCTTATAAATTTGTAATTCACATATATTTGTATTAGTATTGACTTTTCTTATCACTTTAGTCCTTATAACTATATTTTACTTAAATTTTATGAACATATATTAAGATGTATTAACTAAAATAAGATTAATAAAGTAATATTACATAAAATATATTTATTATTTCATATAACAATTTTATCATATTGAACATTATATTACAAATTAAAGATCAGAATTACAAGATTAAAGATCAAAATTTGCTATCCAGGGGGGGGGGATCATCACGTTATTGGAAAAAAAGAAGTATTTTGCATGATATAATGACAGCATGCTTGCAGTGCATAATACGATAATTGAAGATGAACGTGATATCATCGCACCTGTTAGAGATGCAAGACCAGGACGAGACGCAACTGTTGAAATGGTGATAAATGAAAATGCTAGATTCCAACAATTTTTAACTCGTAATCTTCAGATAAAAAATCAAGAGGCTCATTTCTTATTTCGAAATGCGCTGATTGATGATATATGAGAATACTATGGAAATGACAATAATGAGTAATTTGTATTTTTATATATTTTATGAATTAATGTGTGTTTTATTATTATTTTATGTAACTTTGTATTATAATAAATTGTATTTATAAATATTGTGTTTAATAATTTCAATGTGTATGTACTATCTATCTTTGAAAAATATAATTATGATTGTTAACTTATATTAAAGTTGAAGACTGAAATGAAAATTGCATAAAATTTTAAAGATAAATTTGAAGATCCTTGTTGGAGTAATCCACTCTCAAGCTCTTATTTTGAGAGTCACTGGCCCTTAAAATGAAGTTTTTTATTGGAGATGCTTTTAGGTGGCAACACTAGAATTATTCTCACATCCTTTAATTAAAAATCTTCTTTTCAGTAGACTAATTATACACGTTGTCATTATTCATTACAATAATATGTTAAAATCGTTGATATCAACCTCACATGTATAAGATAATTATAGGGTATAGTTTATTCCCTATATATATATAATAAATACTAGAGTCATGGTTCTGACGTTGTGAGATAATATACCTTTAGTGGATAATATAAACAATTCATAATTATGTTCTTCTATAAAACTTTGATACATGACATTTATTTTGATTAATATTTTTTCTTATATTTTATGAGATAAGCGACATTTATTTTGGGACTGGAAAATATAAATTGTTTTATATTGTAAACTCAAAATGCCCTATATAAAAAAATTATGAGCATTCTTGAAAAATTATAAAATACATTCAAAAAGGAAAACCATATCAAATTTCTTGCAATTCCTTAATTTTTGAAACAAGGATTTTTGATTACGAAATTATCATAAATGGTGACATGCATAAAATTTGAAAATTTATATAACTCTTTCCGATTAAGTTTAAAGATAATATCATTTTTAATGTTTAAAGAAAATTTATATAATTCTTTCCAATTATCTGGAAATCTATGAATATATAGAGATTTGCAACATTGATCTGTGGCAAAATCTAAATATTTCAGGTGATGAAAAGATATATCAAATCCAACAACGGAACCATAGTCTCTTATCTTGTGTTTCTTAGAGACTTTTTAGTAAATACACGCTTTTTAAAATAAAAAATAAATTAAAAGAGTTCTTTATTTATTTTGAGTCATAATAGATATTAAGGTTCCATAATGAGCCTCTTTTATAATTTCAAATTTTAATCAGCCCACTAAATTTGAAAAGTCATATTATTTACTTCATTTTTTTTTTTTTCAAACTAATATTACTTACTTCAATTCATGAATTATATGTACTCCAGAACCATTATAAATTTAATAAAATATAACTATAAACTCTTCGATAATAAGAAATTACTATTTTTTTACCATAATAATATTATCGTTATCCGGATATTCCAGTAAACTGTTTTTTTGATTAAAAACTTCAGTAAATTTCCAATTCCAAACTGGTTTTATTTGCATTAATCTATATATCAAACGTTGCTGATAATCTATAACATTATAATATGTGACTTTTTATTTTTTCAATATCTATAGATTAAAATTTATAATTTCCAGCGCGAGTCATCACCTAATAGTTTTTAATTAACCTACCTAAGATCTCTGTTGAACTCTTCGTTATCGAGTACTTCTCTTCTGTTTTTGGGAAAATGATCGAACGATACCGTGTGCAAAGTGCAAACAAACAGTATATTGGCATTTGGGTTTCGCATGAAGCACAAACAACACAAGACTGAAATTCGTAGCAATAAAAAAAAATTATACATTTACCGATCATTTTGAGATAGGATTGCAAAAAGAAGCAAGAAAATTTGTCAAGAACATAATAAGTTGGAGCATGTGCAAACTGAGAGAAATCTTGGACGATTTTACTTTTTGGTGTTTAGTGTAACATGTCATGGCAACAGTTCAAAAAAAAAATACATGCTTAATAAACAAACATATTATAAAGGGAAAGTTTGTAAAATCACCAAGTTGTCAATAAACACTAAAACCTTTTTACATAATTAAATCTATGACATTTTGGGCAGATTCTTTTGGTGTTACCTTTTGCGCTAACAAATTGCCGGTGAAAGAAGAGATAGAGATGACGTCGATGGTGAAACACATATAGACAGGATATAAGTGGGACTGTTGATAGCCAAATCAGTAACATAATTAATACCAATTTTTGATAAATTTTAGACTTTTTTCTCCTACCGCTTCTTCTACAAACAACGGATATTCAGGTTTTTACCTCGCTGAAATATAAAAATAGATTGTTGGAATAAGTGTAGTAGTTCATTGGCTATATATGTGTTGGTCTAGTAATGTTTATGGAGGCGTCTTTTACGAGGAAGCTGAAATGCAGACACAATTCACAGAAAAGAAAGATGAGGAACAATAAAAACACTATTGATGATGTTGTTTTCCATGTACAAGACAATAGCAGAGACCTTTTATAAATAATAGAAAATAATGGGTCCATTATATTTACATACACAAATTAATAAAGGTGAGCATTAGATGAAAAATAATATGAAACTGATAACGAATTGATAAACAAATAGTATAAAAATTTAATAATTTAGAACATTATTATGATAGAATGATGTTATTTCATTTCATTTCAATAAATAAATATGTAATGAACTTTGTCTAACATACAAAGGGAACGAAGACTATATTACAAGCGAGCACACAAATCTGGTCCGAAAAGTATAAGAATATTAATGTTTAACTTTCTTTCATTTTATAATTTTAAACATGAAAAAATTATTAGTTTATAAGAAAATTACAAACTATAGTATATACTAATGAACACTGCGAAAAAAGAGAAGTATTAAATTTCAAAACACAACATATTGTTCCATTTAAGGGAAATAGTATAGAGAAAGATGATATATATCTTAAATAGTATATATTAATTTTACACAAATAGCTACATTAATTAACATATACTATGCTATAAATTTGTTTTACTGGATATAATATAGTCAGTGAGTTATCGTTCACATCTCTTATTTTGACCTCACATGGCGACACACATTCATTGGCCCACTGTCGTTAATCCTCACCACCATATCTACTGAAAAGCCTCTATTAGATTCTGATCGTCAATTCCGTAGTTGAACAGAACAACACTTCTTACCTCGACGTCGTTGTCAGGTTTCTTCTCCTATATATTGTACCATTGATGTCAATTTGTGTCTCCTTCCTTTGGGAGTCTGAAATTTCATGGTTCGTTTTGCCTTCTTTGTCTTCCTCGTACTTTTTTGATGTTGATTCTTCACTCCCTTGTTCTTTAAACTAAAACATACGCTTTTCTCACTCTCAGCTTCAATCCTCTCTAAGATTTAAGAAGAAATTGATTGCCCTTTACTATGTGATGGGCAATCCACGTTTGATTCGGCCATGTCGGTTTTTCTTAAGGAACAATCGCCATTTTATTTATATACTAGGAGTTAGCCCGCCCTACGGGCGGGTGAGTTATAATAAAATTATTTTATATTAAAATATATTTTAATTTTATAAAACATTTGAAAATTATTTTAAATTTAATTTTAATAAATTAAAAATGAGGTTTTTACTATAGATTAGTTTGTGATGTTTTTTTTCTTGTTGCTATTTTGCTATGATGACTTAATCTATTTTATTTTAATAGTATTGTCCTATGGTTTTTGATTTATTGTTATGTGCATGTGAATTTTTCCGATGGTAGATGCTAAATTGTTTAATATTATGGATTATACTTGCATGTTGATTATTATTGTCATGCAAATCAGTAAGTGGATGTCGGTAATATGTTAAAAGAAATTGAATCCCTTAAAAAAATCATTATTTTAAAATGGAGAGAGTGAAGCTACTATTTACCCAATAAAAACATATAATCTGTAAATTTTAATAGAACACAATTTCTCATTCATCTGTAATAGTAATATAAATAGGGTCGGGTTGGAGCTCATTGTTTTAAAACATTTGAATGAAATCCAACATATAAAGGGCTCCCAATTGTTTTTTAAAAATATTTCTATATATTAATCCATATATAAAATACATAAAAAGGTTTTTTATAAGGTAAACAAATTTTTGATAAAATGAAATAGAGATTTTTTTTTTATTATTCATTTAGATAATTATTTTTGTATAATTTTCATATAGCTTAGAATATTATAATAAACTTTTTTAAAAAAAATTGGAATGCGACATCGTTTACTCAGGTTCGGTTTTGAATTGTCGATTTCACTGTTTTCAGTGTTCCAAAGTAAACACGGACGTTGTTCGACACATATATCATGGAAGGATATTTTGATGTGTTATTCTAGCTATTGTATCGGACCTTGGTATGTTTTAATTATTGTTGCTTTGCAATTGCCGCTATTCTAGTTTGTCTACTTTCATAACATCAAAATGCCATCGACGTAAAAGGCATTTAGATATGAATCTTTAGAAACCAAGTGAAGAGACGAAATCAGTGTTGTTTGATGGAAATATTCTTGTATGTTTTTGACATTGTAAGTTTATGTGTTACCGGCGTTAAGGAATCTAATCACTATTAGATCCATGTATCTGGTTAGTGAGTTGAGAGGATGATCCGAAAAACTGAGAATTTTCATATTTTTTGTAAACCAGATTGTCTTAAGCGGCCTTAGCTAACACAAATCGAATGATATTTTGGATGGTGGCCCCTGATGTTTAACATGCTCGTGAAATGATTTTAGTATGAATATCTTGTAGCTTTTAAGACTTAAGAAGGGATATTTTTCGAGTCATTTTTTGTATTGTTTTTCAAGTGATGTGATTGTGGTTACTGATGGATGGATGGGTTGGATCTTTAAACATTGCAGAGTATAGTAGTATCATTTAGGCGATTGTTGTTCCGATTGTTGTTATCATTGTTCTTTTTTTTCTTGTCCATTCCATTCACTCTTCACCACCAAGTCTAAGAGTAGTAGCGTCTTGTATGGTGTATACAAAAATCAGAGCATTCTTTTTTTTCT
This sequence comes from Brassica rapa, assembly GCF_000309985.2. Lineage (NCBI taxonomy): Eukaryota > Viridiplantae > Streptophyta > Magnoliopsida > Brassicales > Brassicaceae > Brassica > Brassica rapa. The sequence goes on from NC_024802.2 coordinate 11,540,001, forward strand.
CTTAATTTGATTCTTCCTCTGGCTTACTTGCTAATCTCCCACAGCCTTGTAGTATCTTACCATGATAATTCTTTTCTCTATTAAAAAACTATAAACAACACAAAGATCAATTAAAAGATCAACTTCAGAGAGATTAAGAGCTCTAGAAGGAGAAGACTATTGATAGTTGTTCAGCTTCATTAGTAGCAAGTGTGTCCTTCATTTATGTCGCTTATATTGATACGTCCCATGTAATCTGCAGCATCAGGGACCATCATACTGAAGAGGTCGTGGGTTTCTGCACATGAATAACAAAGTGGCGAATGTGCACCTGAAGAGGTCGTGGGTTTCTATGTGTTCTGTCTCAAAGCCTGTTACAAACTATTTAAACATTACTAACAACTGAGAAGGATAAAAAGCAACATTATTAAGCATGCATCTTTTTGATGTTTTTGTAAACAAAACAGAAACTGCTTACTCGGATGAATTGTACGTCTGCCAATTTTAGTAGGTACAGCACCAGATTTCCACTTGTTTACATGACTTTTAGAGTTGGTCATTGTTTCCATGTCACCATTTAAACCTGCAGCGAGGATGTGGAATTAGTGTTGTGGTCAGAGTGGCAGTGACTTACATATGCATAATAACAATTGAATTTCAGTGTGAGAGATCCGCAAGCTTGGTAACCAAGGAAGTGACATATAGCATTGAATTTATTGCCCTTGCACGTGCCTTCTTTCTCTTAAGTTTCAAAGATTTCATTTATTAGGCAAGAGTGTTTGTAGATTATGCAAACAATCTTGAGTATTCGGATATCAGTATTGGAAATGAACATAAATCATTTAGAAAACATGGAGACTTACCAAGCGCTTGTTCATTTCAGTAAGTAATATAGATCAAAAGCTTTCCCGTCTGAATCTGGAGAAGGAAGGAAAAAAACATCTAAGATTCCAAATTTCTTTTTGCAACATATTATCTCCAACATTTATTTGTTTCTTCTTCTTATTCTTTTTCTTACCTGGGATAGCTAAGCAGAATCATCAGAGTCAGGATGGAGAAGCAGCTGGAACCACAAAAATAAGTATCTTGTAAGATTCCATACTTATTTGCTTTGGTGTAAAACTAAGAGAAGTCTCATGTCAAGAATTCAAACCTGTTTGTGAATGGAGGAAGAAATTCAATAAAGCAGATGACCAAAGTGAGAACTGAGTAGAAATCTTAACAACAGCTACACCGTGCCTAAGTAGCCCTTGAATTTCCTGCATAACAAAAAGATAATAGACATGAGATATAATACTAAAACGAACATCTTATTATTCGAGAAAGACGAAAGATAGCTAACAGTTGTAAAACATATGTTTACAATATCAAATCATTACCTTGAAGATAGCGTATAATTCTCCATATTGTTTCTTGTCTGCTGCCAATAAAAAGTATACATGACTACATAACCTTTCATATAAGTTTTCGTTAATAAGAGCTTGTCCTGCGTCACATATCTGGTTACTACCTTCTCCTAGTATCACCTGAGAGAACACATCACATGCAAATCAAGTAAGTTTATTGGCTGCTTCAATCACGCGATGATTCTCCTACATAACTCAGCTAAAGCTCCACTGATTCTGGGCTGTGGATCGATTGATGAATTCAAAATCAGAGACAACCAAAGAACTGGTTATGAGAGAAAAAGAAGATCTTACCGATGACTTCAGGCTTGCCTTCCATACCTAAGCTCAGATTTTCAAAGCTACGTTCTCTTTGACATACTGACTCACGCAACTACACATCAGCCTTCTCAATCCTCAATTTGCTGTTTGCTGCTTAGGCTTCTGAGATTATGAACGAAGCAAAGACCCGATGTATATTTAATCAACGTGAGATTGTAGAAGATAGACGAAGAAGAAAGAGTAACTGATGTTCTGATGCAATCATGACGAGCTGATTTAAAGGTAAAACGTAACCGTGAGCTGAAAGGTGATTTAGTTCCAGAGAACTTACGGCTACCAAACTAATAAGAAGGTAAAAGGCCAGAAGAATAGAAAACCTAATTTGTATGGGGTTAAGATTATTCATAAAGCCCAAACAAAATGTAGCAAACACACAAACGAAATTAAAATACAATTGTAGAGCCCATAACGTAAAAACAACACAAACCGGAGAGAGCAATCTATTTGTTTTTTAGATGCCACGTGGTGTCTAAAGCCCCTACTTCTTTGCTGAGCTGGATAGCCTAAGGAGAGAGAATACTCTACTTTATTATATAAGATATAAACCTGGTGTATCTTAGCTATTTGGATAAATTCGATCAATGTTAAATTATTAATTTTTTGATTGGTATACCGTCCAATTTCCTATTATTTAAAAGTTGAAAAGAATATGTACATATTGAGTGGATATAAAAATACATAAAATGGCGTCAAACTTGAGTTAAGAAAAGAGCTATACTTTATTTTATTAAAATAAAAAAGTAACAATTTCCCATTTTACATAAGAATGGAAGAGAAACAGAGAAACTCAACCAGCACACAAAACAGGTGCTGAACATAGCTTTTTTCTTTTTTGAACATTTGTGCTGAATAAAGCTTATCCTCAACCTTCAAGAATCACTCACATTCTTTTTTTTTCTCTCTCTTCTATAGCTAAACCGTAAGAATATCTTACTATATGTGTGATAAATGAATAATTTATAAGATGTTTCTTTGAAAAAAAATAACAAATCTATAGCAGAATCTCTTAAATCGGAGGAGCATCTTGAGGAGTGAAAACCCTGTGGTGGCAAGTAGGGTTACAAGGGTAAGGACAATCTATCTTCTGAAACAAGTTTCTATCATAAACCCAATCTCCAACAGCTTTTGCTATTGTCTGCTCCCATAAACAAAATTAAGAGGAAAAGTGAGCAGACAACACAAATGTATACTGATCTTTTTAATATGACCTTTTGTTTCACAAAAAATTGGACAAGAGTTTACCGTTCGGTTTAGAATTGGAGAATCTTGCCAGAACCAAGAAGTTTGTGTCTCGGTTTGGCAGTGAGTGTAGCATGAGTCTATAAACATCCCTCTTGATGCAGATCTTCCTAAACCTATCACTGCGCTCAAGAACTCTAACCTGAAATCTAAAGAACATACAACCCGGTTTATGCAAATGATGTTAAGAAAAGACCAACAGCAAATCATATTCTTGAATGGCTTTTGGTTGTGAGGCTAACCTTGCATAACTTTGAGCTGGCTTCGTTGGCAATTCTTGATGTCAAGCTGACAACTCTGCCACTTTCCTTCAGGATCAGCAGCACGAGGAGCCAAAATGTTCTTAATCTGAGAAAGAAATGTGATATTTAAAGATCCATTTTTAAAAGAAATAGTATAAAGAGATAACGTACCTGCCAAGAGTCGTAGGCAGCATTAAGAACGAAAACAGGAGTTCTAATCTGGCGAGCCACGTATTGTGGAAAGAAACACTGCAATTTTTCAAAAATGATTATATGAGTAAAGCTGAAGAAAAACCAAAAGGGATACATGAATGCTAATTCACCATTGCAGGGTTCAATCTTGATGTGCATGACCTCGGTAAATTCTTTGCTGATCCCTGCAAAAGCATTTCACTTATTAACTTCCAATAACAAGAATGAGAAACTCTATCTACTGTCACTAGAGAGGAGGAAGCAAATAAAACAACGCTTACATGTAGTGTAACCACATCGTTGAAGTATGATTTAATGTATTGAGCTCCTGAAACATCTCTTCTGAAAAACATGCGGACGAAAATATCGTTTTTGTTAGACCGTATAGAATATTACTTACAGGTAAAACGTATAATTTAAAATGTTCATAATGGAGCAAATGTCTTACGTGTTGAGAAAGAAACCAGCATCTGAAAGACATTTTACATTGGTACCCATTGGTAATAGAGCTCGGAAACTGTCACAATGCATCAGTGAAGCTAACCCACCAGCAGAACACCCAGACAAAACAGCCTGCCATAGTTTCATCAACGCTTTTAGACCACTTTTAAGGATCTAAATTTGCAAGAGTTTAGTTTAATGGAGGAAAAAAATAAGCTAACATTCTCGGCGTTTCTCATGCCTTTAGCTAGCAGCTCCTGCATAACGGCTAGCCAAACTCGAGCACCTCTGAAGTGAAGATTAGTAGCCTGATCAAATCACCGTTAAAATCATTGATAACACTAAGATAAAACTCATTTTTTCTTTTTAATACTCACAGGGTTCACTGTTTTCACATCTCCTGTGAATGATGAACCATCACAATATCTAACTTTCACTCTGTTCCAATTGTAAAAATCTGCCATTTCCAAGAAAAACCACACAAAAAACCCATAAGGAAACCAAACTTATGTTTGATCAACAGTCAGTAAAAATGGTAATTGCATCCATACCAGGATTACGTTGTTCCTTGTTGCTAAGAATAGCTGAGAAAGCAAGATTCTCCACCATTTTCTTCGATGAACCTAATTTAGTATGCATCCGACTAATGCAGTTTGTTACATTATGACACCATCCTCCTCCCTAGAATCGAGCATTTCCGAAAACAACCAGTTGACTTTCACAAAATTTTCATTTAAAATCACCTCCCAAGTTTTCAATAGATCATATAGTAACCAATAAATGCGGTAAACTATTTGTTGATTTTGAAAGTGCTTAAATCTCGGTGCACTAGTAAAATGATACAGGCTGGAATATTGTTTCTAGGATTAAAAACCCACTTTTAGCAAATAAAGGTAGTTTCCTAAAAGAAAAAATGAATTCGGTTTTAAGGTTGTACAAATACAAGTGCAATTGGTTGTAAATTATTTATTCACACAATCAGTATACAAATACTCTAAAATGGATATTTGCTTCGATTGAGTTTCACTTTCTAGTATTCTTACATTTTTGAGTTTGATTTAGCATTTGTTCACAACATTATTCCATATGAGCAGAACCAGGAATAAACAGAACATAAGAGAGGGAGAAAAGCAAAACAAAACCTCAAGCTGTATCAACCAGCTATTGATTCCAGTTCCCGAACCTCTGTCTATATGATAAGCTGGTGGACTACCATCCAAACATACTGCAGTAAAAATCTCAAATAGAAAAAGCATGAATTTTTTTTTTGAAACATTCATTTAGAAAAGGAAAAGCCAATCTGGCCCATTAGATAGTTGGGAAGAAAAATATTCGCAAAAATCATAACACACATGAAAGAAACAATCTTTGACCAAATGAGAGATTATATAAAATATAAACTCACCGGCTCCTTTTGCGACGGCGTTTCGAACAAATGTAATATTGACGAGCAATCCTTCTGCTTTCAAGATTGCTAATGAGCATACCACAAGAACCAACCATTGCTTGAAGTTGAACATTCTGGCGAAAGAAAACAAGAAATCAAAAAAAAAATATATAAATTCAAGAGTATATAAATAGAAGTAACATGTAAAAAGTGACTAGCTAAGAAAAAGTGGTATTATAGTACCGCTAAAAGAAAAAAAAACAATACGTAAGTAGACAAAACTCATAGTTTAGATCCGAACTATCTATTTACATTATTTCCTATCTAAAGAATGTTTTCCAGTTTGTTAAATAAGAAATTAGGCTGTATAACCTTCAAACAAATTATAATTCATTACATAACTAAAACCCCTAACTTTCATCTACATTTCAAGATAAGCTACGTTCCAAAGACGTAGAATGGGATTGCGGATTCGTTAGCTAGGAATGCACGTTCTTTTCATAGATCCTTATGTTTTATTGGTTGTTCTATTTCGGTATGGCTTTCCAGACCACCTCAAGTTTGAGTAATGGAATAGCCGTTTGCTGTCAAAAAAAAAAAAAAAAAACCTGCTAGAGAATTATTTATTAAAAGAAATATTAAATAAATAATTTAATAAATTGTGGTTATCATTGTTCCACATCTCTTTTTCTTCTTCTTCCTCTTCTCCTCCAATCTCTGTTTTTTTTTTCACACATACGAACACAAACCACAAGACTAGTAAAGAATATGGATTTTGGGCTTGTGAAATTGAGTTTGGAGAAGAAAATAGCACCGTAGAGAACGACGAGGTGACATCACGATTTCTTTTTTTTTGAGTTTTTTTAATATTGTTCATCTTGATTTTTTTCGTTGTTATTTAAATTGTTATAGTATGCTGTATTGATATGGTATGATGAAGAATAATTACTCTGGACTAGTGAATGTGTGTATCACCATGTCTGTAAAAAGAGGAAGATGTAAAGAAGATGAACTCGTCGACTATACTATATGTAGTGAAAAATAATTATAGTATAGTACGATTCTTATATTTTTATACAATTCGCAAGTACCAAACTAAATAGTATGCTACAGTTGTTGTATTATTGTACCATTGACTGTTTGATAAATTCATTATTTATCAATTTCTAGTTTACAACTATATGTACTATACTATATATTTTGTTCTATACTATTTGGGTTTAGAGTTTATACTTGGGTTTAGGTTTAATGATTAAGATTTAGGGTTTAGTATTTAGAAGGTGGGAGTTGATGTTTGGGTTTAGTGACCGTATTATGTATGTTCCATTTGACGATTAAAAAATAGTGTTTTTTTCTGCTCACCAATTTGTACTATACTATGTATTTTGTTCCATTCTATTTGGGTTTATAGTCTATACTTGGGTTTAGGGTTTAGTGATTAAGATTTAGGGTTTAGTATTTGGAAGGTGGGAGTTTAGGTTTGGGTTTAGTGATAGCATTTTTGGGTTTAGTATTCAAAAGTTAGGTCTGAATTTAGTATTGAGGAGTTTTGCTTGGATTTAGTTTAATATTACATAATATTATATATTATTTTCAGATTTTGATAATTGGGTTTAAGGTTTATATTTGGGTTTAGGGTTCAGTAATTAAGGTTTAGGGTTTAGTATTTAGATGGAAGGGTGATGTTTAAATTTTAGGGCTTATTATTTAGGAGTTGAGGTTTGGATTAAAGTTTAGTATTTACTAGGTGTAAGTGGATTTTGAATCCTATTATTTTTAGTGATATGGTATAGAAAAATTAGATGCATATTTATGTGTTAAACAAATGTGTGGTGTTGGTTGTATTACATGTGATAATTAATTGTGGGGTGTCAAATTGTTGATGTCATCAGTTTCTATCTCTATTACTGACAACTTGAACAAAGAAAATGTATTACCAGATAGAAGTTGACATAATTGTTATGTACTTTATTATGTCAAAATCAATGTTCTGCACCTAATTTCCTTTTCAAATTTGGTCATTGGGCAAATTTACCCTTGTTAAATCTAAGGAAAAAAATTCCCCGGAAATTTTTCCGATGATATTTTTCCAGACAAGAAGTGAAGAAGAGAAAAATTCGAAGTCTTTTCCTCTACGTAGAAGAAACCAACGAAGAATTAGTTTTTGCATACCGGGAAAAGAACCAGACTTTCTTGGAAAGAAAGTTTTTGACACAGACATACTTACTTGGAAACGCGGTTTCTTTCACTTCGATTAGTCTAAACCACCAAGTTTCACTTCGTTTTTTTTTTCAAAAAAAAAAAGTTTCACTTCGTTTACTCGGACGTTGACTCAGTTTCAGCACATTGCCCGAAGAAGAGTTTCCAAGCAAATGGCGGGAGGAGGAGGAGTCACGGAGTAGTAAAGCTTTGTAAAACGCGCGTTTTGGATCCAACGTATAACCGAACCGTTTTTGGGTGTGTATTCAGGTCTGTACCTTTTTGGTTTTAGAACCAAGAGCCGACACTGATTCGTTCCTTTTTGGTTTTAGATAAAACAGAGTATAATAAAACAAAGAATTGGTGGTGTGTACGAGAAGATCATGTGCTTATATACATATTATGTTTTCAGATTATACCCTGAATTATTACTTCATTACAAACTTAACCTTTGTTTATTTTCTCTTATTACTCACATATATATATATATAATCTCTACTATGTTGGACATTCTGGATCCTATTCGATTTCAGATCGATTATTTTCAGATGTGCTTCATTAAGTATCATAAGCAAATAATTAATTCAGTTCATATCAAATATATTTAATTTGGTTTTGTATGGATATTAAACAAGAAGAACGGCTAGAATGTGTTCGCTTTTACGGACAGTCTTTGTAAACAGTTCATCATATGTGTGGATCTTCGTACTATTATTGGAAATCAGATATAAAATATATTTATGATATGAGGTTAAGGTGTGGGAGAATTATTGTATCCCGACAACACCAGCTAGACTAACACGGCCTTTGACCCCAGCGCTGCATCCGAACAAGAGAACCAGTGATTTCATTAACCAGGATATGAAAGAATAAGATGTTGGGCAACTGGAGAACTATGTTGACCTAGCTGATATACCCTACATAAGGAGTGAGGCTATAAGCACCACTCATCGCCATGATACATTCTGCTGGAACTATACTAAAAAATGACATTACACAGTCAAATCAGGATATTGGGTAACTCGGAACTTATTACAGGCTGATGAAGAGAAGGAGGTTCTGGAACCTAGTATAACAAAGCTTCAAGTCTTTGCTTAGAAGATAAAAGCTCCACAAAAGATTTGTCATCTTATATGGCAACGATAACTGGTTATGTGGCAGTGATGAAGAATCGGGTATGGCGTAACATGAAATGTGATAACTACTGTCCACGATGTGGAGAGCCAGAAGAATTTGTAACTCATTCAATTTTTGAATGTCCACCAGTTTTACAAGCTTGGTCTCTCTCAGCGACACCAACGAGTCAAGATGTCTTCCCTCTTCCCATCTATGCTAATATGAATTATCTCTTCTGGAAAAAGAACAACATTGTTGAACCAGAATTAGACAGGGATCTATATCCCTAGATAATTTGGTAATTTTGGAAGGCCGTAAATGATAAACTGTTTAGGGGAATATACATGGATCCTTTGGAGCTAATTCGCTATGCGGAGAGTGAGTGTCAAGCCTAGTTTAACGTAGATGAGATAATACCAACAACTCCACAAGATCTTAATATTGAAAAACCTCAAGTCTTAAGCTTGGGGAATATTTACATGATAGATGGGTCATGGACGAACACCTACTGCACAGTTTAGTGGATATGGATGGGTGTGGGTAGATAGCTTGGGGGAAGGTTCAACTTATGGGGATACGTAATCATATTCGAAGAGAGTTTACCTTACATTTAGAGATGGAAGCACTGAGATGAGCGATGGAGAATATGCTCCAGCATTTGACTTGTCAAAGCTTTGGAACAGACTTACAAGGATTTGATTGCAATGATCAACGAGCCGCATGCTTGGCCGAGCTTTGCAACATAATTGGAGAGTATAGAAACTCTGAAGATAAGCTTCCTGGATTTCAAGATTACTTATATTCCATGAGCGCAGAGTCAGATTTCAGATTTCTCAACTAGGACTACGATGTCTTTCCATAGAGTCTTTATTTCATTGGTTGTTCTATTCCAATTTGGTTACTCAGACAACTTCAATTTTGAATAATAAAATAGTCTTTCGATAAAAAAAAACTGTTCAACTGGAACAAAAGTTTTTGTCTCCAGTGACAATGTAAAAAATTGTATATCAAAATAACTTTATGAAAATTTTCATGATTTTTTTTGTTTTCATAGGATTTTCAAACTGTAACACACACGTGGTAACTGTGAAAAATATTTTACATTAAACAATAATAGCAATAATAATTTATGAAGTGCAATTTTTGAATACATTTATAGAATTTAAAATTTTATGTTTCTTATATAGATTTTTTAATTTAGTTTTTTTTTTTTAAAAGTAACTTTTTGTTAGAGACATAATACGCTTTCCAATGAATTTAAAATAATTAATATAAGGTTCCTAAATATATATAAATACATTATTCTTGTATACATATATTATGAATTTAACTTATTACTCAAATTGGCAAATTTACATCCTGACAGATTATGACATCTGGTTTTATTGATACTTGGTCAAAATGGCTTTGATGATTGTGTGGTATTTTTTGTCTTCGAACAATGATGATTGTGGGGTTAACTCAGATAAACTAAGGTTTCTAATGTTTACAACCGTCCCGTCCCGCCCCACAGTTAACAGTAACAAAAATCTCTACATATACCATATATTTATACGTTTTTATAACTGTTAAAACTGCACCGTAGTTGAACCGCTTATCCCGCACCGCTCAAACCGCAGTTACCATTCGGAACCTAAATATAAGGGGTTGTTTATCAGAGCTTGTCACAAAATGGGGTCTTGAGTTGAGCTTTGAAGAAGACTTCACTTTGAAAATGCTATAGCCAATTAGCCAGCCAAGGGCAAAGCTATGTATATGACAATGGATACAAACAAGTGTATCCAATTTTTTTTTTTTTTTTTGAAATGAAGTGTACCCAAAACTTTTCATAAGAAGTTTCGTTTATATATATATATATATAATTTTCAAAGTTTCAGCCAAAACATACGTGCAACCACTGATTTTTTAAACATGCCCCTTAATTTCATAAATTAATATTGTAGTCTGTATTATTTTATATTTGTTAAAATATGTCTCCATATGTTTTACATATGCCCCTATAACTACTGGGTTCATGACACCAAAGAATTATTTTTTGCTAAACCGGTAATGGTGTTGTTGAAATGTAACGAATCTTATTAGCTTCCAAATTATTTGTTCCGAAAAAGTTCCGCAGCCAACCAACGGTTGACTATTTGTTCCGAAAAAGTTTTATACCCTAAAAATAAAATGAATAAAAAACAAATCAAGAAAAGATAATGGGAAAAAGAAAGAAGAAGAATCTCGTTTGGTTCGAAAATGTTATTCGAAAAAATAATTTACAATGAATGATTAGTAAAAGGTGGACTTTAAGAAAACACAGCTGTTTGAAATGATCAATCATGAAATAGAACAATTTAATGTTTGAAATGAACAATCATGAAATAGAATTGTTTGAAATGATCAATAATGAAACATAATTACACTTCTAACTATAGTTACTTTCATAAAGACGCTTAAGGTTAAAGTTAAACTAGAGCTTGACCCACCAGACCGGGCGGGTGTTTTTTTTGTTTACGTAATATAACTAAATATTTTTACACCATTATATAATCTATAAAAATTATAATAAAATGGTGACAAAAATACATCATATAATACATATATTTCTGTTACATAATTGTACTAATAATAAAAGTAAAATGATTTACATAACTGTAAATGTAAATATCACGCGAATATTTATTTTTATTTAACTGATATCATTTTATTTACCCGATATCGAGTTGGCTAGTGGTAAAAAAAATGCTAGTAACCTTTCATTGGTCGGGGTTTGATACGCGTTGGAAATAATTATTTACAACATTTGGGTTCCCAGTAAAAAAGAGAAACCATTTTTTTCATTTTTTAGGAATATACTTTTGTTTTCTATAAATAATATAATATACATTTAATTTTTCACGTATTATGTATTTTTTATTATGACATTACGCATAATAATTAAAATATATATTTTTAGTTTAATTTTAGTTTATGTGTGTATTTTCCATAAACTAACATATATATGCGAAAATAATATTTGAGAAGTTCTGATAGGTTTTTGGTCATAAATGATAACTATATTTAAATTTCCAACCCATTATATAAGTAGTCTTAATTTTTAATTTTTCAACCCGATATATAAATATTCGTCATGCAGTTTTAATAAAATATTTATATTATATTTATTAAAATGAGTAATTTGTTAGAATGAGTAATTGCATTTCTTGTATTTATATTATTATCAAATTAATTTTATTTTAACTTATTGACTTTAACATTTTATTATATGTAGGATTTTTATTTTATTTGAACTTTTTTTATTTTTTTAGAACATTGTTATCTTGTCTAAATGTTTTTCTTTACATACAAAATTTGAAGAATATGCTTTTGAAACTTTCCATATTACAATTTTCTCATAAGAAAAATCTTAGGGGTTTTAAATTTATTTAATACTAATACTTAAATGTACATGTTATTACCAAATCTAATATTTCAAATCCTTGCTAAAGAAAAATAATTTAAGGTAAAATTCAATTGAACATATGTAATATCAGACATAATTTAAAAATAATTTTCTAATAGCATTTTAGTTATATATATCTGAAACAATATCGTCAATTAAATAGATTAGTCAAATTGGTTATTTGAAAATTTTAATTAGGTACAAATTTAGAATTATCAAGTAAAATGAATCTTTTTAAATATGTTCTCATTATTAAGTTTTTATTCCCAAATACTGCATATCTCATAAATTTTTTAAATATTGTTAATTGATTTCATTAACAATAAAATTTTGAAAAATGTGATATTTATATTATTAGCTGAGAATTTCATATTTATTTAGTAATATGTAAAGTCATTCTATAATATATAGATGTATAAAAATATAGTATTTGTATATTAAATTTATATTGGTCTAGTTACTCATTTTGTGGGTATATTGTTACATATATTCTGTCAAATTATAGTATAACTATTTTTAATCTAATTCAATCAAATAGTATTAACTATATTCATTGTATTAGTTTGGTTCTTCATTATAGATGTGTAAATATATTTTTAATTTTTCATTAATTTGGTATATGTTAATTGTCAAAAATATATATAGTTATTTAGAATTTTTAAAATATTTTAATTATTGTAAATATTGATATGTGTACATGAGATTTCAAAAATATATCAGCTACTTAAGCATGTAACTTCATATTGATCATTCTTTATTTTCTAATATTTGTTTTTAAAAAACATCAACATATAGTTTGGTTCTTCATTATAGATGTGCAAATATATTTTTAATTTTGCATTAATTTGGTATATGTTAATTTTCAAAAATAAAATTACAAAAATAAAGTAATGATATGTACAAAGTTGCATAAAAATATAACCGATATATTTAAAAAAAAAAATTATTTCTTTACTTTAATATCAAATCTATTTTTCTAAGCTTTCCTTTTTTATGAAATCACATCATATATATAATATTTTCGTTTTAAAATTTATAAATATTTATATTATTTGAAAAATATAAAAGGAAACTTAAATAAAATAAATAAATTTTATTCATTAAAGATATCTTAGTTTATGTTATTTAAATTATATTGTAATAATTTGAAAATAGATTGATTTAAATAAAATGCTTAATACCTTTAAAATATATATTATGTTGTCTAAGATTATCTTTTAAGAGGGAAGATTATGTCTTTACTTTAAAATCTAGATTATTTTGTTAACTTTCCTTTTTATGAATTACACTATGTATAAAAGATATTTTCGTTTTTAAAATTTCTAATTTTTCTTTATTACACAGGTTATTTGAGAAAAAAGGAAAACTAAATAAAAAGGGAAAAAAATTAATAATGATAATCAGATATATTTAATTCATTAAGAGTATCATCGTAATCAACTACCGTGAAAATTAACATGAGCGCGACACATAGGATATTGACTTCTTAAATAATATTATAGAGATTCTATGAGGATTGTTCCAAGAAACACCGTCAACTAAATTATTATGTAAAGCCAGTTAAGCTAATCAGATGATTATTACATAATTAACCAAACATATACTTTATGATCCAACTGTTACACGAGTTTGATTATTTCCTCGCCACCCCCCCCCCCCCCCCCCCCCCCCGGGGGGGCATTTATTTCAATTATATAGGATTAACGCATAATGATAATTTCGGTGGTTAGAAAAACATATTTTTATTGGTTGCAAAACTGATAAAAAAAAGTTAGAGTTGCATAACGATTATTATGTTCTATTGATCAGCAGTTGAGTTATTCCATAGAGTAAAATCTAATCATAGATAGGTTTGACTTAAAGACAAGTTATACATATTTATATTTTTAATCATGGTGGTGGCACCTATAGGTATTAATCATGTTTAGGGAGGAATATTAGCCATCCGTGTGCAACTTGCAAGTTTATAGGGCTTAGGACTTAAAAGATCAAGCATTATTAGATCATAATATGTAGGGCATTATCCAGTATTAACAATTACTTTGAATTTAAATTACACCTCAAATAATGTACTTTCCTTTTTCCTTTCTCTCTTAAATATGTATGGACATTTCGGGTACTAGCTCAGTTTGGTTTGGGTATCTCGAGTATCAGATAGTTTAGATAAAGAGTTAAAAGATCCATTTACTACATGATTTATTTCTGGTTCGGGTTTGGTTCGGTTCGGATAGTAAAACTAGGAACATAAAAGACCTGGAATTTGTTTTGTTCCCATTTAGGTAATTTGAGTTAAATCGAGTATTTTGGATAATATATCAAATAATTTTGAATACTTTTAATAAAATTTTAAAATTTATATATATATATATATATATTTAGTTATGTTATATGTATATATAATTAATATTTTTATATATTCGGGTATCCATTCGGTTCCGCTAATAACTAATATAGAAATATAAGAACCATTTAGTATGTAAATATATTAGTTTGATTCTAGTTTCAGATATTTCGGTTTTGTTCTGATTGGGATCTTTGGTTCCAGATTTTTTGCAGCCCTACTCTTGAGTTTCCACTCTTTTGATTTATCTGTTAACTTGAACATGGGCTGATGATGAGCCCGGTTTAAAAGTTTGTAAAATACAATTCCAATTGGGTTTCAGGAAAATACTCTTTTCTGTTCTAATAAATTATCTTATTCTTCCCCATTTTCAAGTCCATTAAATGCGTTTACATTAAACAACAACTAGATTTTGACCTGCGCTTAGAAACTGCGGATTTGATTATTTTTTCATTTATTGATCGAAAACTAATTTACAAATTACTATTAAATTTGTTTTGAACCATAACAATTGAGTTTTAAGGTTCTTATCATTTGTTTTTTTTTTCTTTTCAAAATATGATATTTGTTCGAAATATGGTAGTTGTTCTATAATAATGTTTGAGTTATAAGATTGTTTTTCATATCCGACTTAGATTCATGGTTGAACCTATAGACCCGATACATTGTATATAATCCGGTTCAGATTTAATGAAAACTTCATTAATTAAAAATCCCCCTCATTACTTTAATGAAACATGAATATCCGATTTTGCCCTTTTCATTTTCGAAATTATTTTTTATTTAAATTTTAAAAATTTAAAAATTTAAAAATTTCAAAATTTTCAAAATTTCAAATTATACGGTATAGTTTTACTGAGTTATACTTCGTTCTTCTGGGTAATACTGATGTTTAGTTATACTGAATTATACTACTGAGTTATATTGAGTATTACTAAGTAAGTACTACTGAGTGGTACTACTAAGTGTAGTTATACCAAGTTCTACTGAGTTATACTGAGTTCTACTAGTTATACTGTGTTTTACTAAGTATTATTGAGTTTTGCTAAGTACTATTGAGTTTTACTAAGTAATACTGAGTTCTAATAAGTACTACTGAGTTCTACTAAGTATTACTGAGTTAGTTGTACCGAGAGTAATACCAAGTTATACTGAATCCAGATCATAAGATGAAAATAAATTACAAAACACGAAGGAACCCTAAATCATAAAAACCCAGATATATATTTAACAACCCTAAATCGAAAAAAACCAGAACAATAAAAACCCTAAGACAAAGTAGATCTTAAGAATATCCGATCTCTTTCTTTGTTTTTGTCACCTTCTTCGTCGCCACATCAAGCTGAGCCACCGTGGATCTGTTTCCTTTTTCTGGTTTTCAGATCTAATATTAGGTTCAACCACAAGCACTTTATAATCGCTGTACCTTCTCTGCCATCTTTGATTATGTGGTTATTTGATATAAAACGAAGAAAGAAAGAAGAAATCTTCACTATCAGATTTTATATCGAACAAGAAAGGAGAAGAAAAAAAAAAAAAAGAGAAGTTGCAGAGAGGAAGAGAAAAGACGCTGTAGAAGAAGAGAGAAAGAAAAGGAAAAATGAGAGAATTATTAAATAGAAATTGATTCATATATTTAGGGTTAATAATCAGAGACAAAAATGTAATCAACCAGTTTTTCGAATTAAAAATATTTTTTAAAAAATAGTTCTTACCAAAGTCCTTCAGAGATTGTCTTATAAGATAAAGGGGCAATATAGATTGTCTTATCATTGATCCGATAAAACACAAAATATCTAATAATATTTTTCTTTTTAAATGATTAAATTACTCATATTTTCTTAATATTACATAAATTAGTGATTCCTTAGAATTTGATGAAATTTTATTATGTTATCCAAATAAACAATGATAATATAAAAAATCTTATTCATATGACAATATTAGTTTATTTTCGTTATTAATAACCTATTATATGTTTGTGTTTTTTTAAGACTTAAAATTTATTTTAAGATAGTTTTTAAAATATTCTTGAACACTTGTAATTACCATATCAATATTATGTATAAAATGACATTATACATGGAAAAATAATATTCAAATATGTATATGATATATGGTGTAGGATATATGATTTTGGTTTGTATTGAAAAATCTGTATAATATTCAAATGATCTATTTTGAATATTGATACATATAATTAAGAAAATAATATTTTCATGTTTGTTAATTTATTTATAGTTCATAATATATTTATACTTATATTAAATTTAAAGTTAGTATATATTTTAAATATATATATGTAGGCACATTACTTATAGATCCATTTAGGTGTATATGTAGGTCCAAAACTAAAAGATTTAAATGCCGTAAATGAATTTTATTACTTCCTTGTAAAAATAAAGGTATTTTTGAGAAAAATGCAATTTTCAGTAAGGGTATAATTTGAGAATGATCATCTTTTAATGGTATTGATTTTTCAAATCGGTTAATAACTATGTTCGTTTCCTTAAATCTCCACTTTATTGTATTCGGTGGAAGCACCGTATCCTACTGGTTAATGTTTAAAAGTTTCTACACCCAGGTTTGGGATTTGATTCTCAGACCATGCAATTTCTTGTAGATTATATGATGCAAAGCTTATAAAGAGTTCCAGAGTACTGTAGGTAAAGCCGTTCATTGTGGACGTATGTTACGAAGAGAACCTGTCCATCGAGGATTTCATACATGCAGAACCGTCCGTCGATCTAAGTGTTTCATAGAGAGTTTCATCATGGAATCTTTATATGTGGAATTGTTTATCACTATCGCATATGTTGCAAATAATTAATCATCATATGTACTAAAATTAAAAATTATATGATGATGTAATGTTTTACCAAGTATTGAAAAAATATATATATACGTACAAACTTTACTTTAAATGTCAGTTTCTTAATTAAAGTTATAACATAGAAAATTTCAGCATAAATTTGTGAAATCATACATAACTAGCCATAGTATTATTTTTATTTTTAGCCGTAGTAGTTGATTCGGTAATAACAACCAAATATCGTTGTCGTCACGAACAACAACATGACGAAGACTGATCATCATTTTTTAATCGTTATCATCGAATAAAAATTTAACAACATGACCAAGACTCCGACTCATCATCATTTACAGCACCTTATAACAACTATTAGCTAGTAGACTAGTAGCTAAACTCTGGTGAGCAAAAAAAGAGAGATCATATGCTCATTTTCCGACTATCATTATATCAGTTTCTTTGTCACCCATTATCAGTCTATCAACATCATCATTTATCGTTCTAGAAGTATCGAATAAGACCATATATAATTCGCATTGAATGAGACAGGTAAGACTGTAAGAGTCAACATATGTTACCATAAATAACGGTGCAACATCATTTATGACTCGTGCGGAGGACCATATGTAATAATTTGTAATGTGTGGTCCTCATGAAATTTTAAAAATATAGTGACAACGTTCTGCATGTGATGTGATTCTGCATGCATGGACAGTTGTGCTACTATTGATACGTACTATATAAACTAATCCCCTATATATTATTTGAGAAGCATTGCAACATTTTTTGTAGCCACATGTCATCACTAGAATGATTCTTAAAATCATTAGAGAAATATGTTGGTCCATCTAAATATATAATAAGCTTTTTATTAAACCACAATAAATACATTATTAATGTGTTTCATTATTTCCTTAAATAAGATTACGGAATTGCCTAATGTGGCTAAAGTATATATGACAATTAATGATTTTGAATAATAAAGATTTGATAAAAAGAAGTGTGTATTATAATTATATTTGTTTAATTTTAAACTATTAAAATAAATTAAACAATCATAGTAACCATATAATAAAAATTAAAAAAAATTATTTATATATTATATTTTGAATTTTTAAAAACGAGTATAAATTACTAAAACTGTTAAAAGTTTCACATTCAAATTTTGTGATCTATGATTTAAAACTTTTGTTATGACATGATACAAATAATTAAACTATATGCCATATAAAAATACATAAATATCTTAATTTTGAAATTTACTTTGAACATTTTTTTGATAAAAAAATTGAAAAAATATTGACAACTAAATTTTTTGAAATAATATAAATTACTTAAACCACTAATCCCACAGTAAAAATTTTGTTATCAAGACTTTTTGCTATAACAGATACAAACGATAAAAAACAATATGAGCAAAAAGCATCATCTAATAAATATTAATATTAAAATATATCTTATATATGTTACTATCATTTAAATTTAATTATATATCATATCAAATAGAAAAAAAATATTTTTTTTATTTATAAAATTTATTTATATGTTCGCACCAATTTAATTATATAAGTAGTAGATAATAACTTTTTAATTATTCAATATATATTTATTATTTCATAATATGTTATAAACATATAATAATAAAATAATTTATATATATAATGTTCATCCCGTGCAAGGCGCGGGTCTTAACCTAGTACACTATATAAACTAATACACACTCAGTGTACAACATAATTAACTAGCCTCTCTCTTTAGCTTTCAGTATGCAACAGCCAACAGTAATTAACAACTTGCAAGTTGCAACGATAATAGTTACAGAGCTTGGTTTTAAACTCTGATAGTAGAATATACTGGGAAACTTCTATATACAAGGGTCGGTAGTATTTCAGAATTCCATATGTATTTCTCAATGTTTTTGGTCAGTAATCAGATTTAATGTAATGTGGTATGATAAAATACTGTAAATTAGATGATCACAATATATGTTAATATTATAATTCTTTTTTTTTTGCTAATTAGCTCTAGTTTATTCGATATAGTAAAAACTCTATAAATTAATAATTTTGACACTATAAGTTTTTATTAATTTATATAGATATCTATACTATTATTTGAGAAGTAAATTTTTGCAACGGAGTTCTCATGTTAAAAGTTAGAGTGGTTAATATCGTTTATACCCTTAATGAATAAACTATCTAAATTAATCAAAAAATAAAAACAAATTTCAAATCTATCTGAATAAAAAGTGATTAAAATTAATAAATAAATCGTTTATACCCTTAATAAATAAATTATATAAATTAGTCAAAAATAAAAACAAATTATCTGATTAAATAAGACATTAAAATTAATAACAATAAGAATTATCTAAAATATAAATAATTATAAACGAATTTCTATTAATAATATTATATTTACATATTATATTAGATAATTAACTATAAACAAATATAATAAAATTTTTAAAAATAAAAACACGTTTAAAATCATAAGATAATTCTTAGATATATTATGTTGTTATCTGAAAATAATATTAATTTATAGTTAGATATAAACAATTTATAATTAAATGCTAATGATTTTCTAAAATAATTCTAATATGTGAATTTTTTTAAAATATAACACAACAATAACCATTTATATATTTTGATAAAAAGTAATGAATATATATTAATAATATGTTATTTATATGTTATATTAAAAATTGACTATGAGTAAATATAATAAAATTCTCAAAAAAATATATTTTTAAAACATAAGATAATTCCTAAATATGTTTTGTTTTTATCTGAAAATATTTATTTTTATTATAAAATATAAATTTTAGTGTTTGATTTATCTTTTTAAAAACATAATTAATAATTTATTATGTTGGTTTTTATTTAATAGTTATAAATAAATAAATATTTATAAGAACACTATGTCCGCATATGCGGGTAGAACACCTAGTATATATATATATATATATATATATATTTTAAAACGTTTATAGATATCTGTATTTTTATAAAATAAAAAATAGTTGATTTTGTCATATATATATATAAAAATTAAATTTTAGAAACTCGACTCTTATATATTTTTTGTTATACTATTTGGTGTATACAAAATATGTTTCACAGAATTTAATCGTAGTTATAAATATAATTTTACTAAATATTATCAAAATATATTGAAGTGTTCAGAAAAATAGAGATGAACTTCATTGTGAATATAAAAATAATAGTACAATATTTTGTTTGTACTTATATTAACCTTTATATAAATTATTAATCTATCATTTTAATGGGACTATATATACATAGAATTTTCTCAAAAATATATCTTATTATTTTATTGATTTAACGTCTATTCTGAACCGGCACAATTTGGAACCAATATTTTTAATTAATTTAGCGTGTTCATTAATTTATCGAGTATTAATTTATTTAGCTTCTACTGGAAACACAACACTTCGCGGGATTAATCCTCTTTTGGTTAGAAACTATGCGGAATTAATTTAAACTAGATTTTGACCCGCACGTCCGTGCGGGTGTATTTTTTAAAATAATATGATGCTATTTGCTTTTTATGTCACTATTTAGGGTTAGGCAAAAAACTCGAATTCGAAGAATCGAACCAATCCCAATCCGAATAAGTAGTACTAAATCCGAACCCGAATGGATTAAATATCTGAATTATTCAAAAAGTTGGTATTTGAAGAATTGAAACCTAATCCGATCCGAACCGAATTAATTTGGGTATCCAAAATAGATTTATATACTTATATATATATATTAATTATTTTTAGATTTAATATATATAAAAACATCCAAAATATATATGATACTTTTAAGTTCGCATAAATGCTTAAAAAATATATACAAATAATTAAACGTAAATATCTTAAATAGTTAAAAAATACTCAAAACTCCAAAAATACTTAAATAATTATTAATTCTCAATCCAAATATTTAAACCAAACCTATTTAAATTGGTTATCCAAATCAGAACCAAATCCTCAAAGATCTGAACTGAACACGAAATCCCAAAAAGATCCGAAAACGAATTCGAACGCCCATCCCTAATCACTATTATATACTATATGTGTTATCATAGATTACAAAATATGTGTTATCATATAATTAATCGTATTTTATACGTACCATCAAATAAGTTTTCTTATAATTAATAATATTTTATACGTACAATCATATAAATAATCAAATATATTATATTTTAAAATATATTGTGAAATATAAAAACTATAATTTAAGTTGGTGTTTGAAATTGAGCTTTGTATTGTATTTTTATTATATATATTGAAAATATTTTTATAATAGTTATTGGAAAATATGTTAGTAAAAATCAAATTTTAAATATATGTAAATTTTTGAATGAATTTTGATATAAATTAATTTTAAATTATTATTTTGATTTGAATATATATATCAAGTAACATTTAATATGATGTAATGGACTTTCAATTTTTTTAGTAGCATAGACTCATTATTTTTTTAGTAGCATAAGCCCATTATTATTTTTTCTAACTTACTGCTATCCATGTTTCCAAACAATACTATTTTTTTAATTACTATTCATATTGCCAAACAATCCTAATGTGTACTTCAACTTTAATAATATAGATACAACATTAGTTAAATAAATGGACGTTTTTTGAACAATTTTGTTGGAGGATGGGCCTTCGGCCCACTTGGAGTCAGACATGAGAGGAAAAAGCCCAAAACAGATGAACGGCCCAGCCGAATCAATGAACCTTCGGCGCACGTAAGGAGTAGATACCTAAGGACGTAGACTGTACCGACTGCCGATGATAGACGTAAACCTACGCAAGCAATAGTACAATGATGATCGCCGTACCAACTCTCTGACACACAACAACTACGAAACCAGCAAGGCACATCTCCGAGAGTATATATAGAAGAGCATTTAATGAAGAAAAGAGACAAAATCATACCACGAGAGACCAGAGAGAGAAAATATAGAGAGAAATCATTTAGCTAACAAGCTTGTCTGTACGATGACGAGTTCTTTCTTTGCATTTCTGTTCGGTCTTTTACTTACACTTTAATAAATGAAATCTTTGGCCCCTTTAATTTCGTTTAAACACTTGTTTAAGTATTCTAAACCTCCATTTAGGATTCAACAAATTTCTTTTTTTCCAATCACCACTTAAATAAATGGACGTTTCCAAATACACATATGTGGACTTTTAACACATTACAACACAACGAAGCTACTAATCCAACTTAGGGTCTGACTGGTTCAAACGCAGCGGTTGCGGTTGCGGGAGTTTGTGGATACGGACAGTTGCGGTTTCTAGCGGTTTTAAGAAATTTGTACGACTGGTACTGCGGTTAAAAATTGGTGCGTTTGCGGGTGACTTATGACTGGTTAACTATCAAATGCGGTAACAGTCAAATAATAAATTAACAATATTTACATTTAATATAATTATAAAAATATCAAAAATCATAAAATTATAATAAATACAAAGTTTATATTTAAAAAGTTATAATTTTAATTTTTGAAAATTTATTGAAATTATTTTTATTATAAAATTTTATAATATTAATTAAAATATAATAGATGTATTTCAATATTTTCATAATTTCAATTTTAAAATTTTTATTAAATATTTTTACTTTTGTATATAAATTATTTAAAAAAAAAAGAAAAAAAATTTACCCTTCCGCAACCGCAAACGCTAGCTGGAGTCAGTTTTTGAATTTATGAGGTTCAAAGGGGTTTGAAATGGTTTAGAGCGATTTGAGTGATTGTTGCAAACCGCCGACAACTGCTACTAACCGTAAAAGCTCCGTTTGCGGGTGGTAGCGGGAAAACCAGTCGCTCCCTTAATCTCGTAGACTTGGAGATGTTAATTAATTATTGAAAGGTATAACAAGAACCGGAAAATATGGATCGACTACAACCATAGTGTTATTCCCAACATAAGGGCCTGGCTATTCTCTATTTTTCTTATAATACTATATTTGAAAAAATGATTTTAACATTCCATATAACATTGTAAATGTTATAAAAAATTGGCATTACATATATATATATATATATATATATATATATATTTTTTTTTTTTTTTAAATGATACATGCATTTACATGTTACACTCTTTGCTACAGGGTAGCCACAAATTTGTTTGCAGCCATGTCTTTTAAGTGGCCACAAATACCCATAACTAAGTTCGTAACTGTTTTTTATTTTAAGTTTGTAATTAATTTAAATATTTTAAAATTTCATTTCTTCGGATAGCTACGGAAACTGTTGTGGCTAAATTGCCTACACATTATACCGTGGAAAATTGTGGATATTTACTTCCACAATTTATATTGTAGCTAATTGTGGCTATGTGTCTTTAAATAGCTACAAAACATATTTTATAGCTAAATAGTGACAAAAAGCTACATAATAGCCACAAAAATTTGTTGTAGTTATTCTACGGATATTTTGTGGCTATATTTCTCTCGCCATAAAATGTTTGTGGCTGAGTCGTGGCTATAAACAAGTTTTCTTGTAGTAAGAAAGCGGAGATTTTTGCCAAAGGTGGAGGCGTTTGGACAAAACCCAGGGTTCAGGTTTTGGGAGACACGAATGGGCTTGGCGAATAATGGGCCTACGATTGATAAAGCCCATTATAGAGATTGATTCAATAAGATAGAATTGTGTTGTGGCGCACCGTCAAATTTGGGTTGTTTTTCGTTTCAGTCCCTTCCAAACAAAAGCAATAAGAGTGTTCAAACTTCAAAGAAATAATTTGGAGTATAAATATTGGTGTAATATTGATGCACATGAAAAGATGCAAATATTTACACGACAAGTCACAAGAGTAGTTGTCTATCTAAGCTTTGGTTCTTTGCTTAATCCGCTTGCTATGCACTATGGAAGGTCTCTAGTTCGATTTCACTATATCAAAGAGCCGTTTTGGAATTAGAGTCTTTTGTTGTTATGGAGTTTCCATCATCTTCTTCACTTTTGTTGCTAGCTTTTATTTTAGCATTGAATTTAAGCTTCCAAATTATCACGTATTTTGTCTCCAAGTATTATTTTTTATCCGTAGGCTTTGGACTCCGCGGGTT
The DNA here is from genome assembly GCF_000309985.2 of Brassica rapa. NCBI lineage: Eukaryota > Viridiplantae > Streptophyta > Magnoliopsida > Brassicales > Brassicaceae > Brassica > Brassica rapa. The sequence goes on from NC_024802.2 coordinate 11,564,194, forward strand.
AGTATAACTCGTCGGCTTTGTTGTATGCTCTTATGTAATTTGGTTACAATATGAAATACAATCCTTCAGTGTTATAAAAAAAAGAGAGTGGTTGTCTAATAAAAGAGAGGACATGATGGAGTGTATGATTATACCTTAATTTCTCCTTAATAACATATATAAGACACTGAAATTTAATTTGGAAATGGAATGTATGATGCATTATAACATCTTATTGTGGTTCTCATAATGGATTGTTTCATTCTAATGAATATATTGTTTGTATCAAAAGAGTGGCATGTATTTGTAACACATTAGGAAGTTTCCAAAGATATATAAGAATTCAACACTTTTGATATAAATTTGTTCCATATGCAAATAATTTTTTCCACATGCAAATAATTTGACATGCAGTACTTGAAGTATCCCAACGACATCAAAGATCTATGTTGGTTTATACCAATAGTTTGACTACTTACCCGTTTTAAACCGTTTTAAATTTCATAAGTTTAGTCAATTGTTGTATGAATAATGCTTCTCACAAACCTCACTCACCTATTGCTTCCAATTTTCTATAAAAAAATATCAACAGTTCATAAAAACTACATGTAGAGACCTAATGTGATGGAAACATTATAGAATCACGTACACTTGGCAACAATCCACTCTCATAAAAATAAAATAATAAGAATTGTTCGATGGAAAACTATTTTAAATGTATATGGAAATGTAAAAGGTGCGACATGACATTGTCATCACCGTCTGGAATAATCTTTAGGATATGATTCACGTGAAACCAAAATGATCCAGATATCACGCCAAATTGCGGTACTAACATTCGTACCTGTGTTATGTGTATTTATCATACAATTCCAGTAACATGTTCTTGTCACAATGATATCAGCCTATCACTCTCGATGTACTCTTAGATTTACAAATTCATCGTTCAACCTTTTCTAGTATATATCTTCTCTATTAAAAGAGAAGTACCATTTTTATCTACCATAAAAAGTCATACTAGTTTTATTAGGTTCATTTCATTAATTAGATTTATTTAATTATTTACATTAATCTATTAAATATATAAAGATATTAATAATAAATCAATTTTAACTGTAAATTTAAATTTTATTTTTAGTTATAACAAAATATTGAGAAAAAATCTAACAAGATCTTCCTAAAAATGAAAAATATTTTATTCAAATTAATACTATTGATTAATTTCATAATTAATAATATATACTATTATACATTAATTTAAATAAGATTTTATTATAAAAAAAATTAAATAAAATTGTATGCTATTTTAAAATTTTATAATTATATTATATATCTTCTTTATTAAAAGAAATACCATAAAAAAATCATACTAGGTATATTTCATCAATAACATCTATTTGATTATTTAAGTTAATCTATTTAATATATAACATTTTGAGAAAATATTATAAATTATATAGATAATAATAAATAAATTTTAACTGCAAATTTAAATTTTATTTTTACTTATAACAAAATATGTTGGAAACAGTCTAACAAAATCTTGATAAAATTTTAATTTTTTTTTAAATTAATGCAGCGATTGATTTCATAATTAATAATATAGTATTATTATAATGTATTTACTTATAAAATCCCACAATATACTAAAATAAATAACATAGAAATATAAATTATGCTAAGAAAATATCAGTTCTATAGTATAACTAAATAAAATTTTAAAATATATTGTATTCAATCTGTAAAAATTAGAAAAAAATAAAGGAGATTCTCAATTTATTTATTTCATACTATGAATTCATTTTACCAAACTCCAAAATATATTAATATAAAATGACAATTAATAATAAAGTAAAATGTATAAAACAAATCATTATACATTAATAATATCGAATAAGAAACATAACCAATAACATTATAGATTTACATAATATATAATATTAAAATGTAAATTATATCTTTGAAAGTTTTACGATGGTATATGTTATATATTTATAAAATGAAAATTATCCGTGCGGGTGAAAAATCTAGTTAGTATATATTAATATATTTCCTCACGATTGCATAATAACAAATAAGGAGCATACTCGATGAAAAGCTTACTAAGCTAGATGCAAAGTATCAACGATCAAACAATAAGTAAGCTGCAAATCTCACATGCTGCAAAAAAAAAAAAAAAAAAAAAAAAAAAAAATCTCACATGCTGCACTTTAACTACAGAAAAAAAACTTCACATGTTGCATAGCACCATTATTGTCCAATATTTATTTGTTTTCTTTCTTTTGTCGGCAAACGATTCTATAATGTTATAAAGGAGTACAGTTACAGCAGTTTGATTGCATAGTGGAGATTATACAACATTGATCCAGACACAATAAAATTTTGGGAACTAAAATCTCTTGCGACCTCTGCTAATTAGGTTGGTAGCTTTTCTTTTGATGAACATGAACTTGTGAATATCTGACACCCATGATCCGGCTACCATACTAACACATCAAGATAAGTTTGCTTTGACCAATAATTTCATGGGTTGGTTTTGAAACCGTTTCTTCTCTCTTTCCAAATTTACAATAAGTATTATCATGTGTGATCTTCTCCGGATCTATTAAAAGAAACAGCTTCGGACCAGGCTTAGATATATCACCAGTGCTTTACAGCTAATTTCAATTTGGAATAGACTACCTCTATAATTTCTCTAGTTAATTCCACATGACCTCCATGTCCAATAAAAGGGAACAAATCAATAGGATTTGCCGTAGCTGCTTATATAAAGTAGAAATGCTCAATATTATCAACTGGTGTATTACTGATAAGTTGCTCACTTGGAAGATATTTAGTTGGAAACAACTCCTAAATCTCTCTCGAGAGAGTAAATATTTGGCCTTCTCATTAATTTGTTTATTTGGCCAAAAAAAACACTTTCCCCAAAAATGTAAAACTAAATGGAGGCATTTATTTAAGAGATGAGAGACAATAAATAAACTTTTGTTTTAATCTTTAGTTTTCTCCTTATTTGTTTTATATTCTCTCTATTTTTTAAAGGACGTCAATTTGTCATTTTTTTCTTGTTACAAAAAATATCGTTTTAAAATTGCATTGTTATTTATACTTACTTTCATCTTAAAATTAATTGAAAATATATTAATTTTATAAATAAAATTATTTATCCCAAATTCTATTAGTTGGATAGATGTAATTAATTTCAAATTCAATGCATTCATTTTATAAATAAATTATTTATCTCAAAAATCTCCAAAAACCCATGCCAATTGAATCCAATAAACTTATCAGCAAGAAAGAAAGTAATAAAATTGATATTTTCTACATATATTTTAGTTTATAATAAAGTATTTATATATTGCAATATATTTTGTTTTTAAATTACAAAATGTATGTCAACAATATTGCTATTAAATTACAGTATACCATACGTTCATACTCCATACTCTATATCTTACCGCCATCTCGGGTGATTTTGAGGAGTGTTTTGGTGCGGTGATAAGGCCCCAAGTTTGGCATTTTTTTCTGTTTCAGTGCGATGAAATTTGCTGGAGCATAAAAGAGAACGAGGATTGGCAGGTGTTGGTAGTTAAAAAAAAGGCAAACAGAGGAGCTGTCTTTCATTGCGGATAGTGTTAATTAACTGAGCTTGGTGCAGTCGTATGTCGCCATAGGGCATCCTGCTTGGCTTAGTGATTTGTTCCTTCATGAAAGTAGCTGCCTCTAAACAGCCTTATCTGCTATGTGGAGTGTTGTTTTCTGTATCCTTGTTTTCGAGAAGTTTTTTTTTGTATTTGTGAACGTTGGTGGTTTGAATGAACAAAACAAAAGTTGGAAAAAAAAATATCTTACCGCCATCTCCAGTCTAATCATCTCCGAAAGAAACTGTTTGCCTTTCAAACTTTTAAAAGAATCATAAATCTTATTTTTGAAAAGGTAATATTATTTGCTTTTAAAAGAAGAATAAATAAATGTTGAAAATAATAAAAAAATAAAACGAGTGTCACGTTACATTTTTAAATATTATTTCGTTTTTTTATAATAATCTTTAAACTATAATTATTATTAATATTATTTTATTTTTGTCAACAAAAGAATTGATTTTTTCTATCTGTTATATAGCACACAAAAGCATAAAAGCTCACTCAACACTTAAACGCCTCGAATTCTCTCTACCATATAAAAATCTCGGTGAGGTCGGCGGAGAGACTATGGCGGGACAGTCGCGGAAATGGATGATTCTTGTGGCGACGATATGGATTCAAGCTTTTACGGGGACGAACTTCGATTTCTCAGCTTACTCCTCAGATTTGAAATCGGTTTTGGAGATATCGCAGGTGCAGCTTAACTACCTAGCCGTCGCTTCCGATCTTGGGAAGGTGTTCGGGTGGTCGTCGGGTCTTGCGTTGATGTATTTTCCGCTTTGGACGGTGCTTTTCACGGCGGCGTTCATGGGGTTCGTCGGTTATGGAGTCCAGTGGCTGGTCATAACTAACTTCGTCTCTTTGCCTTATATTATGGTAACTTCACTCATTTTTCTACCTTTTTATTGATGAAATTGCTTCTTATATTTTCTCAAAAAAAAGCTGTTTCTTTAACTCATTTTAAAAATTATTTTATAACAAATAACTTTTTTTAACCTAAGTTGATATATTTGTGTGTTTATCTTCAAAACTAGTTTCAGTCAATGCTTAACGAATACAAACTGGTTCATTCTTTTTAAACGATTGATATAATCTAGCTTTATTTATTTTGCTATCAAGTTTTTTTTTTTTTTTTTTTTTGTAACAGGCTTTCATATTAAAATTCAAAAGTAATACAAGTATGAGATTTTCACTCATAAGTTTGATAAAGTATGCAACAACAAAAAGGGAAACATATCCCTAACAGACGATTCAAAATTTTTTATTTTGCTATCAAGTTATGAACCAATATTTATGTTTCTTTTTTTTCTGGCAAATTTAATCATTTTTTGTCTAATGGTTTTCATGGCAAATTTAATCATATGTGTAGTTAAGAACAAGAATCAAAATTATGATTCAACGCTTTTCTGTTTTCATATTCTAGCTCAAGTAACAACGTATCTTGTAAAATTTTTCGTTTTTCTAATGATATAATAAAATTAATCAGATTGCTAAAAGATAAATTTTCAAATATATGATATAATTTTCTCTAAACTAATTAAAGAAGTATATTTTGGTAGAAAATTTAGTTACGTTTAAGTTTTCTTGTAAATTTGTAATGACTTTTTATGTTAGTGTCAATAATATTTTTTGTCAGACTCAATTAAGATTTTACAAACCGAGTTACTGTCAATATATTAAAGAGTTATTCATATATTTATAAACTAGGATAAGATCCGCGCCTTGCGCGGGATTAAGTTATTATTTTTATTATATTTTGGAGAATAAAACAATAGTTTGGCTTCATTTGGATTAGGGGTGTTCAATCCGGATATCGGGTTGGTTTCGGTTCGGTTCGGTTTTTTTCGGTATTTCGGTTAGTAAAATATAACTACTATTCTAAATCCATATTTACTTTGACTTTAGTCTTTCACATACTTTTGAAAGATTTCAACTGGACGACTAAATTGATCAGCCAATCTTGTTGCTTTAAATCATTATTATTTTTATATATATATATATATATTATTTAGTTTGAATATTTATTAAATAAAAATTCATATGCGTTATATTTTATGATCATTTGTAACTTATTATAACAAAAAAATAATCTATTGATCACAAAATTTTCAGAGTGGGAATATTCAAATTTCTAATAATATATAGACGTTTTGAAAAATTCAAAATATAACATATAAGAAAAAATATAAATGTTTTTATTATATATTTAATGTGATTTTTTAATATCTTTCAATAATATAAAATTAAAAAAAAAAACTAAGATACAAAAATTGTTATCAAATATTTATTATTCATAATAATTAATTTTCATATATACGTTAATCATATTAGGTAATTTCGTATCTTCTAATTAAGGAAAGTGAAAAAAAAATATTTGGTAGATTATTTATCAATTCGATAGTTTAATAAAAAATATAATGTAAGTTAAGATGGACCAACCTATTTTTCTAAGAATAATATATTTTATATAGTCATTTATTAAATGAGAATTTATAATCATACAGTTCTATGAACATTCATATCATTTTATAACTGAATATTTAAATCATCGATAACAAAATTTTCAATGTGAAATCTTTAATAAGTTTATAATTTATAAATGTTTTTGAAAATTCATTGAAAGTTTTAATATTAAAATATTTATGTAATCTTATGGTATATAGTATAATCTATATATATATATATGTTTTATTATTAAATTATATTTTTTACTCATATGGTTTTAAAATCATGTGTATCTTCTTATAATATTAAATAAAAGTTCATATTAATACAATTTTATGATCATTTGTAACTTATTATGACAAAAAAATAATCTATTGATCACAAAATTTTCAGAGTGAGAATCTTCAAATTTCTAATAATTTATAGACGTTTTGAAAAATTCAAAATATAACATATAAGAAAAAATATAAATGTTTTTATTATATATTTAATGTGATTTTAGATATATTTTAATAATATAAAATTAAAAAAAAGAACTAAGATACAAAAATTGTTATCAAATATTTATTATTCATAATAATTACTTTTCACATATACGTTAATCATATTAGGTAATTTCGTAGCTTTTATTTAAGGAAAGTGCAAAACATTTTTTGGTACGTTATTTATCAATTTGATAGTTAGTTTAATAAAAAGTGTAATATAAGTTAAGATGGACCAACCTATTTTTTTTTTAAGAATAGTATATTTTGTATAGTTATTTATTAAATAAGAATTTATAATCATACGGTTCTATGATCATTCATATCGTTTTATAACAAAATATTTAAATCATCGATAACAAAATTTTCAATCTGAAATCTTTAATAAGTTTATAATTTATAAATGTTCTTGAAAATTCATTGAAAGTTTTGATATTAAAATATTTATGTAATCTTATGGTATATAGTGTTTAATCTCTATATATATATTTATTTTATTATTAAATGATATTTTTTACTCATATGGTTTTAAAATCATGTGTATCTTCTTATAATAAAAATTTAAACCATTGATCATTAATTTTTAACATAATAATTTTAATAGTTTTAGTAATTTATTGTCGTTTTTAAAAATTCAAAATATAACATATACGAAAAAATCTAAATTTTATTTTTATAGCTAATTTGATTGTTTAATTTATTTTAATAATATAAAATTAAACAAAAAATGAAGGAGGAGATATAAATTGTTATCAAATCTTTATTATTAAAATCATTAATTGTCATATATATATTAGTCATTTTTGGTAATTCCGTAGGTTTTATTTAAGGAAAGAAAATATCATATCATATCATTATATCATATAGTTTGACCAACTTATGTATCTAACAACATATAAAAATCGAATGTGGACCTACTTATTTTTCAATTGAATGTAATTGACTACCTAATTGAGTGCCACCTATGCATTGGGGCCTCTTTTAATTAATACAAAATTGAGGTTACATCTTTTCAAATGTTCCTCAATTAATATATAAGGGATATAATTTTGTCACAGTTCACAAATGAGACGAAACTGAGATTTTGATACACACATTAGGTGACGACTGATTGGTAGGTCGGTATTTCACTTTTTTTTTATCTGTCGATTTGTCCTTATTTTCCTTGGTATAAGCATTTTTATTAGAATGTCCAAACCTTTTGACTAAAAAGAAATTCCACATTAGTTGCAAAAAAAAAAATTCCACAAAATTGGTTGGTCCAACACGTCTGCTTCTTGGCATGTTCGGTCTCTTGTATGATTACTGTTTCGAAATCTGCAACTATTTACAATATAAAATATGACGTCAGAAAAAATAATATTCAAATATTTCATCTTTTTGGATAATTCATGTAATTATTATTGTCTAAATCATGTAAATAGACTAAAACAGTGACCACCAATTTTTGTTTATCTAGACGTCTTTTTCTGATGAGTTGGATTTTTGTGATTGAGAAAAATTTATGAAGTAGATAAACTAATATTGAATGTGATTTTAAAATGTTTAATGTTGGATTGTTGTCTTCCACCTAATCAAGTCAATTTTATGAACATTTTTAATGAATATTCGATCAAACCACACAAAAAAACTAATTTTTTTTTTGAATTTTATATATATATATATATTTAGAAGATTGTTATCTTTTTTACCTAATCAAGTCCACTTTATAAACGCTTTTTATTAATATGTTATCAAAACACTCAAAATCTACATTTTTCTAATTTGTTATATATATTTTTTCAAGTTTATTATATATATCAAAATCTACATTTTACTAATTTGTTATATATACTTTTCTAATTTATTTTATATATATATATATATATTTTTTTTTTTTTAAACAAACATTTTGTTGTCTATGAAGAAACTTTGTTCAAATGTTGGCTAGCTTCTGTGCAGGTGTTTCTCTGTTGCTTACTTGCTGGTTTAAGCATATGTTGGTTCAACACAGTCTGCTTTGTGCTCTGCATTAGTAACTTCCCTGCAAACAGATCACTTGCTCTTTCCCTCACAGTAAGCTTCAACGGTGTAAGCGCAGCTTTATACACTCTCGCTTACAACGCAATCAACCCAGCCTCTCCAGAGCTATACCTTCTCTTAAACGCTCTTATACCTCTCGTTATCTCTTTCACTGCCATCATTCCTATTCTTCGCCAACCACCTTTTGAGCCACTCCCACCAGATGGAGTTCGCCGTGACTCCCTCATGTTTCTCCTGCTCAACATTCTTGCCGCTTTGAACGGCGTTTACCTCCTCCTCTTTGAGTCAAACTCCTCTGACGTAACCTCTGCTCGTCTCCTCTTTGGTGGAGCTATCATTCTCTTGATCCTCCCTTTATGTATCCCCGGTTTGGTCATCGCCCGTAACTGGTATCTTCCCACGATCCACGCTAGCTTCCGTCTCGAAGGTTCTGGTTTCATTCTTGTTGATCCTGATGAGCTTGAGTTGCATAAAGGGATGCTTGCACATGAAGCTAACCGAGAAAGCTACGAAGATGTTGTGCAAAACCATGTTAAGACTATAGCTTCGGAGGAAGGTGATGCTGATGAGTTGCTTATCACAAGAGGCCAGCTTGAGGTTTTGGGAACTGAACATTCTTTGAAGCAGCTCTTATGCAGAGCTGACTTCTGGTTATACTATATAGCGTACTTCTGCGGTGGAACCATCGGTCTTGTGTACAGCAACAACTTCGGACAGATTGCTCAGTCTTTAGGACAAAGCTCAAACACCACAACTCTTGTCACACTTTACTCCTCCTTCTCGTTCTTTGGAAGGTTGCTGTCTGCAACACCAGACTATATCCGAGCGTAAGTACATCCATCTTCATTACTTAAAGCTTCTATAGTTTGGTTTCGGGTTGTGACTGTTGTAACTTGTGCAGCAAGTTTTATTTTGCAAGAACCGGGTGGTTAGCCATCGCGCTATTACCAACACCAATAGCTCTATTCTTGCTCGCATCATCAGGAACCGCGTCAGCATTACAAGTAGGAACTGCGCTGATTGGTCTAAGCTCAGGATTCATATTCGCAGCAGCTGTTTCCATCACATCAGAGCTTTTTGGACCAAACGGTGTTGGAGTTAACCACAATATCTTGATCACAAACATACCTATAGGATCTTTGATATATGGATTGTTGGCTGCATTGGTCTATGACTCACATGGTTCGACCGGGATCAAATCGATGACTGACTCGGTTGTGTGTATGGGCAGAGGCTGCTATTATTTGACGTTTGTGTGGTGGGGAGGCTTGTCGGTACTTGGGTTAGGTTCTAGTCTTGTGCTATTTATTAGAACTAGAAGAGCTTACCAAAGGTTTGAGCAAGCTCGGATAAGTTCAAATATTGATTCATAGAAGTTTGCATCAATCCCCAGTGACTTGTGTATATCAATCAGGTATATGTAGCCATGTAGGAATGATCTATATTATAAGATAAGTTAATGGTTTTGTATTTATATGAGAAATTATTTGTGTAACTTATTAATTATGTACGTGATTACATGACTAAGGGCCTGACTGGTTCAAACGCAGCGGTTGCGGTTGCGGTTGCGGGAGTTTGTGGATGCGGGCGGTTGCGGTTTCTAGCGGTTTTAAGAGATTTGTACGACTGGTACTGCGGTTAAAAATTGGTGCGTTTGCGGGTGACTTATGACTGGTTAACTACCAAATGCGGTAACAGTCAAATAATAAATTAACAATATTTACATTTAATATAATTATAAAAATATCAAAAATCATAAAATTATAATAAATATAAAATTTATATTTAGAAAGTTATAATTTTAATTTTTGAAAATTTATTGAAATTGTTTTTATTATAAAATTTTATAATATTAATTAAAATAAAATAGATATATTTTAATATTTTCATAATTTCAATTTTAAATTTTTTATTAAATATTTTTTCTTTGTATATATATTGTTTTAAAAAAAAGAAAAAAATTTTACCCTCCCGCAACCGCCCGCAACCGCAAACGCTAGCTGGAGCCAGCTTTTGAATTTATGAGATTCGGAGCGGTTTGAAGCGGTTTAAGGCGATTTGAGTGATTGTTGCAAACCGCCGACAACCGCTACCGACCGCAAAAGCTGCGTTTGCGGGTGGTAGCGGGAAAACCAATCGCCACCTAAAGAGTAAAGACTCACTTTCACATGACTGAGAAATAAATTGAAGTGTTGATAAACTAAAGATAATTGAGTAATTAAAAACACCAAATAAGCTGTAAATTGAAGTGTTGATAAACTAAAGATCATAAAAGTAAATCTTAACTAAACTATAAATATATAAATTCATTTTAAATCGAAGACTATCTATCTATCTGTACTATTAAAATAAGGTTTAGTCTTTCCATAGGGCATTTGTTGCCGCATGGACATCTTTTGACCATTTAAAGTTGTTCTCAAGCTTGAATATATTGAATAAACTTTTATTATTAAATGACAAATTAATTGAGCTTTTAAACTTTTTTATTTTGGCTCATGAGTTGTTAGGTTTTCTCTTTTGTCATGGTTTCTGGTGATCTCATTTAAATTACCAATAGTAAACCAAGGATCATCCCGAGAGATACTAATTCTTGTCATTCTTTCCCAGATGTGGTCGCGTAAATTTTGACATGGTTCCCCGTATATAAAGGATAAAAATATTCGCTTCTCTTTATACTCCGTCTCTACATCAATCATTCGATTACTGGATGAGATAATAGTTACCTTGTAACTGGAATCATAAAAAAGAGCTAATCTTCCACTTCTACCGATAGGGTCCACCGTGTGGAGATGACTATAACCGAAATGAAACTGAAAAGATTGTACAAAGTCGAATTTTTGCTTTGTCTCAGAAAGAAAAATAAAATTTTCATTCGAAGATAACTAATAGTCCCATGACTGCCAAGACCTTGGCAATTCCAACTCAAAATTTTCATTTATACACCAGTTTAAAGAACGCTGAAAACAAATGAAATTGATGATGTAGTGTCATCAGTTCGGCCATACATATCCGTTGAGCAACACCACCTGTTTGACAAACCACAACCATAACCCGAGGCATCACCTACCATCCATACATACAGATGCTACTTATAAGATATAAGTTAAAAGAAAGCCGTACAACGTGAAGTTCATAGACTTTATACAAGTATAGACCATCCAATGAAATAACTGAAAAAAGGACCTTTCTATGAAACAAAACAACGGTGGTACTTTTATCTTCAAAAAAATTTAGCAACCTAAGCCACCATAAAACACGCTTCTCTGAGTTCCTCACACAGATTCTAAACGCACAGGCATACCAACCCTTACTCCTGAGTTGTGTACCAAACCAAACCGTATAGGATGAACCATACATACACTTTTGTCTCCACAAATACCAAAACTCCAGCCAATTCATCAGAAAAAATCTCATTGTATAAATGATTACCATAACCTTAACGCCTTGATTCTTGTACGTGCACCATATAATCTCAGGAAGGTACAAGCCTTGCATATTCCGACAGTAGTGGAACCCAAAGTAATGTTTCAATCAACAATTTTGAATGAGTTATATTAAACGATTCGTAACAAACACAAAGTGGTTTAGATTTCCAAACCAAAATAGAGTATTGCAACAAAGTCACGCTTTACAATTAATACTGAAAATTAGGATTCATTAGTTTTCAGTGACATTCACTTGTAATTATAAAAGTGAATCAGAGGTTAATTTTAAATTGTACTTCAGTTGTAATAGTTTAGATTTAGTTTGGCACAAAAAAACATTATGTACATTCATCTGATGTATTTCCCATTGTATAGTTGCGATAATACTAAGGAGCACGCGAACCGTATTAGGTTTTGCAAGTGGTGCAAAGGTGTCGTTGTAATCTACTCCCTATTTAACTTTGGGTGGGATTCAGTTAGGTCTGATAATTGACTTGAGTTTAGAAACTGTAGTTCATGGTTTTAGTATATTGGTTATCTCGACTACATCGTTAACATTTTTTTATGTCTTTGTTTACTTAGAGTAATTCTATTTCTTTACCCATTTTAAGAACAAGATGGCAGCTTATAGAAGTCGTATTAGTATAATTATGCAATCGTAAATAACTGTGAAATCAGAGAAGGAATTCGTCATTTCCTTTTTTGGACATTATAAAATTTGATAAGGTGGTTGCAGGATACAAAGGTTGACAAATATGAAATTAAACTTTAATGATCCAAATTAAAGTAAACAATAGCACAACTAAAAGACAAGAAATAAAGATAGTTTCGCGACTCGCGTATATGATAATTCCTTAACCGCACACGGTACACAATTAGTGACTAAACAGCATAGTTGGGAGTGCAAGGTTGAGCTCCAGCATTGTAACCTTGATTGGGTTGTGGTGTCGTCGGATAAGCAGTTGGCATTGCGGGTCCACCGACTTTAGTTATCCCTTGATGTCGACCCATGTAGAAGCATCCTGCACAACCACTAATGGCTAGAAACACCATGAATATGAACAATGGTAGCGAGAAATACACAACGACCATCGCTTACAGGACTTTAATTGAAATAGGTAAGCAAAAGAGTAATAGGTGAAGAAGAGGATAGTGCAGAAACAAAGGAAGAGAGTTCTATGTATTTATAAGGGAATGCAAGAGTTAAATTAAATTAAATCCTAAAATTATGTATTCCAAATTTGTGAAGAAATACTCAAGTGTGTCATATAATAACAAGTCAAGTCAAGTCAAGTCAAGTAAAGTCATACTTTAAAAGTTTGTTGAGTTTGGTACCGTTGTATTTCTTTTTGGATTATATTGTATGATTGATTCATATGTTTTGGCTGGCAAAACAGAAATAATTAATTGATTTTAGGATTATTTAGTGTTCAACTATGCCTAGTTGACTTGTTCATGTAAGCTTCGTAGTTTCCACTTTTTGTAAATGTAAATTACATGCATATTTAACCAAGAAAGTAAAGATTTGCGGATGGCCTGGTTACACGTTGGAACAGACGTGAAATCAAACTAGCTTTAGACAAGAAGGCATCAGAACATGTCATTATTTGGTATGAGTGTGAGAGATGAGAGAGTTACAGTCGGGTGTTCAAGTTCAACTTAGCATTGGTAATACCAAGTAGATAAAGAAACTAACAAAGACGAACAACAAGTAGTGTTGGAGATGATGCATATACTAGTCTCCATTTCGTATTTATTTATGTATCAGGTTAAAGCACGATTTAGATGGCAACAAGAGGACTCAAAAGTTGTTTGAACTGAAGGAGATATCATCCACTCTTAGGAGTTGTCAGGACAGGAACTGGTCGAGTTACAGACGAGACTCTGCGAAGCTTGTGAAATTTACTATTTTACCCTTGTCGATTCCTGTATTTTACACAAAAAAAACACCTCCTTTTTTTCAAACCGTTCTAATAGATCCACGCCAGTTGCCTTTCTGTAAGATAACAAAGTAAGTCCTACATTAGAGAATTAGACAAAGAGTGTCTAATATATAAAAAGATGTCCAACTCTAATAATACGAGGTCTTTTGGGATAGAAACCAAAAATAAATCCATGCGGGTCAGCCTGTTAGATCCAAAGTGGACAATATCGTACTAATCGAAGAATATAGAGTTGGACACGGATTTCACAATTCCAACAATTAGTATCAGAGCGATCGATGATAAATCTGCAAAAAGACAGAAATACTCTTCGAGAGATGAATGATATCCTATGAATTAGGAATGAGATATGTGTGGCAGAAATCAAGTCAGGAGATTCTGGAAGTCAGTTATAGGACACGAGATGAATGTGATCCTTAGTTTGAGTGGGAAAATGTGACATAATAAACTAAGTTTCACATTGGAGAATTAGACAAAGAGTATCTAATTTATAAAAAGATGTCTAACTGTAATAGTACGAAACTTTTTAAGATGAAAATCAAAAATAAATCTATACGGACTCGCCTATTAGGCCCAAAGTGGCCAATGACACGGCATTTCACAATTCCAACACTTTGGCCGTCTGACGACACTCTCTCTCTTCTCCATGGCCTCGGTCGCGCTTCTTCGGTCTCTCCGCCGCCGCGAAATCCACGCAGCTTCCATCACCGCGTACAAATTCGTATAAACTTCTCGTTCACTCCGTGGTTATCTTGATTTTTGACGGTGTTTGGGGATTTTGGATTACCAAAAGTCTCACCTTTTCGTGTTTTTGGCAGAGCTCTGCAAGCGCCGGCGGGAGGAAGCCGGAGCTCCGGTTAGACGGAGTCAAAGATATAATCGCCGTTGCGTCTGGTAAAGGCGGAGTTGGAAAGTCTTCCACTGCTGGTAACATCCATCACAGAGTCTTCCTTAAAAAAATTTTGTGTGAGAGGTTTGAACTGTAACTTTACGGTTAATAAATGTAGTTAACTTAGCTGTTGCGTTAGCCAACAAATTTAAACTCAAGATTGGGTTGCTTGATGCTGATGTGTACGGACCATCTGTTCCGATCATGATGAGTATCAATCAAAAGCCTCAAGTTAACCAAGGTAAGATATTAAAAGATGTACATCTAGCATTTCACATCAGTTTGTAATCTCTGTTTTTCTTTTTTTTTGAAGATATGAGGATGATTCCGGTAGAGAACTATGGAGTTAAATGCATGTCAATGGGACTCCTTGTTGAAAAAGATGCACCTATTGTGTGGAGAGGTCCTATGGTCTGTCTTTCCTTTCTAAGATCACTGAGGAAGCCTTAAAACGAACTTTTCATTCAGTAATCAAAGCTTGTGGTTGTTGCTACAGGTAATGAGTGCTCTTGCTAAGATGACGAGAGGAGTTGATTGGGGAGATCTTGATGTTCTTGTTGTTGATATGCCTCCTGGAACCGGTGATGCACAAATTACCATATCTCAAAACCTTAAACTCTCAGGTGTGTGTGTGTATATAATACATATCTGAGTTGTTGTTAAGATTAGACAAGTTGTGTAGTTTAGTTTACTCAGAGTGTGTTTATGTTCACAGGTGCTGTGATTGTGTCCACTCCACAAGATGTAGCGCTTGCTGATGCTAATAGAGGAATCTCCATGTTCGACAAAGTTAGAGTACCTGTACGGTAGCCATCTATATCGTCCCTTACTACTAGTTTTGTCTTCGCTTCTTCTTAACGTTTCTGCACTTTTGTACTTAGATCTTGGGACTTGTGGAGAACATGAGTTGCTTCGTTTGTCCCCACTGTAACGAGGCTTCTTTCATTTTTGGGAAAGAAGGAGCACGCAAGATGGCTGCGAAGAAGGGCTTGAAACTCATCGGTGAGGTAAATGAATCTAAAACATTGGTGTTATAGTGTTGTAGATTCACTTAGTGGCCTTACTAGATATAGTTTGTGTAGATTCCACTGGAAATGAAGATTAGAGAAGGGTCTGATGAAGGTGTTCCTGTGGTTGTTTCTTCCCCTGGTTCTGTAGTATCAAAAGCTTATGAAGGTCTAGCTCAAAACGTGGTGAATGGGCTCAAGGAGCTACGTGATAATCCTGAGAATGAGATTCAGATGAAACTTAACGTTCCACATTCTAGCCACTCATCATAGAACAAGCCTTGAGAAACCAAGTTTTGTCTTGCTGCTTCACCTGCTCGGATTACAGTACCAAATAGAGTGTGAATTAGCAGATCAATGTGAAGGCTTTCATTTATTAGATAGGAAAATAATAAATCTGAATAAGACATGTAGAGATTTTGACAAAAAAAAAACATTCATGTTGTTGAATAAGCCATGTTGAGATAACTTCACAATGTATGATGAGATCACCAAATTATATCTTCATTATCTTCATCTTGATCTTCATATTCAAGATCAGCATCTCCATATCCTCCATTAGCATCTTCATTACTGTAATTCTCGTTCAAAACTGGTTCATCTTCTTCAGAACCCTCAGGTTCCAAAAGGCATTCTTCACTGCTTTCCTGAAAATTTTCCATTTTGTCACCAACAACGACTGGTTCCTCCAACTTAGTCCTCTTTGGAGAGTTCTCCTACACAGATGTGAATACACGTAAAAGACTATACAAAGAAACAAGAGGCTTAATCAGTAAAGAAACATGGGTAAAACTTACATCATCTTCAAATAGCTTATCCAAGACATCCAAATTGATATATGGACTCAGTCTCTGTAGACAAGAAAGACACAATAAATTTAGCTACAGATGAAAAACTAAAGAAGATCCAAAGATATCTCAAACTATAACAGGAAACGAGCTGGAGGAATAGTAGCACTGACCTTTTTCTTTTCACTTTCTGCATTGCTTTGGGTTGTGGTTGCAGAAGTTTTCTTACTAGGAGCAGCAGTAGTCTTACTAATAGGATCTTTCTTTTTCACTGTAGTAGTAGGTTTCCTCTGCGTTCCCTGATAATCAATAGAAAATGTTAAGTATCATTAACAAGAACGTCAACTTAACAGTTAGCAGAAATCAAGAAGATGGGAAGACAGGATGAAAGCAAAAATACATTTTTGTACTCAGGGTTCATCAGCTCCCATGCTATCTTCATCAGGAGTGATTCTTTTGTAGTATTTAGATAACTAGCAACCTGATGAGCAGCAATAAACCATAAAAAGTCAGAACAAAAAGTACATAAAACTAGCTTTCACATACATAAAACCGAACAATAGACACAGCAGAAAGCAGAAGACAAAACACAAGAGAATCAGTTTTGTCTACGTTTATATGGTTGGAACCAACGACGTGATGGGACTTACATGTGTAAAAATAGGCGTGGTTTGCCACATTCCAGGAACCAATTGTTGTGTTTACTTTACAGAGACTAAGAAAACCAATAGATATGATTCAAATTCAGATAAAACTTGCACATAAAACAAACTATACACCCTGCTTAAAAAAGGGTTGAGAGAATGTAACGATTAAACTTATACTATTTATTTACCTCAGCATCATTAAAACGAGATAAGTCATCTGCAAGATCACCAACACCTCTTAGGTTTCTAGCCGCCATTGGTCTAGAAGATGCCAATGTGTCTTCTTTTGAGGATGGTTTTACTGAATTCTCCACCTGAAAACGATTAGAGAAGAATATTCAAATATGTATAGACAATGCTCCACAAAGAAACATATGTTCGAGTTTTGTTTTGTTTTTTTGAATCGTCTGGTGTGTCAAAGTCATCCAGATTCGGATCTAAGCCGTGAAATTGACTCTAGAATCGGATCAGGAAACGAAAAAGGAGGAGAGTGACTTACCATTCTTCACGGGACAAATGTGGCGAGATTGAATCGGCGGAGAGAATTAGGGTTTACAAAATCAGAAATTCTCGTTGAGAAGAAGTGTTTATGATTAACGAGACCGACATCGGAGAGAAGGTGATTTTAAATAATTTTCCTTTTTCTATGTTTTTATTTTGAATGTTTGAAGTCACATGTGTCTTAATATGAGTGGTTGATTATAATGTTTGTCAAGTATCATGTACATACAATTAATTTTTTTGTAATATTGTTTAATAAATCAGTTTTTATGGGTTAATATTACGCTAACATTGATAATTATCAATAAATTAAATTAATTATCTAATGTCATTATTAATATTTTAAAAAATTTATTATTAATTTTTTTTGTTTTATTTTTCTAAAATAACAAAAATTATCTACAAATCTGAAAATCTTTAAGTTGATTTTTCTCAAAAGTAAGATTAGTATACTTGTTTAACTAGTTGATGTCCCACAACTTGTGCAGATTAATATATATACCAAATACATTTTTAGTTCTAATGTTTATTTTTACGAAAAATAATAATTAATTTTGATAGAAATTTTATATTATTATAGATCATAAAACTTCAATACTAATTTTGATAATCAATGCATTAAATTATGTTCTTTTGTTTCATAGTTTTATTTATGTGATGTAGATTTCGGATCAAAATATTTTCTATAGTAATAACTAAATTACAAAATTTGTATTTGAAATTAAACACATATATATTATATTTGGACTGAAAGGAAATCACTGGCACTGAAAGGATTTTATAAATTCACAACTATAAAACATCAACAAAATAATGATAGTGTAGAAGTGTTCAATCCGGTAAAATTGAACCATTTAAAACCAAACCAAATTGAAATAGAGAAAATCATCTGGATTTGGTAGTATCGAATAAATTGAATGGATGTTATTTAAAAAAAATTGCAGTATATAGATATGGTTCAGCATATTAAGCGATCAAATCGAATGAACCAAAAAAATCCGATTAATTCAGATATATTAGTATACTTATATATAAACTTTTTGATAATATGTATTTGATCAATATTTTAAATAAAATCAGAGAAACTGATGACAAGTAAACAAATAACTAAAATCATGGAAAATATGACAAGTAATCAAATTTATTTCCCAAGTAATAGTATAGATAGATAAGAATTAGTTTTAAAATAGTTACTTTATAAATATTGTGCATTTTAAAAATATATAACTATGAATATAATCAATTATACATATATAAATAACAAATTAAACTATTTGTAATATTTAGGGTTTTTACTTACAATTATTTAGAAATAAAATATTTCTTATTTTTAGAATAATTAAAATTCAAAGCTTATGTGGAAGCATGGGGTTCATGATCCTATGGAAGTCCAGTGTTTGACTGACACATGGTGCATGGGACTTGTTCGAGATAGAAGCTGGACAAGTAATGTTAGGAGGCCACCTGGACATTTCAAAGATCACAAGAATAATTGTTGAAAAAATAAATTAGCCAGTTATAATTTGGTTATTTTATAAATATTTATAATATGTATATAAACACGGAATAGTCATCTGATAATAAAAATATTTCTTTATTTGACCGGAAAAATGTATTTATTTTTTTTTCTCTAATGAATATTGAAGATTCGGATGACAACATGCGGGATACCTGCGAAAATTGCGGTGCGATCCTAATAATAACAAAAACATATGTAGATATTTTTGTTTTTAATTAACTGCGGTGCGGGTAAGATGTGTATATAAACATTTGATGCCCGTAAATATGGTAAAATACATAATGTAGTTGGAATAGATTTAACCAATCTTAATCCAAGAGACAACACAATATCCTTGGAGAAGATGGCTTTGATCGGTGACATGAGTTACATTTGATTAATTTTGAGTTAGGCTTGTAACTCAAAAAGTTACCAATCATGCATTAAATTTTATTTTTTAATTTTAGGTTTTATTTAAGATGTGTTGTAATTAAGTTACAACTTTAACTTGGACCTCTTATAAAATTGTTAACTCAAAATTTAAAGCTACATCAACAAAAATCCCATATTTTAGAAATTGAGTTACAAATTTGATTAATTTTCTGTCTACAAAAATGAAAATAGTGCGTTCTACCAATAATATCATAATTTTTATTTAATATCTATATTTATTGTAATATTTGGGATAATTAATTAATAAATTGACATTAACAATAGATATTAACTAATTCTACCAATAATGTCATAATTAAGTTTATCTTATAGTTTATGATTTTAATCGGTTATATTATATCCACGTTCTCTGATTTTTATTTATTTTAGGATAAATAATTAGTTTAAGTAATATTAGTGTTTAAAATTTTATTAAACCTATATATATATCAATATATTATCATCATATTTAGGATAAATAATTAATAAACTGATGTTAACAATAGACATAACCAATATCTATTAGTAATATCATAATTAGGTTTATCTTATATTTAGGTTATGATTTAATCAGTTATATTACAGCCACATTCTCTATTGTTTATTTCAAATATTGATCCAAATCAACATTATTAAAAATTAAAGCTAAGATTAAATTTTATTGAAAATATATGTAATAAAATGTAAGCTAAATATTTTTTATATATTAAATATTAAACAATCATATTTCTAACTGAAATAAATTAATTTGTATTTATACACTATGAAAATCAAATTATTTAATCTTTAAAATCACAAATATTATCAAAATAATAAATTTAAAACCAAAATAATAAATAACATATTAAAGACTAAATATAAATTAACTAAAATATTAAAAATATATGTAAGCATGAAAGATAAAAACATTAAATAACATAAAATAATTTGATAACAATTATACAGATAATAAGTTTTTTGTATAACTTATGTATTAAAGTAGAGCTATTTTTGGTATTGTAAATTTATTATTAAAATGTGTAGTTTTCTTCTTTTTTTTAAGTTTTCCTCTGTCTCTGGCTTTTCCTCTCTAAGTCGCCATCTTTATGTTAAGTTTTCTTCCTTTTTTTTTTGCTTAAATTTTCTATGTTAAGTTGCAAAGGTATGAGTCTGTTTAAGTTGGACATCCAAGCAGGGGCGAAGGTAGGAATTTTTTCTTGTGGGTGCACTAATTATCATAAAAGAAAAGAAGACATATAAAAGATTCGAACCTGAGTTAAGAGGGGGTGCACAATCTTAATTTTACCATCTGCTCTACCAAATTTTTATTGTTTTACCTTACAAAATCGAAAACATAGATATAATTGCGGGTGCATGTGCACCCATAGTGTACAAGGTGGCTTCGCCCCTGCATCCAAGTCGATAGATAATTTTCGTTGACCGACTTCATTGCTGCCTATTTCGTTCTCTCCTCTGTTTTTGTTATAGGTGCGGAAACTTTGAGCGAACAAGATACTAAGAACTGAGCAAAACGACATGGAGTGTGTAATAAGGTTGAAGCGAAAAGGGCAATGGATATTGCCGAGAAGAAAATTTCAGAGAGTGATTACGTAGGAGCCAAGAAATTCGTCAACAAGGCTCAGAATTTGTATCCGAATCTTGATGGACTGAAACAAGTGTCGGTGATGATCACTGGAGGAAGAGAAGCTGATTGCTACAGAGTTCTTGGTGTTGATCCTTTGGCTGATGATGAAACTCTGAAGAAGCAGTACAGTAAGTTAGCTCTTTTGGTTCATCCTGACAGGAACAAGTATAAAGGCGCGGAAGGTGCGTTTAATTTGGTTTTAGAAGCTAGGCGTCTGTTATCTGACAAAGGTTAGTAGAACCGCTTATGATCAAACGCTGGGATGCAGAAACCACCACCATACCAGAAATCTCGGTGAAAAGTGTTTATGATTTACGAGACCGACATCGGAGAAGGTGGTTTTAATTCCTTTTCTATATATTTTTTTTATTTTGAATTTGATTTGTCACGTTTTCTAGTTTGTGTGGTTATAAACACATTGGCTTTTTAATAATACGGTATTTCTGTTGTACCTTTATTGGTGGAAAGCTATGCCTTGATATTTCCTTTTTACTTTTTTTTCTTCTTGATATTTCCTCTTATCAAGTCGGCAAAAGAGTGTACGAAGACTGACGGGATTAGGAGAATAAAATCACAAACCTTATAATATCAGGAGCACGTAGCTTTTTTATTATATAAAGGAGAAGCAATTCATCTATTGATTGAATCATCCGAACAAGAGATAGAGATCAAGCACATAAGAATAGATCTTTAGTTCTTATTTTTGTTATCTAGCTATTCTTTGTTACAAGGTAAAGCTTTGGTGTTTTAAATTCATTCTTAGATATCACAAAACAAAACCCTAATCAAATTCGTCCGTTGAAAATCTGTTTAATTTGCTAGTGATTTTGTTTAATATATGTAAACATTCCCTGATGCTATTTTTTGGTTCGGAAACGTTTCCAGGGAACTAAGTATAAACTCTCAACAACATGGATAAGGATGAAGCGAAAAGGGCATTGGATATTGCTGAGAAGAAACTTTCAGAGAATGATTACGTTGGAGCCAAGAAATTTGTTAACAAGGCTCAGAGTTTATACGCGGATCTTGATGGCTTGAACCAAGTGTTGATGATGATCAATGTTTATACCTCTGCAGAAATCAAGATTAGTGGAGGAATAGAAACTGATTGGTACGGAGTTCTTGGTGTTGATTCTAAGGCTGATGATGAAACAGTGAAGAGGCAGTACAAGAACTTAGCCCTTTTGCTTCATCCGGACAAGAACAGATTTAATGGAGCGGAAGGCGCGTTTAAGCTGGTTTTACATGCTTGGTCTCTGTTATCTGACAGGGATGAGAGATACCTCTATGATGAAAGGAGGGTGAAGAAGAAACCACCACCAAGTGCAAAGGCTAAGGATGCGCCTTCAAATCTGTTTTGGACAATGTGCAGTGAGTGTAAGACACGATGCGAATATTGGAGGGATTCTTATCTTAACAGGACCGTACTATGTCCAACGTGTGGTAAGACTTTCATTGCAACCGAGCAAATTCCACGGGCAGTTAAGAAAACCAGCAAGACCTACAATGTATTGTTTGGATATTGTAGATGAATCTTAACTGTTTGACTTTTTTTAAGAAGTCTAAGATGTCAAATTTTTAACCTAATTTGATTTTTTTTTCTCGTTATATAAATTAAAATTTGCATATTTTCTTTTTAAAACAAGTTAACAGAATTTAAAGTTTTTTTTTTTTTTTGTTAAAGTCTCCAGACTCAACTTGAAGATATCAAACTTAAGATCAATTCTTCAATTTGTTCTCATGTATTTATGATTATTTATATTGTTTATGTTTTTCATATTTTTAGTCTTCTCCCAAAAAGGTAAAATGTGTATTTAGATGTGCTTTTGTGTTTAATATAATTCAAACTGAAAGGTGAATTTTGTTTTTGTTATTATGTTGTTATCTATAAAATTCTAGCTACAAACACAATTTTCATATCTTCAAAATTTTCATATATGAATCTAATGCAACAAATTTCATAAGCAGACTTCCTTCGCAAACTTCTTTTGTAGTTTGGAATGGTGATTTCTAACGAAATGTGCACTCACAAATGCAACAATATTCTTTGTTTCATATCTGAACCGAACTAGAAAGATTTAGTCCTTGACCTAATATATGTTTTCGATAGTATTTTAGCAGAAAATGTTTAGTATCGATTTTTTTTTTTCAGGTTTGAAATTGAAACTATTTGTAATGTTTTGGATATGCATGGTGTTCCTATTTTCAAAATTTTCAGATCAAAACCCGATATAGCATACCTTTTTTTTGATATAGCATACTTCATTCGCATACTTCGTGTTCTTTGTAAAATTGTACGATTGGCAATGGATCGGAATGCTCAAAATAAAAGAAGAAACGTAACACAAACAAAGCTTCTTCTTCGGGGAGAATAATTTGCCATCTGTTGGTGTAAAGGGGAAACTTCATCGGACAGACCCATATTGCATAAACCTAATTTTTTACTGGAAATAGTAAAAAAAAATTACAAATTCAGGAGCCAATATATTATCTCCAAAATTATCAGAAGAACAAAAATGTTTTTTAACTGGAAATATAATATAGTTAAAACAGTGTTCTCACAAGTATTTCTTATTATAAAATGGATGGAATATATATCATTTACTATTTTATTATATTAGTGGGACCATATATTTATAGTTAATTTCCAAAAAATAATTATGATTTTGTTGCTATGTTAAATTGTACTGATTAATCACTTTATTAGTTTATAAAATATAAAATAATTTCTACTGTATATGTGTATTTAAATGTTTTAACAAAATGGAAAACATTATTTTCATAAAAATAATTGTTATTTACTGATTTTTTGGGAAAGTCTTACAAAATGTTCATTATTTTCTTTTTACTATAACTAAGATAGTGTTCATGATTGTTTATATAGTTTTCAGATTTTGGTTTTTGGCTTTTCAATTTTAGATTTTCATTTTTAATTTTTTTTGCATTAGATTTTAGATTTTTGAAAAACACAAATGATAATTTAGATTTGAGGTTTTTATTTTTGATTTGAATTTTCAATTTTTTTTTTTAGATTTTAGCTTTATAAAATTTAATTCATAACTTATTTATATTTAGTATGTCTACTATTTTTTTTAAATGACTTACAAGTTATTATTTAAAAAATTAAATTACTAAAAATATACAAATTTTTTTAATAAAATAAAATTATATTATTAACAAAATATGAAAAGTTTACAATAAATTAAATTTAAACAATTAAGTTAATTTTATTAATAATTTAATTTAAAATTTTATTAGTATAAATTTAAACTAAATTAATTTGATTGGAAAGTATAATTATATGAAAATTAATCGTTGATTTTGTTCTTTTTCACTGAACACAAATAATTGGTGAATTATATGCAAATTAATTTCTATTATATTTTGAATAAATATATAGATATTAATACACAGGTTGGTGAATGTATACACAGTGATACAAAAAAGGTTGTCTGTCAAATATTTCTTACGACTATTAACTCACATGTTTCTACTCTACTAAATTTTACAAAAACCGTAAAAATAATTCTAAAAAATTGATTGATGATTTCCTTTTTACTATCGCCACTACTAATTAATAATTTCCTTTTTTTCCGTAAAATCACATTCTATAAATATTAGACTCTTGCTTCTTCTATTTATAACTCGTATTACAGTGTTCTCGATCTTATCTTCTTCTTCTTCATCTCCCGTTTACTTATTCTGATTAGCAGAGATTCTCTGCAAAGTTTAGACACATAGTAACGCTTTGATTCTGTATACAAGAAACAGAACATCGAGACCTGATTAAAACCCTATTATCTCTCTCGACGAAGACGACATGGAATGTAATAAGGAAGAAGCTACAAAAGCAATTAAAATTGCAGAGAAAAAACTCTCAGAGAACGACTACAACGGAGCGAAGAGATTCGCTGAAAAAGCTAAGACTTTGTATCCAACCCTCGATGGTTTGGAACAGATCTCAACGATGGTCGATGTTTACATCTCTGCGTCGAACAAGACAAACGGAAGTGAATCAGACTGGTATGGGATTCTCGGTGTTGATCCTTTGGCCGATGAAGAAGCCGTCAAAAAACAGTACAAGAAGCTAGCACTTTTGCTTCATCCAGACAAGAACAGGTTTAATGGAGCGGAAGGCGCGTTTAAGCTGGTTTTAGATGCTTGGTCTCTTTTATCTGACAAGGCTAAGAGAGTTGCCTATGATCAGAAGAGGAAAAGGAAAGAAGCTAAAGAGAAAAAGAGTGAACCAAAAAAAACGGAAAAGAGGGCACGGCAGGAGCCAGGTTCTTGTAACGTGGGTGGCAAGGCAAAAGAAGCTTCATCGAAAAAGAAGAAAGTTAGCAGTACGTTTTGGACAATGTGCACTCATTGCTTGACGTACTCCGAACATGTGAGGGCTCATAGTCTAGACAAGACCTCGCATTGTCCATTCTGCCATGGGATTTTCGTGGCGACGGAGAAGTTTCCAGAGATGGTCAATGGGAAGCCATTCATCAGATTCGCTCCTCCTCGCCAACAAGTTACCTTTTGGACAATGTGCACTCATTGCTCGACATACTCTGAGCATGTGAGAGCTGGTCATCTTGACAAGACCTTGCCTTGTCCATTCTGCCGTGGACTTTTCGTGGCTACAGAGAGCTTTCCTGAGATGGTCAACGGGAAGCCATTCATAAGATTTGCTCCTCCTCGCCCCAAGCCTCAAGCAACAAGCGGAAGCACAAGTGATGCTCCAAACTCTACTCATGAGGCAGACATGCATTTCAAGAAGCCGATGGCAACAGGACATCCACACTCTAGATTTGAAGATCTAAACTCTACTCATGAAGCACAGAGGCTTTTTTCAAGAAGCGGACGGACTGGTGTGAGATAAGAAGTAAGAGATCAGAAGTTAAAGAATCCTGATTTTTTTATGTTTTGGCTGAACTAATTTTTGTAATATTTTTGTATTAGATGAAGTTGATTAATCAAAGTTGCTACATTTATCACTAGTTGTCTCACGTGTTCAAGTTGAAACAAGAATGAATAATCTTACTAATACAAACCAATACATCTCTTTCTCCATTCTCTCAATTCTTGATAGCTTTTATTTAATCTTGAAAAGTTGTTTAGAATCTGTATATATGGTTCTGCTAAGAAAGTGGTAGATTTTAGCTAGAGATTAGCAGAGATAATCAATCATTAGTTGTATGTATCTGATAAACCCATATCCTACAGGAATGGATTAAAGTACATTAAAGGGATGATATATGATGTCTCACATGAATTGCCGTTTGTGATCACAGAATGTACTTATTAGAGAACAGCCAGTGGGTAAAGCTTCTCGTGTAATCTCACAGAAGAGGTTACGAGATGGATCCAATAAGAGTAAAGAAAATCTCCAACTTGTAACGTGCAGAGCAGGGATTACATGAGGGGTTTAGGATTAGTTACTACTTACTATGGTGGTTGGTCCACAATTTAATCTGGTATAATAGTACTATAGACATAGCAATACGACTTCTTTACTCTGTTTAACCAAAACAAAGGGTTTATGAAACTGAACCTCCTTGGCTAAACAAAGGCAGGAGCAGCATATCTATTTTCGTGACTGTTGATGGTTGGCTCATCACCTCCCAGTGTGTGTAGTAGTTGTTAACCACATGAAAGGGCCTGCAAAAATTCGTCATTACACAACCAACTTTCCACAGTCTGAAACTCTGAACGAATCACAGTTTAAACAACTCAAAGAAAATGAAAAACAAATAATAACTAGAGCACTTATACATACTTACCTTGGCATTCTCTGAACCAGTCCTTCTCGAAAGTAGTTGTAAACAATGGCCACTTGAATAAGCTTGTCTTTTGTGTACGAATTACTGTGGCTTAGCAACATTAACATAAATGGTAATAGCAATCCTGACAGCATCATCAACAAGGCCAACAACACAATGAGAGAGGGGGAGCTAATAAACACACACAAAATACAGACTTATGATCAGTTTATACCATAACTAAATTATTCATCTTCTAATGTTAATAAGTTTTTTTTTTAAAAGGTTAGAAAAATAGATTTCACTAAATTATAATTATCCTTTTTGTAGAAGGAAAACAAAAGGAAAAACAGAAAATCAATTATATAAAGAGAGAAATAATTCTCGTGTCCCTATTACTCCCCCTCTCTTCTTCACCCTCTCGCAGCTCGTCTCTAGGGTTTTAAGGCTAGTTACTTGGGGATCAACCAAAACGAGATTTAGGGCTAACGATTGCACAGTTCCGTGATCTGTAAGAAACATTGGTAGTATTTGGGATCATCAAGTTACATGGAAAGTAACAAGGACAAAGCTATAAAATCAATAGGTATTGCCGAGAAGAAAATCTCAGAGAACGATTACGTAGGCGCCAAGAAATTCGTCAACAAGGCTGAGAATTTGTATCCAAAGCTCGATGGATTGAAACAAGTGTCGATGATGATCGATGTCTACATCTCTGCATCAGACAAGATCAACAGAAAAGGAGAAGCTGATTGGTATGGAGTTCTTGGTGTTGATCCTTCGGTTACTGATGAAGATTTGAAAAGACAGTACAAGAAGTTAGCTCTTTTGCTTCATCCTGACAAGAACAAGTTTACTGGCGCAACCGAGGCGTTTAAGCTGATCTCAGAAGGTTGGTGTCTGTTGTCTGATAAGGCTCAGAGATTTTCTTATGATCTGAAGAGGAAACCAACAGATATGGAGAGTGGAATGTACCAGAAAGAACCAAAGCGACACAAGACAGACTTTTCATGGAATAAGCCGAAACATGAGTATGATTATGAGTCTGAGTCTGACCCTGAGACTGAGCCTGAGCCTGAGCCTGGTTTTACATGGAATAAGGCCCAATATAAGCGTGAGCCAGATTTTTCATGGAATTATGTGAAAGCCGGTACCTTTTGGACAAAGTGCGATAGATGCAACACATATTGTCAATTTGAAAGTGACAGTGCTTATCTTAATGAGACGGTATCTTGCCCAAATTGCAGACAGGATTTTGTTGTAACCGAGATAGAACTAGAGGAGATCGGAGGGAGGCGAGTCATCAGGTTCAATAAAAGCAGAACTGATACTTCTTCTTCTTCTTCTTCTTCAAGTACTTCAGCATTTGATAGCACAACCCTGCAGAAGAAAGAATGAAAAAAGATGGTTTGAGCCTATGCATGAGCCTGATTCTTCATCTGGACATGATGATTTACAAGTTAATTATCTATCGTTCTTTTGGTTGTTTTCATGCATCTGGACACTTTCTTTAGAGGTATGATTAGCTAATACTCTTTCTCTTTCCTTTAGTATAATAACAGATTAGTCCAATAATAGCTTTTTAATCTTCAATATGTTGTTGTCTTCTCTCTGATCTGTCTTTTGGCATGATTCTTGGTGTTCCAAAGGTTGATGAGAGAATGTGGGATCAAAACACAGAACATTAAGTCGACATAAGATCTGAAAATCTTCAAAAAGTCCAGCTTTCCTATGTTGCAAACCACCAATGATATACTGCAACTGGTATCCAATACCAACTTTATTCTTTCTGCTTTTAGATCTTTGACTAAACTTTATTTTTTATGTTTCTTGAAATGCAGAAGAAAATTGTGATGGTGAAGCTTTCTGATGATAGGAAGTTACTTCCACTTACCATGCGCAGTTGCTAAGGTTCGATAAGATCATATTTGTTTACGTCTTTTTTGTTATGTTCACACAACATTAGGTATTGGCCAGACAAAGACCTAATGAACTAGACTAAAACAACTGAAATTTCCGTAGCACATCAAGTGCTTGACAAATTTGACTATCCGAGTGTTGTGAAATCTACGCATGAAACAAAACCAAGTCAAACAATGCAGCAAGGTTAGAAGACCAATGGGACTGATTAGGAACGCTGTTATGAACCGTTGATTGTTGGAAGAGTTGCTAATCGTTGGGTTGAGTATTGAACCCAAAACGATGTTAACCTGCTTGTACATAAGTTGACTAACCCGTAACCTTGCCGTTGGTTTGATTATAAATGGCACAGCTCGGACTGCCAGAGGAATTGCATACTCTGATTTCAAACTAGAAGAAGGTTTTTAAGAAGCTAAGGACAAATGATTGTACAAAGGTAAATAGTGGAATCAAGGTGTGAAATAAGAAATATGACATTTATGGACTCCTGAATTATATCTTTTATGATTGTTATATACTGTATGAATTATATCTTTTATGATTGTTATATACTGTATACTAGGATAAGACCCGCGCCTTGCGCAGGATTAAGTTATTATTTTTATTATATTTTGGAGAATGAAACAATAGTTTGGCTTCATTTGGATTACGGGTGTTCAATCCGGATATCGGGTTGGTTTCGGTTCGGTTCGGTTTTTTCGGTATTTGGTTAGTAAAATATAACTACTATTCTAAATTCATATTTACTTTGACTTTAGTCTTTCACATACTTTTGAAAGATTTCAACTGGACGACTAAATTGATCAGCCAATCTTGTTGCTTTAAATCATTAGTGTTTATATATATATATTATTTAGTTTGAATATTTATTAAATAAAAATTCATAAATCATTTGTAACTTATTATAACAAAAAAATAATCTATTGATCACAAAATTTTCAGAGTGGGAATATTCAAATTTCTAATAATATATAGACGTTTTGAAAAATTCAAATATAACATATAAGAAAAAATATAAATGTTTTTATTATATATTTAATGTGATTTTTAATATCTTTCAATAATATAAAATTAAAAAAAAAAGAACTAAGATACCAAAATTGTTATCAAATATTTATTATTCATAATAATTAATTTTCATATATACGTTAATCATATTATGTAATTTCGTAGCTTCTAATTAAGGAAAGTGCAAAAAAAAATTTGGTAGATTATTTATCAATTCGATAGTTAGTTTAATAAAAAATATAATGTAAGTCAAGATGGACCAACCTATTTTTCTAAGAATAGTATGTTTTATATAGTCATTTATTAAATGAGAATTTATAATCATACAATTCTATGATTATTCATATCATTTTATAACTGAATATTTAAATCATCGATAACAAAATTTTCAATGTGAAATCTTTAATAAGTTTATAATTTATAAATGTTTTTGAAAATTCATTGAAAGTTTTAATATTAAAATATTTATGTAATCTTATGGTATATAGTATAATCTATATATATATATATGTTTTATTATTAAATGATATTTTTTACTCATATGGTTTTAAAATAATGTGTATCTTCTTATAATATTAAATAAAAGTTCATATTAATACAATTTTATGATCATTTGTAACTTATTATGACAAAAAAAATAATCTATTGATCACAAAATTTTCAGAGTGGGGATCTTCAAATTTCTAATAATTTATAGACGTTTTGAAAAATTCAAAATATAACATATAAGAAAAATTAAAAATGTTTTTATTATATATTTAATGTGCTTTTTAAATATATTTTAATAATATAAAATTAAAAAAAGAACTAAGATACAAAAATTGTTATCAAATATTTATTATTCATTATAATTAATTTTCACATATACGTTAATCATATTAGGTAATTTCGTAGCTTTTATTTAAGGAAAGTGCAAAACATTTTTTGGTACGTTATTTATCAATTCGATAGTTAGTTTAATAAAAAGTGTAATATAAGTTAAGATGGACCAACCTATTTTTCTAGAAATAGTATATTTTGTATAGTTATTTATTAAATAAGAATTTATAATCATACGGTTCTATGATCGTTCATATCGTTTTATAACAAAATATTTAAATCATCGATAACAAAATTTTTAATCTGAAATCTTTAATAAGTTTATAATTTATAAATGTTCTTGAAAATTCATTGAAAGTTTTAATATTAAAATATTTATGTAATCTTATGGTATATAGTGTTTAATATATATATATATATATTTATTATTAAATGATATTTTTTACTCACATGGTTTTAAAATCATGTGTATCTTCTTATAATAAAAATGTTAAACCATTGATCATTAATTTTTAACATAATAATTTTAATAGTTTTAGTCATTTATTGTCGTTTTTAAAAATTTAAAATATAACATATACGAAAAAATCTAAATTTTATTTTTATAGCTAATTTGATTGTTTAATTTATTTTAATAATATAAAATTAAACAAAAAATGATGAAGGAGATATACATTGTTATCAAATCTTTATTATTAAACTCATTAATTGTCATATATATATTAGTCATTTATGGTAATTCCGTAGGTTTTATTTAAGGAAAGAAAATATCATATCATATCATTATATCATATAGTTTGACCAACTTATGTATCTAACAACATATACAAATCGAATGTGGACCTACTTATTTTTCAATTGAATGTAATTGACTACCTAATTGAGTGCCACCTATGCATTGGGGCCTCTTTTAATTAATACAAAATTGAGGTTACATCTTTTCAAATGTTCCTCAATTAATATATAAGGGATAGGAATTTTATGATTGTTATATATATATATAGGAATGTTATGCAGTTAGACTAGGGAAACGTAGAATGTATCAAGGGAAGTTTTTCTCCTCGCGTCCTTCAATGCGAAATGTCCAAACTTTATCTGATTTCATTTGTTAGAAAAATGTGTGTTCAGATTGGAACATTCAAAGGGAAAACTTGGGTTTGTTTAGTCCACGTTTTAGGTTTGTTGTGTGGTTATTTTGATTCTAGTCAGATTATAGTTTATCCGAATTGAGTATTTATCAACCTGAGCCAATTAATCAAAGTGGTCCACGTAAATCACGTTTTCAGTTCCAAAAGAACACAAACATAAAAACTATCTCAGGATAATTTACGATAACAAAATAAGAAAATAATAAATGAAAAAAATCTTACAAAATATCTCATAACAGAAAGAAACGAACTGTAGTGGTCCTAGAGTGGATCTATCTTGCCGGGTTATAAAGTCTGGTTTCGTTAGTTGGAAAGGTGTGCTCTCGGTGTTGTAGAGTTTGATGTTATTGTTCGGTCGTTCGAAGGCGACAACGATAAATCTCGTTCAGAAGCTATTGCAAGCTTAGTGTACTACTATCATGG
Source organism: Brassica rapa (assembly GCF_000309985.2). Classification (NCBI taxonomy): domain Eukaryota; kingdom Viridiplantae; phylum Streptophyta; class Magnoliopsida; order Brassicales; family Brassicaceae; genus Brassica; species Brassica rapa. The sequence goes on from NC_024802.2 coordinate 11,596,588, forward strand.
GGGGTTCGGAATTTTCTTTCGAAGTAATGTATGTGTGTGTTCTTGCTCCTTGATCATATAAACTGTTCTAGTTGCCTGTTCTGTGGGCTTTAGTTTGTAACAATGGTTGTACTCTTCAAGATGAATGAATATTTTCAGATGGAAAAAAAAAAGAAACGAACTGTAGTCTCAAATTGTTTTTCTTTTTAACTGGAAATATATTACTAGCATGAAACCAAGTTTACAAGAAAATGGCCTAAGAAACCGAGCCAAACTAAAACAACAAGACAAAAAGAGGCATAAAGGCCCAAAATCAAAAGAGTCGATGACTCGATCTACAACACGCAACACATGTTAAACACACAACACATGTTGAACACGGAGCGAACGAGAGACACGTGTTGATCGAACCATCGACACCACGACTGGAGAGTCATCGCCGGAACAACTCGCCACTGATCCACCGGACACACCGGAAACATGACGTCGAAGAGAAGACAACGTTGAGATGACTCTGGCAGTAACCAAGCCACAACACCGAGTCTTTTGTCGCAGTAATACCATAAGTCGGTGAGCATCAATCGACGCTAGCCGAGAGCAAACCGTAGCAGTCGAAACACTACAAATGCCAAAAGATCGAGTCAAGAGTTCTCCGTTTCAAAATTAATTTTTAAATCAAAATCAACCGCTTCCAACCAATCGATTTTCCTACATGTAGCTACAGACACCTTTAATGATTGAAGAAAGTCTGAAGATGCAACAACCTTAACCAAAGGAGGAAGAAGCAATCGATTGTGGACATGGAAGTTGATTGGAACAAGAGAACCAAGGAAGCGAAGAAGAAACTGAAGCCGGGAAAGCCCCGAAGAAACGCCGACGTCCTCATCGGAGGAGAAGGTGAGACTCGGAGCCAGAAGTCAACGATTACACCAGAGCTGCTGGTGCGTCGTCGGAGCCAAAAGCTGATCAATCGACTCTGAAGAAGACGCCGTTGTCGGAACTGGTACCCGATCCACGGGAGACCTAAGCCGGTGAACAGAACCGGCGAACAAGTTTCATCTCACCAAATTTCATAAGAATTTGAAAAAATCTCGAGTATTTCAAAAAATAAAGAAAAATTAACTAAGTTATACTTAATAACTACTAACTAGAGATTGACCCGCACGCCCGTGCGGGTGTTAATTTTTACGGTTTTATAAATTATTTGTTATTTTATCATTAGTGTTATATATTTAAGATGTGTCGTCGTATAACTAATTGTATTCAAAATATTTGGATTGAATCGGGTAACAAGATTATTTTTGGTACAAATATACACTCTTTTCAGATACATTGGTTAATTAAATATTTTTATATTTCTACACATCAAAATCAAAATCATTCAGACCCGAGAGGATCCAACTCAAGCATCATACATAAATTTATAATATCCAAGTGGCGCCTAATTTAAAAATCCAAAAAAATTAATCCCGAAAGAAACAACTTGTACCTCAATGAGTATCCGAATGTCCATACTTAACTGATTTTGCAAATAGATTAAAAAGGAAACTCTTTCTATATATTTGGCAAAAATAAGAAAAATAGAAAGAATTTTTTATTTAATAAAATAGTTATATGAAGTGAAATATTAAGTGATAATAAATGTAATACTTTTTAATTATTTTGATTTAAATTATTATCTTGTTCATATAAACTATGCCTTTGAATTATGTGTTTTGCTATGTAATTTTTCACCAATTGGAACTAAGACAAAAGAAAGTTTTAGTAAAACATATTAAACCAAACTATTAACCATATGCAAAACTCGGTTATCTTACATTTTTATTTTTTTTATAATTGCACAAAGTTAATATTGATTAACTAATAAATAAAAATCTACATTATTACTTTTACGGTAAATATAATTAATGATGTGATATATTGTTAAAGTAATATAATTAATGAAATTACTAAAATAAAACTATACTTATATTTTTATACATTAATATTTGTTTTTCATAATTAGTGTTTTATATTTTAGATATGTCGTAATATAACTAATTGTATTCAAAAGGTCCGGATCGAATCAGATAATATGGTTATTTTTGGTACAAATATCCAAACCCGTTTCAAATACATTGGTTATTTAGATATTTTAGGGTCATATACATCAGAACCAAACTCATCCAGACTCAAAAGGATTCAACTCAAAACCTACACATAAATTTATAATATTCAAGGAGTGAGTAATTTTAAAACAAAATAAAACGATACCCGAAAGGAACAACTCGTACCTAAGTGGATATTTAGTGTTCATGCCTAACTGATTTTATAAACTAATATAAATGATATTTTTTTATGTGTTTTGCTAAATTAAGTGAAACTGAAAGAGTTTTTTTATTTAGTAAGCAATTATATTGAGTGAAAAATTAAGTGACAATGAATGTAATTCATTTTTATTATATTGATTTAAGTTATGATTTTATTCACTAAACATGTTTTTGAATTATGTTTTTGGCTACGTAATTTTTCACTAATTGAAAAAAAAATATTATAGTAAAACAAATTAAAACAAACGCTTAACCTTATGCAAAACTCAGTTATTTTACTTTTTTTGATTTTATAATTGACACAAAACTAATATTGATTAACTACTAAATAAAATCTACACTATTATTATTATGGTAATATAATTAATGATGTGAAATATTGTTAAGACAATATAATTAATATGAGTGAAATATGGAAATACAATTAATGTAGTACTGCTATCTTCGTTTCCAAACAATTTTCAGTTATAGTACTATTCATGTTTCCAAACATTACTAAAGTGTACTTCAGTTTTAATAATATAGCTATTTTTGCTGTTTAAGATAAAACTAACTTCCACAAACTAAATATTTTATTTCTTCTGTCATCCCTTAATTCTCAAAAGTTCTCACTGTTTCCCCAAAATGTTTTCCTTAATTCTCAAAACTATATATCATTATCACCCCCCTTCAATATCGGGATATTCGTTAAAAAAAAATCCTTTATTCCTTATTATTTCGACTCTCTAGGGTTACGGCTTGACGAACGCAGCTGCTCATCTTCCCTCTTCAATTCGCGAACCGAAGAGCCGATCAAAACTGGTACGTAAGTATTAACTTCAATTTCTCTTCTTTTGATTACTGTTTTTCTTTTCCATCGGTATTCACGAACGATTGCATCTTTCAGATCCACCGTTCGTTTTTTCTCGATCTAGTTTCGTAATTTAGGGTTTAGGTCGAATTTGAAACTTTACATGGTGAATTGCTCTTCTTCCGATTCCTTAAAGATGTTACCTTTCTTATTCAATTACAAATCTTTCACGCAGAGGTTAAGACCCTCTAAGCTAGTATCACACTTCAATTGCTCAGAAGTTAACTTTGAGAAGGTAAAAATCTCAGCTCATGGATAAGCAATCTCCCTTTTGAGGTCAGATTATGAAAGTGACACGCTTTTTTTTTTGGAATTGGTTTTGATTATGGTAGATTGGGGTTTGAGAAGGATAAGCAATGGCTGGAGTGTTGGGTGGGGAATGTTCATACAATGAGAGTGGCGTTTCCTCCTACTCCAGGAACTCCAATGAAAATCAAGAAGAGGGTTCTCGCTGGTATTTTGGAAGGAAAGAAATAGAAGAAAACTCACCTTCCAGGTTGGATGGTATCGACTTGAAGAAGGAAACGTACCTCCGCAAGTCTTACTGTACCTTTTTGCAGGACTTGGGTATGAGATTGAAAGTGTAAGTATATTGTAGTGATTCCTTTACATGTAGTTTGTGTAGGATCTATGCTCTGAAATTTATAGATTTTTTATTTGGTAGATTTCATTTTAGGACATGATTATTATATAGTCGGAGTTATTGGCAAACAAAAGGTGCATTCGTTGCTTTGCTTTGCAAAATTAGCTTATACTGGTGAAAAATATACTCAAGTGTGGATCGTTTCTTCATGTAGACGTGGTTTCATCTGCACTGTTAGTTTTGACTTTTGGCTCTCTCAGTGAATCCGACTGATATAGTTTTTTTTCTTATAGTCCTCAGATTACAATAGCTACATCAATAATCTTCTGCCATCGGTTCTTCATTCGCCAGTCACATGCTAGGAATGACAGAAGGGTGAGTCTATTTTTACTTTTTGCCCATGCTTAGTGTCTACTCTTGTTGTTTGAGTAGTCTGCTGGAGTTTTGTTGCATGAATTTGGAGCACAGAAATGGTTCCTGGGTCACTGTCTCCATGTCTCTGTCAGTTACCTTTGTGTATATAGAGAGCAAACTAGCTGATGCTATAGGTGAATTTACACTGGTTTTCTTGCAAATATTTCTGTTATGATGCATACTATTAAGCGTTCTCTCTTAGTATACTTGGTAATAATGCATACAGTTATTTCTACTGATGATCCATCTAGAGCAGAACAGTATTATATATTACGATTTAAGATTTTTACTGAGCCCTTTTGTCCATGTTCCACACCCAGACGATTGCTACAGTCTGCATGTTCCTTGCTGGAAAAGTTGAAGAAACTCCAAGGCCGTTAAAAGATGTTATTGTGGTCTCGTATGAGATAATACACAAGAAGGATCCTGCTACTGCACAGAAAATCAAGCAAAAGGTACTACGAAAACCTTCTCATCTCCGTTGCTTCATGCTTAGTCAGTTATAACTTATAAGTGAATGGGCCTTTGTCCTGTATATTCTATTTCCGACGGCATTGATGTTGTAGTAACCTTAAGATTCTACTTTTCGTCGTTTGTGAACAATCCTCTTCTGTCGCTGCCCTTTCGTCAGATCTAGTTGGTCACCTTATCTGTTAAGTCTATTCTGGTGCACTGAACTTCTATTGCACTTTTGCAGGAAGTATATGAGCAACAAAAAGAGCTTATACTAAGCGGAGAAAAGATTGTACTTTCTACATTAGGATTTGACTTCAATGTTTATCATCCTTATAAACCTCTTGTTGAAGCAATAAAGAAATTTAAGGTCGCACAGAATGCTCTGGCCCAAGTTGCATGGAATTTTGTTAATGATGGGTACGTTAATAAGTCTGTTTCCTTCAAAAGCTATCTGCCCTTGTATTTTCGTCTTCATACAATGAAAAGATGCTTGCAGTCTGCGGACGTCACTCTGCCTGCAATTTAAGCCTCACCACATTGCGGCGGGTGCAATTTTTCTTGCTGCCAAGTTCCTTAAAGTGAAATTGCCATCGGATGGAGAGAAGGTTTGGTGGCAAGAATTTGATGTCACACCTCGACAACTGGAGGGTAAGAGTAGTACCACCTCTTTTATTATGATTTCTTTATGGGACTGTTTTCATTTTCTGGATATGATGCTAATTGCTAAGAGCTACTGCCTTTTTGTATGCCTCAGATGTTAGCAACCAAATGCTTGAGCTATATGAGCAAAACCGTGTTCCTGCATCTCAAGGAAGCGAAGTCGAAAGTAGTGTAGGTGGAGGATCAGGTCATCACGTTGGTTCTAAACCAATATCAGCACAACGCCCAAGTCATGAACATTCAAAATCTGATAGTCATGGAGGCTCTTCAAAAGCTACAGAAAACCAGAGGAATGAAAATGGGAGTGGTGAGGCAGGTAGTGTCATTACGGAGCATACAGAAAATCAGCCAGCCGATAAGTCTAGACCGGGAGTTGAGGAACCGGCGAAGGACAAAACAGAGAGAACAGGTGCACATCTTCCAGATGATAGCGCCGCTCACGATAAATCTACAAGTGATGTTCCGGTCAGCCAGTCGCCGAAAGACTTAAAACTGCTTAGAGATAAGGTGAAGGCTAAACTAGAGGCTAAGAAGTTGCAAGGTGAAAGGACGAGGAAAAAGGATCTGATAGATGAGGATGATTTGATCGAGAGAGAACTTGAAGATGTGGAATTAGCTGTTGACGATGACAAAGATAGCCAGAAGAAGAACTCCAAAACCAATCATATGGGTTCAGAACAGGGCGAGCTTCCTGACGGAAACAAGTTGGTAGGCAATGCCGAGGAAGGTGAAATGTTAGATGATGTTTCTTTAACAGTGCCTAGTCGGAAGAGGAAAATGGAAAGCCCTTGTGAAAAGCAGTTAGGAGAAGGAAAGAGGCAACACAACGACAGCAGTGAGAAGCTTGAAGAAGGTGACAAGACAAGCCGAGGAGGAAGCAGTAGTCATAATAGTCATGGTGACTGAGAGCTAAAAAGACACTCCCAAGAGAGGTAAATGATCTTCTTTGTTTTCACCACCTCATGAGTCTCTAAGAGACATTTGGCAAACTTTGATTTCCAGCCATGATGCGAACGTAACTCGGTGTATTTATCAAACTTTTATTTTTGGCACTTGTACTACACAATCCGAAGGTTGAGAAATTAATCCAGGGTTCTATTGATCAGAAACCTCGTGAAGGTTAGGGACTATAGTTTTGACCTCTGTTTTGCATACCATTTTGTATTTTATAGGTAAGAGAAGACGTCTTAATGAATTTTTTTCTGTAGAGCCATTGTCAGTTTTTGTCTTGAGAATGTTTTGATAAAATAGGAAACAGAATGGTCAATTGACTTGTCAATGTAGTGTTTTTTTAGTTAGGTACGAGTCTATATGTGACGTGAAAAGAGAATCGTTTCTGGAAGAAGAACGACTATGCTGGGTCCGAGCAGAAAGCAATAAATATTTGTAACATCAATTATAACGGACAATACATTAAAAATAAAACATTTTTGGTAAATTAAAGAGTGATCGACCTATCTATCAGTCATTAGAAGCCAAGAACACAGGCCACACGCTTAGACATTCAAAAGTTGTTAAAGACGAATTTGATCGACAAACAAAGAAGTCATGTACTCCTTCATTTTTCCTTCGGGGCGAGTGTATCCTTCATATCCATTGTAACAGACGGTGATCGATTGTGCAAGACCCATTACTGTCTTGAGAACCAAACATGACACACCAGTTGTCGTCAAGAGCTCCTCATTTATTATGTTATCGGTATCTGCAACCATTTTATGAAGCTCTCTTAAAGCATCTTGTTTGGTAACTCCATATTGCTTCATATAACAGTTGACTGCATTCGTGATCTGTCCTCTACTCATGTCATCCTAATCAAAGTTTTAGAAATATTGTAAGATAACAAAGCGTGAAGAGACAAATTGTCCAGATTCTTACCTCTAAACCGGTTATATCATTCATAAGACGACCTCTAACAGATAAAGATTTGACCAGTCTTGGTCTAGATTTAAGCCACTCGTAAGCTTCCTTGGTAGCCATCTTTCCCAGACAGATGAAATAACCAGCCAAAACTACATACACTCCGATAACCACCTCAGCTACCTCCATGTACTCTTCAAAGCTAGGTAGGTGAGCGGCGTGTGCCCATTTTGCATGTTCAAAGTTGGCTTTCACATTTGCTTTGAACTGCAAGCTCAAAAGTATAATAAAACCTAGGTCACAGCTACAAAATTCTCGTTATTTTTTTTTTCTTTTGAATATCAATCTTACGAGTCCACTGAATTAAATTTCTAAGGCTGTATGGGAAAATAAATAGTATATATTATCCTTGATTGATTGGTTACCTCTTCTATATTGGCTTCCAAACTGTCAGGTTTTCCTCCCGGGCTAAGTTTTTTTTCAAAATCATCAAAAGTATCGAATACAAAGTATAGTACGGCTTTCAAATATTCAGGTTGTTTATCCATGGCAGGATCGGGTGACCACCTGTACATCATCACCACCACCATCATAATGATTGTTTTTTTCTCGTTTAAGTAATGTTCATTGCTTATATGAAATTTTGATACCTTTCCAAGCTATTGGCGAGGATTTCAGCCTCAGGAAGAGACGCATATCTGTCGAATGTGTCATCTATAATCGTTAAAATAGTGTAATACTGAGTCAACATGATCCTTGCACGTGAGAGTTGTGGAACGGAGAACACCGCTTGTATCAAGAAATGACTTTGGACAATTATGTGTCTGAAGTAAGGTGGCAACTTTGATCCATTGTCAACCTCCTTGTACCAGCTTGAATCCAAACATGTATATATGTTAGAATATTTTCTTTAAGCGATTATAAGCTGGTGGGACGGATACAAATATCTGAAAAATTCATTTTGAAACTATTTTTAGAATAGTTATTTTAAATTTTAAATATTATCTTTTTTTTTTAAATCTAAAACTCCACCTCTCAAATTTAAACTCTATATATGTTTTGATTAGTCTTATGATTACAAATGTATTTATATCTCTTTAATGAAAGATTTTGATCATTTTAAACAATGTGTGCTATATTTATGATAAAAACTTTTAGTGCTATTCTATCAAAAATTTTTTAATGTAAAAATATTAATATATTAAAATAATTGTTAATGAAGTTTAAAATTAATATGTCCGTATTATGATATTCTCACTTTAAAATTAAAATATCCAGATTAAGTTTTTGATTGGTCCTAGATTTTAATATTTGGATCTGGATCCGGCTTCCGCTGGAAATCCGGGTTCTTGGAGCGTCAGATCATATCTAGATCTGGGACAATTCCACCGCTAAAGCCAAGCCATATAAATTTTAGTAATGAGGAGATATGTTACATACTTTGTAAGGATTTTAAGATCTTGAATGTACTGGAGCTGCAGTAACTTGAAACTGATCTTAGCAAACCTGAGTAGCATCTCGTCATGATCTTCTTCTTGTTCGTAGAATGAGATATATTTCACAGCGACTAACATCTCCATGTTCCAACGCTGAGACAGATAGAGAGCATTTTGTATCTGCATTGAAAGATGAGGCTTGCATGTCCCACATGCAACTAATGACTCCAAATGGCTCGATGTGAAGCCCAATGCTTCGTTCAGTATATAATCTTTCGTCGTCCGCAAGTGCGCAGCTTCATATAAGCTCAATATACCCCTGGGATCCTCTTTAAGAGTTTCTTTGAAGTCTCCGTTGCTCTCTTTGAATCTTGTAAAGACATCTAGTTACAAAAACAGATCAACGTATTATATATACATATGAATTAGACACATCAGTATGAACTTCGGTTTCGATGACAAGCCGTGCTAGTGATTCACTTACCAGAAGATAGGCAGTGACCGTATGTCCTGAAAACCCAAAAAATGATGGAAACTGTGTACAAATCTTCCTCGCTATCCATCATCTCCTCTATCTTTGTGAAGCTCACTTTTAAAGTATCATAGATGTCGTCCTCGAAGTGGTATGCAAGACCAAGGCTCACCAGCAAATATATTATAAGGATTCTCTCAGTGCCTTGGGAAGACATGAACATGTTCTTCACTTTAGGCTTTAGTGTCTCAATCTCTCTCTTAAGCGCATCCATTTCCTTAAGAAGTAGAAAAGCACATATGCATTAATTAACCTTATTCACATCTACCTACATAAAACTAAATATGTATATAGACATGTGTGCTAGGAACTCACGGAGACATCGAGGGGAACCGAGTGAAAGTGATCAGTCCATTCAGAGGGTGGCAACTTCTTAAACTTGCGATTAATTAATTGATCATCATCACACGTCGAACTGGTACTAGTAGTGGCCTTCAAACAAACATGCTGTCTAGGCTTATCCGGAAATGATGTCAGGGGAAAGCCGTTGAATTTGATTGTCGGAGGAAGAAATAAATTGTTCCGAGAAGGAAGGGAAAGATTAAATCCAAGTTTTGAACCAAAAACTGCTATAGTTTCCATTTTAGAGTGGGGCATATTAGAGTGCTTTGACTGCTTTCCCACGAATTAATCCCTCCTTTCTTAAATCGTAACAGTTACTTGGCATTGTCATCTCAAACTGACTGACATTTGTCTTACGTATTAGACATCTGTTTCATCTCTGGGCATCTGTTTCATTTTTTTTTTTTTTTTTGACAAAACATCTGTTTCATTTGTTGCTCACGTATTTATAGGAAATGGTAGTTTTCAACTAATATTTTAATTTTTGAGAAACTAATTTCATAATGAAAAAAAAAACTAGGATAACACCAAACTAAGTTTTTGTTCTCAAACTAGCATTCAATGTTCAAAGTCACAAAAATAAGTTTCATTAAAAAGATAAATATACATTTATACCCCTTTAGTTTAATTAATCAAAACCTTAGTGTTTAGAATTAAGGGGTGAAATTTTGGAATTATAGTTTAAAATTTTATAAAATAAAAAGTAAATACTAAAAAATTAAAAATAAAAAGTAAATACTAAAAAATTAAAAATAAAAATTTTAAAAACAGTTTCAAAAAGTATTTTTGAATTCTAAAAATAAAATTTTTAAAAAAAATATTTTTGAAAAAAAAACATTTCAAAAAACAATTATAAAAAATTTCGAATCTGAAAAGATATAATCTGAAACTACAAAAAAAAAATTTCATTTTATTTTAGGGTTTTTGCCAAAACTAACCCAAAACTTGATTTTAACTCCAAACCTATACCCAAACTTGAATCAAATGCAAAGTTAACCTAAAAGTCTTGTGAAATTACAGTTACGCCCCTTGTGACCAAACAAAAAAACAGAAGCTATTTTTACGAATATAACCCTAATAAGTCGTTTGAATCGTCTGAGATGTTGGAAGTCGTTTGGACAACTTCAAAATAAGTCTTCTAGTGTAGTTGATCTTAAAAATAATTTATAAATTTTTTTAAACATATTTTGATAAGCGAAAAATTAAAATCACGTAATTATAAACAGTTTTGACTGCTTTCCCACGAATTAATCCCTTCTTTCTTAAAATCGTATCAATTACTTGGCATTGTCGTCTCAAACTGACTGACATTTGTCTTACGTATTAGACATCTGTTTCATCTCTGGGCATCTGTTTCATTTGTTTTTTTTTCTTAGACAATACATCTGTTTCATTTGTTGCTCACGTATTTATAGGATATGGTAGTTTTCAACTAATATTTTAATTTTTGAGAAACTAATTTTATAATGAGAAAAAAAACTAGGATAACACCAAAAAACTTTTTTGTTCTCAAACTAGCACTCAAAGTTCAAAGTCACAAAAATAAGTTTCATTAAAGAGATAAATATACATTTATACCCTATTAGTTTAATTAATCCAAACTTTTGTGTTTAGAGTTAAGGGGTGGAATTTTGGAATTAGAGTTTAAAATTTTATAAAATAAAAACTAAATACTAAAAAATTAAAAATAAAAATTTTAAAAGCAGTTTCAAAAAGTATTTTTGAATTCTAAAAAGAAAATTTGAAAAAAAAAATTTTTGAAAAAAAACATTTCAAAAAATAATTATAAAAAATTTTGAATCTGAAAAGATATAATCTGAAACTACAAAAAAAAAATCATTTTATTTTAGGGGTTTTTGCCAAAACTAACCCACAACTTGATTTTAACCCCAAACCTATATCCAAACTTGAATCAAATGCAAAGTTAACCTAAAAGCCTTGTGAAATTACAGCTCAGCTCCTTGTGACCAAACAAAAAAACAAAAGCTATTTTTACGAATATAGCCCTAGTAAGTCGTCTGAGATGTTGGAAGTCGTCTGGACAACTTCAAAGTAAGTCTTCTGGTGTAGCTGATCTTAAAAATAATTTATAAATTTTTAAAAAAATATTTTGATAAGCGAAAAATTAAAATCATGTAATTATAAACAGTTTTAAGTGATATAAATTAAAATATAACAAAATTGAATTGTTTTCAACATAGATGAGTGTAGGTAGTGAATCATGGTATTCTTTGGTCTAAGGTTTGGGAACATATGTTATAGTATTGTATGTATTCTTAGGGTTAGATTTTGGTTTTTTTTTTTTAAATTAATTTTTTACCTATACGTGTTTATTTTTGTGTATAGTAAACACTTTTGAAATTAATTTGATTTTATGAAGTGTTTAGTTAGTTAATTAAGTTTAGAGGTTATGTTTAGGGTCTAGACGACTTACATTTCAGTCGTCTAGTGAAGAAATTTACATGTAAGTCGTCCAAATTATACTTTTAACTTAAATGGTTTTCTAATTTTTAAAAGATTAAATGGTTTTCTAATTTTTAAAAGATTAAACTATTAATAGGTTGGAGATAAAACTTTAAAAATAGAAATAACTAATTTAGTTGTTGTTTTGAAATTTTAGATGAACTTTTGTTAATGCAAGAAACAAGAGCTTAATATGTATTTTAAGTGAGTAGCAAATGATTTTGTTCATAATTATACGTATATTAACTAATTTTGAGCAATGTGCATCATTAATATAAATATTTTGATTAAAATGAGAGAACTAAACTAGAGATATAAGGTTAAGTATATGTATGTTTGGTTATCTTCGGATATCCGTTCTCTCTGAATTCAATAACTGTTCGGGTATTTTGCTACTTGGATCTGGATTTTCAGACCGGATTCAGATACGAGTTCGAGTATCAGATAAAATGCCTAGCTCTAATAAATCATATGAATATGAAGTTTCATTAATAAATATTCATATTATATATATATATATATAAATCATTTGAAATAAGTTATATACTATATAAAAATATATAAATATGTTAATTTCAAAATTTGCAGTGAAAAATTATTAAGATCTTAATATTTTAATTTTAAAATTTGTATTAAAAAAACCACATTAAAATTTTTGTGATTAACGATTTAAATTTTTGTTACAGCAAATATACAAATGTTAAAAATCATATGAGTGGGAACTGTCAATAATAAATATTTATATTAAGTATACTATTATATCTATGTCAATATCACTAAATTTTAATTTATACAATATAAAATAAATAAGACGATTTTTTTGATTTATTTACCAAAAATGTGATTGTAAATTAACAAAAGGTATTAGTTTTTATATTTATTCACTGCTTACTCTAATGTATATACTTTTATGTATACAAATTAATTTTTAAATAGGTGGTTTCTAATATCTTATTTTTTGATCTTGAAAATTCTAGATATACACTTCTTCAAATCGAAGTGATTTTTAATATCGGAAGCACTATATATATTATTTCATTCAAATTAAATAATTTAGTCTTGATTTTTATTCCTAAAAAGCTCTTAATGAAATATCATGACAAGATTCCAATCACCTCCTTTTGGGTTTGTTCGAAGAATGAGAGATTTGATCATTCATCTAATATTTGTTTCTCTCTAATACCCTATCTAACTATTATAATTGTAAAAAAGAAGAAAAACTTTGAACTCATTTGTTTACATTCCAAAGAAGAACCATGGCACAAATCTTTTAACGAAAATGCTTTTTTTTTTCTCCATGTACTTTGCTTAGTAGTATTGTGCAAACTCATTGTATGTTCTCAAATATTAAGTTAGGTCTGTGTCTTTAATAGATCCGGATTTAACTTTTTTTTAACAAAAAAAAATATTAAGTTAATGAATGGGAGTATGTTTTAGTTAAATACGTCAAAACAAAGAGTTGTTTTGAGAAAACTGAAACGGTAACCGCACCGACAATTGTAGCGTGGTCTATTGATTATAACCTGTAAGATTCTTCATAAGAACTTTATATTTACATTCGGGAAAAAACTCATTCCTTATTGTCTTTTCTCAAGAGTTTTCATCAGTCCCTTAACTATCTTACCAAACCACATCAAGTTCATGACACTCAATGCAACCGGTACGACAAAAACCAGTAGATAACCGAATGGATGCATCATTGCCACCTGCCAAAAAAATCAAAAATCATCTTTATAATCTATATATATATCTTATTAAAACTCAAGTACAAAATTGGAGTGTTTGGAGACTTGAATAGGACTTTTAAAAATTTGGAGTGTTTGGAAACATGGATTGCAGTCTTTTAAAAAAAAATATTTTTGTTTGAAAACAAGGATAGTAGTATTAAGAAAAAAAAGTAATGGGCTTATGTTTTTTTAAAAAATTGAAAGTTATCTAGGCCACTTTTAAAATATACCAAAATGGGTCAATCTAATTCCCTAAATTTTTTTTTTCTAAACTAACCATAAAACAAAATTTAAACTTTATATACATATTTCAAATCAAAATAATAATTCAAATTTGATTTATATCAAAAATTGATTCAAAAATATACATATATTCAAAAATGGATTTTTACTAAACTATTTTTCAATAACCATTATAAAAAAATATTGTCAATATATATAAGAAAAATATAATACAAAGCCCAATTTGAAATACCAACTCAAATTATGGTTTTCATATTTCATATTAAGTTTTAAAAATATAATATATGTAATTATTTATATGATGGTATGTATAAAATACTATTAATTATATGATTACTTATATGATGGTACATATAAAATACGATTAATTATATGATGATAAAATACGATATATAATAATGACTAGGGATAGGCTTTTGGATACCCATACGGGTTTAGTTCTGATCGGTTTGTATTTTGAGTTTTCGGGGTCAAAGATTTCAGCCTTATTAGAATGTTTCTAAATTTTGGTTTGAGTTCGATTTGGATCTTTGCGGGTTTGGTTTGAGTTTGGATAACTAATTTAAATTATTTTTAAAGTCTTAAATCATTATATATTTTAAATTTCTCAAAATGTATAAATAAAATAATATATTACGTATAAATTTGAATAACATATGTCATAATACTTAAGCTTAACATATCAATTGGCTTGATTTAAAATTTTGGATACGAAATCAATAATTATTTTAAGTATTTTTGGTGATTTGAGTATACTTTAACTATTTCAGATATTTACTTTTGACTATCTATATATATTTTCAAGTATTTAAACCAATTTAAAAGTATCATTTTTGATGTTTTATATACGTTAAATCTAAAAATAATTAATATATATAAGTATATAAATCTATTTTTAGATAAATTCGGATACCCAAATACTTCGGTTCGGATCAGATTCGGTTCTCTAAATAACAAAATTTTGAATAATTAGAATATTTAATCAATTTATGTTTGGGTTTGGTACTATATCTTTGGATCGGTATCGGTTATGTTCCTCGGATTCATTTTTCCAAATCCTAATAATTACATGAAAAACAAATATCAACATATTTTTCAAAATATACACCCGCGCGCCTGCGCGGGTCAAAATCTAGTTAACAATTACAACAACAGTAACAGAGTAATTTCTTCAATTTTTTCATAGAGGCTAGACCGTTTGGTCTATAAACCAGGTTTGGTTACCTGATCATAGTGTACATACACATGGTAAAACATGTAGACGAAGAGAAGGATTCTTGCTGTCTGCAAACAAAAACATGAATTTTCATAAAAAGAGAATTTGAATCCAATTAAGTTCTAAAACATTTTGCATATTCAAAATGAAAGAAAAATGTTTTAATACTCAACAGAAACTCACCAACCAAGCCAAGAAAATAGCAACTCCATTAATAAGATAAGCCTTAGATCGCTTCAAACCAGAAATGTCAAGGTACCACCTAAGATTGATCTCTGGTGTAGTCACCTCAGAGAGTAAAACCATATATGTGTAAAGCGGAGCTTCTCCGGAGAACAGAGAATAAGCTACTGCTACTCCAGATAAGCAGTGATGGAAAATCTAGAAAAGAATACGGTAATTATTAGCCAAATCAAGATTTTGAGGAATTAATTCTTGTACCTACTACTTACATATTATGATCCTCCTAAAGAAGGGTATAAACAAATGATCATTCCAAGATCAGCAAGAAAGTAACCAACTGATACCTATTCAAACACATCAATGATCATAAGGACAGTTTTTATGAAGAAAGATGAGACATGAATAAGATGAAAACTTACCCCTAAACCAAAGCTAGATAGAGGCGAGCTGCGAAACACTATAAGGCCTTGAAGACTTCTTTGGTCAGAAAACAAATCAGAGAATAATACAAAGTAGAGTGCCATCAATGAGATAAAGATCGCATGGAGTGTAGAAATTCCCCTGTCAAAGTTGTATTATAAGCCAAAGTGATAAGAAACAAACCACAACATATGTGTGTGGATACTCACCTGTTGTTCCATTCAGTTCTCTCCACTTTTGTGAGAGCTGAGTATGATTTGATATGAATTGAGCTGAATGACTGGGTAATATCATAGACCTATTATCGGAATAGCATAAGCCACACTGTTTAAAACAGAATGAAAATAGTGGATTTTGCAGTTGCATGTGAACAGAAGCATGATTACCATCTTGCAGAGAAAGATTCCAGCAAGAACAGAAGTGTATGGAAGAAAATGATCTGCTAATAGAAAGTGTTTAACAAAACCCTCTGCATGACTCTTGTAAGACTTGATGTCCATGACTGTCTCTAGGTCTTGATCTTTTGTGGTGAATGGAATTTAGTTCTTCCTCTCAAATTTAACGTCTTTAAAGATTCATATCAATACTAAAATACATAAACAAGAACAGAGAAAGAGAATCAATCAAAGTCATTCTCCCTAACATATTAAATAAAAAATTACAAGAAAATCTAACCTTATAGCAATATAGCTTATAGGAATGGTTTTGTGAGAAATACATCAGAACCAAAAAAAAGATAGAACCAAAAGCAAATAACACGTGAACCGCAAAAAGCTGCAGAAGAAACGCCAAGAAGATGAAGTAGAATTGGCGTTACATAGACGATGCGAAAAAGATGGTCTTTCTTCTGAAACTTCAAGAACTCATCCAAGTAACTGAAACTCACAAGTAGTTCTCTTAAGAATAATCGAGAGAGAAAATAATAATAATAATAAATAGATTTTTTTTTGTCAACATAAATAGATTAATAATCAGAGAGAGAAGATTCGCTTCTCAATTATTTACTCCAATAATTAATTAACAAAGAAAACCAAATGGGTTTTGCTTAAAGAATGGTAGACATGTAATTAGGTAATCATGCTGAAACAAGCAGAAAAGGTTGTATGTATGAACTATAAAACTCAACCTTTTTAGACATTTATATCGAGTTTGCAAGATACTCCATTGGAGAAATAAGTTAATTAAGGAAATAATCTATCTTTTAATATAGAAAAACAAGAAATGATTTCTTTTAGTTTGGTTTTGTCTTTAAAAGGAAAATTAGCTGGATTTTAGGAGGAATGTTTCTCTCTGCAAAAAACTTGGTATTTGGCGAGTAAGTTTTTTCAAGTTTTGTACAGAAAGTAAAGTCACGAGACGCAAAGCATGTATTTAGTGAGTACGATTGAACCAAAATTTATAATCTATATGTGTATATATATAATTATATATATATATGTATATTTGAGTAATGTATATATGATTAAAATATTTAACTAAAATAAGAAAAGTCTAGGATATTTGAAATTCAATATTTATCATTAATTTTAACTAAATAAAAGGTAATCCATGTTAATATATCTATATTAAATTTTAAAAATATAAATATGTTATTTGTTTTCAAGGGATTTTTATTAAGTATATCATATATTCACACAGAGAAAAAAATCTGAAACAATGCAAAATGAAAACTTAAAAAATCAAAAATCAAAAATATATATAAAGCAGGTTTTACAAAGAAAAGCACTACCATTCAACCCTAACAGATGCAAGATAAAAACAAGACTGAAGTGATCTATTTTCTAACATATTGAACTAAAACCACTTGTTGTTCAGTGTTTGGTAGGCTTTTTAGCGTGAAGATGCTAACCTAACATACGAGTTGAAACTAGTATGGACCACTTGAAATTGACCCAAGAAACAAGTTAACTTCAGAAAGACGAACAAAATATTCATGTTGGTGAAGAAACTCACCGTTTCTTGTTGATTTTATCATGTACAGAAATCAAAACAAAAGTTTGAAGTTGTTTTATATTAGTGCAGTTGACTCATAGACTTGAGAATTTGTAACGTTCATTTTAACAACATGATTTTCTGCGATATGCTTTTCATTTTTGTCACGTTAAATCTGACAAGTATACTAAGTTTAGGAGAAATACTTAGGTTCACCCCCTATGGTGAACCTCTAGGTTCACCAACCAATAGTGATTGAGTATTTGAAATTTGATATCTTTTAAAAAAGGAAATAAAATTGAATATCCAAATTAGATTATATCTTTAAAATAAAATAATAAAAATACATAAAAATAGTTACAAAAAATAAATAAATAAATATTGTTAAATCTTCAGCAAAATATTAAACCCTATACCCTAAATCCTAAACCCTAAACATTAAACCTTAAACTTTGGATAAACTCTAAACGTTGGAAAATCTTAAACCCTAAATCATACACTAAAAACTAAATTTTAATAACACTAAACCCTAAATCCTAATCACTAAACCCTAAACCCTTGGGTAAACTATGAACCCTTGGGTAAACTCTGAACCCTTGAATAAATCATAAACTCTAGGGTTTAATTTTAAATATTTTTGATTTAGAGTTTATGATTTATCCAAGGATTCAGGCTTTATCCAAGGGTTTAGGGTTTAGTGATTAGGGTTTAGGGTTTAGTGTTATTAAGATTTAGTTTTGATGTATGATTTAGGGTTTAAAATTTTCCAATGGTTTACGGTTTATCCAAGATTTAAGGTTTATAATTTAGGGTTTGGAGTTTAGAATTTAGGGTATAGGATTTAGTATTTTGCTAACATTTTAACAATATTTATTTATTTATTTTTTGTAACTATATTTATGTATTTTTATTATTTTATTTTAAAAATTTATATCATATTTGGAAATTCAATTTTATTTCTTTTTTTAAAAGATATCAAATATCAAATACTCAACCACTATTGGTTGGTGAACCTCTAGGTTCACCTAGGGGGTGAACCCAAGAATTTCTCTAAGTTTAGTATTCAAAGGGGAAATATCTCATGATTAATGTTTCAAGGCTAGAGTGTTGACTATGCACATATTAGGCAAATTCTAGAAAATCAGTGTATTAAGGTTCTACATTCACAACTTCACAAACCTTACGGTCGCTTCTAGTAAATTACAAAAGCTAGGGGCTTTACTAATATTTTCACCTGAATTCAAAAACATTAGGCATATTCTAGAGTCTAGAGAACTAGGAATCAGGCAGGGAGCTTTGTTTGATTACTTGCATCATACTATAAGCTTTACTTTTACTATGCAGAGCATATAAGCAAGAGTTTTTTTTTTTTTTTTTTTTTTTTTTGACAGCAAGAAAATTTACAGACTCATATAGACTCTGTAAACCTAGCATATAAGCAAGAGTTCTCCGCATTTTATGTCGAATTTGTAGTCCAAGATCGATGATAACCAGAAAGATATCCATAAACAAATTTGAACCATTTTCGAGGTTTTGGGTTTGTGCCAATCTGATTTGGAGCAGTTTTTTCCACAGAGGCTGATGTATTTGAGTGGTGATGGTGTCATGTTTGAATACTTTCATGCTCTTTGCAACTATGTGATCCCTTCGTGCAAGATTGGCCATGTGTAAAGAGACGCAAGAAAGGTTTTCATATACGAATATGGGATGTTGGCAGGGCTTATCAGGATATTCAAAAATAACCAACCGTGATTAGTGATAGACTGATTTATGAAACTTATCCCTCACTTATTAAAATAGGAGCATTATCGGAAACTAACTTTGAGCTCATGTGGTATTAACAAAAATGTCATTTTCTAGGTGGCAACACCATATTCATTCTCACCATTTCTAATTAAATATCTTCTCTTTGCTAAACTTATTACATTATTTACCATTATTCATTAATTGTATTATTCATTAATTGTAGCTTAGCATATGTTTTATTTACATTTACATAACATGTTTGTTGGCGTGTATGCAATGTGATCTATAACTTAGTTTATATTCGGATTGTTTGATTGGTTCAACCAAAACCAATGTATCATGGTTTAGTTGCATGACAAACCACGACTGTCCAATAATAGTCATGACTTTATTTATATTCTTTAAAATGATATTCTATAAGCACAAAATTTATTTGACAGCTTTAATAAAAAAAACATATCTGCTGAAGAACAATTTATAAAAGTTAGCAAATGGAACAAAAATGGTTTTCTTCAGAAACGAAAAATATGTTTTTTATGATATTAGGATCATAAATTCTGTTTTTTACTTTAATATTGAAAAACCATATATGTTAAGAAAAATTTATTTAAATTTATTATATAATGTTTAGAAAAAAAACATTGTGTTTTCTATGATATTTGAATCACATATATGATTTTTTTACTTCAATATTGAAATAACCATATCTGTTAAGAAGATTTTATTCAAATTATGTTTTGCTCAGATGATTTTATTTTAACCATATCTTTCGAAACGAAAATGTGTGTTCGATTTTATTTGAATCACAAATACTATTTTTTACTTTAATATTGAAAAAAACATATATGTTAAGAAGATTTTATTAAAATTTATATGTTTTGCTCAAAAGATTTTATTTAAACTTAATATATAATATTTAGAAACGAAAATGTGTTTTCTATGATATTTGAATCACACACATAGTTTTTAACTTTAATATTGAAATAGCCATATCTGTTAAGAAGATTTTATTCAAATTAATATGTTTTGCACATATGATTTTATTTAAACCATATATTTATAAACGAAAATCTGGTTATATTTATTTAAATCACAAATATTATTTTTTTACTTTAATATTAAAAAACCATATCTGTCAAGAATGTTTATTCAAATTAATATGTTTTGCTCAGAAGTTTTAAACTTAATATATAATATTTACACAGTTAAATATGAAATACTAAATCACACATCTTCAAAAGTTAGAAAGAAAAGGACCCCATATATAATGTGTATGAATCGGAGCAAATTTACATTTTCTTATAGTTCTCATGTTCTAAAATTTGTTATATGCATGTACTTCGAAGTTGTCTACCATACGTCAGGTATTTAAATTACACTAGATATAGTTTCCGGTTATTATATGAATTACAATGTCATGATTTGGACGAACATCGACTACCGTGCTAATCTTGAACTCAACCAACACTGCATTATGATTTTGTTTACATTAAAAGAATATTACCACACTACCAAAAAATACAGTAAAACTAAAGATATATAGAACTTGTGCATAACGCGTATGTATATAGAGTGTGTTTATAAACTTGAATATAGCGCATTACCAAACATGAATATTACTGTATTTTTTGGTAGTGAACATAAAACTTGTGCATAACGCGTATGTATATAGAGTGTGTTTGTAATTAACGTGCCCGGTTATGCACAAGTTTTTCAAATCGGGAACTCGTAAGATTTCTTACCAAAATATATAAGTAAACATGAATATTACTGTATTTGACTATATGTTTTTATTGTCATCCAAATATATTTATATGCCAATATAGAGGATTTGAGAAATTGTAAAATTACTATGTCGACGTTACTTTTCAAGTTATCCACACTCGTTTCCAGTTATACTATTTTAATTTGTTAGAATGTGATATTTTATATTTTAAAAGAAGTGTAGGGTAATTTGTATATGTTTAGTTTTTATTTAAAGGTGATAAATTTTACTATAATAAGCAAGTTAACAAATATAATTGCACCAAAAATTAGTTAACAATTGTATTATTAATCTGATAATTTGTTGTTGTTGTTGCCATGCGTTTAAACTTCTGGTTTAAGAGTTACTAGTATTTTATAGCAGGAGCATTTGTCTTATAACTGCATACATTTGTTTTATAATTTACAATGGAAAATGTTATTTGGAGGGTTATGTAATTTACACTGGAAACAAATGTTATTTATAGTGTTATATTTAATGGAACCATTTACTTAGTGCATAAAGATTAAGAAATTTATATTTTAAAAAATATTTTTAAAGATAAATTTTTTAAATCATTTAACTAATTATAAAAACTGTAAAATTTAATTGATTGAACAGTTTCCAATAAAATTCAAATTAATTTTAAATCTTAGAAATTTCATATAAATTGAAAAAAAAATATTCCTTTTAAAACATCATTTATATTGAAACGAATGGAGTATGACTTACTGAATGACCAGAAGAAAAATCAAAGTTATAAAGAATTACCAACAAGTTTAAACTAGACTGCAGTATATAACCTTTTTGTTATTTAAAAATTAAACTATAGTTCTGATTGTATGGTATATATAGCGTTTTTTACTAAAGTTATTGAGTACGTTCCATATCAAAAAATGTGGGTTTTCTTTATTTATTCGTGTACCATTAAACAAAAGTTGAGTAGTGTATAGAAGAAATGGACAAAATTGATTAGACCTCATACGATGGTCTTCTGTTTATTTTGGCTTTTGAATGTTTATGTTGCTTTGTGACAAAAAAAAAGAATGTTTATGTTGCTTTTGTGGACCAATTCATGTTTTCAAGTAAACTAATAAAAAGTTCAAAAAAGTAAACTAACATTTATTGACCTATCTCGACTTGTTTCCTCGTTCTGTAGCCTTATGCCCAAGCATGCCCCCAGAGAAAATGTTACCCTTCGATTCTTAAGTGTTAACTCTCTTAAACATAACGCATATTCCACAGAACCTATTTATTTTTTAACAATGCTCATAAATGTTCAACTATAGGCATCTTTCCCCATATAAATCATGTGAATCTAGGACTTATTTTTGGAGAACCGAATTTCCTAATTCTAAACTGAAACACAGACTAATCTATGGTTGCCATTAGTGTGAGAATTGCTTATAAATGGTCATGAGAAGAGAGCAGCATATCATAAATTTTTATATATAAATCTCTTACATATTAATTGAGAACCGAGTATCCTAATCCTAAACCAAAACACAAATTAATCTATGGTTGCGATTAGTGTGAACCGAGATTTTTATATATAAATATTATACATAATAAGAGATTTTTATACATAAATCTCTTACATATTTTTTGAGAACCGAGTTTCCTAATCCTAAACCGAAACACAGACTAATCTATGGTTGTCATTAGTGTGAGACTTGCTTATAAATGGTCATGAGAAGAGAGTATATCATACTTTGTATATATTAATTGATTTTTTTTTAAAAGTTATAACATTGAGTACAATTCTTAGGTGTCTCATATCTCATATTAAAAAGACTTAAGTTAATAGAAATATTACAGAACTGTTATCGTATATTATATAGTGGATCATCCATCAATCAAATTTTCAGAAATAAATCTTTTTCATTCTTTCCATAAATAAAAGCTATTGAATTATCTATTGTAATTTATAATAAATATGAAAATTAATGATATCAAATAATAAAGTATTTCAATTTGTATATCCTCTGTCATTTTTGTTTTTTTTTTATTAAAATAGAAATTTATGTTTTTCTATATGTTGTATTTTGAATTTTTAAAAATTATTATAAATTATTAAAAATGTTAAAAGTCTCATATTCTGTTTGTAGTCAATGATTTAAAAATTTTGTTATAAAAAGATACAAATGGTTATAAAATAATTAAATAATAAATAAAAGGCCTCATTTAATAGATATACGGACTAAAATATATTATATAATTAGTTTAGTGTCATTTAAAATTAATTATATATCATATACTGATAAATATTTTAATTTCAATATTTCAGAAATATATATCATACTGGAATGTAAAAAAATAAATATTTTATGATATATCTCATTCTGTGGTACGGCTTGGATTATTACCTAGTTAATTTTATTTTAGAAGCATTATGAAACTAATTAACAAACTTATGTTTCTTGCCTTTTATCTTTCCCTCCCTAGACATGATATGAAGATATAAAGCAGATAACGTTAATCTTTTGTTTGTTACAAAAACAAACATCTTCACTAGCCGTTGTCGGAACAGCTGAAACTTTAAAACTTCCTTCGGATAACCGTGGTAGCATCCCATGCCCGTGACGCTGTAAAATCCAAAAACAAGATTACTCGTAAATATATTACCTTTCGCTTCATATAAAAAGGAAACGAATATTTAAAAGTTGGAATAAAATCGAACCTGAACGAGATAGACCAGAGTTATCGTCAGCTCCAACATGCCACGAGAAGTAACCACGCAGACCTTTCTGCTTAGCGTATCTCACTTTCGTCACGATACTCTGATTATCATCATACCCTATCCAAGTCGTCCCAGCATAACAGTAATCTCCGACCACTGTGGAATTATAAACCGTTGTCGCTCCGTTATCCACTATAAACTTTCTTATCTGACCGTATCCTATCGAACCGTCCGGTGAAATTGCCGATCCAGTGGTGGCTGCGTAATAGCTAGGACTGTTGGCGTTTGAGAGACGCCATGCGTAGCCGTAGTAAGGAAATCCCAAGACTAATTGCGTTGCTGGAAGTCCGGCTTGAATCCATGCCCTCACTCCAGCGTCGCCACTCGGACCTATCATAAACCGGATTTAATAACCAAATCAAACCGAGCTGGTGATTCCAGCTATGAGCGTTTTCTAGTTCTTATTGGACATAAATTTTGTGTTTTTGATCAAATTATATATTAAAATCTAAAACACACTAAATAGATTTAATGTTAAGTTAACCTGATTTTCATTTTTTAAGTTTTTATCCAGAACCGAAGGTAGTGAAACTAAATCAAACCGAGATTTCGCAAAGCCTAGCAAAAACGAAATACTCATCCCTGAGTCTGCGTTTTGTTTCTTTATGATTTTACTAAAACATAAGTGTTATATATCTACTCTATACAAAAAAAGATATTTAAAGTATTTGTACATGAATTACTATCTTTTATTAATCTATCTCGCTTTGCATAAAACAACAAATACGTATATTTTAATTCAACTAATGAAAAACCATAATGCAGAATAAAAATTATCATAAATACCAAGTAATATTTAACTTTTGCCTAGAAACATGAAAATACCACTTAAATAAAAAAAAAAGTATTCAAAAAACATCAGTTGAAGTGAAAGAGAAGGAGTATTAATTATATTTGGTTGTGTCCAGTTATTGTAGTACCTGCGTTTGAAGGACTATTGAGGGCGGCGGGTGGACCGGTTACGGTGGACCAACCTGGTCCATAAAAATCATAGGCCATAAGATTAACCCAATCTAAGCTACTGGCAACAGCTTGAACCGGGTACAGTACAGAATAGTAATCAGAAGAGTAGAAAACCGCAGCCGCCAAAAGCAAACGCGGTCTACTAGTGCTACTTGCTTCTGCTGCAACCGCAGATCGCCATTCTCGAAGTAGCGTCCCGAAGTTGTTCATCTCCGTTGCACTACTCGGATACTCCCAGTCCAGATCAAGACCATGAAATCCATTGGACCTAGCAAGTCTAATAGACGAATCGATGAATGATTTTCGAGATGTTGGGTTACTTGCCATGGAAGCAAACGCGGATTTATTAGCGATTCCACCGCCGATAGACATAAGGGTTTTCACTGAAGGGTTTCTCCTTTGCACGGTTTGTGTAAAGGTTGAAAATTTTGGTTGGTTGGTGGAGGAGATAGTGACTTGATTGTTTTGAGAGTTGAGATCAGCGAAAGCACAGAAGAGGTGAGTGAAGTGAGATGAGTTAATGTCGGTAACTGGGAATTCACTCTCTGGAAACCAGTACGACCCTTTAACGACGGTTTGGGCCGATGAGGGTTGGACGAGAAGACAGAAGAAGAAGAAGAAGGTGATGGAGACGATGAGTGATGTGGGTTTTGTTGAAGACATTGTCGAGTTGCTGTGAAAGACAGTATGGGTTTTGCTGTCTATTTATTGAGAACTAGAGTTTTATTTTGAGATATATATTAACTTTCTTGATTCAACTTTGTATAATCTATAACAAATCTTGTGAAAAGTAAAAAATCTTTGGACAACCTTTTTGTTTCTTGAATACACAGTGTACTACTTACTACGCATGCGAAAGCTGGGACCAAGAGACTTTAATATCCAAGATGGAATTTCTACTCACCATATCCAAATGCTTACAAAATATCTATTTTAGGTCTTTTAAAAATTTGACGATGTTATACTAAAGTTAACAAAAATCATATTAACAAAATAGTCTAACAAAATTTCAAACTAAGGAATTAATGTATCGTTTTTAATTTACAAAATTAATAACACAACCATAAACAGATATTTCTTTCAAATAATTTTCTCTTCTTTTTGTAACTTTCTTCTTATTAAACCTAATTCTCAAAACCTTTTCATAAAAAAAATTATGCACCCAATCTTGTGATCACGTAACATATGTATTTTCTGAAGAAATCTATCTTCAAGTTTTGGTTATATGATTGGTTCAAAAAAGATTGGTTCTCTGAAACTTTCCTTCTCAAGCGAATTCCAGTCTCATTGGCCATTGCAAATAACATACACAAACCTTTGGGAAGTTATGTTTTATGATATTAATGATATTTTGGTTCAAACTTCCTAATTGTATAAAATAACAATTGCAGAGACACTTGTAGATATAAAGGATTAAGCTTTGAAATCTAAAAGTTCTTTTCCCCAAAAGCTAGTTAAGAGAGAAATACTTGGGTCTTACAAGATATTAGTTAAACACTTAAACCCCATAGCTAACATGTGTCTCTTATAAGGTTCAAAGTAGTTAAACTGCTTTTATTCACTCTAAATGAAATACAACACAGAGAACCAAAAGAGGAAGCAAACAAAAGAACTTATATAGAGCCTTATGGCAGCAAGGCTAGGGTGAAGGCTAAAGCATGGCAAACTATCGCATACCCAAACCAATCCCTTAATCACTTGACAACTAATATGCTGATCCCAATCACTAATCACTATAAAACATGCTGATGTGGTAGGTCCACTCGCTGGATTCTTATGATTCTCCATTTATGAGTCTTTAGGTGGATATAATACTTTTGAGTATAATGTGTTATCTAAAATAAACGGGGACAACAAGTTGCTGCAATAGTGGTATGAGTGTTGTCTTTAGGAACAAGTAGTATGTTGTTTATTGGAATTGGGGTTGTGAGTGGTGTTTTGGTTGGCTCTCAAGAATGAGATCCCTTCCAACTTGTGTGTTTTTGAGTTTCTACTTCACTGGATATACTGTTTATTTTGTTACTCTTCATTTCACAAGAGGAATAGAAAAGGAGGAAAGACAAAACAGGAAAGAAAAGAAAAAATTATATATTCTGAAAATGTGGAGAACTTTTTCAACATTGTTCTTCATGACTGGCTAAATCTGAGTGGGTTAAATAATGATTTTACTCTACTTATTATTTACTACTCAAACTACATTTAACATTCAAACACTAATGTTCAAGTGGATAATACTATAATCATAGATTGGGACCGAGGTGCACATCGAGATACAACTAACTATATCCAAATGCTTACTAAAGATTTTGTTTAATTTTAATTTTATGTTTTATGATATCTTGTCCAGCAAGAAACAACCGAAGAGAATGAATGGCTGGCTGTATGAATCATCGGTTAGGGCGTCTGGTACTGACGAGTTCGATATCGAAAACGAGGGTTCCAAGAGTAGAGCCTTCACCATTGGCAAGGCGTGTTGGGTTAAAGATAGTCGTGAAGAGTCTTTGTCTGTCAAAGAACTGCGAAACAAACACACACAACAAGAGAAAAACAAAGAATACTGATGAAACTAATCTTGAATTATAATTATATGTTTATGCACACAATATTTGTGATCTCTTAACAATATATAGTTTCTGAAGAAACCAATTCTACGATCAAAGGTTGTATGATTGGTTTTCTGAAAGTTTCAATCTTAAAACGGATTAATACTAATCCTAGTTCCATCAATACGTGACATATCACAGTGATATGTTGATAAAGAGCCAAGTGTAGAACCCTAGAGCATGCCAAACTCTCCCATACTAGCTTAAAGGCACTAGCTAGCCCAAAGGTAATCAGTGTGGGACTCTTAGCAATAACATTTGACTATGAAGTAGGGACTTGAATCATTACATAAAAAAAGAATAAGGAGAGGGAGAGAGAAGGACATACATTTGGTGGGAGAGGTTCTTGTGATGTGTTCTGGTAGCCTTGAGACGGAGGTATAACCACCCGACGAATCCCTCCTACTTTCATCGACCTCACAGCTGTTTCGATCCCCGGAATAACCTGCACATCAGTTATCATCAGCGTAGAACCAGCTTTGGTCGAAAGAGATAAAAAAACAACATCATATAATCAAAGCAGAATAATATGAATCCTCACAAAACACAAACTAAAATCTCTTTGTTGAAGACCGAACAAGCAAATGTTTTTATAACATGGGTTTTCAAATTGAGACAAAACGTTCAAGACCCATGTTATCAAAAACCGAACTTTATAGGAACACAAGGTTGGATTAAATACTTAGAAGCAAGCAAATATTTCAAAGGTCACACCTTTGAGTAAAAAAATCTGAACTTTATGGGGAACACACGATTGGATTATACTAAACGGAAGCAGATAAGTTTCATTACATTGGTAGAACCAAGGATGAATGTAAAAGGAACAGAGTCTCCACTACTGTCTTTATGATCATACGTTGAGTCAAATCTCCATCCTTGCTTCGCAGCTAATCTCCCATAGTAATGTATTGCAACCTAACACTTCCCAATTAAAAAAATCATTTTCTTTTTGATAAATCTATAATTTACAAAACGCAGACCTGATCTCCTTCGATGGGGACTTCACCGTCGCCGATTCGGAGGTCGAGACTCTTAACTCCGCCGGAGTTAGGGATTTCAGAGAACTCAGCTCGTGCCGGAGAAGAGAAGTAACCGGAGGTGACGGCGATAATGGATAGAGATATTTCTCTTCTAGATGCTGATACTGACGAGGCGGGAGAATGAGATGCGGAGATGGTGATGGATGGTGGAGATGCGAAATGGACGGTGGCGATGAAAGGGGCACGCGCGAAGCACCGAATCATTTTCTTTTTATCCTCTTATTATTAAATACGAAATGAGAATGAAGGGCACGGCACATATGCTCTCTCTCTCTCTCTCTAGCTGTGTGGCGTTGTGTAGACGTCACAGTCCAAAGTGGATGGAATGTGATAGGATTAGGATTAACGAAGGTTGCAGCCAAAACTAGTGGACACAAGAATTTTATAAAAAATGAAATTCTTTCATTATTTTGTTAAATGTACATATATATTACTTTTATATAGTAATGTCGTCGAAAAAATCATTTACTTCTTCTGCATCAATTTAAATGGCATTTAATAAATTTTTATTTTTTTCACGATGTTCTCACTATTCTAAATAAAATTAATATCATTTGAAATATATAACCAATTTAAAAATACTGTATTTTTTACTGATTGAACTAATTTATTTAATACTATTTTTATGTAATTAAGATAAATTACATAAAATTTAGTATTTTCTTATTTTTTGTGTAAAACCTTAAAAACCACAGAAAAAAATATATAGCAATCTTTCTTTTTCTTGTGCAATTTTATAACAAAATTGAATGGACTATAGAGTAATGGAGTAACAAAATTGAATAGTAAAGTATCATACTCCAAAGGTATTTCATAACACATGCACAGTTTGATTTAGGCTAGCTAATGGACATGTAAATTTATCTTTTTGTAACAAAATTTATCTCTCTTTTCAGATTTAGGGTTATCAAAGATAGCTGTTTTTGCTGTAAAATGGATAAAAATTAGTAGAAAATGTGTTTGGACTAATTTCCCTATGGCTAAATTGTAAGTTTTGTAACACTTTGTAACATAAAATTTATTTAATGAAGTTCTCCCAGACATGAGACAAGAATAAGAAACAGCAATAGAAAATACATTTCTGAACTCTTTTTCAGATTAAAGAAACGTTTGTTAAAATGAATTTAAAACAAAGTTAAAATTGTATCAGACTGAAAAAAATAGTTTTCTCTTTCTTTTTGTTCTTTCGTAATCTTCTGTTATA
Organism: Brassica rapa; assembly: GCF_000309985.2. Classification (NCBI taxonomy): domain Eukaryota; kingdom Viridiplantae; phylum Streptophyta; class Magnoliopsida; order Brassicales; family Brassicaceae; genus Brassica; species Brassica rapa. The sequence goes on from NC_024802.2 coordinate 11,626,230, forward strand.
TAAACACTATCCCAAAAACTTTATAAAAAATCTAATGTTAACCAAATCAAAAGAAAGACTGCAAACTTGTTGAACAGCTAGAAGCCTAGAAGTCTCTTATGTACCTAGCTCTAGAGTTCATAAATAAATTTTGATTTACAGTATTAGTGCTCTCCAATATACCACTTACTTTAAGCACTAGTGTTGAGCTAAGTAGTATATATTCCTAAACAAAGAACTAGATAATATTCTTTATATTGACATGTTAGAATATATTCATTCGATCTAGAGAAAACTCCATCAGTTATATTTTTAAAATTAAGGGCATCTGCATTAAGAGAAAACTCCACTGATGCAGATGTCCTAAAAGGCTAACAATTTTAAATGATTATTAATTTTCAAAAACTCGACCCTTTTTAGTTCAGTGTATATTAATATTGACTATACTACCGTAATTTTAAATTAAAATATTTTAATCATTTGATAATCGGTGTTGCTAGTTCAATTGGCATAGCAAACCACCTCGCCATCTAAAAAGAAATAAAAAATAGTTCGAACACCAACACCTTCGTTTCTTACTGAACAAACAAAATCCAACTTTCTGCGCGGTATGAGAACAGTTTAATTGATTTCCGGTTCGATATGCCCGGTTACTAATAAGAATCATTAAAAAAAAGAGAAATAAAGCATGACAAAATAGAATAAGTTCTTAAACCCCCTTTCCCTAGGGCTATATATTTAGAACAATTTATTTGTCAATTTGTAAACCGAGATACCACATCTAGAAAAACAAGTAAATTGCAAAGCTTTTTCAGCAAAGATAATTTGCTCAAAGACAGTTTACAAAGAAGATGTCTACCATTCAGGCAAGGTGGGTACCGATTCAATCTCCGGTGGAAGATAAGGCGATGAAACCACTCAACTATGAGACGAAGAAACCACATAACTATGAGACCATTCTCAGAGACGCAGATCTTCCAATCCCCCCTTCCACCGAACAACTACGTTCTGGTGTTCTCTTGAAAAAACTGGTTAGTGCTTCTTTCTTTTTTTTGCGCTACAATTTTCTTGAACGTACATCCATATAATTTTTTAAAAATTAAAGATAATATAGCATATAAGATTAGGACTGAATGACGAGATTAACAGTATCCAAATGTTATTTTTTTAAGGAAATAAAAATGGGATAAATCAATTAATTAAATCGTTTTTATTTTGTTAAAGCTCATTAAATTCACATGTTGTGAATCTTGTGATATTCTTATAAAATATTGAACAGATCAAATATTGGGTGGACGACAGAAACATCAATTGCTTCATGATATTTCCAAGGAAACTCTCTATCACTTGGTCTGATGACCCTAACTATTGGACATGGCTTCCCAACGACTCACCAAAGTAAGATATGTGTAGTTTAAAAACCCAGAACTATGAATAGTTTAACCACATGACATGTACGTATTTATATTAGAACTATTGAAAATATTTTTTTGGTCTTAGATTATTCGATCAAACTCGGAGAATTTATCGTACCGGTTAATCTATGTTACATATGCACCCTTCAACGGGTATTTATATTACTTTGTATTATTACTAACATATATTAACCGCCTGTGATTTGTTTTCTCTGGTGAATCTTAAAAGCGAGAAAGGTGTAGAAGCTGCGGAATTGAATAACGTGTGTTGGCTCGACATCACGGGCAAATTCGACACAAGTAATCTCACTCCTGGGATTACGTACGAGGTGGTCTTTAAGATGAAGCTAGAGGATCCTGCCTACGGATGGGACACGCCGGTGAACGTAAAGCTAGTGTTTCCTAACGGTAAGGACAAACCACAGGAGAAAAAAGTGAGTTTAAGAGAACAACCGAGGTATCAATGGGTCGATATTAAAGTCGGAGATTTCAAGCATGAGAGAGATTCCGTCAGAGAGATCATCTTCTCAATGTATGAGCATGCAGCTGGTGTTTGGAAGAAAGGGCTCTTCCTCAAAGGTGTTGCAATTCGTCCCAAGTACAATAATTAATATGGGATATAAAAACATTTGAAGATCCATATACACCAGTGGATATTTTTTTATATTTATATTTCACATCATATATACCATATATATATGAGGAACGTGTGTGTGTATATATAATAAGGTTGATCTATCGTTTTATTACTTTAAATAACAACTTTGATGTTGGTGTTGAATAAAACCAAAACCGAAATTTGGTGTTGTAATGTTCTAAGTTTTAAATTCAAGTTTGAGTGCATGTATGCATCTCATCAATTTAAAAACTCATTTACGAGTAATAATACTTATAGGGGGAAGCAACTTATCTAGAACTTTTTTACGTGTTGACAAGAATTTATTTTCCAAATTAAAAAGTATAAAAAGTCATGTACCTTAATTAAACTAGTTAAAGCATATCAACAAAAAGTTACAGATGATGGGATAATGAAGATAGTGTTTTTTTTTCTCTAGTGATGGCTCACTTTTTCTGAATTATTCGAAGTTCCATTTTCGTAGCGATAATAGAAGAATAAAGTTAACATGTCAAATGAAAAATACCAAACTTATTTTTTTCTCAAAAAGAAAATACCAACCTGCGTGCGAACATATTTAACAAGACATAAAAGAAACGGAATATATACCAAGCCAAAAAATCTTGAACAACGCGCCTCACGGACCTTACCCGCCACCATGGCAAAGAAAAAACCCCCCAAAAAGCCGGCCCCTACCCGGAATTCTCCATCCTCCTCTCCATTGAAGGTCTCTGTTCCCCCAATTGAAGATCCGGTGCCTGAGTTCATCCCAGCCACTGTGCTTGATTTACCAAGCCCTTCTCTTGGAAACACAGACTGTGAAGTCACTCTATCCCCGTCCCTGCCCACTGAGCTTGATGTTCATCTCGATCTGGTCTCTGACGCGGAACCCCCATCCTCTGAAACCCTAGCTACAGTGTCCTGTGATGTCCCTGTAGTTAAAGAAGGTACTGCCGTCCTCGCGGTTCAAGCTAGTGCGGAAAAGGTTACAATTGTCTCCTCATCCGTCCCCGAGCAGTCTATCACTCCGGTCACTTCCTCTGTTCCCGACCAGACGAAAGCTCCGTCTGCCTCTGTTGAGCAAGCTAAGTCACCAGCTGAAATATGGAAGGGCTTTGTCAAACCCACGCAAATCAAACTTCAACCGAAAGAAACACCATTTATATTGGAATCTGGTGAAGCGTGTGTTACTATCCCGAACTCGGTGGTGGAGAAGAACAAGAAAGCTTGGGAATACTTCATTATTGGTAAATTCTACGAAGAAGCCCCAGCTCGAGGTGCTGTACATGCCATTGCTAATGGTATTTGGAGCAATCAGAGAAGGGACATTTCAGTATCCAAAATGGAAGGGAAATCTTTCCTATTTCGTGTGCCTTGTCCTAACGCTCGACGCAGGATACTCAGACAAAACTTCTGGCAGATAGATGGCCAAACAATGTTTGTTGCCAAATGGGCTCCGGGCTTGCAGCAAGAAAAGCCGGAACTTGAAATGGTGCCTGTGTGGCTAGAGTTCACGGGAGTTCCGCTCCAGTTTTTCAACAGTGATGCTCTCCAAGAGATTGCAGGCATAGTGGGTCACCCAGTCTGCTTGCATCCTTCGACAGAGAACCTCACAAACATTGAAGTAGCGAAGGTCTACACAGTCATTGACCCGAGGAAGCCTCTCCCGGCCTTTGTTAATGCGAGATTCCAAAATGGTGATACTAGGAGAATCTCTGTAACGAGCCCATGGCTGCCCTCTCAATGCACTTTCTGTAAGAAGCTAGGTCACACCATCTCACGCTGCAAAGCTGCTCCGAGAACCTGTGCTGCTTGCAACTCAGTTAGGCATACCACTGAAAATTGTCCGAGAGGTCTTAACTTGCCCCCGAAGGATAAAGGGAAGGCGCCTATAAAGAGTCTGCTGCCTATTGTTTCCCTGAACAAGAGAGAGTCTACTCCCAAGCAGGTGTATAGGGAAATTCAGAAGAAAGCAAATGTTCCTTCTCATTCTGTATTAGCTCGGGATTCCGTCGCTAATGCAGCAGCCGTGATTAAGGAAGCCGAAACAAATAAAGATCCCTCTTCGGTTTCGAAAGACGGGCTCACGGTTACCACAGTTCACGACCTCAATATAGGCCAACTCTATGTTGATCTCTCAGGATCTCCGGGCTTCTCTCTCATCGCCTCATCATCCTCCGGTGAATCATCCTCGGAACGGGACTCTACTTCTGGTGATGAGGACAACACAGGGGATTCCCAGGATGAATTCATAGAAGTCATCTCTAAGCGCTCTAAGAAGCAACTAAAGGATAAGGAGAAGTCAAGAGCTAGGGTTAGAGGCCCTCAAATCCTCTAAATTTTGCCTATTTTTATGGATATTTTTTGTTGGAACATAAGAGGTTTCAATGATTCTGTAAAGCGGAGAGGTTTTAGAAAATGGTTCAAAAAACACAAACCTATATTCGGTGGTCTCATTGAGACGCATGTACAGCCGGCTAAAGCATCGACTATAGTATCGCGTACGCTTCCGGGTTGGTCTTTTGCTAATAACTATGAGTTCTCTGATCTCGGGAAGATATGGCTTCTATGGCACCCATCGGTTCATGTCGCAGTCATCTCGAAATCTCTACAAGTTGTTACCTCTCGGGTTAAGCTGCCATCGCTCAACTCCGAATTTATTGTCTCGATGGTCTACGGCTCTAACTGTGCTATTGAAAGGCGTCAGTTATGGTTGGAACTTGAAGCTACTGCTAATAATCCTGCTATTGCGTGTTCTCCTTGGCTCATTCTTGGTGATTTCAATGAAATCATTGCTACTTCTGAGCATTCGAATGAAGCAAACATTGCCATAACTAGAGGAATGCGTGAATTTAGGGAATGTCTCATCCGCTGTGATCTTTCAGATCTTCCCTACCGTGGAAATTCTTTTACTTGGACGAACAAGCATGTTTCTAAGAAGCTGGACAGGATTCTGGTCAATGATATTTGGCTGCAAACATTCCCCGACTCCCTCGCGGTCTTTGGAAAACTAGGAATCTCTGACCACACTCCCTCGTGCCTATTAATGGATCAGTTTAGGCCCAAGCAGAAGCGTCCGTTCAAATTTTTTGCTCACCTAAACCAGCACCCGGAGTTCTCAGATATCATAAGGGTTGTTGGCATGGTTTTGCTTTTTCTGGTTCTCGTCAGTTAGCTATCTCAAAGAAGCTTAAAGAGCTAAAGCCGGTCATCAGATTTTTTGCTAAAGAAAATTATTCAAATCTGGAAAAACGAGTGGTGGAGGCTTTTGAAAATCTCTCTCTTTGTCAGCAACTCACTCTTGCTTCCCCCTCTCCCTCAGCAGCTACAGCAGAAGAGGAAGCTCACCGTAAATGGCTGGAGTTAGCTAAAGCAGAAGACTCTTTTCTCAGACAGCGTTCAAGAATTCAGTGGACGTCTTTTGGAGATGCAAGCACAGCTTTTTACCATAGGTCTATAAGGACGAGAAGGGACCAGAACCAGATCGATTTCTTCATTGATAACAATGATAATATCATTGACTCCCTGGAGGGCGTTAAGGCACATGCTGTGTCGTACTTCAGTTCGCTTTTGGGTAGCTCTGATCATCACACATCCTCATCACCCCAAATCATCTCAGACCTCGTCCCCTTCAGATGTTCACAAGAATCTGCAAATGCGCTAAACGCTCCCTTCACCGCTTCAGATATTCAGCAGGCCTTCCTATCCCTCCCAAAGAGTAAGGCTCCGGGTCCGGATGGTTACCCAGGAGAATTTTTTCAAGCAAATTGGGCTGCAGTGGGAAAGGATATGATCGATGGGGTCAATGAATTTTTCGCCTCAGGATGTCTCCTTAAGCAATGGAACGCAACCATCATCTCCCTAGTGCCTAAGAAGACGAACGCCTCACGTATCTCTGATTTCAGGCCTATATCTTGCTGCAACTCCGTTTATAAGGTCATCTCTAAACTTTTGGCAAATAGGCTAAAAACGGTTTTGCCGCAGATTATATCAAACGTGCAATCAGCTTTCCTTCCGGGCAGATTATTGGTGGAAAATATTCTCCTGGCTACTGAATTGGTTCAAGGATACAACTGGAAATCCATATCGAAGCGGTGTATGCTTAAAGTTGATCTCAAGAAGGCCTTCGATACTGTGAATTGGGAGTTCATATTGAACACTCTTGAAGCCTTGGGTTTTCCTCCTTATTTTCGTCACCTGATCCGACAATGCATTACAACTACTAGATTCTCTGTGGCCATTAATGGTGAATTGTGTGGATACTTCAAGGGATCTAAAGGGCTGAGGCAGGGAGACCCCCTTTCTCCTTATCTTTTTGTACTGTGCATTGAGGTATTTTCACAGCTACTGAACTCTAAATATGCTGATGGTTCGATTGGCCACCATCCTAACGCGGTTAACCCATGTGTCTCTCACCTCGCCTTTGCTGATGACATAATGGTATTCTTTGATGGTGAGCGGTCTTCCCTGCAAAACATCTCTAACACGTTTGATACTTTCTCGGGATGGTCTGGCCTTGAATTGAACAGGATGAAAACAGAGCTTTATACTGCAGGCTTGACTCAGAATGAAACCTACGAACTCTCAGGTCTTGGCTTCACTCTAGGGTCTCTACCTGTTCGTTATCTCGGGCTTCCTCTTATGCATCGTAAGCTACGGCTTCCAGACTACAGACCACTCATTGACAAGATTACCGGATGCTTCTCTTCATGGTCTAACAGAGCGCTTTCTTACGCTGGGCGAAGAGAATTGATATCTTCAGTTATCTATGGTATCATAAATTTCTGGACATCTGCGTTTATCCTACCGAAAGGATGTCTGAAGCGCATCCAGAGTTTGTGTTCTATGTTCCTATGGAGTGGAAAGATCTCTGGCCCGGTCCAATACAAAGTCGCCTGGACCACTGTCTGCCTCCCAAAGGCGGAGGGTGGATTAGGACTACGGGACTTTGGTCTCTGGAACAAAACGTTATGTTTAAAACTGCTGTGGTTGCTATTTTCAAATGGCGCCTCTCTTTGGGCGACCTGGATGAAATCAAATAGGATCAAGGATGAAAATGTCTGGAGCTGCGATGTAGATAAAGCAAAATCTTGGACTTGGCGTGCTCTCCTCCACCTGCGGTACTTGGCCTCTCGATTCTTAAGGGCTCAGGTTGGCAATGGTCGACTGATCAGCTTCTGGTGGGATATTTGGACACCTTTCGGTAAACTGATTGAATACTTCGGACCTGATGGTCCTCGAGAGCTGTCTATCCCTATTCAGGCCTCCATCTCCGCCGCTTGCAACTCTGAGGGGTGGCTCGTACGCGGGGCAAGGTCGCCTGCTGCTGAGACGCTTCAGATTTTCCTTACCACGATTCCACTTCCCTCCCTTGTGAGTGAAAATGACTCCTTCGTTTGGCATGTTAACGACACTGCTCTAGAAAGGTTCTCGGTCAAACGAACTTGGGAAGTCCTGCGTCACAGAGCTCCAACACAACCTTGGTCCTCTTATATCTGGTTCAAAGGTGCGATACCCCGCCATTCCTTCAATATGTGGCTAGCTCAGCTTGACAGGCTACCCACAAGAGCTCGTCTATCCCAATGGAGCACCAACATCCCATCATCTTGCTGCCTCTGTAATATCCATACAGAAGACAGAGACCATCTCTTCTTTCGCTGTGAATGGAGTGCTGATCTCTGGAACATCGGTCTGTGCAGAATGGGATACTCCTTTGCGGGGTTCCACACGTGGTTAGCTTTCTCCGAATGGCTTAGCCTGCGTGACATAATTGTTCCTAGGTTACTCAAGCGTCTAGTGGCCTCTGCAACTATCTACTCAATTTGGTCTGAAAGGAACAAGCGCTATCATGATAACATATCATCGTCTCCAACAACCATCTTCAAACTACTAGACCGTTTCATTAGAGATGCAATTCTGTCCAAGAGGAATCAAAAACAGAGCTGCGGACTAATGCAACACTGGCTTTCTAGGGAGTGAAATTCTTGCTCTTTCTCTCATATGCTTTACCTTGTTTTTATTATTTTTGCCAAGGTAAACCATAGTATGAAACAACCGATTGTAATAACTTACAAACTCTACCCATTTTAATGGAATTCACATTTTGGCAAAAAAAAAAAATATAAACCAAGCCAAATTTGATTTAACGAATTTATGAAGAAGTCAACTATATAGCGATGCTTTGATCAGGTTGAGTACAAGTGTACACAAATAATATAATTTATAATAACTCGGATGTATCATCAAATAAAATTGACAAAATCCAATGATAATCATATAAGAAATAACTTAACATGAGTAGTAGGGAATTCAGGTCAGCTAAATGAGTCTATAAAGACCTTAATGTTGTAGTTATTAAGAACAATTAACTAAATAAGAAGAAGAAAACATATTGGAAGACAAGCAATAATCGAAAAAGAGTGAGATATATAAATATTGTTAATATTCTCATCAGTTCTTTTTTTTATCATTGAATAAGTTCATAATAGGATGGCTTCAATAGTCATTAGATGTCTACAACGTAAAATATCCCGACTTTTAAAAATCTAGTAATTGTTATATTTCCAAAAATATGAAATGGTGAATTCCTAAAGACGACAAAATGTTCTCTTAATATTCTATGTCTTTTTCTTCTGTTTCAGTGAAAGAAGGAGCTCAAATCTAGATCTACTCAAATCAAATACATCGGCGAACCTTATAAGCCTGAGACAATCTGATATGTGTTTCAGCCATTAACATAATGTGGAGTCACCAGTATGATTACTACAATATTGATCAGTTTGAGAAAATGAAAAAATTATATGTTCATAAACGTCACTTTAACGCCTAATTCTTCTCTTAACTCTTGTCGCTCATCGTTTGCTTCTGCTTCCTTCTCCTTTCTCCAACTGATCAACAATACATTCATAATTATAAGGGACGATATACTTTATAATCTTTAACTTTGGCAAATGGTATCAAAGAAGCATACACTTTTTTCCAACAAAATGTACTCATCTTTCCATTGAGTTTAGCCAAAATGGATCCATGTATAAGGGCACAAACCAAACAATGGGTCCATTTTGTTAAAGTTATGACTAAAAAGCAAATATTGTCACTACTCTTTATACAACTTCATTTAGTTAGATCATACCTCTCTGATACAAGTCAATCAAACGGAGACAACAAGACAATTTAAGAGCTCACACTGTGTGGGAACGCTTTTCACAACATCAATCCACTCAGCATTCCCCCAGACCTCACCTTCATCATCAGTTTCCAACGTGATTTCCGCGCACCAAATTTTCTTCCTATTATTGGGATTATGTTTCATATAACCTTCCCACAAAAGTAAGAGCTTCCCACAACAACTAACTAACTTAGTTTTATTACAACTAGAGCCACCATTCCTATTGTACATCTTTATTAATGAGTCTAACCCTTTCACAGCTTTCCATGTTTCTCCCTCCATTGTCCACCGAAAGTCGTATGAACGTCCATAACTCATATGATACCATACGCCATCAATCTCACATGCTGACTTCGGAATACAATGGTACCATACACCACCATCAATCATACTCTCCCAGTTATCTTGGCTTGTGTCATAAGCATACGCTCTGTATGAATTCCAAAAGTGAATCTTTCCTTTCATCCCTATGATTGTGTAAAAATCACATCTCCATATGTTACGTATCTGATTACCCGGATCAGAGAGACGTTCCCATGTTTGCGTCTTTATGTCGAACACCTCGGCCCATGGTTCATCATCATCTCCGCATCCTCCCATGACATATATTTTTCCATCGTAGAAACATGTGAGAGAATCGTTCCGGGCTACGATCATGCTAGGTGCGTCACGCCATGTGTGAGTACGACAATCAAGGATTCGTATGGCGGATGAGGGACATGACGGTTCGGTCTTGGTTGGTCCACCGATAAGGTAAATGTCTGAACCAACAACTACGGTGGATTTTGATATCAAAGGAGAATCAGACGACAGAATTGGAGCCAACGATTTTTCGAGTGTCTTCTTCTTCTTCTTCTTTTTCTTCTCGAGGGCTAGATTAGGGTTAATCCAGCGGGTAAACCATTGGGGAGATTGGTATCTTTCATCGGAGAGACAGACGTAGAGACACTGCTCGGTGCTTCCTATGTGAGATCGAGCTGTGTAGAGCTGCTTGGAAGAGAGGAGTGACCGGAAGCTTTTGGAAATGATTGAGAGTCTCGGGTAGTATGCTCTCGATATCAGGGCTAAGCAACTCACGATGATTTCGTCAGGAAGTAAAGAAAACGATGGAGATGTCGAAGGTGGTGGTGACGTCTTTTTCTTCCTTTTACTCTTCTTCTCCGGTGGTTCTACCCTAACTTGGAGGTTCATGGCGGCAATGACTTCCTGTATTGCTGAAAACTAGGTTAAATGAGAAAATACTGTTTGGTATATATAAGATTATCACATAAATCATTTGCTATTTACTAATAGCAACCCTACCCTTCTTTTGTTTTGCCAATTTGTTCTTTAGTTTTGATTTCGATCACAGAAGCCCCTAAGTTTTCAGACGTTGGAGCTAAAAAGAAGTTATGTTTGAAGCTTATACAAACATGGTTTCAATCACAGAGACTTTAAACTGTAGCATATTGAACAGAAAACTTTTGTGTTTTTTTTTTCTTTCAAAACATAGAGTTCAGTATCACTTACAATGTTAAGTAAGACACAGCGTATTCTTTATTTGGTAAAGATGGTTATAAGAATTCTCAAGACAGAACTCAACGTGTGGAAGATTTGATCTTTCAACAACCATTTACACAACTTATGCTTTATTTGGTAAAGAAGGTTCTAACCCTTTCTCAAGACAAATAGAACTCAACTTGCGAAAGATTTGATGCTTCAAACACTTGCTTAATAACTCCCTACAAAGAGAACAAACATTTTTTAGTCTGACATCAGACATGGATTGGATCAAGAATAGCTATGATTCTTGTTTCTTTGCTATGATCAAATTTTTTTTCACACTTACCTCCTCGAAAGATTCTTGTTTCTTTGCAGATCAACATCTATAGACACCGTTATTCATCCCATTGTAAACCCATTTGTTAGTTTCATTATAAGGATCTTAAAGGTCAACAGGACTACACACTCAGTGTTGAACATCCAGATTATTTTTTTGCTCTCGTTGTTCATAACAGTCCTAAGCTTCTTATCCTATAGAATATATCATTAAAAACTCACACTATCTAGTTGCGACTTGACTCGAAACACACAAACATTTAGAACGCAAAAAGACTTGCAGGAACAGTTTACTTCCCGGTGTAGTTTGGGCTAGCAACCTCATAGAGATCTCCTTAAGCACCATTGGGATGGTCAGGATCCGCTCCGTGAACATCGGAATCTGCATCCTGGGTAACACATCCCATATGCTCATCGGTACTTTTGTTCTTCTCCAAATGGGTTTAACAGACTGATGGAAATCAAAACAAATGAAGAATTCAGTCAATACAGTCAGGAAACGGTATGATTCTACATGAGCGTAAGCAGAGATGTAAAGGGTTGAATCAACGAACCAAGAAGCTCATCGTCAAGTCCTTTGGTCTTTAAGTATGAGAGACATCTGGAAGCCAATCAGAGCCGTGCTTAGGCTTTTTGGTGCCATGCATAGGCCAAAAAACATAATATATAAAATTTAATCTAAAAATAAAATATATAATTAAAATATTTTTAACCTTTAAAATTTTTATTTCATAGTTAAATATACTTTAATTTATATAATTAATTATTTTCAATAAGAAAAATATAAACATAATATATATATGTATATATATATATATATATATTAGTAACAAATAGTTTTTATACTATATACTAATTTTTAATGCTGTTTTTATATATGAATCTTTTACTACTTTATCAATCACTTTATTAAATATATCAATAATTCTATAGCATATCAAAATCTAATTGTTGATTGGAATAATAAGAAGCATAATGTTTCTGCAAATGTTTTGTCAAGGACTTAGTACATGTTGAGATTGATTAATAACACTTGGAATTTGGTTCTAATTTATAATACATGCTAAAACATATTTTCTAGCCATATATCATTCAGATGTAGATTATTTAAGTTCATCTTCAAAATTTTTTTAATATCATATTAAAATAAATATAAATTAGAAAATTTAGATATTTATTTAAGTTTAAATATTTATTTTAGATATTATATCAAAATAAATATAAAATTGAGTATTTATTTATGTTTTAAATATACTGAACATTAATTCGAATAGGGATCGGTTTTTCAGATTTTTTCGTTTCTTTGGTCATCTATTCGAATTCGATTAATAACACTTCAGCATTCGGATATATTTCATTATACCCTACATGATATTTTCATATATTTCTTAAATATTTGAAATCTATGGATTATATTTTAAAATATTATACATCACCAATCAAATATATTTCTGGTTCATTCGGAACTCAGGTTCATCACCCCTTACAATATGCTTACTAGGTGAAGATTTGCGCCTTGTGGGGATAAAGACGCGGTATGAACATTATGTATACAAATTAATTTTACATATTATTATTATTATTTTTTTTTTAATGTATTATGAAAGGCTTAGATAAATATATCCAAAATAAAACAAAGTTGCCGAGCTAGTTTGACAAAATGATAAAAGGTATGTGCATAAGCGTCACTTTTAACCCCTAATTCTTCTCCTTAACTCCTGTTGCTCTCCATTTGCTTCTTCTTCTTCTCTTTTCTCCAACTGATCAACAATACATTCAATTCGCAAAAAAAAAAAAAAAAAAGAGAAGAAATCAACAATACATTCGCATTTATAAGGGGACAATATACTTTCTAATCTTCAACTTTGGCAAATGGTATAAAAGAAGCATAAACCCTTTTTCAAACAAAATGTACTCATCTTTCCATTGAGTCAAACCTTACCTCGGGTCTCGGGGGGACTGACTTATACTTGGTTTAATTAGATCATACCTCTGATACAAGTCCATCAAACGGTAACAACGAGACAATGCAAGAGCTCACACTGTGTCGGAACGCTGTGCACAATATCAATCCACTCAACATTACCCCAAACCTCACCTTCATCATCAGTTTTCAACGTGATTCCCGCGCACCAAATCTTCTTTCTATTATTGGGGTTATGTTTCATATACCCTTCCCACAAAAGTAAGAGCTTCCCACCACAGCTAACTAACTTAGTTGTATTTCTACTAGAGCCACCATTCCTTTTGTACAGCTGTCTTAATGAGTATAACCCTTTGATAATTTCCCAATCTGCATCATCCTTTGCCCACAAATAGAAGTGGAAGGGACCATGATCTATAAAATACCATACACCATCAATCTCACATGCTGACTTGGGAATATAGTAGTACTCTACACCACCATCGATCAAACATGTTGTTGACTCCCACGACCCCGCATAACTCTCCCAGTTATCTTGGCTTGTATCATAAGCATATGTTCGGTTTGGATTCCAAAAGAAAATCTTTCCTTTTATTTCTTTGATTGTGTAAAAGGTACAGCTACCTATATTACGTATCTCAGTACCTGGGTCCGAGAGAGGTTCCCAAGTTTGTGTATTTGTTTCGAACACCTCAGCCCATGGCTCTTCCAGTTCTCCGCATCCTCCCATCACATATATTTTTCCATCGTAGAAACATGTGAGAGCATGGTTCCTGGGTACGATCATGCTAGGGGCATCACGCCATGTGTGAGTACGACAATCAAGGATTCTTACGGCTGATGACGGACGTGTACATTTGGGCATGGATAGTTCTGTCTTGATTGGTCCGCCTATGACATAAATATCTGAACCAACAACTAAGTTGGATTCTGATACTGAAGGAAAATCAGACGACGAAGGAATTGGAGCCAACGATTTTCCGACGGTTTTCTTATTTTTTTCTTTTTGATCGTGGAGACGGTTAGGGTTCGATTAGGGTTAATGCAGAGGGTAAACCATTGGGAAGATTGGTAACTTTCATCGGAGAGACAGACGTAGAGACACTGCTCGGTGCTTCCGATGTGAGATCGAGCTGCATAGAGCTCCGTGGAAGAGAGGAGTGACCGGAAGCTTTTTGAAATGATCGAAAGTGTTGGGTAGTACATTCTCGAGATCCTGGCTAAACAGTTCACGAAGATTTCGTCTGGAAATAAAGAAAATGATGGACATGAAGGCGGTGGTGGTGGTGGTGGTGGTGGTGAAGTCATATTCTTCCTCTTCTTTTCCGGTGGTTCTATTTGGAGGTTCATAGGGGCCATAACTTTCTGGTGTGGGTGAAAACTAGGTTAAATGAGGAAAAACTTATTTGCTAAAAAATATCTTATTATATAAAGTTTGGTTCTTTCAAATTTTTAATTAATATGATCGCCACATGTGTCAACTAAAATTTTTAGATTAAGACATGTGTTATTTATCTCATAATTAAAAATATATATAATAAGATATTAACAAAAACAAATTTTATTAAAAAGTAATTATAAATATTAGTTATCAATAATTTTTCCTTTTTAAAATTCTAATCAAAAGATAATTTCAAAATATTATTTGATAATAAATTTTCTTCTAATATTGTGACATGTGTTTAAATATATAATGATTAAACATATATATAATAAGATAATAAAAAAAATTTAAAAAAAAATACTTTTTAAAATTATTAAATAGTAAAAACAATTTTAAGAGAATATTTAGTAGTAATATTTTTAGAAATTTTCCTTTTTAAAAATCCTATAAAAACAGATTTAAAAACAATTTATTTAATACAATTTTCCTTTTCGAAAATTTTAATGAAAATATAATTATAAAAGATTATATTTGGTTTGGTTTTTCAAAATTGCTAATTAACATGATTGTGACACAAGTCACTTATATATTTAAAATGTGATATGTGTTAAACTATCTCATAATAAAAAATATAAATACTAAAATAATGATAATGATTTTTCTTACAAATTAATTATAAATATTATTTAATAGTCTTATTATTAAGATTTTTTTTCCTTTAAAAAAAATCTTGACCAGAGAGAATTGTAATATTTTATTTAATAGTAATTTGTACTTAAGAAAATTAGTGATAAACATGATAGTAAAAATTATTTAATTAACAAGAAAATTTGTCAAAATTTAGTGAAATTGAAAAAAATGAATTTTGAAAATGGAAACTTTTAAAAATAGCTAATATTAACTGGAAATAATTATTTGATAGAAATTTTATTTTTCTAAATTCTAGACAAAATATAATTGTAAGAGATTATGTAATATTAATTTTCTTTTCTAAAATCCTAAAAGCTGTAAAAGAATATTTGATACATTTTCTATAAAAACAATTCTAAACAAAAGAAATTTGTATCATTTTTTAAAGTACTGCACAAAAAGAAGCTCAGCACACTACCCACATAAGATCAAGCGACCCCCAATTAGCACTGGTTTATGTGCTACCAAGCGAGACACCCCAATGACCAAGAACTTAAAATCTTATATATTAAAACAGAAGTCACAACCTTGATTCATGTGTGATTTTTTTTATAAATGGACCCTCACTAGAAATCAGTTATCATTCATTTTATACTAATAATATGGATTAATAATATATCATTCCTAATATAACAACGACTCCTAAAACCCCGGATTGGTTAACAAATTCACCTTGATTTATGTGTGATATTTTTATTTGGATCATCATTTAATTTTTTTATTAAATGTATTTCCTTAATGCTAATATATAATCTTTTAACTACTTAAATCATAATATAATTTGATATCTTTTAATTTAAAATATAAATATATATTTAATTTTCTTAACAAATGTGTTGAAAACATTATAACAATATCTTAATAATGAAAAATTGTACATAAATATTTTCACTAATTTTGTAATTAGTAATGAAATTAATGTTATTATAAATTAATAT
The DNA here is from genome assembly GCF_000309985.2 of Brassica rapa. Classification (NCBI taxonomy): domain Eukaryota; kingdom Viridiplantae; phylum Streptophyta; class Magnoliopsida; order Brassicales; family Brassicaceae; genus Brassica; species Brassica rapa. The sequence continues at coordinate 11,642,162 of NC_024802.2, forward strand.
ATATATATATATATATATATACTCAGTTATCTTTTATAAAATGAAAAAAAAATTATATCAAATTTTACTATTTTATAGCTATATCTACCATTTTAAAATAAAACATTGTATTTAACTAAATATGATAAAATTATTTTAAACTGATAAATTAATATATTTTATTTTCACAAACATTAAAAATTAATGCTAGAAATATAATATGTTGGTAGAACGGGTTAACATTAGTAAATTAGATAATTCATGTATTAAATTAACTTATCTTAAACTTTTTTTAATATATATAGTTATTATCTTAAATGAATAAACATAAAAAAATATTGATAAAGGAAACCTAGCGCTTTGAATTACGATCAGGATCATAATAATTGAATAAAAAATAATTTTTAAAATATATATAATAAAAAATACCCAATATATGTAATGAATTGAAATAATCAATTAACTTACATCATGAAAACTATCAAATTTTTATATTTAAAATAATTATATATAAATATTTAAATATATAAGTAACTTTAAAAATATATTCTAATTATGTAAAATATATATAAACATGAAAATTAATACCCACACGGTTGTGCGGGTCCAAATCTAGTGTTAATTAAAACAAAACTTATGATTTACTTGATAAAGACAGTTCTAAATCTTTCTCAAAACAGAACTCAACTCGTGAAAGATATGATGCTTCAAATTAAATATTAAAATAATTTTAAATATGTCAAACAACATTTTACAATTTGGTATTCAAATATTCAAACAGTTTTTTTATATTTTGAACCAATTTAGTTTAAACATTTTGGATAAAAAATATTTAGGTAATTTAGTTTTTTAAGTAATTAAATTTTAACTACTACTAGATTTTGACCCGTGCAACCGCACAGGTGTTTGTTTTCACTTTTCTATACATAAATTATTGTTTTAGAACATAAGTGGTATATATTTTTAATGTTAATCATATACTTAAATATTTATATAACTATTTCAAATACAATAATTTTATAATTTACATGTTATAATTAATTAATTGTTTAAACCTTATGTATTTGCCACTTCTTATTATATATATTTATCTTATTGTATTTGCATTTAGTTATTAAGCAAATTAATATATTCATGAGAAAATATATTTAAAAAATATTTTGTATTTAATTTATGCTAAATTCTGACCCGTATTTCAAAACTGGATTTCTTTTTACCAATATTTTTATGCTTATTCATTTTAGATAATTTATTATTGTATATATAAAAGTGTAAGATATGTTAATTTTTAGACATGTATTATATAGTTTGTTAATTTTAAGTCGTTCTATCATCATATTATATTTTAAATAAATAATTTATATTTATGAAAATAAAATTTATAAATTTATCAATTGAATATAATTTTATCATATTTAGATTTTCGTTTATAAACCAAAACTATATTCAATTTTAATTTCTAATTATATTTTATGATAATTTAAATTAAAACTAACTAATTTTTGAAAGTAAATTTAAAAAGATTCTAAGAAGATTTTAAAAAGATTTTGTTAGAATATTTTAAATATATTCATTTGTATTTCAAATAAAATGATAAAGATATTAAAATATATAATAATGAACTTATGTAAAATATGATATTTTCTAGGAATGGTCCAAACTAAAAAATCACACATGAAAAGAAGTCATGACTTCTGTTTTAATATATAAGATTTTAAAAACATTTGGTTATTTTAAAATTCATTATAGTTAAAAAATTATGTTTGTAAATTATATTATAAATGTCTATATATTTATTCGGTTCTCAGCTTTTTAGTTCTAAAAATATAAAAACTGTTCAGATATTTATTAATATCAATTCGGTTTTAGTTTCAAATATTTTGGTTTTAGGACTAGAATCTATACTGTAGAGAGACTTAAACATGTCTTATGTTTGGACAAAAAAACATATCACTATAAAAATAACATGGCTTTACCAAATAAAAAAAAACGTTTATAATACATCGGAGCATCGGAGACAGCTATGGTCAAGCAACCTAGCAACAAGACTCTCAGGTTCAGGAATCAAAGAGGAAGTAACACTGTTCCAGAAATGGAACGTTAAAGACTCATTGATAATCTTCTTGAACAGTTCATCTTGCTTCGATTTCTCCTCCTCTGTTGCAGGATATGCAAAATAGCTGATCCACCAAAGCCAACACAAGTTTAAAGTTAAAAAGCTTTGCTCAATTCAATCATGGTACCAAAACTAGTAAAGAAAGCATTACTTTGTTATCTGTTGTGAGCTGATTGGGAAGAAAACAGAGAACGGCCGAACGTTCAGCTCCTGTTGAGTCATACGCCGTTTCTTCCCGTTAAGAAACCGTTTAGCCACCCGAGTCAAGAGATCAGCTCCATTGCATCGGAGACACTTGTCATCGTATGTCAAGTAGTACTCGTTCAAACATTCAAGTAAGAACGGGCTGCACACAGAGAGGTTAGTTAATATTGTTAAGACGAGAATCTATGTTCTAATGTAGCAAAGCAAAGATTAGTGTTTATGAACCTTTTCTTTTCAAAAGACATAACAGCACCGTTGAGTGATTCACCAGCTGCCTGATCCTCCATACCAAGAGTATTTCTCAGTGATGATAACGAACCCAAAACTATCACATCAGAATCCAGATAAACCCCTCCGTATCTACATGAATAAGCTCTTTATGAAATGAAAGAGAGTGACTAATTGATTGGTATAAGACTAGAGAGTGAATACATACTTGTAAAGGATAGCTAGCCGGACAAGTTCACTGTAGTGAGTAGGATAAAACTTTGTCTTTCTCCACTCGAACCATATAGAAGCAAAAACATGAGTAGGAGTGTCTTGCAGCAACTCATCGAGGTTAGGCATTGCGACAGCAACTTTATAACTGCACAAGAAACATGAATCAACCAAATGATTATTACTAAGTAGAAAGTCAGAAGCCTTTGCGTACCCGTCTTTCACAAAGCTGCTTCGGAAGAAATCAAGTTCAACGGTCTCTGAGAAAACAACAACACAAGCATCTTTATGCTGAGAGAGCAAGCTCTCAAGCCCTCTTTGGTGCCTAACGCTAAACATCCAACCAGGCGAGTTCCACACCATAAACACTCTCACACCACATCTCCCCTTCCTAAAAAACGAATCCATAAACTCCGAAAACGACAAACCCGGTTCCAAACCAGGGTAATAGCCCCATCTAGTCCCATCTGCATACAAATGTTCCCTAACCTCATCCTCAACTCCCACCTTCTTATCATCGTCCAACGTCTTACGCTCACCACTCTTGATCCCATTTGGTTCTTTCTTCTCCACAACACTCAACGGCTTCTTCGCGGTCAAAGTGCCTCTCTTAACCTCACTCAACCTCCACATCTGCACAACCTTATCCCCAGCCGTCAACCCAGTAACCCCAACACCATCAGGATCCTGCAGCATTGGATTATTCAAAGGATTCAACGTCTCGAAATTCGATCTAAACATCCTGTCCTTCCTCAAGAAAGCTCCTTTCTTATCAAACCAATCTCCCCACCCTTCCCTCAACGGCGACACTCTCTTCCCGCTCTTCAACAGCAACGCGTCTTCAACACTCGCAACCTCCACCATCTTCTTCCTGATAGCTTCGTCCAACGGAACATCGTCGGATCCGAACAAAGCTTGAGACTTTACACTCGAATCATCGTCGTTGATGAAGCCCGTGTAGTCGTAATCCCACTCGTCGATCGATCTCTTGTTGAACGCTCTTCTAACGACTCCGTCGACGTGGTCGAAGTAAAAACCGGAAGAGGAAGCTTTGCTCCGGTTAGGATCCGCCGTCACCTCTCGCTCCTGCTCCGCGTCTTGGTTCTCGTCGTCCTCGTTCGACGCGCCGTCGTTTCGGTCCTCCTCGATCGCGTCGTCGTGCTCGTCGATTCTGTCCTCCGTCGAGGCGGTGGATCCTCTCCCTCCGGTGGTTTCCACGACGTCGGAGTCTGAGACGAGGAGGGAGTCCGGGAACAGGACGGCGTCTTCTCCCGGGCTGGAGCGGAGGTGGGTTGGGGAGTGGGAGGAGAAGAGTGAGAGGCGCGTGTAGAGGAGAGAGACGGATACGAGGAGGAGAACGGCGGACATCACGGCGCATGCTTGTGCGCCGTGACGGGAGCGCGAACGCCGTGATCTCAGCATCGTTAGATCTTGGACCGTCGGCCGTTGGGATCTAACGGTGATGATCCTTTTCTAGAGAAGGAGCGTGTGCATTTTCCGACATAGGATAATTATAGAGAAATTATCATTTTTCTTTTTCAGTTTTTGTTACAAAAAATAACCTTCAATAAAATATTAACAAAATTTTTTTTTATTAAAACATAAAAATATATTTATACCCCATGATTAAATAATCTAAATTTAGAGTTAAGAATTAAAGAGTGAAATTTTGAGAATAGAATTTTAAATTTTTTAAAAAATGAAAAATAAAGATTAAAATTTTTAAACTAAAAAAAAATATTTTGATCATTTTTTAATTAAAATCTAACTTTATGACAAAAACTTAAAATGACTATTTCAAAAAATTACCCATAATTATATCTCAATTTCTATTCATAAATCGTAATTTCAAATTATTAAATATTTATTTTTATTATTCTCTAAAATTACCTATGATTGGTTTCCAAATTCATTCCTTTGTATACAAATCGTAATGCTTTGGTGATGTGTTTAGGCTTAAATTTTTCAAATTATGTAATGTTAAATTTTGTGTGGACAACTGTTTTATTTAGGATATATAACATCTTCTTTGTGTAAGTAAAATCCAACCGTAAAGTAACTAGGTTTGTGACTTGTTGCAATCCTACTATATAAAAGGGACTAAATTCAAGGTTTTTGGGACTATCCACCTCAGCCAAAATATTCTCATCAATAAAGAATTAGAAATAGATGTCATTTAGAAGATAATTAACTAACATATGACTTTTAATATTTCTAGAAATTTCATATTTGTAACTGTTAATTTATTAATAGAATCATATATCTATATTGAATTATGTTCTATTTTTAATCATTAGATTTCAAGGGTAAATAAAATATTAATTTATAATATATATATAGTTTATAACTTTATATTGTAGTTATAAATAAAGAGAAATAACCAGGGAGGATGAAAAATCTCATGTAAAATTATATAATTAAAATGGTAAAATGGTGAGTATGATGAGGTGAATCTAAGAAAATTTGTTGTACAAATTATGATGTTTTCTTCGTCCACTAAAATTATTTAAAATAAAATATATATTCACATAAATAAGTCAATATTTGTTTTTTTTTTTGGTAAGATGTTAAGATTATCATTTTCTGAAAGGTTACACTGTTGTTTTTAAACAACCTATTACAACAAGGAAACAAAAACAACCACCAACAACTCAAGGTAAAAAAAGCCTTAAAGAGGTTTTATACAAGAAATATAAAAAAGAAGTAGAGAAGAGGAGAAAGAAGAACTTGCCGAGTAAGAGAGGAGACGGTCACGCATTATACGGTCGAGAGAGGCAAGGATGACTGATGAAGGTGAAGAGACAGCTGTGAACACACGAGCATTACGCTCTTTCCACAGCAGGTAGATAGATGACTGAAAGTAGAGCTTGATAACTGAAGTAGCATGCGCATCTGCGTTGACGCGAGGTTGATTGATCCAGGCTGCAACATACTGTAGATCAGCCGGAGGAGAAATCCAAACTTCAGCAGCAAAAGGCTCCCATATCAAACGAGATAAAGAGCACTCAAAGAAGAGATGATGGTGAGTCTTTATTTCCAGATTACAAAGGACGCACGTTCCTGAGACATTTAACCCCCAACGCCTCAAGCGATCCTTGGTTGGCAGTCTTCTCCGCAAAGCCAGCCATGATATAAACACATTACGTGGAATATGTTCCTTGAACCAAATAGTTTTATGCCAATATTTGTTGTTGATAGTGTTTATATTCTTTTCTGACATTAGTATCCATATTTTTTAGTAAACTGATCTAAAGAGATTAGTTTGTGGAGCTAACCAAACGAGGATTATAGTGTTTACTTTGGAAAAAGTAATAGGTTGAATGATAAATGGCGTGCATGCTTTTTCACATGGAAATCTGCACATATATTAAAATTGTAAGATTTGAATCATAGAGAAAATATAGTGCATATGACTGAAGTTGGTCCATTCCGAAACTAAAGATGGCTAAAATTCTTCTTTGTCAAAATGCATAGATGTGAATCTTATATGAATAGAGTTCTCCATTGCTTATAGCAGTGTAATAAACTCCGTGTGTAAAAGATAAAAAATGTTATATAAGTGAAAACAAAAATTATGATTTTTTTTCTTGTGCCTATAGGCTCTTCGTAATTTGAAGAAGAAAGAACATATTGTGTCAAAATCTTTGGCTCAGTCAAATTTTATCCAGTTGTTTATAAAACTGTTGTTATCTGATTCATGTAATTTTTCAGTGTTGATTTAAAAGCCCAAAAGACCCATCTATACTGACTTTTTGATATATTTTTTTCTGTAATTTGAATTTAAAAATAGATAAAACTTTCGATAAGTTATGTAAACTCAGAACAAGTATTTAGCTTTAGAAAGCATTTACATGTTTCAAACTTATAATATATACATATATAATGTTTAAAATTATGCATATAAAATCAGTGTAAAATGTGCTTGAATATGTTTCTTTTCTTTAATGTGTTAATTGTACTATATATAACATTATTTTAAAATTTCAAAAAGTTTATGTCACATACAAAAAACCATCAATAAAAATATAATTACAACAAAAAAATGAAAAATTATAAACATATAAATTTAAATTAAGAAAAACTAACATTGGAAAAACAAGAAGTTAATGTAAAAGAAAAAAACCGACAAATAATATTATAAATAATATAAATTTATAAGACACAATCCGCGCGCTTCGCGCGGAAAAAATCTCTAGTTAATGATAAAAGCTTAAACAAAAAAGTAGGTATATGAGTATAAGTGAATGCTATGGGGATGTCAGATCTGTTTTTAAGTCATAAATCCGTGGATGTAGACATAGGTTTATGGACAGATAAATGTTAAAAGAATAAGGAAACAAAAAAATATTTAATTTGATTTTTTTTTTTAAGTATTTTGGTTTCTCTCAATAGTTTTTATTTGTTTTAAATAATGTCAAAAATTATAACACTTGAAGATAATTAATTAATTATTTTAATATGTTCAGTTATACAAATTATAAGTTTATATAATCATAAACTGATGTTGACCATGTAAAATAAATTGGTGTTGACCCCCGTAAATATTGTGGCTGGCTCAGCCACTGCTTCTATCCATGATCTAATGGTACTTAATTCTATATCGCAAGTTTCACGGATTGTTTAGTTGAATTTGCTTTCACTACAAGAGCTGTAATAGCTTCTGTTTTGGTGCTAAGATATGTAATTTGGTCTCAATGTTTAATATGACTTTTCTTGTATGATCTTGATTTTCTTAAAATGCTTAACCTTCTATCAAATGACCTCAATTCATCCTTAAAAACGAGTTCATTAGGCTTCTCACAAGCAGAGACATGTATGACATAGCGTTCTCTGCTTCAAGCATGAAAGGTAGAGATCCGTTGTGACCAAGGATTTTTGTGTAATCGACTGTTTCTTACTGTGATAATCTTGAATATGACATAATGTGAAAGGGAGAGTCCTTATGCAAAGACAATGACAAGAACGAGAGAAATGTAATGGAATACATGATTCAATAATTTAGCAATCATAATTTTACTTTTGAATCATTAAGTTACACACATAATCCATTAAAAACACTACTTTATTTTTGTTTAATATGGATTATAACTCGAAGAAATTCTTGGTTGGTAAATATGGATACAAGAAAGCAAATATATCTCAGAGTCTTACTAGAGAGAACATTTGCAACTAGCGAAGAGGTATTCTGGAGGCTGAAACCAATAAAACATTTTTTTTTTGAGGTTGTACTATAAAAACATGCAACATATTTTAATAATTTTTTTCTGTGACTGTTTTACTCTTTTCAGGGAATATGCAAAAACAATTGAAAGAAGGTGATGATATTGAATGGCAACAAGAAAAAAATTGTCTTAAAAGTAAAAACGTATTGGTATGAAGAAGAAAATGTGCCAAAACAGAGAAACAGATGACAATATTAAAGGACAAACAAAGTAAGAGAATGCAGCAAGATCAGTGTTTTGAATTGAAACCGATTGAGATACTCGAATCTTTATTCATCAAAACGAAAATAAGAGAATGCAGAAAGATCAGTGTTGTGGCTGGTTGGATTGTGCGTGACCATCATGGGTGTTTTAGATATTGGGTTCTGTTGTTCTAGGGGAGGCAATTTCTGTAACGGAAGATGAAGGCAAAGATATGTTGATGGCTGTGCAGAATACGCATTTAATGGGTTACAAGAATGTGGTCTTTGAAAGTGACTGTAAATCATTGGTACAAAATCTGAATGGAGATGATGTTTGTTTCCACATTAACAATGTTTAGTTAGATTTTCGGCATTGGTTATCTTTCCTCAAGTGGTGTCAACTTACGTTTGTGAAACGAAAAAGACATAAAGCTTCTCTTTCATTAGTCCGACATGGTCCTCTAAATAACATTTTCTATTCAAGTTGTTTATTTCCGCATGTTTGGCTCACTCCTATTCTATATAAGGACTAGGTTAAGACCCGCGCCTTGCACGGGATAAACATTATATATATAAATTATTTTATATATTATATGTTTATAACATATTATAAAATAATAAATATATATTGAATAATTAAAAAGTCATTATCTACTACTTATATAAATAAATTGGTGCGAACATATAAATAAATTTTATAAATCAAAAAAATATTTTTTCTATTTGATATGATATATAATTAAACTTAAATGATAGTAACATATATATGTTATATTTTAATATTAATATTTATTAGATGATGTTTTTTGCTTATATATTTTTTTATCATTTGTATATGTTATAGCAAAAAGTCTAAATTAGTGATAACACAATTTTCACTGTGGGATTAATGGTTTAAGTAATTTATAATATTTTAAAAAATTAAGTTGTCAATATTTTTTCAAATTTTTTATCAAAACAATGTTCAAAGTAAATTTCAAAATTAAGATATTTATGTATTTTTATATGGAATATAGTTTAATTTAAAATGATACATATATTTATATATCTTTTATTTTTGATACTTATTAAATGAGACTTTCAACTTATATTATTTTTTAATTATTTGTATCATGTCATAACAAAAGTTTTAAATCATAGATCACAAAATTTGAATGTGAAACTTTTAACAGTTTTAGTAATTTATACTCGTTTTTAAAAATTCAAAATATAATATATAAATAATTTTTTAAATTTTATTATATGATTACTATGATTGTTTAATTTATTTTAATATCTTAATATCTTAAAATTAAACAAATATAATTATAATACACACTTATTTTTATCAAATTTTTATTATTCAAAATTATTAATTGTCATATATACTTTAGCCACATTAGGCAATTCCGTAATCTTATTTAAGGAAATAATGAAGCACATTAATAATGTATTTATTGGGGTTTAATAAAAAGCTTATTATATATTTAGATGGACCAACCTATTTCTCTAAAGATTTTAAGAATCATTCTAGTGATGACACGTGGCTACAAAAAAATGTTGCAATGCTTCTCAAATAATATATAGGGGATATTTGTTTGTTGGAAAAAAAATCATACAGCACAGGCGCATGATTATCATCTTGTACAACTATAAAAAACCACACAAGGGACCGAATTGGAACTGCAGATCATTTAGTTAGTACAGCAACATTCTTTCATAAGAACATTTTTTTGTTAGTTATTCAATTCCGTTCCAATTATCCAGACCACGATAAGTATGAGTAATATAATGGTCTTTGTCCTCAAAAAACATTACCTAGTACTAATAAAAGAAAAATGTTCAACCAAATATAAAAATTTACAGTACAGAAATAAAAAGTTTGTAGAGATATTTGGTAAGAGGAAAAAAGGATATGCAATTTGTTAAAATATCAAAAAGGAAAAATATATGAAAACTTATTTATTTATTTATCATGTGATTAAGTAGAGATTATTGGTTGTTGTATTTTAATGGATTTGAAAATCCGAATTAAATCTAGTGTTATTGGTTCTGTGATTTTTAAATCTGTATTAAAATCATATATTATTGGTTTAATGATTCATAAATTTAATATCAAATCAAGTGTTATTCAATCGTACAGATTTACTAATATATTTGATTTTATAATGGATTTGAATGAATTTGTTTAGATTTTTTAGTTAAAAAATACAAAGATCCAAATCCGAGTAAAAACTTCCGGATTTGTATATTTTACTTGGATTTATAAATACTATATGAATTTCTAAATCAATCAAAATATATAAACCAATAACACCTCCAAAGAATCGGATTATAGGGTTAGATTTGTGCCCCAACGTTTTTGGCATCATCACTAAATCAATCTTTGTGTTAGGATTCAGAGGCTTAAAGACATCACTTTGTCTCAGCATAAACCCACAACAAACCAAGATAGAAGTTGCTGGAAGTCCAAAATAGAGACTGCATAAAACAGAGTTGTAGAGAGTATGAAGAAGAGAATAGAGAGAAGGAGAAGATGGGAGCACACACACAATTTAAGGAGTTCGCGCCCGTTAACGAGGGTCACTACATCTCCCCGAGACTACAGCTCGGAATCCACTAGAAGGTATAACATAGTTACAAAGATACAAGTGATTCACTCATCATATCACTCATGAACTCACTCTAATGTATCTTACTATGCTCTAATGAGAAAACCCAAAGCTAGGCTTAAGCTCACATGTTTCTCTCACCCTTCTAAGCTCTTTGTGTGGCTCAATCTCTCTCTCACGTTCTCAGCCTCCCTTTATAGTGGAGACACCTTCAAACCTAATGCACAAGAGGACAAAATGGAGAGGCTCCTCCTTGTGGTCCCAAAAGTAACTTAACCCATCTTCAACTCACCATACTAACTTGAGTTAAGCCTTGGATTACTTTTGATCTTCATTTGCTTGATCAACAAGTGTTCTTATCTTCACAAATCTCCACCTAAGAACATGTTGATCAACCCAAACAACTTGCACATACTTGAGAGAGAGAGTTTCTTCTTCTAGCTTCTTGGATTCCAGTCTCGGCTTCTGAGTATCACTACTCATCCTTGATCCTTAGCAGCTTTAAAGACCATAAACCTGCTTGATCCTTGCAGCATTCAACATCTTGTTCAATGCACATCAGCTGTGAAAATTCACCTTGCCGAACCTGAGCCATCAGAACATCTTCATGTCACTTGAGTTGTGAAAACCAGCTCTAACACAAATCTGTATTAAGCTCAACTCATCAGTGACTTTTCCTAGCACCTGCAGCACCTGAATATCTGATATAAAGCTCAATAAACTCCAGTACCAAGCTTAGAAAACGTCCAGCTTGTTACTCCAACAGAAAACTCCATAAGCTTTATCACTTATGACTTCTCAAATCACACAATAACTTCCATGGCTTCTGTCCAAACCATAAGTATACTTCAGTGACTGAGAAAATACCAACACCACCTCTGCAAAGCTTTGATTCATTTGCTAGCTTCTAGGATTTTCTCATGCGCATTGAGATCAAAACCCTTTGAATTCATTTAAATCAAATGCAGAAAACCAGAATCATCTTAGCTTCTAGCTTGAAGCTTCTTGACTCAACTTGTAGTCAATCTCACTGATAGCTTATACTATCTGAGATTCACATCTTTAACCTGTTTAACCAAGCAATTCCAGAACAGAACCCCTGCTCCACCATCTTGTTAAAACAGACCACACTAGCAGCTTGATAACCCACTACTAGCAACCTTGAATATGTCTCTTATCAACAACTTCTTGTGACATCCCTGAGACACGTCCATACCACAGCTTATACATCAATTCTAGAACCTTGATGTCTCTTTCAAGCTGTAAGAACAACCTGCAATACTTCTTGTATGCAGCTTCCACCAAAAAACAAATTTGGCCCTTGCATCATCCAGTTCACAGCCTTGAACCAGCATTCTTCTTCCTGAATATCCGTCACTTTACTGGCCTGCAACTGACTTCCCATGAGTAGACACTTATGTAGACTCCTCAGGATGCAACTAAGACAACTTCACGCTCCTGAGTTGTTGTCTTTCTAATGCAGCTTGATCTCTGCATTCTTCATCCTTTTAGGACTTCTTTTTCAGGTTCTGACACTCCATTTGAGATGAGTTGTCCATCAGACTTGATACACATCACCTTCACATCCTTGAAGTGAGCATCCTTGACACATAACCATGCATCTCCTGCACTTGTTTACTTCAGTTTCTTCTTTATAGAACTCACTGAAAAAACCACTTCAATTGCTTCATCTCAAAACCCACAGCTTTGTGTCTTCTCTCTGAAAAGACTTTCAGAAACCTACAACCCACTTGTAGAAACCTGCAACTCTGTTTCTCTAAGCCTGCAACTCGTTTCTGATTATCCTGATCAACACCCAGCTTCATAACAAATCTGAAAACAACCTGTTACCATCAGATTATAACCTTTCTTGAGTTGAATACTTGTTGATACACCATCTGTTCTTCATTTGCTTTCTTCTTTGCATACAGAACTTCAATAAATCTGATACAACAGTGAGTTACACATCCCTCTAACTCTTTTCTCTTCAGCTAAACACTTGAGAAAACCTCCAAATATAGCTCCACCAGGAATAAAAAAAAATCATTTCAGATATGCATTGCTTTTCTTGTAGCAATAATACTCCACCTGAAACTATAACCACTTGGACATACTCTGTCTCTATAAGCTCAGCTTCACAATCAGAGTTAGAACCACTCTTCCATGTATCTTTGATCCACCTCCACGTTCTTATGTATCAGATTGAGTCATCATGACTTCTTGCTTGAGAAAGTGTGCCAAAACCTGTGACACATTTTCTTTCTTCTTGCAGCCATCCCAACTGATCCATTTGCAACCAGAAAACCATAAAGAACTTCTCTTTACCAGCAGCACTGTCTCTTAAAGCATTCTTCATGTTGTGATGATGTTACAACTTAGGCTGATACATCAACAGACCATGCTCCTATCTCACAAATCAGAAATCTTGTACTCTCTTGTCGCCAAAAAATACAACCATACTTGCTTGTCTTGTACCGCTGTTGATAAACAGGACACGCCACCTAACTCCTCTAGCTAGGAAGACTTTCGATACCAGATTTTAGTATACAATGTTGCATAAAAAATGCATTCAAAGACAATCCTCATGAATCATGATGTCTCCAATGCCTTCAGCTTCTAGACCACCGGAATCTTCTTCAATCTCTGAAGAACTTATTCAAATACAAGATAACCTTCTGAGAAAACAATGCTCCACCAGAGACAAGTACTCCTTATTTCACCAAGATTCAATCCAGCAGAAAACTCCATGTGTTACACCAAACACAAATCTTCTAAAGAAACATGAATCTTCGCTATTTCCATCTTGTCAAGAGCTTACACTACTTGAAACAAGAACTCGAACAATCCTCTGTATACACTCAAGCTCACAAGAGCTTAACCTTCATTGCATCCCTCTGAAAATAGCAATGAAACTGAGTGTTACACCTTCTGTCTAACAGAACATTTCCAGACCGCAACAAGAGCATAACCATCATTGCATTCCCTCTGAAAATAGCAATCATGTAGCTTCATGTTCTGTAATGACACACCAACTGAAGACTGTCATATTACCAGGAACTGATAGCTAACACCCTGAGATAAAACCTGCAGCAAGAAACCCCATCCAAAACTCAAAAGCCACTGAAATTTCCATAAATGATTCTGTTTTGATCAAACCGAAAACATTGCTCCATAACCTTCTGCAACTCCTTGTAGACAACCGAGAATACCATTACTGATACTCAGAACATCCATAAAACACTCATCAAGTCCAGGTTTTAGACGTCCTTGAACTTCTGAGTTTCCAGGCTGGAAAAAACTCAAACACCAATTGTAGCTGACTTCCACAAACTGATTTAACCAAAGATTACCCAGAAAACCATCACTGTATCTTGGCCAATCCCATGCAAAACCAGTACAAAATCATTGTGTTCGAACAAGCTTCCAATCCCAGTAGCTATGCAGAACTTGAGCAAACTTGAAACTTCAACACAGAGCATCACAAATGCCTTGTGACTGCAGCGGAACCAGACTTTATAAGTCTCAGAAAACTAGAGTCTTGAAGTTGATGTTCGGTTTTGATATAAACCATTGAGTAACAGAACGTGTACTCATCCTTTCATAACCCCAAAACCAGCTGATATCTCTGAAATACCTTCAGCTTATACCAATCTTCCATTAGTTTCTTCAGCATTGACCAAGAACTCTCTTCTTGTATCATGTGCTTCTTGCTTCTATCTCTGATAATTTTCTTCTGCTTGCAACACTCCAGCTTGTGAGTATTCTGTCATCCTTCTCTCAATGTTGCAGCTTCATGTATCTTAGAGGCCTCTTGATTTCATAGCCCCTGAAATCACCTCAACTGATTCACACTTTCACCATGAATTACTCCTTAAGATACAACTTCTTCACATCTCATCTTCACACCATAACCTGAGCTAAACCGGTTTTATAACCACTTGAGCTTCTCAAGAACCTTATGTTACTCCACCTAAGATCTAACTGGATCCTTGATTGAGTAGAGATAACCTCTTACCAAAACTGTCTCTGTTTCTGAAACAGAAAACTGCATTTTCAACAAAAAAATCTGCAACTTCTTTGGTTCTTCTTGTTCTTCAAGATGTGTGAATGAGATGCTTTCATGTACACCAGAATGAGCCTTATAACTCCTTCCTCTCACGTGCTGTTCACCAATAGACAGCTTGTCTTTCAGCCTGAGACATTCAAGTCTCCATACCTTCCTCAAAACCTGAGAAATACCATGATGCTTCACCAAGAAAGAGTCTTATGGCTTATTCCTCTCTTTAGCATCATTTACCAAGAGCTACTGCTTTGTTGTTCCTCCTGAGACATCACTTGTCTCTACAAAACCAGCTCTCCAAGAAAAGGACGTGGCTTCTTAACAGGAAAAGGAGCCTTGCTGCTCCAACTTTCCAAAGATCCAACCTTTCTCACTTTTCTTCACTCTCCTCCTTTCTCTAGATCTTCTCTCCTTTAGATCTGAATCTTCTTTCTCTCTTTCTTCTGGATCTGAGACTTTCTCTCTTGAAATCTCAGTGATCTCCAAAGCTTCACTCATGCTTAGAATCTCCTCATAACCCATGAGTTTCTCCTTCCATAAAACACAGCTTCCATAACCGTCAAAGCTTCCACTTCTCTTCTTGACAAAAAACATGATTCTTGACTTGAGAACCATAAAACACAGAACCAAGGCTCTGATACCACTTTGTTAGGATTCAGAGGCTTAAAGACATCACTTTGTCTCAGCATAAACCCACAACAAACCAAGATAGAAGTTGCTGGAAGTCCAAAATAGAGACTGCATAAAACAGAGTTGTAGAGAGTATGAAGAAGAGAATAGAGAGAAGGAGAAGATGGGAGCACACACACAATTTAAGGAGTTCGCGCCCGTTAACGAGGGTCACTACATCTCCCCGAGACTACAGCTCGGAATCCACTAGAAGGTATAACATAGTTACAAAGATACAAGTGATTCACTCATCATATCACTCATGAACTCACTCTAATGTATCTTACTATGCTCTAATGAGAAAACCCAAAGCTAGGCTTAAGCTCACATGTTTCTCTCACCCTTCTAAGCTCTTTGTGTGGCTCAATCTCTCTCTCACGTTCTCAGCCTCCCTTTATAGTGGAGACACCTTCAAACCTAATGCACAAGAGGACAAAATGGAGAGGCTCCTCCTTGTGGTCCCAAAAGTAACTTAACCCATCTTCAACTCACCATACTAACTTGAGTTAAGCCTTGGATTACTTTTGATCTTCATTTGCTTGATCAACAAGTGTTCTTATCTTCACACTTTGACCTAGCGGTCCTCATCTTCCGCCGGTAGAGAAGAAGAATGGAGAGTATATCGAAGGGACTAAGAGGAAGCAACGTGTGCAAGAGCCATGAAGCTTCGCCGGTGATACCTTTTGATCTAGTGATTGAGATTCTCACGAGACTTCCTCCCAAATCTCTTATGAGGTTCAAATCGGTATCGAACGTCTGGTCATCTCTAATTTGTTCCCAATATTTCACCAACCGTTACCAAACGGTTTCATCACCCGCACCTCGTCTATATATCGGTTTGAGCTTTCTTGACAACAGCCACCTCAAGTGTATGTTAATATCAGTATCTCCTAGTTCTGACTCGGATATTACTATATCTTCCTTTGACGCCCACCAAGATTTAACCAAGCGAGCAATGAGAGGCTACATCACTCACGTTTTTCGCGGCTTGATGTGCATTGTAGATGAAGCAAGTGCCCAAATATATAACACTACGACTAGGCAACTTGTCGTGCTACCCAAGATAGAAGAATCTAGCATCATTGCTGGAGATCACGTGAATAAGAATATCAAGTACCATATCGGGTACGATCCTGTTCAGGACAGATACAAAGTGGTTTGCACAGTTGCAACAACCAGTAACAAAGTTGGAGAGTCCATAACGTATTTGTCCGAGCAATGGGTATTTCTACTCGGAGGAGATATATCAAGTCGGTGGAGAAAGATTCCATGTCAATCTTCACATTTTCCTTTAACACAAGAATTGACTATCAAAGGCCATATGTATTACCTAGCTTGGATTCGTGATCTTGATCATTTGCTTGTGAGTCTGGATACTAGTTCTGAAGAAATCAGTATGCTACAAGCACCTGAAGATAACTTTTGTCCTATTACAGTGACTCTTATAGAATGTTGTGAAAAGGTAGCTATTTTACACTATATTGATCTTGAAACCGAAGGTATGATGAAACTATGGGTTATGGAAGATGCAGAGAAGCATCGGTGGTTGTGTAAGACTTTGGTGTTTCAATCTTCTCAAGTTGATTTATTCAACAAGATTAAACTAGGGGTAGTAGGTACAACTAGAAACGGTGAAGTTATCTTTGCACCTTTGGATACAGCTTGTTTCTACATTATTCTTTATGATCTACAAAAGAATCATATGAGAAAAGTTGAGATCAAAGAAACACCAAACCGCCATCTTACAAAGTTTTGTGAAGCTGCGGGGTTTGATGATGTTGAGAACTTGATATATCTCTAAAACACCCAACGGCTACTACTCTCCAGACTTTTGTATGTTTTTCTCTACAGTCTTATGAGAGATGCTAGGACGATATTTGGTTTGGCTAATATAAATATTGAGGACTTAATGATGTCTTTTTGTTGTTATTTTGTTTGGAAACATTTTATTTAATTTTGTATGATGCTTTTCTTATCTTTTACGGATAAATCAAGTGGCAAGAATTCACAAAGAGTATCAGACATGTTGGATCATTTCATATTTTTCCCATTAGCCATCATACTTGTTTATATATAAAATAAAAAACCTGAAAACTAAGTCTTTTTTTTGTCTGTCTCTCGTCACTGAACTATGAACATAACTAAGGAACCACATACACAATTGCAAAATATGAGTCTTTTGCAATTGGGTTTTGTTTCAAGACGTGTTGCCTCTAACTGCTTCAAATGGCCAGATTGTGGGGTTTGGTCGTGCATATTCTGAAAACTGCTTGACTGCTTTCAATCCATGATCATCTAATGGTACTTAATCAATATCACAAGTTTCACAGATTGTTTAGTTAAATTTGCTTTCACTATAAGAGTTGTAATAGCTTCTGTTTTGGTGCCAAGATATGTATGACATAGCAGATTGCCTCAATTCATCCTTAAAAGCTATTTCATTAGGCTTCTCACAAGCAGAGACATGAATGACATAGCAGTTCTCTGCTTCAAGCATGAAAAGTAGAGAGATCCGTTGTGACCAAGGATTTTTGTGTGATGGTTTCTTACTTACTGATAATAATCTTGAATATGACATGATGTGAAATTATGATAACAGAGAAATGTAATGGAATACATGTTTCAATAATTTAGCAATCATAAATTGTTTTTTTCAGAAGCATGATCGCTCTAATTGAAACCAATGCAACTTCATTTTTGGAGGTAAAAGTTTAACAACATACTAGATCTTGACCCGCGCTTCAAAAGCGCGGGTTTTTTTACAATAAAAAGTTTTATAATGTTAATGATTGTTGTATGTTATTATGTTACAATATTGAATTATATCAAAGCATAGAATTTTTAAAAGTTATATGATTTATGAATTAATTTATTTAATATTTTGCATGTATATTGTTATGTAACTCTCTCTTAGGTCCAAACATTTTGTCTGGTTCGAATAAAAACCGATCCGAATAGACATGTTCGGTTCAGATCCAAGTCTACGGCAAAGTATCTATTGGATATATTTCAGACCCGCAGTGTCGGTTTAGGTTTGGATTCTACAGAGATCTGAACCGGTATCTTGCGTATCTAAAATGTTTTGTGTATATTAAATATATTTTTCTGTTTCGAATATGTCTTTGGTATCACGGTTATTCTTTTGTGTTTCAGGTTCGGGTTCTGGTTAATGTTTTAGATTTCAAATAAAATGTTAGATTTTTAGAAACATATTTTGGGTATACGCAAAAATTTGAATATAATTAAAAAATTTTAAAGTATTGTCATGTTTCTATACATTATGTTTTACATAAAAGTTTTACATTCTGTGTATAAAAAAATTTGGTTCATATAATATATCAATAAATGTTGTAAATCATCCTTTATGTGGGTCAGATAAATGATCATCATAGCTGACAATAAAAACTATATCTAAATAGTAAATACTATTTTTTTGGTATTTGAAAATAAATGCTATCATAATTATTTTCTGTTAATAAGCACAAAATCTGGTCACAGAATCTTTTAGTTTGACACAAATATTAAATGTATTATGTGGAGTTGATTAATTAAAGTGATATAAAATATAACATTCTAATGAAAGAGTGCAATAACCTTTTATAAGTAGATTTTTAAAGACTGATTCCCTTTTAATAGTATAGATTCTAGTAATTTTTCACTGTGACTCTTCTTTTCTCTTTAGAGGGAATATGCAAAAAAAAAACAATTGAGAGAAGAGATATTGAATGGAAATTAAAAAAAAACATAGTTTGTCTTAAAAGTAAAAATGAAGAAAGAAATGTACCAAAACAAGATCAGTTTTTTTTTTTATTGAAAACGATTGAGATAATCGTTTCTTCACTCATCAAAACGAGTGTAGCGGCCTTGGGGATTCTGAGTGGAGTAAGTTTGGATAAAGTCGAGTTCACACTGCCTGAGGTAGCGGTGGTCCAATGTTCATACACTTGGATTGCTTTCTATAAACTAAAATCGATTTTATTGAAAATCGATTGGAGTTTAGAGGTAAAATCAAATTTAAATATTTACTTTTTTTTGTGCTGACTCTCCTTTCGCTTGCCACATCTGCTGACGTACTCATCAATAATTACGTTTACTGTCTATCTTAGGAATTTTTATTTACTATCTATCTTAGGAATGTTGCATATATGCACACCACAAACATTTAGAAGCAAGAGGATGTTTACAATCAATAATGTTGCGTGTATGCACACCACAAATATTTAGGAATAATCTAGCTGTCTATTAACACTCAATAAAAAAAAGAGGATGTTTACAATCAAGCTACTATCATCTTTAGCTAAGTAAACATGTGATTGATTTCTTCAAACATCTATAAATAAAGAAGACAACGCAGAAAGAGAGATTGAAAAAGAGTTCTTATAGCCCTGTGAAACTTTTGAAGACCAATCTTTTGAGCATAAGATAGTCAATATGAAATCCAAGAATTCCAATCAAATGAACAAAAAATTGTTAAGTAACTAAAATGGCAGCATGCGAAGCGAAAAAGTGTAGAGTTATGCTGATGATCAACCACACTGTGACAGATAGGATTACCAGTTTCTTGCCATTTAGGAACAGCTTCTGATTATACAATATATGAATGTCAACTAGCTGCTAGCCAAGAGTTTATGCATCGTACCACAACTTTTGCATTAAAACCTGGAACAACACAATTCAGGAATGTTGGGGGTGGATTTACATCCTACCTCAAGGCCCATTAGACAATAAATTAGACCCATTTTACTATGAAGCCCTAGCTTATTCTTTGTATAAATAGAGAAATACCTCTCTTTATCAAAGATCTCTTCTTCTCCATTTTAGACTTAGAACACTTCTTACAAAGGGTTTATGGATTATTAGATTTATTTACACTTGTAATCCTACATGTAATACAATCTTAAATCAATAAACTCTTTTGATGTTCATTTCTCATTTGATTTTTTTTAAGATTTCTCCTAAACCTCAAGAATCTAAGCTTTTATCTTTAGATTCTTTATTTGATTGATTTCAACAAACATCACAAAGATAAACACCATTTTTGGATCAAACAATTGGCGCTAGAAGGAGGGGGCTAAGGAAAACTATCATCAAATCAAATCGAACTTGGGAGAAAACCCTTTATCTGGTCGGTTTCTACATTCGATCTTCACCAAAAACAACCCAGGCTGTTTGGGCCTCAAAAAAAAATGTTGTTTTGAAAGCCCAAGTGAAACCCAAGAGATGACGTAATCACCTCGTCCTCGTCATTCACTCTGGCGAGATCCCGACGACGGAGCCGTACATGAACAATGGCCATCGGCTCCAAATCATCACTCTCGTGGAGAAATCAGCCCTAGCTTGCAAGCCGGAGACTTTCTCGCATTTGATTGCTGCGATGGAGGTCCGGTTGCTTCCTTAGCTCGTGCTAGCTTCAACCTCCATCCGTTCCTCGCTGGGGAGCTAAACAACATCGAATCACCTGGATACAGACCTTGAGCGACTCTCAGCCCAACGGTGACGGAGGCCTGGTGAAACGGCGATCGACAGCTTATTGACGACTTGAGCTATGTTTTTCTAAGATTTACTCTTTACTGAATTGAGCTCCAAAGTCGACAGCTTCTTCTCTCCATCAAGGCGAGCTCAGTGGTGGCAAGGCCCTGCTTCTCCGCTGAAGATCTCGAGACGAGCTTGCCTAATTGGCAAAACCTTCTCGTCGTAAACTCATTGAAGATTGCGGCTTGAGCTTTGTTGTGATACGATGCTCTGTCTCTTCCTTGCGACAAGATCACCGTAACAAGTTCTGTCTCTTTTAATCTCGACAACGAAGCTACGCATTTGGATTCAACGCCGAGCTGTTTTGGGCCTCCATCTCTAATCTCTTTCGCTAAACGTGCTGAGGAAGATAAATATGATAGAATCAGCCATGACGTACTTGTGTATTCTCTCAGCCACTGCTCCAAGATGAACAAGTCTCTTCTGTTACTGTCCTTATCCAGCAACAGCTTTACGGATTTTTCAGAAGCCATGAAAGCGTTGCGACATTGCAGAAACCTCTGATGAGGACTGGAGATCAACTCTTCTCGATCCATAGCTTTCCATCTCGCATCTGGTCATAAATAAAAATCAAAGAGATCGCAGAGAACTCATCTATCCAGAGACTTCACTTCTCTGCTTGAGCTTTACGTTCAGACTGCTTCGTCGTAATCTCAAGACTGCTCTTGGTGTAACCTCGGCAAAAGCGGGGAGCAGTTGGCGTGATCTCCTCAAAACGCCCATCTTGAGATCATGTTCATCGCCCTCGTAGCTGTTGCCATGACAGACAAATAAATCTGATGAGATAAGTTTTCTCATCTACTTAGTTAATTGTTTACGTCATATATCACCGCTTTATACTTTGTGATAGAACAAAATCTTCACTTAATATTTTGTTAGTAAGGTTGATACTAAACCTGATCTCCCATATTAATAATTTATATGCTTGCTTGTGTCTTAAGACACACAATTTTCAATACGAGATCAAATTAATTAAGTTTAATTTTCTTTGTATAGTAGAATGAAGTGCTTTTGTACGTGGAGCAAATACAGGAGGTCACAACTTTTCTTGTATCCTGTCTCAGCATGAACAAATTCATATTGTCATCGCACAGACGAGATACGAGCACTCTTCTCTTACACAAGCGAAGTGGAGAAGATGAAGAATATGAGACCTTCTTTGCAACTGGCGCCAACTAGATCACAGTTCTCACAACTCTTGGCGACTTGCCAATCACGAGCTCGCACTCATCACACCAGTGAGACCACGGCAGTCTAGTTTCGATCTCAGCAAACATCTTCTATGCCGACTACACCAGTCATGGTGGCAACGCGCGGATCAACAAAACAACTTGTTCCGCACACACGATCTCAACACGAGACTTCGGGTTCGGTAAACTGGTACCTTAGGCACGAATTTAAATTGAACTTGCTTGTTATTAGGCACAAATTTGCAATCGACTCGCTTATCGTTAGACACGAGTTTACAAAAACTCGTCTTTGGCTAGGCATGAGTTTATAGAGACTCTCCTTCTACTAGGCACGAGCTCTCAATAAACTTGCCTCCGTCTCAGCATGAGTTTAGTAAGCTCGTCTTTCGCTAAGCACGAGTTTAAAGCAAATTTGCTTTTTATTAAGCACAAGTTCAAAGTAAACTCGCCTAAATCATCATAGGCAGGAATGTGTCTAATTAATTGTCTAATAAACCCTATTCGTAAAATTCATAGAGATCGACGTCATCTCTCTCTACGAACTTGGGGGGCTTACTGTTGGGGGTGGATTTACATCCTCCCTCAAGGCCCATTAGACACTTAATTAGGTCCACTTCCTTATGAAACCATAGCCATCTTTATTCTATAAATAAGGAACTATCTCCTTATTAAAGGGGGTTCCTCTCCATTTTACACTAAGAACACATCTTGTAAAGAGTTTATGGATTATTAGATTTACTTTACACTAGTAATCATACTTGTAATACAATCTTTGATCAATAAACTCTTTTATGTTCATTTCCCATTTAATTTCATCTAAAGATTTCTCCTAAACCTCAAGAATCTAATTCTCATTCTTAGATTCTTTTATTGTATTGATTCAACCAAAACCACCAGCATAAACACCATTTTTGGATCAAACAAGGAAGAAAGAAACATATGTGAGATTAGATGGCGAATGAATGCATATCTGTTTCGAGCTTTGCCGACATGAGTTTCTATGGAGAATGGGTAGGATTTAGGATGATGGTTTTCAGAAACCCAAAAACAAAGATGAAGAGACAGAAGTAGCTTCATAACCATAACCGGCAATAGCTGAGTAATGAACATGACTAGTTCAGACGCTTAGGTTTGTCAATGGTGTGTTTTAAGGACAAACCCAAAAGCTAACTTTGTGGCACTGCGTTCAGTATTATTTTAAATTCATCGAACTGGCTATGAATTATATAGTAATCTGCACCAGGCTGGTTCTTATTGTACCGTTTATAACTTGGCTACAAAAGAAGAGATAATCATATGATGTGGTTTTGAAAGAGTGCCGTATCTATAAGTGGGTATAACATTGATTTAATGGCCTTAGCAAGTAGAAGTCTACCAACATTTGAGAATTGTAATCCTAGCTTCTTTGCAACTAGTAAATTACTGGTTTTAATACAGCATATATATCAAGCAA
Source organism: Brassica rapa (assembly GCF_000309985.2). Taxonomy (NCBI): domain Eukaryota; kingdom Viridiplantae; phylum Streptophyta; class Magnoliopsida; order Brassicales; family Brassicaceae; genus Brassica; species Brassica rapa. The sequence goes on from NC_024802.2 coordinate 11,665,798, forward strand.
TTAACTCTTGTATAACATAATCCTTTTGACAAGAGAAACTATTAACTTGATACGTTAAAATGACATATTTAGCCGATCTTGTGCCATAATAATAATGAGAAAAATAATTTTAGAGCAGTAGAGAAGTGGCCAACTTGTTAGGTACTCATATTAGCCAAATCGGTTTTTGTTTGGTTCTTGTTAGTCTTTGATTTTGTTTGGAAGCGAACATATGAACGAATTTTAGAGATAATAAGATTTGTTAACAATCTAAAGGAAGAATAAAGAAAACTGTATGATTGAGACAAAAGTCTGTACACTCGATACATACCATCCATATGTATTTTGACCTTATTATTGGTAGTACAAAACTGAACAGCTAGATTATTCTCTTTATTTTCAAACTGTCTCAATCATTTAAATTGATACATATGGATGTTATGTAATGACTTTATAGAAATGGATCTTATGTGGAATATGCGTCGCCTGTCATAATCGTGGGCTGAATGACAAAGTTTGTAGGTTAGTTACTACTCTATTCTGCCAACTATTTTCAGTAGGATAAACGTTTTTATCAACTTTTGACCAAAAAAAAAAAAAAAAAAAAAAAAAACGTTTTTATCAACTATAATTTTCAACTGTCGAAATATTCGAACTTATTAAACTTGAAAATTGGCATGACAGAACCATGTCTTCAGTCAATCAATAATAATGCATTATTCATTGTTGTTTTCGGTCGATAATGCAGCATTGATTTTAAAGTGATTAAAAATACCAAAAGACTCAAGTTTAGTATTTTTAAAAATTATTTGTTTTTGGGGTCAACTTCTTCATAGTATCAGAAATTCACTACAAGATTAGTATATTTTCGTATTAATAAAACTATTAATAATAATGTAGAATTTGGAAATGTTTTTAACATTTTGACCCCTAAAAAGAACTTATTCACAGTATCAAACGTACGTGCGTGCGTCTACAGAAGTCATATAAATTAAAAAATACTTAAAGATATATATACAGTATAACTTCTTTAAACTAATACTCTATAAATTAATATACACTAAAAATCTCTATAAAATAATATAATTTTATAGTTTTAAATTGAATTTTTTTGGTATAATTAGTATATTGATAAATTAATATTTTTATAAATTAATAAAAAATTATAGTTTTGGTGTAGTCTCAAAATTATTAATTTATAAAGGTTTCACTGTATAGTATATATGTGTATGTGTGTTCTTTTCAGCATACATATTTTGTATGATGTTCCATAAATAAAACATTTATAGTGACGCCTCACAATTGGTTATAGTCAATGGAGTTATTCATTTCATATTCTATTTAACCACTTAGTACCCTAACATCTTACAAATTTCTATTGATCTTCGAAAAGCTACCTTTTAATATCATAACCTTAAAATCAACTAGCAATCTTAAACATAATTCTTAAACATTTTGACCGCAGTACAATTTTGATCAAAATCTTATTGGGTATTGATTAGAGTATCTAATCCGGAGGTTGAATGGAGTAAAGGGCTTTGGCTCAAGTTTGCTACTCCATAATTTTCTTTTATCGCTTAAACATTTTGACGCAGTACAATTTTTCGTCAAATCTTATTCAACTTCCAGGTATTATTACAAGCCATCACTTTCGTACCAATAAATAAATGAATAATAAAAAAAGATATCCTGGTACATGATTCTAAAAGTTGTGCGGTATACGTCAGGAAAATGAATGCAAAGACAATGAAAAAAAACAAACATATCTAAAAATTTATGATTGCTTTGGCAATAAAAATGGGTAAAATAAAACTTATGTGTAGTTTCCTTCAATATTTTCTTCCTCGTTTGTTTTTATGCAATGTTGGATATGTCATACGTCACAATCTGCTACTGAAGTATATATTTCAACAATCGGAAAAAAAGAAGAAGTATATCCCTTATTATATATACCGAAACAAAAAGAATATTAAAACATAAATTTAAAGAGAAAAAAGAGAGAGAAAGAAAGAGAGTTAAACTGCTTGTCTGTCTCTCTGCCTATAGTCCCTACCGTCCACGACTAATAGGTCATCCATGTCCGTTCTCTCGGTTTCATCCCGTTCCAACAGTCGGTACATAAGATTTTTTAAGATTCGAAATCATTTTCATGTACTTTGGCATCACTCATACGATGGCTAACATGGCTTTGATACTACTTATAACGCTCCGACTGTCCACGACCAATGGACCGCCCAACCCTGCTCACTCGGTATGTGGTCCCATCTTGTCCAACGGTCAGTGCACAAATTTTTCAAAGTTCAAATTCATTGTTTACTGGCCTGCAATCACCATATTACCTTTCTCCGTACTTTGGTCTCACTCACACAATAGCTAACCCGACTCTGATGTCACTTATAACGTTCTGACCGTCCACACCTAATGGACCACCCACACCCACTCACTCCGCCCGTGGGCCTTATCCTGTTCCAACGGTCGGTGCATAAATTTTTCAAAGCTCGGAATCATTGTTTACTGATCTTGTAATCATCACATGACCTTTCTCCGCACTTTGGTCTAACTCACACAATATCACGGATCACTTTACGATAGGTCATTCATCCTTCCACTACTCCAGTTCAATCACACTTAACTCTAGAGTTCCAAATGGATGTGTAACAAAAAAAAGTAAGTCAACTTTTGTGACATAGCAAAATCAATCTTCTTAAGCCTTTATATCATAAATCGGGATGTTACACTGCCATTCATCTTCAGTTTTGTCAGCGTCGTCATAACCTCTACGGTGCTGTTCGTTTGCTCATCTAAGTGATCTATCTGGGTGAAGATGCAAATCGATGTTTGTTTTGTGCATTAAAATGTTACATCCATATGGATCACCCAACTACATTTGTGAAAACTCACATCAAATTCTCATTCAATTGAGGGTGATTCTTCACCGAGCATTTGGATGAGTGAGTCCTCACCAAAAAATAAATTTCTCGTCAAAATCATAAACACAGTTTTCTACCAAAACCGGATAAAATACACTTTCATGTCAAAACAGAAAAAACACAATTTCCCACTAAAATCGTAAAAAAGAACTTTCCCGCCAAAACCGCAAAAACACTCTTTTCTGCCAAAACCATAAAAATTCATTTTTTGCCAAAACCGTAAAACAAGCTTTTCTACAAAAAATGTAATAAGGAAGTTTCCCACCAAAACAGAAAAATACAATTTTCTTCCAAAACCAGAAAAACGTAATTTCCCATCAAAACTGTAAAACGCGCATTTTTCTTAAAAACATAATTTTGCGTCAAAATCGAAAAACAATTTTTTCCTTCAAAACCGAGAAAACGTAATTTCCTATCAAAACAGAAAACCACAATTTCTCGCAAAAACTGGAAAAATGCAATTTCTCCCATAACCGTAAAAATGCATTTCCCCGTCAAACCCGTAAAAATGTACTTTTTTGCCAAAATCTCAAAGACACATTTTTCGCCAAAACCGGAAAAACATTATTTCCCGTCAAAACCGGAATGCAGACTTTCCCGTCAAATATGGAAAAACGCAATTTCCCGCTAAAACGAGGAAAACACAATTTTCCGCTAAAACCAGACAACACAATTTCTCGCTAAAACGAGAAAATCACAATTTCCCGCTAAAACTAGAAAAACACAATTTTTCGCCAAAACCAAAAAAACGCACCTTCCTTCCAAAGTCGGAAAAAAACATAATTTTTCACGAAAACCGTAAAAATGCATTTTCCCGCTAAAACCATAAAAACGCATGTTTCCGCCAAAACGAGAAAAAAAACAAACAAATTTTCTGTCAAAATTGAAAAATATAATTTCTCGCCAAAACTGAAAAACACAATTTCCCGTCAAATCGAAAAAGACGTAATTTCTTGCAAAAACTAGAAAAAATGCAATCTTTCGCCAAAACAAGAAACACACACAATTTTCCGCCAAAACCGGGAAAATGCAAATATTTGTTAAGGCTGCAGAAATGCACTTTCCCGCCAAAACCGGAAAATCTTAATTTTCGGTCAAATCCGGAAAAACGTAATTTCCCGCCAAAAGTGCAAAAACGTAATTTTCCGTCAAAATCGTATAACTAATTTTCCGCCAAAAACATATTGTTTCATCAACTTATTGAGATTCATACTGACTCTGTGAACCAAACCGAAAAATATGATCCATGTGAACGACGAAAAACTGTTGCTTTCTAACACTGCATGCTAGCTTATCCGCCAAAAACATAAAACCCTGATTTTCCGTCAAAACCATAAAAATACACTTTTCCCTCTAAATTGTAAAATTTCAATTTTTCGTCAAAACCGTAAAACCATAATATAATTAAACATAAGCTTATAATATTTAATTTAAAACAAAGATATATAAATTATTTATTTATTAAACTCATCTAAATTGAAATAGAGATGCGTAAACAAACATAAGTTCATCCATTCATCTATATGTTCTATCTTGATAGAGAAACAAGCATAGTCAAACTACATCAGATGGATCATTTGTATAAATCATCTTAGATGAATCATTTGAAAGGAGTTGACAGATGTATCTCTCTTCGTTTTTTCACTGTCTGTTGTTAAATATCTGAACAAATTAATTAAAGAAGCAAAAAAAAAAAAAAACATATTTCTTTTGAACCGTGTTCTCTTCGCGTAATCTTCATAGTTTTTTAAAGATTCTCTTTTGGATCAGCTTATTATTTGGCTGGCTGATTCTATTTTTATTTTCTAAATAATGATAAAAGGGAGGGTCCCTTTCTTCGCAAAATGTGAGGCTCTTTTGGTGTAGCCTTTATCCAAAGAACCAAACCTGATAAGACATCACTTATTACTCTGTAATAACTCAAACCCCTTTTCCTTACTCAGAAAAGTCACCAAACGGTTTCAAGTTTGGTCTCATCTCAGGCGAAACTGCTCCAAATGGTTATCGATTTCTAGGTGCAGGAATTAATCTTAGGGGCAAGAAAACTCGAGTTCTGTTCTTACAAAAAGATGCCAGAGAGGGTAGAAGGATCTGTAGCAGAAGGAGAAAACACGATCGAAGAAAGACACGTAGGAGCTATGTGGGAGCTAGAGCAGAAACTTGATCAACCCATGGACGAAGAAGCTAATAAGCTCAAGAACATGTACAGAGAAAAGGTCTTCACTTTCTCTATACAAGAGTTTAATTCTAATGGTTACTCTGTTTCAGTGGTTACTCTGTTTTAATGGTTACTCTGTTTCAGTGGCTACTCTGTTCTGAGAAAGTGAGAAAGTTTAAATGTTTTTGATCAGGGTTTGTCGATGTTGATGCTACTGAGACTATCATTCCAAAGCTTAGGCATAGTGTACGGAGATTTAGGGACTTCTCCGTTGTATGTGTTCTACAATACATTCCCTGATGGAATCAGTGATAGTGAAGATGTAATCGGAGCTCTGTCTTTGATCATTTACTCTCTGTTACTTATACCTCTCATCAAGTACGTCATCATCGTTTGCAAAGCCAATGACAACGGTCAAGGTAAAGCTAGGCTTAGACTCAATGTTGCTTTTAACCAAACCGGTTTAGTTTATAACTCAAATGTTTAATGTGTAGGTGGGACTTTAGCTATATACTCGTTGCTTTGTAGACATGCTAAAGTGAAGCTAATACCGAATCAGCAACGCAGCGATGAGGATCTCACAACTTATAGTCGAACGTTGCTCCCTGAAGGGTCTTTTGCTGCTAAAACAAAGAAGTGGTTAGAGAGTAAAGAATCAAGAAAGAGAGCTCTTCTGTTCATTGTTCTTCTTGGAACTTGTATGATGATTGGTGATGGTATCTTAACCCCAGCTATCTCAGGTAACTAGCTTCTTCCCTTTCCTTTTTTTGAATGACTAAGAGGTTCTGGACCCGTAGGTCTGTACATCCTCCTATAGTGAGGTCCAAACCATTTTAAATTCATTCTCCTTTGGAGTGGAGACCTCTCCCAACGGAATTTGAACTTCTGACCCCTTACACACCTATTAGATAATCTAAGGATCCGAATGGTAACATGCGGTGCGGTTGGTCACCAGTCGAAGCCTAAGAGTTATATCGATTAGGGCAACTCCTCGTTAGTCTTTCTTTTTAAGTTCACTAAAAACTCTTTAGCTTACATAACCTTCTTTGAACAGTTCTTTCAGCTACTGGTGGGATCAAAGTCATCAGTCCAAAGATGAGCAGCGGTAACGTTTTACCTTATCCCGGTTCGATTTAGTTTTTTCTCACGTTGCTATGTTCCTTTTGTTTTTCTTTCAGATGTTGTTGTGCTTGTTTCTATCATCATCTTAATAGTACTGTTCAGCATGCAACACTATGGTACAGACAAAGTAGGATGGCTATTTGCTCCAATAGTCTTTATCTGGTTCCTCTTCATTGGAGCCACTGGAATGTACAACATCTGCAAACACGACACAAGCGTTTTGAAAGCGTTTTCGCCGACATATATCTACTTATACTTCAAAAGACGAGGACTAGACGGTTGGATCTCGCTAGGTGGCATTCTTCTCAGCATAACAGGCACTGAGGCACTATACGCAGACATTGCTTACTTCCCCTTACTAGCGATACAGCTCGCTTTCACGTTCTTTGTGTTCCCTTGTCTTCTTCTTGCATACTGTGGACAAGCTGCGTATCTTGTGAACAACAAAGATCATTACAAAGACGCCTTCTATGCATCTATGCCTGGTTAGTCCCCTCTAAGTAAAACATACATAGTGCTTGTTTTACAGAACACTCACAACTCTCTTGTGGTTTAAAAATTCTACAGATAGTGTGTACTGGCCAATGTTTGTAGTCGCCACAGGAGCTGCAATAGTTGGGAGCCAAGCTACAATCTCAGGGACTTACTCTATAATCAAGCAGGCAGTGTCTCATGGATGTTTCCCTCGTGTTAAGATTGTTCATACTTCCAAGAAGTTCCTTGGACAGATCTATTGTCCTGACATTAACTGGATACTTATGGTCGGCTGCATTGCTGTCACTGCTAGTTTCAAGAACCAGAGCCAAATAGGAAATGCATATGGTAAGATGTAGAGGTCTCAGATAATGTTATTTGTCTTTGCGTCTGAATGTTTTTTTGTATATCTTAGGGACTGCTGTTGTGCTCGTGATGCTTGCTACCACGTTACTAATGATCCTGATCATGCTTCTCGTGTGGAGGTGTCACTGGATCCTTGTCCTTATATTCGCAGTCCTCACACTAGTGCCAGAGTTGTCTTACTTCTCGGCCGTGATATGGAAGATAAATCAAGGAGGATGGGTTCCACTCATCATCGCAGCTATCTCTCTTCTTGTAATGTCGGTTTGGCATTACGCAACGGTCAAGAAGTATGAGTTTGAAGTGCACAGTAAAGTCTCCATGAGTTGGATACTTGGTCTTGGTCCTAGTCTTGGTCTTGTTCGTGTCCCTGGGATAGGGTTGGTCTACACGGAGTTAGCTAGTGGTGTCCCTCACATCTTCTCTCATTTCATCACTAACTTGCCTGCGATTCACTCAGTTGTTGTCTTTGTTTGCGTCAAGTACCTTCCCGTTTACACCGTCCCTGAAGAAGAGAGGTTTCTTGTCAAGAGAATTGGACCAAAGACATTCAGAATGTTCCGTTGTGTAGCCAGGTAATGTCCTAGCTTCTTCTATGTTCTTTTGTAGCATTATTGTTGGAAACTTGTTAGTGTAACAAAAGAGTTTAAATTCTCTTTTAAAACAGGTATGGTTACAAAGATCTACATAGGAAAGATGATGATTTCGAAAACAAACTGTTGAACAACCTCTTCTCATTCATCCGAATCGAAACTATGATGGAGCCAGGTTCAAACTCAAGCACATACAGCAGCGCTTATTCACTCAACCATACACAAGAGTCTAAAGATGAATTGATCCATAACAATAACAACCACCACAACAGCAACAACAACAACATTGATGAGTTCTCATCGATGGTGGACTACACGGTATCGACATTAGACACGATAGTTCCTGCTGATAATAGGATGAGTTTCAGTCAGAACAACACGGTGGAGGAAGAGGAAGATGAGGAGGAGGATGAGTTGCAGTATCTAAAGACATGTAAAGAGTCGGGGGTTGTTCACATCATGGGAAACACTGTGGTGAAAGCGAGAAATGGATCATGGCTTCCGAAAAAGATAGCTATTGATTATGTTTATGCTTTTCTTGCTAAGATTTGTAGGGAGAATAGTGTTATCTTGCATGTTCCTCATGAAACCCTTTTGAACGTTGGTCAAGTCTTTTATGTTTAGTTCTTTTTTGTGTATATGTAAAACAAGTACAGATAAAAGGGGAATAAAGAAAAAAAAAAGATACCACTAGACAAATATAAATATTATGACGTTGGTGTGATTTGTGTTTCATGACTTGGAAGTCCTTGCACACAATCCCAAGAACCAAGATCAAACATGTGATCATACTTGGGTTGACATTCCATTAATGAGGCCATCCATGATTATGATTCAAATTTAGATCTCTTCGACTAAACTTTAATCCGAATGGTAACAGCGGATTGAGCGGTGCGGGACAAGCGGTTTGACTGCGGTGCGGTTCTGACAGTTATAAAAACGTATAGATATATGGTATATGTAGAAATTTTTGTTACTGTTGACTGCGGTACGGTGCGGGACGGATGTTACCATTCGAAGTCTAAGTTGGTCTTGTCTAGTGTCTTTTGTTTAAAAAGTAGTGATTAGTCCCATAAAGCAGCAGAGGCTGCAAAGCTGAGAATTTATATAACAAAATATTTTTTTTTACTCTTCAACTATGTATTTTTTGGAGCCTTGACATTGAGCTCGACTAGGCAGATATATTATGTGACAGAATAATATACTCAACGCTAGACATTACTAATTACCTCAATACGGTTTTCTATTTTGCTTGAGCGCTTAAACCGGATGGTTCACACCGGTAATTAATGGTTACCAGATTTAATGCTTACAGCTACTAAACAGGTAGCACATTATTCAAACCAATTTGGTGGCACATTCTAGTAGTCGTGGTTGATGGCTCTCAACCTACCATTTCTTGTCACACTTCCAAATTCATCCATGTGCTCGGTAATATGGAAATCACTCTCCATACCACCAATCTCTTGGTTGGACTTAGTTGAAAAAAAGGTCATGGTTGAATGATCATTTCTTGAGTGTGTAATACCCTCATTGATGATAATATCTGATGGAACATCGTCCATAATCAGAAGCAAAATATGTTGAACACTGAAGCACTAAGTTAAGAACCGTTTTGTTTCTCTTGGAAGAAATTTGGTTAGAATCAGTTTCAAATATTTTTTTAAGAGCTTTAGTAATAAACAGTTTCATAACTTTAGAAGTTAGAGACATTACCTTTGTAAAAATATTCCAAAATTTTGGAAACCAAGACTAATGCTCCATTTTGCTATACCCAGATCTAGCCCAGCTTAGAATTATGCCTAGACATGTATGCTTAATATATTTTTTATATTAGGCCAATATGACTTATGGTGACTTGATAATTCAATAGTATGCTCGTTATACGATCAATATGATAGTATTGTTTTTACCAAAAAAAAAAAAAAATTGATAGTATTGCTTTTCAGTCATTGGGTGACAACGTGATTGTCAAAAATAAAAATCATTATAACGAACGGTTGGAAATTTGTTTTTCATTTTCAACTAGTATATGGTTAGTACGGGTCTGAATTGAATACCACGAGTTTATCATAAATTTAGAATGTACAAGAAAGAAACTAAAATGACAATGATTTGTGTTTTTAAGAGAAAAACAATGATTTACTTTAGTCTTCAAGCTTCTCTCCTGTCTACAAGACCGATCCTGAGCACTGTTATGTGAAACATTTGCAACAGATCCATAAATTTTTTGACAAAAATTATATAGATATAAACCCTCAAAAAATAATTTTTAAGTCCCAGATAAAAATAAGACATTGTCACAGTTACTAAAAATAATGGCCGTTTGACGTAAAAAAAAAAATTCAAGTAGCAAAGAGAAGAAGGCCTATAAGTAGGAGACTGTTAAAGATACGGTTCAGCGAATTTGTCTCGAGACTAACAAAGATGCATCGCCTTTCAAAATGGATTACATCCCATTTTATGTAGTATTTTCTATCAAAAAAATATATTTAAAGTATCTAATCTATTAAAACAGAGTCCTATTTGAATTTTATCATGGCATGTTTTAAATTTGGACTTATTAAACATGTTGTGACCATGTTAAAAACAGATTTCTTATACAATCTTAAAATAATATATTTTTGTATCAACCTAATAATATCCTTAAATAAAAAGTGACGCAAACTCATATCGTCATTCGATTCTTTTTTTATTATTATTTGTAATTGAATTTTAAAATCAGGAAACCTAATTTCAATTTCTGGGTTGTGTCTCCAAAGGAAGGAATATGATATCTCAATTCTTGAATCAGACTGGGTTGTGGATATCAGTTTGTTCTGTCGGAAGCTCCCGAAGATACATGACCCTTGGTAAAATCATGGCTGGGAACAAAGCCAAGAAAAATCAAAACTTTTCACAGATTCTTGAGAAGATTGAAGCAGAAGGACACTTCTTTCAGTGGCAACAAAAGTTTATATCGGGCATGTAAAACAAACAAATCATTTTTTCTTTTCGAAATGTTCTGCGTGTAAATACATGTTTGATCATCAAATAATCAACCAGTCAACTCGGATTGACTCTGTTTAGTTTATGTGACTTGGACGTGGACTGTCCTATAGTATGATTTTTCATTACGAACCAAAGACTTGGCTGTGGTTTAATATGTTTCTCGAACGATCTGTTGAATATTTTTCAGTATTTGTGGGTTTTAAATTTAAGCTGCGTTTAGACTCCTTGGGCCTCTTGTGACGGGTTTGGATTTAAACTGGAGATCCACTTATTGATTATGACAATTGTGTGGTGGAGTGTAACAGGTACTACTCAATGTACAAACATGTGGAGAAACTAGCACAAGAGATTAGGAAAGGTGCTGCTCCTGGTGATGGTGTCAATGCCAAACTTTGGCAGGTCAGTCAGTGCTCTCTTTACTCGGTTTTCTATGAAACATTTCTGACAATTCTAGGCTACAATGAGACACAGAAACTGACCATGAAATCTTTGAAACAGAATAGGAGTTGAAGTTAAAAACAAGTTCTTATGTCTGAATGAAACAGGGAATACATTTCTACTATATTTTTATTTACGGTGAATGTCTCTGGTACCTGTCAAGAAAAAACACTTAGCTCAATGCTTCAGTATGAAAGTGTCAAAATAACTCAAAAAACAAAAATCTCACTGATGCATGTTTTCAGCTGCCTTAAATTTAACTTGCATCCTCTCAAATAAATAAGAAGACATTCATACTGAAGCATCGAGCTAAGTGTTTTTTCTTGACAGGTACCAGAGACGCTCCAAGAAGATGTGCTCTCTAAAATGAGTTCACCTCTAAAGAGTGATGCTCATCTTATCACCCCCAACGACCTAGCCGAGGCTGATGAGTTTGTATTTTGCTTCTCAAAAAGGTTCGGTATGATGGCTGCTCAGTTCAAGGCATTCTTAGATGAAACTGGTGGCCTCTGGAGGACTCAACAACTTGCTGGTAAGCCAGCCAGAATCTTCTACAGCACCGAGTCTCAAGGTGGTGGTCAAGAAACCATGGTGTAAGTTTCTTTGCTCAATCCAAAACAACACTTCATCAAAGACACTTGCGTCAGTTTTTACGTTTTAGAGTTTTACTTGGTGTTGTCATTGATTTCTAACACAATTTTGTTTTTGGAATCTTTGTAAGCAGGAGGCAAAAACTATATTCAGACCAACTCTATATTTATAAATCTTGATCTCATGCCAGTTAAGCAAACATAAGAATTTTTTATCTCATTTTTTTATTTATTTCTAAACATAAGAATCAAGATACATGTTTACAACTACATATTTGGTTGCTAATGACATTTATAGCATATGGTGAGTTGGTTTTTCGTCGCTTTTAACTCATTTTTTAGTTAAATGATGAATTTTAACTTTTCTTTTTATCAAAGTTAACTTGGAGCGCCTGAGTAAGATAATAACACTATCATACAAATTCTACTAATCCCTTTGATGAACCCGACAAAACATCAAGAAAATACAAAACCAAATATTGCCCATATAAGTGCGTAAAATTTTTTTTCGAACCACTAAAAATGTAGTTACCTAGATCAGAATCAAAATCGAAAATTTCATATCCTATTCTTGAATAGATCCAAAAATTATATCGGTTTCTAACACTGTTATTTGAACCAAACCAAACCAAGATAACTAATTTGATACCAAATCATAATTCATAAATAACTAAATGGCTCTTATATTTTTTGAACCCAAAACCACAACTAAATCAGAATCAAACTGAAAACAAAAAATAATCCGAAAGTAAACAAAAAAACAAACGTCTATGCCTAAACAATTTAGTGAACAAAACATACATGTTACTAAATTTGTCTAACACATAATAATTTCGCGCTTTCAAAGCGCGGATACTATCCTAGTTTACTTTAAAAAAAAGAAAGTTTACTCAAACATTACATATTTTTAGAAAACAATTGACTAAAACCATACAAAATTTTTTTTATTACTGTTATTTTTTTATACCAAACGTGCTCTTTTTTATGTTATGAGAAAAAACGTATTTACAAGAATACCATTACTATTTAGTGCCACATAAGCAAAAATCCGGCGCCATCCATGTTTTCATTAAGTTAGCCGTAAAGCGCTATATACGTCGTTACGGCTGAGTTATTGCTATGTTGCGGCTGAATTAAACAACGCGGCTGACTTAAGAAAAAACAGCTGACTTAAGAACATAAGTCAGCTGTTAGTTACGACTGATTTACAGAAATCTGGCTGATTTATGGGATAACGACTGACTTACGTACACGCGTTACGGCTGACTTATACATCGGCGATTTGATTTCTGGAAAATTTGGTTGAGTTATAGTTAAGACATGGCTGAGTTATTTTCCACGGCTGAGTTAATGAACATCGACTGGCTGAGTTATTGAATTTACGACCGACTTATGGGATGTTGTTACGGCTGAGTTATATTAGTCAGCTATAATTGGATGGATTAACAGTAAACTCAGCTTATTTACGACTGACTTATTAGAGAAAGATTAATTACTAGAATAACATTCGTTTGATGGCTGATTTATTTGACGATACGGCTGACTTATGATTTTGCATCCTAATTACGGCTGATTTATTAGTAAAAAATTAATTACTGAAATTGTATCCACGTTTCGGCTGACTTACATTGTACATGAGGGCTGATTTATTTAGGATGAGTTATATATTCGTTTGACGGCTGACTAACTAATTTTCCATGTCTTCAACTCGGATTTGCCATGTCATCACTAGTCTAATGTTACAACAGTAAAATAAGGGTCTATGTTATCTTTATTCTTCATCTTTTTTATCTATCTTCTTCATCTATCTTCTTCATTTTATTCTTCATCTTTCTCTGAGATCTTATGGATCTGGTAATTATTGTTTCCGCAACTAGATCTATAAATATAGATTTAAAAAAATTGAATCTGAGACAGATCTACTGCAGTCGTCGTCGTTTTCGATGATGATCGGTTAAAGAGAAGTTTCCTCTCTTCCGGTGTCATGTATTTACTTTTTAATGAGCTTGTAACGTTGCCGTATTTACTTTTTAATCTTCTTGTCTACATACTCTGATTGATATAAGTTCACTCTTTATCTTTGAAAACAGTTAAGCTTATCAAAGATAAGACAATGAAGAGATCAAAAAAGTTTATGACTTTATCAATTCATGTCTCAAGACGATGATGGTTTGTTCAACGCAAAATCTTCCAAGCAAGCTTTCTCATTAGGACAACGATCAGCATGAATGTTTTACTGATGAACAATTACTGAAATAGTTCCAGCTACAGCTCTATCAGTTTCTACAACTACCACATTATTAGAAACCTCTGTCACTGCACTCGCAACAATCTGTCCCGACCGAACCAAAAACGAATGCTGGTAATGGTTTATCCGGTTAGGGAATACCAAGACATGTGAAAAGTCAACGACCCATCTTGTCCCATTACCATAAACCTTTGACTTCCCTATCGTTGACTTCAACATCATCCCTGATATGTTGTTCTGATCAATCACAACTTGATCAATCTCATGAAAATTTCCTTTCACTTTCACGATGGGGAAATTTTTTCTTGATTTACTCCTAAACATGTTGTTGACGATGTTTAACCCGGAGATCTTCCCGTGTACCGATCTCAACACGATGTTCGCATCTCCTATGAAGAGAGCGTTTGTGACATGAACGTGAACAGGATCTTCAATGACTATACCTGTGTAATCAAGATAACAATTGTCTATCCTCGTTAAATGTGACTTCACTGGTATGCCGATTCCACCGAACCATGTGGCCTTATTGTAGCAATGCACTCCCGTGACCATATTGGCCTCGCCACTCAAAGAGATACCGATCCCAGCGGAGAAGATTACTACATCAGTAATGGCGTTATCGGTGCTAGAGAGATCGATTCCCGTCCCGGAGAATGATGGTTCTTTTTTGTCTCCCCCTACTGTTGAATGTTGTCCGAAGAAGGAGTTTGAAATGTATGTCTCGTGGCCTCCCTTGACGTTAACCCCCTGTGTTGTGAAATGGAGGAAGTAGCAATTGGTTATACGGATACGAGCTGAGTTGATTACCAAAATTCCCCCTCCTCTGAAGCTTGAGTCGAATAGAATGTCTCGAAAAGTCACGTCCTCGAAGAAGATCCCGTAGTTTGGTGGGACGAGTTCGATAAGATGCCGGTTACCAGGAAACACGTTCGATGCTCGGAAAGTCCCACCTTTTACCTTATTTACACCAATAAATAGATAAAGATTCAAACATGTTTTTTGTAAAATGTGAAAATTTTATACTAATTTTATATTTTTGACCAAAATTACAAGATGACTAGTAACTGAAAAAAACGCAACTAGGAAACAATCAGAAACAAAACTACCACTAAACAAGGACTAATATAAGATTGGGGATGATGTTAGGGATGGACAAATTACTTGTTACCCGTTATGTATTCACTACTTAGTCTCTACTTGACTCGTGAAATTGGGCACTTGTTTTGACCAAGTCGAATATTAAGTAATTTGTTTACATTGCTTACAAGTAGTATTAGATAGTATCATTTAGTACCAAAATAAAAATAATTATTTGACGTTGTTGGTTTGTTAATTATTTTTACTAAAGACAAAAATATATTTTCCTGAATTATAGTAAACAATTTGTTTATATTTCCATTTCCTGAATATATTTCCCAACAAATCGAGTACTAAATATATCAAAAATACCAAATAATTGGTTTGTACCCACCTCTAGAAGATGTTATGAATCAACGACTAATATTTATAATATTAGGAATTTATTTTCTTGACCAAATAATATTACGAATTTAGGGATGATGTTATGGGTAAAACAATGGGAAAATTGGAAAAATGGGACACTTTGAACTTTTATTTGTCACAATAGGATTTCTGATATTTTGGACAATTCTGGACATATTTTACCCTTTTTTAATAGAAAAAATAGTAAACTGAATTTTAAAAATGTTAAAAAATATCAAAACTATTGGAAACATAAGTATGACAATATATATGTTTAAATTGTTTTTTTTTTTAAAATGAATCATATTTTATTTCATCTTCTAGCTACAGTTATAATACTCATTCTGGTCATCTACTTAGTCTAGAATTCGGCTACTAATGTTTATACATAGATATATCTTTGGTATACAACGTAACCTATCTTTTCTTATATATTCTAACCAAAGCTAGGTTACGTTACGTTATAATCAAGAAAGATGTCTTTCTTATACCTTTAGCTTGGTTACGACATGTAGCCACAATGCGTTGATATACCCTATCTATATTTGGAGCCATGATGTGGTCTGCCTTTTACCTTATGTGGCGCCTAGGGAAGAATATGTTTCACATCTACTCTACTGTGTTCTGACTTACATAGGTTATACATTCTACAGGAAATCCGAAAAATATGGAAACTTCCATAATCGGTTAAAGATGTTTCCTAAATCTAAACTAAATCTTCCCTAAATATCTCCAAGAATATTTTCTCCCACGTTTTTCTCCTTCTCCCACGATCTTTTGTCGTCGTTCTTTGTGTTTCTCTCTTCTTCATCGACATAATCATCTCTCTTTTCTCTATCAATACAACATGGTTCTAATCTATGTCAAATCGGGTGAATGGATGTGTAGTCGCGGTGATGACTGGAGTTTCGTGGTAGACAAAGAAAGGCGTGGTCGAATGGTAACATTAGCAACTACTACTACGTTGAAGCAGCTCAAGATAATGGTGTGTGAGGATTATGGGGTGGACCATAATGCCATTAATGCCGAGTTCAGTTATTCGTTGTTGAATCAAAAAGGGAATCCTCCTATTATTATCACCAATGATCGGCAAGCATCTAATTTTGTGGGCTATGCAAAGAGGGAATCGTCTACTACCTTGTGTGTGATGTTCTCTGTTTCCGGTGTAAATCAAAAGGAACGAGTCAATATCGATTTGAATAAGGAGCCTTGCGATTCAAGTAATGTTGAGGATGAAGAAGTTCCTGAGATAAATCGAGCAGAGTTTGTCAAGCCGTCAAAGGAGTCTTTTGTTAAAAGAACGAATCATGTCGCTGCAGATGGTTGCGGTCCTTTAAGGAGTGAAAACATTGAACTTTTTCAAAACAATGGAGACAGTGATAAGGATGGTCGAGCTTGGAGAGGAGACTTCGTGAAGAAGGATCAAATTTTCACAAGTAAAGGGGTTCTGAAGGCAACAATGGAAATTTTAGCGATGAAGAATAATTTCGATTACACTGTTATCAAATCCACGAGAAAATGGTGGTATATTCGATGTAAAGATGCATTGTGCAACTGGACTGTGCGTGCAGAAGGAATAGATGGGTCTACATATTTCATGATCAACCAATGTGATGGAAGACATTCATGTGCTCCTTCAAAGAAAAGGAAATTCGGAAAAACAGCATCAGCAAGAACAATTGGGACTCTGATACAACATCGATTTGATGATGCAAACGATGGCCCAAAACCGAATGACATCATTCAATTTATGAGAATGGAGCATAGTTGTGAGATTACTTATTGGCACGCTTGGGAAGCTCGTGAGTTTGCTATTGCAGCTGCTAGAGGTATACCAGATCGCAGTTACTCTAAAATACCAGCATATCTGCATATGATTAAAGAAGCAAATCCTGGTACGCATACTCACTATGAAACTAATGAGAAGGGAAGATTCATGTATCTATTTATGTCATTTGGGCAATCAGTTAGAGGATTCTACAATGCAATGCGAAGGGTGATTGTTGTTGACGGAACTTTTCTGAAAAATAAATACAAAGGGACACTTCTTGTTGCTACTGCTGTAGATGGTAACTCTAATTTGTATCCGATTGCATTTGGGGTTGTTGATTCAGAGAATGACGATTCTTGGGGGTGGTTCTTCAGACAGTTGAAAGTGGTTATTGCTGATTGTCAAGACCTAGCTTTTGTCTCAGATAGAAATGCGTCTATTTCTAAAGCTATTGGGACTGTCTACCCTCGATCAGCACATGGAATTTGCATTCATCACTTATTGACCAATGTGGTCTCATTTTTCAAGACAAAAGGATTGACTGCGTTGGTAGAAAAGGCTTCACGGGCATATAGATACACTGAATTTCAAGAACGTATCACCGAAATTTTTGATATGAGTCCTGAGCTTGGAAGATATCTACGGGAGGCTGATGTGCGCAAATGGGCTCGTTCTCTCTTCCCTGGTTCCAGGTATGACATTAGGACCACGAACCCTGCAGAGTCTATAAATTCAGTTCTTAGAATACCTAGAGAATATCCGGTTATTCCTTTGCTTGATAGTATAAGAGAACTGTTGACTCGATGGTTCTATGAGCGTCGCTTGTTAAGCTCAAAGCATCTAGATCCTTTAACCGCTAAGGTGGAGAGAAAGATTGATAGGAGAATTGTGAAGGCAAAAGGATTCCAGGTTTACAAGGTTGACAACTTCAGATCGGTTGTAAAAGGAGACATATATGATTGTCATGTTGATTTGGAAAGAAGAACATGCACATGTGGTAAGTATGATATAGGAAAAATTCCTTGCCGACACGCCATTCCTGCAATTTATTCACGAGGTATGGAAGTATAAACACATGAATACTTGAGAATTATTTATTTTCGGGATTTTCATCATATAGACTTCATATTGATCAAGTTTTTTTTGAGATTGACAGGTATGGAAGTGCACAGATTCACTGACGCCTTATACAGCACTGCAGCGTGGAGAACCGCCTATGCAGATTCCATTAATCCAATAGCAGTTGTAGAGTCAGAATGGAATGTCCCTGCTGAGGTTAAACTTGCAAAGGTTTTACCACCAAAGACAAGAAAGAGTGCTGGTCGACCAGTAAAGAGAAGGTATGAATCAGTAGAAGACAAGATCGCATCTTCTCAAGGATCAAAGAAGAATAAAAAGCATAAGTGTAGCCGTTGTGGAACTGAAGGACACAAGAGAGGAACATGCGATTTACCCATCTAGTTTGTTATGTGTCTGCATCTGTCTCTGTTTTTTTCTTTATTGCTTTTGAAACAATTTGATCTTCTGTTTAAGAACCTATTTGACAATTTGGTATTTGCTAAACTATAGAGACAAATCGATTTATTCTAGTAACAATCAAAGTAATTGCAAAATAATTCGTTTCAGTAGATGATGATCACCTCGAAATAACAAGAAACATGGTCTTAACTTCTTTGAAAATAAGAAACAACAAGTTGAGGAAGCACATAAAAGTAGTTGAACATCATGCATAGATATGGTACAAGAAGACCATC
Source organism: Brassica rapa (assembly GCF_000309985.2). Classification (NCBI taxonomy): domain Eukaryota; kingdom Viridiplantae; phylum Streptophyta; class Magnoliopsida; order Brassicales; family Brassicaceae; genus Brassica; species Brassica rapa. The sequence continues at coordinate 11,684,691 of NC_024802.2, forward strand.
ACCAAACAACACACAAACAAAGCTTTTATGCCCCTAAGTTCCCTAATGCATTCCAAGGTCTTCTCTTCGCAATGGCACATTGCATCTTCCATCTCTTGAATTCTACTCTCATGGCGTGTCATCATGGCCTCACCAGCTCTCACTGATTTCTGAAACTCGGAATTGTCAACGAGTAACACGTCAAACAGGTCTTGGAAGTCTTCAATCTCCTCAACAACTGACTTGTCAGTCCATTTGAACAAGTGGGTTTTGTCCTTCATCAGTAACATCCAATACACAATTAGATTGACTAATTCTACTCTCATCGGACAACAACGAGACAGTTATATGATAACATGACTAACCTTTTGAGATCCCAAAGGACAACAATGAAATAATCTTCCCGGATTTTGAATTGTTTTTGAAGTGAAACGATTCACTGCCTCACCGCAATTGCATCTTGTGGGAATTCCCCGTTGTTTCGCGAGGCGATCTCTTGTAGTGGATGAAGAATTTACTGAAGACATGAGGGAGTCGATCTCCAAATTTTCGCCGCTGCAATCTCTCTGTCGAGGAAGAATGAGGAAGAAAAGAGATTAGGTCAAAAAAATAACCAAAACTACGTCGTTTCATACTCCCAGAACGCGTATTCTAGCTAAGGCAGAGCAGAAAAAAATCATTTTGAATTTATCGATAACACCACAAGAACTTTGTCTTTGAACCCTCTAAATTAGTGTTTAAACATCTATCAAACATAGTGGACGGACGTACTTAGATAGTGACCAATGTACAAAAATAATCAATAAATAGGTGTGTGTTTGAGGCGTTGGATTAATTTGTTTAGGGTTAAGGGTTTGACTATGAATTACAGATTTAGGGTTTGTTTAGGGTATGATTAAGAATCATGATTGTATTATGGTTTTAGGGTTTGGTTAGGGTATGTCTATGGTTATGGTTTAAGTTAAGGGTTTGGTTAGGGTATGTCTATGGTTATGGTTTTAGTTAAGGGTTTGTTTAGGGTTTGGGTCCTCAGTTTTTATGATTTTGTTCTTTATAGGGTTGTTTCATAATTTATACAAAATCAAAGCTAGAGTTGTTTCTTAATTCAAATCAAATACCAAAGCCAAAGTTGTTTTCTAATTCTAACAAACCAAACTACTAAAATCACAGTTAATCAATCATCCTCCAGGTCAAAGACCTCAGACCTCTCCCATGGTGAAGGCACATATCGTGTCATAACCTCAGCAAAGATGGGGTCGTGTGCAGCCTCCCATAAGTCCACTCCAATCTTCTGTCTACAACCCATAATGATTTCATCATCCACTAAACTGACGTCAAGACCAAGCAGCGAGCATTCCAAGTGCTTCAAAGCGTATGCACCGCAATCACAACAACTTTTATTCAATCTCAACTTCATAGGCACATCCACGATAGAATATGATGAGAGGAGTAGCTGCTTCTGTCTTTCTTGTGGTGCAACGGACTTCACAATCCTAGGAATGATAGCAGCAAACTTCTCAACGTACTGTCTGTTCTTTCCCCGACCGCAATCAAAGACTTCTACTTTTCTTTCAATGATGTTTACACAGACACCAACCCAGTGATTACCTGCGTTCGTGTCCACAAAAATTTGTAAACGAAGAAATGTATACTAGGATGTAAAAAGAACTGAATGGTTACCATTTACAAACAGAGGAAAGTAGAGTCGATCAACATCAACACCCCAAACTAGATCAGTCCGCCCATGAGATGGAAGCTCTCCTCTGCCGTACCCAAGAAGGAAATCAGGCAATTGATAGGCTTTTTTGTTTGGTAAAAACTTCTTGTATGCAGCGTCTACTTGGAGGCAAAACATAGCACTCATGAAAGCAACACGCCGAGGGGCCCAACGATTCAATGTAGTGTTCACACGCCATATAAACATAACCGCATCCATCTCCTAAAAATTTACAATGAAAGTTAAGTAATATAGCATATAAGAAGTGTTAGGAAGATAAATTCACTAAAGGTTAGTACAAGATTCATTACCTCGTTTCCAAGCCATTTTCCAGCACTTACTACTCTTGTAGCTACAGACAAATTAAAGCATGTAGGACCAATTGTTAAAGGTATAGGCTTTAATGCCCATTCCGTGAATCCTTTCCATGACTCTTCGGAGATATAATAAAGTGACGCCTGCGGAGAAGCATCTTCTGGCAATGGTGAATCGCTAAGCTGAAGTCCATGACCTTTTCTTTTGCACCATTTCTCCCACTGTGACGGCGGTGGAGCTGTATTCATCTCTGTCTTTTCTTTCTTTACTGGATTATCCACTGAACCTCGGACCGAAGTCATTGGAGTCCACCAGTCTTCTTCTTTTTTGTCCTGAGATGGATCAAAGCCTGGCACATACGACGTCTGAGAAAGCCCTTCAACCCCTTGTGTACCTATCCCGCGACCCAAATCATCTGCTTCACTATAATTCACATCGAATGTAGTCTCGGAACCATCCTGTTATTTCATGACAAATAAGCAATAATTGAGATACCAAAATACATTATCATTAATAATTATTTTACATAAAAGTTCCAGACCATTACATAAGTTCAAACAAGACACTTACAAACCAAGAACACTTACACACCAAGCACACATACAAACCGAGACCTTATAAAGTACAACAAAATTCAGGCCGATAACTTAGATGCCAATAAAACAAACAGACACGCAAACCACGAACTTAAACAAGACAAAATAACATTGAAGAGGATGGTGAAGACTAGTGTTTGTTTACCCCGCGTGTGGACCTCCTCAACGGTGCCTGGCTCGTCGATGGCTTTGTCGGTGAAGGCTCTCCAAGCTCAACTTCAACGCTGGCTTCCTTACGTGATTGTTTAAGCTCTGTCCGCATCTGCTCAAATGTCTCGGCCATCTGTTTCTGTATCCTTTGTTCCATTCCAGAGAAGTTGTGCTCAAACAACTGTGTCATAAAAGCCTTCATGTCTTCATTAAAAGGAGCTTGCTTTGCGCCACTTGCGAGAACCTTATGCTTTCTCTTCTCCATACCACGATCGGGAAGCCTCTTTTTACCCCTCTTTGATCTAGAACCAACGTTTTTTGATCCTTTCGGAGTCTGAAAGTCGTCATCACTCTCGGCTGCTTCAACATTCACGCTTGCTTCATCATTCACAGCTGATTCGTCATCGAGAGATAAAGAAATCACTTCATTTTCTTCAGTTTCCCAAACATGCTCACTAAAATCATGCCCCTTCTTTATCATCTCCATCAGAACCTTGATTCTGTCATCCTCCACATCATCATCTCTGCGAAACGCCTGAGCTTTGACAACATCATAATTTCCTGTCCATGAGATGTATGGGTAGATGTCATCCTACACAAGACAGGGAAATACAGTTAGATACTAACTACTCATTTCAAACCGGAAAGAGTCGTCATAAATAGATAAAATTACCTTGGGTGTAATAATCTCCTCCAAGCGAATGATCTCCTCATATGACACCTTCGCAGCTCCCATCCAGTTTATGCATCTAGGACCGTCCTTGAAACCCTTATCCAGCTTTTTTCCACAAAGCTTCCCGATTTTTGGCACCGCTTCCATTGCCCAAATCTGCAAGGCGTATGAGAAGCCATCCAAGACATAGCTAGTGGTCTTTTCCTTCAGTTGGGAACGATTTTTGGCTATGGATTTGCAGAGAAGGTCATAAGCAGCAACTCCCCAAGGATACCTTCGAACTCTGTCAAGATCCATGACCACCGCGATGTACTTCAGGGGGATATTAGCCTTCTCATCTCTCGCCAATACCACACAAAGAATGATCGCCAAGTAGATAAGACGTATGCGATCTGCATTCTTCCATTTCTTTACAGCTTCCTTGTCCTTAGTCCACAGGTTGAAGAGTGTAATTGTTCCATCTTTTCTCCTCAAAACCTTGCTCCAGAAACCACCATCATATTTCCACTCTTCAAACTCCTCAATCGAAATGTGAGTATCGCATTCAAACCCGGTTACGGCGTGGAACTCTTGCAATGAGAATCGAAGCGGTCTCCTCGCAAAGACAAACCATAGCTCGTGCTGTAAGAAAGTCACCAGCTCCCTACACAAGAAGCTGTGTATCACCCTCGCAGAGTATCCAAGACCATTCTCATGGAGCTTAAAAATCTGATGAAAAACCGGGTCTTTCTTCACGACATCCAACTCCTTTGGCAGCCACGCTTGGAACTTTCGGATTATGTAGTCGATCCTGCAGTTGTTGTTGATCTGAGTAACTCGGGGCTCCTCGCCCTCCTTAAAAAGCCTCTTCGGTAGCTCCTCAGACATAGCTACAAACCGTGACAAAATTATTAGTTCAACATGTAAAGGTTTCAATATCATCACACATGTAAAGGTTTCAATAATATCAACCAATCCGTGAAACAAAATTATTTTAAGAAACACGGCAAATCATTTTAAAAAAAAATCAAGCTTTAATGGAAGAACACTTCGATTTCGTTTAATATGAGAATCTATAGATGAAATCCAATACCTTCTGTGAAGAATTGTGAGATTGAGAGGCGAAATTGATGGAAGAACACTTCGAAAATCGATTTGACCCGACGAAGAGGAAGAACGATTCGCAGCCGTTGTGTCTTCAGTGAGATCGAAAAGGATGGTGACGGAGACGAGAGTAGAGACCACGGGCTGATGAAACACCGACGAAGAACAGAGCTTCTCACCGTTGAACCCTAAATCGCCGTGGGAGAGCGACGAGTCTACGACGGAGAAGACAAAGAGAAAGGGGAATTAGGTTTGCGGCATCCCGCGTCTCCTTTTTTCCCATTTAGTGTTTTTTTTATTTTTTAATTTTTATAGATTTTAATTTTAACATTAAAATCTATTACGAAAATTATTATAATTTATAATTTAAATTCAACATAATTGGTAAATTAAGGGTACTTTGGTATTTTACAAGATCTAAAATCCTATTTTCCTAAAATATCTTCTAGAAATCCTAATGTGACAAATCCAAGTTCAAAGTGTCCTATTTATCCAATTTTCCCTAAAACAATCCTACTGGAAAAAACCCTAAACTGAAAATTCCAGAAAAGCCTTACACCAGTTAAGGTAACTAGAAAATAACCTGTAGCATAGTCTTATGACTAAACTAAAGATCGAAGACCAAAAACACGATATTGCTACTGTCACATATATTATTTTTTTGTAAAATGCTTAAGCAAAGACTCTGGATTTTATTTCAGGGACTAACCACTAGATTTCCACCGCCGGAGGAAGGGAACCTGAGAGGTTTCCCAATCTTGTAATTGCCACCTTGGAGATCAATAACTATACCTCCTAAATCAGCTACATGTGGCATCATGTGAAGCCCGGTTTGCAACTTAAAAGCGTCGGTTAAAGCTTCAAGTATTGCGTCACTACTGTCTTGTCTACCTGTCGGATCAGCTCCGTAACCAATCGGGTATATCACCTTCCCCACCTTTACAAACCAATCTCATAAACTCACAATTTATAAGAACGTATATATATATACCACTTTGTAGAAGCTTACTATTTTGGGAATGTGAGAAGAAGATGACAATGGTGGGAGAGTAGGAGTGATCGCGAGTCTTTCTTGGATCTTGTCTTGGTATTCTGAAAGCTTTGTCATATCTCTTCTTCTGAAGGATAATGTCTCTTTAAACTTCATTGAAACTGTGAGGAGAAATAGTAACAAGCAAACAAAGCAATGTAGTCTCATTTTGTTTTTTTCTTTTGTTTTTTATTTGTCTTTTCTTGAGAGAGAGAGATTGGTTGTGAAGAAGATGCATGCAGAGAGAATGATATATATTGTTAAAACTTTTGTTAAGAGGAGCGCACGTTGTTCTCCACCTCTGTTTGTGCTTCTCTGGCGTAAAAGGTTTATTATCTTGCCTAGGATTAGATTAAGGGGTTTTTTTTGGTTATAAAGTACGAAATTTTTCCAAAATCATGCATCATTTAATATATTATACTTCCAGTTCGATCTGGACTATCCTTTGGTTCGATCTGCGTTTGTTTCTCGTTGAGATTATGATCAGGACCGGATATGGGCATATGCTATGAAACATTGGTTTTGAATCCCAAATTTTTTGAAGGTTATATAAAAAGGTATATATTCCTATAATTATAAAGATGTCTTTTATTTATTTATTTATTAAAATTCTTAAGAAATGTTTATAGCATACAAAATCCCAGATCCTACCTAGATTATGATATGGTTCTGTTGAAAAAAATCTCAGATTCTGGCCAATGAAATAGGCAAAAGAAAGTTTGTTTTTAAGGGTCGTTGAGGGGGAATAAGCTAATGTCCGTTGCACGATAAATAGAGAGCTGAATAAACTAACGAAAAACATGTTAAATGAAGAGTTGAAAAATAAACAATCATTTTTGTAGTAACCATAATTTAACAACATATATGGAATATGCTTTTGAGTCAAGGATTGTGGCCGTAACATGTGATAGTTTCTTGAGTTTTTTAGACATCATTTCTTGTTGTCGAAGTTAACAAATAACGTCAGTGAAATAAGTTATCTAATTTTCGGATGTTTCTTTGCTTTGAATATGTAGACCTAACCATGCTCTACAATTAGCTAATTTTCTCCGGATGGAGTTCCTCAGTTCATGGCGAGAATAGTTTAAAAGGTTGATATGTTTGCATCTATATCTCATCTTTCTTACCGTGTGCTAATTCAGCATTTGCTTTAAGAGTTAGCTTCGTTAACTGATATATTCACTCTTATCTGGTTTATATTTTTGCAGCTCTTACATTTATTGGATTTGTATAACCAATTATATTATGAAATTTGTTTAGAAACTATTGAATTATATTAAATTTATGTATCTTCTAATAATTCGTAGAAAAATAGTTTTATTAGTATATTCAGATGAATTTTGCTTTATTTCACTCAATGAAATTAATTTCAAGGCATATATCATTTTGACTACTGAATTTATTTCCTCTCAATTGGCTTTCATTGATGCCAAAAACTTGATACGATCAGAATTTACATTTTAAGTATAATGCAAATGCACTAAGAACCGCAATAGTATTTCAGGGACTGAATTCACAAAGACCAACGTTACACAACGACTATTCTTGAAGCTAAGACAAAAAGGGTGTTTGTTTTGATTTCTAATCGCAAGAAAATAAAGACAGAATGTAAATGCAATGTACACTGGCATCGGGTGATGCTCAACATGTTCCATGGTCTTCCTGGAAATTATGAGATTTTCATTTTCCAAGAAAAGGATCAAATTTTCTTCAGACCCATTTAAACAGACTAATATTTCCCTTTATTTTTTACAGATGCAGCTAATTACACTGTGGTCATGTTAGGTTAGTTAAATTTAGCTATTCCCCGGATCTCATGAATTAATCAAACAAAATTTTTACTTATTTATCTAGATCATGGATCAGTCTACAATCTGAGTTACATAACATAACCAACCACAAAAATTTGGTTCGAACACCCTAAGAAAACTAATGTAACGTTAAAATCAAGCAACTATAAATGAAAGTCCCTAAGTTTTTTTGGTAAAAAAAGTGGGTTGCCCCTTTCCCCGGAGAGAGAATGTGAATGCCCCGGTGGCCAGCGCGAATTGAACCCAAGTGGCTTCCCGTATTGGAGCCCAAGCTCCCTAAGCTCTTGATAATAAAACAACTCAGAGTGTCTATGGTGTCTTTACAGATCTTTTTTATGTGCAGCTTATGAAGTATTCTCAAAACCAAAAGCATTAACTATATTGTCCATTGTTCCTAAATCCTTGGCATAAAGATTGACCAGACCCCAAATCGATTCCAATTGGTTACTCAATCACAGCTGCAAATCTTGAGATTGGTCTTAAACTCCCCAACCAAGCCATTCTCTATCTCTTTTCATGCTTGCCCCGAAACTAGATCCTCCTTGGATCTTTCACCATGTCAAAACTAGGATCGGTGACACACTTGGTTTTACATTCTAGTCATGAACCTTTCTTAACGGTACACACAGGTTCGCCATTGAGAGGTAGAAGATTCCAGTAAGAACCATGTTGATCAACGCAACAGCTAAGCCATTTTATATTGATATGAACCAACAGGGAAACGCGTCACATCTAGCAAACAGCTCGAATACCCTTGTCCTCTCTCACTTGGATCGAACTGCACAACCGCAGAAACACCGTTGTTGTTGTTCCAATCAAATCGGCCTGAAGTTTGCTGCTTCTTACTAGACTTTGTAATAGCATGATGAAATAGCTTGTTACTCATTTCTACCAGATGTTCATCTCTCCAAGGGGAATAAGACTTTTGGTTTCTCTTGGTTTCACCGTGTTGTTGAGTTGGAGTGTGGTAAGCTAGTTTAGTATAGAGGAGGCAATACAGTTTGGTTAGTCGAAGAGGGACTCGCGGTTGTTGTATGTTTTTCAACTGAAGACAAATATCCAGTGAAAGCTGAAACCCTTGTTCCACTGATATTGTATCAGGAGTACTCTTGCTTCTGTTTGAACTAAGAGCAAATAGCTCCGCACCAACACAAGGCCTAAAGTTCAAATCAATTGAAAACATATTTAGCCAAGAAGATACAGCAACAGTAAAGAATCAATCATCATTTGAATATATTCATAACACTTTTATACCTTATCTTGAAGAAATATTTTGGAATGCCATCTCAACAAGAGCTATGAGCTGATGTAATTCAGATTCATCAGCCATGCATAGTTTGTAGACAAGTATCTGCATTAACATCAAAGACAAGTAAGTTGCACATTCGCAAGTGGTTATACACCTTAACCTTTGACAAAAACAAAGTTGCACGTTCGCTTTGAAAAAAGAAAATGAGGACCTGAGTTTTTAGAACGAAGGGCTTTCTCGAGCTTCATGCTCCATTCCATTCCGTGGCCCAAGCTGCTGAAACCTTCTCCTTGGTTGACACTTTATTCGAAGAAGCTGGAAACGAGACAGAGACCGATAGATGGAATCTATGAAAACTAAAGATGTGATTTTTCTTCTTTTAAAAAAAAAAAACATATTGAGGATACGATTACCAAAAACATTGCTTATAACCTGATTGATCCTAAAATATAATCTGAAAAGATTCTGAATGCTACAAGCTCAAATCGCAGAATCAAGTTTAAAATCCAAGATCGACAAGATTCATCGGAGGGAATACCAGTGGATCGAGATCAACTTATAAAATAAAATGAAAAATAAAATATTAATATTATTTTAATTTTTTTTTAATTCTTTTGAAATTGTTTTCTAATCTGCTACTGTTTTATGGGTTGCATATGTATTGATTTATTTGGGATAGATCAAACATTTGCATTTTTTCAAAGTGTGAAATTTGTTCTAAATATGTTTAAAGATGAAATGTGTATTTTAATAATATAAATCCTACTTTCTCTTTGCTGATGATAGCATTTTTTTCTGTAAGGCGGAACTTCGTAAATGTGAAGAATAGATAGATTACTGAAACAACATAATGTTTGTAATATTAACCATATTTTATTATTTAAGTAGTTATCTTATTGCATTTGTTTTAATCGAAGAATAGATATATATGTTGTTATTTTTTTTACTTTTTGTCAACGAGTAGAGATATGTTATATTTCACAATCATAATAAATCTAAATTTTGTAATAGGTATTGTAAATAATTAAAAATTTATAAAACTAAGATATTTTCAAAGAAATATTAAAAATATTCTCGGAACTTCTACTCTCTGGCGCCGCTTTTTGAGAACCTAAAACCAACAGAAACCTAGAATCGCGATACCTCCTTCTTCTTCTTCTTCGTCTTCCCCTTCTTTGGGTCTCAATATCAGGATTGCAATCGACGTTTCTTCAGGGTTGGTTTCTACGTCACCGCACTTCTAATTTCTCGAAAGTATCATGTCAAGGAACGCTATTACCTATGAAGAAGGTACACAAATTAAATCTCTTCCCAAAAACCCTAGTTTGCCTCTCCCCGCAGATGATCATGATGGAGAGCCAGTTCATGGAGATCCTGTCGAGAACCCTGACAACGTTAATGAATACGAAAAAGAGGAGGAGGGTAAGCGCTTTTCTCCTTTTGATTGTGGGTTCTAAATTGGTGTTCTTTTGTTTCTTCTACTCTTTTGTGTTTTGCATAGTACTTTTTGGAAAATTCCATAGTGGGTGATGATGTTGATGGTATATTAGCCTTGTGATACTCTTGTTTTGACTGTTGACGCAAATTTTTGATTTTGTGCTCTTTGGGTCTAGTAGATATGCCTGATGATGTAGGCTATGAGGAAGAATTGGCTGTGGAGGAAGATGTAGTTGAGAGCGAGGATGAACTGGCAGATTTCATCGTAGATGAAGATGAGATTGGTCATCTTAGGAAGTACATTTTCTCTGTTCTTTATCTCTCTTGTGATCTTATGGTTGTCTTATGTCACGTTTAATTTTTTTTTTCTGATTCTAATCAACTTTTTATTTTCAGGAGAGACTATAAGAAAAAGAAATATATGGAAGACGCTAACGAAATATTTGGCGGCGATGTCCAAAGGCTTAGAAGAGTGAAGGTACGTTCTCTCCTACAGTGTTCTATATGTGTGCTTATGCTAAGCTTATTTGGTGTTCATGGTTGGATGTAAAGATATCTTGTCAATTTTGACAGATATCTGAAGAAAGCACTGGAAGCCCTCCGGTAGATGAACGTAGCATTGACGAAGAGAGCAGTTGGAAGTAGAGGTATTTGGTTTCATTCTCTCGTTAGATTTTCCTAGAATTTCTCGTTGGTTATTACGCTAACCTAAACTGTAGACCAAGAGACATTTATATATGCAACACGGGTTTTAATTTTCTTAATTCAAATGAGACAAACAACTTATCTCTTTAGTCTTAATCACTATCTTTAGATCATTTATATTCTTAATTTCTTTAATAAAGTTGCGTAATATTCCACTAAATCAAGTCATTTTGTTCAGAATGTAGTGATGATCATGGTTTGACTTGAGAAATTCAATTCCTCTTTCTTTCTTTTCAAATCCAATCCATCTTTATTCTTTACGCTATTAATTACCGCAATATACAAATCAGTCGAATGCATGTTCTAATCCAATTCTTTTTAACATAACCGAAAGGGGAAACGATTTAAACCATAACATCCGGTTAGCATGTCGACCGTCCAAAATCCAAATACATAGCCGTATCTTGAACTTGAAATCTAATGTCTTCTCTTTGTCCTCTATAACACATTGCATGTTTATACTTCAAATTTTGAAAGATGTTAAAAAAATTCTCAAGAATGTCACATTTCATGTTTTGTACACAATTTTGAAAGATGTTAAAACTTAAAATACACAAAACTCTCAAATTTAAGCTCTCTATTTGAATTCACACCCCCAATCGGCGTTCATAAATAACCTAACAGCTGATGTAAAATTTACAGGGTTATAAATGTTCATAAGTTGTAGAATTTTTGGAACTAATACCTTTATGTTATGTTTGAGGTTTTTTATCGATATTATATTTTGATGTTTTGGAAGGATTAAGAGCAAGTAAAAATTAAGCGGACAAACCAGGTGCTTTAATCGTAACCAGCAATTGTGGCCACCTTCTTCAAAGCATGTCTCCATTTTTCAGTATCCTCCTTACTTTTACCAACACAAGTTTTTTCAAAAACCTTGCCAACATATCCAGTCAGCTTCTTTACATCAGAAGGATCTATTTTATAGAAAACGGGGATTACGGTTTGGCCTAACTCTTCTTTGCACTTCATAATCTCCACCAACTCGTCAACACACCACTTTGAAGATGCATAGCTCCTCGAGATCAAGATGATTGCGATCTTAGATTCTCTAATGGCCCTTATGAGTTCGGGACCGATGGATTCTCCTCTCCTGATCTCATTGTCAATGAATGGTGTGGTTCCTTTTCTTTTAAACTCCTTCTTAAGGTGGCTGAGAAATTTTATGCGGACATCTTCCCCGCGAAAGCTTGGAAAGACATCGTGTGTCCAGTTGTGAGATGAAGAAGATGGAACTGATAAAAGAGACAAAGAAGACGGATGTGATGATGGCACTTGAATTTGGCTTTGGTTCTCCACTATGATATTCTTTCTCACTGGATTCCAGAGCTCGTCCGCGTTCCTCTTCATTTTAAAAAGTTTTTTTTACGGTAAGTTTATGAGGTAGATAAAAGAGAAAAAGACTGGGATAGCACCAAACCAAGTTTTTGTTCCCAAAGTAGCACTCAAGGCTCAAAGTCACAAAAATAGGTTTCATTAAAGAGGTAAATATACACTTATACCCCTTGGATTAATTAATCCAAATCTTAGGGTTTAGAGTTAAGGGGGTGGGGTTTTGGAATTAGGGTTTAAAATTTTATAAAAAATAAATACTAAAATAAAAAATGAAAATTTTAAAAACAGTTTCAAAAAGTATTTTTAAATTATAAAAAGAAAAATTTCAAAAAAAAATAAAAAAAATTTCGAAAAAAAAAATTTCAAAAAAAAAATTATAAAATTTCGAATTTGAAAACTCATAATCTGAAACTATAAAATTTTTTTTTTTTAATTTTTATTTTATTTTTTTTATTTTTTTTTGTTTGTTTATTTAATTTTAAACCAAGAGTATTAGGGATATTTTACCCTTTAATGAATGTCATTTTTGTGACTTTCTCCTTCTAGTGCTATTTTTGAGACATAAACTTCAAAAGGTGCTATTATTGACAATTTCCCTAGATAAAAAGAAAAATCGATTTATTGGTTTTCTTGATGGAATCTGAACTTCTTAAAAAACATGAAGAAGCATACAACAAGAATGGTAAAAGGAGATGATTTTTTTTGTAAAGGAAATGATAAGAAGGACGAAGCAATTTGTGTTGTGGAGAGAGGGACCAAGATGATTTCTAGATGAGATATGTAGAGCAATAATGAACCAAAGAGAGACTCGTGGAAAATTTGTATGTTTAATTGCATAAGTATCACTAAAAGTTGACTTTGTCGACTCACAAAGACTTTTATGGAAAAATATGTCACCGAGGAAACATAATGTGCATAAGTTGAAGTTTATTGTAAAGCCCCACCATTCTATCTGTGAACAGTCCGTTTTGGCTTATATCCTATCCTAAGAAGGAAAAGGCAAGGAAGACTGGAAGAGCATAAGCAATCTCGAGGAAGCAGTGACAAAGAAAAAAAAGGAAGCAGTGATCATAATCAATTTCACACTTGAAATTTCACAGCAAAGAAATCAATCTTCTTTTGATCAAAAAAAAAAAGAAAAAAAAAAGAAATCAATCTTCTCTGCAAGCTTTATAAATTTTTTATCCTCCTAGTCTTGCCGATCTCTCTTTCAAAACATTGGGATTTGTATTTAGCAAACAAAAAAACATTTGGGATTTGTTTGGTTTTCATATGATCCAAGCTTAAGTACATTCTTCGTAAAAGCCTTTTAGTGCTTGAAGGCGGAACATAACGTTAATTTGATAACGAACATTAAAAAGAGTTGCATACCAATCTATATGTTTCAGATCCTAAGTATGATTTTGTGATAAGTTTTAACTCTTTCACTAATCTACAACATGACTGTATGATCATGCATGAGTATAAATTCCCACCTTGACCAAAATTAATACAAGTTGCATAAACCTTTTTGATCGACCTCGTCGGTAATTGTTATTTCATGAATTACGTAGTAGATGGGGAATATTTTACCATACATACATTACAAATATAATCTAATACTACGCAAAGATAATCACACAAACACAACATAAAATGGATATGAACAGTGGCGTGCCTAGGGTAAGTGGGGCTCAAGTCAAATTTTAAAACAATATAGTATTTTTAACATATTTTTTATTTATAAGAAGCATAATTCTAAAAGAAAAACAATTCTTGAACTGGGAAGAGTCGAAGTTGCCTTTCATGTGCACATAGATACCTCAAGCAACCACTACACTACAACATACTCCTTCTGTTTTTAAAAGATGCATATTCTAGACTTTTCACATATATTAAAAAAACTCATTAAATATACATTATTTTTTGTAAATAATAATTTTTCATAATTTTTGGCCAATAGAAGTTCAATAAACAGCATTAATCTTTTTGAAACTTACAATTTTTCATAAACTCATACATTGAAAAGGTAAAAAAGGTATCTTTTTTAAACAAAATTTTTTTCCAGAACATACATCTTTTAGAAACAGAGTGAGTATTTTACAAATTAGGGGCCCCAAAATCTTTATATTTTGAAGGGGGCCTGAGGCAAAAGCCTTTTCTGATACATACTAGGCACGGCTCTGGATATGAAATGAGATTGTCATCATCTAAACAAAGTGAAGTTATGATACTTTAGTTCTTAATGCAAACAACATCTATAGAGATATAGATTATATACTAGATCTCGACCCGCGCAACCGCGCGGATGTTTGTTTCTATTTTTTATATATAAATATTTTGTTTACAATTCTAAATTGAAATATATTATAATATATATAAAGTGTGTTTATCACTTTATAAAACATAATAATTTTACCATATATGTTTTTTATTGAATAAATTGTTTCAAACTGTCACATACGTCACTTTTTTTTTTGGATTGATATTTCATTATTTAACTCGTAATTATATATAAAGATTGGTAAATATTTTTTTATTGTTACCTCGAAAATATCGTAATATTTCGAAGTATGATTCTTAGCATCGTTATTTATAGATGGTTAAATAGTTAGGGTATTGTAGAGAGTATATTCTTTGAAATCTATAATTAATAGACATTAAATAGTACGATATTATGTATTAGTTGTTATGGAAAATATAGTAGATTTGTTGAGTAGTTAACGGCAATTAGTGAAATCTAGCACATATGTTTGATATATATCGTTAGAATATTAGAAGTTGCAAGCCTCAAGCAAGAAATCTAGAAAAATCGTATCTATTGAGATATTTTGCTCCTATATACTTGATTTTCAAGTTAAAAGATATTACAACTAATTTGATTTTATGATTATACTTGCTTTTCGAGAAAAATATATTTTTGACTTTGATCACAAATTTTGTAGCTGTTTCAAAACTACCGATTGGTATAGGTTTATTTAGAAGAAAAAAATGAATTTTATCACAAAACTTATAAATGGTTTTAAATCTAGTATGGGTAAGGATTAAGATATGTATAATGTTGGTTTAACTGGTTAACCGACAGTATAGTCACATCAAAACCAAAAGAAAAAAAAAATTTGAATCAAACCTACGATTGATATGGATTTATAATGAAGAAAATATTAATTTTGAATTAGATCACACAACTTGTAAGTGGTTTGAAAATTAGAATGGGTAAGGATTAAGATATGTTTAATGTTGGTATAATTGGTTAACCGGTAGTATAGACACACCAAAGCCAAAATATGAAAATAATTCTAATCAAACCATATTGCAAACATCACGTACTTAACCAAAATATAAAAGATAATTTAATTTAAAGATAAATTATGGTGGTTTTGTAAACCGTAATTAAAAGGGTACGGTTTTAGTATTGCGTGGATTAGTTAGCCATATAGTAAACCAGTTTTATATACTAAATCTAAAAATAATTAATATATTTAAATAGAAAAATCTATTTCGGATATCTAAAATATTTTGGATCGTGTTTAATTTCGATTTATAAATACCTCAAATCTAAACCAGTTTGGATGTTTAATAAAAAAAATCGGGTTCAATATTACTTTTTTTTTATCGGATTCTGTTTGTTTCTTTGGATTTGGGTTTTTGTGTCAAATATAAAAACTAATACCATAAGCTTGAATGCTTTAAAAAGAAAAGGAAAAGAAAATGAGGATTTTATGGTAACAACATAATAATTTAGTTGCCGTAGGTTTGATTTATTAAAAGTAAATAAGCATAGATTGATTATGTGAATTTGAGGATAACTGATTTGTGAATTTAAAATAAAATAGAACACGTTTATGGATATGTTTTAATAGGTAAGATTTACTTGATTTAGTTATGCTCATCATTTACTGTTAAAATATATATTTAAGATACATTATGAGGATTTTATGGCTGATTTATAAACAAATATAAAATGTTTATGGCATATAAATCGTTTTGTTTAGGTATATTCTTATACTGTAACAGATTTTTGTTTTTCAAAATTGGTGGCTTAGGTTGTATATATATATATATATATATATTTAGAATCGGTTGTATAGTCAACATTATTATGAACCGGTTAGGTACGATTGGGTTTTTTTTAAATGAACTAATATGAATTTATGATCAATATGAATCATGTATTAGGAAATCCAACACTTCAATGTTATGATAGACTAATTTAAAAAAAAAAAACAAAATTTCATATTACATTGATTTGAGGTACTTGAGTAACTGGACTGGAAAGTATTGAAAAACAAAATTGAATCCTCATTCGTTTGTGATGAACGATAGATCCAAATTAGAGATCACAACTTCTTATTTGTTAGAAGTCATGACACCATAAGGAGTTCATTTTAAGATAACAGAGATTTTTAAAAAATTAAAGTGATTCATTTTAATAATGGTTCTGTATATATTTATTAGGTGATTTAATATTTCTGTTATAATATTTTCTTAAGGTGATGAACTATGGTCATTAGAGAGCACGACAAGTTCATATGTGCTACATAGTTTTGACATAGTTAGGAGTTCACTCATGATTTGATGACATATTTTAATTTATTTTATGTGATACTTGTATCATTTCATAAATTGAGCTGATATATATGATAGAGTTGTTATGATATTCGATTGATATTATATTAAATGATCCATTAATGATTAAAAAATGTTATTAAGAAATAAATGAAACATCTAAAGGGTCCATTTTTTAAAATATCACACATGAATCAAGGTTGTGACTTCTGTTTTAATATCTAACAATACTAAAAGCACAATATACTTAATGGTAAGGGTGTCCACATCAGCCAAATATTCAGCACCAATCAAATTGACACATCAGAAAAACAATTGATTTTTACAACTTTATTGAATTAAATTTTTCTTATCCCACGAATCTCTTCGGTTCCTACCTGCAATTTTACAACGGTTTCTTCCTCATTTAGTTGCATTAATAAATTCAATGCTATGACCTTACGACTCCATTTTTCAACTCATTCCCTATTTGATATAAATATAGAGTGATGGCGGTGAAGTTCAATCCCTAATCATATTTGTTGGGTATCACCTATTTAGATTTTAAATATTTTTGTTTTCTTTTGATCTTTTGAAGAAATTTGTAGTTTTTGACACGAAATTCCACTGTCTTTTTCACTCAGGTACTAGCTCCGTACGAAGTTGGTGGGTTCAACGAAAGCTTCACCCTTTCTGAATAAATGGCGACTCCTTTAGGCTCACTGCAGGAAATTGGTTTGAAGGGCGTATGAATCAGAAACCGTGAAATAATAAATGGGCTATCAATCAAAATCTTTACATCACCTTGGTGAGACTTTTTCTTTTATTTGCTTCAAGGATTTAAAATTGTGAAAGCATGTTTCGTGAAGCGGTGGACTCTCCTTTACATGATGTCTATTCCATTTGCTCATAACTCTACATCTATTGTATTCTTGGAAACAACGAAGGTCAAAATATTGGTGAATGTGGAAGTTTGATAAAAGAAAAATTAGTTACATCGTATAGTTTGTGATCTTCTTTTTGATCTGACATTTGTTGGTCAAACTCTTTCATGGAAGCTCTTATGTCTTTGGGGAAGATAATGGCACTGGAGGAGTCTTTCGCTGGATGTTTAGCGGAAAGATCCGTGAAAAGTCGTATCTTCAACATTCTTTGCAATCAATTATGTATTTTTAAATCCTTAGCAGATTTGACATGCTTGTGTTTTGGGTTACTCTTACCTTTTTTGAGAGCCATTGATAAGCTTCTTACTCTGTTTTGTATCTGCTTGGGTTCAGAGCATAGTTGGATTTAATATTTATCTGGCAGTGACGGTGTGTTCTTGGCTGCGATAAATTTCTGGTTGTTTCTGTTGTACACTGAATTTTACACCTGTGACTGTGAGTGTTTTGATCTTGACAGGAAAATTGAGAAAGTGTAGAAATTCAGTTTGTGGATTACATCCGGTTAGTGTTTCCTTCTCTTCAGTTTATCAGTTGACGTGATCTACATCTAAGTCATGTATCAAATTCATGTTTTCCTGTTCTCATGTATTGAGTGTTGAGGTTAGGATGATGAGCTACACCAACCAAATCAGAAGGAGAGCTGAGGAGGCAGGTCATCTGTTCTGAAACAATTTAGCATCACTTTAGGATTGTAGAATAGTCACTGCTTTGTTTTTAGTATCTCAAAACTGACCTAAATTCTATGATTTTTCTTTTAAAGTTATTCTATGACATATATATCTATCATATTTTTTTTAACTGTTTACTAAGCTCTCAAAAGTTTCCTACCACAAAATTTAAAATTGCCCCTTAATTTACAAAATCTTAACTTCCTTTGAATTCTATGTATGTTTAATGTTCGACGGATATTTTTTTTGCAGTTGAGGGCTCTCTACTGCAGCTTAACAAGACAAAGGAAGAGGTCATCCTACTCAAATTCTTCCTCCACCTTTGCCCCAAATGTTTTGAAGGTCTGTAGAACTCTTCCGAGCCCCTGACACTTTGATTCTTGTGCCTTTGTTTTATTGATGTGTTTTGTAAGAATGTTATCAGGATTCGTGATGGTTTGACACAGTTATATGCGAACGACACTGCTCTTACTGATAAACAAGAACTCGAATTTTCTTTAATAGTATAGTTCCCGAACCAAATTAAGTTTGAAATATTGTAAATAATAGATACAAGTCTGTTTCGAAAAGTCAGAAATAATTTGTCGTAGTTATTGTGTAATGTTTTTTCTACTAATTCACGAACCTTGGAAAAGCATTTTAAGGATGACGGTTGCACGTACAATCAAATAATTCACTATGCATAGTAAACACTATAAGTTAAGATTATTGAAAAAGTAAAGGAAATGTTACTCACATCACAGAAAATAACAATCTGCAAATGGTTCCAGATGTAGCAAATCATAGAGGATTCCGAAAATATAAAGGAGTTAGAGCACAATGTCTAAGACACACGTTGCTTCTAACATCGTTGCTTCTTTTTTTCCTTAAGACAAATCGCTTTCTAAAAATGCAGTTTGTGATACATACTTAATAGCAAAGTGTCATCTAGAAAAGAGACAATGCTACTTCAAATACACTGCTTCTAAGTGAACTAATTTTTTGAACAAGTTTCAGGAAATTTGAAAAACTACTCCAAATACAAGACACATTTATAAAAAAATACGAGAATTTATTGACTCTATAAGTAGCAAACAGACAATGTGATTTGCAACAGGATCCCAAGAGAATGCTTTTTTTCCAACAGAGAGAAAAAATATTTTACTTATCTCTGACTCAAAATTTGATAAATCCACATATATTATTAAAAATCAGAAAATATGAAATCAGAAGTTAAAAAAATACTAAACGATCCTACATGATAACTAAATAGACATCAACATTATAAGAATATACTAAAATATAAATCGAACCTAGAGATAGCTTTCTCTCATTCATTATGCTTTTTTTTTTGGAAAAACATTCATTATGTTTGTTGCACTATTCTTCTTTTATAGCCAAATATAATACACTTAAAAAAATATGTCTACATGTAGTAACATTACACTCTCAATATTAATAAACTAACTAGATTTTGACCCGCACTTGGAAAGCGCGGGGTTGTTGGATTATATTATAATACAAAGTTTTATTATATCAAAAAACATAATTTTTAATAGCTATATAATCTACAAATTAGTTTATTTGAGATTTTATATGTAAGTTTCTTTTCGACATGAGAATTACATCCGGATCAAAAAAAACAAACCGAACCAACCCAAAATTATAGGTTTAGTTCAGGTCCAGAGAAGATAACCTATTGGGTTTTTTTTATCCGCAGGTCTTTGTTTGAGTCCGGATCTTACCCTAGACCTGATCATAAATATGTGTTTATTAGGTATATTTGGATATTCCGAATATTTTCCGGTATTATGGATATTATTTTTAAGTTTTTGGTTTACGATTAAAGTTTTGATTTCAGGTAAATTTCTCAAATTAAAAAAAAAATTGGGTATTTGGATAAAATTTTGGATATTTTTCAGTTCATCGTGTCAGATTTTGAATAAGATTTTAAATTTTTAGGTATTTGAATTTTTTTGGTATTTGTTTGGAGTTTCAAATACTTTTCGTGTTTCAGATTTTTCATATATTTCAAATTCTTTTAGGATCTTAAATACCCGAACAGATGTGGACTCATTACGTCCATATCAGGTCCAACAACCTTTTGATACAGATTTATTTTTAACGTTATTGTACAAAAACATGGTTGATGAAATATTTTTCTGAGTAAAGGTATCATAAGAAATAATATTAAGATCTGTTAAAAATATTTAAAATATTGTATGTTTAGAATGATTAATGTATTATCAGAAAAATAATAAATAGTTATACATAACTCCAACAACTTTTTTATATTAGATTTTTTAAAACTCTTTCCTTTTTAATAGTATTGATTCGTTTTAAGTGAAAAGTATATAAAAGTATAATATCTAAAGAAATAATTTTCAAAATCTTGAATAATCAATACTGATATCGTGAAGTCAAGTTAGCTTTAATAGAACCAATGAATTTCTTCATTTTTGTGAAGGTAACATGAATATTCAGAAAAATCATTTTTAAATATGAAAATATTATCAAACTATAGATGGTTGAAAGTTTAGCATATGATATGAGATTTTAGTGGGAAAGTTTAAATATGATATGATTACTTTATTATAAACGAAAGAGGAAGTTAGAATGTACACATATGTCTTGTAATTTATCTTGATTTAAATCATATATTATATGATAAAAGTGATAATATAAAACATTAGTTTCAATGCTTTTACGATTAAAAATTAAAATGATAAATATAGTAATAGTAATGATTAGGATTTAGGAGTGAGATTTAAATAAATAAAAGAATTGACTAAATTATTGTTAGAGAAATATATGGTAACATATTGTTAGTATAAATTTAAGGTAAGACCAAAAAATAATGAGTTAAATGAAATGGTCCAAACAACTTTTATAGGTAGATTTTTTTAGACTCCTTCCTTTTTAATAGTATTGATTAACATTTACATGCAAAAACACTAATGAATATAATAAATTATTAAGTTAATGTTACAGAAAATAGAAACAAAAAGGAACATTAAATAAATAAATAAACAAAAAAAAATATATAATATATTTGCAACAAATTAAAATATATAAGTTAGGTGTAGCGCATTAAAATATATAAGTTAGGTGTAGCGCATAAAAATATCTACTATTTCATATAATAATTTTCAGATAAACAACATAAAACGTTAACTACCTGAATGAAAACATTATCTTACATTCGTTCAAAGCTTTAAAGAATCATATTTATAAATTTAAAACTAAAATTCAGTAAAGTATTTAACTAAAAATTATCTCAAAAAGAATTTTGATTTCTTCTCTAAATGTAGTATAAATTTCTATCAAAATAAATTAACATTTATGTCCAAAATTCTGTCAAAACTTAGAAACTTTGTATATACTAAAGAAAATAATTAATGAAACTTTGTAGCTTGCGGGGGTGTACTATTGAAACAGATTATCATATACTATTACACTAAAAAGATTAAAATATGTTTGTCGCTTTTGATTACGCTCAGTAAAACGCATTACAAATAACTTTTTTAAAACTATTACCTCCAGTCTATATATGATTATATTTTTACATCATTATTATAATATTATACCAAAAAGTTTGTGTAAGGATTAGTTTAAGTTAAAGCATCACCAATCAATGCATTTTCAGAACGTTATGCAAATTTTAGGAAATTTCTAATTTTGATTTCTGCTATTCCAAATCCATCTTGAGTTGTTTAAAATAATAATGGAAGTATGTTTCTACTCTAACATACAAACAATATTACGAGGTTATATATTTCGACACAATACGAATGACTAATATATCTGCATATGTGAAATGCATTTATCTATCCAGAGTACTTTCATATAGTATTAAATATGGCATTGTTTACATATTGAAATCTCCTACACATATCACATTTCATACAATAAATATTTATTTTCAAAATAATAAATACCAAACAAATTTTAGTATTGAAAGTAAACTTTAGTTTCTAAAGTTTAATGATTTATTCAATCATTTTTATTGGTCATCAAACTTTAAAAATATTTAAGTTTTCAAAAATGATTACATATTTAAGAATATATATATATATATATATATATATATGTGTGTGTATGTATATGAAATGAAGGTTATTTACCTATCCTTCAAATAATAGTTTAAAATTAAAATCAGATGATGTATAAACAGATATATGATACATAAAAATAATAGAAAATATTAAAACATGATTCCTACAATATTAATTTAAATTTAAACTATGTTTACATCTAAAATATATATTAAAATATAAATTAATGATATTTTAAACAAAAGTTTATAAATCTTTCAAAACATTCATTCTACTTTGTTAAAATTATATCAAAATAAATAAATGTTAATTAAATCTTGATGTTTAAGTTTACAATTAAAAAATTAATAAATTTTATAGACAACCAAACCGCGCGTAGCGCGGTAAAATCTCTAGTATAAGATAATAACAACTAATACCTTGTATTTATCCATATACATATTCCCCTTAGACTTAGGATTCAGTCTCTTGTATAAGTACATCAATAACAATAACACTTTCCTATTTCATGGTATGAGAGCAGCAACAATTCTTGACCTAACAGATTTCGTTTTCCTGCTCACATAACCGCTTCCACTTACATATTTTTCTACTACAAACCCTTGTTCATCAACGAGCCCTAGTTTCGACAAATAGTATACAGTTTCTTCTTTAGATATGTTTCTTTCTCAATATGTTAGGGTTATTGTTCTAGGGTTCTTCTTTTAGTGAATCATCGACCCTGTTTATACTTTCAAATTATGATCTTTGCTTGCTTGAAGTTTGCAGACTCCAATCTAATCGCCATGGCTAAGAGTTCCTTCAAGCTTTCTTGTCCTCTCGGTTAGTCTCTCATATCTTCTTTTCTTCTTTTAGCTGCATATTCGTAGCTGACTCCCTCTTTTAATTAGAGAAAAAAAGTTTTTTAGTTTTTGATTCTGATCATAAGTCTTGGCAAAACTTGTTTCGTGTTTTTGATTCTAATATTGCTTCTTATCAACCGCAAAAGCTGCGCTTACGGGTGGTAACGGTTGTGGATGTTTTGCAACACTCACTCAAACCGTCCAAACTGTTTCAAACCGTTCCAAACTGTTTCAAACAGCTCTAAACCTATGAAATTTAAAAGTTAAATTTGGCAAAACTTGTTTCGTGTTTTCGATTCTAATATTACTTCTTATCAACCGCAAAAGCTGCGCTTACGGGTGGTAACGGTTGTGGATGTTTTGCAACACTCACTCAAACCGTCCAAACTGTTTCAAACCGTTCCAAACTGTTTCAAACAGCTCTAAACCTATGAAAGTTAAAAGTTGGTTGTAGCTATTGTTTGCTTGAGGAGGGCAAATTTTTTAAAAAAATTAATAGTATAATTTGATTAATATAATTTGATATTTATTATAATAATATAATATTATTTTTAATAAATATATAAATATTATTAATTTATTATTAAATCACTTCTACATTTGGTAGTTAACCAGTCATAATTATCTCACAAACGCACACAAATCTCTTAATAACATTTAAAATTGCAATGTCCGTATCCATAAACGCCCGCAACCCACCCGCAACCGCTGCAGTTACACCAGTCAGTCAGGCCCTAAAGCAAGACTAAATAGTCTCTTAACCCTTTTAGATTACATAATCTTTACCAAATGGTAGCTTTGTTCTTATGTTTGTTTGATGCTTTGCTTTGTGACTATAATCCTTTTTTTGTTTGTTGCACAGAAGCAAGGATGGGTGAAGCTACTCGAATGAGAGAGAAGTACCCTGACCGAATCCCTGTACGCATTATATTTTTTCTTTTATCTAAATTTAGTTTATCATTAATGTGTTTTAATTTAGAAACTGAAACTTGTAGGTGATTATGGAAAAGGGTGGACAAAGTGATCTTCCGGACATTGACAAGAATATATAATAATAAAACAGACTTTTCTCTCACCTTAGCCCTCCACGTCCTTTTTTAGAGGTGGGCGTTTTACGCCACGTGGCATCTAAACCTTCGACTCCTAAAATTTTCGTCTCTCGGTGAATGGGTTTTTATTTTAATTTGGTCTTTATAAGTATCAGATGCATGGGCCCGTGTTTGACTAAGTTTTTATGATCCTCGACTGAGACGCCCTAATCCTTTCGCTTCCCTTCCATCCGATGAAAACTCTGGGTAACAGATTCGTTTTTTAAGTCCACCATTAAAATGAGCATTTAACACCATCATACCTCTCCTCCCACTCCGCCTCATTTATTTATTCTAATTGGCGACGAAGGTAAGCGATGCATGTCTGAGTTTGGTACGACTTCAGACTATAAATGTCTCCGTTAGATGCCATGAACAGCTCCACCGCTAAGATTTCTCAAAGATTATACTCTGCCAAGCATCACCGCCCACTATGTCGACTTCCTACGTTCTTCTCGCAAATCTGAAAGCAGGCCGTTGCTCAAACACCTCCGAGGTCAGTTCTTGACGTTCTATAGAAGAAGAAATTTCGTGATGACTTGAAGAGCGTGAGAGGAGAAACTTTTCTTCCAAAGAAAAATCTCACTGTGATGAGTGAGACGATAAATTTCAAGCCTTTTTCAATATGATTTTGTAAAGATTCTTCCTTCGTTTCACTAATGTGTTTTTTTTTGTCATTAGTTGAAAGCTACTACAGGAGAGGGAATCAGCTATTACTCGAAGGTTAGAGAAATTAAAATTTTTCTTTGATTATATGTCACAGGATACATGTAGTTTGATTATATGTTTTCTAAATTCTAACTTTGATATCCTGCTTTTAGGCTCTAAAAGGGACTCTGAAGATGATTCTGATGATGATAGGTACCTATTTTCCATTCTTTCCTTCCTATTGCAGTTCATCTTTTGTGCTTTAAACTTCTAAAGATTCTTTGCTTGAGATTTAATGCTTTTCCTCAGAGCCCTGGTTTGGGAATATGCAATTGCTTCAGTGTTCTCCTTTTTGAGAGTTTTTGATGACTTATATCAACTGAGACTCGCAATTTC
Source organism: Brassica rapa (assembly GCF_000309985.2). Taxonomy (NCBI): domain Eukaryota; kingdom Viridiplantae; phylum Streptophyta; class Magnoliopsida; order Brassicales; family Brassicaceae; genus Brassica; species Brassica rapa. The sequence goes on from NC_024802.2 coordinate 11,709,918, forward strand.
CTTTGAGTTATCTTACGATCTGGTTGTCTTTCTTAGATATAAAGAAAGTGACGATGATGAGGATGAGACTGGATCTCTTATGGCTGAACTAGACCAGATAAATAAATAAAGAGGCTCAGGAAGGTATGTGTTCTTGTCTGTGAGATGATTTCAGATTACAATTATAACAAAATGACTACGTTCGTATTTTCTAAACACATTGACATATGAAAGTTGTATCTTAATATTTATTATTTACATTTTTTCCAGGAAAAGCAGCAGCAAATGAAGAGCTAAACGCCAAAGAAGAGGAACTTCCCAAAAGAAACCCACTGCTTGACAACACTCCAACTCTGTTTAGTGTCAAAAGAAGGCTAGCATCTTTTGAAGTCTTGTTTCTTCATGAGTCTCTGAATTATATGAATTTTTGGAGGCACATATTAATCTTTTAAGTTTCCTCTTTTTTCAGGTGTGATGATGATGTGGTATCGAGAATTTGGGACGTGGGGAAAATGAAATTAAGCACCTGAGCGCTTCATCAGTAATACAATCAAGAATTACTTCCACAAAAAGTTCCACTTTTGCATTAACGAATGACTCAATGTGTTAAAAATTAATTGAATCAAACTGTTCTCTGTTTTTGAGTGCAGGAGGTCCTTGAGATACAAGGCAAACGAGGAAAGTAGGCTTTTTTAATTATATGGTCTACCACCAGAAGCAATCAATCTGATTGGACCGTAAGAATCTTCAACCACAGAAGGTAATGGTTTTTTTCAAATACATATACTAACCAGCTATAGCTTTACATCAATAAATTCAGGACAGTGATCGAAATGTTGTCCCAGTTCATACACATGCATTTGGTTTCTTTAATCGGGCATTGCAGTGACTCAGTGAGAACAATAAGAGGACCATTGTGCATGACTTGGATCACCCAAGGTTGAGCTGGAGACAGAAGCTTGAGATATGTCTTGGTGCAGCTAGAGGCCTGCACTATATCCATACAGATTCCACAAGAGGTATCATCCACCGCGATATGAAGTATGATAACATTCTCTTCGATGAGAATTTCATGGACAAAGTTTCAGAATTTGGATTGTTTAAGACGTCCAGATCTTGACCAGACACGTGTGAGTACGACGGTATAGGAAGATTCATTTTCTTGATCCAGACCAGTACAAGATAACAATTGACTGGGAAGTCTGATGTTTACTCTTTTGGGTAATGCTTGAAGTACTTGAGGGAGACCAGATCCATCTATTCCAAAAGAAGAGTCTTTAAGTTACTGTAGTATTGTTAGTTCATGAGGGAGGAAAGCCCGCATTTCTTTTTTATACCCATTGCATACAGATTATTGTTATACTTTCTAGATATTTATTTTCAAATAGTCTCTTTTGTGTGTTTGTGTAAAAGCTTAAAGCAACTAGGTCTAGGTATATAAACGAGAATCGAAAACCAAACCGGAATTGAATCAAAAAATCAAATCAGAAAATTTAAATTTCATTTCATATGCTAAAAATATTAATTACATTTAGTTTATAAATTACCAAATATTCTAAAAATATTACATATAAATCGAACTACTCGAAAAAATCAAATATTTTTTATCCAAAGTAACTAAAATATCTGAATAACCCAAAAGAATGTAGAATCTTTTTTAATTATCTGATATTTTATCTAAAAAATACAAAGATCTCCAATTTCCCGATTTATCTAGAATTATCCGAAAAAACAAACAAACCAGAATCAAAGTGGACCCAAAATCTATTATTCAGTTTCTACTATTGTTATCCCAAACTGGAACAAAAACCAAAATAGTGAAAGTGAAATTCATAAATAACTGAACGGTAACCTATATCTTTAGAACCGGAAAACCAACAAAAACCATAATTGAACCGAAAACCAAATGGTATAGAGGCAACCAAAGTGTTTCATGTTGTGTTTAGACAATGAACAATGAAACTGACTATTTATGAATTTCAGTTTGTCTGTTAATGTTTTTGTTCCGGTTGGACAACAATAGTAGAAACTGACTAATAAATATTGGGTCCACTTTGGTTCTGGTTTGGTTTGTTTTAAAACATTATTTTGTTGTTAAATAATATAGATTAATTGTTATTTGTGAAATTAATGAAACTATTTATATATTACATTAAAATATAACATTTTATAATTTTATTACATTACATTATATTTTCAATTGATTTAGCTTGGAAGTGGATTAATTTATAATCGGGAGACGATAATTAATTGTAATAGTATTATATTTATACTCTTAGAATTTTTTTTAAAAAATGTTATTCTTACTTTAGATTTTCTTCAACTATATCAAAGTGAAATAGAAATATAAATCATTACATTTTATTAATTTTTTAATTTCATAATTTTGTAATCTATAACCAAAAAATGGCAGAGGTCTTTTCAACTCAAACAAAAAAATATTAATAAACACAATTTGATTTTTTAAAATATTATATTTATTATTTTATTTTAAAGTAAATTTTGAAATTTTTATAAAATTAATATATATTTTCATATACAATAGTTTTAACGTAAACTACCCCGTCCGTAGGGCGGGCCAACCACTAGTAACTAAATAAACTGAGCTCTTTAATCTCTGTAATATAATTATCATGAAAATTGTACTTAATCTAACACAGATTTTTTCTATCACTTTTCTTTTAGGTATCTTGTCCCTTCAGACCTAACCGTTGGCCAGTTTAAATACGTTGTCCGCAAAAGAATCAAGCTTGGAGCTGAGATAGCAGTCTTTGTCAATAATACATCAATGCCTCCAACTGGTAAGGGCCTTAAACTCTCAACACCATATAATATAAGATTCATTTTCACCAAACTTGGTCTCACTGGTCTCTTTTTGCTTTATTAACAGCTGCATTGATGTCTGCAATCTATGAAAAACACAAAGATGAAAGATGGGCTACTCTACATGACGTACTGCGGAGATCGAGAACATTTTTGGTTCTTTCAATGACTTATATCTGTTTCTATAACGAAAAGGCATAAACGAAGAGGGAAGAGGATAAGATGTACATTCCTTACTTCTTGTCTCTTGCTTTTTAACTCTGCTTTGATGTTTAGAATCTTTGCCTTTTATGAGTACACTCTTCTAAATTATATTGTTCATAAGATCATCACATAAGCAAAAAAATTTACAAAACGAAAAGTTCTGTAGAAATTAAAAGAAAATAGTTAACTCTTTTAACCACAACTATACAAAAGCTAAAAAAGCTTCAGAAGAGAATATCATGATCTTCATCTGTTCTAGCATTCTGGAACGAGACTGAATCTTTTTCTTTTTACTGCCTCTTTCCCCTCGGTAAGTTAGTGTGGTTTTACCGAACAAGATTCAATAATGATGTCAGAGAATCAACGAATCTCTTCTCTGATGGATACTTATTTGGGAAAACAAGTATTGTAGGGAAACTCCCAAGATGCAACTCCCTTTTAGCAAAACTCCTTTTGTTCACCATCAGCTCTAAATTTTGCAACCTTCACAGCCATCTCTCCCCAACTGAATAAAGCACAATGATCCAACCCCTTGCCTGCCCAAGCTCAGAACATTCTCACTTTTGAAGATATCCCACCATGGATGTTCCATTGACACTAGCCGTTACGTTACTAACCAAAGCTTGAACCTCAACATTCACCAGGAAACATGTACTCAATCTGAGTACCATAGTGTTTCTCCAAAGAGTCTGTATGTTTCAGGATTCAATCTCCCTATGTCCAAACTGAAAACCCTGAAAGGTCTTCCAGTTAAATAAGCATACTCAACAAGAGCAACATATCCTGCTCCACTGAAAAAAGAACAGATTCCCAATTATGCCAGTTTAGTTAGTTGATAAGTGTGTGTTCATGTGAAGCTTACTGGGATATAGCTTGGACCTGCCAACCATGGCCCTCTATATCTGAGAATGCTAAAGACCTTGTTATGAAAAATGCACAGTAAGGATCCTAAGAAAAGAATCTCTGCAGCTAAATTTCTTTGGTAAATCTTTACATACCCAAAATATTGTAAGCCATTTACTAGTTACTTGCAAACCTTTACTACTAGTTATTTGGCGTATGATTAATAATCGCTTCACAAATCTGAATAATAGCCTGTCTCAGCCACTATAAGTCGATACATGCAAAGCAACTGAAAAGAGAAAAGAAAAAGGAATTTGCTTTCATTGAGAGTTGAACTCAAGACCTCCCGCTTACTAAACGGGTGCTCTAACCAACTGAGCTATGAAAGCTTTTGTTTACTCATAAAATTAACCGACTTTAACATATCTACACAGAATCAACACTTGAAAACAAAAGGATAACGAACGATCTTTGTCTCCCCCCTCACTCTCGTAAACCCATTTCAGTTGAAGGAACAATGGCTTCTCCCGTCTCTCTTCACTACCTGATCAACACCTTCATCTCCAAACCTCAGGTTCTTTATTCTCTCTCTCTCTATGTACTCTGCTCGTGTCTTTATTCAATAATTGTCTAAGTACCTCATAATTTTCCGTCCGGACAAAGGGTTTCTGCAGCGGAACTGTGTCAGCACCAAGACCCAGAAGCAGTTTCGTAAGAGAGAGACAAACCAGTATAGTAAAACCCATCAAAGTTGCTTCTCTCGAGACACAACCTTTCCCTCTGTTTCAGTCCCCTGCTTCTGAAGAATCCTCCTTGTCCGAGGTAAAGGATGAAACACTATCTTAATATGAGTTCGAAAAGTTTGTGACTTTACAGTTTCTCTTTTGGTTCTTGACTTAGCTGGAGCCAGCGGATCCGGATTTCTACAAAATTGGATATGTTAGAAGAGTGAGAGCTTATGGAGTTGAGTTTAAGGAAGGCCCTGATGGTTTTGGTGTCTACGCTTCTAAAGACATTGAACCTCGCCGTCGTGCTAGAGTCTGTCTTCTTAGTATCCTTTAAAGTTCACAACTTTATAAGTTCTTGCATTTTTTTAAATGTTTGTTCTTGTGGCAGGTGATAATGGAGATTCCTCATGAATTGATGATAACAATCCGACAGAAGCACCCTTGGATGTTTTTCCCTGACATTGTTCCTATTGGTCATCCCATTTTCGATATCATCAACTCAACTGATCCTGAGGTAATAATAACTAGTCTAAAAGTTGTCATCTTTGTTCTCAAAGTCTTCTCCTTGTTAACAATGTTGCATAATGTTTTGGTTACAGAAAGATTGGGATCTCAGGTTAGCGTGTCTTCTGCTATTCTCTTTTGATCGAGAAGATCATTTCTGGAGACTCTATGGAGATTTTCTGCCTGCTGCTGATGAGTGTAGCAACTTGCTTCTAGCTACTGAGGTTTGATTGAGTCTAATCATTGTTTGTATGCATTGGTGATATCTTACTTCTGTGTTTTTTTTTTGTTTGCTATAGGAAGACCTTGCGGAGCTACAAAATCCTGATCTTGTTTCAACTATTAGACAACAACATAAACGAGTCCTAGAATTTTGGGAAAAGAATTGGGTAAATCATTTGTGTTTGTCTGTTTTATGTTTTGTTCATTGACAAAAATTGTATTTCAAAAAACAGCATTCAGATGTTCCTCTCAAGATCAAAAGGCTTGCTGAAGATGCAGAAAGGTTTATATGGGCGGTTAGTATCGCGCAGACAAGATGCATTAGTATGAAAACTAGGGTCGGTGCGTTGGTTCAAGACTTGAACATGATGATTCCTTATGCTGGTAAAGTGTTATTATTATTATTATTGTGTTACAATCTTACAGTTCTAAGCGGGTTTAATCATCTCCTCTGCAGATATGCTAAACCATTCCTTTGAACCGAACTGTTTCCTACATTGGCGTCCCAAAGACCGTATCCTTGAGGTCATGTCAAATGCTGGTCAGGCAATTAAGAAAGGAGAAGAGGTAAGTTCCAATAAGCATGCCAGCCTTCACTTCAATGCTTTATCTCAAATATAATGATTTTTCGCAGATGACGATTAACTACATGCCTGGTCAGAATAACAACGTACTTATGGAAAGATACGGGTTCTCAACTCCTGTGGTAATGCTTCTTTTTTTACTGTTAACGCATTTGTTTTCATTTTTTAAGTTTTCTTGTTTATGCAATGTTGTATGTCTCTGCTGCAGAATCCATGGGATGCTCTACCGTTTTCTGGAGATTCTCGAATCCATTTGAATTCCTTTTTATCGGTCTTCAACATTTTTGGTCTTCCAGAAGATTATTACCATGATAGTAAGTTCGTTTTCTTTGTTCCCACTCTATTGGAGAAATGAGGAGCAATGTTAGTTACTTATTGTGTTGGACACTGTGGCAGGTGAGTTATCAGGTGATGATTCTTTTGTTGATGGAGCAGTTATAGCTGCAGCAAGAACACTGCCCACTTGGTCAGACATAGATCTTCCTCCAATTCCAAGTGCTGAGAGAAAAGCGGTTAAAGAGTTGCAAGATGAATGTAAGAAGATGCTTGCGGAATATCCCACAACCTCAGAGCAAGATCAGAAACTGCTAGGTATGATATGACCATTTTAAAGATATATACATGTGTACCATGATTATGCTTTACAGCGTATAGATCAATGCTTTAGCTTTCGTTCTGCCTTGGTTTTGTGAACAGATTCAATGTTGGAAGCAAGGACGACGTTTGCAACAGCTGTTAAGTATAGAATGCACAGGAAGATGTTCATTGGAAAGATCATCAAGGCACTTGACATCTATCAAGAACGGTTACTGTTTTGATCCGAAACTGAAAACGATTCTCTCTTTCGGATTTAGCTCTGAGATCCGTACTTGGTCCTCAATCCATTTTGAGCTACTTAGAAACTGCACCATGGAACTGTTTTTTGTTCATTGTAAGCTTATGCATCTGTATGAAACAGTTAGTTTAAATGTGTTAGATTGTTTCAATTGCGATCATAAATCATAACCTTTTGCTTTTTGGTCTCCATGTCTTCAACAATAGAACAGCCGATTACAAGAAGCTATAAACCGCAAACTTGTTTTTTTTTCTCTGAAATTTTGCATTTATCTGCATTTGTATTGAATGGGCACTTCCACAAATACTTCATCTTCTTTTGCCTGCACATTTACATATATTTATATATCTGCTCCTAGCAATTCATATTGCTTTCTTATGCAACTTGAGCCAAGTTATAAACCTGAAACGTAAAATCATTGAAAGGTTTATGATTCGAAATTATTAGCCAGGTGCAAGCAGAACCATGTGATTCAGATTGTCAAAGCAAAAGAGAACCAGCTCTAAGAAAAAGGAAATGAAAAGCTTTTACAGAGAAAATCAAACAAAAAGAAGCACTTGAGATGACTGACTCCAGCGGAAGATACTTATTTTCTGGAGACTTCAAAGATCACTCAAAAACTAATCTCGATCTTCATCTGCATTACAACAACAAAAAAAAACAAAAGAAAAGATTGAATATCCAAAGTCATGAAATTTAAAAGATCAAAAATCTGAGTATGCAAACAAACTAATCCAACAAAGCAAGAAATATAACAAACTCAAATTCCCACAAGACCCTCACAATCAATAATAATTAGAGATTTTAACAAGAAAGTCCTTTCACTTAACATATGTCAAAAGTTGTTTGAACATGAGTTAGTGAAAGCGTATAAACTCCTCACAATTAATGCAGACTGATCTCATCTTAGAACCAAAGTATCAATCTTTCCACTCTTATTGAGAGAGCTTGGGCATACAAAACATTATATTACTCAAATTATCTAACTTACAAAACAGAGCTAGCCTACGTGACTTAACTTTTGAAAAGCTTAAACCTTTGAGCTTAACAAAGAAGAATCAAACCATAAAGCAGAAATGATTCAGCCTAATGTTCATGTGTTTTGGGTTACAAGTTACAACCCTGTGATTATACTAATAGATCCATTGCCAAACACAATAGACGAAACAAGTAAAAACCCACAAAGACAGAGAGACATACCAAAGTAACGGCGCTCATTGGCAGCTCTGGCCTTATCGAGCATGACATCGAGATCTTCCTTAAGCTTAACATCCCATTTCACGAGCTGGTTCGCGAACACAGCACCAAGTCCCATACCCACCACATGCTCCCACGGATCTAATCAAATTTCAAACATCCCATTTTCAATAAAAACATAATCCAATCGGAATCGAAATTTGGATTTGGAATCGTTGACTTACGGCGCATGTAAGGGAGCTTGCGGAGAGCGTTGGAGTACATCTGGGTACCCAGACCCAGCAAAGCTCCCACCATCGTCGCACTCAGAGGCATACTTTCTTCTTCTTCTGAAATTTGTTGATTTGTGATTTTTTTTTATCTGACTTGGTTTGTGTGTGTGTGATGTGTTTATCTGACTTGGTGTTCATAAAGGCTACTTTTGTGTTCAAATGGGCCTTATCTGCATCTGTGAAGATTGAAGCCCAAGGGCCTGAAACTTAAAAGAATATGTGTATATATATACATTCTACTGTGTTTTTTTTTTTGAAAACTGCACCAAAAATTTTAGAAAATATTTTTATAAGTGAAATAGTTTTAATACCTAACCTAAGTAATAATTTTAATAAAAAGCATAAATATTTTGAACCGAAAATCCAACAAAGTGTCGTCGTCACAAAAGATTTTTTCTAATCTTATGTGGTCAGAGAAGCTTTCTCGTTTGGCGACTGAAACGTTGGAGAGAAGCCAAGCAAATGGTCACGCTGGCGTAACGGACAGGTGGTTACTGGAACCATCGCCTTGCCTACCTCCCACAGACAGATCTTGTACCCTGTAAAGGAAACGGTGTAGCTCTGAACATATATTTTAAAAAACTACGGTAAAAAGAAAGCCGTCGCAATGCCTTCTTTTTGTAGAGTTTTGTATTTCTTATTCTTAATTCAGTTGAAACGTCAGCCTGCAAAATGGCTAACTAAATTAACTTCCCCGGTTTAAGCCAAAAAATACTAAAACTAGACAAGTAATGATGGTAAACTAAAAAAAGTAATGGTAAGGCCCTGTTCGTTTGTACATCTGGAAGATGCATCCAGATGGTTCATCTAGATGTCTTATCCAGATGCTCCATCTGGGTGTCGTTCGTTTCTTCATTTCGTCCATGCATCCAAATGAATCATCTGAATGCAACTATGTTCGTTTGCTTGTCATTTTTTAACTTTCATCTCCATCTAGATGGACTTGTTAATAAAATGACTAAAATATAACTTTTTACGTTTCGGCAGAAAAAAATAGCATTTTTACGGTTTTGGCCGAAAATATTTTTGCGGTTTTTGAGGAAATATGTGTTTTTCGCGATAAAGTGCATTTTTATGGTTTTGGCGGAAAAATACGTTTTTTGCGGGTTAGACGGAAAAAGTGTGTTTTGAAGTTTTGGCGGGAAAAATACATTTTTTCCAGTTTTGGCGGGAAAATACATTTTTCCGGTTTTGGCGGAAAAATACATTTTTCTGGTTTTGGCGGGAAAATACATTTTTCCGGTTTTGGTGGGAAAATGCGCTTTTCCGGTTTTGGTGGGAAAATGCGTTTTTCCGGTTTTGGCGGGAAAAATACAATTTTCCGGTTTTGGCGGGAAAATACGTTTTTCCGGTTTTGGCGGGAAAATGCGTTTTTCCGGTTTTGGCGGGAAATGCGTTTTTCCGGTTTTAGCGGTAAAATTTCATTTTCCGGTTTTGGCGGTAAAATACATTTTTCCGGTTTTGGCGGGAAAATATATTTTTCGGTTTTGGCGGGAAAATGCGTTTTCCGGTTTTGGCGGGAAATGCATTTTTTCGGTTTTGGCGAGAAAATGCGTTTTTTTTTGTTTTGGCGAGAAAATGCGTTGTTTCCGGTTTTGGCGGGAAAATGCTTTTTGCGGTTTTGGCCGGAAAATGCTTTTGAAGTTTTGGCGGGAATATGCGTTTTTTGGGTTTTGGTCGAAAAGTGTGGTTTTACTGGTTTAGCCGAAAAATGAGTTTTAATGAAAATATATGTTTTATGTTTTTTTTTTGCAGAAAAATGCATCTTGCAGTTTTGGCGGGAAAGTGTATTTTTCCGTTTTGCGAGAAAATACATTTTTTGGTTATAGCGAAAAAATGTAAATGCAAAAAAAAAAATAGAATTTACGGTTTGAAAATAATATTTTGATTTTAAAAAATCATTTTTGTCATTTATTATTTTGGACTGAACTAGATGCATCTGCATCCAGATGCACCATCAAGACTCACCTTCATTTGGGTGAGAATTTGAGATGAATTCAGCTGGATGATCCATCTGGATGTAGCATTATAATGCACTAAACAAACATCAATTTGCATCTTCACTCAGATGGATCACCTGGGTGAGCAAACGAACAGGGCCTAACTAGAAACGACACTAATAATAAGTAGCAGAAAATATTTATTGTTAATAATATGACCTTGGGTCCAAACCACGCGCTGCAGCCCATATTCACATCTATATTCCTTCAATCTTTTGTGACGTCTGCAAGTCAAAATAATACGGCATTAGGAAAGAGAGAACCATAAATATATACTTTTGGGAAATATAAATAATGTCATCAAATCTTATATGAATATTGACCGAGCTAAATCTAATTTAAGTTTTGAATTAAAAAATAATGTCAAAAGTAAAAGTGTAAACATGGCTATGTGTTTTTTTATAAACTACTAGGGTCGGTCCGCCCTACGGGCGGTATATTAGTTAATTTGATATTCACTAAATGCTCGAGTTGAAATTTGTTTTAATATTTAAGAATTTGGTTCTGTTATGTGTTACTTATTAGTATGCGGTGGTATAGTTGTTTTTCGATTATTCTTGCTTTGGTATTGTATCAAATTAACTAATTGTCCAACTCATAATTATAGATGTACAAATGTGGATTTGTGATAAAGTTTGATGACAATACTGTTTTTTTTTTTAATTCTTATTCATAGTGGAGTGTGCATGTGTCAGAAAGAGGCCTATAACAATTTTTATGTTTTTGCGTATGGATTTTAAATATATATTATTTTGTATAATGCATACTTGCTCTACAACATTTGCTTGTAGACTAAAAAAATTATTTTCTATATTTTTAAAAGAGAAAATATTTAATCTAAAATATAACATGGACATATGTATCTATAATTGGTTTCGCGGCCACATACTTATAAAAAGTGACTTTAGCCTAGTGGTTCTAAGAGAAATTACCAGTGATGGAGGTGCTGGGTTCAATTACCCTTGATTGCATTCATTTATTCAACTTTTTGTTATATTTTGGCTTCAAATATAAAACGGGACACGTGTCACTCCCATAACGCACAATTTGATGACGTGGCTTCACGGGAGAGAGGCGAACATTTCTTTATATATATAGATAACTAGACTGTAATTTGTTATTAAAAAACAAAGTGTTTTAAATTACACTAAACCACACACCAAAAATATACCATATTCTGATTAATTTTCATTTATTTTTTAAGTAAAAGAAAGTGAAGTTCATGAATTAAACACTCATACTTTAAAAAGAACAGTAAAAAAACTGTTAGCTAAAAATGTCCCTGCATATGAATGTTTGCGTAATCTTATCTAATTTTATCTAATGATGGATTCATTATTTTATCTAGTTTTAGTAACCTTTTGTAAGTTGTTTTCATCAATCCTCTCCTTCTATATGTTTTTACTAAGATCAAAGATTGGAAAAAAAAAGTAAAGAAAACATCCCTTATTAAAATAAAAATACTAGTAAATCCGGGAAATATCATAGAAATTGCATTTTTCCAAAATTCATTAAAAAGTATATATAATACATACACATATAAACAAATGCAGCCGCTGGTAACAAGACAAAGAAGAACAGGTGTACACAAAGACATGGTGTAGAATAGAAAGCGACTCGACTCGCCGACTTGTTGAAAGAGAGCGAAGACAGAGACACTGAGAGAACGAATCTATTCACTTCTTCTTCTTCGTATTCCTTTTTATTCATCATCTTCTCTGCCTCTCGAGTCAGATCCAGTACTGAAGAATAGAACATCACTCACCATGGTCAAAGACAAAGAACAACACCCTATTAAGGAGAAGAAGCTCCTCGTCAGCCTCATATGGAACTTCTCCACCGAGCTCAAGCTCATCTCCATGGCGTTACTCGTTATATTCACTCTAGCCACTCTCTTGCCTTTCATACCTTCTTCATTCTCACTCTCCGCCTCCGACTTCCGCTTCTGCATCTCACGCTTCTCCTCCGCCGTTCCCGTTAACACCACAACCACAACGGAAGTCTTACCCGAGAAGAAGACGGCGACGGAGCTAGAAAGAGTTTTAGATAACGGCGTTATCAAACGGACGTTCACCGGCTACGGCTCCGCGTCTTACAACTTCGTCTCGATGAGCGCTTACAGAGGCGGCGTAAACACTTTCGCCGTTATCGGCTTATCATCCAAACCCCTCCACGTGTACGGCCACCCTTCCTACCGCTGCGAGTGGGTCCCTCTCGACCCGACTCAGGACCCGGTTTCAACACCCGGGTTTAAATTATTAACCGACTGGGGATACGGACGGATCTACACAACCGTCGTCGTCAACTGCACGTTCCCATCAACCACCGCCGTCGGCGGAAACCTCATCCTCCACGCCACCACCGGAGATCCATCGCTAAACCTCACCGACTCCATCCCCGTCCTAACGGAACCACCAAACTCCGTCGACTTGACCCTCTACACCTCCCCAAAGAAGAAGTACGACTACTTATACTGCGGCTCGTCTCTCTACGGGAACCTAAGCCCGCAGCGAGTCAGAGAATGGATCACTTACCACGTGAGGTTCTTCGGAGAACGGTCGCACTTCGTGCTCCACGACGCCGGAGGGATCCACGACGAAGTGTTCGAGGTTCTAAAGCCGTGGATTGAGAAAGGGAGCGTGACCGTGCATGATATTAGGGAGCAAGAGCGGTTCGACGGGTATTATCATAATCAGTTCATGGTTGTGAATGATTGCTTGCATAGGTATAGGTTCGCGGCGAAGTGGATGTTCTTCTTTGATGTTGACGAGTTTATATATGTTCCGGAGAAGGAGACGATCTCGTCGGTGATGGAATCTTTGGAGGAATATTCTCAGTTTACTATTGAGCAGATGCCGATGAGTAGTAAGATTTGTTACTCCGGCGATGGTCCGGCGAGAACTTACAGGTTAGTTCAGATTAAAAAGTTACTAGTAACTAGATTTCGATTGTTCAGACAGAACAAGCTGTTAGATGACTCTGGTTTTTTTTTGTTTCTCGTGATGTTGTCGGTTTAATGATTGACACTTTAACCAAAACCCATGTGTTGAGTAACGTTAGAATAATAAAAGCACAAGTATTTGATTGGCCCTTTTTGAATATAATAAGATCACAGAACAAGTAGGCATCTGATTCTGTCAACACTTGGCCTGCAAAAGTCTTTGTGCATTCCCTATTAGTCTCTCATGTCGGTTGCTTATGTTTCGCATCACATGATTTGATGTCTAAATGCTAATTTATGTTATGTTCCAGGAACTGGGGGTTTGAGAAAATGGCGTATAGAGACGTCAAGAAGGTACCAAGACGTGACCGCAAATATGCGGTCCAGCCGAGTAATGTATTTGCAACGGGTGTCCACATGTCTCAGAACTTGCAAGGGAAGACATACCACAAGGCTGAGAGCAAGATCCGTTACTTCCACTACCACGGCTCCATCTCTCAGCGCCGTGAGCCTTGCCGTCACCTTTTCAACGACTCTCGAGTTGTTTTCGAGAACAATCCTTATGTGTTGGACACTACGATCCGCAATGTTGGCCTCGCTGTGAAAACTTTCGAGATGAGAACGATCGGTAACCGGTTGCTTAGGACACGGCAATGAGAATATAAAGAAAAATGGATAGTGATTGTATTCGTCTTTAGAAAGATTTATTAGAACTTAATCAAAGATGGGGCAGATGTTTTACTTTATTGTTTTATTTTGTGTATTCTTTCATTATATTGTATCACAGCTTGGGCATATGTTCATAGTACAGCTTAAATAAACTCTTGGTATATCTTGTGTATGGATAGGAAAATGTCTCTTTTAAGTATATAAACTAGTGAGAATAATTGCGAAGATGGATATCGCTGTCGTTTGTCGACACGATTAAACGGATGAATAAAGTTATTAGGATGCAATAACGAAATTAATACTGTATAGTTTGTGTATTAATCATCGACAAAAGAAGATAGCTTTTTACTTTTGGAGGTGAGGAACGTGCGTTTAGGCTTTTCTTGACGACCACCGAATGGACCTTAACGTGCAGGTCCCACTTAGGGAGAGAACATTGGGGGCCCACTTTTCGTGATTACAGGTGTAAGGTGTTCAATAATCATACGAACCTTTTTTTTCTTCTTACATGTGGTGTTAAATCTCCAAGATTTAAACTAGTTTCGAAAAGTGGGTTCTCTCTCCTCTCCTAGAGAGAGAGTTTTCTCTCGACAATTTTTCTTCTCTTATCAAATTTCTATCTTTCAAAGAGGTAAAGATCGTTTGAGAGTGAGAGAGATCTACTTTTTTGTTCCGGTTTCGGTTTCATCCGACCGGACTCTGTCTCCGACGTTCTTGCCTTTTCCTCCGGCGAAGATCGGCCGGTTTCTGTCTCCGCGTCGCATATTCCTTCATGTGACGGCGGCTTACTCCGGGTTTTTTCCCGTTTACGTCGATCTACTCTTCTTCTGGCTATCACCATCCAATCGTCTCTCTTTTTTTCCTAGTCGGATTGTTCTTTCCCTTAGTTGGAAAGCCGGCGATGGATAGATCGATTGTAGATAATTGTATTTTTCTGAAGCGTAGATCCGGTTGGCGATTGGGTTTCTTTGAAGCTAGCTCTTGTAGCAGCTGTTTCATCGATGATCTCCGCTAGCGGCGGAGTTCTGATGCGCCGCCTCCTTGCTTCCGGTGGACGATAGCGGACCTTCATCTTGACACGTGTGTATGCATCGCCGGGCGAACGTACACGCGGTGGGTGACGTGTCCCTCTCTCCTTGACGGTTTACTCTATGGGCTTACGGCCCATAGCTGTTTCTTTGGTTGGTCCGTCTGTTTGGGCTTTTCTCTTTGTTTCGTTGGCCCGTTTGCTGTTTGGGCTTTTGTATAGTTGTTGGGCTTAGTCTCTTGGGCTTTGATCCACTTAATAAAACTCAGATGACAAAAAAAAAAAATCTCCAAGATTTACGTTTGGACCCACAATTATTTTCTTAACGATCCATTTTCAAATAGGTTAACAGGATAATAACTTTCGTTAGATTTCTTCCTCAACTTTTGGTTGGTAGATATATTTCATGATGGTCTGAGAAAGGTTGAAATTGATATATAAGAATATTTACTAGATTTTGATCCGCGCTTTAAAACTGCGGATT
This sequence comes from Brassica rapa, assembly GCF_000309985.2. Taxonomy (NCBI): domain Eukaryota; kingdom Viridiplantae; phylum Streptophyta; class Magnoliopsida; order Brassicales; family Brassicaceae; genus Brassica; species Brassica rapa. The sequence goes on from NC_024802.2 coordinate 11,725,230, forward strand.
TTTGATATCTTTAATTGATTTAAAAAGTACTACTATTTTGTGTTTCACATTATAATTATTGATTTTTAATGTTTTATTATATTTTAGATTTGTTCGAAATAGATTCAAAGATGATATATATTTTTTTAACGGTAAAGATATTCAATGTTAAAAAATATATATTTTAATTATTGAAATGTACTAACCATTTTTTAAACCGGACCAAGTCGTACGATCGAACAGGTCATACCAGGTCAGACCGTGACTCACACTGGATTGTGCTAAAAACTGGATTTGAGTTAAACCGGCAAACCTGGTCGAAAACCAGTTAAATCATTAAAATCTGTAATCCAGTTTGATAATAAAATCTGGTTTTCTCAAATTCAAGTGAAATAAATAAAATTAAAATTCAAAATTTTAATAAGATTTCATCAAAAGTTCATATTGTTTCCTAACACCTATCTAAATAAATTAGTTTTTGTCATGTTTTGTTTTTGAATTTTTCATTTTATTTTCATATCATTTTAGAATATAACATTGATATAAAGTTGTATTAAAATTATTTTATAGTTATACTTACATTTATATAGTTACTTAGTTTAAAATTAAATTAAATTTTAAATCCGGTTAAATTGATTAAACCGGTCTGACCATTGACTTGGTCCGACCATTGACCCAGCTACAATGCCAAGTCAATATCCCGTCCGATTTTGAAAACATTGATATTAACTCGCGAGCTGTCAATTTTAGATTAAAAATGAAATTTCCTGGCATATATCATAGTTATAACTATCAATTTACATTATTGTAAAACCAATTATTTTTGTTATTGATATAGTTTTCAATTTCAGATATTAAAAATGTGATAATATTTCATAAAAAATTCAAGAAATACATGAATAACATATCACTTAATTAGAACAATGAATATTGTTAAATTTGTATTACGAAGGTATTCATCGAAATGGTTTGTATTATGTTCGATTATCTATGTAGAGTCCAAAAACTATATACATTGAATATTAAATCTGTTTGTTATGATTATTTCTTTACGTAGTTATTCTGTATTAAGTGAAATAATAATAAAATATTTATGTAGAATATTGTTAAGTTTGTTATTCTCGTAACATTAAGGAAACTATATACTGATGTATGGAATATCATTTTGGCATAAATATAGGCTGAATTATGTGGTGTTAGTCTAACTAATAGGTCTAATAACTTTCAGTAGTAGATTTTTTAGGACTCTTTCCCTTTTAATCTATACTATTATTTGCGAAGTAAATTTTTGGAATCGAGCTCTCACATTAAAAATTAGAGTGGTTAATAACATTTATACCCTTACTGAATAAAATGTATAACTAAATTAAAAAATAAAAACTAAATTTTAATTTATTTGATTAGATAATTGATTATGTAAAAAAAAAAGATTAGATAATTGATTAAAATTAATAATAGTAAGAATTATCCAAAATCTGAAAATATAATTTAAAAAAGAGATAATTTCTGTATATATTGTATTGTTATCTGAAAAAAGTCTTTTAGTAAAAAGTCAAAACATGAATTATATAACTAAATATTAATCAAATAAAACTCGTAATTATATAATGAATAAAATGTATAACTAAATTAAAAAATAAAAATGAAATTTTAATTTATTTGATTAGATAGTTGATTAAAGTTAATAATAGTAATAATTATCCAAAATCTGAAAATATAATTTAAAAAAGAGATAATTTATGTATATATTATATTGTTATCTGAAAAAAAGTCTTTTAGTAAAAAGTTAAAAAATGAATTATATAACTAAATATCAAATAAAATTCATAATTATATAATTAAAGATAAAATATTGAATTATCCAAAATAGAAAAATATAATTAAAAAAAAGATTATATATATATATATATTTGGAATCGAGCTCTTACGTTAAAAGTTAGAGTGGTTAAAAATGTTTATACCCTTAATGAATAAAATGTATAACTAAATAAAAAAATAAAAACGATATTTTAATTTATTTGATTAGATAATTGATTAAAATTAATAATAGTAAGAATTATCCAAAATCTGAAAATATAATTTTAAAAAGAGATAATTTATGTATATATTGTATTGTTATCTGAAAAAGTCTTTTAGTAAAAAGTTAAAAACATGAATTATATAATTAATATTAAACAAATAAAATTCGTAATTATATAATTAAAAATAAAATATTGAATTATCCAAAATCAAAAAATATAATTAAAAAAGATTATATATATATATATATATATTGTATTGTTATCTGAAAAAGTATTTTAGTAAAAAGTTAAAAACATAAATTACATAATTACATATTAATCAAATAATTTTTAATTACATAATTAAAAATTTAATATTAATTTATTTTAAGATTTATTTTAGTATAATGAATATAGTGTACAAAGAACTTTTAAAAATTATGAAAATGTTTAAGCCCGCATCGCGGGCAAAATACCTAGTAGTATAGATATTTTTGGTGTTTGGAAGCCCAGGCAATCTTTGATCATAAATAAAATACTAACAAATCTTTTCACTTTTCCGGGTTTATTCGTTTCTTTACAATACAAAACGTATAAAATTAACTCGAAATGTTAATAATTTGATTAACTTCAGTGGTTTATTAACATAAATAAATAAATTGTTAAAAATTCTCCATTTATTATTCATACGGTTTGAGCTTCCATGAAACCACTAAAACCCCCGGTGGCTTGTAGCAACCGTGGCGTGATTGCATGTGTCGGAGACGTCGGATAAGAAACCGGCGACGAGGTCGAGAACCTAACGTGTCGTGGCGACTCCATAGATCTTCTTGATTTCGAACCAGAAGTCTTCAAAACCCCTTTGATCTCTTTCTCTAAATTAGGTCCCTTGTCGAACAAGAAAGCCGCAGAAACAGGATCATCTTGATCATTGCCGCCTGGACCACCTTTAATTAGTTCAGAAGGCAAGTCAAAAAAATGTCCACCGAGATCAGCACTGTCCTCGTAAATCATAGCCGAAGACGTCCATGAACCGCACTCGAACCGCTCTAGTGAGGCTCGAGCGGACAGCACCGTAGTGTCTCTAATGGAAACGGTTCTTGCCATTGATTGAGTAGAAGTCATTGTGGTGGTTCTAGTGTACGAGGAGTCACCTTTACGAGATGATCTGATGGGTTTACCTTTGCTAAAACCTGGTAGGTAGAGACACAAAGCGCTGCATTTGAACCTGTCTTCCAACGTGTTGATGCTTTTCGCGTTAGCGGTATTGATATTGCTTTTGTTAGAATCTGTTTTTGAGAAGAAAGAGTTGTTTCCGCTACTCTTCTGAGAGAGAGTCTTGGCGTTGGATGAAGAGAAGTCATGGTGATGATGATGTCCATTTCTTGATTTGTGCACCATCATGTCGACATCGAGCGGTGGCTGGCAAGCACATCCTTCACCGCAAGATTTGCTTCTTCGAAACGCAGCGGCTGCATCTTGGACGAGCATTAGGTCAAGAACTTGTTCCGTGGTCCTGTCCTTCCAGTTATGACTAGTGCTATGTCTAGGTGACATGGCTACTGAGTTTGGGAGGCTGCAACTCATGAACTTAGTCTTATCTTGATAGTCCAACGGCTGAGACAATGCCACGTCGTCGATGTCTTTAGGCCTTGAGGATATCATGTCCAAGCTCCCGTTCCTTGACAATAGAGATTTAGGATCAACAGAGATTCGTCTCTCGGAGTCGGAGTGCATACTTGTCTTCTTGATCAGAATCTTTGGCTCGTCCCCACGGCCTAGAACCTCAAAGTCATGCCAATCCTCCTGACTACTATCGTCCCTGAAGCTGAGAACATCTGTCGCCATTTTTTAATTTTTCTTAAGTTGGTCTGAAAATGAATGAGAACTGATTTGAAATAGACAACCAAAACAGATTGATGAATACTTATATGCGGAGAAGAATGGGTTGCACGTCTGGTGACTACTTTAGTTTGTAGTCATGACTCGCACGTATAATAATGTAATGTAACCTAAAGTGTTGTTGACTTCATTTTCTAAAAATATGAAAATGTCCAAATACAGTTGACGTGTGATGGGGACATATCCAAGATCAAGAAGATAGATCTGCCTGCACGAACTACATAATTATAATATAATCAAAGTGTTTGGACGTGCATCATCAGTAAAGACCATAAGTCATTAATTAAGACAAGGAACAAAGACACTTATTATGAAGAAAATCGTCTTCAGCTTCTATGAAAATTGTGATTATGCATAAGCATCCTTTGATGGGTCATTCGAGGGAAACTATTACATTCGGGTTTATTATGAGTTTTCAACTTAAAACTAATTAGTGATTAGTGGATTAGTTATAACCCTTTATATATTACTTAATGTCCCTTGGAATTTCTGATATAGGATATATATCTCTAATAGAAACAAAGACAAAAATATACACCATATATTTATACTGATAAATCTTATTGAACAAACTTTATTGAATTGTGTTGTTTCTGAAGCGGTATGTAGACTGATCGCTAAATAAAAATGACCGCAGTTCAAAGTTTTCTAAAATATTATAGATTATGTACGTAATCTATCGCTAAATTTATCCCCAAATTTGCAATGTTTTCTGATTACCATTAATGTGCAAATGCAATACAGGTTGATCAAATCGTATCATTAACCAGTTGGCTAGATATTTGTCTTTTTACCCCCAAAAAACACTGGACTATTTTTATTGTTTTAGGGTTTATAAAGTCTTACATGGAGAATAAAGGAAGAGACGGAAATGCAAATAGAGGGAACTTGCGACAAACATCAATACTAGATGCTTCATCTAGATCATGCTTATGTTCTCCAAGTGGTCCTACCTCGATTCTCCAGTCGAACCGGTTCACAAGGTTGGCCAATGTGACCTCGGCCATGGCTAATGCAAGCCCTATTCCAGGACATTTTCTTCTCCCTGATCCAAAAGGAATGTACTTTTGATCATTTCCATGAAAGTCCAATAGTGAGTCTAAATGCCTCTCTGGCCTAAATTCATCTGCGTCTAGACCCCAAATTGCAATATCTCGTTGGATCGCCCATACATTTATTTGCACTTGTGTTTTCTCTCAGTTTAATCGATCTATGAATGCGGAAGCCGATTGTTTGGCCAAGCATTCCCTATCTTCTTCTTTGTATTTGGACTCTGTCATGGGTTGAACCTGGACCTGAAACCATTTTAATTATTAATGAAGTCTGTCTTACAAAAAAAGAGAGTTAATTTATAGATAAAATTCATTTCAGATGTTGTTTTATTGGAAAACCGGAAAAATACTAAATTGAAGCTTAGACTAATCCACAAACCTTATGGAGAAAGACCAGCATTTTTACTGTTTTAAGTTTTATGCGGCTGTGAACAATGGCTAAAAATATAGTGAATGTATTTGAAATAGATCTTCTACACCCCAAAGTATAACATACTAGTCATGTAGTTTATCATATAAATCCGATGGGTCTTTTTTCAAAGAAAATTAGAAATATAGTTTTAGAAAAGGTAAAAATAATCGCAAAGGGAAGTTTACTAAATAATTAGATAATAATTGTAGATTGGCATGATGTACATATATCTTTTTGCAGTTTCATGGTGTGAAAATTTCGAGGAGATTTGGCTGTTGAAACATTGGGTACAGAGAAGTAATTAATTTCTTCTAAAACAACATAAAACAAAAAGAGCAGCACAATTACCAAAGATTCTAGTTACTTTGGGTTGTACTAGTTTTAGTGTTGGGCAAAGACATTGCAAGGCCTCTTAAATCTGATGGATTATATTTTTATTTTGGCCTATTTAGCTAGAAATCAAAATTGAAGATGATAATTGCAGAACTATGCAAACTTTTTAATAATTAGCGAACCATGTCATTTTTTACATGCGTTGCCCATTTTCTCCTTTAGCCACACCTTCCTCGTTACCTGCTACAGGGGTTGCTCGAAAATAATATAATTTGTAACGAAAACGCAATACTCTAGGCGAAACCGGCTACATTAATTTAAAACTATGATATAAGATTTTGCAACCGGATGTAGCTCTAATAATTGAACAGAGAAGAGTTTTGATATATTTTACAAATTGATAGGCAGGATGCTGCAGTTGCAGAGTATTTTGTCAATTAAATTCTACAAAGTTTCCGGTCAACAAGATTTAGACCTCTAGGTTTCAAAATCATTTTTCGGTACCTCTCCTTTCACTTGCATCTCCGATCTGATTCTGGGACTTCCCTTCTGTTCACCCGGTATTAATTCATAGTCTGGTAAATTTAGTGGCTCACATATCGACACGGCATATATAATTTTGTAAATATAAATAATCGGTTACCTGGAAGTAAATATCTAGGCCCTAATACCTAATTGGGAAATTTTTGGACCTTTTGTGGGCCGGTTACTCAAAAAGTTATTGGGCTTCTTGGTGATAATTTACTCCGTGAAAAAACGGGATACACCTATAACCCTATTGCACCGTCTCCGAGAGTCTGATTGACGTCGTGTCAGTGTTTACATGCACGCTTCGTGAGAAATAATGACGGTCTGCTGTCCAAAATTTTTTAAAATTTAAGTTTTATTTTTAATTTAAGCTTATCATCATCAGCGACCCTGGTCATTTTCCTTCTCCGCTCCGTTTTATTTTTTTCAAACAACAGAAACTGTAGAAAAATGGACGAAACTCCATTACTGGTTCATCCAGAACCCATAACTGGCGACGATATGATTTCTATACCGGAGATGATGTTTGCGGCGGGGGAAGAACCGGTTGGAGTTAGAGTTCTTACTTACCAGTCCTCAAGATCCATTAATCACATACTTGAATCGCTCGAAGACGATGAGATCCAGACATTGCGGATGTCCCCCTTTTGGAAGATCGTGGAGATAAGCGAAAAACCAAGTTTTTCGGGAAGATTTGCTCGATTCATGCTTTCACGGCAGCTAAAGGTCGAGAAGAAACACGAGGCTTGGTTTCGGTTTGCTGGGAAACCAATAAGGTTTTCCCTACGCGAGTTCGCAATTGTTACGGGACTAAACTGCGGGGAGTATCCTAAAAAATCCAAAACCAATTCGAAGCTGAAGAGAAAGGCAAAACCCTATTGGCCCGAGTTATTTGGCAGAAGCGATGATCTTCGGGTAACAACAGCATTGAAAAATCTGAGGAGAAAAACGGTAACAGATAAAGAAGTTAGGATTAAGTTGGCATGTCTGGCGATCGTGTCTTCGGTTCTACTGGCTACTAACTTGAAGATGAAGATGATTAAGGAGCATGCAGATGCAATGGTAGACTTGGAAGAGTTCTTTTCCTTTCCGTGGGGTCGACTAGCATTTGAAATGCTTATGGGAAGTATAAAACAACGAAACGAGGTCTCCTTATCGACGGATACAATTGCTGTGAAGGGTTTTGCCTTGGCTCTGCAACTGGTTATGGTTGAGGCTGTACCCACTCTTACGGAAGTGGTTATGGAAAGTTACTCATCTTCTGACTCAGACAGCTCCGACGATGGAGATGATTTCATTCTAAAGAAGAACAGACAGAAAACACTGAGCCCCGGACATGCGCGAGAACTTGACAAAACAAAAGATGTATGTGTCTTATTTCCTATCCTCTGTGGTCATACTTTGAATATATGTTCACTCCAGGTTGTAGTTAAAGTTGTTAATATGGTTATTCCAGGTTGTAGTTAGAAGCATAATCCCTGAGGACCCGGATAGACCCATACTCGCTGATACTCTTCAATGGGCAGACGAGGTCATGGACCAGAAAGTCGACAATCTGTTAAGGCTTGTAAACGAAGGTTATTCTTTCACCGCTGAGATGTTCAAAGGAGGCGCTACAAAAGTTGACGTGGAAAGAATGCGTGTGATACCCGCAGATGGGGGGAAGCGGAAGAGGAAAACCAAACCCGTGAAACAAAAAGAAACGGAGGAGGAGAAGCGTATTGCCGCAATTGTGCTGTCGATGCTGCAAAGCGAGGTTGAGAGAGTCGATGCAAATGTTGCCAACGCCGTTTAGTTGTCCGATAAAACAGCTGCGCAAGTCGAATCCTTAGAGACAAGGATAATGGTGGCTATTAAAAATGAACTTCAAAAGTTCAAGGAAGAAGTCATCCGCTCTGTCATGGAAATCCACAACAAAGAAAACGGGACAACAGTAAGGAGAGGGGGCAACGTCTCTAATTCGAACAACCAACAGCCAGACGGTGATGACGACCTCCCTCACCGTGACGCCAATGCTGCAGAACGAGTAAGTCTTCAAACTTACTTGATTCATAACCGGTACTTATTTAGAATAACCGGTTTATTGGTATTTACAACAGGTAATTGTATAAGATAACCGGCACTTATATTCTTTTGCTGAGGCTTTTCCAATATTACATTTTGCAGGGAGCAGATGCCAGGACATTGAGTACGGCAAATACGGCTTCGCCTGTTGGTGTGCAGCCCAACGTCCCATCCTTGCATGATTCCCCTTTATCAGCTAACAACCAAAACATGGAAACTACCAAAATAGCGTTAATGTTTTTCTCTAAATTTCTTGATTCAAGTCGCACCAATTATATGTTGTCTAAAACTTTAAAATTGCAAGTTTTGGGAAGGTTTTGGTAGGATTTGGGAAATTTTACACTGAAATGTTCTTTATATACCAGACAATTACACGTCTTTTGTTTATGTCTTCAACTATCCGTCACCTATAAGCCTATTTCAATATACTATGTTGTTGTGTTTCATTAACTGCACAGTCCATTAATTTGTTATCATCTCATATGTGCATGCTTTGCTGATTACATTTCAGTCAGGAGGCGTTGATAAAGGCAACAATATTCCACGACCGATAAGCAGAGCTGTCTCTGAAGGCTCAAATCACGATATTCCCACTCGGTCGATCAATAGTCACGCCATTAACGTTCCAGTTACTGTGGTATGGTAGACTTATGTACATGTTGTAGTCATGGATGAGTTATAACGTCCTCTATTTACAGGTTGACTCTTCATCCCTTCGCCTCAGAGAAGAGCAAAACCCCCCTCCCTCTGCGACTAGAGACGAACAAATTACTGAGACCGGTGCGGAGCATGGAGAGGAAGATTCAAATGAGGACCCAATTCAACCTCCGGCATCACTCAAATGCAAGCGGCAAAAGACAGTCCCATCGGAACACGTGATAGAAACCAACCCTGGGACTGAGCTACTTTCTGTTTATCCACCTCCTGCGTCTCCGTTGACCTCTTACTCCGACATTGCTGTTGTAATGTCAAAATATACCAAGCTGTGTCAAAAAATTTGCAACCCGTTGTAAGTATCCCAAAATTCCATTTTTAAAATTATAATGTAAAGTACTAAATAGAGGAAAACGGTTTTTTAACGGCTTTGTTTGTTATATCTATGTGTTGCCTCATTACAGTGTTATAAACGTCTCCGGTCTCTCTGTGACTTCGAAGGACTTAACAGCTATTGCGGAACTCAGCCGTTCGCTCCCAGCAAGGGTGAGTCCTTGTTTACAATTTTTTCCAGTACGTTCCCGCATTCAAATAACTTAAAAGATCAAAACGTTTTTATACTCAGGTTATTGACATACTGGTGAGGTTTGTTCGTACGACATACAAGAGGGAAGTAAATTCAAGATCTGACAGAAACCCACTGTTTCTTGACACCAGATATGTTGCGTTGATGTTGAAGCACTATGAGAAGTTCGAGCGTTCAAAATCACCAGATTCGTACAATTTTCCGAAAGATCTACTGCAGTATCTTGCTAGTGATGACTCAACCACCGCTCCTTTCACGCATTACTATTTTTCGTATGATCTTGGCAACAAACAATGGATTGGTGTGTGTTTTGACTGTGCTGCGTGGAAGTTTACCGTCCTAGATTCCAATATAACGGTCCTGTCTGATTCTGAGATGGCCATAAAGCTACAACCCTTTACTCAGATGATACCCGCACTTCTGAAACGCAACGGATGGCAACCGACAAATGCTAGTGAATTTTGGGTGGTGTTCGATAGACCCACAGGGATACATCAAAACCAAATCCACTCACACTCTGGCCTAACTGCAATCTTGTTGATGCAGTCACATGGGATGTTTGGGATCGCCGGCTGCAAGTCTATCACGCCTACCCATCTGACGGGAGAAGCCAAGCGGATTGTCGTGATGGTGTATGAATTACACCAGAAGCTTTAGGGAAGTCTCACAATTAGAAACCTATGTGTTTATTGCATCGGTTTTGTGTTTTCATTGTCTACTTTATGTTTGTCTAAGTACTCTTTAGTTCTCTGCTTCTATTGCAACTCGGTTATAATGCTGTTAGGAAGATGACATCTCGAACTGAACTTCTATTTGCCGTTTTATTTCTGATTAACCGGGGACGATTTTAAACTTATTTTCAGTAAAAGATTACAAATCGGATTTCGCATGCCGACAAGGAAAAAACTGGATAATATGCCAACACTGTAGGGAAACCGGATAGTAGAAAGATAAACCATTTAAAATCAGTTGGTATGTGAGGAATTTAAAGTATAATACACCACATAACAAACCGAAATTGTATATTAACCAGCTATAAACGGTATGGGTTTATATTGGTATGTATAAATAGTATTTTATGATACCCGGCTAAAACCTTCTTAATTCCGGTGATCTCCTTCATATAAAATTAAAATTTCTTGGGTAAGAAAATCGCAATATTCCATGAATGAAGTTGGAGAAGTTTATAACCCGGTATGTGAAGATTTTTATAACATCCCATCCTATATAAATACTTACCGTCCTTGATAAACAATCATTACACAAATGGTAACGTTTTAACAAATGTTAAAATGGTTTGACAAACCGGGCATAACCGGTTAGATTCCAATAATGTATGTAGTAGATATTTGTAGTCAGTTTGTGGACGATATATTTTTGGAATATTTAAACATTATTAAATATTCTCTGTCAGACCAAATGTCACGAATATAGGGAACATATAGGTACCTTAGCTGTAGGTAATCAAGTAACAGTTTAACCGAACAGGTTTGAATCGCTCCAGCTTTACAATTCATTACATACCCGGTTAGCTAACAATAATGGAGTTTGTAGATATTTATACCCCGTTTGTGGATGTTAAATTTTAAATTTTTTTTAACATTTTATTAATGTATAAAATATAGGCAGGTTATAGGTAGCATAGGTGTAATAAATGCAACGATTCTAGAAGATATAGATGTACATCGTTGTCAATGTATCGCCGGTGCATATCCATTAATCTCTTTATATAGTTCTCACCTCCACCCTTGTATCACCCACACATCTGCAGTTAATGCATAGAAAAGCGTCAATAATTTTGCTACTGTGAAGCCGAGGTTTGATAACAATTCCGACCTTGAGGGAGATAACCCTGGTAATAATGGTCTTCCAAATATCTTTTCTAGGATGACTTAATAAATTCCGCAATAAATACTGAGACCGTTATGATGCACTATAAATTCTATACTTCTATCTTCAACCCTTGCTCAATTTGCTTATCTCCGTCTTTATTTATCGCAGATGGGTCAGCTGATCCGCGTTATTAGTGGCAATTGGACAAAATGTCCGGATGGGATATGGCGATTCGAAGATGCTCCATCCGAGGAGGAACACTATATATTATCCAATCAGAACGAGAAAATTGCAGGTGTTATGTCGCTTGTAAGAGAAGAGATGGGGATTGGAGAACACACACCTATGGTTTTGTCCTACCATCTTCCACCATCGCTACGGCCACCATATGGATGTACAACTGCACCAAACTACGTTCGTACTCAGCAGGACCTTCGATTCCTTTTTACTTTACAAGAGTGGACCAAGGAAGTCGAATTATGTGTGACGTTTGGAGCCCTAAATGTTGCCAAGTATCAATTCCTCAGAAGAGAGCCCTTCACAATTGGTTATAGAATGTTTCTAAGCGATGGAATGACAGAGGAAGACACCGTTGCCGCAATTCTAGGTGAGAGACGGTAAAAACTTACAAGGTCACTAATGTTAAAACCAATTTTTAAACAGTCCAAATACGCGTGTGGTCTGCAGATATGGTGGGGGATGACGAGTTTGACTTCAGTGAACCAGGACTTGCAGATGTGTTCAACGAGAAAAACCTCGTACTTGTCTACCGATTTTCACTAGAGATTGAGAAAGCAAGATCAATGTTCGATTGGCACAACAATGGTACCAATGATTGTTGTAAAAAGCCAGGTAATGAGGAGGGGGAGGGCAACAACATGACTGAACGTAATGAAACAGTCAAGACGACGGAGTTTCCAAAAGAACAAGGTTGTGAGAGACATATGTGTTGCAATTTATATGATACTTTTTTATCCAGTTATTCTTTTTTAAATCCCGGTTATTTTTAAAATTTTCCGTATACAATGAATTTAATTTAAACTCTTAATACATGCAGATTTGCATATAAATCCGGACCGATATCATCGACCTGTTACTCCGAATAATTCATACATACAGACCGAAAGCGACGACGCCCGGCAATTCAGAGATTATGACAGAAGCGAAACAGGATGTGATGAAGATTGTACTTATTTCATCAACCTTGACTGTGAAGGTAGATATGAGCAATACCATTTGGTAAACATTGTCATGAAAATATATTGACCCTATAAATTGATTTACGCGTAGATGCTCATATAACCCCTCCAAACCAACCTTCCATCGTTGACGTTGGAGAGTCAACTACCGGTTCCACCCCAAATTCGTTTACAAATCATCAATTTCCCATTCATAACGATGTTTATAACGACAACAGTATGTCTAACGAACATGGGTGGTACCAACGATGCAGCAGCGGAGGTACCCTTACTTACAATAAAGCATCAGTATATTCGTATAAAATACTTAAAATACACATATAAATTATGGTTTTTTTACATTAACAAAATATTTGATCTTGAACAATAAAAATGTAAATGCGGTTTTCACAAAGAGACTGATCGGGGAGCAGGAATTTATAAGGAAACTTTGTGTGTACTCATACAAATTCTACTTTGTTAACATTAACAAAATATTTGATATTGAACACTAAATATGTAAATGCGGTTTTCACGCAGAGACTGATCGGGGAGCGGGTGTTGATAATATGTTCAGTAGAGGGTCAGAAAGGTTTGTACTCGGATCAACACAAGAAAATTCTATCAACATTGATCTGACTGAGGAAGAAAATTCTTTCCAACAGGTGGAATCCAATGGTGGGTAGCAGAAAACTTTTGTATGAATATACTAGTGTTTGTCATGAATTTTATATTAATACTGAAGAGAGTAAATAAGTCAAGTGGCTTACGATATCTACAAATCCTAATTGTCGTACCTACTTCTAAATGTTTTGACTTTAAAGAGCAGTCAGATTCAAACAAAATTATATATTACTCAGTACCAAATAAAACTCCCATAATGAAACGTATCAACGCTATAGGTGGTCTAAGTTCCTATGACCGAGTCTTTCTGGCCCCTGTGAACATCTTTTCTTAATGTATTAAAGAGGGCCTCTCTAACCGGTGAAAAGTAGTGGGTGTCCACTAACGGCCGTTCCAGGCTCGGCTCCGATAACGAAATTCCGGGAGGAGTCGGTAGTTGGGCACTGGATCCCTTCGGACCTGGAGAACGTGTGACGCTGGGTCGGGGTTTGGTGAACCAACTGGTCGCTCCTCTAGTTGAAGTATCGGGCCCCTTTTCGTTGCCTAGGTTACACCTTCGGAATACCCCAGAAGGGAATTTTTCTATACTTCCCTAAATCTTCACTTGATGCCACGCCGACTCTCCTTTCGTCATAAGGCGTGGAATTAGACCAAGGGGAATCTCCATAGAAACAGGTCCCTCTGATTTCGCACGTAGGAGATCGAGACACAGCCCAAGGGCTATGGAGAAAGATGTAGATCGATCGCCTTTATCGACTATATTATGAAAGTAACTCTTACAGCCTGACTTTGCAGGAAATACGACACATACACCGGATGATTTATATGTTGGAATGGTCTTCAAAGATAGGGAAGAGTTCAAGCAACATATGGCTTTGTACGCAATAAGGAAAAAATTTCGATTTCGAAACGCTAGATCGTCACCAAGCGGAATGATCCTCAGATGCTTTTGTACCACATGCAACTGGCGGGTGTATGCAGTGATGCTGAGGAATACAGAGATGTTTGAAGTTAGGACAATTGCACTCCATCATTCTTGTACCGTTGACGACCGTAGTGGCTACCAGTCCCAAGCAACACATACAGTGATTGGAGGAATGATGAAAGCAAGGTTTGCTGGTACGGGAGGGGGTCCACGACCAAATGACATAAGACAGACCATGCAAGGGGATCACGACGTTCACATTTCTTACTGGAAAGCATGGAGGTCTAGAGAAATTGCGTTGGAGAACGCAAAGGGGTCTTGTGGATCATCTTACAATCTTCTGCCAGGGTACTTGACCAAACTGGTTTGTTCAAATCCTGGAAGTATAACAGACGTCCATACTGAATATGCCGAGGGGTTTGGCACGCGTTTCAAGTACATGTTCATGGCTTTATCTGCTAGCATCGAGGGATATAAACATATGAGAAAGGTTGTTATAGTCGATGGAACCCATTTGCGGGGTAAGTACGCAGGGTGTCTGCTGTCTGCTTCTGCCCAAGACGGAAATTATCAAGTATTTCCTTTGGCTGTAGCGGTTGTGGATGGAGAAAATGATAAAGCTTGGGAATGGTTTTTTCGAAAACTTACTTCGTTCATACCGGATACAAGCGATTTAGTTTTTGTTTCAGACAGACATCCTTCAATATACTATGGAATCGCAAAGGTGATTTTTAAATTTACTATTACTAATATCGGTAAATGGTAACAATGCAAATAGAATCGTTGCATTTTGTTAATATACGGGAAATATTAGTAATATAACCGGAAATGGTTTCCAAATACGTTTATATTGTATTATAACCATGTTACGCATTGCTATGTTGGGGGCGCTTATATGTAACGACTAACAATAAAGCTTATCATCTCAGGTTTATCCCCATGCACGTCACTGTGCATGCATCCTACATCTGAAGCGAAACGTTAGGACATACTTTAAGGACAAGCATCTCGGATACCTTGTTGGCAAAGCTGCACGTGCGTATAAACTTTCTGAGTTTTACACTACGTTCAACGAGATTAAGAAGGTCAATGCATCTTGTGCGGAGTACCTCATTGGTATAGGTTTCGAGCATTGGGCGAGAGCACATTTCGAAGGAAATCGATACAACATTATGACAAGCAACGTTGCTGAGACATGGAACTCGGTGTTGCGTGAAGCCCGTGAATATCTAATTCTTTCTCTCATTGAATACATTCGTGCAAAACTTATGGACTGGTTTGCGACCAGACGGGAAATCAATGGTAAAGGCTCAAATTTTCTAACTCCTCGGGTTCAGGAGATCGTCACTTCAAATTTTGAAAGAAGTGGAGTGTTTGGGGTGACATGCATCCGAAACGGTGAATATGAAGTGAGAGACAAAGGGGGCGAACGTTTCCACGTCAATCTGAACGATAAGTGTTGCACATGCCAGGAATTCCAAGCGCTAATGATTCCTTGCACCCACGCCATTGCAGCTGCAACGCGTGTCAAGGTCCGTGTTGATTCTTTGGTTGCGCAGTGTTACAGTTTGCAAACGTACAAGACAGCTTATGCGAGCATCATATACCCGGTTGGGGAAGAAGAAAGAATTGAGGTCCTTTCAGACGACAGTACTAACGAGCTGCAGGATATAAATCCGCCGTCAAGCAGGAGACCACCTGGTAGACCCAAAAAAAACAGGATTCTATCTAGAGGAGAATATCAGGTATTTTTATGTTGATATTCCTTTAATTTATACGACCCTAACTTTTCATGCGTGTGAAAAATGTTTAACTTCAGACACGAGGCCCTAGGAAGCGTACACTATGCGGCAGGTGCAAACGGCCTGGACATAACAGGGCGACATGCAAAATGGCTATATAATCTCCCACTTGTCTTAATAGGAAAGTTAGAGACTCGGATGTTGAAGGTGTATGTAAGTCTGGTGGATGCGTGGATGTTTGCTGTATAAACCATCCATGTTGTGGGTTGGGGCAGGATTATGTATTAATATTCCCGAGTTTGTAATATAAATAAATTCTTCTTTCCATTATCTGACGGGTATATGCTGATATAGCACGAACATTACGGTTACCGATTCTGAGGCATCCTATAGTTGTCCAACACTTTGTCTAAGAACTTGGAAAAGGCAATTATAACCGGATATATTATTAGATAAACCGGTTAATTAACTTTTGAAACAAATGAATGTTTGTCGAACAAAGTTATTTACAAAATAGGGGGACTATATTTTATCTAAAGCACACTCTAACTAAGTTTAAACTAACGAAACTCCCCTATTTGATAAAAACACTCAGAATCACTCAGTTGAACACATACGAAACTATCCAGGAAATTATAATATGTAACCGGATTTTATAATGTACCGATGGTGATATTATTAAATACCCATAAATCTCACATAACATGATAAACATTAACATAAGACGTGAAGGAAATCATTAGTAACATGCTTGTAGCCGGAATAAAAATCAAATGGTTTAACACTCCCTATCATATATAAGTATTCACTAAACACATACAAAACCTTAGAACTGAATGTTATATGATATAGTAGTAACTAATAGAATGCGTCTGCTCTTACAAATGAAAATGAAAATGTAGTCTGACGTTTATTTTTTTTTATTTTGAACTTGTAGTCTTACGTGTATTGCCAGCCCTCTTTAGTTACGACTCCGGTTAGGGGGGTATAATGGCGGTTTAACGAGGAAAAGAAAACGATGATGACAAATTATAAATCTTACTTTCCCTATGAAGCCACGTTTATACAACGTGCCACAGTAGCTGCAACCGTAATAGTCGACATCCTTGTTACGGTCTGTATTAAGCCACGTTTTTACTTACAGGAGAAGATTAACATTGAGATTTTTTCGATAATGATGAAATATAATATATATATATATTAAAGCTAAATCTGTTTTGTCATGTCAGCCAGCGTAATAATGATGACCTAGGGGTAGACAGCTTGCAAGCATTAAATGTAGGGAAATTGACAGATACTCCGGTTTACTTTTGAACCGAAATTATTACCGGTTCGCATAGAGTGTAGTTTGCTATAAATAGATACATCAGCTTCATTGAATTACAACACCTCTTTAAGAATCGATACCAGGAAAAAGTAAAAGCAACCGGAGGAAACTCTGACATAACTGTAAGTCTGTATACTTCCTGGTTTTTTTTTTAAAAAACGATTTATAAACATAAGGAGAAATGTTAGAATAATTAGGGTTCTTATACATAAAAGTTCTTTTGCTGATGCTTTACCCCATTTAGAAAGTCTAAATCTCGTTTTTCTTCTCTGATGGCAGATGGCACGTCTAGTTCTTCTCTCAAAAGGAGAGTGGTCAAAAACCCAGCAAAGTGTGTGGCGATTTGACGAAGATAATACGGTTAGGTCACACTCCATTCTTCTCAGGCGAAATGAAGAATATGGTTCGCTAGACCTAAAAGTCCGTGGGCTCTTCAATATCGAACGAGAAACTCCCCTACTTGTTACCTTCCAGCTACCGCAATGGATGATGGAACCAGCTGGGGAAACAAGTCCACCACACACAATTCGCACAAACGCTGACATCGACATGGTGATGAGCGTCCACGAGTGGCATACAGAGCCCAAACTATGTATTATGTTTGGTCCTGAAGAAGTTGCAAAGTACCACTACCTATGTAGGAGTCCTTTTACTATTGGGCGCCGCAGTTTTCTTGGAGAAGGTGTAAGCGAGGAACAACACCTCGCAACGATAAATGGTACGAACTATGAAACCCACTTTTCATTGTTAATTTTTTTTTATATTACTAAACATGTTGAAATAGAGACTAATAGATATACAACATGCAGAAATTATGAGTCGGGGTCGCCTCCTGTGCAGCGAAGAAGTCGTTAGAGAGTTTAACGACCCGGAAAAACTGATGCTTATGTATCGCTTTTCCATGGAAGCTGAGAAAGCGAGACAGTCGCTTGACCTGAATGTGGACGTCGACCCTCGAATGGTTGATCACATCGTCCCTACAGCGGCAATAATGTCGTCGTTAACAACCCGCTACCGGATGCCAATCAATTTAATTTGAATGGTGGGTTTACTATGGTTGAATAATACCCTCAAATATGGGGAAACATAACAAAATATTCAGGATTTAATTTTCCAATTTTATCACTATTACAGCGGTAATTTCTCCAGTTTCTGTCTTGCAAAATACTTATGCACCATCAACGTACGGTGGAGTTAGGGTTGGATATGGTCCCTACGACGATGCTTGCTACTGGGAGATGAGACACGGATATTACGAGAGCTTAATGGCTTCCAGTTACGCTATGGAGCTACAAAGGATTTACGGGGTTCCTGGATCTGAATTTACTGGCTATCAACCAACAAATCTAAACATTCAAGAATCTGGCGACCAGGAAATCCCTCAGTATCAACTTCCTCTCGAAGTTTCTCCAACAGCGTCGTCCACTGAGATCAACACCCGAGGTACCGTCATAGCTCAGATTAACAACTCCACACTGGGGACAGGTTCCGGACATTGTAAAACCATCTCTGACATTGGTATGTAGTTTTCAACAATATAACCAGGGTAGTTAATGTTTCTATGATAACCTACACAAGCTACAACAAACTCATATTTGTGATTATCATACGGCGTTATATTATGATCGTAACCGTTCAGTATATTTTGTATCCAATACTACACAGGTGAAACGTCAACACAGGTTAAGGCTCAACATGACATATATGGTGACGGCCCGGGAACGAGTGATGTGGTGGCACAGGGTTCGCATCTGGATGCAGATGATTTGGTTGATGGAAAGCCCCCTGGTGAACAGTGAGGGAAGAAAAGGCCACACATTCGGATTTGGTGAAGATAAGTAGTATGGGTTATGTAGATGTATAAGACCGGTAGTATGGTTTCAGATAAGTAGTATGGGTTATGTCCCTACATCGGCCAATAATTTGGTGGTTGGTTTTTGAAGTTTCTGGTGTCGTATGTTTGTAAGATATGCTTTATGGACTATCTATAAGGTTGTAAGATAACCGGTATCTGTTTTTGGTTTCACTTACTAGCGGGTCGGTTGTTTTATATAACTATATCAATGAAGTATGGGTTGCTGTAACAATGTAAAGCTTGTGTAATATTATCTAAGAAAGAAGAAATCCAATGTAAAATATTTTGGTTACCATATATGCTTTAAATAACCTGTTTCAATGCTTTAATTAACATCATAATGAAACCGATTCCCGGATTTTTTATATAAGACTTTAACCACGTGATGTACAAAAATAATAACCTAACTAAAAGTTTACCTGCCACATTTAACACGAATTAAAAAAATACACAAAGGGTGTACCGGTTTGAAATACATAACTCATAACCTGTTCAAACAATGCAGTATTAATAGCCTAAATAAAGTCTCATAGATTAGACTTACGCTTCAATAACATACAAGAGTTCATTACTGAAAACAGAGTGCGACAAGGAAATAAAATCCGGGTTTGATAAACAACACAATGTTCAGAAACAGACAATAAAAAGTGCACCTACAGCTTGGCATGGAACTCGTAGACCATAACAGCAGCTCTATGTGCTTCATTGGCGATAACTGATGGAGTAATTGCAAGGCAGGGGTCAATCCCAAACAGGGAATGTGTTTGAATCAGAATTGATGTAGTTATTGCAGAATCACCAGGGTTTGTGTTATGCGCCAGGCCTTCGATCCTTTGTACGACCAGGGGCGTATCAACACCCGCAACCGAGACGCCACATTGTTTCAGCAGGTTTGGAAACATTTCTGCGATTGGTTTGATGTCTTTAAGAATTGCGGAGTCGGCGTTCAAACCAGGGTTGCAATCAAAAACATAAAGTTTAGCTTCACTGAAATCCAAACATAAGCCTATCCAGTATTTTTTTTCCGATGCAGAATGGAAGGTAGAAACGCGTTGCAGGAGTGAAACAATGACAGCTTTTCATGACAGCGTCAACGAGACTCTTTCTGAATAGAAAAGCCGCCTTATTCTTCTGGATCTTGAATTTAGGGTAGTTCCTACACAACAAATATGCAAAGCGACTGTCCAGAAATGCAGCACTGACGTCAGCTTTACCCATAACTTGATTATCGAAGGTGGAACGAACAAGACGCATAAGAATATCTACGACCTGAAATTTAAAAAATTTCCAAATTCATCCTCAAAAATATATGATTCAATTTAAAGTGATAACTTGCCTTTCCAGGTAACAAACGATTTCTGTCCGCTATATCCAGAATGTCTTTCTGTGTAACCGAAATTCCCGCAACATTTATAACACTGCCATGACGTTCAAATATATAACGCATCAACATGTTTTTCGACTAGTTTTAATGGCATACAGACTTCAGAAAGAGGATGTTACCATGGTTTCTTAAGTAGCGTGGACAGCCGCACATACTTCTCACGGATCACGGACATCTCGTAGTAGCTACCCCCACAAAGTTGTCCCTGTCGGGCCATATTTAATATTGCACTCTCGCACTGGTAACCGGTTAGTAAATACGGTGGCACTATCCGCATACGTTTGCTTTTTCGAGAGTTAACTGTATCATTATGCCTCCCCACACCAACTTCGTTTTCATTCACTACCATCTGATCTTGTTCATGAGGGCTTGATGCAGCCTTATCCTGAGTCAGACCCAACGAGAAGGATGGTTCACCAGACTGAAAAAAGAGTAGAGCTGATGTTTAAAATCAAATCACATTATCTAACACTTCCAATCAGTATTACGGTAACAAGTTAGATATTTATACATCTGATCTCAGGTGAGGGGGGAAGCGGTTTGCAGCGAAAAACTACGCTTTCGACGTGTACTATCTCCGACTGGAACATAGGCCGACCCGTAACCTTGCCGTAGTTTTGACGTCCCATTTGATACCTTACATTACAAACGGGATGTAGTTGATGGTTATAATTGCAATTAATATTGAATTATAAAACACAGTACTTACGGGACAATATTGACGGAATCCTAAACTGCCTTGGTTGTTGGGACGAGGAAGAGGAGCTACTGGAGGAATGTTACATGTATCTTGTTTGGAGCTGGTGTCCGTTCCCTGACAAATAACGCAACTTGAATGTTAAAAGTATAACTTATTAAAGAAGGCAACAGGGAGATAATATGTATCAACATGTATACGTATCAACATGTTGCAAATTTAGCTAGATAATATTTATATACTCCGGCTTATCTACTAATAACCGGATATACGACGGTACGGTGCATAGCTACATTATGTCAATGCTTACGTCGATAGCTTCACGTAGTTGGACAGTTAGCTGGTGGGAGTGTGCACCCGGCGTTGCCCGCGTCGGTATAGATAAATTTTCTTCCTCGCATAGGGCGTTTGAAACCTGACAGTGAATTCAAATTAAAGGAATTACCCAGTTATACACAAACGAAATGGGATTACTTTGCTATTTATAAATATACTACAGAGACTCTTACAGCGCCAATGTGTGGTGATCCGGGAGGGGTTGAGTAATGGCTTAGATTTTCCAACACATTATCGATTGTGTTTGCATTCTCATCCTCCCCTACCCCCTCTGGTTGTTTTGAAGAACCAGCTATAGAAACATTGCCAGTTGAGGGGCTGATATGATGACCCTCAAAAACTACATCAACCTTACCAGCGTCGCCGAGACGCTGCGGTTGTTTAGTAAAACCTGTCTTAGAGACAGTGCCAGCTGAGACGCTGTTATGGTGACCATGTGAGGCAACAGGAGCATAACCCGCCGCTAGGGATCCTAGAATTTCTGATTTCATATCTTTTATCATTCCCGCTACAGTCTCTATCACGGAATCTTTGTAGTGGAGAGACGACGATGCTAACTTCTTCATAGACGCAATTCCAGAAGAGACATTACCATCAATCCGTTTTATCTCCGGTTGGAGAAGTGAAAACACAACCGAAGCAAGTTGTCCTTCGGCAGCGTCAAGACTCTGTGTTTCTAACTGTCTTGTTTGCTTCTTCTTACAAACATTTTTTGACGCTTCACGCATCTTCTGAACATCTGAATTAGTAGCTCCTCCTTTGAACATATCCTTCGTAAACACATAACTTTCATTAATAAGCTTCACAAGGTTTTCCACTTTTTTATCAAACACCTCGTCTGGCCAAATCAAAACGGATTCATCGATTGGGCGGTGAGGATCTTGGGGGATAATACTGCTGACAACAACCTACATAACATCCCATGATTCACTTAAGTTCAGTTTTACAGGTATATAAACGGTTTATAGTAACGGACGGCATTTTCGTTATGAAAGCATCGACACATGTTCATACCAGCCACATGAACTTACCTCAGCTTTTCTATCTACTTCCCGGGCGTGGGCCGGATTCAATGTCTTCCTCTTCGCCTTGCAGACATGGGTACTCTGTTTCATCATCTTCACTTTCCGATTCTGAAGAAGACAACGCATCTTGAACCACTTCTGTCAAAGCCGGTACCGCTTCTACAATTACAAGCTGGAGAGCTAAGGCAAAACCTTTTAACGCGATGGTATTCTGAGATAACGCTATCTCATCTCTGTTTTTTTATGCTTGTCATCAGCATATCAAATGCAAGACGTCCCCATGGATAACTCATAAAATCTTCGATGTCTACAAGAAGCTCTGCATACTCCTTCAGCATTTTCATGTTTATATTCGTTGACAGCAACACAGACGACACTAAAGCAAGACATGCCAATTTAATCCGGATATCTGGATCTGTAACGGTATTTTTGCGAAGCATCTTCACCACCCTCGAAACTCGCATTTCTTCCATACTGCCAAAGAGCTGCGGCCAATAAGGTTTTTCGTTGATGTTCTTTTTCTTCTTCAGCTGCGATTTTTTGGGAAGTTGATCGCAACGAAGTCCTGTGACGATGGCGAACTCACGCAAGGAAAACCTAATAGGGTGACCGGCAAAACGAAACCACGCTTCATGTTTTTTTTGCACCTTAAGTTGACGCGAGAGTAGATATCTAACAAATCTACCAGAAAAAGCCGGTTTTTCTGCTATCTCCAATAATTTACCGAAAGATGAAGCTCTCAGATATCGGATCTCATCTTCGTTGAGAGAATTGACGATGGAGCTGATTGATCGGGAGGACTGGTAAGTCAGAACCCTCACGCCCACTGGTTCCTCTCCATCCGCGAACATCATCTGAGGTAACTCCACATCGGTTTCATCTTCTATGTCTTCTGGAAAATCTACTAGTCTTGCAGAGACCATTACGAACTCGGAAAAGAGAGATTTTGCAGACTGAACTTTGCAATAATTGTTTAGGCGGAAGAGACAATATAATGGAACAATTTAATACCGCAAACCTCTTTGGGTTTTTGCGTTTTCAGAAGTCTCGAGGTTGTTTGCATTATTGGTTCTTCTACTATAGGAAACTGTCGCGTCAATCTATTACTTTTGACGTGTCAGTGTGCGTTGGTTTGGATTAACTTATGGATATAAGGACACTTTGGGCATTACCTCATTTTGCACAGTCCCTGTACCATATACCCAATTACCTACCATAACTTTGACATCTAGTGCAATTTCTCTTTTTAATTTTAGTTAATTGAACATAAAACATTAAAATGACATAAGGTATAATGTTTATTTCACAGTATATGGTTTGTAGTTAGCAGGTGATTTCACCCGAACTAAACAACAATTGATTAATGCTTTACTAAAAGCAAAAATGATTCTTAACATTTACACCCAAAAAAAAGAAGAAGCAAAAAGGATCACTTCGTTCGACAAAATGATAAGACAGATAGAATTTAGATGAAAATAATATTTGATATTAGCAACATGTGATATTTGTGTGTGTTTTTTTCAATGATATTGTCTGTTTATGGAAATCCCTTTCATTGTTCGGTATCGTAGAAGTGGTTTATATATTATATATGTATATATGATTTTTACCTTAATTGGAATGGTTGGACATGTTTTTTTGGGTCATCTAGTAGTTATATGGAATAGTTGGGCATGTTAAGCACGTAAACAATATAAATTTTAAAATAAAATTCCATTATTTCAGTTAATATATTAATTTGTATTAATCTTCAAAACATTAAGCTAAAATAGTTATACCAAAATCAACTTGTCATAATAATTTTGATTTCGAACTAAGGTAAGATTAGTGTTGGATGATGACAACAATTTTTGTTTAAATGTTTGGTTCTTAAAACTCAAAAAAAATCATTATCGTTAGGATCTCATCCAACACGTTCGTAAGAATTTGTTCTGTTAAAACCTAATGGACAATGTGACTTTGATCACCTATATATATCCTAATTCAAATAATCCTAATAACTGAAAATCTATACTATACTAAAAGGGGATATAAGCCATGGAGAGGGTGTCCACATAGGATAGAAAAATCAACCAATCAGAGAACCCGAAATTGCCATGTCATCTCATTTATTTTTCGTAAAAAATAAAAAAAACAATGCGAAGGTGAGAATCGAACCCGGGTTGGTATGATATATATATAGGACAGTTACCACTAAGCCATTGACACTTTCTTGGACACATATAAAGAACCACTAAGTATATAATCACAAACTTTTATGTACATTTACAATAATATGAATTCAACTTTCAAGACTCCGATACTTTGTTTTGTAAAAAAAAAAAAGTAAGTGGCTAAGTTAATATATTCTTAGAAAGTGTGAGAACGTTGACAAATATGAAAAAGCATAGATTTTTGTTTTCGTGACAAAGTTAAGAATTTTGTAAAAGTAAGTTTAACATATAAATTTTCGTGACAAATATGAAAAAGCATAGATTTTTGTAAAATTTTGACAAAACAACTCAAAACATATTTCTCTAATGTCTTAATAAAATATTATTTAAGGGTGTAATAATTAAATATATTAATTCAATAAATTTTGTAATTTATAGACAAAACAATAACACAACAAATTTTGAAACATTTGTTTAACCTATCGATTTTTTTTCATGAGAATCCAACTAAACAAGATAAAAAAAATTAGATTTACAAATATTTAATTACCATTTTATTCAATTTTGATTAATTTCAAATTGTCATAATGTATCTTTTTGAAGTTACAAATATGAAAAAGCATAGATTTTTGTACAATTTGACAAAACAACTCAAAACATATTTTTCTAATGTCTTAATAAAATATTATTTAAGGATGCAATAATTAAATATATTAATTCAATAAATTTTATAATTTATAGACAAAACAATACCACAACAAATTTTGAAACATTTGTTTAACCAATCGATTTTTTTTTTCATGAGAATCCAACTAAACAATTAGATTTACAAATATTTAATTACCATTTTATTCAATTTTGATTCATTTCAAATTGTAATAATGTATCTTTTTGAAGTTACAAAAAAATAATGTTCTTTCTTTATTACACTAGCATTGTATATAGATTCTATATACACAAAATAAATATAATATAACAACATAAGCTTGCTTTCCCCGATTCATATGAAAACTTTTTATGTTATCCACCAAAGCAAATTAATTAAATCAATGAAATTGTTAAAATACAGCAAATTAATATATAATTTTATTTTAAATTAAATTATTTAAAAAGTGTATTTTCGTTAAAACAAAATAATGAATAAGTAAAACTGATTTGATGGTAATTTTTATGATATATATATATATATACATATATATATATATATATATATATATATCAATTCTGTGAAAGAAATAGAAGCTTAATATGGAAAAAAATCTTAAATACAAAAACCTCTAAAAATTAACAAAAAAAACTAATAAATTAAACTATGATATCACTTAAAAGCTTCTTAGACCATATTAATAAAATATTTAAGCGATAATTAGACAAATTTGATTTTTTTCCAGCAAAAAATTTATTATTAATTAGCATCAGTTATTTCAAGATGTTTAAGAAATGGTGGACAAAAAAATAAGATGGACATTAATGATATATGAACTATGAATAGTACTTTGTGAAGCAGACTTAGATAACATATCTGCACATCCATTTCCAGTCCTTTTTGATGCTTAAATTCAATTTCTTCAGAGTAGTTATTCCACAAATAGATCGTATGAGATATTGTTTTGATATGTAGATTTGTTTTTTCAATGTTAAGAAGATTGATAACTGTAAAAATGTCTCTTTCGAATATGATATGTCTATAACTGAGTCCCCAACATGAGACAAGTTTGTTTAAAAAGTAAATAATTTTATTTTTCTTATATTATATAATCAATATATATTATTTACTGATAATAAAAATATAGTTATTCATCTATCACAAATATCTATGCAAATATGTGAATCAAGTACAACAATCAAACAACATAATGATTTCCACAAAGAAAATTTAAAAAATATATTTATGTTATGAAGTCATATTTTATATTCTTTAAATAATGTAATACAATATTATACATTATTTTTTAGAATTGAGAAATACATATATCAGTTAGACAAATTAAGCGATAATTAGACAAATTTGATTTTTATTTTGTGAGTAAAAAGTTTATTATTAATTAGCATTACTTATTTCAAGATGTTTAAGAAATGATGGACAAAAAAATAGGATGGACATAAATGATATATGAACTATAAATAGTTTTTTGTAAAGCTGACTTAGATAACACATATGCACATCCATTTCCAGTCCTTTTTGATGCATAAATTCAATTTCTTCAGAGCAGTTATTCCACAAAGAGATCGTATGAGATATTGTTTTGATATTCAGATTTGTTTCTTGATTGTTAAGAAGATTGATAAGTGTAAAAATGTTTCATTCGAATATGATATGTCTATAACCGAGTCCCCAACATGAGACAAGTTTGTTAAAAAGTAAATAATTCCATTTTTCTTATATTATATAATAAATATATATTATTTACTGATAATAAAAATATAGTTATTCATCTATCACAAATATCTATGCAAATATGTGAATTAAGTACAACAATCAAACAACATAATGATTTTCACAAAGAAAATATAAAAAATATATTTATATTATGTGGTCTTATTTTATATTCTTTAAATAATATAATACAATATTATACATTATTTTTTAGAATTGAGAAATACATATAATATCTTATACGCGCGGTTAAAAAATCTAGTAAAAATAAAAAGAAATCAAATCAAAAGATAAAGAGAAGGTAAAAAGAAGGCAAGAGGCACTAATCTTTAATATCTAAATTCTTGTCTCCGATCTCCATTAAAGAAAAAGCGATGATGTGTGTTCTCATCTTTTGTGAAAGTATATATATTGCTTTTGCTTTTATCAAAAGCAAAAAAAATATAAACATTAAAGCTCAATCCAACAGTCGAAGAATGCATTGGATACTGCAACTTCTTTTTCACTTTTCTTTTAAATTCTACAATTATGTTTTTTCACATTTTAATATATACAGAAAATAAAAAAACGGAACGCTTGAAATTATGAGTACCCTCTTCACTTATTATGCCACTCACTATAAGCAGCAACTCCAGAACATAGTGAGCCCCAAAAATATTTAAAACAGTAAGAACATCATGACGTCTAATGATGATAATCTCCTTTGATTGATTTCTCTAGGATTTTGCAATTTCTTGGAAGACCCTTCTTCCCTTTCACTTCTTTGAACTTCTCTGATGTTACAATGGCAGACAGGATCTTCACTTTCTTCCTAGTCTTGTCTTCAATCTCTCTGCTCTTCTCTCCTATCCTCTGTTCTTCTTCTAGTTCATCTCTTAACCTCTCACTTGTTAGACAAGCCAAAGTCCTTTTCTCTATAAAGCAAAGCTTTGATTCCTACGATCCTTCTCTTGATTCATGGACCGTTCCAAATTTCAATTCTCTCTGTTCTTGGACTGGTGTTTCTTGTGACAACTTGAATCAGTCCATTACTCGTCTTGACATCTCTAATCTCAACATCTCCGGCACTCTCTCTCCAGAAGTCTCCCGTCTCCCTTCTCTAGTGTTCCTCTCCGTCGCTTCAAACAGTTTCTCCGGCAAGATTCCTAAAGAGATCCACAAGCTCTCAAACCTTGAAGTCTTGAACATCTCAACCAACGCCTTTGAAGGAGAGCTTGCGCCACTCGAGTTCGGTGAAATGACTCAGCTGACGACTCTTGATGCTTACAACAACAACTTCACCGGATCACTTCCTCTGTCTCTAACCAAACTCACTCAGCTAGAGTACTTAGACCTCGGAGGAAACTACTTTAACGGCGAGATCCCTGTAAGCTACGGAGGTTTCTTGCGTCTCAAGTATCTTTCTTTATCTGGAAATGACCTAATTGGGAGGATCCCTAACGAGTTAGGCAACATCACCACTCTTGAAAAGCTATACTTAGGTTACTACAACGACTTCCACGGCGGTATACCTGCGGATTTGGGGAGATTGATCAATCTTGTTCATTTAGATTTAGCTAATTGCAGCTTAAAAGGATCAATTCCTGCAGAGTTAGGGTTCCTCAAGAACTTGGAGATTCTGTTTCTTCAAACCAATGAGCTTACAGGTTCTGTTCCTAGAGAGCTGGGGAACATGACAAGCCTCAAGACTCTAGACCTCTCCAACAACTTTCTAGAAGGAGAGATTCCTCTAGAGCTATCTGGACTTCAAGAGCTTCAGTTGTTTAACCTCTTCTTCAACAGATTACACGGCGAGATCCCTGAGTTCGTAGCTCACCTTCCTGTTCTTCAAATTCTCAAGCTTTGGCACAACAACTTCACCGGGAAGATCCCTGCGAAGCTTGGATTGAACGGGAAGTTGGTAGAGATTGATTTGTCTAGTAATAAACTCACAGGTTTGATCCCTGAAACACTCTGTTTCGGAAGAAGGCTTCAGATTCTCATTCTCTTCAACAACTTCTTGTTTGGTCCACTCCCTGAAGATCTTGGCCAGTGCGAGCCGCTCTGGAGGTTCCGTCTAGGTCAGAACTTCCTGACAGGTACATTGCCAAAGGGTTTGATTTACTTGCCTAATGTATCGCTTCTTGAGCTCCAAAACAACTTCTTGACCGGAGAAATCGCGGAGGAAGAGGCCGGAAACACCGGTTTATCGAGCCTCACTCAGATCAATCTGTCCAACAATAGGTTAACCGGACCGATCCCTAGTTCAATCAGGAACCTCAGAAGCCTTCAGATTCTTCTTCTTGGCTCGAACCGGTTCACCGGGCAGATCCCTGGTGAGATTGGAAGTTTGAAGAGTCTTCTCACAATTGACATGAGCAGAAACAACTTGTCAGGCAAGTTACCTCCAGAGTTTGGTGAGTGTCAGTCATTGACCTACTTGGATTTAAGTCATAACGAGATCTCAGGTCAGATTCCGGTTCAGATATCGCGAATTCGGATTTTAAACTATCTGAATGTTTCTTGGAATTCGTTAAACCAAAGTCTCCCTGTAGAACTCGGATCCATGAAGAGCTTGACATCAGTAGATTTCTCACACAACAACTTCTCCGGTTCAGTGCCAACTTTAGGGCAATTCGTTTACTTCAACAACACGTCATTCCTCGGAAACCCTTTTCTCTGTGGATACTCTTCAAACCCTTGCAACGGTTCCCAAAACCAATCTGAATCTCAGATTCTTAACCAGAGAAATGCAAATTCCAATGGCGAAATCTCCGCGAAGTTCAAGCTGTTATTCGGGTTAGGCCTACTAGGGTTCTTCTTGTTGTTCTTCGTTTTAGCTGTGGTCAAGAATCGGAGAATGAGAAGGAGTAACTCGAATCTATGGAAGCTAATAGGGTTTCAGAAGCTTGGATTCAGAAGCGAACACATTGTAGAATGCGTCAAAGAGAACAACGTGATCGGTAAAGGCGGTGCAGGGATTGTCTACAAAGGCTTAATGCCAAACGGAGAAGAAGTTGCGGTCAAGAAGCTCTTAACCATAAGAAAAGGATCATCTCACGACAACGGTTTATCAGCAGAGATTCAGACATTAGGTAGAATCAGACACAGAAACATTGTGAGGTTGCTCGCTTTTTGTTCAAACAAAGACGTTAATCTCCTTGTTTACGAGTATATGCCTAACGGTAGTCTCGGAGAAGCGTTGCACGGGAAAGCTGGAGTGTTTTTGAAATGGGAAACGCGGTTGCAGATAGCGTTGGAAGCGGCTAAGGGTTTGTGTTATCTTCACCATGATTGTTCGCCGCTTATAATCCACAGGGATGTGAAATCAAACAACATATTGTTGGGTCCTGACTTTGAAGCTCATGTAGCTGATTTTGGGCTGGCTAAATTTATGATGCAAGATGATGGAGCTTCTGAGTGTATGTCATCAGTCGCAGGCTCGTATGGATACATCGCTCCAGGTACATAACTGATTCCCAACACTTGTTTCTTGCGTTACACGTAATAATACTTACGGTTAGGCATTTAGGTTTCCGTTCGGTTTGTTTCATGTTTTGGCTTATTTAGTTTGGGATAATACATGCCAAAATCTATTTAGTTTGGCATAGTTTGTCTTTTTTTTTTGAACGGCAGTTTGACATGGTTAGTCAAAATCCATAATTTGCATATTAAATGGAAAATGTGCTAAAACTACAAATGTAGTTATATAATTTATTAAATAATTATTTTTAACCATTATTTTATTTAGGTCGTTTTGAGCTTAATTCTACATGGTATCTAGGTGATTTGACCAGATTTTTTAGAGTGTTAGAATAGTCATTTTGTTTTGGTAAATGCTCATTCCTACCTAAAACTCATGTACAGTCCATTTTAACCTGTTTTATCCAATTTCTTCAATGCAGAATACGCATACACACTGAGAATAGACGAGAAGAGTGATGTGTACAGCTTCGGAGTAGTGCTATTGGAGCTAATAACAGGTCGAAAACCAGTAGATAAGTTTGGAGAAGAAGGAATTGACATTGTGCAATGGTCAAAGATTCAGACAAATTGTAACAAACAAGGTGTGGTAAAGATCATAGACCAGAGATTGAGCAATGTGCCATTGGGAGAAGCCATGGAGCTGTTCTTCGTGGCAATGCTATGTGTTCAAGAACATAGTGTTGAGAGACCGACCATGAGAGAAGTTGTCCAGATGATTTCTCAAGCTAAACAACCGCATACTTTCTAAATCCAGTATGAGTGTGTTAAATATTTTTTTGTTGTGGTGTATGTATAACGTGGTTATAGAGTTTTTTTTAGAAATGTAATGAAGGTTTGGTGGTTATATGAGTTTATATAAATGTTGAGAAGGAGGGGAAGGGTTTAGGATTATATCCGTGATACCATATATCCATCCATCCAGAACTTTAAAGAAGTTCACACAATTGCGAAAGATGTGAGAGATTATATAATCCTACATCATCGACAAAAAAAAACAATATTATCCTACATCGAATACGAAAGCTTATCAAGATAATTGTGGGTGTTAAAATGCATAATTAATAAGTTTGATTACATGTTTTTATATCTATTTCGAATACGCAGTCTAATATTCATTTTAGAAAAAGTTAACACAAGAAATTGTAGCATAAAAATTCGTAATCTCACATCTCAAACAACGTCATGTAGTATTATTTTTGCGCTTTTTTAAAACGGTGTAGAAAGAGAACTATTTTTAAAAAATGAACATGGTATATATCTCTCTCTATGAGATGTTTCATCAGTACATGCATACATACCCAAAATTTCTATCATTCGAACAAAAGTGTAAAAAGTGTATACTCGTTTAAAAGGTTTCTTCTTCTTTACAAAAATAAAAGTGTGATTTTTGCAAAAAAAATAAAAAATAAATAAAAGTGTGATATTCATATTAATCATTAAATTTGGAAATGTATCTGAAATGGAATTTGAATATCTTACAGTTCCAACATTTGAATTATTTATTTTGAAAAGACCAAAAATTTCCAAATCCAGAAATTAGGTGGACTGATGCTAATGTTTTATTCAAATTTATCAGTCTATTTTGAACGAGTCCTTTTTTTTTTTTGAACGACTATTTTGAACAAGTCCAATAATTTGCTTTGGTTGTGGACTGGACTGGTGGAGTATCAAATTATTACGGTTCTTAACTATTTGGTTCGGTTACACAACACCCGGTTCAGATTTCCGGTTTGGATCCATCATATAGACTAGATTTAAACCGACTAAAGCAACTCCCGTAGAAAAAGTTAGAAACCAAAGTTTGAAGCATCTTCTTCCTCTCCGCCTAGAAACTTTTGGAGCTCACCAACGGTCAATCGATTTTTATAAGGAATGAAGCATTCTAAGGATCCGTTTGAAGCAGCGATTGAGGAGGAGCAAGAGGAATCGCCGCAAGAATCTCCCGTTAGCTACGGCGGAGTAGGAGGAGGCGGAAATGATGACGGTCTAGTTGAAATCGACCAGACTCCGGAAGAGAGTGAGAGAGATGTAAGTGTTCGCCGTCAAAACAAGAAGTCTAAAACCTCATCCATTATTGCTGAAGCGAAGAGCAAAGATGAAGATGAAGAAGAGGAGGAAGAGAATATGGAAGCTGAGCTAACTAAATACCCAACTACTGCTGATCCTGCAAAGATGGCCACGATGCAGTGAGTGTTTCTTAATGTTTTTTAAATCAGCTTTAAAAAAATCTGAGCGTGATGATTGGTTGATTGTTTGTGCAGATTCTCTACAGGGTCATTTTGTCCCAGTTCACTGAAGATCAGATGAGCAGATATGAATCTTTCAGGATATCTGCACTTCAAAAAGGAAACATAAGGAAGGTAAGGACACTCGAAATGATGTTTCTGTTGCGTTAAAACATGAACCGCTTAGCTTTGTGTGTTTCTTGGATGCAGTTATTACAGGGAGTCAGAAGATCAGTATGCCAATAACAATCGTTACGTGTGGTATCGCAAAGAAGTAGAGGAGATAGACAAGGAGGATCCTCTGTCTTTGGAAAAGATTGGAGAAAACACAGTGATAGAAGAGACAAGAGAAGAAGGTCAAGAAGGCACTGCAACAGATGCTGTTCAAATCCCTGGAACAGAAATGTCACAAGAGAAGCCTGAGTTACATGGGGAAGAAGCTGTTCACGAGAAATCTGAGACTGAGAATGGGGAAGCTATACAAGGAAATGAGGCAGATGATGGTTCAACCATTCCGGAAGGAGCCATACCACAAGAGAAACCTGCTGAGCTAAACGTGCAAGAACATGAGCATGAGAAATCTGAGACTGAGAACGTCAAGGGAAGAAATGTTATGGAAATGAGGCAAGGAGAAGACCAGAGCTTTGCCGGCTCTGCAATTGGTGGAAACTCTAACCTATGACCCTCCTTACCAAGAAGTTCAAAAACAAATCACAGAATAGTCCCTAGCAAAGACACAGAAAACCCCGGTCATCTGGGAAAACACAGCAACCGAAAACTTTCCCAATGACAGGTTTCTTCTGGAATGTAAGGGGGTTTAACAAAGTTTCGAAGCAAACAGTCGTCCGTAATTGGATACAGAACAAAGGTCTGCAGTTTGGTGCCCTGTTGGAGACTAGAGTCAAGGAGAGCAAGTCTGCTCACATTGTTTCATCTGTTTTCCAGGGTTGGTCTTTTGTGAATAATTATGAGTTTAGCAGGAAGGGAAGGATTTGGGTTGTATGGAATGATCAAGTAAGAGTAACTCCGGTGTTTAAATCTGATCAGATCATCACGGTGTCAGTTCTATTGGAAGGAGATACAGAAGAGTTTCTATGTTCCTTTGTGTATGCTGAAAACACAGTAGAGAGAAGAAAAGAGCTATGGGAAGACATTAAAGCTCATCAAGACTCGGCTATGTTCAGAAACAAGGAATGGATTGTTGCTGGAGATTTCAATGAAATTCTTGATGGAGAGGAGCATTCAAACTTTCAGGGCGTTGGTATGTCCACGGCAGGCATGAGAGATTTTGATAATATAGTCCAGTATTGTAGTCTTAGTGACTTGGGATATCAGGGGCCGAAGTTCACTTGGTGCAACAAAAGAGATGAAGGCATCATCTGCAAAAAGCTAGATCGAATTTTGGTAAATGAAGCATGGCTTGACCGCAGAACCCAAGCATATGGTATCTTCGAAGCGGGAGGATGCTCTGACCATCTCAGAGGGAGGTTCCACTTAAAGGCTGAGGCAGTTGGTAAGCGTAGACCTTTCAAGTTTTCAAATGCGGTTGCAGACATGCCTGAGTTTCTTCAGATGGTCTCAGATTATTGGAAAGACACTCAGCCGCTGTTTCAGTCCACATCTGCACTTTTCCGTTTCTCAAAGTATCTTAAAGCTCTAAAACCTTTGGTTCGGTCTTTAAGCAAAGAGAAGCTAGGAGCACTTACTAAAAAAGTAAAGGAAGCGCACTTGGATCTCTGTACTAAACAAGAGAAATTACTTGAGGATCCTACTCAGGAAAATATTACTGCCGAAAGATTGGCAGCAGAGAGGTGGCAAAGAGTCTCGGATATTGAGGAAAAACTACTCAAACCACGATCTAAGCTCCATTGGCTACAGGTTGGTGATCGTAACAACAGGGCCTTTCATAATGCAGCTAAGATTCGCGAGACACAGAATGCAATCCGGGAGATCAAATGTCCTGATGGGAATGTAGTTACCTCACAGGAAGATATAAAAACAGAGGCTGAAAGATTCTTTAGTGAGTTTCTTTCTTTGGAGCCGACAGATATAAGGGAAACAACAGTCACCGAGCTGCAGGAAATATTGCCATTTCGATGCACTGAAGAAGATCGAGCTATGCTCACGAGAACAGTGACCGAAGAAGAAATCAGGGAGGTGGTGTTTAAGATGCCAAGCAATAAATCTCCCGGGCCAGATGGCTTCACTACTGAGTTTTTCAAATCCTCATGGAGCATCATAGCGAAAGACTTCACGATCGCTGTGCAATCCTTCTTCAGTAAGGGCTTCTTACCCAAGGGACTCAACGCAACAATTCTGGCACTTCTACCAAAGAAGGACTCAGCGCAAGAGATGAGAGATTACAGACCAATATCCTGCTGCAACGTCCTATACAAAGTGATATCCAAGATCATAGCGAACAGATTGAAGAACACTCTCCCCCGGTGTATTTCTCCTAACCAATCAGCGTTTGTAAGGGACCGTCTACTGGTAGAAAATCTGCTCTTAGCTACAGAGATTGTAAAGGATTATCACAAGGAGGATATCTCATCCAGATGCGCCATGAAAATTGATATTGCAAAGGCTTTCGACTCGGTTCATTGGCCATTTCTTATGAAGACTTTGAAAGCTTTAAACATGCCTGATGATTTCATCCGATGGATTGAGCTATGTGTTTGTACTGCCTCTTTTTCAGTACAAGTAAATGGGGAGCTCGCGGGTTTCTTTCAGAGTAAGAGAGGGCTGAGGCAAGGCTGTGCACTGTCCCCATACCTCTTCGTGATCTGCATGAACGTCTTATCACATATGCTTGACAAAGCACTGGAGAGGAAGCTCTTTGGCTACCACCCAAGATGTAAAAACATTCTACTCACACATCTGTGCTTTGCAGATGATTTAATGGTGTTTACCGATGGAACCAAAAGATCTATTGAAGGTGTGCTTCAAGTTTTTACAGACTTCGCTGCAATGTCAGGTCTAAATATCAGCTTGGAGAAGTCGACTCTTTACATTGCGGGCATCTCGGAGGACACTGAAACCGACATTCTGAACAGATTCCCTTTTGCATCAGGAAGGCTACCAGTTCGGTACTTGGGTCTCCCATTGCTCACAAAACGAATGACGGCAACTGACTACCTGCCGCTTGTGGAAAAAATCAGGAAAAGAATGGGCTCGTGGACAGGACGGTTCCTATCGCGTGCCGGCAGGCTGCAACTGATTAACTCAGTAATCACAAGCCTTGCAAATTTTTGGATGTCTGCTTTTCGACTGCCAGGGAGCTGTTTGAAGGAGATAGAACGCTTGTGCTCTGCGTTCCTGTGGTCTGGACCAGAGTTGAAAACTACAAAGGCCAAAGTTAGTTGGAAGGAGGTATGTCTACCAAAGGCAGAAGGAGGATTGGGGATCAGGCCTCTGAAGGAAGTTAATGTAGTACATTGCCTGAAACTCATTTGGAGATTGTTCTCTACCAAGTCCTCACTATGGGTCAGATGGATACACTGTTACCTCATCCGAAAAGGGTCATTTTGGTCGATAAGAAACACCAGTAGCATGGGCTCTTGGATGTGGAGAAAGCTCCTCAAGCTAAGGGATCTTGCAAACGGTTTTCTAAAAGTGGATGTGAGAAATGGAGAGAGCTCATCGTTCTGGTACGATAACTGGTCTCGCTTTGGAAAATTGAAAAATATCTTGGGAGATAGGGGTCTTATCGATTTTGGCATTAGTGATAATGCTACTGTTGCAGAAGTATTGGCTAATCATCGACGTCGAAGGCACCGGCTGAGCATTCTTAATGAGATTGAGGAGGAAATAACTTTGCTTGGACTCAGGTCATCACAGGAGGACGACATTCATCTTTGGAAGCAAACTGAAGGAAAATATGTAACCAAGTTTTCAACAAAAAAACATGGGAACAGGTAAGAAGCCACCGTCAAGCTTGTTCATGGAGTAATGGCGTATGGTTCCCTCTTTCGACTCCAAAGTATGCGTTTCTCCTCTGGGTAGTTATGCGAGACAGACTACAAACTACTGATAGAATGCAACATTGGAACATAGCAATCAACACGAGTTGTGTCTTGTGCAATGAAGATCAGGAATCTGTTTGCCATCTGTTCTTTGGCTGCCGGTTCTCGGGACAGATATGGAGAAAGCTGATTGAAGGTCTTATGCAAGATGACTTCACCACAGATTGGAACGTGCTTAAAGTGTTACAGTCTAACCCGAGACTCAACCCAACAAAGACCTTTATATTTCGGTATGCTTTGCAAGCGACGATGCATACTGTATGGACAGAGCGAAATGCTAGAAGGCATGGGGAACAACCGAAAGATATTGGCTGTCTAGTCAGGTTTGTGGACAAGACCATGAGACTCAGGTTGCTCTCAGTGAAAGGGATGGGGCAGCAGTACCTTGATGAAGCTCTGATCACTTGGTTTGGGATACAAGAAAGCAATGGAGGAGCTGGATAATTCTTTTATTTTTGTGTAAATACAAAAGAAAACAGTAGCACTTGATGTAAAAAAGGCTTTTGCTTGAATAAAATTTTACATTTATTCAAAAAAAAAAAGATGTTTGTTGGTGAACTCGTGGAAACAGGTAAAGAATGGCGTAAAGTTTCAGTTTTTTAACATATGTAAGAAAGCTCACTCTCTTGAATGAACAATTCTGTTTGAAGCTCGAGTGGTTATGGGGTAAAGAAAAGACTCCGGACCTATCAGACCATGCCATATCAGAGAGTCGTACTGGAGACTAAAGCTCGAAGGCAAAGTGCCTTAAAGATCAGTTCCACGCCTCTTCTGCTAGACAGAACAGAGAACTTGTTTTAGTCCCTAAGATCGTTTTGGCTTTTATGTCCTGCTAATCTGGTTTACTATTTTGTTTCTGGTTTTCAGTTTCATATCATCTGGAAGACTGGAATCAATACAAAATAATTCACATTAGGTGAAAAATAAGGTTTTAGTAGATTATATGTGGAATTAACTTTTTCATATTTTTATTGAAAATAATATATTTAAAGATATTAATTAAATATTAGTTAATTAGAAATAATTATGGAATAAATAATATTAATCTACAACTTCATTTTAATGTATATGTTGATATATTATTATAATGTATTTAAATAAGATAAATAATTAAGATAAAATAAATGTTTTGATTAAATTTAATTGTTTTTTATCATAATAGCATTTAGTTGTTTCATAGCTATTAATTTTTAATAGATTAAATAACGTATTAAATTTAAAATTTTATGTTTAAATAATTTATATTCCGCCATTCCGTAAAGTTTATTTAATTGTTTAGAAAACTATTTCTCAATTTCTATTCAGCGGATTTCAAAATTTTCCGTAAATTATTTTTTTTTCGACGCAAGAAGTCAAATAATACAAGTTGTAATTGGTTCAAGTTTAAAAATACTGGTTTGTTTGGTTAATTTTGGTTAACTAGAAAGTTGTGATTCGATTTTGGTTTAAACTTTTCTCTTTTTTGTCACGTTTTTTTTTAGTCCATACCGTTTTTCCGTTTAGACGAATCTTACAAGATGAATTTCAGTTTATATGTTTCGGCGACGCTATTGTAAAACGTGACAATCAGAAATGGGTCTATTGGTACGGAAACGTATTTTTACCACACATTAGCTGACTGTGTAAGAGTCTGTCTAGTGGGCCTTATGATGGCCCTAATATTGTAACGTAAGGTATAGACAGACTATCAGCGCACAGAGATGAAAGTATGGGGTGTGAATTGGAAGTGTACAGAAACTTGAAGGACTCGATGGAAAGATTAAAAAAGAATAAAAGAAGTGTTTGACACAATAACGCACCCACGACTATCTTTCTTTCTCTCCTTCTTCCTCCTCCCTCACTGATAACGCAGAGCCTCCGTTTCTTCTATCTCTCTTCCTCCCACAATTTACCTTCGTCTTTTTTTCATTCTATTTCTTAAATATTCCTTTTGATTCTTTTGTACGAGAAAGTTGAAGAAGAACGAGGAGGCTGTGTTTCTAGCTTGTCCTTGGTTAAATGGAAGGACATTAGGTGTGGAGAAAATTGAACGAATCCTGGATTTGTGAAAAAAATAATCACAGATCGGAAATCGAGAAAAACTATCATTACAAAAAAAAAAAAACGAATCGGTTCCTCACTTGGGGTATAATGATGAGGTTTCTCTCTTCTTCATCATCCTCTCTGTTTTTCTTTTTTTTCTTTTTTTATTTTGGCTTTGTGCGTTTTCGGGATACGCTGACCATCGGAGTTTTCCACTGTTTTGGATTTCTATTGGTTTCTATGGATCTGAGTTTGATTTGAAAAGCTTGATATTCAAACCTGTTTATGGCTCTAATGTCAAACCTGATCTTCTTCTCCGAGTTTCGTTTTCATTTTTCTACCATCTCTTTTTGATCCGACAACCAAACTGTTCTGAAATTTCCGAGCTTCATAGAGTCTGATTTGGATTAGCCACCATTAAAAATATATACAGAAGATATATTTGAAGAAAGTTCACCTAAAACAACTTGCGTAGAACACAGACGCATTTCGAAATATCACCAATAAAATCTACCTTTTGGTTTAGTGATTTTGATCTGATATTGTTTTTGTTATTTAATTAGGTATCAGAGAGTAAGCCCAGATTGTGTTCCCCTTACAAATGGAGCCAACAAGCCCTACTTGAGACCATCACCATCTAACGAAGACACAACGACCTCGATCGCCGCCGGAAGAGGATTTAACGGCGGATCATGCACCATCAGCTCATCACTAGACGGAGTCCCCGAAGGATTCCGGTTCAGATCCACCCAACAACATGATCCTACTCCCAGCCGCGGCGGAGGAGGAGATGTGCTGTTGCAGTGGGGACAACGGAAGCGATCGAGAATCTCCAGAGCCGAGATCCGATCCTCCACCACCACACCTGCCGATGATTCTTCGTCTTCTTCTGGACAAGGTAAGACTCAATCGAACAAGCTCTCAAGAAGATCCCTAAATCCGTCTATGCCACCACCTGCTCCGGTTTTCTCTGGTCGGAGCTCAAACAATAGAAACGGTATCGTCGGCGGCAAGGAAATTTTCCTTTCCAGGTTTAGCCCAAATCTTCACACTCCCATGCATTTTCCTATTTTTATATATTTTTTACTTTAAATGTAAAAATAGCTTTGATTTGTCTTTTTTTTTTTTTTTAAGATTTGTTACTTAAAAATTCTTTTGATTTTGTTACTGTAAATGTTATTTTCTCTAATCGTGACTTGCCCATATGTTTCTTTTTGTTCGTCCATGTTTATGTCATAAATACTGTTTCTTGTTTTTCATTTTTCGATTTATGATTTTTTTTAATTTATTTATTTAGTTTAGGTTTTTTTTTTGAGATCCAGACGCTTGGTTCATGGTTCTTCTGCTAACCCATTCGCTAAAGTTAGTGATCCAGAACTCTTTTTAGGAATTTACATTAATACCCTTGGTAACACCAAAAGAAGCCGAGTGTTATGTTATGTCTCGTCTTTCCCCAAGTCTCTGTTTCTAGGTTTTTCGCTTGTTTAGCTTTTGGTTTGAAATATATAAAGATTTTTCAATCTAAATCTTTGATTGTTGTTTCAAGAAAATATTTTGCTTTCCTTTCTTTGACCCAATCTTCAAACACGTCTCGCGATATTAATCGATTTTAAGTTTCTTCGTATTTTCATTTTGGTCCCTAGAAGATACAAATCTTTAGTTTTTTTCTGCGTTTTGATTCTGATTCTTAAATATGTAAAGGGTGGAACTCGTTTTCCTTTTCTAATTTTCTTCAAAATAATAATATTAAGAAAACTTTCTTCATTTCATATAACTCTTTCCAAGGTGGAACTTTATTTTTAAAGAAACAAAATCACCTGTGGATTTAAGCTATTCATCATCATAATCATGTCCAGGAATCTAGAAGACCGATCAGCCAACGGATCACCATCAAGAAACATCAACAGCCGTATGGTGTCCAGATCAGCCGGCTCAAAGCGATCTCCACCGTCTCCTGACCAAATCGAGAAGAGATCTAGCGTCAGAGATCACCATCAGAACCATAGACAAAACGGGTTGGATCATAATCATGATCAACAACATCAAAGAGTGAGCAGATCAGAATCAGCGGCTCAGGCTCATCCAGAGCTGGAGACAAACAAAAACAACGGAGAGAAAGAGAAAGCAACGCAAGTGGAAACGAGAGAGTGGCCAAGGATCTACATTGCCTTGTCTAGGAAAGAGAAGGAAGAAGATTTCTTGGTTATGAAAGGCACAAAGCTTCCTCACCGACCCAGGAAACGAGCTAAGAACATTGATAAATCCCTCCAGGTACATATTAATTTATTAAAAATGAAATAAATACTTCAATTTTGTCTAGCATTAAAAAATCATAAAAGTTTGTTGTTAATTGTGTGTTTGTGGACAGTATTGTTTCCCAGGGATGTGGTTATCTGATTTGACCAAGAATCGTTATGAAGTTAGGGAGAAGAAAAATGTGAAGAAGGTAATTAACTTTACTAATACTAACTCTTTTTAGTTCCTTAGTTTTGTGATAATGACAAGATAGATTTAAATAAGTAAAGGTTACTAGAATAGAAGAACACAAGATGGAATGGGTTTAGGTCTTTTATATTTTACATAATAATAATTTATGAGTGGCATAGAAGGTGGTGAATTATAGACCTTATTTAAATTTTAAAATAATTTATATTATTAAATGAAATGAAGAAAATAAACAAGACATGGGACCTACTACTATTCCACCTAATGGAGAGAATAATGAACTGTTTTTTTCTTTTATCATTTTCTCAAGGAAAAGAGTCAATAATACAATTATAAAAGTTGTTTGCAAAGTAACACTTGAAACCACTTGTAATAAAAATAAAATCAAGTGGGTTTTTTCTCTGTTTTTTGTCAAAATTATTTGATTTTTTGTTTGTGTATGTGATCAACTAAAAACACTAGTCTCAGGCAAATTTTGAAGCAAATGTAATGATTCAAGTGTGGTTATGGGGAATGAAAACTATTTTATTTGATTAATTATATGCAGCAGCCGAAACGGAGAGGATTGAAAGGGTTGGAGAATTTGGACACCGACTCCGAGTAAATTCTTCTTGTTTTTTTCTTGTGGTTTTCGATTGAGAATATAAAAGAATTGAGGAGGACCTACGTACGTTTGGCCTGCTTGTCATGCTCGTGCCAACAGGAACCCAGTGGAGAGAGAGCCATCGAGAAGTAACACCCTAATTTTTTTTTTTGGTTTCTGTTAGTAGTTAGTACCCATAAAAGAAGGTGAGAATGCATCCACATAAACATAATTCAGCCTTTTAAAATTATTAGACAAAAATCAATGAAATGAAAAAATCGATTGTCTCTGTTTTGAAACTTATTTTGTTTTTTCTTTCTTGGATAAATCAATTTTGTAGATTCCTATATGCGTGAATAATTAATCCAAAAAGAACAGTGTCAAGTTAAAGAAAAGTATTTCTGATCACGGCAAAGGTTATTTATGAATGATTCGAATCTCATTGACTTTACGTTGTTGTCAAGCATCAAGCTGTTCGATTCTGATTCAAACTTGCTTCATGTACATGCTTCAGTAGCCTCTTTGAAGCTTTACTCTCAGTTTAAATGAGTTGCTTAGTTATAGGCTTCCTCTGATTGTTGACCAAAAAAAAAAAAAGGCTTCCTCTGATTAAGCGGCAGTGAAGGAATACAAATGGAAGATCTCACCGTTTCGTTGCAGCTATATTTCCGGGAGATCATGTAGCTCAAACTGTGACGTTTGTGTTTGTCGGTGATCTGATCGCCATGTCACGTTTGGTTTATTTAACTTGTTTCAGTTATACCGTTTCATTTAACTGGCCGTTTATGGCTGTAAAAACGAACACGGCTTGTGCTTGCGGGATACTGAAATGGCACGATATTTGCTTGAGGAAAACCTTAACGGCACATTTGTTCTTGTGGGAAACAAAAACGACAAGATTTGTGCTTATAAGAAAATGCAACGACACAATTTGTGGCTGTGGGAAATCCAAACGGCACGCGATGTGCCTCTGGGGCACTGAAACGGATAGGATTAACTATGAGCCCTTCATTATTCTGAAGAGATAACACCATACAAGTCTCACTCTATCTTCTTCCTCTTCAACAATTCACCAAAATTCAAACCCTAGCTTCTCGATTCCTCCTCCGCTTCCATGGCGATATCATCTCCCGCCGCTTGTTCCTCTAGGCTCATCACTTCCTACTCCACCCCTTCCCTCCCTCTCTCCCCCGCCGCCATTTCCACCTCCACCAAACTCAAAACCCTAAACCTCTCCTCCTTCCTCCCTCCACACTCATTAACCACCCTTCCCCAGTCCACACGCCGCTCCTTCACCGTACGCGCGGCACGTGGCAAATTCGAGCGAAAAAAGCCTCACGTCAACATCGGAACAATCGGACACGTGGACCACGGGAAAACCACCCTAACCGCCGCCCTCACCATGGCCCTCGCCTCCATGGGAAACAGCGTCGCCAAAAAGTACGACGAGATCGACGCCGCTCCCGAGGAGAGAGCCCGCGGAATCACGATCAACACCGCCACCGTCGAGTACGAGACCGAGAACCGCCACTACGCCCACGTGGACTGCCCCGGACACGCCGATTACGTCAAGAACATGATCACCGGAGCCGCGCAGATGGACGGAGCCATCCTCGTCGTCTCCGGCGCCGACGGACCGATGCCGCAGACCAAAGAGCACATCCTTCTCGCTAAGCAGGTCGGCGTCCCGGACATGGTCGTCTTCCTCAACAAAGAGGATCAGGTCGACGACTCGGAGCTGCTTGAGCTTGTGGAGCTTGAGGTGCGTGAGCTTTTATCCTCTTACGAGTTCAACGGCGACGATATCCCGATTATCTCCGGATCCGCGTTGTTAGCTGTGGAGACGCTCACGGAGAATCCTAACGTGAAGCGTGGTGATAACAAGTGGGTGGATAAGATCTACGAGCTCATGGACGCCGTTGATAGCTACATCCCTATCCCTCAGAGACAGACTGAGTTGCCTTTCTTGTTAGCTGTTGAAGATGTGTTTTCCATCACCGGACGTGGGACTGTAGCCACGGGGAGGGTTGAGAGAGGGACGGTTAAGGTTGGAGAGACTGTTGATTTAGTTGGTTTGAGAGAGACTAGGAACTATACCGTTACTGGTGTTGAGATGTTTCAGAAGATTCTGGATGAGGCCTTAGCTGGTGACAATGTGGGGTTGTTGCTTAGGGGTATTCAGAAGGCTGATATTCAGAGGGGGATGGTGTTGGCTAAGCCTGGGAGTATTACTCCGCATACTAAGTTTGAGGCGATTGTGTATGTGTTGAAGAAGGAAGAAGGTGGGAGGCATTCTCCGTTTTTCGCTGGGTATAGGCCTCAGTTTTACATGAGGACGACTGATGTCACGGGGAAAGTGACCAAGATTATGAATGATAAAGATGAAGAGTCGAAGATGGTTATGCCTGGGGATAGGGTGAAGATTGTTGTGGAGCTTATTGTGCCTGTGGCTTGTGAGCAAGGGATGAGGTTTGCTATTAGAGAAGGAGGGAAGACTGTTGGTGCTGGTGTTATTCAGTCTATCATCGAATGATTGTTGTAGCATATCTCTATCTACTTGTTTTTTTGTTTTTGTTTTTGTTTCACAGAACTCTGTTGAGTTTTTACATTCAAAATCAATGTCATATAATTCTTGATGTTTCGAATTGTTGTTGTCTGAGCTACAAGATTACGGTCACCTTGGTTTGAAACAATTGTTCAGACAATGGAAAGATTACATTATCATCTCTAACGTGCCTGTGAATTACAAACGTGAATATAATGGCAAATAACTTGAAAGAGATGATCGAGAAGAGGAAGGAGGGAGCTCATGGATTGCGACCACCACCTCTGCCACTGTAAGATGGGCCTGTATCGATCTGACCATCTGTTTGATAACTTATCATTCTCCTCCCTAACAAGACATTGTTATTAGCTTGAGTGGAAGACAACTTCTATGTTAAGTAATGCATCATACGAGGATGATATAGTTTTATCATCTATATGCTTATTATAATAAGGGAACACTAACCAGCTCTTGGGAGTGATTCTTGTTTAGAAGCAAGAACAAGACTGTTGCCAAGAAGAAGAAGCAGGAAGAACACAAAACCCAAAAGTGAAAAAACCTTTCTCATTTTACTCAAATATCTTATTTGACCTCTTAGTTTTTCTATTTTTGTATATGTATATATAAAGGCTGATTAGA
The DNA here is from genome assembly GCF_000309985.2 of Brassica rapa. NCBI lineage: Eukaryota > Viridiplantae > Streptophyta > Magnoliopsida > Brassicales > Brassicaceae > Brassica > Brassica rapa. The sequence goes on from NC_024802.2 coordinate 11,770,142, forward strand.
GGTGGGTTTAGTCTAAGTAGATTTTTAATGAAATTTTAAGAAAGATTCGTATTACAAAAAGTGGTGGGATGATAAAGTATTATACACCACGAATCTCATGTGTCATCATCCTCCAACTTGATCCTTCAAAGATGACTTGTTTATAAATTCTTTCTGTCTTCGTTTGATCTCTATCTCTCTTTCTCTCTATTGGTTCGAGGATCTGATTTAGACCCGTGAAGATAGAGAAAGAGCCAAAAAGACAACTTTAACGTCAACGGCACAAGTTGTCTGGATGAGATTTTTTTTTTTGCCAAGTTGATGATATGTATTACAAAATATGTTTTATCTAAACTTGTGATCTTGCTGCATCAGTAGATATTATACATATTTCTTATAATAGGATTCTTTTGATGCATGATAGCTACAAAATAGGAAGTTTCATGTCTCTCAGATACGTCGAAGTGAAGCCAATCTCCTCTCTAGATCATCCACTTCAGTTGATCCTGAGCTGCAAGGAGAGTTAAAGAATGTATGAATTTGCTATCCCAAAGAATCTTTATAGATCAAAGTAACTAATTTGAATTGTACATACTCATTGTTCTCGCTCTTGTTACTGACTGTGTTGGGAGCAGCGGTCTTTGTTGCAATCCGACCCTTTGGAGCTGAAGACAACTGTTTACAAAGAATCAAGAAACATGATATGAATTTTTAAGCCACCATGAAAGTTTAGCCCAACTAACTGTTTACAAAAAACCAACCTGAGATGCAACACCAACACCAATCTCATCGAGCACCTGTATAAGAACAAGGCAATATAAAGGGAATGAGCAAAATAGAGGAAGCTTAGAGAAAACTAAGGAGAGGTGTGTGAGTATTGATTCTTGTGACTGAACAAACCTGGTTAGTGAGATCTTCAGTTTCTTCTTCAGCTTCGTCTTTGTCAAGTGTTTCATCAATTGCCTCTGACATCATCTCTATCTGCAATCACACAAAACACAAGACATGACACAGCTAATCTTTGAGGGACTTAAAAACATATCATCATCTTAATAAAGCAATAGAGAGATTGTTTACCGTCATGTCAAGTTGTGCAGACTGCTTCTGAAATTCCTTGATCACCTTAGCTTGTTTCGTTGGTGCCATTTGCTGAAAGTGTGAGAAACAACACAGCAGAAAATAAGTTGAAAAGAAGTTAGAGAACCCATCAAAGTAGTAAAGTTGGATCAGTACCTTGTTCATTGCAACCATAGCTGTGGTTGCACCTTTCATTCCTGATGAGATTGAGGTGCTTGCATACAATGCCTATGTATCAAAACCAGGAAAGAATCATCCAGTAAGTTCATAATGGTATTGAAGCATGTGGAGATGAATGGGTGGAGAGATCTAAGTGACCTAACCAACCTGTGTATGCGTGGTAACACCACGAATTTGAGCTCGGCTTCCCTGCAGATTGGTGATCTGTTGCCTCAATCTAACAAGCTGTCGAGCTAAGATCTTTGTGGCAGCCTATGAAAAAATGTTTTCAAACATAAAAAATGATTAGTCATGTACAAGAGAAGAGTCTTGAGTAAGTTTATATAGTAAACAGTAGAAAAGAAACTGTGAATATAGCAACTGAATCCTCTGCAAGTTTTAACAAAGTAAGCACCCAAAAGTTATGATTCCTGCTATAAAGACAATACCTCATTCCCAGTCTTAGCTGTTTTCTTGATTTCTGCCACAAGCCTCTTCTCCTAATGACCATATTCGGTGGAACACTCAAGAGTTACTAATCTAACAGCATCGCAGAGAATAAAATCAAAGACGAAAGCAAAAAAAAAAGAAGAAGTCCTTTTACCTCCAGTTGAAGAGATGTAATCTCACGTTCAATACCTGCAATTACATTGGTTAAATGAAATGACGAATCTATGTTAAGAAAGAGTGAATAAAACTATGAAGTAATCCAAAAGAAACAAACTCAGCTAGCATCATATAATGCAAACTACTCTAGTCAAAGTAAGGGAAGAAGCAAGAACATGTCTGTCTATAAAGACAAAGATCACCTCAGAGGCTCTCCACAACAACAAGGTCTATAAAAATGTAAAACATGACAGCTCTAAGACTTCCCTTTGCTACACTATGTTTTGAAGTGGCAAGGTATAATCTGCTCACAAAGGAAACTTTTTGAACAGAGAAGGAAGACAATATAATACCTCGTGTAGCCACAGCCATTTCTCTCTTGCTGGTGCGGAGAGCCTCTGCATAAGGAAAATGATTTTCAAAAAGCAAGTATTGAATCAAGTTAAATTACTAATTTAGCAACAACACACATTCACACTACATCGACAGATTAAAGCAGAATCTGGTAGATTCAAAGGTGGCATTTTTCGCAGGATTGTTCTAAAACCCAGAAGATATCTCACTCCATACCGTCAGGTTTGAGGATTAAATGTGACATTTTTGCAGAAACAATTACGAAGCCGAAAATAGTAGGCGATCAATTGGAAAGATGAAAGGTTTTACCTTTGGGAGTGGTCTTCTTCTTGAAAATGTTCATGGTGATTGATTGTCTTCTCTGAATCAAATCAGTGATTCTTGTGCTTATGGGGACAAAACCCTAGTTACGGTCCAGAGGGAAGTGAACTTGATCTACGGAGAGAGAGAGACAAGAGTGGGGAAAAGGTGTGACCTTTATTTTCTCCTCTCTTTCTTTTCTTAGTATAAATTTTTCTTTAGTCATCAACGCAACGGCTCTACGGAACTTGCCCGTTACACATTTTTTTTTCTTTTGATAAAAATGAATCCAAGTTATGATAAAAGTCATATAACTTTTTTTAACGAGTAGTTAGCAGAAGCAAATCGCTATGTTCTGATTATAATCGATAAAACGGGTATTTAAATACCAAACTTTCACAAATTCTCCCAAACAAATACAAACTTTTCACTATTCCAAATAAATCATAAATTCAATTTGACTCAACCATATTAAATACACTTTTGGTCAACTTAATTTGCCAATCACCGTTCAATAATTTTAGTTATTTGATCGTCTTTAAAATAGAACAAAAATACATATATTCATTCCGGGTATATCATCTGATAACAGTGGATACATAAAATGGTAAAAAAAAAAAACAGTGGATATATAAAAAAAATAGATCAAGTAGTAAATCTATTAAAAATATTATAAAAATAGTGCTATGTATTATTACTCCTTTTCTGAATTTTTTCAAAGTGGAACTGAGTTTTATTTACTAACTATACCCTGATTTGTAGGAAAATAAATAAAATAATAAGAACGATTTTCCAGTTAAAAATAATAACATGAGTTCAAAATTTTCAGTTGGTAGTGGATTGAAAGTAACAATTTGGATTTTTAGGTTTCTGTTACGTTTCTAAAGCAACACGTTAACATTTAACGGTGAGTAGGTAGATTAAATTGGTAAAAGTGTATCTAATATGGCTTGATAAATAGGATTCTCTCCTTTCTTAAAATTACATATTTTAAAGAAAAATTTTGTTTCAAAAAGATCCATTTTTTATATTTTTAATGCATATTTTATTAACTAATTTGTAAACTTCAAAAAATTTAATTGTATTAGTTAAATTTTTATTGGCTTAAAATTATGGAAAAAATAAACACAAAAAACTATGCAAATTTAATGTGTTTTATTAAGATGTGTGAAAAATCTAGAATATATAAATTTAAGGAACAAAAGGAGTATAAGTTTGTGGTTTATTTAGATTAATGGAAAGTTGGTTTTTGTTACGGAGAATCCGTGAGAGTTTGGTAATTAAATACACGTTTTTTTTCGATTTAAGACTGCGGTATCAGGTAAAAACAAAAAGCATAAAATTACGTAAAAAAAAAAGAGAGATAAATCGAAAACCTATTTGTCCACTTCTCCATTTGGATTGGCTCTCGAGTTCGATCGCCCCTTCCCATGTTCTCCAATCGGGTACGATCAAGAAACATTTGTTTTTTCTTGAATTTTGCAATCTCAAGACTGTCGTGTTTGTTCGTTACAATTTGATAATGGATGCAGAAGTTTTCTGGCTTTGAATTGGATTCGGGTTTCTGTGAGCAATTTGCGATTTTGATTATATTGATGATGGCAGGCAGAGATGCAGGACCAGCTCGTGTGTCATGGCTGTAGAAACACATTGCTCTATCCTAGAGGAGCTACCAACGTTCGTTGTGCCTTATGCAACACTGTCAATCAGTTTGCGCATATCAACTGTGGGAACTGTCGGACGACACTCATGTATCCGTACGGTGCATCATCTGTTAAATGCGCTGTTTGCCAGTTCGTTACTAACGTTAATGTGAGTGTACTCGTTTCATTTCTGCATGGTTGAGTTAAGTTCATAAAGATCTTTGTACCAGCATTTGATTTCTGATTTTTTCATCTTTTTTTTCATCAGCAGATGGGCAATAGAAGGGTGCCTAACATGCCAAATGGAGCAGCCTCTCCCGGGACAATGTCCACTGTGAGTTATCAAATTTATGATTTTGTTATAATTCTGTACATTCTTTATGGACCTAGTTACTTACTCTGTTCATTGGTTTTCCAATTTTCCAGCAGTCAACACCACCGTCTAAGACACAAACCGTCGTTGTAGAAAACCCAATGTCTGTTAATGAGAGTGGAAAGTTGGTGAGTATTACTATATAGTCTTTTTTTCTTTAGAATAAGGTTTGACAAAGTGATTCAAACACACACAAAATTGCAGGTGAGCAACGTTGTGGTTGGAGTGACAACATGCAAAAAATAACCCAAGAATTGAGTGATCTGAAAGAGATCATATCAAGCGTTCTGGTTTGTTGCATATTACATATCTCTTGACAACTTTTTAACCCAAGGAAAAGGCTTAGTGAGAATCACTTGTTTGAGTTTTCTTTTGGGGTTTTTTCTTATCAAAGTTGATGCACACAAAGGTTTTACATTTTGTCCAATGATCTGGCACTTATACTTGTAGATTTGTACACTCCATTGGCCATTTGTGGCATTGTTAATGTATGTATTAATATAATCTGATACACCAACCAAACAGTAATATTTGGGTTTGAAAATATGTTTCTTCTGTGATATAAGATTTTGCTTCATGAAACTTTAACATGTCAAGAAACTGATATTAGCTTTGGTGGATTAGATAAGACTGCTCTTAGCGCAAGTCACTGGAACCTGGGAATCTTTTCACAACAACCAAAACCTAATCAGTACACTCCAAAAACATTAGAGTTAGATAAATCAGACAGAACTCTTTCCATATAAATATTTCTTTTCATATTTGGCACACAGATTCATATCACTTCCCTCCTCTGATCACTCACTGCATCAACAATGCCTAGAGAAAAGATTCTGTTTGCTGGTGGTGGGACCACAAAGAGCTGGAAAGTACTCTTGGCGCTGAGAATACTTGCATTCATTGCCACTTTAGCTGCAGCCATTGTAATGGGTTTGAACAAAGAGACAAAGACCTTGGTTGTGGCCACCATCGGAACTGTTCCTATCAAAGCCACACTAACCGCTAAGTTTCAGGACACACCTGCTTTCGTGTAAGTTCAGAACACCTTATTAAGAACTCTGTGTTTTGACTGTTATTATTATTATTAACTATGATTCTTGGTGGAAAAATGTGTTACAGGTTCTTTGTTATAGCTAATGCCATGGTGAGCTTCCACAACTTGTTGATGATAGCTCTTCAGATTTTCAGCCGGAAACTGGAATGCAAAGGTTTCCGTCTCCTTTCCGTAGCTATTCTTGACATGGTAACATGACCATTCTCGATTGAACCAATCCGGTTTATTCCGGTTTAATAATAATGTGATTGACTTGGTATATTGATTGGTACAAAAGCTAAACGCAACTCTGGTATCTGCGGCTGCAAACGCAGCGGTGTTCATAGCGGAGCTAGGGAAGAACGGGAACAAGCACGCCAAGTGGAACAAAGTCTGCGACAGGTTCTCCATTTACTGCGATCACGGCAGAGGAGCACTCATCGCCGCTTTCTCCGGAGTCATTCTTATGCTCCTCGTCTCCGCCGTCTCCATTTCCCGCCTCTCAATCTATTCTAACAAATCCTCCACCTCCACCGCCGCGGCTGTTGCTTCTCCGTAGTAACTCGCCACCGTCCGCTTAAACATCGCGATCAAAAGTACAACAATATGTATGCATACTTATGTGTCCGTGTCTCACTTTGTATGTTGTCTAGTCTCAAGTAACTATCATGTTGTCTTATGCACTGCTCTGTTTTGTCACTTTCATATAGAGACGACTTTTCATTTCTCTTTTTATCACATTCGAGTATCATTTGGTCGTTTAAAACAAATAAACTCTAACAAATTACAGTTTACTTTCTCAGTCACTCTTCCATTATTATCCAAATATAATTCTAACAAACTGTCTACATTTAGATGAGCTTGTAAGTTGTAATACAAATTATCAAAACATAATACAAAGAAAGCCGATACCAAACAAAATAGAACTCAAAATCAACTCAACAACAAACTACAATCAACTCAACCACAAACTAAAATCAAAACCATAAACGTGAATCTAATTGTGTTTTCAACTAATGCAATCAGTTGTGGTGAATACTTAGTTACAAGGTGACCACATCAAGGTGCACATGTATGTGTATGTAAAATATATATAAAAATAGTTGACAAATATATAAAAATATTGTTAATTAATATTAAATCACATTTTTGTTCAAAATAATACATGAAAGGCAAAATTAAAATTAATTTAAAATAAAAAAGGCCTTGACATTAGGCATTTTTTCATGTAAAGAAAATAAAATTGTATCCGTAAATAGGGGTGGGCACAGATCGAATATCTGAGTATTTAGAAGCATTCGTGTCGATTCGATCTTTAGCCACCTAGATATTCGGTGACTCGGATATCCGAAATGTTTTAGAATTTTAAAGAATATCCGATTTGATCCGTAAATAAAATAAAATTTTAAAAATAATTGAAAATTTTAATAATAACATTTTATTACAAAAATAAAACATTATTTAACTTTTTAAATTCTAGAAGGTTAATATAAAAACAAATTACAATACTTTATTTTTGTTAAACTATTTCAATCTTTATGTTTTGTTAAACTATTTCACACATGGGGCAGATCTCCTTAGAAGGAGAGCCACTCGCCACGATGCTTCCAGTTTCACCACTCTTGAAACTCTTATGAACCACAAAGCCAATATAAGAGCTCTGTTTCAATCTAACGGCTGAATTTTGTCACAGGCCGCCGCTAAGCCTGAAGAGGGAAGAGGAGTGGAGTGCTGCGTTTTGGAAGAAGGTTACTTGGAGTTTACAAGATGAAGATGAAACCCGTGACGAGGAAGACGAGGAGAAGTGTTACTTGGAGTATCCTAACGTTGAGGATGTAGACAATGTGTGATCTTAGCGATGAAGATTAGCGTAACTTTAATATATGCTACTATGGTCTTTGAGCTCCCTAACAAGTACTACCAAACAATGTGTATTTTGAAAAAATAAAATAATTTTGTAATGCAAGTAGTTTGAAACTTTGAGTATTTATTCAAACAACGGATATATACAGAGTTGATTACTTGATATGAACCCCCAAATAAGTTGGTGCTACACTGTTACAATATGTATCTTTTTAATTACTTAAAATTTAATTTAATTTTATATACCGGACGTAAGCTTATTCATCTTCTTCTCTTTCTCTTTTCCGTTGTTCCACGTTCTCTGTTTCGTGTTTAGGTATTTTTCACATTCTCTATATTTTACCTTAATTATACTTTTAGAAATTTTCTTCCGTTTTGGGAGATGTCTTTAACTTAAGTTAATCGTCAAAAGCTATGGTCAATTTTGTTGTCTTATTTCCGATAAATTTTATTTTTTAATTTTCACAAATCTTAAAACAACACCAGCAATATCCCGTAAATCATACCGCCCCACTTATTTTCGCACCTAGTTGAAAAATAAGATAACAAAAGCAAATAGAAAGGAGAGAGCAGAAGAGTGGATAAAAGAAATCCAATGATTGTAACAACCGAGAAACTTAATTTTATGAGAATGAAAAAAAAAATCGCAGTTAATTAATTTAATAAACCAATTAATAATAAATTGGGTGTACCGAGTAACCGAGTGGAGAAATCAAATCAAGTCTAACACCAAGCAACACTGATTCGCAAATCTCTATCTATATCACCGATTAACGACTGAAAGAAAAGAAAACTTTATGTAATTAATTATTTTATTATTAACATGTATACAACAACGGTATAAACTTTCAACGGCTATATGAAATAGTGAAAAATGGAAATTACCGAGTAAGAAAATTGGAAATTACACTGATTTAATTGTTAAAAAAGGAAATCAGCAAGGATCATCAAAATCTATAAATATACGCAGCCCTAAACCTTCTGGTCACGCTACTAATAATCACTCACAATTCACTTCTCTCTGTAAAACTCTCTAAGCTTTTTGTTTTTGCCATGGATTCTCTTTCTTCTTCTACTTCGACAAAGATGAAGAACAACAACAAGCTCTCTGTCAGAAACGAAACCCGTTTCAAGAAATCATTCTTGTTGTTAAGAGAGAAGACCGTTCTCAAGAAAGCGTTAGAGCTTTCCATTCTCTGCGACAACGATATTTGTGTGATACATTACGATCGCGAAGGAAATCTCGTCAACACGTACCCTGAAGATCAGTGCCAAGTCAAAGACATTCTCGAGAGGTATAACAGATTAAGCGACAGAGAAAAAATCAAGAAAAACACAAATCTTTCACAGTTCTATAACAAGAAACTCGTTGACGAGAAGAGGAGATCCCTTACCGACGCAGAGGAACGCAAAAAGTTCACAAAGAAAGTTGGAGAGTTCAAGGGTTCGCTAGTAGATCAGTTACTTGTATTACAAGACAGGGCTCGTTACCTTCTTTACTCCCAGGATCATCAGACCAAGCCAGATCAGAGCCGTTGTCTTGCTGCTATGTCTGAACAAAATCACAACTTTTCGGCGCCTTCTTCTGGCTTCTTCCCCCACAATGACTTCTCCTCTTCACTAATAGACGAGGAGGATCCATTGATGAACTTTTGTCCGCCGGTAACAGAGAACCGGGTTTAAATTAGACTATTGGTTAAGTTTCCTTTTGCTTAATCATTGGTTAAGTCATCGGTTTAGCTTCCTTTTACTAAACCGTATGCAATGTATGTATAAATACTCAGCTTGTACGTACATTGTTAATTTGAGAAAGTATTTTTTCATTCTGTTACAACTTTCTTAATATGGTATCAGAGCACATACTCAGTTTCCGCATTTGATTCTCGATCTTCGTCTTCTTCAAATCGATTCAAGGATGAGCGTTTCGATTCGTCAGCTAACGATCGATCTCTGTCTCCGTTTTCTTCTCGATTTGATTGAACTGGTATCGCGAATCTCTCTCGTTTTCTTGATTCTGTTGCTCGCTGAATCATGCTGAGCTTGTGATTGCGTTTTGCGGTTGATTCTTTCTGATTTCACTTCGTTTGGAGTTCTTGTTGATTTTGATTGTTGATCTTGCTGATTGCTTTCAACATACCTTGATTCGATGAGCTCCCCGAGTCAGCAACAACCAGCTTCCGATCAAGCTCGTCCTCTCACGGATCTTTACGAGAACCCGTACTACCTTCACTCGTCTGATCATGCTGGTTTGGTTCTGGTTACAGATCGCTTATCATCAGGCTCGGAATTTCATTCTTGGCGTCGATCTGTGCGGATGGCGTTGAATGTTCGAAACAAGCTAGGATTTATCGATGGAACGATTCCGAGGCCTCCTCCTGATCATCGTGATTCTGGTTCTTGGTCAAGATGTAACGATATGGTGGCGACCTGGCTTATGAATTCTGTTTCTAAGAAGATTGGTCAAAGCTTATTGTTCTTGTCAACGGCTGAAACCATTTGGAAGAACTTATTGGCTCGCTTTAAGCAAGACGATGCTCCTCGAGTGTATGAGATTGAGCAGCGTTTGAGTTCGATACAACAAGGATCAATGGACATAAGCACATACTATACCGAGCTTGTTACTTTGTGGGAGGAGTATAGGAACTATGTGGAGATTCCGGTGTGTTCTTGTGGTCGTTGTGAGTGCAATGCGGCTTCTTTATGGGAGAAGATGCATCAGAAGAGCCGTGTTACGAAGTTTCTTATGGGATTGAATGAAGCATATGAGTCTACACGGCGTCACATCCTCATGTTGAAGCCTATTCCTGACATTGAAGATGTCTTTAACATGGTGGCTCAGGACGAGAGACAGAAGACTATCAAGCCTTCTACAAAACTGGATACAGTTGCCTTCCAAAGCTCTGGTCCTCTCGAATCTGCTATTCATCATCCAGAGTCTGGCTTCTATAACGGACTTACTGATAATGCAGCTTATGCCGCGGCTTACCAGGGCAATCGATACCCTCCAAAGCCGGTGTGTACTCATTGTGGACGTACTGGACACACAGTACAAAAGTGTTACAAACTCCACGGTTACCCTCCTGGACATAAGTTGCATCAGCGGCCTTCATCATCCAACTCACGTGGCCAGCAACAACAGACTCAGCCTAAGTCTCAGTTCCCACAACAGAGTCAATTTCAACAAACTCAGACTGCCAATGCTGTTGCAGCTCCTTCTCTGAATCTTAACCAGTTCACAACGGATCAAGTTCAGAGTTTGTTGAATAAGTTGATTGCTCAAACAAGAATCAGTGACAAGCCATCATCTCAACAACCAACAGGCACTATTACTGAACACGGTTTCATGGCCTCTACTTCTACTGCTGGTGAGGTTTCGATTGTGTTTCCTTCTCCTAACCTCCATTTTCAAAATCATATTTTTACCTATCAACATCAATGCCTTTCCACCCTTTATTCAATATTACCCTCTGGATGTTGGATTGTTGACAGTGGTGCTACAAGCCATGTATGTTCTGACTTGAGTTTGTTTAGTGAAGTATGTCCTGTTTCAGGTGTGACAGTCTCTCTTCCCAATGGCACTAGTGTACCTATCAGTCACACGGGGACAGTGCATATCTCAGAACATCTCGTTTTACAAAACGTCTTACATGTTGATAGTTTCAAGTTCAATTTGCTGAGTGTTAGTTCTTTATTGCAGAATCGAGATTTGTCTACTCATGTCTATTATGATTCTTGCTTTATACAGGACCATATTCGGGACTTGACGATTGGTAAAGGATCGCTTATGCATGGTCTTTACATTTTGGAGCCTCTTGTTCATGCTAATTCACATTCTTTCTGTGGATCATTGATTGATGGAACTCTCTGACATCAGCGACTAGGACATCCTTCTTTTGCTAAATTGCATCACATTCCTGGTATTCCTTTGTCGTCTAAAGTCACGTCTACGTCTTGTAGTATCTGTCCTTTAGCAAAACAGCGTAGTCTTCCTTTTGTTTCCAATCCAAAATTGTCTGTAAACCCTTTTGATCTTATACATATAGACATTTGGGGTCCTTTTTCAGTAGAATCTATCGAAGGTTTTCGTTATTTTCTTACCATTGTTGATGATTGTACTCGTGTAACCTGGATCTACATGTTAAGGAATAAAAGTGATGTTAAAAATATCTTTCCCGCTTTTTTAACTCATGTACAAACTCAATTCAACACAGTTGTTAAAAAGGTTCGTAGTGACAATGCACATGAACTCGCTTTTACTGAACTTTTTCGATCTAAAGGAATCATTCATCAGTTTTCTTGTGCATATACACCACAACAAAACTCTGTAGTTGAAAGAAAACATCAACATTTATTGAATGTAGCAAGAGCTTTGTTGTTTCAATCTAATGTTCCTCTTGCATATTGGTCTGAATGCATCTTAACTGCTGTTTTCTTAATCAATCGAACCCCATCCTTACTGCTTGATAAATTTTCTCCTTATGAGATTCTTTTTAAAAAGCAACCTGATTTTTCTTTTTTGCGTAGTTTTGGTTGTTTGTGCTACGTCTCTACTCATCTCAAGGACAGAAATAAATTTAGTCCTCGAGCAAATCCTTGTGTTTTCTTGGGCTATGCTACTGGTTATAAGGGATATAAGGTTTTAGATTTGGATTCTAACATCGTTAGTGTTTCTCGGAATGTCATATTTCATGAAACAACCTTTCCTTTTACAAATGTTTCACATGATACATCAACGAATGATTTGTTTGGTCCAACTATTCTACCATTGTCTACACCTGTTGCATTAGATATAGGATCTTCTTCTGATACTTTGTTGCCTGATTCATTGTCCCCGCATCCTACATCGTCTACTAGTGCCTCGTTGCCACAAGAGACTGTTACAGTTGATGCAGGACAGACTTCATTAGTCAATACTCGGCCAAAACGTAATGCCAAGGCACCAGGTTGGCTCTCTGAATATCATTGTAATCTCCTTTTTAATCCATCACCACTTACCTCACATATTTCTGAAACCTTTGACACTGCTATTCCTTTTCCTTTGTCCTCTGTTCTCACATATTCTAAGCTTCATCCCCAGTATGAAAACTTTACTCTTTCTTGCACAATCGAGACTGAACCTCACACTTTTAAAGAGGCTGTGAAACATAAGGTTTGGAATAATGCAATGGGGGTTGAGGTTACTGCTTTGGAACATAAAGAGACGTGGATCATTGTGACTCTTCCTCCAGGAAAGCATGTGATAGGCTGCAAATGGGTGTTCACCATCAAGTATAATCCTGATGGTACTATATTGAAGTACAAGGCACGCTTGGTTGCTAAAGAATACACGCAACAAGAGGGAATTGACTACATTGAAACATTCTCTCCGGTGGCTAAGCTTGCAAGTGTCAAATTGATTTTGAGTTTGGCAGCTTGCTTTGGATGGACACTCACGCAGATGGATGTTACCAACGCTTTCTTACATGGAGATCTGGATGAAGAAATTTACATGAGCTTGCCACTTGGTTATACGCCTTCGAATGGAGTTCCTCTTCCTCCTAATCCAGTGTGTAAACTACAGAAATCTTTATACGGCCTCAAACAGGCATCAAGACAGTGGTATCATTGTTTCTCCAAGGTAGTCTTAAGTGCTGGATTTACTCAATCTCCGGTGGATAACACTTTGTTTGTGTGTAAGACTTCTACTTTCTTCACTGCGTTGTTGGTCTACGTTGATGATATCTTGATTGCGTCTAACAATGATGAAGCATTGAACGCACTGAAGACAGCTTTACATCAGGCTTTTGAGATAAAAGATATGGGAGTTCCTCGGTTCTTTTTGGGATTGGAGATTGCTAGAAATGCTACTGGTATATCAATTTGCCAACGAAAGTATGCGTTAGACATTCTCTCCTCTACTGGAATGCTAGCTTGCAAGCCGGTCTCTGTTCCAATGGATCCTTCAGTTCATCTTCGAAAGGATACTGGAACTTTGTTACCATCCGCTAAGCCATATCGTGAGCTGATAGGACGACTCCTCTATCTTACCATCACGCGTCCGGACATCACTTTTGCTGTGAATTACTTGAGCCAGTTCCTGTCATGTCCAACAGATGTTCATCTTCAAGCGGCTCATCGGATATTACGTTATCTCAAGTCTAATCCTGGTCAGGGTCTTTTCTACTTTGTTGACTCTGAGATTTGCTTGAATGCCTTTGCTGATGCAGATTGGGCAACATGTCCTGATTCAAGACGCTCGATCTCTGGCTTTTGTGTCTATCTTGGGAAGTCATTGATCAACTGGAAGTCTAAAAAGCAGCAAACTGTTAGTCGGAGCAGTACGGAAGCAGAGTACCGTAGTATGGCGCTTGCTACATGTGAGTTACTCTGGCTTCATCAGCTGCTTAAAGACTTGAAGGTGACTGTTTGCACTTCTGCTAAACTCTTCTGTGACAACAAGTCTGCCATTCATATTGCTCATAATCCTGTGTTTCACGAACGTACGAAACACGTTGAGATCGACTGTCATACTATCCGTGATCAGATCAAGAATGGCTTCATGCGTCTCTTTCATGTGACTTCTAGTAACCAGCACGCTGATATCTTGACGAAGTCACTTCATCCAGGGCCATTCCATTCTCTTCTTCGACGATTCTCCATTTCAAACATCTTCTCTCCTTCTACAGCTTCGGTTTGAGGGGGGTGTAACAGAGAACCGGGTTTAAATTAGACTATTGGTTAAGTTTCCTTTTGCTTAATCATTGGTTAAGTCATCGGTTTAGCTTCCTTTTACTAAACCGTATGCAATGTATGTATAAATACTCAGCTTGTACGTACATTGTTAATTTGAGAAAGTATTTTTTCATTCTGTTACAACTTTCTTAATAGCCGGTAATTGATAATCTTGTTTCTGATCATCAACAACAAATAGGATCATCATTAACGAATCTTCTCATGAGTGGTGATGCGTCAACACCTGCCGGTTCCTCCAATCATCAGAGTAAATTCTCAATGTTTCTGTTTAACCATGAAACCGCTACGTTTACTCAACTTCCCAACTCGGTTTCTTCAAGCTTTGACCAAGGGCTGACTCCGTGTAGCAACAATCTCATTACGGCTTCACATGGGGCACAAGATTATAACTTTGGTTACGGAAACAATCTGAACGCACAAGGGTTCAACTTTGGATGCAGCAACAATCTCAACACACAAGGCTTTAACTTTGGGTGCAACAACAATCTATGTGCATGACTGAGCACTTTGGCTAAGGCACTTCAACCTCGTTTAGATCCTCACAGACACCACATTGGAACTCTTACTGATCAACGCATGGCTTCTGATTAATAATCAATTGTGTATTTACTCATTTTGTTTTTGCATTTGTGTAAATCTCTGGAAATCAAGTTCGTATTCCTTTTTATCACTGATTATTCATTCAAGTTCCACATATGCTCTCACAATTCATAAAAATCATTACTCCTTTGGCTAAACTTTAGAGTATGATAGCATCAAAAAAATTTTCATGTATCACAGAATTGATTTTTTTCTTTTCATTTAATCTTGCACCAATAATGAAAGCCTAAACAATCATCAATCTTTACTTGAGAACCTCTCAAACCATGATCACGGGGGTAGACACTTTAAACTCTCCTTGACTGTATCACCTGTAACTGTAACTGTAAGAGATAACATCCCTTCCTGTTAGGGTCTTCAATTTGATTTTTTTTTAGTTTTTGATAAGTGCAGAGGTTTTCTTTATCGGTCCATGTAAAAGCTTTCATATATATATATATATCTCAAACAACATAATATATTTTAAATGTACTATAAATATGTTTTCTATCAATATAATTCATCAAATTATTATCCAATTATCAGTTTAATTCTATCAACCTAATATCTCTTTTTCTTTTAATTAACATAAACCAATGCTGACAAAATTTTTTTGACATAAACCAATATCTTTAATGAGCTAAAACTATATTATATATAGCTACCATAACAATATTATTTATTTCTTTGTTTTGCATAACCAAGCTTAATACAATAAAAAATTAACCTGATCTAATTCTAAACCGAACCCAAAGTAGTTTTGGTTTGTAATTCAATATACAAATAATATGATTAATTCAAAAAAATTAAATTCTAACCAAGCTATATTTCAACCTAGCTTTTTAAGAAATATATAGAAAAATTGGATAAAAGGGACACTTTCAACCTAGGTTTGTCCCTCTAGTATTTTTTCTTAGTTAGTCGGAGAAATAGGATTTATATTAATGTTAATACCATAATACCCTCAGATTAACCAAATTAAATTTTTCAATTAAATACATAATTTAGTTTAATTATAAATTATATTATTTTTAAAAGTAAAAAAGCAAGAAAAGGTAACACATTTACCCTAATTATTTTTCTAATTCTCTGATCTTCTCCGCCTAAGCTTTTAAAGCCATTCAATGGGGATTTTGGCTTGAGGAGAATCCTACCTTCTTCCTGATTAAACTTACCTTTGCTATTGTTTTGATTGAATATTCTCTGGTTCGGTTCCTGAAAATCTTGTGGCTCCAGGAGAGTTTTTAAGTTTTCTTAACAGAATTTTTAATGGTTATATGTTTGGTATTTGCAGACCTTCGAGATGACAAGCAATTCTTCATAGATCATCCTGGTGCAGTGCCAATTACTACACACCAGGTATTGTCTTCAAACGCTTAGTCTCACCATGAGTACCAGGTTCTTCATGAAAAGAAAAGGGTCTAATGTTGTTAAGAATTCTGCAGGGAGAAGAACTGAAGTAACTGAATGTAGTTCTAGGCATTATAAAAATCTCACGTCATGGTCCGTATGTTTGCATAGCCTCTTGTAAAAGAGTTGAGTTTTGCTATGTTTTGGGGATTCTGCAGTATGTGAAGGCAGTGTTTGATTGAGCCATAAACTGATAAAAATGGTGTTTCAGGCACCAAAACAGAAGAAGAAAAAGAACAAGAATCGTTGCGTGATCTTCTGATAAGAATCTCTAAAGACTAGGAGATAAATAATAGGAAGAAGAAGAAAATCTCGACAATTTAATTGGTCCCCACTAATATGAAAATTGGACGTTAAGGATGACATTATGAGTAGCTTTTTGTATAGTTTCTAAAACAAGCTGTGTTGTTGTGTCTGTTACTCTTTGCTGGTGAATCCTTTGAGTTCACAGTGTGTTTTACTCTTGCCATGTAGACTAATCTCACTCTTCTACTTTGTTCTTGATGGGATCATTATTTTGTATCTACATATTAATCTAATTGGATTTGCAATTTTTGCTTCTGTTTTTAAGTTGTTTATCTTCTGCAATGATGTCAGAGACATCATAGCACCAATTTAACCGGTTGTTGGAATCGTTTCTTTAAAGGAGCCTGAATTTGAGTTTGTACTCCTATCAGCTAGTTTTCGTAGTCGTATCAACAAAGTTTGCACCCGTAAAGAAAATACTTCAAACACAATACATCTTGATATATATCTTTTAAAGAAAACAACCATAAAAAGACGTTGAACGTGTATGCATGTGTCAAGTTTACCAATTCTATAGATTAATAGCCATTTTGTGATGAACCATGATTCGCGTAACTAATTCGTAAAACATTACAGAGGGAGTAAATGGGAGTTTAGTTTTTTTTTTTTTTTGGTAGTGATCTCTAATAGTTAAGGAGCACAGTACTAACATTCAAATTGTTGACCGATAAAAAATGATCCCTTTTCTTTATCACATGAACATATAATATTACCATTATCATACAAAAGGTTGATGGGTACCATTTTTAGATGAATCACGCTGTAATTTACTAATCAATGGGACCTAATTAGGAATATGTAAGTAGTGCTATATGACGTACCTAATTCATATTATATGCGTACCACTGTCTTGTTAAAGCTTCTTTTACATTAATATAATATCTTGTGTGAAAAAAAAACCTTAATCAACGACTTTGTTGCCGGGTGAACAAGTAAATGTATGGGCGATCCAACGAGATATTGCAACTTGGGCCCAGCTGCAGATGAATTTAGGTCAGCGAGGCATTTAGATTCACTAATGGATTTTCAAGGAAATGATTTTAAGTATTTTCAAGGAAATGATTTTAAGTACATTCCTTTTGGATTAGGGAAAAAGAAATGGCCTGGAATAGGGCTTGCATTACCCATGGTCGAGGTCACAGACTCACAGTGTCCAACCTTGTGAACCGGTTCGACTGGAGAATCGAGGTAGGACCACTTGGAGATGATAACCATGATCTAGTTGAGGCATCTGGTATTGATGTTTGTCGAATTTCCCTCTATTTGTCTTTCCATCTCCAGCTTTATTCTGCATGTAATAAACCCAAAATAAAAATATTACTAGGATAAGACCCGCGCCTTGCGCGGGATTAAGTTATTATTTTTATTATATTTTGGAGAATGAAACATTAGTTTGGCTTCATTTGGATTACGGGTGTTCAATCCGGATATCGGGTTGGTTTCGGTTCGGTTCAGTTTTTTCGGTATTTGGTTACTAAAATATAACTACTATTCTAAATCCATATTTACTTTGACTTTAGTCTTTCACATACTTTTGAAAGATTTCAACTGGACGACTAAATTGATCAGCCAATCTTGTTGTTTTAAATCATTAGTGTTTATATATATATATATATATATATATATTATTTAGTTTGAATATTTATTAAATAAAAATTCATATGCGTTATATTTTATGATCATTTGTAACTTATTATAACAAAAAAATAATCTATTGATCACAAAATTTTCAGAGTGGGAATATTCAAATTTCTAATAATATATAGACGTTTTAAAAAATTCAAATATAACATATAAGAAAAAATATAAATGTTTTTATTATATATTTAATGTAATTTTTTAATATCTTTCAATAATATAAAATTAAAAAAAAAGAACTAAGATACCAAAATTGTTATCAAATATTTATTATTCATAATAATTAATTTTCATATATACGTTAATCATATTAGGTAATTCCGTAGCTTCTAATTAAGGAAAGTGCAAAAAAAATTTTGGTAGATTATTTATCAATTCGATAGTTAGTTTAATACAAAATATAATGTAAGTCAAGATGGACCAACCTATTTTTCTAAGAATAGTATATTTTATATAGTCATTTATTAAATGAGAATTTATAATCATACAGTTCTATGATCATTCATATCATTTTATAACTGAATATTTAAATCATCGATAACAAAATTTTCAATGTGAAATCTTTAATAAGTTTATAATTTATAAATGTTTTTGAAAATTCATTGAAAGTTTTAATATTAAAATATTTATGTAATCTTATGGTATATAGTATAATGTATATATATATATATATATATGTTTTATTATTAAATGATATTTTTTACTCATATGGTTTTAAAATAATGTGTATCTTCTTATAATATTAAATAAAAGTTCATATTAATATAATTTTATGATCATTTGTAACTTATTATGACAAAAAAATAATCTATTGATCACAAAATTTTCAGAGTGGGGATCTTCAAATTTCTAATAATTTATAGACATTTTGAAAAATTCAAAATATAACATATAAAAAAAATTATAAATGTTTTTATTAAATATTTAATGTGATTTTTAAATATATTTTAATAATATAAAATTAAAAAATGAACTAAGATACAAAAATTGTTATCAAATATTTATTATTCATTATAATTAATTTTCACATATACGTTAATCATATTAGGTAATTTCGTAGCTTTTATTTAAGGAAAGTGCAAAACATTTTTTGGTACGTTATTTATCAATTCGATAGTTAGTTTAATAAAAAGTGTTATATAAGTTAAGATGGACCAACCTATTTTTCTAGGAATAGTATATTTTGTATAGTTATTTATTAAATAAGAATTTATAATCATACGGTTCTATGATCATTCATATCGTTTTATAACAAAATATTTAAATCATCGATAACAAAATTTTCAATCTGAAATCTTTAATAAGTTTATAATTTATAAATGTTCTTGAAAATTCATTGAAAGTTTTAATATTAAAATATTTATGTAATCTTATGGTATATAGTGTTTAATATATATATATATATATTTTATTATTAAATGATATTTTTTACTCATATGGTTTTAAAATCATGTGTATCTTCTTATAATAAAAATGTTAAACCATTGATCATTAATTTTTAACATAATAATTTTAATAGTTTTAGTCATTTATTGTCGTTTTTAAAAATTCAAAATATAACATATACGAAAAAATCTAAATTTTATTTTTATAGCTAATTTGATTGTTTAATTTATTTTAATAATATAAAATTAAACAAAAAATGATGGAGGAGATATACATTGTTATCAAATCTTTATTATTAAACTCATTAATTGTCATATATATATTAGTCATTTATGGTAATTCCGTAGGTTTTATTTAAGGAAAGAAAATATCATATCATATCATTATATCATATAGTTTGACCAACTTATGTATCTAACAACATATAAAAATCGAATGTGGACCTACTTATTTTTCAATTGAATGTAATTGACTACCTAATTGAGTGCCACCTATGCATTGGGGCCTCTTTTAATTAATACAAAATTGAGGTTACATCTTTTCAATTGTTCCTCAATTAATATATAAGGGATAATGTTCTAACATCTCTATCAACACTTGTACGAATATATGTGTGTTTGTGTATTAAGCTTCTTTTCTTGATAAGTTGCATCAATTTACTGGAAAACGGATTCGTCACAATCATACTATGTTAATAAAAGGATCAGGAGACTTCGACGAGTTCATTAATACCTACGTCTAATGAAGACGACGGAGCTGATGTTTTCAGAAATTTAAAGGTTAGGAGCTGCTCCAAAACTTGTTCTCATGTATCTACGTCTAATGAAACATAGCTTTTGAAAGCATAACTACATCCATTATTTTATTTTAGAGGATCAAGTTGTATTCCTATCAATTATTTTTCGTAGCTGTGTCAACAAAATTTTTTTTAACTAAAATATAGTTTGCTCCCATAATTAAAGAAAAATACTTCAAACACAGTACGTCTTAATCTACCTTAACTAAAAAAATTAAATAAATGAGCGTGCATGAGTCAAGTTTACCTATAGATTTATAGCCATTTTGTATGAATCAAGTTTACCATTGTTTAGACAAAAAAAGGGGGGGGGGGGGGGGGGGGGGGGGGGTTTATGTTTTTTTGGGTAGTGAAGCTACTAACAAAAGGTTGGTTACCATTTCTAGATGAATCACGGTGTACCTAATTAGGAATTTTTTTTTTTTTTGTCGACAACATTACAGACTCATATAGATTCTGTAAACCACCCGGGGAGACATTGATCCATGTAGACGACGAAAGACGGCTGTTTTCTGACACTGCGTGCTAGACTATCCGCCTTTGTATTTTGTGTCCTTGGTACATGTACAATCTCTGATCGTGTAAAACTCTCTTTCAGGTTCCTGATTAGGAATATGTAGTGCAATATGACGTACGTAATTCATATTATATATTTCTGTGCTCATGCACGGACATAAATATTTATAAAATAAATATAATATAATAATTGATTGAAATTTATTTTAAATTTTAAATTAATTTATAATTTGTATTTATAATTTATACTAATCATATCATATTACTTTAATTAAATATTTATCTAATTGGTTTTGTTGTTTTTACAGTCAATTTAGTTGTCATTTGGACATATTGGATTCTGTCTATTTATTTGAATTCAACTATAATATTTATTTTTTGTAAATATATTAATTTTTGATTAATTTTCTTATTTGCATTTTAGGTTGGTTGTTGTCTTAAATACATAAGTATATTTTATTAAGATTATATATAATTTAAGATATATTGTGATTAGAATGAAATAAAAAATAAACTAAAATGTATGATTCCAAATTACATAAATTAATATAATGATAATATTCTAAAGTCTCATGCATATATATAAATTTTACAAAAGATCTAAATTGTAACAGTGAGTTAATATTTTATTTATCATTTGTTAATATGTTTTAAGTCATCATATAATTTAAATTTATAAAATAAACAAAATAAATAAATTATTATTATATAAACAAAATAAATAAATTATTATTGTATAAACAAAATAAATAAATTATACATTCTTATTGTAGTTACATCTATGATTTTATATATAAGTTGGGTTAGTTGCTAATAAATTATACATTCTTATTGTAGTTACATCTATGATATTAGATATAAGTTGGATTAGTTGCTAATATGTTCATTTGTTATTATGTTTATTGCTAAAATTTATTTTTAGTTTTTTCAATATCTCTTAAAATATGCAGTAAAAATGTGATTGTATTTTATAAATTATATTATATAAGTAAACTAAAATTTATTTATTTTCCCGTAATTTTAAGATATTATAGTAAACAAATTATATGTAAAAATATTTCAATAATAATAATAATAAAATATTTTTTGTCAATTAAACCTATATATGTGTATGTTACTTAATTATTTTGTGTAATCATCTAAGAAAATATATAGATATATATAAAAATTCAGTTACTTTGAAAATATATATTTGTATTGTGTAAATTATGTTTTAAAAGAAAAATATTTCTTTTTCTAATATCAAGATCATTTGTGTGAACTTTTTTTTATGAAATCACATTATATACAAATATATTTTTTCATCGAAGAAGATGTAGATAAAAAAAAAGTATTTTATTACTTCAAAAGTATATATTTTTGTTACTTAAAGATATCTTTTAAATGGAATATTACTATTTTGTGAACTTTCCTTATTTTATGAAATCATATTATATATACATATATTTTTCGTTTTTAAATTATTTTTAAAACTTTATAAATGTTTCCTTTTTATTTATATTTTTATTTAAAAATTTTTAAAAAGTAAAGAATAATATTTGAATGTACTTTTTTATTTTATTAAAAGTATCATAGTAATCAACTAATATGAGAGTTAACGTGAGCGTGACACCTAAAAAAGTGACTTCTCAAATAATGTTATAGAGATGCGCCACTGTCTTTTTAAAGCTTCTTTTACATTTAATATATATAGTATCTTGTGTGAAAAAACAACTAATCAACGACTTTGTTGTGGATTGAACAAGTACTCAGTGCTTATAAATTAGATGATGAAATGGATTCCGTATCAAACGTGCTAGAACATGAATACCATAGCAGTTTTGGGCCCGACACATGGATCTCAATTCTTTCTTCTTTCTCCTAACAACTTGTTTCCTGTAAAGAAACTCTCTTGCATTCCGCTGAAGTCACTTCCCACAAAGCCTTCAAAGTATGTTCGTTTGAAAGCAATGACTTCTCCGACTTGTGATGAGCAAACAAGCCATCGAAAGTTCGAGAAATTGCTACCTTCTCCATGGACTCATCGGTTCCACTCTGTTTCTGTCGATGTCACTGTAAGTCTATATATACACACACAGACACACACACGTATATATATATATATACATATATATACATGTTTATGTGAACAAACGAAAATAACAAAAGCAAGAAAACTTAGAGAAAACTCGAATAAGATAAATACATGTTTTAAAATTTGTATATTGAATATGTGAAAAATAATCTACCATTTTTTAGATCCTATTTATGCAGTTTCAAATTTTGATATTTTTTTAGAAAAATTTCCTGATCTACTAAAGTCAAAAACAATTTTTCTAATCATAAAAGATATACCAAAGTCTTTGGCTTCCGCACCTCCAAAATGTCAATCTTGAAATAGCCAATCCTCATAGTGTCTAGATTTAATTTTTTTGGTATTAGTCATTTGATATTGAACCAATCTGTTGCATATTTTCAACGAATGTATTGTTTACTGCTGGTGTACCGAGAGTTCAGTCACTTCCATAATCAACAATAAATATACATGTTTATAAATTGTCAACGCATACGTACATATATGTGTTACTTTTAGGAAATGGATGCGCTTAGAAAAGAAATGGATGCACTAAATCCGAAAGTGAAGAACATGCTCATGTCTTCCCAAGGGACCAACTCGACAAAGAAGGGAGTCCTTATGATATATTTGTTGGTGAACCTTGGCCTTGCATTTCACTTTGAGGACGAGATCTACGAAACTTTACAAGAGAGTTTCCAAAAGATAGAGGAGATGATGGATGGTGAAGATGATTTGTACACAGTGTCCATCATCTTCTGGGTTTTCAGGAGATACGGTCACAACATATCTTTCGGTAAAGAAGTCTCTAAAAAGGCTTTTGGTCATATTCATACAAGTTTTTGTTGTCTCTTATTATTATGTTTGACATCTTGATTCATCTTCGTCAATAGATGTTTTCAAAAGATTCAAAATGAACACTGGAAGCTTCAAAGACTCTCTAACCGGAGATGCCAAGGGTGTTGAGATGAAGAGATCAAGCTATATGAAAGAAGGATATCAAAGACACCAGACTTGAGAAGTTAGGCACCAGACTTGAGACTGTTGCTAAGGCACCAGACTTGAGAAGTTAGGCACCAGACTTGAGACTGTTGCTACAGTACTCGGCCCAGAAAGGAAGAAGCCCATGACAGCCTTTCTCAAGCTCTTAAAACCCTTGTATCCTCTCTATATAAACTTTATAATCTCTTCATTAAGATTTAAGCAAGATAATAAAAAGTCTCTGGTCATCTTTGAATTCTCTCTCTAGCCTTTAATCTCATTTCCAAATCTCATTAATCTCCAATCTCTAATCTCTAATCTCTTTAATAATCCTCTCAAATCTCTTTCTAATCTCATTTATTATTCAAGATGTCTAGAAATCTTATGGTATCAGAGCCTGGGTGAATGTTCTTGAGTTCTTGAGTGTTCTTGAGATTATCCAAGGCTAGATCTTTGAAAATCTCAAGAAAGTTTCTGTTGGTGTTTTTACTGAAGAACTAGCCTAAAGCTGGTTTCTTTGGTGGTTTGGAGAGCTCAGATCCGTGTTCAAGCTTAAAGGTCAAGTCTTTGAAGTGTATTGGTGATTTTGTGTACAAACTGAGAGGTCTTTGAGGTGTTCTTAAGGATCTAAGTGAAAAAGTTCAAGTCTTTTCAAGCTAGTGGGTTACTAGAGTCAAGATTGAAGCTTTTTGAAAGATGGAAGATAGTGGTGGAGTCTACATGAAGATTGCTACCAAGTTCAAGGGAAACAACTAACTTGTGTGGTCTAGGATGGCCAGGAATGCTATTGGAGGCAAGGGATTGCTCAAACATCTCACATCCAGTGTGATTCCAAAGCAAGAGATCAAAGAAAAGGAGGAAGAAGAGGACGAAAGTGAGACTGCCTATGATAAATGGCAACAAGCTGATTGTATGGTGATTAATGCTCTTCTTGCCTCCTTGGATCAGAACTTGATGGATGCTTATAGCTACTGTGATACAGCTAAAGAACTTTGGGATACATTGAAGCAAATCTATGGAAACACCTCAAATCTCAACAGGGTCTTTGAGGTGAAGCAAGCTCTCAATAGTCTAGTACAAGAAGATATGGACTTTGAGAAGCATTTGGGCAAGTACAGAGCACTGTGGTCTGAACTAGAGATGTTGAGGCCAAATACCATTGATCCAATGGAGCTTAACAAGAGAAGGGAGCAGGATAAAGTCTTTGGACTGCTTCTCACTTTGAATCCAGCATATGGAGGGTTCATTCAGCACATGTTGAGAGATGAGACTCTACCTAACCTAGAAGAGGTGTGTGCTAGGATCCAAAAGGAATATGGGAACATGGAGCTATTTAACAAGAAGGGAAAGGAGCTAGCTTTGGCAAATCAAGCAGCGCAAGCTCAAGGAGATCAGGGAGAACTTGCACAAGCTAACAAGGCCATCCATGGCAAGTATGAGAAGTTTGGTGGGAGTTGTGATCACTGCAAGAAGCAAGGCCACAAGAAGAGCCAATGCTGGATCCTACATCCTCATTTGAAGCCAGCCAAGTTCAAAGAGGCCAAAGCTCACATGGTGGAGAGTAGTGGTGGTGGTGCAAGCAAGGAACAGGCTGGAGAGATGGATAATGGGAAGTCTTTGGTGGCTTATACTGGTGGTCCTAGTTCTAGAGGCAGCACTAGTGGTGATGAATACTTGAAGAGATCAGACTTGGATGTTCTCATCAAGCTCTTCAAGGAACATGGTAACACCCTTGCATACTCTCATGGAGCTTCTATGATTGCTAGAACTGATAGGTTACTAGAGGACTCATTTGACATGTATAATCATCTTAGAAAGGGTATCTTTGATAGGATTGATCATGCATATGATTCTGCCCATGCATATAAGCCCTCTAGTATACTAGCGCATCTAGCTAACTCCACATCTAGTTCATATAAGCCTCTCATTGTTGATTCTGGTGCATCTCATCACATGATAAGTGACACTAGATTGATTAACAACATTGAACCTGCTCATGGTAATGTGATGATAGCCAATGGTGCTAAAATTCCTATTAAAGGAATAGGAGAGCTCAAGCTATTTGATAAAGATTCCAAAGCGCTTTATATGCCTGATTTTACTTCTAATCTTCTTTCAGTTAAGAAGTGTGCTACTGATCTGAATTGTAATGTCATTTTCAGCCCTAACAGTGTAAAATTTCAGGATATTGAAAGCCATAAGGTGCTTGGAAGTGGAGTTACCAAGGGAGATCTTTATGTGCTAGAGAATTTGAGCTTCTCTGCTCCTAGTTCAAAATTTAGTTGTTCCTTTTCTTCTGCTTCTACTAGTCTAAGCAAGAATGCATTGTGGCATGCTAGACTAGGACACCCTCATAATAAAGCTTTAAAACTGATGTTGCCAGGTGTTTCTTTTGAGAATAATGATTGTGAAGCTTGTATTTTAGGCAAGCATTGTAAAACTGTTTTTCCAAACTCTTCTACTATTTATGAAAATTGCTTTGATCTTGTTCACTCGGATGTTTGGACAGCTCCCTGCTTATCTAGGGAAAATCAGAAGTATTATGTCACTTTCATTGATGAAAAATCCAAATACACCTGGTTAACTTTAATTCCAACCAAAGATAGGGTGCTTGATGCATTTAGAAACTTTCAAACTTATGTGATTAACCAATATCATGCCAAGATTAAAGTTTTCAGGTCTGATAATGGAGGAGAGTACATAAGCAATGCATTCAAGCAACACCTATCTGGCAGTGGGATTCTTCACCAAACTAGCTGTCCATACACTCCTCAACAAAACGGTGTGGCTGAGAGGAAGAACAGACATTTGATGGAGGTCGCTAGGTCCTTGATGTTTCAAGCCAATGTCCCAAAGAGATTCTGGAGTGATGCTGTCGTTACTGCTTGCTACTTGATCAACAGGACACCTACTCTTGTGCTACAAGGGAAGTCGCCATTTGAGGTGCTCAACAAGTACAAGCCAGTTCTCTCACATCTCAAGGTCTTTGGGTGCTTATGCTATGTAATGGTTCCTGGTGAGTTGAGAAATAAGCTAGAAGCAAGGAGCTCCAAGGCTATGTTTATTGGATACTCTACCAGCCAGAAAGGGTACAAGTGCTATGATGAAGACACTAGGAGAGTGATGATCTCTAGAGAAGTGAAGTTTGTGGAGGAAAGAGGGTATTTTGAAGAGAAGAACCAAGAAGATCTGAAAGATTTGGCTTCAGATAGAGCAACAGTCTTGAGAACTATACTGGAGAATCTTGGTATCAATGTGAACCAAGGAGGTGGTAGTGCACCAAGGGATGCGCCTACTACAACAACAAATGGAGGTCACGAAAGTGCACCAGTGAGTGCACCAGTTACTGATGGAGTTCATGTTCCTACTCTTGATCATGAGGGGGGGAATGAATCAGAGACTCTTAACCAAGGGATGGGAGAGAGTAGTTCAAGTGGTCAAGAGAGTTCTAGTTCTCATGATCAGAGTGGTGATCAAGGTGTGGAGCCTATGAATCATCAAGGAGAAGCTGAGGCTAGTGGTGATCAAGGTGTGGAGCCTGTGAATCATCAAGGAGGAGCTGAGGCTAGTGGAGATGATGCGCAAGAAGAGGACAATGTGGAAGAGCCAGAACCTGTACAAGGTCCCATGTTGAGGAGGAGCACACGGAATAGGAAGCCTTCCAAATGGGTAAACACGAGAGTGTACTACAATGCCCAGGCTGTGGAACATTCTTCTCAAGCTGTGTGTTCTTTTGCTCAATATCCAGAAGAGCATTGTGCATTTCAAGTGAGCTTGGATCAGAGTCATGTTCCAAGAAGCTATGAAGAGGCAATGCTGATACAAGAGTGGAGAGATTCAGTTAAGGCTGAAAGTGATGCTATGATCAAGAATGAGACATGGTATGAGAGTGCATTGCCAAAAGGGAAGAGAGCTGTTTCTAGTAGATGGATCTTCACCATCAAGTATCTTCCAAATGGAGAGATAGATAGGCGCAAGACAAGGCTTGTTGCAAGAGGTTTCACTCAAACATATGGAGAGGACTACATTGATACATTTGCTCCAGTTGCTAAGCTCCATACTATCAGGATTGTGCTCTCTTTGGCTGTGAATCTCGAGTGGGATCTTTGGCAAATGGATGTGAAGAATGCCTTTCTTCAAGGAGAGCTAGAAGATGAGGTTTACATGCATCCACCACCTGGTCTTGAGCATCTGGTGAAGAAAGGGAATGTATTGAGACTAAAGAAAGCTATCTATGGTCTCAAGCAATCTCCTAGAGCTTGGTACCACAAGCTGAGCACTACTTTGAATGGAAAAGGATTCCGCAAAAGTGAGCTTGATCATACTCTCTTCACTCTCACTTCTCCCTTGGGTATTGTTGTTCTCCTTGTGTATGTTGATGATATCATCATCACTGGTAGTGATAATGATGGTATCAAGGCTACCAAGGAGTTTCTCAAATCTGTTTTTGAGATTAAAGACTTGGGAGAGATGAAATACTTTCTTGGCATTGAGTTGTGTAGAGCCAAGGAAGGTTTGTTCATCTCTCAAAGGAAGTATACACTTGATCTCTTGAAAGATGCAGGTGCTTATGGAGGAAAGACAGCCAAGATGCCCATGGAAGATGGGTACAAGGCGCCACGTGAGGGGGAGCTTGAAGATAGCAAGCCTTTTCATGATCCAAAGCTTTATAGAAAGCTAGTGGGTAAGCTCATCTACTTGACCATCACTAGACCTGATATTTGCTTTGCTGTGAATCAGGTGAGCCAGCATATGCAAGCTCCAAGGGAGCATCACTGGCACATGGTGGAGAGAGTGCTCTTGTACCTGAATGGAACACAAGATCTTGGAGTGTGGATGGGCTGCAACAGAAGCACTGAAGTGGTGGGCTACTGTGATGCAGATTGGGCAGGAGATAGGACTGATAGGAGATCAACTACTGGCTACTGCACATTCATTGGTGGTAACTTGGTTACTTGGAAGAGTAAGAAGCAGAAGGTGGTTTCATGTTCTAGTGCAGAAGCTGAGTATAGAGCCATGCTGAAGCTTACCAACGAGTTGGTGTGGATCAAAGGGATCCTGAAGCACTTGGAGATTGATCAAGCTACACCAATGACCATGCATTGTGACAACCAAGCAGCAATCCACATAGCCTCCAACTCAGTCTTCCATGAGAGAACCAAGCACATTGAAGTAGATTGCCACAAGGTGAGGCAAATGATTGGTCTTGGAGTGATTCTACCTTGCTACACCAAGAGTGAAGATCAGTTGGCTGATGTGTTCACTAAGGCTGCGCGGCAAAAGACTATGGAGTCCATCCATATCAGGTTGGGACTCATAGATCTTGGCAAGAGAAATAGTACCCCTTACCATGAGGTCTTTACTCTTTTTCCCTCATCAAAGTTTTGTCCCAATGGGTTTTTCTTTGGTGAGGTTTTTAATGAGGGAGATCTCATGGCTTCCAAGCTTGACTTGTTCCACATGGTCAAGCTTGAGGGGGAGTGTTGAGATGAAGAGATCAAGCTATATGAAAGAAGGATATCAAAGGCACCAGACTTGAGAAGTTAGGCACCAGACTTGAGACTGTTGCTAAGGCACCAGACTTGAGAAGTTAGGCACTAGACTTGAGACTGTTGCTACAGTACTCGGCCCAGAAAGGAAGAAGCCCATGACAGCCTTTCTCAAGCTCTTAAAACCCTTGTATCCTCTCTATATAAACTTTATAATCTCTTCATTAAGATTTAAGCAAGATAATAAAAAGTCTCTGGTCATCTTTGAATTCTCTCTCTAGCCTTTAATCTCATTTCCAAATCTCATTAATCTCTAATCTCTAATCTCTTTAATAATCCTCTCAAATCTCTTTCTAATCTCATTTATTATTCAAGATGTTTAGAAATCTTAAAGGGTATGTTGAGCTTGTATGAAGCTGCGCATTTGAGGACGAGGAAAGATAATATACTGGACGAGGCGTTGATGTTTACATCGAGCCATTTGAAGTCAATAGCTGCATGTGGGACGTGTCCGCCTCATCTGTCAATGCGTATACAAAGTGCTCTCATTCTATCTCAGCATTGGAACATGGAGATTTTAGTTCCACTGGAATTTATCCCATTCTATGAACAAGAAAAGGACCATGATGAGATGGTGCTCAAGTTTGCTAAGATCAGTTTGAAGTTTCTACAGCTCCAATACCTTCAAGAACTCAAAATCGTTACAAAGTATGTAATCTACTCATCTACTAGCACTTCTACATATGGCTTTACTTAAGATTCTTCTGAATATGTTATCCTAACTACACATGTATATATGTGGCTGCAAGATGGTACAATGAGCTAGGGCATGCATCTAACCTCCCACCGTACTACAGAGACAGAATTGTCGAAAATTATTTCTTTGTGCTATCGGTGTTTATTGAGCCACAACTCTCACGTGCCAGGATGATGTTGACTCAGTTCTTCACCGCTTTACAGATTCTAGATGACACATTCGACAGATATGCATTCCTTCCTGAGGCTGAAATCCTCGCCAACAGCTTGAAAAGGTATCAAATTCTTAGATAATAATTATTATGATGGTGCTAGTAGTGGTGATGATGATGATTTATAGGTGGGCTCCTGATCATGACATGGATAAACAACCTGATTACTTGAAATTCGTGTTGGACTCTACATTGAACATTCTTGAAGAGTTGGAAAGAGAAGTACGTAAGACAGAAGGAAGCTCATACAGCTTCGATGCCACTAAAGATGAGGTAACTTTTAGCATATCTCACATCCAAAATGGAGATGTTAGAAACCCATAATAGCGTGGATTCCTCACTAATTAGTGTTAATTGTTTTTCTCTTAGTTAGATACCTATTATTTCAGTAATATCAGAGCCACAGTGAACACCTAAATCATTCACCTCAACTAGACGTGTTATAATATAATAAAATATATTGAAAGTGGAGATAATTCATCACTAATATAAAGATGTTTGTGTTGGAGACACATAATTTCTTGTCGTAACCAATCAAAAATTTTATTTTTGAGTATGATTTAAGTGGTGGGCAGTGGGCACAAATATGTATATACATAATATATTATACCATAGCTTTGGATTTTGTTATTTATTAAACTCGCAGGATTATAAGGAAAAAAGGTTGTGGGTATTTTCTGATCCAAAAAAAAAAAGAAAAGGTAGTGGGTATTTCAAATCATTTTGAAATTGACATGTTTACAATTTTGTGCATGCACAGGTCGACAAACTTGTGAAAGCCAACTTTGATCTCGCAAAATGGGCACTTGTGGCTCACGTACCTAGCTTTGAGGAGTACATGGAGGTTGGTGAGGTAGAGTTCACAGCATATGCGCTTTTGGCGGGTATTTTTATGACTAAGGGAAAGATAGCTAAGGAAGCTTACGAGTGGCTAAAGGTCAGACCGAAGCTCTTTCAATGTTTATCTATCAAAGGCCGTCTTAGGAATGATATAACCGGTTATGAGGTACAAATGCGTAAATAATTTATTCACATCTCTTGTATGTCTTCTTCCTTTGTTCTATATATCTATCCAACTAACACGCGTATTGATTAGGATGACATGAGTAGAGGAAATGTCACAAATGCGGTCACCTGTTATATGAAGCAATATGGAGTTCCCGTAGAGGAAGCTATTAGGGAGCTTAACAAAATTGTTGCAGATGCCGATAAGACAATAAATGAGGAGCTCTTGACGACAGTTGACGTGGAACGTTTTGTTCTTAAGGTAGCCATTGATTTTGCACGCATGATCACCGTCACCTATAATGTAGATGAAGGGTTTACCCATCCCGAAGGAAAAATCAAGGACTATATGACTTCTTTGTTCCTCGATCAGATCCGTCTTTGAAATCGTTGACAAGTATTGTTGCGTCTTTGATTAACAAGTCTGGCATTTGTTCTTGTACAACGTCATGTTCTTGTTTTCTACTGAATTAAATATGATGTCTTTTAAATTCGAAACCACACTGTTTATGTATGTTGTCATAATGTTTGCGAGTCTATATAAATAACTGAAGTAAGTGTTATGTTGAGTAGCTTTTGGGTCTTCTTTTTTTTGGTAAGTAGCTTTTGGGTCACATGCTGTATAAAGGTACTTTAAACTTAAATATGTGCATATCTCAGTTATATATATCCATGGTATAGCTGTCCTTTCAAAATTGAAGACAAAAAGCATTTCGTATATATATGATTTTTCCATGAAATATCTCAACGGTTGTAATGTTTCCTAATTAATATATAAGTGATGCTATGCTTCTAGAATTGAAGATGCTCTAACTACTCTCAGATTTTGTTTCATGAAACGATTGGCTGGATACCATGTCATATCAAATTGATTAGAAGTGCATAAAAAACATTTTCCATTCTTTCCTTAAATAAAAGCTACATAATTAATGATTTTGAATAATAAATATTTGATAATAGTTTTTGTATCCTCCATCATTTTTGTTTACTATATATTATTTTCTTATATTTTGTATTTTGAATTTTACAAAACGGCTATAAATTACTAAAATTTTTAAAAGTCTTACAATGAAACATTTGTGTACTTTTTTGTTATAAAAAAATACAAATGATAATAAAATAACATGAATATGAAGTATCATTTTATAGATATTCATATTAAATATATATATATATATATATATATGTATATATTGATATATTTTTAAAAATTATTTAAATTAAATTATATACCATATAAAATAAATAAATACGTTAATTTCAAAATTTGCATTGAAAAAGTTTTGAGACCTGAATATTTTAATCTTGAAATTGCATTGAATTTTTAAAAACGATTATAAATTACTAAAAATATTAAAAATTTTACGTGAAATTTTTTGATTAATGGTTTAATTTTTTTTTACTGAAAATGTACAAATGTTAATAGAATCATATGAGTAGAAACTAGAAAACTTCAATTAAATATTCATATTAAAATATACTAAATATTTGGTGGTAAATATTTTTGACCGGATTTTGAGAAATATTTTAAAAGGATTTAGGAAAAATAATATTAGAGATTAAGTAAATCTAATTGGTTATTTGAGAATCTTTAGTTAGTAAAATATGCAAGTTCGTATTTTTTCAGAAGAAAATGCAAATTTTTGTAGCTATAGTTAGGAATATGTTTAAATGTGAGTAGCTAGTAATAGTATTGGTTAAGGAAAACATGTAGTATAGTTTTTTAAAAGATACTCTACCTAGAATCAAGTTGGATCCACCTTTGTGATTCTGTTTTAATAGATCGTACATATTAAGATATAGGTGATTTAAATAAGATAAACCAAAACGATTTTGAACAGATAAATGGTAAATAAAATTTTTTGGAAAGATCAGTGAACACACATTCCCCTTCTCTATCACATTAAAAAATATCGTATTATTATTAGTCTGAGTATGTAATTCAAAAAAAACAAACAACAAAATGAAAAACATAATATACATAATTTGCCATTCAAGATTTATACGTGCTTTAAGCAATATAAAGATTTACACAAGCAATATTCGTGCTTCATTTAAAAAGAGTAACTATTATAATTGTATAAATTTTGACTTTCACTCCACGTAGGACGTGTATTATCACCTAGTTCTCTTATAAAGTAAACAAAATCTAAGAGCATTTAGAGCATCTTCATTCTAGAAGCATAGTATTATCTCAAGCAAACTAGATTTTGATCCACGCTTTGCAAGAGTAGAATAATTTATGATGAAAATTTCACTAATAACTTAACAAATAATTTGTTGATTTGTAATAATTTTGTGTATTTATATATTTTTACATTTAAATCAATGATTTTAAATTCGACTCGAATCCGCGGCCAAACCGGTTGATCCGGTGATCTGATAATTTAATTTAAGTTTTTAAAAATATCCTTATTAAAAAATCACTAAAACCCGAGACTAGCCGATTGACGCGATGAATGACCGATATGTAGGCCAATTTAATTTAAATTGTTATAGTTTCATAATTTGTCACCTTTTAATCCAAATTTTATAGTTCAGTGTTTTGCAATTTTATTAAATTATGACGTTTCTACAAATTTTGATAAAGAAAATGATAGATTTAAAATAATTATGAGCTATAAATATGTCTTGATCATATTACTCCTTTTTATATAGCTTAATTAAGTTTAGTATAATTTTTTTGTGCAATTTATCCTGTTAATAATTTGGTTTATAATATAATCGGTTTAAATGTGTTGTTGACAATTAGTGTTAACAATTTTTCTTTAGATAATATATATATTGAAATTTTTTTCATAATTTTTTGTTATTATATTTATTGTACAATGTATAATGTTTATATATGTAATTTTTTATGTAATGGCTATTATTTACTTATTATGTTACTTAAATAAATGATGCAACCATTATTTAGGAAATATAAATAAAATAATCCGTTAATTGAATTGATTTATTATTGATTAAAATGTTTTTTGTAGCATTTAAACATGTAATAATAATTTCTATTTATTTTTGTTGATTTATAAATTTTTGAATTATTTAATTTATCTAAATAATTTGAAAGAAAATTGTAAAAATTATTTAAAAAATGAGATCTAATATTTATATTATTTGGATACAAAATTAATTGTAGTATTGTTTTAAAACATGGATAGTAGTATAAAGAAATTTGTATATTGTTCAAAACATAGATAGTAATATAAGAACATGAATAATTGTGATTTCATGTAGGTTTAACTATAAATAGAAAGATGTAACTAACAAAATAAAAATTAGGTCCAACACAAAGTTTCTGTTTTAATAAGATAGAAAACGATCAAATAGAGACGTTGTTTGATAAAATAATATTTTTACTGATTAAAACTTGGTTTAAATATATGAAATTTTAACTAAAAAATAGCATCTCAAATACTTTAAGTATTTCAGAATAAACAAATAAAAACAAACAAAAAGTAGAAGAGTCTGGTTGAGAACATCCTATCTAACCAGACTTTACAAAGAAAAGAAGTTCATAAAGCTCTTAAACATGATTATCGATAAAACCAATGGTGGAGCTTCAGCTCGACGTCTGGAGCTGTTACTCGTCGGCGTCGATCTTTTCTCTCTGCTTATGTTTTTTTGCTCTTTCTTTCTTGTTTTTTGGTTCGAATCACTTCTTATCGTTTTCGTCTTTGAGGCTATTTATTGGCTTATCTGGATGGAAATGAGATTATTGATCATTTAGATTTTAAATTATAAGTCATCTGAATAGTTCATAGGATGAGTTTTATAAATTTGTTTTAAATTTTTAAATCAAGCATAACCAAATTGAACCATCCGAATGGAGATGGTTTGGTCAAAATGGTATAATATCTGTTATACCTCTGATAAAATTCACAAATTTAATATATTCTTCACATATATAAATACATTTTAAAAAATAAAATGTAATATTTTGTATTTAAATTTGTAAGATTAAATTTATTTTTCAGCACTCAGATTGGTATAAAGTTTTAAAAAATAAAAGTTCAATACTCCATGACCTTTTTATGGTGGTAGTCGTCTAACTAATATATCAACATATTATTATGTATATTAGTATTTTATTATTTTATACATAAAATTCTGAAATGACTTGAAACGTAAAAGTAATAATATTAAATTATCAAAAAATTATTTAATCGATATATTTTGTAGATTTTATATAATGCCAGTGAGTTATCAACCGATTATTATTATGCTTGTATTTTTATGTAACTAGACCTCACTTTATATATTTATTAACTTTATTTATTTCTAAAAACAACATATATAAAATAATGCTAATTTCACTAAAATAATTTAAAAATATAAGTTAATAAACCAAAATAAATTTAACTAACAAAATTAATCAAATCTCTAATCTATTTTGAACAATAAAATATTTCTTTATTTGGAAAATTATATATAACCTAATATAAATTAATATATAATAAAATGATAACTAAACCAACCAAATATTCAGTACAAAAAAATCACATATCTAACTAAAATAATCAGTTGATAAAAAAATAAAATAATAAGATGATATTATTTAAATAATCATATATATAAACTGCAAAATAATTTTAAATTGAAATATGACATAAATCAATTACTATGATTTAATTACTTTGTAAATATTAATATCCGTACATGAGCAAGTGATTTTGAAAACATCATCTAATTTAGAACAAAAAAAAACCTTTAAAAAATCAATGTTATATTATACGTATTTGAAATTCTCACAATTCTCATAATTTAGATGAAAGGTAACAACTTTGCCAAGAAAAATATAAACTTTATGATAAAAATCAACTTATATCTATCAACAAGCAAGCTCGTGAGAATAAGCATGACATTTGAAACTTGAGATTTAGGTAACAAGTAGAAATCCGCCATTAATCTCCTAACTCATCCCTACCTCTACAATCCCCACTCTATATATTACAACACCATTGACTCCAAAACCATCATCACCAAACATACATAATCACAAATCAAACAAGTCAGCGACAATGTCAATCGCAAGAGTCTTCCTCTGCCTAGGTTTTCTCACCTTCCTCACTTCCCCACTTGTGCTATGCTCTTCTAGCCCCAAAGTGGTGGCTGTAGCAGCATCAGCCTCAACACAAGAAACTCCAAAAAGACATATTGATCCTCCGGCAATGCTTGTTTCTGAATCCACCGAGGTTGATTCATCATCCTCCATGGCCAAGATTGATGATGAGTCTGCAAGAAACTCTGCCATATCCGGTTTCTTCAGGTATAGATTCCCATTCTACGGCTGGCCTTTCCCAATGGTTAAGCCTGCAAATCCTTCTGTTCCTGCAACACCGGTGACCGGAGCTGGGGAAGAGGAATCTGAGAAGGTGCCTTCTTCACCAAGCGAAGGAAATAGAGATGGAGGCAATGCATAAAGATAAATGAAGACAAGAAATGCTCTGCTGCAAACTTATATATTGTGTTTAATGACATATTGTATCGAATGTTAATGTACCATGTACTATAAATGCTATATGACATTTAACATGGATAATGAAATGAATACTGCTTATATTATCTACCAAGCTCTGTAATACCGGTTTCTCAGGTTCTTCATCATTTTGAGACAATTTTAACTATGACAGACAGTAATATGAACAATGTGTCTGTCCTCTGTTATTGTCCCAAAACTGGCTATAGAGCTATTTTTCTTTGCACTGAGATATCCATCAATGTCTGGATATAGTCGCATGTTATTGAGCCACGAGACAGTTATAGATGGCAAACCGAGTGTCATTAGACTCATTACTTTGGAACCACTTGTCGGGTTTAAGATGCAGACCAAACAAACAACACTGAACCAAAAAGTAAACGCAAAATCTAGGGAGGATAAAAGTTGAAGAATTCGATTTATCAGCTACTAATAAACTTGATCAGTCCTCTTTAAGCCTGACATAAAAGATAATCCGAGTAGTCCACACTTGATGCGTCCACAAGTTTCTTCTTCATCCACAAAAAGCTGAATGCGTTTGCCCCCAACATCCACAGCTCTCTAAACAAGGTTTTAACTTTTACCTAAAAAATCCACAAACAAGTACCAAAGAGGTGATTAGTAGTCAGAACCCAAGAAAACTCGGATGTGATCACGGATAGCAATCAAAGTCACTGGAAATTTCGTCTGAGTAGTTTCTAAAAAGGGATCAAATTTCTGCTTAGACTTGATAGGGTTTAGCAATGTGTAACAACCCTAGAGTAAAGATGTTCACATTGAAAAGAATTGTCCAGGCGCAGATAAGAATTGTGATTATAACAAGGTTGTTTAATAGAATCGTTCCTAAGTAAACACACAAGAAGATAAAGCAACTCAATACAAAGCAAAGAAAGCTCATTACTAACCTACTCACTGCTGCTGATTATGCTGAGGAGGCGGAGGCCCTTGCATGCCGGGACGCGGAGCAAAACCACCAGGAGGAGGCCTAGGCGGAGGCGGACCTTGCATCCCATGAGGAGGTGGAGGAGGACCTCTCATCATCATCCCACCAGGAGGAGGACCCATAGGCCTCTGCCCGTACGGAGGCGGCGGTCCACCAAACTGCGGCCTCATACCACCATAAGCCGGAGGAGGAGGACCTCTCCCCATCGGCGGACCTTGACCACCAAAAGCAGGAGGCGGCGGAAGCATCTGCCCAGGAGGTCTCATAACCGGAGGCCTAGAGATCTGAGGCTGCATCATCCCCGGCGAAGGCCCACCAACTCCACGAACAGGCCCAGAAAGCCCAGGCTGAGCTTGGACAAGCGGCCCTGTAGGCACTCCACGTCCAGCAGCACGGCCCAATCCAGGCCCAGCAAGAGCCGCTGCTGATCCGGCCTTAGCGCGAGACTCTTCGGGAGGAGGCGGTCCTTCTACCGTCATGGAGATGACTTCTTCGCCTCTGAGCAAGACCAAGCCGAGCGTGCGGCGCTCTTCTCTCTCTTCGTTGATCTTCTTGCCTTTGCCTGGCGGAAGCTTGCGGAACTCCTCGCAGTCGCCGAGGACGAGGTTCATGTGGCGGTCGAAGGCCATGAATTTCCCGACGAGCTGCCGTCCGTCTTGGATGGTGACTCGCATCCTGTAGTTTATGAACTGGAGCATCTTGGAGCTCTTCGACATCGACATCGTCGTCGATTCAGTAGTAATACGCGCGGCCGGCGAATCGAGTGTGTGCCGGGCGAGACGAAGAGAACGAGATTAGGGTTTCAGAAGTAGATCGAGAAGCCAGTATTTGGGGGTTTTGGTTTGGCCGTGGGAATCGGAAAGTAAGAAGTTTCTATGGTTTTATAAGGGTACACTATTTACTTATTTATGGGCTTATATTAAACAATGGGCCTATATATTAGACTGGGCTGTAAAAGGTATATATTGGTTGGGAAATGGTTTAGAAGTGGTTTAGAGTCTTCCTACACCCAAATCTTTTTTCAAACCACAAATTTCTTCTATACGTTGGCTTTTTAAAATTTATGAATAAATCTTTATACCTTCTAAAATCTTTTTTTTTTGGACAAATTATACCTTCTAAAATCTATAACCAAAATCCTACACCAAAAATATTTATTTTACTACAGAATAAAAAATCTACAAGGCTAACAAAAAAAGTTTACAGTTCAAACTCTATATATTCTTTAAAAAAGGTACATATAACATTCATTCTTTTAAAATTATAAAAAGCTTTAAAGTGAAAAAAAAAATCCCTCTCAAGTATTTGTCAATGTATTTGATCGATTAAACCAAATATGATACACGGAACATAAAAAGAAAATCAAAAGAAATTGTTTTCCTTTCGGATGGAAGAGATGTTTTTGTTATTCAAACACACACTGTGGGGGACTCTTGGCATTAATTAGCGTGCATCAGGAGTGTGTTTAGTCCCAAAGCTCGTGCTCAGTTCAACAGAACTTTTGGAGTCCACATCATGTTTACCTTCTTTCCTTGAGTTTTCAGATAAGAGACACTCTTTTAGTTCATTTGCAACCTGGGACATGTTTGGTCTTCCAGACGAGGATGGACTAACGCATGACATTGCTAGCTCAAGAGCCTTCCAAACTGAACTAGAGTCATAATCCCCAATGAGACTTGGATCCACAATGTTTTTGATATCTCCGTTAGTTAATCTAAATCCAACCCATTCTCCTATGTGAGACTTTTCACGTGTATGGTCAATCACGGGCTGGCTAGTAATGATTTCCAGTAATACGACTCCAAAACTGAAGACATCGCTCTTCTCTGTCAGCCAGTTTGTTCTGTAATATCTGTATTACACATAAATATATAAAAATAACCAGATGGGAAAAAATAAGACATAATTTAAATTCATACGTTGTGTTATAAATCCACTTACTCAGGGTCAAGATAACCTGGCGATCCAGCAATGTTGGTTGACACATGAGTTTCACTACCCACTGGAAAAGATCTTGAAAGTCCAAAATCGCCAAGTTTAGCTTGAAAATTCTTATCAAGAAGTATATTCGTAGATTTGATATCTCTATGAATCATTGGTGGTTTGCATCCGATGTGTAAGTACTCCAATCCTATTTTCAGTAACTCTAAAAGGATTACTCTAAAAAGCAACAAGAGAAGAGAACATCTCAAAAAAAAAAATCCAATGTTATGGAAAAAATGCAATGAGTCTCTATCGGCGACTCATCCCCTATATATTAAAAGAGAAAGACTACAACATATTTTTGTAGCCACATGTCATCACCACAATCATTCTAAGAATCCTTAGAAAAATATGTTGGTCCATATAAATATATAATAAGTTTTTTTATTAAACTAACCATAAATTAATCATAAATGTTTTTCATTGTTTCCTTAAATAAAAATCACGGAATTACCTAATGTGGCTAAAGTATATATGATAATTAATGATTTTGAATAATAAAGATTTGATAAAAATCAGTCTATTCTCTATCATTTTAATTCATTTTAAAATAAATTAAATAACCACATTAACTATATAATAAAAATTTAGATTTTGCCGTATATGTTATATTTTGAATTTTAAAAAACGAATATAAATGATTAAAGTTGTTAAAAATTCTCACACTGAAATTTTTGTGATCCATGGTTTAAAATTTATATTATAACAAGATACAAATGATTACGAAATTACATAAGTAGGAAGTCTCATTTAATAAATATCAGATATATGCATATTAATATTTTTTAAAAATAAATTATATAGCATATAAAATACATAAGTATTTTAATTTCGAATTTTATTTGAAATTTTTTGATAAACATTTTGAACAATTATTGACAACTTAATATTTAGATTTTAAACTTTGCATTGAATATTTTTAAAATTATAAATTACTAAAACTATTAAACATCCCATAAATTTTTTATTGTTATCATTGATTTAAAAATTTTGTTATAAGAAAAATACAAACGATCAAAAATAATATGAGTATAAAATATTTTTTTAACCGATGTAAATATTAAAAATGTACTATATATCTATGTTAATATCATTTAAACTTAATTTTATAACATATAAAATAGAAAAAAATATTTGTCTGGATAAAAAAAATTATTTAAGTATTTGTACCAATTTAGTTATATACGTAATAGTTACTAAATTTTTAATTATTCAATATGTATTTATTATTTTATAATATGTAAAAAAAAATATAATACTTAAAAATAATTTATATATAATATTCATTCCGCGTAATGCGCGGGTCTTAACCTAGTGGTTTATTATATTAAAACACACACATGCACACACAATATGCAGTGAAAAGTTAGAACGAACCTTGTGCTGTGTCTGCGGCAATTCTTAGTCTATTTTCCCAACTCAAAGGAGTAGTAGCATATTCTCCTGTAGTCATTAAGATGTGTGTGTGTGTGTGTGTGTGTGTGTGTGTGTGTTAAAACGTGTTAAAACATGACGCAAAGTGAAAATGAAGTAATCAATGTTACCGGATAGATGTTGTTTTAAGTTTCCGTTGGACATGTACTCATAGATGAGGACCAAGTGTTGTCCTTCGTCACAATAACCAACAAGGCTTACCAAATTTATGTGATGTACTCTCAGAAGAAGGTCTACCTATTGAACCACACATAACCCAAACATTCGTATATCATATATATACTCTTTTTTTTTGGAACCCTGTAAATCATATATATATACATTTTCTTAAATCTCTAAATAAGATTACTTATGGTGAAAATACCTCAGCCTTAAATTGCTTATAGCCTTGAGCTGAGGACTGAGAGAGCACTTTAACAAATATATATAAATTATGTCATATTAAAACCAGTCAATGTTATTTAATCCAGTCAATGTTCACTATATGGACATGTACTCATAGATGAGGACCAAGTGTTGTCCTTCGTCACAATAACCAACAAGGCTTACCAAATTTATGTGATGTACTCTCAGAAGAAGGTCTACCTATTGAACCACACATAACCCAAACATTCGTATATCATATATATACTCTTTTTTTTTGGAACCCTGTAAATCATATATATACATTTTCTTAAATCTCTAAATAAGATTACTTATGGTGAAAATACCTCAGCCTTAAATTGCTTATAGCCTTGAGCTGAGGACTGAGAGAGCACTTTAACAGCTACTTGTTCGTTACCGTTTAAGTTACCGTGGTACACAACTCCAAACCCTCCTTCGCCAAGAGTTCTCTCAAAGTTATTTGTCATGACCGTGACCTCTTCATACGTAAAGCTTCTCTTGTTCGACACAATTGATGACCGTGGATCTGAGAAATAAAAATTAATTAAATAATCGTCATATACTAGATTAGTAAATTCTAAGTTTCGGAGTCTTGATAGTACTCGAGGAGCTTATACCTTTTGACGATCTCTTAGTCCTGTAGAAGAGAATAATGAGAAGAAGCACAGCTGTAATTAAACCAACAGAAGCGGCTGTTGCAAGAATGGGTACTAGCAATTTCTTTTTGCCATTTCCATCACCAGCTTCAGTTTCACAAGATGAATCCAAACAGAGGTTTTGGTTTCCGTCTAGTCTATTATTTTTTGTAAAACTGATGTTACTAAAACACTACACCATAGAAAATATTGTTTGGGAGAAAAAGAAGCATACATCAAGGTTAACCCATTCTTTTGCATGTTACGAAGGGTTTGAGGAATTGAGCCGCTAAAATTGTTTCCACTCAAGTTTCTGTGAAATGTATATAAAAATTATTATTATATGCATCCACATTGTATGATTTCTTTTTATTTCAAGGCTAAACTTACATGATTGTCAACAACTTCATTTTGCCAAGAAATTCCGGGATTCTTCCAGTCAAATGGTTATTTGACAGGTCCCTACAACATCAAATAAATGATATTGGAGTAATTTGGTTAAATGGAAAGATCTTCTTTATCTTTAATTTGTATCTACAATATTAAAATTTGTTTTATAAGTAAAGAGGAGAAAGAGAGAAATTGGTGTATCTTATTCCATTGATAATGAACCATATATATATAATACAATAGTTTAGAGATCAAGTAGAATTTGGAGGACAAATAAATCTTGGTAGACAAGTAAATCTAGGACTTTTTATTGTGGACATCACATAATATTCATAACAAAATTACCCTTCGTATTAATAATTGAAATTACACCAAAAAAAAAATGATTGTACCAGCTCTATTTACTATAACTTTATTTTTAAAGTTATAGAAAAATATGATAGTAGAAATCTAGTTTTTTCATTTAATTATTCGGATTACATCAAAAACTCTACAAACCACATTCTACAGTAAAAATATTATGATTATATTTCAATCAATCATCCATATTATAATTAGCTCTTTTCAAATCATGATCTGTATAGGAGCTTTAAAGGTAACTAGACTTTGATCCGCGCAGACGCGCATGTGTATTTCTTAAAAAATATGTTTATATTTGCTTTTCATATCAATAATATTAGGACTAGGAAAAATACCTGAATCTGAAGAACCGAACCGATTCCGATCCGAAAAAGTAGTACCAAAAAGTAAAATTGATTAAATATCCAATTTTTTTCAAAAAGAAAATTTTGGAGAACCGAAACTGAATTGACCCGAACCAAAGTATTTTGAGTACCCAAACGTATACTTTTAAACTGGTTTAAATACTTGAAAATATATGCAAATAGTCAATAGTAAATATCTAAAATAATAAAAGTATACTTAAAACACCAGGTATATTTAAAATAAATATTGATTCTCTATCCAAATATTTGAACAAAACTAATTTATATGTTAAGTTTAGGTATCATGACATATGTTATTTTGTGTTCAAAAAAAGAAAATGACATATGTTATTCAAATTTATATTTAATATATTATTTTGTTTATTTTTTTTGAAAAATTAAAGTATATAATGAATTTAAAATTTTAAAAGTAATTTAAATGGGGTTGTCAAAAAAAAAAAGTAATTTAAATGGGTTATCCGAACTTGAACTGAACCCGCAAAAATCCGAAGCGACCCTGAACTGAAATTTAGAAATATTCGAATGGGGCTGAAATCTTTGATCCCGGAAATTCGAAACCCAAACTGACCTGAACCGAATCCGAATAGGTACCAGATAGATAGTTTTTCATAATATAAGAACTTTCAATTTTTCTTAAGAATATAAGTTCATTACTTTTTTTCTTAATATACTGCTATCCATGTTTCCAAACAAAAATCTTTTTTAAAACTGCAATCTATGTTTCCAAAGAAATTTATTTTTTTAACTGTAATTCATATTTCCAAACAAACTTTTTTTTAAACTGCAATCCATGTTTTCCAAACAATTTTTTTTTAAAAATGCAATCCATGTTTTCAAACAATTTTTTTTAAAAAAAATATTGATATCGATGTTTCTAAACAAATCTAATTTGTACTTGAGTTTTAATAAGATAGATTTACGTCTCATTGAATCACTGTAATCTGTAGATCTCCGTGTTTTACTGTATTAGGCATTTACTTAATTATCAACTTCTTTATGGTTTTTGGTGCAATTGACTCTTATTATATTACCAAACAATGTCTTTTACCAAATACTCTTCCCGTTGAAAAGTAAATTTAGATGGGATATGAGACTTACAATTTCTGTAGCTGGCTAAGATATTGTATGTCACTAGCTATGGTCCCATTTAATCCATATGAAGAGAAGTCTCTGTGTGTAGAACAGAACATATTTACGGTCTAAATAAAATACATAAAA
This sequence comes from Brassica rapa, assembly GCF_000309985.2. NCBI lineage: Eukaryota > Viridiplantae > Streptophyta > Magnoliopsida > Brassicales > Brassicaceae > Brassica > Brassica rapa. The sequence goes on from NC_024802.2 coordinate 11,814,576, forward strand.
CAAAACACTAATTAATTTAAACAAGAATGCTTGAGTGTACGTTTCGCACGATCTTACATGGAAATGATTCTTGGTGGAACAGACGGAACCACGTTGCTGCAGTTAAGACCAGTCCACATGTAATTTATAGGTACACATGGATCTCCTTGCCAGTTCGTTTTCTGTAATCTATAAGTCGCTTGAATGTTTTTGAATGCACTGACTGCGTATATAAAGTTTAACCTCGTGAACCACAAAAAAAAAAAAGCTTTGAATACACATAGAAATTGAGCACAGTGAACAAACCGTCGTTTTCATCTGTTTCCGACTGAGGAAGCTGGAGTACCCCGAAAACCTCCATGGCACTAATAGATGGTGGAAGACTTGACGACTTACCTCTTACAAGCTCTAAGTAGCACAAATCATCGCATTTAGTTAAGGTTCTGATAGGCACAGTGTCAGCCATGAACTCCGGAGGACTGTAGCTATAGTTAATTGTAGCGTCGTTCCACAAAATACTAAACTCTCTCGTATCCTTGGGCTTCAAGACTTGGATCTCGGCAAAATGAAGGTACACGTGAACGTCGTCCTGGTTTTGCATTGACCAGCCTCTGCTCCATGACTTACCTGCACCTTTTGCTACGGCAGCCTTTGAAATTATAGCTTGAGGCAGATCGAAGGCATTCTTAGTATTTACAGGGGTGGTGGTGTTTATTTCTGTCATATCATCCTCCCAGAAGTCTGAGTGCCAAAGACGATCATGGACATCATCAGGATACCTGACACATTCGATTTATTATTGGTAAATGGGTTTGGTTCTCAATAAAAAAAAAGTGAGTTGGGTAAAATAATAATAATATAAATCAAAGTTCGTACATAACTGAAAATGATATATATTATATGATTATAAAACGAATTATTTTTTCATAATTTGTTTTTCTTATAATTTTGATTCCAAAATATTAAATCATAAAATAGAATATATATATATATATATATATGAATGATTAAATATCTGAATACAATATAAAATTTTAAATAGAAATAAAATGATAGACGATTAGAATAATTAAAGTGGATAAAAAGTTGTTAAACGTCATTAATGATAGCTTTTCAATTTAAATTTTCATGTATGGTCTACTTTTTGTTAATTTTGGCTGGTATATTTTCATTGATTATAAAAAATTAATTATAGTTGTCTGTAATCATTAATTTCAAAAAAGTTGTCTGAAATCATTAAGGGAAATTGCACCTAATAGACAAAAAAAAACTAAAGGGGGTGCAGTCAATATAACATTTGAGGTGATTTGACTTTTAATGGAGTTTTAGATGATATCAATAATTTACAGAGATTTAAGTGATTTTTGTTAAACCACTCTAGAATATAATCTAAAACCATGGGATTTGGGTTTTATTTTTTTTAACTAAGAAACTCCACCTAAACATCCCAAAAGTCAATTGAAAACTTTAAAACTCCACAACTTAAAATATTTTCAATAACAGTGGATTTTAGAGTACTCCACGAAATAATAAGTTCAATAACAATGACTTTTAAATAATTATTTAAAATTCATGTTTGAATAACAATGGATTTGTCATTTTAATACAAATCACCTAAAACTCTCAGTTGAATACACCCCCTAACTAACTAAAAACACACTCTATCTCTCCTACTTTCTCTTCCAATCTCTCTCTACTCTCTAAAAATCTAATTTCATTTTTTTGGCTATTTAGCAAATAAGCCCAATCATTAATTCAAGTCGTCGTTAATCATGTTTTTGAAAAGGACGGCAACTCTTTTCTGTCTCGATAATTTCTAACTTTCCGGGACAGGTTTTTTTCTACCTCGGATAAATTGGAAAATTCTATTAAAATGAGATCTTTTCGCATTTCAGAATGTGAAAGTATGTAACCTAATTTAGACTAAGGATAATCTATAAAAGTATAACTCAAACTCTAGAACAAGAGATCAACTATTCAAGGCTTCGATTAAGGCGTCGATTACAAAGTTAGGCGGCTAGAACTAGAGTTTGTGAACCAATATGTTGTAGTTCCAATTCTCTTGATTAGTAGAAAACAATATTTGATCCTTGATTCTTATTTTTTTACTATTTACTACTTGTTTTTATAGTATCACAAAAAGCATACACAAATTTAACCTAACATTTTTGTGTTTGAAGAACGGGAATAACTAAGACTACATGACAATAACAAAAAGTTCGCATAACGAGCAGACTTCGGCCACCCCAGCCAAAATTGAGTTACAATACCAGCTCGCAGCCATGCGAAGATAAATCACTGAGATGTACACATCTCGGAAAAACAACATTTCTACAGATAATCACATCCTCACCTTGGAGGTCCAAGCCCCGAAAAATAAGATGGAAAAACACTTTAAGCTGTTGGAGAAAAGCGCAGAAAAGCTTTCACAGTTCGAAGCCGATAATCTAGTTATCCATGAGGAAAACTCAGCTTTTAACACAATACACAAGAAACTCCTATGCAACTTTTAGAAACTCCAGCTAGGAGGGACAACACTCCTCGACTGGCTCCACCACTAAATGGAGAACCAAGAAATGAGACCGATACTCTTGGTTTAAACCAAGTAATCCCGAAAAAGAGGATTCCGACACGAAAACAGATGTTGAGATGCATGAAGCAGCCGCAACAAAGAAATCAGAAGCCACATCCTACTTGGAGCAAATATTCTCCAAGAAGTTTGAAGCGGTTCATCGAGAGTTTCGGGTGTCAGTCCCACCAATTAGAAGAAGTGCTCCTTATTCCCTATGCAGACACACCCTTTACAGATGTATGATGGAACCAGTGACCTGGATAATAATGTGGCTCAATACAAGCAACATATGCTTACTATAGCTATCCAGAAAGAATTCTGGAAAGCTATCATGAGCAAGGGTTTCGGCTAGCTCAACTCTAACCGGATCTGCCCTGCAATGGTACATCAACCTGCCTAACAGGTCGATACACTCCTTTTTCTCATGTTACCATACAACTCTCAAAAACAAGACAGTTTTATAGCAATTACATTAACATCCTTCGGTTCCACATACAGAAAAGTCAAAGGTTGATGAACTCGATGAGGTACCCCTAATAAAAAGAGCACGCATAGAAGAACCAAAGGCTGAAGAACTAACGAGCTACATCTAATAAAAGAATTCTAGGAACTTCAGAATAGGATACAGTCATACAGGTTACCGGCCGGCTAAGGTAGGAATTGATAGGTCCATATTTACTTGAAAATAGTCATATCTTCATAATTAGTTACTTATATAAATTATCATTTCATTAGTAAATATTTATTTTTATACCACTGTGTCAAAATGTCAAAAATAATTTTCATTTTATTATTTAGTAAAAATATTATGTGTTGACAAAAAATATTAATGACTTTACTGAAAAGGTAGCATAAACATTCAATTGTTATGATTTACACAAGCGATGAAATTAATTTTGGAAAACCTTAAAAGCTTGTAGGAACTAAAAAATATGTTAACTCCTTTTTTTTGCAATATATTTTACTTTAATTAGAACTAAAACTTGTCTCATAGAAACAAAAAAGAAGAATTATACATCATTTTTTTATGAAATGTTAAATTTATCGATCATTATAAAAATAAATTATATGTACACAAGGTCTTAAGAAAGAAAGAAAAAATATAATAACAAATAACAGTAAAATCGATAGGTCTTCCGAAGAAAGTAACAGCGAATTGAAAACGAAGTTGAATGTATCAAATGAGTCTTCACAACAAAATCGAACAACTCATAATAGTCGCAACTAGGTGCGACGTTAGAAGAAGCAAGCTCAATAATGATTCTGAAATGCCATCTCCTTTCACAGAAAGAAGGAAGGATGATGGTAGCCACTCCTTAATAAATCAGGATAGCAAAAACAAAATTGTAACACATAATTAAATTTTATTCAGAACTTTTTTTGGAAATATGAATAATGAACAGAGCCCCCGATGAACTCACCAGAAATGTCTATTGTAGGAGATGGATTCCATCATTCCTCAAGGCCCACTAAATATGACGTTCGGCCCATCAAGACAGCTCAGGATATCGGCTTGTGACCGACGACTCCCGACTAAGTACTAACAATCGGCTTAAGATTGCTTTTGTCAGCATCGGTAAGCTCGATGCAGAAACTCGGCTTAGGAGTTCGAGATATAAGATTAGGCCCATCAGGAAAAAGCGACCTAGGGAAAAGGAGAAGTATGGCTTATCTATATAAGGCAGAAGAGACGGACAAAGGGGACCGAACATGGAGACTCATATTTGGCGGCTAGAAACTAGGACTTTTACTTCTTTTTTACTCGCTGACTTGTACTTTTCCGACTATCTTTCCAAACACCGGTTTACTTTTCTGTTTACTCTTTCCGATTTGTAACCAATTCCTCTTTCCCGATCTAATAAAATGACTTTAACTTAACCTACCGACGAGTTAGGTATTTTTTGTCTCTTTCTTTTTCCTTTTCTGGATAACTTTGTTTTGTATTTTCTTTTCACTACTAATAATAGAAAATTTCAAAAAAAAAAATGAATGGAGCCCCATTAATGACATGCACGACCCTAGGGAGAACTCTAAAAAAATATGATAACTAATTTATGATAACTCTAAGAATTACTTTTTCCACAGTTAAGTGATACAATGAACTACAAAATAATATAGGTGGATTACATTGAGTTGAATATTTTCAACACGTTGAATGAAACTAAAATGGTCGAAAGGTAACACATGAAAAATATGAAACGAAGATATATTTAAACAGGATCCACGTGCAATGTTCTATCGGATGATAAAATTTGTATGATTTTTTTCCTCTAAATTATTAAAGCTTAACTATTTTGTGGTGAACTATTTTTTCCAAAACATAAATTATCCTAAAATTCATCATTTTATGACCTATACATAGTAATTAGTCTCTTTTTGGATATAGAAGAAAAAACGTCATTTTCATTACTTTTAGAATTTTATTTGTTTAATAGTGATTTGTATTTTTATATTTGTTTTTTTTTAATCTAAAATATTAAAATATTTATACTTATTTAAGTTTAAGAAATTTTAAACTTGAAATATATTTTTAATATATTGTTCACAGAATAAAAATATGAGATAAAAATAGTGGGGTTAAAGTTTTGAACTTTATTAAACAAAACTATTGTAAATGGAAAAAATTATATGATAGTTGAATTATTAGATGGAAGAAAAGGAAAAAATGATGTGAAATGTTAAAAGTGAAAATTAGGGTGTTGAAAAATTATGACCATTTTAGATTGTTTAATAAGATAGGGTGAGTTGACTTACCGTACGATGGAATCAGTGTTGCTGAAAGACCAGCGGTAGAATAGCTTCAGGGAGCCCGTTTTGGTAGTATAGGAATCATCTATGAGGGGACGTAGCTCCAAGGATGATATGAATGGCGTCGTTGTTCCTGTCTTAACCAGGCAAATATCTAAAGAATTTGACTTTGGCATGTGGATAATCTCCTCTATAGTACCATCTGGCACATAAATCCGGTTGACATTACCAAATATATCTTGCAAATTTATAGTTGTCCAGAAGTTAGGGCCAAGATAAAGATCAAATTTTGGTTTTTGTTTTAGGCATCATAATTTCCATATACGAACACAGCTCTGATAAGATAATGTGTGCCCTGCATGACAGTCAGATTATAGCAGTTTCGTGTTCCTTCAGGGAAATACGTAAGATACTTATATGGCTTTGTATTTGCGATGCCTGAATCAGGATCCTCACTTTTGGTTCTACCACCTTTTCCGCTGCGAATGAAATCAGCATCAGATGAAAAAACTAAACCCGTAGACTCTTCAGTATAACTAGACTCGTTATGGGGCATTCCACAATCTAAGCTGATGAATCCTGGTATAAGTCATGCAAAAAATAATAATGAAAACTAGATCTTGTGCAAATATGTCAAGTCAGATAATATATATATAGCCACACAAAGTTTGCAATATAAGTTAAAGCTTTGATTTTTATTTTTTTGTGACAAGTTAAAGCTTTGATTACGTTCAATATAAGTTAAAGCTTTGATATAAGATCTATTTTTCTGTGTCACAAGTTAAAGCTTTGATTACGTTCAAAGAAAACAATGAAAAGGAATACATGTGCAAAAGATTGTATAACCGTGAAGCATAAAATACCTTCTTGACCCTGGACATTACCGAGGTTAGAAATGAAAAAGATCGCTATTAGGGCCAATAAAGCAAGCCAGTGATTACTCTCCATTTTCATATGTGACGATAACTACAAACAACAATTTTCTGAAAACGCTATTTATAAACATAAGTACAATGAGGCTTAACAGCTTTGAAAATTTCAAATGTCACTTGAAAGTTGACGCCCATTAATTGAATAAATAAAAGTTTGTTGTATATGCAAAAGAAGAGGCCAAATTGGGTAAAGTTTAATGATAGAAGATGCCCCTCCAGGTAGGTGCTGTAGAATTTTCTCATATATGCCTCTCGGAGTTTCGAGCACGTCTCCCATATTTATATATGTGCAAACAGGCATCCTACGTTTAATATTTACTATTTCAGTTTTGGAGCTTGTTGAAACAAAAAAAAAATTGAGCTTGTTTGATGAATTTTACTCTGAGGGTCAGCTCTATGCTTTAACTAACTCACATGTTCTTGATTATGCAGCTGCTTGATTCTCAATCAGTGATAGTTGTTGGAAGTGTATCCGTACTAAAAAGAGTTGTGGTTACATGACCATGTTTTTTTTTTTTTTTTTTTTTTGAACAACACATGACCATGTTTCAAAGGTGAATAAATGGATGAATTCTATATAGCTAAGGCTTCGAAGATGGAAGAACAAAGGGTTGGCGTGTTTGTCTTCACCTAGAAAAAGATAAGGAGTGAAAAACGTCGGCATTTTGATTTTTTGGTACTTACTTTTACTAATCATCCAACGAGACACGCAAAACAAAACCATTCATTGACAAAGTATCGTTGACTCTATTTTGGAGTTAAAAAACATATTGACTTAATGCAAAACTTTTTTAAAACCTGTGTATCTCTTTATATAAAGTCACTGAATAACTCTTACATAAACTGTAATAATATATATAAATTATTGAACTTTAAGTCTGAAACAGATCAATTTCTTTCTATAAGCTATTCTCTCCAAAAAAATTAAACTCTTTCTTTTGTCTTTCTTTAGGAAGACGCATATCCATGAGGATGAGTCTTTTGCCACTTCCAAGCAACTTCAAGACTTTCTTGAAGATTAGTGAAACGAGCAGACCAATTAAGATCTCTCAGAATCTTTGCTGGATCACTGTAAACCTCTGCGTAATCTCCAGGTCGTCGAGGCAAAAAATCTACTTGTATATCTACTCCTGTCGCTTTCTTACATGCTTCCACAAACTCCTTCACTGATCTTCCTTTTCCAGTACCTACATTGTAGATTCCCACATTTCTTGGCTTAGCCTTCTCAAGAGCCTTCACGTGAGCATCAACGAGGTCAGTAACGTCAATGTAGTCACGAACACAGGTTCCATCTCCTGTTTTATAGTCTGTTCCTTTGACCTGAAGGCCTGGAATCACACCACGAGCTGCATCAAAACAAGCACCTGATATGCGTCCGTGTTCACGTAGCTCTGGCTTTGGAGCTTCTCCTAGTCTACCTTCCGGGTCTGAACCGATCACGTTAAAGTATCTGTGAAAGTCAAAAAGATCATGATCAGACATTGTTAGTTGATGAAACCAGCTCCAAATCAGGAACACTGACCTTAGGATCATGACAGCCATGTCAGAGTTCTTAGAGAAATCAAGGATCATATCTTCAGCCATCTTCTTAGCTTTTCCATAAGGATTAATCGGGACCTGAAACCGATAATTGTTAAATCTGATGAGACATGATCCATGCCCATGAGAGTGTTTCTGAAACTGTTTTCAAGTACCTGTGGAGTAACTTCAACGATTGGCATTTTATCAGGTTCTCCATAAGTGGCACATGTGCTTGAATATATAAACTTCTTCACTTTATGTCTAGCCACAGCTTCAAGAACTACTAATGTGTTTGATGTAATGTTGTGGTAATACCTACAAAACAAAAAAAGAAAACAGATATATGTTCTTTCAGTAACCTAACATGAGATTAGGACACAAAGAACCACAAGTCATGGCTAGAAGTTGTACTTTAGAGGATCTAGAGTGCTCTCTCCAACATAAGCTACCGCAGCAAAATGCATAACAGCATCAAACGCATTCTCTGAGAAGATTTTATCGACCTGAAATGTTTCGGTTAAGAACTTAGAAAACAAAACCATACTTCATACAAAAGAATCTTAGGAATGTGAAGGATTACAGCTTTGGCATCTCCTAAGTCGGCATAAATGAATTGAAGCCTCCCGGCTTCTGGGAACAATCCCTGTAGAACCTTGACGGCGCCAAGATTTCCTCGAGAAAGATTGTCCTGTTTGTGAGACAGAGATATTAGGTTTATACAAAACCAAGCATTGCAGTTTTACTACTTGCCAATAACGAAAAAAAAATATACCACAATGGTTACACGGTATGAATCCTTTAGCAGCCTAAGTGCAGCATGTGATCCGATATATCCAGCGCCACCGGTGACTAATACATGTGTCACTCCTTCCTGGCTGAGAGAGAACTGTGAAGAACAACAAAATTACATATCCAATCAATTCAAAGAAGTAGATTCAGGAGAAATGTATCTAGCAAATAGGATTGTGGAAGTTACTTACTGAGGTTGGTGAAGTGAAACTAGGTGCGTTCTTGAGCATTGTAATGCATAAAGCTGTAAGAGAAACTATCAATATAAGCCTGTCCATGACATTGCTCTTTCTTTTGGGTTCCAAATAATCCATCCCTGAAATGTTACAAAATGGAAGAAAAAATTGTTTATCTATACATTTTTCGGAAATTCTTTCCATATTGTAAAAAAAAATGATAGTTTGATTATAGACCAACCTCCTGCAAGAGGGCTTGTATTTCTCCCTGGACTTCTGGTTCTAGAGAAACTTAGCATTTTGAGATTCAGAAGAATCTGTAGCTTAAAAAGCACACAAAAGTGTTATGTTCTTGGTATTGAGACAAAAAAAAAGCCTCCACAAAAAAAACTCAATAGCCAGCAAATATGAAATTCATGCAGCTGTAAATTGCTGGTTGGAGAAAAAAAGAAAATAGTTTATAAACAGATCATAGGAGGGAAGAAAAATAATATTTTGTTGCAAGTGGGACCTGAATGAAAAGAATGAAAAAACAAAGATAAAGACAGGCAAAAGTTGAATACATTTTATGGGAAATAAAGATTAACTTAATTATGATGTCACAAGTTTAGTTATAATGTTAATTTAAATGTTAACAGGAAAGAGGAACAGAGAGCATGTTTGTCAAAGACAGAACAGAAACATACAAAGATTCTGACAAAAGTCATCGTGTTTGATCAGAGTTTCGTTGTAAAATGAAAAAAAAAAAACTCATCTCAGAAATTACGGATCAGAATTAAACCCATAATTGAAACGTTTTAAACTCAATTTCGATCAGAATCCGATAGTTATAATGGAGACAGAGATTGAGAGAGAGAGTACCTGAGAATATGTGAGAAACGGATTGAGAGGAAGAAGAAGAATTATTGATATTAATGATGGCTGAAAAAGACGAGATGTCCAACGTTATTAAGGAAGGGAGTGAGAGATAGAGAGAAGAAGGAGGACGGAGGAGCGTAAGAGAGAAAGTAGGGAGAATCGGGTGGAAGAAGAAGAGAAAGAAAGAAAGAATCATGCAATGCAAAATGAAACCACAACTACTACATGTTGACTAAGTCTTGTTGTAGAGAGATCTTTTCAGAAAAAAACTCAAAGTTAGAGGAGTTTTTAATAAATATATCAAACTTATCCAAACTTTTTTAAGGAATTTTTTTTGCTAGCTGCACCCAAGTATATTCTAATACGGTGGAAACCATCCAAAAATATCGAATATGTCAATAACTACATCAAATTTATGTTAATATATGTCAAATATATGAAGTAATAATTAATATACTGACAACATCATAATCAAGTTTAATTGATTTTAAACTTAGTTAATGGGATCAATCTATAATTAATATTTTAAAATTTACCCCCTTCTAATCAAAGCCGACCTGGCCCAAGATTTTAAACCCGACCAGACATAAGTCTTTTTCCCTGAATTAAAAAATTAGGGTTCGAAGCCAAAAAAAATTGGGGATTTCGAACGGAGAGAGATTGATAGAGAAATGGAAATGGGTGGAAGATCAAGCAAAACATGAAGGTTCACTGAATCACTGTTGATTACCTCATTGTGACCCTCTTTCTTCGATTGATCCTCTTTCTTCGGTTAACCTCATTTCTCCTTATAAACTGTAAAATTGACTCTCACTCTGTCTCTAGAGACAACTCCCTCCCTTTCTCTCACTCGGTCACTCTAATCTCTATTACCCCTAAATCGATTCTGAAATGAACCCTAAAGTTTTAGATTAGGACAAAACATTGAAGTTTAATCGAAAACGGGTTGGGTTAAGGAGTTGGGTCGGGTCGGATTTAGTTGATTGGAGTTAAGTTTAATATATTACAAAGATCTCATTAGCTAAGCTTAAAGTCAATTAAACATGAATATGATTTTGTTGTCACCATATTTATTGTTACTTCGTATATGTGGCATGTATTAAAACGTGGTGTAGTTAGTGACATATATATTCTAATATTTTGGATGATTTCCACCATATTAGAGTATAATTCGTGTATCTGGCAAAAAAAGTTTTATTAAAGCTAACCAAAATTAATAAACTTTTACATTAACATGTTTCATTACAAATCTTCAATATAAAATACGACATAATTAATATCTAACTCTGACGGATTTTCGAGAACATTAGTTTCACAATTGAAACATGAGAATGTCGTTAGAAAACAAACTTTATTTTCATTCATGTTCTGGATGAGAATGAAACTCATGGAGATAAATGTTTATACTTAAAAAAGACCCAAAAAAACAATGTCATTGGTCGAATGTCCACACTCTATATACATAGAAGAGTTTGTTTCCCTTTCAGGAATAAATGAATGAGGTGTTTAGTTATGATGCGATTGCAATGAATGTTATAAGCAACCATTTGTTACAATCTTTATTTTTCTGTTTAGTAATCAAATACTATTGGAAGAAAAAAAATAATCGAGAATGATCACGTTTCTTTTGTGTAGCGACTGCCTAACCATCTAACGATTAGATCCCAGACAGTTAATTATGTAAGACTTTTCTTTACATACATAATAGACTTCATAGCAATATAGCAGTTGATAATTTCAGATTATACATAAATTTCAAGTCATAAGTTAACGCACGTAAACTGTTGATCTTGCATATTTAAGTTATTCTTTTCTTTTTTGAAAGATGTTAAATAAGAAAACAGAATCCACATGGACATTTTATTAAAGATCATTACATAGATAAATCTATCTGAAACATGATATTACATAGATAATTCAAAAAAAAACAAATTAATTAATAATCTTGTGAAAATTTTGTTGCATGAAAATAAATCGAGAAGAGAGAAACTTATTCATGAAATTTGTTTCACGGTGCGCATCATGTTCTTGAATTCAAAAAAGTCAACGCGACCATCCTTGTTCCGGTCAACAGAAATGATCATCCTCTCCACTCTCTCCATCTCTCCACCTTCAGGCAACCCTAGCTTCTTCAAAACCGCCTGCAACTCCCTAGCGCAGATGAATCCATCACCATTCTCATCAAACACCTTAAACGCCTCCGCGAGATCAGATTCATCGGCTGCGGCGGGCGAGGAAAGATCATCGTCTCCGGCGAAGAAACAATCGTCAAGCGTCTTGTGGAGGGAGGAGAAGTCTTCGAAGTTGAGACCGGTGTTTCCAGGCTGGATGTAGGACTCGACGGTGGATTTGAGGTCGGAGAGATTAGCGTTGAGGCCGAGACGAGAGAGAGCTTGGCTTAGCTCCTCCAGGGTGATGAAACCGTCGCCGTTGTGATCGAATAGGTCGAAGATGCGTTGGAGACGAAGAGCGTTCAAGCTTGGGCTTCGTAGGCTGAAGGATGGAGATTTACTCGTAACTTTCTTGTTCTTCTCGCCGTTGCTCGCCATTGTCGTCTTCTTTCCAGTTCTTTCTTCTACGTTGTGGAGTTATAATCTGAGATAAAGAACGATTGGAGTCTAATTATAGAAGAGAAATAAATGGGGAAGTGATCCGTTTTTGTCGGCATTGACGGTGTCTGTCCCGACATGTACGAACTTCGGACATTAAACTTCGTAAGGACAGCATTAGTTCACTTCACATTAATGCGAAAATAAAAAGAAGCTTCCCAGTTTTTGACCCGTTCGCATGAGCCGGATCGGGTTGAGCTAGCCTACCAAACCATGAGGCTAAATACATCGTTAGTTCATAAGAGCCCATTTACGAATATCATTTCTTCCAATTTCAATTTCATTATCGTATCTGCAAATTCTCACATCATAAAAAAAAGATATCGAGACACCAAAACTGTAGAGAGAAACAAGACAATCTAGAGACAAGAAACCAATGCCGCATACAGTTCAGATTTAATATGAACACCTTGAAAGACTGAATCTCTCCTCAATAGTCTCAAGATTTTCATTTGATTATTCCTTTGTCTTCATACAGAGACGTGCCTATAGTGTATTGAAAAAAACACTCGCCTCAGACATCCGATTAATAAAACTGTTTGTAGGATCTCAAAATTTAAAATAATTTCTAATTTAGTGGTTTAGACTTATTTAAAAAAAACATTTCTACAAAAATTAATTAACTCACTTTTTGAATTCATGTATTTTTTTCTATATGACATAATATAACATATTTACGTTATAAACTTATTCTTTTACAGTATTAGACTTGTGTATTTGGTGAAAATAATATATCATGTTAGAAAATTATTTTCATTACGATTGTAAATACGTTTATTTTTAAAACTTGTCTTAGACCCCTAAAACTCTTCGCACGACAGTGTCTTCATATCAGTTTTTAGATTAAAAAAATAGTTTTTTTAAAATAAAAATGAGAGAGCAGGTTTTTCTTTAGAAAAAAATATATTCTAGAGTCAGATTGCTTAATCATTTAAAGAATACATACCTTAATTCCCTTTGGAAAAATTCAAGATCATTGGTTTGAAATGATTTATAAGTATAACACAAAATAATAGTTTTAGAACAGGCTAAAAGTCTAAAACTAATAAAAAAACTTTTTGAATGCAAACAAAAAAATGTTACTCTCGCCTTCTCGACCTAGAAGAAGTAAACGGAAAACGAAGAAAAACACGTAATCCTTAAATGAATTCGTGAACGCATGCAACGTTAGTTACGGTACTCAGTGTACGCCACAAAAATAAGAACCCTTTCATTTTCAACTTTTGCAATACCACATAACAATCACAATATCAAATCATTATTTGTTGGGTTATTATCTTTATATTATCAATTTTCATATTGGAGCGTATCATTCAGCTCTATCATATTTCTTTGTATTTACTTCAATTGAAACTTCTTAACTCTACAGGGTTTTATGTTTGACGTGTTTCATCTAGAACATGGGACATGATCAAAAGTTCAACAAAAAAAAACATGGGACATGATCTGCATATTGGTTAGAGCAACATATTATTGGTTGGTATCTCAAAACAAGTATCTCAACAAGTTAATATTATTTTTACCAAAAAAAAAAAAAAAACAAGTTTATATTACTATATAAATACAATTCCGACAATAAATGGACATATGACATTAGGAGTTCTGATGAATTTCTGGTGAACTCTCATTTGAGAACTTCATTACACTCTCTTTCTTATTTTTTAATTAATTTTTTATTTATTTTAAAGATGAGATACTTTCCTACATACTCCACGGAAGATGTACTTGTACCATTTTATGTTATTATTAATTAATAATACAATATGTGATTATATATTCCAAATATCATAGATTCTCAAACAAAATATGATGATGTTGTGATATTTTGGAAACTGTACATAATTGTCAGAATTATTGATAACAATAGTGATTTTATAATTTAGAGGTCATATCACTTATATATATTACCTATTAAAATTTTTGAAGCATAGTGTCAATGTTTCATTCTATGTCCAAGCATCATAATCTTATCTAACAAGCTAAAATTTTCCTTTAAAACAGAATAATTAGAGTGTGCTGCTTAAAATAGTTTATTTCTGTCTATCTGAGCTTCTAAAATTATAAAGAGGAATTTTATGTTTACCGTTTTCATGGCATCACATTTCATTTTTACCACCACTAAAGGAACATTTTCAAAATACATTCTTCATTAAATAAAAAAAATTGAATTATGCTTTTTCAAATTCGAACTTTTTTATAAATTTTTTTTTCAAAATTTCTTTTTGAAAATCAAAAATTATGTTTGAAACCTTTTTTATATTTTTAAAAATATTTATTTATATATTTGTTAAAATACTAAATTTCAAATTCCAAAAATTATACCTCACCCCACAACTTTAAACCCTAAATCTAGATTAGTTAACTCTAGGGGTATAAGTATATTTTACCTTCATTACAAGTGAATGTAAAAGTGGTTAGTGTAAACATGAAAAATGGTACAATGAATGTGGTATTTGTGAGAACTTTCCAATTATAAACATATGATGTCTTTTTCTCAACATAAGAAAATTTAAAAGTCATAAATAAACATCAAAGAAAAAAAGTAAATGAATCTGCAAAACTACAACTAACAATGTAAATCCCCTATATATTAATCATGGAGCATTACAACATATTTTCGTAGTCACGTATCATCACTAGGCTGATTTTTATCCTTAAAAAATAAGTTGGTCTATATAAATATATATTATACTTTTTATTAAACTAACTATCAAATTGATTATTAGTGTACAAAAGAATATTTTCAATTCTTTCCTTAAATAAAAGCTAAGGAATTACCTAATATGATTAACATATATATATGTATATATGACAATTAATGATTATAAATAATACATATTTGATAACAATTTTGGTCATCTTTCTTTTTTGTTTAATTTTATATTATTAAATAAATTAAGCAATCACATTAAGCATATAATAAAAAAATTAGATTTTCTTATTTATTATATTTTGAATTTTTAAAAACGATTATAGATTACTAAAAATTGTAAGAGTCTCACATTAAAATTTTTGTTATCAATGGTTTAATTTAATTTGCTTAAGTAAGATACAAATGATCATAAATTTTATGAATATGAAGTCTCATTAATAGATATTCATATTATATATCATTTAAATTAAATTACATACTAAATATAAATATGTTAGTTTCAAAATTTGCAGTGAAAATTTATTGAGATCTTAGTATTTTAATTTTGAAATTTGTATTGAAAAATATCACATTAAATTTTTGTAATTAACGATTTAAATTTTTTGTTACAGCAAATATACAAATGTTAATACAATCATATGAGCAGGAAGTATCAATAATAAATATTTATATTAAAATATACTATATATATATATATATCTATGTCAATATTACTAAATTTAATTATATACCATATAAAGTAAAAAAATGTTTTAATTTATTTATCAAAAACATGATTGTAAATTAACAAAAGTTATTAGTTTTGATTTATGTGCTTATTCTAATGCATATACTTTTATGTATACAAATTATTTTTTTAAATATGTTATTTGATCTTGACAATCCCATAAATACGCTTCTTCAAACAGAAGTGATTTTTAATATTTGAAGCACTATATATCTATTATTTCATTCAGATTAAATAATTTAGTCTTGATTTTTATTCCTAAAAACCCTTTAATGAAATATCATGACAAGATTTCAACACCTTCTTTTGAGTTTGTTTGAATAATTAGAGATTTGATCATTCGTCTAATATTTGTTTCTCCCTGATGCCCTATTTAGCTATTATAATTGTAAGAATGAGAGATTTGAAATATTTGTTATAATTTTTATGTTTTATCATTTAATAAATAAAATAGTTTTTAGTTTGTACATAATTTACATATACTAGAATGGTAAAATATTATATACAATTTTTATCGGTATACTCTTAAGTAACTAAGTCTCAAAAGCATATGTTAACAAAATAAGTAATATGTTTTGTTGTTCTAGAATTGGATGATTTTTAGACCGAACTGGTTAATATATACTAGACAAACATTTATATGCGTTTTCTCTTTCGTTGATATGTGTTTTGTTTTTTTTTTCTTCTACATATGTCCATATTTTTAAATTGACACTTATGTAATTCACCGAATTCATAGAAAAAATTTAAAAAAAGAAAGAAAACGCATATCAATGAAACAAAAAACGAGAATGAAAGCACAATTTTATAGAGGTAGAAAAATAAAATCAGTTATGAAGAGTCAATAGTAAACAAATCGAGAGCAGAAAACCTAATCTTCTTTCGTCATTTTACAATCAATGTTGTCTATCCGGTTTTGGTGATCCGTATCAGCCGCAAAACTTAATTTTATTTTGTGCATATGAAATTTTAAAAGTAATTAAAATGAGTTGTAATACGTTAACTATTCAACAACGATGATACATGTGAGAAAGACATTTGTATTCGGTATATAAAAATGAAAATATTACATTGAAAGACAGTTTTATGCTTTTTATAACATAATAGAGCAGTTTCTACTAGTCCTGGGCGTAATTAACCAAAACCTCTAACCGAACCGAAAAACCGGTGTCGGATCGGTAACGGTTTTCAGAAAAAAAAACTATTGGTTTTTTTATTGTCAATCGTTCGGAGGTCAGGCCGGTTCGGTTTTAAACCGTTATCCGAATCAAAAACCGGACATAACCGACTTTAATGCAAAGCACATAGGCATATGTCGACTCCTCGGTTCCATATTGTCTTTTCCTCGATTACATCTCATCGTTTCCTCTTCTCTTCGGCTTGAACCCTAGTTCCCACAAAAGCTTCCTCGATCAAACCAAGAAATCAAAGCAAAATGGTCACTATAAATAAACTTGATTCTCTCCATTCGTCTCCATCAAATTTTTCCAGCAATCAATCACAGGTTCATCTTCTTTCTATCTTCTTCTTGTTACGAATCCGATCGATTGCATGTCAATATTTTTTTTAAATATGTTAAATCTTTGTATAGAATTGGTTATAGTTTGAATTTGAAATTGAAATTGGTTAAATTAATTTGTTAAATTGATTTGTTAAATTGATTTCTTCATATTGATTTCATTGAAATTGGTTAAATTGATTTGCTTATATTGATTAAATTGATATGAAACTGATTTGTTCATCTTGATTTCGTTGAAGCAGATGGACTCGACATCATCTCTTGATCGAGAAACCCGTAACGATGATGAGAGTAACTTTCAAACTCCGGATAGCAACAGAGGCAAAAGGAAAGAATGTGGCGAGAGTTCTGAACGATCTAAAGTGACGTCTCAACCATCTAAAGTGAAGCGGCTCCTCCCAACAAGATCAGAAGTGTGGGATCATTATACAAGAACTAAGGAGGACAGAGACAGATGTTTATGCAACTATTGCCAGAAGGAATACTCGTGTCTCACCACATCAGGAACCACAAACCTGAAGAAGCATCTTGAAATTTGCAAAAACCATCAAGCGTGGTTAGCTAGCAAAAAAGAGAAACAAAAAGGTATCACTGAGGATGGAAAGCTCAAGACGTGTAAACTCACTGAAACTGTGTTTCGAGAAGCAACAAATGAGATGATTCTGTTGGGACAATTTCCTTTAGCATTTGTTGATAGTGTGGGATGGAAGCATTTCTGTAAAAAGGTATGTTTTACTTGAGTGTTTACCTTTATCGTTTGTTGCTTTTACAATATTTGTCTGACGATTTATGTCTCTTTCTTATATCTTTGTAGGCAATGCTAGGGTACACTCCTCATTCAAGAAGGACTTTAACTAAAGACATCGTAAAGATGTATGTGGAGAAGAAAGAGGCATTGAAAAGATGGTTCTTATGCAATAAGCAACGTGTATCCATCACTACAAATATTTGGGTTTCACAAACAACAGGTTTGTGACTGATTCTTTCTATTTCTTATTGATTAACAAGTACAACTTACTCACATTGTTTAATTTATCTTTGTAGGTGCTAGTTACATGGTCATCACGGTGCATTACATTGATGCTTTATGGCGCTTGAAGAAACTGATCATAGGATTCAAACACATCACGGATCACAAAAGTCAGACAATTGCAACTGTTTTGCTAGACTGCTTGGCAGAATGGGGAATTCGTAAGGTTTTTTGCATAACCGTTGACAATGCTACTGCTAATAGTTCAGCGTTAAGGAAGTTTCACACTGCGTTTGCATTAGTGTCTGATCAGTCTCTTGTCTTAGATGGTGAGTTTTTGCACATGAGATGTAGTGCTCATATCATAAACTTGATTGTAAGGGACGGAATGGCAGAAATAGATCAGACTGTAGCTGCTATCCGTAATGGTATCTCGTATGTTAGATCACATACAAATAGGTTGAGGTCTTTTGAGCTGAAGGTTGACTCGGGTAAGATCACAAGAGGAAGCTTGCCTCTGGATGTCAAGACAAGGTGGAATTCAATGTATCTGATGTTGTCAACAGCTCTGAAATTCAAGGTGGCATTTGACAAGATGGAGGTAGAAGACAGGTTGTACAACGACTACTTCAGTGCGTTGGAGAACGATTCTAAAAGGGTTGGTCCTCCTCAGCATAAGGATTGGGATGCAGTTGAGAAATTGTGTCGGTTTCTTCTCATATTTTACAACTCAACACTGGTGGTCTTAGCTTCAACTTCTCTTAATGCGCATAAGTGTTGTGGTGAGATAGTAACCATTGCTGCAAATCTGATGGAACTCATCACGAACTATGATCCTGAGTTGAGTTCGAAGGCAACAGAAATGTTCAAAAAGTTTGACAAGTATTGGGATGGGCTCAAGAATATGAACAAGATGTTGATGGTTGCCACTGTCTTTGATCCCACCAAGAAGTTGGAGCTTGCGAAGATGTGCTTTGAGGAATTGTATGGGCTAGACATTGTCGAGTACAAGGAGGTGTACGAGTCTTTGATAAGTGTCTTCAGAAGTTTGTTCAAAGAGTACAGTGCAAGACATGGGAATGGTTTTGATCCGGATGACCAATCATCTCAGCCTACCACCAAATCTCAGTCTTCACGGGAGCAGCCTTGCAACATGGAGCTAGTGGATGATTGTGCTGGTTATAGGAGAATTGATGTGAGGTACAAGAAGAAGCTCAACGAGATTGGGGTTAGAGAGAAAAGGGATGAATTGGAGACTTACCTCAGAGAAAGTGTGGAAAACCCAGAGTTGTTGATTGGTATGGAATTTGATGTGCTGTCTTGGTGGAGGACAAACTCAAGCAGATTTCCAGTGTTGTCTGAGATTGCTAGGGATGTTTTAGCAATGCAAGTATCATCAGTTGCTTCAGAGAGTGCTTTTAGCACTAGTGGTAGGATTCTCGAACCACATAGGAGCTGTCTCACTCATTTTATGGTTGAGGTTTTGATGTGTTCAGAGCAGTGGATGAAACAAGATCTTGAGATTGAGACACGACCGCCTACAAATGCACAAGTTCTTGTTGATCTTGAAGAGGATGATAAGCTTGAAAGAGGTAATAATCTTAGTTCTTAGTTCTATATATTTTTTTAATGTCTTACAATAAAAATGTACAGTTTAAACATTGTTTGTAACTTTAATTTTGCAGAGAATGAAGATGCAGCAGTCGTGGAGTAAGAGATTAAGAGACTTGATCAAGGAAGACTTTCATTTGCACTTGTTTTTTAGAACTTTATTATGCATTTGTTTCCGGGATCCTTTGTTTGCTTATGTTATGGTGTGTTCACAACTTTGAGTATGTTCGAATTTGGTTGTTTTCGGGATCCTTTGTTTTCTTATGTTCTGGTGTGTTCACTTGTTTTCACTTTCGGATTCTTAAGTTATATTGTAGTACTTTCAGGTTTTTTTTTTTTGAATTTCGGTTACTTTGGTTACAATTAACCGAGCTCGAACCGAATCCATTTGTACTTTCAGGTTTTTTTTTTGAATTTCGGTTACTTTGGTTACAATTAACCGAACTCGAACCGAATCCATTTATACTTCGGATTTACATGGATATTGCAATGCTCCTCCGATCCGAACCGATACCGACGAGTTCCGAACCGATACCGTACCGAAAAATCAAATATACCGAATGGTGTTTCAATCCCCACATCCGAAAAACCGATAACCCGTTTCACCCGACCCGAATCCGAATGGTACACCGGACGCCCAGGACTAGTTTCTACTACCAAGACAGTTTATTCTAAAAGCTTCTTTTTTCCTTAACTAAACTAGTCTATTATTAACTACGCATCTAACTAACTAAACTAGAGTATAGGTGGGAACCTACTTCAGCCGCACATCTTTCTTTCCATCCGACGACGAAGATTAAATCTGAACACATTGGACAAGATATATATATGTCTTAATTCCTGACCCTTGGATTTACTGCTGTACTTTTACTATTAATGGCTCATATTCATTTTATCACTCTATAAAAATTGTATTGTTACAAAAACCGCGGCACCGCGCATGCGCGATAATGAGTAATAGTCAAACCAAATTAATGCGGCTCGTTTCTGATTTTGATGGTTGATGAAAATTCCTAATTCCATTCACAAGAATTTCTATGTTGCTAGAAAGGAAAAATATACATAAAGAAAAACAAAATTATGGAAATGATTTTAGAGAGTCTTTAATATATTTTTGTCAAAAAGTATCAACTTAAAGAGAATAAGCATCTACAAGTGTGGTTCTTATCATCGATTCTAACAAATTCATATATATTTTCAGTGCCAAGCGTCTACACAAATATGGATTACCTATTCTAGAGGAAAAACAATATTATTGAGCCAGAACGAGACCTAGATCTTTACCCCTGGATAATCTGGTATATTTGGAATACTAGGAATGACAAACTTTTCAGGAGATAAACAGAGATTTTTTGAAGCTAATTCGACATGCAAAAAGTGAATTCCAAATATGGTTTGATGCGAACGAAGTGGTACAAACAGTGGTTTAAGATAACAACACTGAGAATCAGCCTTGCATTCGGAAGTAGAAGCATTGTGGTGGGCAATGGAGAATATACTTCAATACTCAACATGTCAGACCTTTGAGACAGACTGTAAGGAGTTGATTGTAATGATAAAGGATCCTCATGCTTGGCCAAACTTTACGATGGAATTGGAAAGGATAGAGACACTACATATATGCTTTCCGGACTTCAACATCATTCATGTTCTACGAACGTGAAATCATATTTCAGACTTTTTATCTAAAACTGCTATATTCTTCCATAGAGAGTTATATTTTATTGGTTGTTTTATTCCGGTTTGGTTATCCAAACCACCTCAAGCTTGAGTAGTGGAATGACCTTTTGACGTTAAAAAAAAAGAAAAAAAAGAGAGAATAAGCATTTACAAAAAAAATAATAATAAGCATGAACTTCTCAAAAAAAAGAAACAAAAGAAATCCCATTTTTAAAAAAACATTACCTTATACCTATCGTTACATAGTCAAGTTCAACTGTCGTAATTTCCAGGCCCGTCCCTGCCATAAGGCAAATAAAACACATGCTTTAGACCGCAATATATAGAAGAAAAATTAAGGCCACATATTACCAAATATTAACTAAGTCAAATGGTTAACAAGTTTGAATTGAGTTAGGATACCATAGTTCGATCCTCCTTTTGTCCAATATATAGAAGACAAATTAAGGCCACATATTATCAAATATTAGCTAGGTCAAATGGTTAACAAGTTTGAATTGAGTTAGGAGAACTATCCTCCTTTTGTCCAATATAGTTTTTATTTTAACCATTTGATTATTTTGTACACTTTTGTACTGATTTGGTGTTAGTGTATTATTATATATTATTGGTATATAATATAATAGGCCACACAATTTTTTAATGCTGTAGGCCACCCCAAATTTTTTTTTTTTGGTAAAAATGTTAAAATATTATTACCAGTTTTCAATTTTTTGACAGAAATTACAATAGATGACTAGTAGCAGAAAAGATAAACAACAACACCACACAAGAACACTACCGACAGCAACAAAGGGCCGCACCAAACAACAACGCAGTGCAAGCATTCAAACGGAGTAATAGCGAGACGCGGACAGACCTTACAACTCTAGAACTAGATAAGATCACCGACTAGTTGCCGCGAGCTACCGAGAGAAGGGCGCCCTCAAACCCTGAATACTACGGTTCTTACAGCTTCCAACCGACAACCCATAACGAACTAAAGCGAAGAATCCAACCACAGACCCAGAGCAAGCTTGATAAAAGAAACCACCAGCGGTACGAGGAAGAGTCGAAGACCGACGATGCCGTCGTTCAGTAGTTTGCGCCGAAGATTACCGCCTCCATTGCATTCCACCAGGACCGTCTACACCCATTTAACCACAAACCCGAAGAGAATATAGATTGGTAAACGCACAACTCCTCCGGAGGAGACAAAACCGACACCACACAAATGAGCCGCTGCCTAGCTATTACTCCAAGAAAATAATTCGTGTTATTTTGGGACGGTACTGGTAATTTCAGTCGATGAAAATAATTCGTGTTATATGCTAAGCTAATTTTCTACAAAAAAAAAAAAATCTAAGCTAACAATAACCTGGTGTAAACTAAAGTCTTCTCTTTGAACTTTTATTTATTCCTTCACAGCACAAACCCCCCAATTGGATTCTACTGCCGGCGTTGACCATTGACTTTTAAGCCAGCTAAGAAAAAGAAATTAAATGAAACAAAGCTCCATTTCTTATTCATGTCCTTGAGTCGAGTGATAGGGAGATAGGTTAGAAGCCATTTTAGATTTGATCCATTTATTAAGTAAAACTAAATCACGTTGTTTTTAGATATTTAGACAGAGAGAGAGAGAGAGAGTAACAAAAATCCTGGGTTTCCATAATATAGGTTTTACAGTCTATTTGATTACATGGAGAGAGAGAGTCTATCAGTGAACTAAACTTCTCTTTAGAAATTAAGCCTGGGTTTCCATAATATAGAATACTCCACACTTCGAAAAAAAAAAAGAATACTCCACACATCTCTTTTTTATTATTATTTTTGGTTATGAAACGTCTTTGACAATGGTAACATCCGTTTCGCACCGCAGTTAACAGTAACAAAAATCTCTATATATACCATATATCTATATATTTTTATAACTGTCAGAACCGCACCGCAGTTAAACCGCTTATCCATGCGTTTACAAAATCATTATCTTGTTCACTGTGGTCAATGTTTTAGCCAAATTTTTTAAATTTCATTTGATTGACGTTTGATTACTGACAAAAAAAAAAATCAAACGACATTCTTATCTTATCTCTATCTTATTAGTATACCATCAATAATTGGTTCGATAAATTAAAATTTATTTTATGGATTATAATAGTATAGTAACCTAGAGGTGGTGACTTAATAATGAATTCCGAATACTTAAGATTCAAACTTTTTATCATTTGAATCATATATTAAAAGTCTCATGCGATATTTTATTGTCACTTGTAGCCTGTTTCCAAAACGCGTTAAACGCAAAAAAGAATGATTCATATTTCTTCTACTAGTTATTAAAAAGTATTTTATGTGTGTTTTTAAAGAAACAATTTTAAAATTTCCACACACAATATAAAATGTTAAATTTTGATAAATAAATAATCATCTCTTATTATTAAGTATTTTCAATAACTGCAAACAAATATAATTCTAAAATAGTTTTTCAAGTATAATTTATTATTGTTAGCTAATTAAATGTATAAAAACTTCAAAATTAATCTATTTTAAGCAATTTACAATAAAATTTATTTATAGAAAAAAATAATATAAAATACAAAAATCACTTAATACTTTGATGACCTTTTTCTCTTTTTGTTTTAACGAATTTAAAGAAAATCAAAGTACTTTCAAAATCTTCATAACTCATCTCCCCTCAAACGGTTATAAATAAACCGGATAAGTTGGCACTGAACAAAGACAAACACGAGACCCAATAAGAATCTCCCATTACACAATGCTCACGACACGACCAACCTTTGTCTTCTTCCTCCTCTTCCTGTCTTTACCTCTCTCCTCTTTCTCTCAATCTTCGAACCCTGTCTACAACTCATTCCTCAAATGCTTCTCCGACAGAACCAAAACCCCACAAGCCCAAAACGTCTTTTCTCAGACAAACCCTTCTTACTCCTCCGTCCTCCGCGCCTACATCCGCAATGCAAGATTCAACACTTCCTCCACTCCCAAACCCACACTCATCATCACTCCTCGCTCCGCTAGCCACGTCAGCGCCGCCGTCCTCTGCGCAAAGCCCCTAAACTTCGTCTTCAAGATCCGAAGCGGCGGCCACGACTACGACGGTCTCTCGTACGTCTCCGACAAACCCTTCTTCGTCCTCGACTTGTCGAACCTCCGCGACGTAACCGTCAATATCGCCGACCAAACGGCGTGGATATCCGCCGGAGCCACTCTCGGCGAGGTTTATTACCGTATCTGGGAGAAAAGCAAAGTCCATGGCTTCCCCGCCGGAGTTTGTCCGACGGTCGGCGTCGGCGGTCACTTAAGCGGCGGCGGGTACGGCAACATGTTGAGGAAGTTCGGTTTGTCAGTGGATAACCTGATCGACGCGAAGATCGTTGACGTCAACGGTCGGATTCTAGACCGGAAGTCGATGGGTGAAGATCTTTTCTGGGCGATCTCCGGCGGAGGAGGAGGGAGCTTCGGCGTCGTTTTGGGTTACAAGGTCAAACTCGTCCCAGTACCACGGGTCGTGACGGTTTTCCGAGTGGAGCAGTTTATAGAGTCCGGAGCCGTCGACATGGTTCATAAATGGCAGTCGGTGGGTCCGAGAACCGACCGGAACCTCTTCTTGAGGATGCTGCTTCAACCCGTGACGAGGAACAAGGTGCAGACCGTGAGAGCCACCGCAGTGGCTCTGTTCTTAGGCAGAGCAGACGACGTCGTTTCCTTGCTTCGCAAGGAGCTTCCTGAGCTGGCGTTAAAGAAGGAGAACTGTACGGAGATGACTTGGTTTCAGTCTGCTCTATGGTGGGACAATCGCCTCAACGCAACTCTGATTGATCCTAAAGTGTTTCTTGATCGGAATCTTGATTCCTCTAGGTTCTTGAAGAGGAAGTCGGATTACGTCGCGACGGTGATTCCTAGAGATGGGATTGAGTCTCTGTTCAAGAAGATGATCGAGTTGGGGAAGGTTGGACTTGTTTTCAATCCTTACGGCGGGAAGATGGCGGAGATAGCGGAGGATGCGACGCCGTTACCGCACCGGAAGATGCTTTTCAAGATTCAGTACTCTGTTAACTGGCAGGAATCGTCTCCGGAGATAGAGAAGGGCTTCTTGAATCAGTCTAGAGTGCTTCACAGTTTCATGACCGAGTTTGTGAGCAACAACCCTAGAAGGGCTTACTTGAACTACAGAGATGTTGACATCGGGGTGAACGATCACGGGCCGAATAGTTACAAGGAAGGAGAGGTGTATGGAAGGATGTATTTTGGTAAGAACTTTGATCGATTAGTAAAGATTAAAACCGCGGTTGACCCTGGAAATTTCTTCAGGAATGAACAGAGTATACCTACCTTGCCAAGTAAGGCATAATAAGATATACTATTTATCATTTGATGTAAAGATTGGTTTACTTTAATGTTATGCTTTGGTGAAGCAAAATATAGAATGTATGTTTGGATATTGTATGTTGTATGGTTACACTGTTTCATGGAACTCTACAATAATATCATTTGATAATAAAGATTGGTTTTACTTTAGTGTCACGCTTTGGTGAAGCTATAAAGAATACTAGGATAAGACCCGCGCCTTGCGCAGGATTAAGTTATTATTTTTATTATATTTTGGAGAATGAAACAATAGTTTGACTTCATTTGGATTACGGATGTTCAATCCGGATATCGGGTTGGTTTCGGTTCGGTTCGGTTTTTTTCGGTATTTGGTTAGTAAAATATAACTACTATTCTAAATCCATATTTACTTTGACTTTAATCTTTCACATACTTTTGAAAGATTTCAACTGGATGACTAAATTGATCAGCCAATCTTGTTGCTTTAAATCATTAGTGTTTATATATATATATATATATATTATTTAGTTTGAATATTTATTAAATAAAAATTCATATGCGTTATATTTTATGATCATTTGTAACTTATTATAACAAAAAAATAATCTATTGATCACAAAATTTTCAGAGTGGGAATATTCAAATTTCTAATAATATATAGACGTTTTGAAAAATTCAAATATAACATATAAGAAAAAATATAAATGTTTTTATTATTTAATGTGATTTTTTAATGTCTTTCAATAATATAAAATTAAAAAAAAAGAACTAAGATACCAAAATTGTTATCAAATATTTATTATTCATAATAATTAATTTTCATATATACGTTAATCATATTAGGTAATTTCGTAGCTTCTAATTAAGGAAAGCGCAAAAAAAATTTTGGTAGATTATTTATCAATTCGATAGTTAGTTTAATAAAAAATATAATGTAAGTCAAGATGGACCAACCTATTTTTCTAAGAATAGTATATTTTATATAGTCATTTATTAAATGAGAATTTATAATCATACAGTTCTATGATCATTCATATCATTTTATAACTGAATATTTAAATCATCGATAACAAAATTTTTAATGTGAAATCTTTAATAAGTTTATAATTTATAAATGTTTTTGAAAATTCATTGAAAGTTTTAATATTAAAATATTTATGTAATCTTATGGTATATAGTATAATCTATATATATATATAAATATATATGTTTTATTATTAAATGATATTTTTTACTCATATGGTTTTAAAATAATGTGTATATTCTTATAATATTAAATAAAAGTTCATATTAATACAATTTTATGATCATTTGTAACTTATTATAACAAAAAAAAAATCTATTGATCACAAAATTTTCAGAGTGGGGATCTTCAAATTTCTAATAATTTATAGACGTTTTGAAAAATTCAAAATATAACATATAAGAAAAATTATAAATGTTTTTATTATATATTTAATGTGATTTTTAAATATATTTTAATAATATAAAATTAAAAAAGAACTAAGATACAAAAATTGTTATAAAATATTTATTATTCATAATAATTAATTTTCACATATACGTTAATCATATTAGGTAATTTCGTAGCTTTTATTTAAGGAAAGTGCAAAACATTTTTTGGTACGTTATTTATCAATTCGATAGTTAGTTTAATAAAAAGTGTAATATAAGTTAAGATGGACCAACCTATTTTTCTAGGAATAGTATATTTTGTATAGTTATTTATTAAATAATAATTTATAATCATACGGTTCTATGATCGTTCGTATCGTTTTATAACAAAATATTTAAATCATCGATAACAAAATTTTCAATCTGAAATATTTAATAAGTTTATAATTTATAAATGTTCTTGAAAATTCATTGAAAGTTTTAATATTAAAATATTTATGTAATCTTATGGTATATAGTGTTTAATATATATATATATATATATATATATATATATATATATATATATTTATTTATTTTATTATTAAATGATATTTTTTACTCACATGGTTTTAAAATCATGTGTATCTTCTTATAATAAAAATATTAAACCATTGATCATTAATTTTTAACATAATAATTTTAATAGTTTTAGTCATTTATTGTCGTTTTTAAAAATTCAAAATATAACATATACGAAAAAATCTAAATTTTATTTTTATAGCTAATTTGATTGTTTAATTTATTTAATAATATAAAATTAAACAAAAAATGATGGAGGAGATATACATTGTTATCAAATCTTTATTATTAAACTCATTAATTGTCATATATATATTAGTCATTTATGGTAATTCCGTAGGTTTTATTTAAGGAAAGAAAATATCATATCATATCATTATATCATATAGTTTGACCAACTTATGTATCTAACAATATATAAAAATCGAATGTGGACCTACTTATTTTTCAATTGAATGTAATTGACTACCTAATTGAGTGCCACCTATGCATTGGGGTCTCTTTTAATTAATACAAAATTGAGGTTACATCTTTTCAAATGTTTCTCAATTAATATATAAGGGATATGTTTTTGAATATTGTATATTGTATGGTTACTCTGTTTCATGGAATTCTACAATAACATCATCTGATAATAAAGATTGGTTTTACTTTAGTGTCACGCTTTGGTGAAATATAGAATGTATGTTTTGGATATTGTATATTTTATGGTTACTCTGTTCATGGAACTCTATAATAACATCATTTGATAATAAAGATTGGTTTTACTTCAGTGTAACGTTTTGATGAAGCAATATAGAATGTAGGTTTTTGGATATGTGCATGGTTACACTGTTTCATGGAACTCTACAATAACATCATTTGATAATAAAGATTGGTTTTACTTCAGTGTAACGTTTTGATGAAGCAATATATAATTTAGGTTTTTGGATATGTGCATGGTTACACTGTTTCGTGAGTCTGCCTAGATTAGTCGTATATACGAGAGAAAAGTAACTTTTCTGGTGATTAAAATCAAATTCGAAACAGGTTCATTGTTGATTTTTAGCTAATTTACTTTGAAATTAATGGCGAAAATGGTGGACATTTAGTTTTTGGTTTGGAGTAGTTAACGGTGTTTCCGGAAAGTGTCCTTCTTGTACTTGCAACTAGGATAAGAGCCGCGCCTCGCGCGGGATTAAGTTATTATTTTTATTATATTTTGGAGAATGAAACAATAGTTTCGCTTCATTTGGATTAGAGGTGTTCAATCCGGATATCGGGTTGGTTTCAGTTCGGTTTGTTTTTTTTCTCGGTATTTCGGTTAATAAAATATAACTACTATTCTAAATCCATATTTACTTTGACTTTAGTTTTTCACATACTTTTGAAAGATTTCAACTGGACGACTAAATTGATCAGCCAATCTTGTTGCTTTAAATCATTAGTATATATATATATATATTATTTAGTTTGAATATTTATTAAATAAAAATTCATATGCGTTATATTTTATGATCATTTGTAACTTATTATAACAAAAAAATAATCTATTGATCACAAAATTTTCAGAGTGGGAATCTTTAAATTTCTAATAATATATAGACGTTTTGAAAATTTCAAAATATAACATATAAGAAAAAATATAAATGTTTTTATTATATATTTAATGTGATTTTTTAATATCTTTCAATAATATAAAATTAAAAAAAAGAACTAAGATACCAAAATTGTTATCAAATATTTATTATTCATAATAATTAATTTTCATATATACGTTAATCATATTAGGTAATTTCGTATCTTCTAATTAAGGAAAGTGCAAAAAAACATTTGGTAGATTATTTATCAATGCGATAGTTAGTTTAATAAAAAATATAATGTAAGTTAAGATAGACCAACCTATTTTTCTAAGAATAGTATATTTTATATAGTCATTTATTAAATGAAAATTTATAATCATACAGTTCTATGATCATTCATATAGTTTTACAACTGAATATTTAAATCATCGATAACAAAATTTTCAATGTGAAATCTTTAATAAGTTTATAATTTATAAATGTTTTTGAAAATTCATTGAAAGTTTTAATATTAAAATACTTATGTAATCTTATGGTATATAGTTTAATCTATATATATATATGTGTGTTTTATTATTAAATGATATTTTTTACTCATATGGTTTTAAATCATGTGTATCTTCTTATAATATTAAATAAAAATTCATATTAATACAATTTTATGATCATTTTTAACTTATTATGACAAAAAAATAATCTATTGATCACAAAATTTTCAGAGTGGGGATCTTCAAATTTCTAATAATTTATAGACGTTTTGAAAAATTCAAAATATAACATATAAGAAAAAAATATAAATGTTTTTATTATATATTTAATGTGATTTTTTAATATCTTTTAATAATATAAAATTTTAAAAAAGAACTAAGATACAAAAATTGTTATCAAATATTTATTATTCATAATAATTAATTTTCACATATATATTAATCATATTAGGTAATTTTGTAGCTTTTATTTAAGGAAAGTGCAAAACATTTTTTGGTACGTTATTTATCAATTCGATAGTTAGTTTAATAAAAAGTGAAATATAAGTTAAGATGGACCAACCTATTTTTCTAAGAATAATATATTTTATATAGTTATTTATTAAATAAGAATTTATAATCATACGGTTCTATGATCATTCATATCGTATTATAACAAAATATTTAAATCATCAATAACAGAATTTTCAATCTGAAATCTTTAATAAGTTATAATTTATAAATGTTCTTGAAAATTCATTGAAAGTTTTAATATTAAAATATTTTATGTAATCTTATGGTATATAGTGTTTAATCTATATATATATATTTTTATTTTATTATTAAATGATATTTTTTACTCATATGGTTTTAAAATCATGTGTATCTTCTTATAATAAAAATGTTAAACCATTGATCATTAATTTTTAACCTAATAATTTTAATAGTTTTAGTCATTTATTGTCGTTTTTAAAAATTCAAAATATAACATATACGAAAAAATCTAAATTTTACTTTTATAGCTAATTTGATTGTTTAATTTATTTTAATAATATAAAATTAAACAAAAAATGATGGAGGAGATATAAATTGTTATCAAATCTTTATTATTAAAATCATTAATTGTCATATATATATTAGTCATTTATGGTAATTCCGTAGGTTTTATTTAAGGAAAGAAAATAGCATATCATATCATTATATCATATAGTTTGGCAAACTTATGTATCTAACAATATATAAAAATCGAATGTGGACCTACTTATTTTTCAATTGAATGTAATTGACTACCTAATTGAGTGCCACCTATGCATTGGAGCCTCTTTTAATTAATACAAAATTGAGGTTACATCTTTTCAAATGTTCCTCAATTAATATATAGGGGATATTGTCTAATAAATCACAGTGTTGACTTTTAGAGCATGTTTAGACCATCATTATCGCTAGGTCTGTATTTTGGATTTCTTAAATTTTTCTTTTTTTTTATTTAAAAAAAAATTAAAAAGGGAACCAATCGCGAGCCGCCATGTATTGGCGAGGCCCGCAAACAGTACAAAAATCTCACCAAAGTCGATCCTTAATTCCTCTTCTCTATCACCGTTTTTAACTAAAAATATGGAGTCCACCACCTAAAAACCCTTCTACTTACCCGCAATAATTGTGCTCTTATTGCTAAAACCCTTTAAGAGTCTCTTAAGTGGGCTATAATGAAGAAAAAATTAAGTGGAGCAGAGAGAACAAAAACAGAAAGAGAGAGAGAGAGAGATAGAAACAAAAGAAGAAAAACAACAGAAGCAACTATCTTTCTAATGCTTAATTAAGCAACACCCTTTCTCTTTTTTTTTCTTTTTTCTTTTTTTTAATTATAAAATATCCTAAGCAACCTACTTAAGCTACTCCAATAAACATGCTCTTAGACCCAAATGGAACGGTGGTGCCTGAGATGAACACGAGGCGTAGGAGCCACCCTAGTTGCAACTATAGACTTACATATCTTCTAGAATATTAAGACTGTCCTTGTTTTGTTCTTAATTGTTGCTAATGGTATCTACATCTAAATTATCTGAAGTTGCGAGAATTTAAAAGTTTGAAGATTTTGTGACAGAAACACAATGAATGAAGTGTTAGTGAGAAGCTGATTTAGATATTTTCGCATCTAGTCTTTATGTAGTTTAGATATCTTAGCATCTACATTTATGTACTTCTAGATAACTGATAAGATATATGTATCTCTTCAAAAACTTCAATTGTTATTTTATGTAATATGACCTTTGACATGTTATCTGCTTTTAGGAAGTGTGTTACTTTATGGAATCTGAGAGGTCACGGCCAGATGTTGTTCACTGTTGTCATCTTAACTTAAAACGAAATAAACATACAGATATGTTCTTTGCTGAATCTTACTATGTGGTGAAAGTTAAAACGATACTTGACCAGTAGTTAGTTTCTGACCTAGTTTAGACCGTGTTTGGGTAACTTTCATACTGATTTCATTTGGTTACATGGGAACTTTACAGCTACTCAAATCTGATTTTGACTTCTTCTTTTTTTTTTTTTTTTTAAGTTTCTCCTTTTTGATATTTCTGATCTGGTTATTGTAGTCTTGGTAGAGTCGTAGAGATGGACTTAAGCTTGCTAAGTAGTTCAAGCTTGATATGGTTCCTGAGAAGGTAACTTGTTTCCTAAGTAAGTATCCAATGGGAGCCACCATGAACAAGCTTATTCATCGATGCCACGCTAGACAGAAAAATTATTCATGAGAGTCATAATTGACAATACTCAAGAAGGGAAACAAAGAAGAGTGAAATCTACATTTCAAACTCTGTTTCTTGGTGGAATAGATTGATTCATTTGATGAACCAGAAAGTTTCTCATGAAAGAAACTCCACTAATGATTTTAGAGCCATTGGGTGTGAAAATAACTGAAGCATCAGAGACTGAGTCTGCATATCCAGACAGGAGAGGGAATCTGGATAATAAACAGTATATGGTGAGATGGAAAGTGAATGTAGTCGAACAGAGGGATCAACACTAGTTTTGAAGATGCGAGGAAATGGGGTGAGAGGTTACCAAAATAGTTTAGGTGTGATGTGTATATTTTTGTGTAAAAAATATGCACACACGCATTAACACATATGTTTAGCCCTTCACGTTTACTGGGAACTACTCAAGTAACAAGTCTATGTATATACATAAATTAATTGATAGACATGTACACAAATCTTAATGATAGAGATTGTGGATTGCATAGACATGTTCAAATAATTAATCTTAAACTTTCTAAAACTAAAAGAAATATTCAACTAATTTTTTAAATTGTCTATAATTTAAGAAAATTAAAAAATTCAAGTCATAGTTGATTATTTTGAAGTCATAGTTGTCATTTTATTTCAATTAAAAATTTTCAAAGTCATATTGCAATTTTGAGAGTTTTACAACTCCGTCGTGCTACTTCTCTCTTATTTTTAACTATTTTTTCTCTCATAGTTGTCATTTCCAAGAACATACAGTAAAACTTTATAAACTAACACTCAATAATTAATAAATACAATAAATTAATAAATTTCACAAATTTAGAATTGGGTCAGTGCATAATATAATACAAATTGATAAAATAATTAGATAATAATTTTGAAAATCTTTATGTAAATATATAGTCTCAATGTAAACATAAATTAATATTTAACGTGTATAAAGTTTATATAAATATATAGATATATATTGCATAGTTTATTTTTATTTATAGTGGAGTTTATCCTTAATTTTTAAACACCTCAAAATACTTTTACGTGATTTTTTCACTTTACATCTAAAATGCATCGACATATGTAACTATTTTCTATACACCAAATAACTGAAAAGTAACAACATCAAATTTATATCTATAAAATTTAATTAATGTAAATACCGTAAAATTAAGCATTCCTCTTATTTTTTACATTAAGACATACATCAAATTATACAAACCTAAGAAATGAAAGTTTTATAAATAATAACTCTATAAATTAATAAAATATGATAATCTCGACTTTATTAATTTATAGAATTTGTACGTAGTAGTTAGAACTAAAATTACATGGAAAAAATATTAAAATGTAAATTTTCTTTTGGAAAAGAATGTTCATGAACATACAAGAAACAAAAAATTAAATTCAAACGTTGATATTTTTATTGAAAAAAATAATACGTCGATTATCTCTCTTTCTATACGGATATATACGTTATGCAAACTTTTTAACTACAACATGTTGGCATGTTGTTACTTGTTTACTGCGAAACCTTTTTGTCTTTCACAAAGTAGTTGGAATAGTCACGCAGGTTTTAACGCATGTTTTTTTTTTCTTTTGTTTTTTAGTTTGATACATGTATAGTAAAAAGAACTGTATAGTCAAAAAACTTGTGATAGCTTATTTGTACATCACTTAGATAACTATTAACGTTTCGTACATTCTCTTTTTTCAAGCTTCTTCTTTGTAGAATGATTGGATACATATCAGAAAAGTTATGAAAAAATAAGGAACTGGGAAAAACCCCAAACAAATGCTAAAGCCACACGATTAATTACTGACGGAGACATCCGCACACTACGCCACTAAGTAAACTTGGCCATTTCATCACGTGTCTCCGTCACTATCGTCGTCACATAAACTTGTAAAACTCAATCACAAAAAATAAACAAAAACTGACAAAACTCTTCCACAGGTAGTGTGCTTTGTTTTTTAGGTCGGCACAAACCTTAATGCTCTGCCTTTCATTATTAACGACAAGCTAGCAAATACCAATTTTTGATAATACTTGCTTCCCAGTAAAAAAACAATTTTGACCATCATATTAATAACAATATTCTCTGTTAAAAAATTACACAGTTTCTTAAGCAAACAATTGTTTAGCTTCGAACTGCCAAGTGCCAAGTGCCAACAACCACACTACCGTCAACACCGTCCCACGGCGTTCTGTAGGACCCACCACTGCCACCACTAACACAACAAAATTTTATTTTTGATGTGTTGAGAGCTGGTTTGAGATTTGCAGCAGACAAATCTCAGAATCAGACACCAAGACAATGTCAGAGCAATGGCTAAGACTTTCCCGCAAAACAATCCAGCAAGAGAAATTACTATCAGAACAATCACTTTAGTTAGATCCCCTTTTGATCCAGATTCTTCCTCCTCTTCACAGCTCTCCAGCAACTTCGGAGGATTCGAAGCAGTCTCATCTCTCTCAGATATTTGGCTCTCGATTCTATCCTCGGAATAAAAACTTGACACTTCCGTCACAGACTCATCATCTACCTCTACCCCTTCAGCTTCTTGTTTATCTTTCTTCTTCTTCTTCATATAACTCCTCAACTTGTTCGGCACAATCTTGGACTTAAGCTTCGCGCTTTTACTCTTCTCCTTCGTCAACACCACATCTCCCTCCTCCGGAGGACGAAATTGAATCTCCTCAATGCAATCTCTTGAGTCTTGAAAGCTTTCGATGATTTCAAAAGAGACCTTCTTGTTCTTTCTTTCTTCACCGTTCTTCTTCCCTATGAGCTTCGCGTCGGGGCAGGGATAGATGAGCGTGAATACACGCGCCACTGCTAGCTCGAGGAAGAGAAGGGCGAATGCTAAGATAGTGATCCCCACGGCAACCTTTTTCGTGCTCAAGGCGAGCACAACCACCATTAAAACGCAACATCCTCCGCCGCGATTACCGCCGTTTCCGACGCCGTCGTTGTTGTCCCCGTCGTGCCTATTCTCCGATGTTGAACCACTGCCATTGACCAAACTTTCATCGATCTTACTCGCCGTGAGATCCTCTGTAACCGGCGCTGGATCAAGCTTCTGAGGAAGAGGCGGAGACAAGACACGCGGTCGTGTCGTATGAGCGGTTTGTGTCTGGGCTTTGTTGTTGCGTTTTGAAGAGGATTTCTTGAGACGATCGCGATTCTTAACGAAGAGATGGATGAGAGAAGTTGGGAAACCAGTCTCGACGAAGAGAGATCCGCCGTGTTTGGGAGATTGCTGGAGGTCCGATACCAATCTGGAGATCCGACCCGATTTCGATTTCTTCCAAGGCAAAGGCATGACGATTAAGACAAGGACACGGAAAGGAAAGAGATTTGTAATAACGTCTTTCGCAGAACCCAGAGAAAAGGGTTTGTCGAAGATGTTGTCGGAAGATCAAAACCATTTACGAAGACATGGGAGAAAGAAAAGGCAGAGAGAGACAATTAATGGACAAAGTGAAGAAGGCGAACTATATAGTAATGAGGAAACCGCTATAAAGACATTACAGGACGACGCGTGCCTTAACTAAATTATTTATATGTACTTTTTAAATTAATCATTTAGTTAATTTCTTTTCTCTATATATGTAGTGTACAACTGTACCAGTATACCACACAGTACTAGGTAGATTTTAAGATTTAGCATTTGAACCGAACCAATTAAAACCCAAACTTAGATTCAAATCAAGATATCAATAACCAATGACGTACTTTTAACCTTTCAAACCGGCTGTGACTGGTGTGAATTTAAGTAGGCGATCCAGATATCCGAAAAATTTAGGGTATCCGGACCCGGATCCGTGGATTTAATATTCGGATTCATGGTTTCCGGATATCCGTTTCGATATTCTATTAACTACGGATATCCGGATCCGTAAAATAATAAAAAACAATAACTTTTTTTAAAAAATACTAATTATTTTAATATAAACATAAATTAAATATTTATACAAGATTTATAAATATATTTATATATGTCTATAATATTGTAAAACCTAAAATATAATATTATAAGATTAATTCATGTATAAATATTAATATATCAAATATAAATAGGGAAATACCCAAGGATAGCACTAAAAAAGTTTTGGTCACAAATATAGACTCCAAAAATCAAAATGACCAAAATGTTTCATTAAAGAGGTAAATATACATTTATACCCCTAGGGTTAACTAATCCAAACCTTAGAGTTTAGAGTTAAGGGGTGGAGATTTGGGATTGAGGTCTAAAATTTTATAAAATAAAAAATAAAAATATTAAAAATTTGAAAATAAAATTTTTTAAAATAGTTTCTAAAAGTATATTCAAATTATAAAAAGAAAATTTGAAAAAAAAAACAAATTCATAAAAAATTATAAAACAATTCGAATTTGAAAACATATAATCTAAAACTATATAATTTTTTTTTGTTTTTCTTATTGTTTTTTTTATTTTTTTCAATTTTTTATATATCTAGGGTATTAGGGTCTTTTTACCTATTAAATGAAACATTTTGGTCACTTTCCTCCTTGTGATCTATTTTTGTGAACAAAACTTAAAAATGATATATTTATGAGAATTACCCATATAAATATTAATGAAATTTAAAAATTAATGTGTTTTAAAAATACGGATCCGGATATCCAAATCTAAAAATTAAGATATCCAGATTCGGATTCGGTTTGGACGGATCCAAAATTTTATTATATATCCGGATTCGGATCCGGACACCTCAGCTATCCTATTTCCGGAGCGGATCTCGAATCTAATCCGGATCTCGGATAATAAGTCCCAAGCCTACGGCAAATGGATTAGTGCTTGTAATTTTGAAGAACAACACTTTAGTGTTGATCATGTGTGGATTTTACTAGGAAATGATAAATTGATTTTAGGGAAAATTACATGTTTACCATTTTTATGATACCACTTTTCATTTTTACTACCATTAAAGAGACATTTTCAAAAATACCTTCTTCATTAAGTGGCAAAAAACTTTTATGCCCTTGTTATTATATATATAATAAATCATTATTTAAATAAAAAAAATAAAAAAATATAAAAAAAAATTAAAAAAAAATTAAAAAAAAATTTCAAATTATACTTCTTCAAATTCGAACTTTTTTATAAAAAAAAAATTTGAAATTTTTTTTTTCAAAATTCTTTTTGAAAAACGAAAATTATGTTTGAAATTATTTTTTAAAATTTTTTATATATTTTTTAAGTATTTATTTATATATTTATTAAAATCCTAAATTTCACATTCCAAAAACTGTACCCCACCCCTCAACTCTAAACCCTAAGTCTAGATTAGTTAACCCTAAGGGTATAATTGTCTTTTACCCTTCATTAAAAGTGAGGGTAAAAGTGGTTAGTGTAAACATGAAAAGTGATATTATGAATGTGCTATTTGTGGCAATTTTCCTTGATTTTAATAGGCAATATTAATAAATTGAGAGAGAGCTAGAATGGATGAAATTAATGAAAATTGGCGTTCAAAAAGGAGAGAGATATAATGCATGGAACAAATGTAAAGTTATAAATACTTAGAACTAGATTTTGATCCGCGCATGAAATTAATGAAAATTAGCGTTCAAAAATGTTTTATTTTTGAAATTAAATAAATTCTTCTTATATAAGAGATAATGTATAGGTTTGAATACATTTACCCGAGTGCACTGAACCATACCAAACTAGAAAAAAAAACTCAAAATTAAGCTGAATTTCATAAATAATCGAGCATAAGAAAAATAGAAACCAAACTAAGGACCAAATGAGTACTTAAATTTTTAAAATACAAATTATATACCTATTAACATAACTAAACCATTAAAAAAATTATACTATTAATGGAATTATATGTGGTAATGATCACGTTTGAATAATCTATCATATACTCATAGGGATTTATTGTTAGAGCAATTATATAATAGATTATGAGAGAATAATAAATGAATTCATTTAAATTATGTAAAGTATTTATATA
This sequence comes from Brassica rapa, assembly GCF_000309985.2. Classification (NCBI taxonomy): domain Eukaryota; kingdom Viridiplantae; phylum Streptophyta; class Magnoliopsida; order Brassicales; family Brassicaceae; genus Brassica; species Brassica rapa. The sequence continues at coordinate 11,852,967 of NC_024802.2, forward strand.
GTTAGAGAAATATAAATTAAGATCAAATAAATAGTTAAGTCTAATGAAATGGTCCAACAACTTTGTTTAAGTAGATTTTTTAAGAGTCATTCCCTTTTAATAGTATTGATTATCAATCATGATGGAGATAATTTAGATTTCTTATGGACACAATACTCTTGCTGATGTCGGGATAGTCCCTCCTTTTCCGGCCGGTGCTTCATCTTCGATCTTAGCTTGGTCCTTCATCTTCGATCTTCGGCCTTAGCTTGGTCCTCGTGCGACCGTCCGCAACCACAAATTATAGCTGAAACCAGCTTTTTATGTTTAGAGATTTGGATCAGTGTAAAATAATGTACAATGCTTTTATGATTGTTCTAAAATGCTAAAAATGAACCGCTACGACTCACTCACTCGTAAACACAGTTTTTGCGGTCAACATTTAGGGGACTAGTTGGGGAGTTTACAGGATTCCGTGGACGAAACTGTAAGAATGTAAAAAAGTAGGACCCAGGTAGGAAAAAGAAGAAAATAATGGAGACTAGAGAACGTGTATGAGTCGGAGAAGAAGAAGGGAAGGAAAGGAAAGGAGAGAGAGAGTTATTTTCGATTTCTAATATTGGGAGAGAGAGACCCATCATACTCAGATCTGACGACGATAATCTGTTGGATCTGCGATTTGGGGTTGTGAAAATCCAATTCCAAGTAATCGATGGACGATTTCTCAGGCCTTTTAGGTTTGAAGCCGCAGGGAAAATCAGCTCCGATGGCGCCGTCTTCGTCGTCCCCAGCGAGGAACAAGTCCGATTCATCGCCCCTCTTCGACGATATAAGCGGTGGCGACGATCTCCTCTTCAGCGATTCGCGATCTCAGACTAAGCCCTCTGATTTTGACTACGATGCGATGTTCAAGGATCCCAAACCTGTCTACGACAAGCCTGTGTACGACGAGGAGGACGTCTTCGAATCGCTTAAAACCCCGCCGGGTGGCTCTCAATCGGCTAGGTTTGATGACCTTTTCTCCTCGCATTCGGTGCACAGGAAGAACAACTCCTCTCCTTTCGATGATCTGATTGGGAATCTGAGCAAGCCGGAGAGTGAAAAACGAGATGAGAGAGGTAGCTCGGCTTTTGATGACTTGATTCCTGGGTTTGGTCGCGCTAGCTCCCCTCCAGCTAAACGGTAGCGTTTCGTTCCTCTTTTATGTGCTATTCTCCAGTGAGTTGTAGCATTAACCTACTTAGAGCGAACTTGTAGATATAAAGGTTGAACCTTTTGATAGTAAATGTAGTCATTCATTTTGTTTTTCTTTTCTTTTCTTTTTTTTATGCGCAGGCCAACTTCAGAAACGAGTCATTCTCAGAAACCTCCGTATAGGACATCTTCCAATCTTGCAGAAGATCCATTTGTGGTCTTGGAGTCTGCATCTACCCCTAGAGAACCTCCTCCCTCAGGAGGGTACTCTGATCCTTTGGATGATATTGGTCTTTTCAACAGCAGAAAGACTGATCATTCTTTTGCTGATATTGACCCTCTCGATAGTCTTGGCAAATCAGGGCCAGATGTGAGTAGTAGAGACAAAAGTCACCTGAGACCAGGCAACGGCAGTGGCTCTCAGTCACCGGTGGAAAGTTCCCACACTGGGAGTTACCATGGTAAGAAAGTTTCTTTCGATGAAGTTTTGGAGCCGCAGAATACTTCTGTTCCTCATGCTACTGCTCCACCGTATGAAAACAAATCACTCAATTCAGATGGGAGTTTTGACTTATCTGATGATGTCTGGCTTACTGTATCTGAGATCCCTCTATTTACGCTGCCTACTAGTGCTCCCCCACCTTCCAGACCTCCACCACCAAGACCTACACGTCCCATGAAAAAGAAGGCCAACGAGCCTCACTCACATGTTCGTACCTCAGCTAGAGCTTCTGTAAATAGCCCTACAGCAGCATCTCAAATGGATGACCTTGACGATTTTTCTATGGGCAAAAATCACACTGCTGCTAATGGTGAAGATTCAGATGGTTACTCTACTGCTGTTGCATCAGCTGCTGCCATGAAGGATGCCATGGATAAAGCAGAAGCGAAGTTCAGGCAGGCTAAGGAAAGGAGAGAGAAAGACAATTTGAAGGCAAGTAGAAGTATGGAAGGCGATCCAGTGGACAGTTATGATTCTCGGGAAAGGGAACTTAGAGAAAAGCAAGTGAGGTTGGATCGTGAAAGGGCAGAGAGGGAGGCAGAGATGGAAAAGGCCCAGGAAAGGGAGAGAGAAGAAAGAGAGCGGAAAAGAGTTGAGAAAGAAAGGGAAAGGCTGTTGGCTAGACAAGCCGTAGAGAGGGCTACAAGGGAAGCACGTGAAAGAGCAGCCTCTGAGGCACATGCGAAAGCTCAAAGAGCTGCTGTTGGAAAGGCTAATACAGATGCCCGAGAACGCGCCGAAAGAGCAGCGGTTCAAAGAGCTCATGCTGAAGCACGTGAAAGGGCAGCTGCAGGGGCTAGGGAAAAGGCTGAGAGAGCTGCAGCAGAAGCTAGAGAAAGGGAACTTTCTGTAGCACGAGAGAAGGAAGCAAAGGTTAAGGCAGAACGAGCTGCTGTTGAAAGGGCAGCTGCCGAGGCACGTGCAAGGGCAACTGCTGAGGCACGTGCAAGGGTAGCTGCGCAAGCTAAAGCTAAGCAGCAAGAGAATAACAATGATCTTGACTCCTTCTTTGACTCGGTTTCCAGACCAAGTAGCGCTCCACGACAGAGAACCAACCCTCTGGTTAGATTTGATATCTACTTCTTTCTGCTTTATGTTCTTTTCATGGGACTCGTCTTCTTCTTATAACTTTTGTTGTGTTTCAGGATCCTTTCCAAGATACATGGAACAAGGGAGGGTCTTTCGAATCTAGCAGAGCATCTTCGCGAGTGCCCTCTGGAGCAGCTGAGAACCTGAGGAAGACCTCGTCAGCAACAAACATTGTTGATGATCTAAGTTCAATATTTGGAGGTATTGGACTTTCTAAGGTTCCTCTGAAGTTTTTTTTTAAACGTCTTCTACATTGGTGATGTACTGAATCCTCCTTGTTTGTAAAGCTTCAGCAACCCAGTCTGGTGGGTTTCAAGATGTTGAAGGAGAAACTGAAGAGCGACGACGTGCCCGGCTGGAACGCCACCAGAGGACACAGGAGCGAGCTGTATGTATCAGTCTTGAATCGTTTCCATTAATGGGTTTTGTAGCTAGTAGTTTTTTTTGTGACATAAAATTCGTTTCTCAATCAGGCGCAAGCACTTGCTGAGAAAAATGATCGTGATCTTCGAGCACAAAGAGAACAAGCTGAGAAAAATGTAAGTTCCGTTGAGATTCTGTTTGTTTTCTTTACGTGTGGTTTCTTCTTCACTCTCCTTCTTCTCAAATACTGCTGGCTTGTTGAGATAGCGTTAGAAAAATTGTGCCATCCTCAAGGATCTGAGACACTTGCAAGTTGCAATCATGGGGTTTCAGAGGATCTATCTTGTTTTGATTGTTTAATTATCATATTCTTAATCATGGATTTCAGAGAATCGGTGAGACCTTGGATGTTGAGATAAAACGTTGGGGTGCGGGAAAGGAGGGAAACTTGCGTGCCTTGCTTTCGACTTTACAATATGTATGTCACATATTGTCCAGTTTCTGTGTTTTGATCTCATTTGTACCTTTGATGTTATGAATCTTACAGTCACTCTCGTGATGCAAAATGAGCAGGTTCTTTGGCCAGAGTGTGGTTGGCAGCCTGTTTCATTGACCGATTTAATTACCGCTGCTTCTGTCAAGAAATTTTACAGGAAGGCCACTCTCTGCATACACCCTGACAAAGTTCAGCAAAAAGGCGCTAATCTCCAGCAGAAATACATTGCCGAGAAGGTGTTTGACATGCTCAAGGTAAGTGATTCACCGTTTTATACACCATCAGTCACTGCCACGAGCAAAAACATAACTTCATTATACAGTTAGATCATTGTGTCTTCATCTCTCTTTTTTTTTTTTTCTCATGACAATAAACAGGAAGCATGGAACAAGTTCAACTCAGAAGAACTCTTTTGAAAGCTGGGATTATGTTTTGTGATATTGTTGTTTCATGTGCCGCAAGAAAGCATGTTCATTACATCCCAAAAGTGTTGCCCAAGTTGGTGCCAGACACCTGTCGATAGCTTATGTATTACCCATCACTATAGACATCGCAGCAATTGGGCAGTCCTATTTTTTTGTTGTTAAATTTTTTTCCATTTTCCTTATCCTTATTGATTCGCTTCCTTTTTATGAGTGTGTGCCAAATGGATTGATGTTGATTCCTTGTATCAAAACACAATACCTGCGAAAGTTGTATTGTTGTTCCAAGTAATTATGGCATGGAGCCGAACTTATAGCAGTTTGGCTTGTTTGTGTAAACGTATTTTTGTCATCACCAGTTTCACAATCGGTGGTGCGTACAGCTTTCTCTAATACATCGGTTAAGGTTTTTCAGGCTTGGCGGGTTGGACGATTTTGTGGGTCGATTTGTTTTCTGGGACTCTCCTATCCCGAACCCATTATGGGTATTTATGAACCTGTTTAATTTTTTTTTAGTTTTGAAATCCGACTCGGATCCGCGGTTGAACCGATAAACCCGGTGATCCAGAAAAAATTCGGTTTGGGTTTTGTGAAAAACCCAATATTTAGAAACCCGGAAAAATCCGCAAAAACTCGGTAAAACCCGAAATCCGGTACCGGTACCGGTTGAACCATCGGTCGAACCAATAAATAACTTTTTACTTCTTCTTTTTTAGTTTTTAATTATGTTTTTAGATTATGTTTTATATTCTAAGTTTCCAATTAAAAAGTTAGGTACTGACAAAAAAAAGTTAGGTTTTCTTTTTTAAGTTTTATATTTGTGTTTTTAGATTTTGATGAAGATTTCATTATGTTACCTAAAGAAAATAAAGTGAACGATGGTAGAGAGAACCAAAATTATTTGACGTGATTTGGTGTTAGTTTATTTCCGTTATTGACAATTTATTACAATGATCTTTTACTTTTGGTTTATTTTGTATTTGTAGTTTAATTTATTATTCACATTAGGCATCTAAATATTTAAATATTTATAAATTTTATGTTTGGATTTATTTTAGATGTCATAACTCTTACGTTGTTAGGGAAAATTTTAAATAGTCTAAACTATTTTTTTGATATTTTGTATGTCAAATGAAAATAAAAATATAAAAACTAAAGTTAAGTTTCTAAATATTTTTAAACATAAAATATATACATATCCAAACTATTGTTTTATGTTTTAAAAACATTTAGAAAATATTAAACTTTAGTTTCTATATTTTTATTTACATAGCTGATATATTATTATATAATAAAATTAATTCATTTATCAACCCGCGGTTCACCTGCGGTCAAACCAATGACCCAATAACCCGGTACATCGTCCGGTTCAGTGTCCGGGTCGGGTTTAAAAACATTAGTTTTTATCCTTTATGTTTTCTTATAATTGTGCATTGATTGTCACAGAAAACCAATTTTTATTTATTTGTGAAAGTCTTTACATATATGAAATTTACATTATTTTAGTAATATTTAGGTTCTTGCGACGTTGGACCAGTCCTATGAATCCTATGTAATAATTAGTTTATGAGAGCATCTCTAATCCAACTCTATTTTCACTATATAATAGAATTTAGAGTATAAAATACTTAAATTATACTCTATTTCTCACTTTATAATAGAGTGAAAAATAAGTTTATTTTAAATATAGAGTAATTTTTTTTTTTTGTTTATCACTCTATTTTCTACTCTAAAATAAAATATTATTGGATCAAATTCAAACTCTATTATAGAGTTATTCTATTTTATAGTATAAAATAGAGTAAGCTATTGGAGATGGTCTTACGCATTAAATGCATCTCCAACTCATACCTATTTTTTCCTCTATAATTTCCACAAAAATAGAGTAACTATAATAGAGTAATTCTATTATACAGTAAACCATTTGAGCAAAATTTACCTTATAATCGGTTGTATCTATTTTAATGTTCAACATTTTATTGTGGAATCCTTCCCTGTTCCTTTTGTTTTCACGTTTAAGCGTTTAAGCCTATATAGGTGAGATGCCTACTGGTATCTTTATTTCTTTTCAGCTCTATTTATTTTTGATGTTTTCTGAAACTATGTTTTTTTTTTTTTGAAACTATGTATTCTTTGACCCATCATGGTCGGTCTATTTCAAATGAAACTGAGCGTTTAAAAAAAAAAAAACTAATGACAAATTTAAAAACCGTTCTGACAACTCTTTGGTGATATAAAAAAACTCTTTGATGATATTAGCAAAAACATGTAATTATTTTATAACTGAAATATATGCATATGTATCAACTATTCTAAACCTTCTATTTTCCAAGCTGGTGTTGTATTCATACTCGAAAAATCTACATTTATTCCGAGTTTCTATTATCAGCTAATCTTGATTATTACTGTGGATTTGCTAAATAAGTACATACCTAAAAATGGTGTAAAAAGATTAATTATCCCGAAACAACAAAGGAAAATCCACTAATGACGCCAAAATCGAATCTTTCGGTCTTCAATTTCAACACCCGAGGAAAAAGGATTTAATCCCAAATAACTAGAAAAAAACTGTCTTACCTTTTATACTTATATCCTTTCATGAGTCCTTTTAGTTCTATGCTAATAACAAAATATCCATGGAAAGACATTTGTTTGTTTGATTCGCTGTCATACAGCAGATAAAGTAACCAAATCTAAAATATCAGGGTATTATTAAGAAAACAAAAAACCTAAAGGACCGTATTTGAAATTTACTGGAGAAACTCAAAACAAAAAAAAAGAAGGTAAACTATAAATAGCCGAAAACTACCTATTTTTGTTTTAATACCCCTCAATCAATCAATCAAACAAACACCTAATCAAGAGAAGGGAGGGAGTGGGCGATCCCTATCTCTCGAGCAGGAAAAATGAGAGAGATCCTTCATATCCAAGGAGGCCAATGCGGAAACCAGATCGGTGCCAAGTTCTGGGAAGTCATCTGCGGCGAGCACGCCATCGACCCCACCGGTCAGTACTGCGGCGACTCAGATCTACAGCTGGAGAGGATCAATGTGTATTACAACGAAGCGAGCGGAGGCAAGTACGTGCCACGCGCCGTGCTCATGGATCTTGAGCCTGGGACGATGGACTCTCTCAGATCCGGGCCGTTCGGGCAGATTTTCAGGCCCGATAACTTCGTGTTCGGGCAGTCTGGCGCCGGGAACAACTGGGCGAAAGGGCATTATACGGAGGGAGCTGAGTTGATTGACTCGGTGCTTGATGTTGTCAGGAAGGAGGCTGAGAACTGTGATTGTCTTCAAGGTTTGAATACGTCGTCGTTTTTCTAGGTTTTTGGTTTACCTTCTCTCGTATTCACTTGAATCTTGATCTGCTGTTGGATACGACGTCGTTTTCCCTCTAGTTTCATTTTCGTATTGTTTGTAATAGCCTTAAGCAAATTGGTTTTGGTTTGGTTTCAGTTTGATTTTCTCGGTTTTCCGATATAAAGATATAGGAACCATCTAAGCAATTTTTGAAATTCGGTGAGGTTAGTTCTGTTTTCCGGTTCGGTTTGGGTTGCGGTTTTGCTAATATCCTAAAAATTGGGTCTAATTTAGGTTTCGGTCAGATTTTTCAGCTTAAATATTAGGTAATTTGGATAAATTATCGATTCCGATTAATAGTTAAGTAGTTCGTTTTTCCTATAATTTGGTTTATAAATAGTATTTTGGTTATATGGCTGTTTCAAATTAAATATAATTAAAATTTGTAGATATATTTTTCTTTTTAGATATTTGTTTAACTATTCGGTTTTTTTTTTCAAATTTTCAAATAAAAATAAGAACATTCGGTTTCTGGTTTGATTTGGTTTGGTTTTCGGTTAAAATGCACATGCCTAAAATCTGAATTTGCTACCACAAGTAAAGCCTGGATTTATCACCTCCTTATGATTCGCCATTCTCTGATGCATATTCTAATTTCTTGGAACAGGTTTTCAAGTGTGTCACTCTTTGGGAGGAGGAACTGGCTCCGGCATGGGAACTCTTCTTATCTCTAAGATAAGAGAGGAATATCCTGACCGTATGATGATGACCTTCTCGGTCTTCCCTTCTCCTAAGGTCTCAGACACCGTCGTTGAGCCATACAACGCTACACTCTCCGTTCACCAGCTTGTTGAGAATGCTGACGAGTGTATGGTTTTGGATAACGAAGCTCTCTACGATATCTGTTTCCGTACCTTGAAGCTTTCTAATCCTACATGTAAGCCCATTTCATTAATTCTCATTTGTTGAGTACTTTGAAAGCACTGACATTGTTATTGCTTGTTGGTTTTCTGTAGTTGGTGACCTTAACCATCTCATCTCAGCTACCATGAGCGGTGTCACATGCTGTCTCCGTTTCCCTGGTCAACTAAACTCCGACCTTAGAAAACTCGCTGTCAATCTCATCCCTTTCCCAAGGCTCCACTTCTTCATGGTTGGTTTCGCACCGTTGACATCAAGAGGGTCACAGCAGTACAGCGCCTTGACCGTCCCTGAGCTAACCCAACAGATGTGGGACGCCAAAAACATGATGTGCGCAGCTGACCCACGCCACGGCCGTTACTTGACAGCTTCCGCTCTGTTCCGTGGGAAGATGAGCACTAAAGAGGTTGATGAACAGATGATGAACGTCCAGAACAAGAACTCATCGTACTTCGTCGAGTGGATTCCGAACAACGTGAAATCAAGCGTCTGCGATATAGCTCCCACGGGTTTGAAAATGGCGTCGACTTTCATAGGAAACTCGACTTCGATCCAGGAGATGTTCAGGCGTGTGAGTGAACAGTTCACTGCTATGTTCAGGAGGAAGGCTTTCTTGCATTGGTACACGGGAGAAGGGATGGACGAGATGGAGTTCACGGAAGCTGAGAGTAACATGAACGATCTTGTTGCAGAGTACCAGCAATATCAGGATGCTACAGTCGGTGAAGAAGAGTATGAGGAGGACGAAGAAGAGTATGAGGAAGAAGCTTAAGAAGACATGGTTGATTATTACTATACTACTTTTGTAAGGCTTCCTTCACACATGATGTAAGTGGCACTCTACTTTTTTTATGTTTGTTCCTTGAATTGAACCTTCTCTCTTTTTTCTGCCTGTGTTTTGTTATTGAACCAAGATTTGTTCTGGAGTGTAATTCCATATATTGCCTATACTTCTTTGTTTTGTGTATGTTTAAGTGTCAAGCCTGTACAATTTCTTTGACCAAAAAACTGGTTCAAACTGTAAGATTCTAAACCTCTGCCTCCATAATCTTTCTTTTTCTTCAGCTATGTCCACTCTTCATACAATCATGAATCATGCAGGTTTCTTAAAACAATAGCTTTCAACCTGCGCCTCTTGTCTCTTCTTCATACATCTCTTGTCTCTGATACCATTTGCTTCCTCGGTTATGTAAATAGACCTGCAGAGTTTTGTCTAATGCTGGAGAAGAAGGATGAGAGTAGTTCATGTATACGTTTCCAGGAGCTTTGTTTTCCTTCGTTATTCCATTTGCAAAATGAACATCCCGGGTTGAACTTAGCTGAAAAACTATCCTCTAGATTTTTCGAACATCTCAACGGCTCTCTGTCATAAGACTTTGAGAATGGTACATCGCCACTGTCGATCTCTGCAGAAGAATCTCTCACATCAATAATCAGAATCTGAGCTTCTGAAATTCGACGCATCGCATCAATTTGTTCTTGTCTGGTTCCAGACGCAAAGCTCTCTCTGTTCATTCCATATAAGGAGAGACTCACAAGATCAAACAGTAATCAAACTCCGTATTTGCCTATTTGGTAACAATGTAAACATGATTTTACATGGAATCCTAAGATCTTTAACATCTAAACTAATCACATAATAGATTTATAAGAAGGTTTTGCGGAATACTCGATTCATGGTTTCGGAAATCTTCTTGAACGGTTTTGATCATGGTTGATGATTTCTTGATCTTTAAGTTAGAGTTAGATCTTCTCTCCCCTTGCCTACAATCTTTCTTTATGTGTTTCTCTTAGTTTGGTTGTGATGCTTTAGGATGGAGCAAAGACATTTATTTATAGGTGGAGAGAGGGACCTAGCTTCCTCATCAAGTTTTAATTACTTCCTCATCAAAACTTTCTTTCTTCTTTGGCAAGTTTTATCCTTTTATCTCAACCATTCATCAAAGTAGAGTAAGTGACAAATGTTTTACTTAAGGTGAATCATTTCATTAGAGAAGACAAGTGTGAGTGTTTTAGAACATTTGGTTCATACATTGAACTTGTCTCTTAAGTATCTTCCATTAGACTTGTCTTTCAAGTCACTCTTCTCTTCTAAAACATTTGCCACTTATACTTTAGTTAAAACATTAGGAAATAAACTCCTTTATTTACCAATTTTATTGGTTACCAAGTACCAATATGGTTTAACAATTTCAATAAGAAAAAGATTAACATAAGACCACATCATGAGAAAGAAATATACATTCCTAAACATAAGTATGTCTTACATAGACATATATATTTCTTACATTCTCCCACTTGGTCGTTACTATAATCTCTTAAGATTTCTTATTGAAAATCATAAGGTCGACTTTATTTGTTAAACATTTGCTTTTATTTGGTCATCATAATCGTCTTAAGCTAATCTAGCAAACAATAAGAGTCACGGCGGACACATATTATTTTGCAACATGATTCCTTCCATGCACTACTACATTGCTTACTATCATAGTTAAACCATAAATAGGAGTTATCATAATGATCCCTTTTATGTCTTATATAAAGACTTATTCCGTTATCATAAATCCAACCACAAATAATTGGTGTGCACATTGGAAACGAAATGCAAAAGATTCAAAAGTCGTTAAGAGCGCATATACATTGTCAAAATATATGCTATACATAATCAAACAACTTTAATAGCTATCCATTAGATCCATAATTTCTAGATGTTCTTTAATATCTTTGGATGTAAAGCTTTCGTAAATATGTTTGTGACCATAAGTTTAGTGCATATATGCATAATGACAAACTTTTATCTTTTGAAATCTTACTTTTATGACATATATCAATCTTAATGTCCATATACTTGGATCCTTTAGGATATCATGTCTTACTTAAAAATATGATTGCATATTTTACTATTACATAAAGAGTCAAACACTTACAGTCTCAAACTCAAAGATAATATTGCAATCATAATTAATTTTATAAAAGTCTCATAAATTGCCACACACTCAGCCTTTTTGGGCGTTTAAGGCAATTACAATTATAAGCCTTTCCTTAATAAGGTATCTCGTTTGATGAGATACATATTGCTAAAATTGTAATGCTTAGAATTATTATATCCATTAAAATCTGAGTTTGAAAATCCAACCACCCGTGGGTGTGTTGATTTCTTATATGTGAGCAAGTGATTTCTTGTTTCCTTTAGATATCTCAAAATTTATTTTCAACTTTTTATTCTTTAAGTTTCACTATGCAGACATTGCTTAAGATTAAACTTATCATCTTTCTGCATAGGAATAATACTAGAAGAACACATTATCATGCCATATCTCTCAAGAACTTTGTCAATATATGCATTATGAAACAACCTTAAAACTTCCAAGTGATATGTCACGAAATTTTTTAATCCCAATCACAAAAGTTGCCTCGCCCATATCTTTCATTGCAAAATCTTAAGAGATATAATTTTTGGTCTCATTTAATAGACCAAGATCACTTCTGGCCAATAAAATATCATCAACATACATAACAAATATATGAACTTAATCGCACTGATCTTGACGTATATGCATGGATCTATGATATTCTATTTGCCAAATTTCGTAATGGTTTCATCAAATTTTAAATACCATTTCTCAAGGTTTGTTTCAGTTAATAAATTGGCTTCTTTAGTTTGTAAACCATGTCTTCCTCTGCGCTTCAATTATGAAGCCTATAGGTTGACACATACAGACTTTTGTAAGTCACCATTAAGAAAAGGAAATTATTTCATCCGTAATAGAACTCAAGATCGTACTGAGCTACCAAAGCCATGATAATTCTTATGGAGTATTTTATAGACTCATGAGGAAAAGACTCCGTCTAATCGATGCCTTCCTTTCTATTGAAACCTTTGGCTACAAGTCGGGTTTTATGTCGTTCAATATTTCCATTATAATCGAGTTTGGTCTTATAGATCCACACTCGACTAGTATGTTCTTAAGGTAATTGAACAACGTCCCATAATTCATTTTCAGCCATCGAGTTTACTTTATCCTTCATGGCATTAATTCATTTCTCGGAATTAACGTCTTTTATGGCTGTGAATAAGAAACCAAATATTTAATATTCAATTCTACAGATTCTACTTGATAAAGTACCTATTGGAAATAGCAAATCAACTCATACAAGTAGATCTTCTTAATGCTTGTTCCTTTTTAACATCATGTACTTAATCATTATTGGCAACCTTTTCTTCATGGAGTATATGGTCATTCATTGGGTTTTACTCATTGTTAAACTTACAACAACATGAGAATTTCCACCATTCATAACTTAGGATAACATGTTATTCATCCTATTTTCTTGAATGACCACTTATTTAACTTTATGACTCCCACTAATGCTGTCATTCTTATAAAATCTGACATTATTGGTTTCTACTATCACGTACTATGGTTTGGACAATTTAACTTATATCCTTTAGAGTTCTCAGGGTAACCTATAAAGAAACCACTGATCGTTCTGAAATCTTATTTCTTTTCATGTGGATTATATATTCTTGCTTAATTAGACATCGTCATACTTTGAGATGTCCCATACTAGGTCAGCAGCCTTTACGCAGTTCAAAAGGAGTCTTGAGAACTGCTTTACTGGTAAACTTATTCAAGATATAGAATGCAGTACATAATGCATCCATCCACAAGGATATATGTAAGCTTTCATTAACTCATTATAAACCTAACCATTTTCATAAGGTACATTTATGCCTTTCAGATATACCATTATGCCATCGAAAATCAGGCTGTGTACTAATATAATTCTTAATATTTGGAGAAATTTGGCAAAATGTACGAGACATTGTCTCTTTTTTATCATACTTGCCATAAATTCATTACCTTTATATGACCTCATGATTTTCACTTTTATATCTTATTGCTTCTCTAATTATGAATACTAGTAATGTATCCAAAATTGAGACTTTCATGCAATAGATATACATAAAAATTATTTGAATAATCATCAATAAAGGTAATTGAATTCTTTTCATCTCCAAAAGATAAAACGTCAAAAAGTCTACAAATATTTGTATGTATAATTTCAAGAAGCTTTGCATGTCTTGTGGCTCATTTCTTAATATGTATATTTTTCTTATCATTAATGCAATTTATACATATTTGTTGGCAAAATCAAGATTCACAATAGTTCCATCTTTTACCAACCTTTAAATTCTTTTAGTAGAAATATAATAACCTCTTTTATGCCACAAGAGATACTTATCATTAATACATGTTCTATGCTTTAGTTTTCCTTTAATGTGCAGAATTAGATGTGTTTTAAAAGATTGATGGGCCAATGTTACCTAATACTGGCCATCAACTATTATTCTTGAACCGAATCAATTAGGGTTCAAGAACAAATTAAAACAACCATCTCTTTAAGTCGATTTAAAACCCCAGTCATCAAGTTTTCTTAATAAAACTAAAACTTATGGAAAATATATGGAACATATAATATTTGGAAAGAATCCAAACAAAATCCAATATTCATAATGAAGAATGCCAATAGCTTCAACTATCACTTCGTTCTAATTCCCATAAGTACTTAGTTTACACTTGAAATTATGGTTTTGATCATAAATAAACCATGCACGGAATTAATTACATGTACATTATAACCATTATCCACCACCAATTTTTAGAAGAAATATTATAAGAATAGATTCGAAAACCCTTACGGAACTTAAAATGTTACATTTTTGAACTATTTTCTTCTTTTATCGCAATCTTTCTGAAAGAGTTCAGACTTTTTCATCTGTCATCTTTCTTTGCCTTTTCCTTCTCATTTACTTGATATCCATTATGGGTGGTGGTCTTTTATGACTTACTTAGGTCTAACTCCTTGAACATAATAGACAACTGTAATACCTTTACGGACAAGCCGAAAGATAGGCCATTTCAACGCAATATTCATGCATAGACCTTATGTCTTTATTCTTTTATGGTTTCAAGATTTGCCATAAGTTTTCTAACTAGGGATTTGGTTGCAGTCTTAAACCGTTCTTATTTAAGATATTTTTAGCATTTTCAGCTGTCATAAGGGAAGTTTTAATGTTTTTAATTATTGTAATCTTAAGATCGTAATTCTCAGTCTATTCAATTTCCACCATGCTTTATGGAAATTATTTTCATCCTAAGTACTATACACCAATAGTGAATTTGACTCATTATTGCGGAGTGTCAAATTCAAGTATAGTACTCTTACTACGAACTCAACTTTCTCTTTTCATTTTGAGAAGTCGGTTCCGGTTAGGACTGAAATAGACGAGACTTTATAAGACAATCTTTCAAGCAATTTATAGTTTTGAGATACACAAGTTTAAATTAGGCTTTTAAACATAATCAACACATATATTTATTGAATACTCATGCTAAGAAATTATGGTGCTCCTGTGGGTAGCAGCCATATTTTCATCAATAATCAAATCATAGTATAGAAAACATTTATGAGTAATGTATTGAATTACTCAGATTAAGTTATCTAGCCGGCGGTGCAGCAATTCGAAGGGACACTTTTTTTTGGTCAAGACAGTTATCAACTAAGATGATTTTCCCAGAATCAAATCCTCTTGTTTCTCGGGGAGTTGGGCTCTTAAATATTAGAGCAAGAACCAAAAGCAAAATAGGAAATTTCATTTTTACCATTTTCATAGTATTATACTATTATTCATCTTTACCACCTAACTTTCTAAGAAGAGTCAACACTTTAAGAAGAGTATACGGAAAAATGATACAATTTATGTATGTGTTTTATACCATGAATTTCATCCCATACTAACAATTACATCAAATAAACTATGAACCATCAAATTCAAGCCGACTGAAATAATTTGTGTTTTTTTTTTAAATTAGGGTTGGCCTTTGTTTTTGATCTTTTGTTAATTTTGTCAATTTTTAAATAAAGAAAAATTAAAATAAAGGAGAGTATATGAGATTTTTTTTTTTCAGTCTGAAGAGTATATTAGACTTTGATTCAGATGTAAACCCTAATCTGTCTCACATGGGAATGCTATAAAAACAAACCTTTATCTTTCAACAAATAGACTCGGTCCCGTTGATCTAAAACTCTGATGCTGGTCATCATGGTCAGGTTGACATCATGGCTTATGGCGTTGATGAAAGTCATAACTTCGAGGCCGGAGTTCAGTTCAGTCCCTTTTTCCAGCAGGTGGATAAGATTGTCCCCATAAACTCTCTTTTGCCACTCTTTTTCTCTGTTATTTATACATATATATTGGTTGGTTCAGGAGATGACATTGCGCGGCACACCAAGATGCTCTCGGAGACATTCGTGCCTGGTCATCTGATAATCCCAATCCATCAAACTTGTTCGAGACCCCTCAGTTGACTTCCTCCCCTACATTGAATTTCTGAAGAGCTCGAAAGGATACAAGATTCACTATACATATATAAGAAGAAGCCTGAAGTTCCATGTTCTCTTCGGAAAACTTGTATTCCGTGTCTGATGCAAAACTTCCCATACATATATCTACTATCTATTATCTTCTTCTTCTTTTTCCCTTTAAACACTGAGCCCTAGTTTGTTAGATCAAAACAAAAGTTCACTTTTCTGAAAAAAATAATTTGAGTACCCGAGAAACAGATCCTTTAACCAAAAACTAAATGTTATTAAAAAAATTTATTTAATAATTCACTTATTTGGACAACCAAAGAAATTTTTTATTTGATTGGTCAATCATCAAAGAATAACTTCAAATTTTATGATATTATACTAATCATCTCTACATAGATCCTAAAACATAAACTAAATATATATTGAGAGTATTTGTTTGTAATTGATTAGAGAATAAATAATTCTAGACACAAACTCCTTAGAACAAGGAACGATGTAAAACAAGTTTTAGTTGACGAAAATTATAATGATGAATATCCGATTACAAGATCAATTGTGTACACAAGAATCAAAACTAAGCTTAAGAGAAATGAATAAAACAAAGTCGATTTGTTTGGAATATCTTAATGTTTGGATGTATGTATTCGGGTAAGTATATCCATTTTCTCGTCCTGATCTTTTTAGGATCTCTTTGTAAATAACTATTCTTTCGTCACGATCAATAAATTTAACTAGATTTTGATCCGCACGCCCATGCAGATGTATTTTTTAAAAAAAATATGATACTATTTAATTTTTATGTCACTATTTACGGTTGATCAAAAAACTCGAATTCAAAGAATTGAACCGATCCCAATAAGTAGTACTAAATCTGAACCGGAATTGATTAAATATCTGAATTATTCAAAATTTTGGTATTTGAAGAACTGAAATCTAACCCGATCCGAACCGAAGTATTTTGGATATCCAAAATAGATTTATATACTTATATAAATTAATTATTTTTAGATTTAATATATATAAAAACATCCATAATATATATGATGTAAATATATACAAATAATCAAACGTAAATACTTAAATATATGATGTAAACTTTTAAGTTCGCTTAAATACTTGAAAATATGATGTAAATTTCTAAGTTCGCTTAAATACTTATATATATGATGTAAACTTTTAAGTTCGCTTAAATGTTTGAAAATATATACAGATAATCAAACATAAATATCTTAAATAGTTAAGATATACTCAAAACTCCAAAAATACTTAAATTATTATTAATTCTCTATCCAAATATTTAAACTGAACCTGTTTAAATTGGTTATCCAAATCCGAACCAAATTCTCAAAGATCTGAACTGAACACGAAATCCCAAAAAGACCCAAAAATGAACCCGAACGCCCACCCCTAATCACTATTACATATATATCCTATATGTGTCATCATAGGTTACAAAATATGTGTTATCATATAATTAATCGTATTTTATACGTACCATCAAATAAGTTATTTTTTATAATTAATTATATTTTATACGTACAATCATATATATAATCACATATATTATATTTTAAAATTTAATGTGAAATATAAAAACCATAATTTAAGTTGGTGTTTGAAATTGGGCTTTGTATTGTATTTTTCTTATATATATTGAAAATATTTTTATAATAGTTGTTAGAAAATATGTTAGTAAAAATCAAATTTCGAATATATATATATATATATATATTTTTTTTTTTGAATGAATTTTTGATATAAATCAATTTTAAATTATTATTTTGATTTGAATATATTATATATCAAATAACATAGACCCATTACTTTTTAATATAATGTAATGAGCTTCCAATTTTTAGTAGCATAAGCCCATTATTATTTTTCCTAACTTACTACTATCCATGTTTCCAAACAGTACTATTTTTTTAACTACTATTCATATTGCCAAACAATCTCAATGTGTACTTCAACTTTAATAATATAGATATTTCATAAAAAAAAAATACCTTTGTTGTTTCTGATATCTCTTCCTCCATTTGCCTCGCTTGTTTGCGTAGTTTTCAGAATCTGTTCCTTTGAGACCTGGTTAACATTTACCGTGAAGATCTCCTATACGTCACTCATTTAAGGGGCGACTGATTTTCCCGCTACCACCCGCAAACGCAGCTTTTGCGGTTGGTAACGGTTGTCGGCGATTTGCAACAATCACTCAAATCGCTCTAAACCGCTTCAAACCGCTCTGAATCTCATAAATTCAAAAGCTGTTTCCAGCTAGCGTTTGCAGTTGCGGGAAGGTAAATTTTTTTTTCTTTTTTTAAAAACAATATTTATACAAAAGTAAAAATATTTAATAAAAAAATTAAAATTGAAATTATGAAAATATTAAAATATATATTTTATTATATTTTAATTAATATTATAAAATTTTATAATAAAAACAATTTTAATAAATTTTCAAAAATTAAAATTATAACTTTCTAAATATAAATTTTATATTTATTATAACTTTATGATTTTTGATATTTTTATAATTATATTAAATGTAAATATTGTTAATTTATTATTTGATTGTTACCGCATTAGGTAGTTAACCAGTCATAAGTCACCCGCAAACGAACTAATTTTTAACCACAGTACGAGTCGTACAAATCTCTTAAAATCGCTAGAAACCGCAACCGCCCGCATCCACAAACTTCCGCAACCGCAACCGCAACCACAACCGCTGCGTTTAAACCAGTCAGGCCCTTAATCGTTTTCTGTCTCAATTTTTCAATCCCCGACTTCGATGCTAGATTAGGGTCCAATACATTCGTATCATAATTAATTATGCAAAATAAACACTAAAAAGTAAAAAGAGAAACTAGAAAAATGGGTTGTGCGAGAGGAAGAATATTATTTTCCTGAAATAATTATCTAGTATTTATGTCAAATTCAAAAAAGTATAGTAAGTATGAAAAGATTGTATTATAGATTTTTAAATTAGTTGGATTTATAGAATAAATTTAAGGGTTTTTGATTAATACTGGTTATTAATTAGTTATAGTTTAGTTGTGTGCACAATTTATTTTTACTAGAAAATTATTTTTATTTATTCCAAATCGTATTTTTAAATATATTTTCATACATATGTGACTAATATAGGAAATATAAATTTAAATACAAAATTTTATTTTAAATTGATGTGAAAATTGTCACATTTTCAGCTATATCATTTTTAAAAAAAGAATTAAAGTTTATTGACATATATTGGTAATGGTATTAGTATATTTGTTAACTTATATGTAAATTTATGTAGTTGAAATTTTATATCATTTTAACTTAAAGTCATATCATAATTACATAAGATTTATTTCTCATTTTATTTGTTTTGTTAGAATGATTGTGATATGATGATACTTAAAACAATCATTTGGTAAATAATCCTTAATATATATAACTAAATCTAGAGCATACAATTATAAAGAAAGAAATCCAGAAAATTGAAATATAGAAGAATAAAGAAAACACCAAAACCCCAAAAATGTAAAATATATATGAAATATCCCCGATAAACCGGTTATCGAATCGAACCGGATAAACAAGCAACCCGACTCTCCCTCTAAGATCTTTTATAAACCTCTCAAAACACACAAGACGCTCTTATTCTCAACAAACAAAATTATTTTTATTTATTCCAAATCGTATTTTTAAAATATATTTTCATACATATGTGACTAATATAGGAAATATAAATTTAAATACAAAAAATTATTTTAAATTGATGTGAAAATTGTCACATTTTCAGCTATATCATTTAAAAAAATTTTAAGTTTATTGACATATATTGGTAATGGTATTAGTATATTTTTTAACTTATATTTAAATTTATGTAGTTGAAATTTTATATCATTTTAACTTAAAGTCATGTCATAATTACATAAGATTTATTTCTCATTTTATTTTTGTTTTGTTAGAATGATTGTGATGATGATACTTAAAACAATCATTTGGTAAATAATCCTTAATATATATAACTAAATCTAGAGCATACAATTATAAAGAAAGAAATCCAGAAAATTGAAATATAGAAGAATAAAGAAAACAACAAAACCCCAAAAATGTAAATTATATATGAAATATCTCTGATAAACCGGTTATCGAATCGAACCGGATAAACAAGCAAGCCAACTCTCCCTCTAAAATATCTTATAAACCTCTCAAAACACACAAGACGCTCTTATTCTCAACGTCTCCTCCCTGGCTCTCTATCTCTCTCTGCTCTCTTCTTAGGAGATCAAAGATGGACTACAAACAGAACCAAACTTACATTGATGCCGACGATAAGGAGATTACACAAGAGGACGACGATGAGGAGATTACACAGGAGGACGCATGGACCGTCATCTCAGCCTACTTCGAAGAAAAAGGTCTCGTTCGTCAGCAGCTCGATTCTTTCGATGAGTTTATTCAGAACACTATGCAAGAAATCGTCGACGAGTCGTCTGATGTTGAGATCCGAGCCGAGTCCCAGCACAATCCTGGCCACCAACCTGATTTCGCCGAGGTTCTCTAGCTTCTATAGTGTTTTTTTTTTCTACTGTGAAATTGAAGTCATGTGCTGAGCTATTGCGTTTGTGTGTACTGTTTCGTTGCAGTTAGGGTTTGCCTTCTCGAGTAAGTTAGCTTGTTGCGATTAGGGTTTCCCCAAGGTTATGTAGCTAGGTTTTCTCTTTTCTAGGGTTTCTACTATTGAGATGTTGGGGGTGTGAAGCTCAGATCATTTTTGGCACTAGGAAGATGTGTTTTGGTATTGATGAAACTTTATTTTCTTGCAGAGAAACTACAATATTAGTTTTGGACAGATTTATCTGAGTAAGCCCACGATAACGGAGTCTGATGGAGAGACTGCCACCTTGTTCCCCAAGGCTGCAAGGTTGAGAAACCTCACCTACTCGGCTCCTTTGTATGTCGACGTTTGCAAGACCGTTATTATGAAAGGGCATGATGGGGAGGAAATTACGGAGACACAGGATTTTACCAAAGTTTTCATCGGAAAGGTCCGTGAACTTTGTTTTTTTTTTTGCAAGATTATATAAGCGGCTTCTGCTATACGGTTCTGACTGTAGATATGTTTTTCTTCTTTTTTTTTTTTTTTTTGCTGTAGGTTCCCATCATGCTTCGGTCTACTTACTGTACCTTGCATCAGAATTCGGAGAAGGATTTGACAGAGCTTGGAGAATGTCCGTTTGATCAGGGCGGATACTTCATTATTAATGGCAGTGAAAAGGTTCTGATTGCTCAAGAGAAGATGAGTTCGAACCATGTTTATGTGTTCAAGAAGAGACAGCCGAATAAGTATTTGTATGTCGCTGAAGTCCGTTCCATGGCGGAAGACCAAAATAAACCTCCGAGCACAATGTTTGTGCGTATGCTCTCTGGCTCGAAAGGGGTAAGAGAAAGCTAAATACTATTTAGCTCTATTTTAGTTTGTTTAAATTCTAAAATAATGTTAAATGGATGGATGCAGGGTTCATCTGGACAGTTTATTCGATGTACTCTTCCATATATCAAGAAAGAAATTCCTATTATCATAGTATTTCGTGCATTGGGATTTGTTGCCGATAAGGACATATTGGAACGTATATGCTATGAGTTTGGAGATACTCAGATGATGGAGTTGCTCAGGCCTTCCTTGGAAGAAGCTTTTGTGATTCAAAGTCAGCAGGTAAACCATTGATCCTACGTACATTTGGTTAATATTATGTTTATTCTGGCTCTTCTGTTGTTGGGAGAATTTGATCCTGCAGTCAGTTGATGATTTTCATATTCCTTCAGGTTGCCCTTGACTATATTGGAAAACGTGGTGCGCCTGTTGGTACATCCAAGGAAAAGAGAATAAAGTATTATATATTCTAAAACCAATTAAGTTGCGCAATATGATCTATGATATCAACTATTGAGATGTTGATACTGGAGGTTTGCAATATTATCATTGCAGGTATGCGAGAGATATCCTTCAGAAAGAAATGTTTCCTCATATAGGAGTCGGGGAGTTTGAGACGCCGAAAGCTTACTACTTCGGGTACGTATTCAGCTCACTCGTGTTCTTTGAGTTTCATAGTGCTTTGTGTTTCTCATATTATGCAATAACCCTCAGGCTTATCATACACCGGCTGCTGCGTTGTGCACTTGGCCGAAATCCAGAAGATGATAGGGATCATTATGGTAACAGAAGGCTGGATCTTGCTGGTCCTTTACTTGGAGGGCTGTTTAGAATGGTTTGTAACCGTCCCACAATCATGCATTAATTAAAAAAAATTAAAGAACTTTTAAGTATCATTTTAGTTGATCTCTTACTGACTTAAAATCTTCTTTAATGTAGCTTTTCAGAAAGCTAACGAGGGACGTGAGATCTTATGTTCAGAAGGTCTGTTACATATTTACTCTTTCTTAACCCGAGGACTTTAATTCTAGTTTTTTATTCTGTGTTTGGAAGTCTCATTCATGTCGCTATAACAGTGCGTTGACAATGGCAAAGAAGTCAATCTTCACTTTGCCATTAAGGCTAAAACAATTACCTCTGGCTTGAAATATGCTCTTGCTACTGGGAACTGGGGCCAGGCAAACGCTGCTGGCACAAGAGCTGGAGTCTCTCAGGTTACGATATTTCTTTGTTTTTTTTTGTTTTCATCCCAAATAATATTTTGATATATGTTTATTAGGTTTACAGTTTTGGTCCATTATGGTTTATTGCTTGATTCTCAAGTCTTTACTTTTACCAGGTTCTAAATCGGTTAACATATGCCTCCACTTTGTCACATCTGAGGCGTCTCAATTCTCCTATTGGGCGTGAAGGTAAAGCCTTGTTCTTTTTCGGAATTTCTATGTGCAGTTGGTGTAGTGTATTTTAGTCAGGGTTTCATTTTACTATCCACTTGATTGTTAATCGAGTCTTATATGCCAGGAAAATTGGCAAAACCAAGACAACTGCACAACTCACAATGGGGTATGATGTGCCCTGCTGAAACACCTGAAGGACAGGTATAGTTTGTTGCATTTACATAAATAGAAATGTTTTGGGGTTTCATTTAGTTCCTTTGCTGACTGTGGATTTGCTTTGCCAGGCTTGTGGTCTAGTGAAAAACTTGGCGCTCATGGTCTACGTTACAGTTGGGTCAGCTGCTTATCCCATCTTGATATTTTTGGAAGAATGGGGACTTGAGACTCTCGAGGTCTGTAGCACTACATAGTCAGTTTCTTTGCCACTTTGTTTCATGTGTTTACTCAAGGTCTTAACTTTGATTGTAGGAAATATCCCCAGCAGATATACCCCAAGCTACAAAAATCTTTGTCAATGGAAAGTGGGTTGGAATTCATCGAATTCCTGACATGTTGGTTAGAACGTTGAGACTTTTGAGAAGAAGGGTAAGCGCGTGCAGTTTCTTTCCCCTTTTCAAATATTTTTAGTCAAATAAAATGCTACTGTTGTGCAAGTGATATGTATTAAGTTTCCTCTTGCAGAATGATATTAACACTGAAGTCAGCGTTGTTAGAGATATTCGTCTGAAAGAGCTCAGGATATACACTGACTATGGTCGCTGTAGTCGTCCCTTGTTTATTGTGGATAATCAGAGGCTCTTAATAAAGAAGAAAGATATATACTCTCTGCAACAAAGGGTAAAGTTTATAGTCTTTCGTTCTCAAAGTACGTTTTGTTGTAACTTCAGTGTACCAATACTCGTTTTCATAACGCAGGAAAGTGCAGAAGAAGATGGTTGGCATCATCTACTTGTAAAGGGGTTTATAGAATATGTAGACACAGAGGAAGAGGAGACTACTATGATATCCATGACTATCAATGTGAGTATTTGAAAATGTGAATAAATGCACTTTTGGGGGCATTCATTGGCACAGAAAACTCATTCTTAATTTCGTTTCAGGATCTGGTTCAAGCTAGGCTCCGTCCCGACGAGGCATATTCTGACACTTACACACATTGTGAGATTCACCCTTCTTTGATATTGGGCGTGTGTGCTTCAATCATACCATTTCCCGACCATAATCAGGTTTCGCTCTCTTTAATTTACCTATCTATGAGAAGCAATTTAGGTATGTTAAAAGTCAAATTTATGCTAACTACCAAGCAATTAATGCATTTTGATGAATTAGTCACCCCGTAATACATACCAATCTGCTATGGGAAAGCAAGCAATGGGAATATATGTCACCAACTACCAATTCCGCATGGTATGTGATCTAGGCTCTTAATTTGTGGTCTCTTTCTGCCATCTCTTGTTATAACACTACAATGCATTAATGATACTAATATCATTGTTCTGTCAACCAGGATACCTTAGCCTATGTTCTATATTACCCTCAAAAGCCGCTGGTCACCACAAGAGCTATGGAGCATCTTCACTTTAGGCAACTTCCAGCAGGAATTGTGAGTTTTTTGCTTTAAGTCTTTCAGAATCCAGCTTTTACTCTTCTCACAAATGTGTTTTTTTTTCTTATTCTTGTGTAGAATGCTATTGTTGCCATTTCTTGCTATTCTGGATATAATCAAGAAGATTCTGTCATTATGAACCAGTCTTCAATAGATCGTGGTTTCTTTCGATCCTTGTTCTTCCGGTCTTACAGGTGAGTATACTATATATACTTGTGGACATTTGCTTTAGGTCTTTCCATTTAATTTATACTGCAATATTTCTCCTGGCAGAGACGAGGAGAGAAAAATGGGAACCCTTATCAAAGAAAACTTTGGGCGCCCAGACAGAGGAAACACACTGGTAAGACACTTGCGGTTCATATTTTCTGTGGTGCTCTTTTGTTAGTGGAGGAGTTGAACACTAAGAAATTCTGCTGCAGGGTATGCGACATGGTTCTTATGAGAAACTGGATGATGATGGTCTCGCACCTCCTGTAAGTAAATGATTTATTGTTCCTTTAATGGTTATATATCTGATATGATTAGGAGATTAGTGCTAGAAAGCGTATCATATAATTTTTTTAAAATATCTTTTGTGGTATAGGGTACTAGAGTTTCAGGTGAAGATGTAATCATTGGGAAAACCACTCCAATATCTCAAGACGAGGCTCAAGGAAAAACATCACGATACACCAGACGTGATCACAGTTTAAGCTTGCGTCATAGTGAATCTGGCATGGTGGATCAGGTAACTTCAGAAATGATGAATCTGATACTATTTTATTTAAACGTGGAGCTGGGGTTCTGGAAGTTCTCTAATTTTTTTTTACTTGTGAACTTCTTGTAGGTGTTATTGACCACAAATGCAGATGGTTTGAAGTTCGTGAAAGTGAGGGTTAGGTCCGTTCGTATTCCTCAAATTGGAGACAAATTCAGCAGTAGACATGGTCAGAAGGGAACTGTTGGCATGACATACACACAAGACGACATGCCTTGGACGATTGAAGGCGTTACTCCTGATATAATCGTGAATCCACACGCTATCCCGTCTCGGATGACAATTGGACAGCTCATTGAGTGCATCATGGGAAAAGTGGCAGCTCAGATGGGTAAAGAAGGAGACGCCACTCCCTTTACAGATGTCACGGTAACTTGCATTTTTTCCTTGGCTCCTTGTTTAGTTGTGACTTGGGTATAAATCTGACACATTGTGATGTGTCTCTAGGTGGACAACATAAGCAAAGCTCTCCATGAATGTGGGTACCAAATGCGTGGATTTGAGAGAATGTACAATGGTCACACAGGCAGACCACTCCCAGCGATGATATTCATTGGACCAACCTATTACCAAAGGTTGAAGCATATGGTTGATGACAAGATCCACTCTCGTGGACGAGGTCCTGTGCAAATCTTAACAAGACAACCGGCTGAAGGACGATCCCGTGACGGTGGACTGCGTTTTGGAGAAATGGAGCGAGACTGCATGATTGCTCATGGTGCTGCTAGCTTTTTGAAAGAGAGGCTGTTTGATCAGAGCGATGCGTATAGGGTACATGTGTGTGAAACCTGTGGGCTCATCGCCATTGCAAACCTGAAGAATAATACTTTTGAATGCAAAGGTTGCAAGAACACAACAGATATTGTTCAGGTAAGCTGGTTTCAAAATTGTGTTTTCTTTTTAAATCTCGTTAATGCTCATTTGTGTGATGGCATGTTATGTACTAATCTTTGACAGGTTCACATACCATATGCTTGCAAATTACTGTTTCAAGAGCTTATGTCAATGGCGATTGCGCCACGGATGCTTACTAAAGACCTGAAATCAGCTAAAGGCAGGAAGTGAGGAGATTTCTTGTACTCTTTGGCTCTCGTATCTTTGTGATAAAACTACAATTCAAACTTGTGTATCGTTTATTTGGTATTAATTCTGAACTAGAAACTAGAAACTATTGAGGTATATTTCTAGAGAGGTATATGTTTACCAAAAAAAAAACTAGAGACGTATATGATAATACTTTAGAAGTTATTATTATATTAACTTGTCAGTGAATCCGTGACTTGACCAAACCTCTTTCTGTCATCACCATTCACTCGTAAGAACAACGCTAAGGCATGAGCTCAGCAATGTGCTTTCTGCCTTAAGTCTATGTTCCCTTTATGAGACAACCTTCGAATTACATTAAAACACAATACCAAAAGAAAAGCCTAATGAACATTCATCATAGTGTGTTTCAAAAAAAAAAAAAAAAAAAAAGAACATTCATCATAGTGGTTAGCTGAAACAAAGTACCAATAAAGCCTAACAAACATTCCTCACTGCAAAGTGAAGCTTAATCCTGCTCAAGGACTAGATAACATTCTTCATTATCATTAAATATGATACACAGTCAACTAAAAGCTCAAAACAGTGAATTCATGGTCACAAGTTCCCACCACTGAAACATTCTCTTCTTCTTTGATTCTGTCTAGCTTCTGCTTCGCTACTCTATGTCTCCTCGTCATCGTCACAAAATGGATCAGCCTCTGATACAAAACTTGCTAAACGTGCCAGGGGGTTGGTTGCCAATACAACTTCTTACCAATAAGTTGATGTATTTGTACTATATTTGTAGTTCATAACTATATATTCATGAGGACTACTATTTAGGATAAAAAAAAAAGCTTATGTATCGAGTAAGCTATTCTAAAACATATATTAGAAATCTGATCTTTTTCAAAATAAAACACACCTCAATAATCACTTTATAATTATCAAATATTCATCCATTGACATGTATGATAATAGGGACGAACAGGACTCAAAACTCTATATTTGGACATTGTAAACGAACAAGAGAAAAGAAAGTACTACAGTACCCATAAGAATTTGAAAGGGGTTAGCGCCACATATAACGGTTATTTTGTTAGCATATTTAAGAAAATGGTTTCCAAACTAAGAGTTCAATCGTCAAAACTTTGTGTCCAACAAAGTCTGGGTGGTGTAGTCGGTTATCACGCTAGTCTCACACACTAGAGGTCCCCGGTTCGAACCCGGGCTCAGACATCTTCTTTTTTATGGTAAAAGAGAACTCTTGCCGAACCACAGAGTGCTTAATTATAATTTTGTGACCCTGGAACAACAAATCTTCAACAGATTGGTAGTAGAAGTACAAGCTAAATATTTTAGACAAAATCTTAGATTTACGATAATTGTACGCTAATGCATCTCACATTATGCGATTACGCGTAATTTAAAAACAGAGAATAGACTAAAACATAGCAAAACATGAACTCTGGGAGCACATAAATATCTTATTTATCAGTTATGATTATGAAAGACACAAGACACAACGAACTGGTGATAATTAATAATTTGTTTATATTACAAAAAGACCTGACAAGCAACTTATGTCTGAAACTTTAGGTGAACAAAGATGCAAACTTTTAGAAATCAATTACAAAAAGACCCAACAGAAAACATAAACAAAAAAAACTGAAACACTTTATTCAAAAAAAAAAAACTGAAACATTATTAGCTTAATAAATAAAAGATAAAACGGGTATGATTCAAGGACCCAGGGCCGGCTTACAAGGGGGGACAAGCGGTGCGATCGCCCCGGGTCCGAGCCCGTGTCCCCCCGTGTAATGATAAATAAGGGGCCCAATTTTTTATAAATCTATATTTTTATATATAAAAAAAAATTGTAAATATAATAAATAAAATTGAAAAGGGCCCAAAATTATTTGATATGTATATAGTTTTATTTTCATTACAAAATATACAAAATATTATTGATTAAATTTTAAAATATTTTAAACATTATTTTTATATAAATTTTAGAGAGTTAAAAAAATTTTTTTGCCCTAGGGTCCCTATCAGTGTTGAGCCGGCCCTGCAAGGACCACATGATAAGAGGATGTAAACACCAACTTGTTTCTGACTTTGTTATTCTTGTTCTTGATCATGTGATCAGTGCCTTATTATCCTCAGCTTCCACTGGTGCTGGTATTATGATTCATGCTCATGGTGTTGTTGAAGCGCTGTCTTGGCTTGTTTGGATCCTCTTGATTTACGCGGTAACTGTTATGATTATTAACATGTCCAACATGGTAATATCCTTGCGGAAACGACCCATCATTGAACACAGGGCGATTCATTGGTGGATAACTTCGAAATGGAAACACCATATCACCATGCGTCTCAGGCAAAGAACCGAAATGGTTCCCTACAACAGCAGCAGAAGAAGAAGAACCACCAATAGATCCAAGAAAATCATTAGTCTCTTGACCATGTAAGAAAGGCTGATGATGATTAACCTGTTGGGTCTCAACAGGAACCACCTGAGCAACAGATGTTTGATCTATTCTGCTGCCACCAGCCGATATGTTCCTTAAAGTCCCACCATGAGTCCATAATCGACGACAATTCTTGCAGGTGTAGCGCGGCTAAGACACGCTATAGTTGTTGTAGTAACAGAACCTGATGTTGTCTGAGTTACACCTTGGACATATTCGTGGTGGAGGCTTCTCTCTATTCACTTGACGGTTTCTCCTCACCAAAATATGCGAGTTATTCATTTCTCTCAAAAGCTATACTTGGTTTTATTGGTGGTGGTGTTGCTATGATGATTTTTAGTGTTGGGGAGTGGGTGTTATACAGGTTCCTGGGGCGTGGAAACTGAAGAAGAGATTCATTTTTTCTTTAACAGACTGAGATTGTGAGGATAACGTGTCAGAGATTTTGCATTAAAGAATTCTGGAGACCTATCTACACACAATAAACCTTAGGCTAAGCTTAGTCAAAACCAAGGTTCTCTTACTCTTAACTGTTGGATGTATATGAAAATTATAGAATCAAGAAGATATCATTAAATGAGTCAAGTGGTATAAACACAAACAAAATCTAGGGATATTAAGAATATAATGCCACCTTAAGGCAAGTGTTTATTATAAAAAGAGACAATGTGCCTGTATGCTCACATGCACGTTCATTGGGGCAGAAGATATGTTTTTTTTTTTCATATAAAATCTTCATAAGATTATTATACTTAAATCCATACAAATGTTTAGTTGATAATTACCTAATATAAAGAAAATAAGTAGTTAAACAATAATATCGAATACCTATTTTTCGAAATCGACAAAACACTTATAAATTAACTTTAGTAGGGACTTACTAATAGTGATTAATTTGTTGTGATAAATTTGATTAATGATGTAATAGTGCTTTGTTAAGAGAAAATACAATGCGTGTAAGTGTGTGCCTTGCCTTCATTAGAGTTTATATTGGCACATCATAAGAGTTTATTGTTAAAACATATGCTTAATGACACGAGGAGGAAGACCAATAAAGTCATCTCATAAAGTTCAAGCAGTGGACTATGGTTGGTTAATTTGTTCTCCCTCACAATATACAAGAACAAATCAACCAAACATTCAGGTTTGAAACAGAGGAAGGTTCTCACATGAACACAATCCATTTGAGTGAGAGATGAAGAAAGAAAAAACAAACTCGTGTGTAACGCATGTACTTTGTCAACTATTTGAGCACTCCACGAAGCTCTTACTTCTTTGATATAGTTTCCTTTCTCCACGCCTGGTTAGGGTATTTCAGAAGACAGATCCTTTTGTACAGACTAGATGTTCAAGTAGATGTTTATCATTGAGTTTATTTATAGACCGAGAACCACAATGAAGTACACACAAAGGGGTTCGTGTTTGAGGGTTAAGCAGCAGAACGTTAAGAAACTGCTACGTTAGGCAACAGAACGTTGAGAAAGTCTCTTGCATTTTCATAATATGAAAGAGATATGGGTTTCCCTTCTTCCTCTCTTACTTGCAACAAAGTCATGTGCCTCTACACGAAGATAGGTGAGAAGTTCCTGGTGTTCTGGATAAGGTGAAGGAAGAGAACGTTGCTCATGATAACTACAGTTTCAAGATTCTTGGAGGGCTTGTGGCTTACTGCTTATGTGGAAAAGGGTCCTTAAGATAACGCTTTCAAGTGTATGAAAACGTCTTTAGGTATAGAAGTGGGAAAGAGAAAATGGAGACCCGGGTTGAACAACTTTGATACTCTGTTGCAGAGCATGAAAGAAGACAATACTGTAACCAATGAAGAAGCCAGGGCGATTCTCACTACAAGAAGTCCCTGCTAATGAGTTTTTCTGCTTTTTTTTTAATGTCCATGGGGGATCCCAGGCAGTAAGTCCAGACTGACTAATCCCCACGAGACCTTCCATCCGGGCACGGTTATAGGCGGGAAGGTAGCCAAGATGACTCGAACCCTGGGCGAGCAATCCAGCTGGAGTTCCATTACCACTAGACCAAGAGCTCTTGATTGTTTTTCTGCTTCTTACTTTATGTGATTGCCAAAAAAAAAAAAAACCTTACGAGACAGTGTAATGATGAATGTGATATGAGTTTTGCTTCAACGAGACAGTGTAACAACCTTATATGTGATACCACAAGCACCAGAATCTTATGTTGTCAAGAACACTATCTAGACTGATTTTCATGGCATGAATGAATCTTTACTTAGCTGTGACTTATGTACAAATCATAAGCATGAGGAAGCAATCGAAAGATGATGTTTCCACCATAAAACGAAGCAGCAAGAGCCTGTCCGAATTGCTAAACACATTGAAGAGGAAGAAGGACGTTGAAAGAAGCGTTTCAGGGTCACTGGACGCAGGCCCGGCTTAAATATTAAATGGACCCTATGCTGAGTTAAATTTTTCTAATAATTTTAGGTATATCATTGTTACTTTCACAACTAAGACCCTAATATTTATACATTCTAACAAAACAGGGCCCTAATTTCCTTAAGAATTTTTTTTTAAAAAAACAAGACCCTGTGCAAATGCACTGTGTGCACTACCTCTAAGCCGACGGTACCAGAGAATCCGTGCGTGCGGTTTCCCTATGTATACCACTCTTTTATGAGTTTTATTATGGTTCACTAGTCAAGCAAGTCAACCCACCCCCTTTTCTACGTAAACTTTTTTGGTATAATTTGATTTTATTTCTTTTAATGTTGGCCAAATGATTTCAATTACTCAAACTGTAACATCTCTATTTTTAGTATATATCTTCGTGTATGTAGATAGACTTATAAAAATTGATTTGATTATATATATCATTAAAGTCTCTTTTTTGGTCACTATCTAGAAAAAAGACTTGGAAGTTGTATTTAAATTGGAATTGGAATAGTAAAATAATGAATGACCTATCAAGAAATAATTCACAATATTAATCAAACCACATAAGAAGACATGATAATTGCAAGGTTAGTAAATAAGTTTTTCAAACCTCCCAAAAATTAACGAATCGATTATCGGCCGGATGAGATTCGCATGTGGAAGCCCGTTAACGAAGGCGGTTGGGGGTACAAACCTCCTTGTTCATTAACAAAAATCGAAAGATGAAACCCAACATTGAGCTTTACAGTAAATACAATACTTAATACAAAACTCTTCAACATATGTTTGTAGAAACTTTGACATAAAATAGGAAACACATAGAATACTCTTACAAATGTAACGACGTAAATTAAACAATAACCAAAGTAGACGTTACTTTTATTTTATGTTTCAGCAACGAAATAAACTCAAGGCTTTGTTAAAGTGTGTTGCTTTGGCTGCAAGGTACTCTTCCCATGTCAAACGGCGGTAGAGAGGAGGATGGTCCGTGTCGGCAGTCAACGGACCGATCTGAAGGTTCTTGGGTGGGCCTGAAAAATATGCGGCTGAGACACGGTGGTGCGTCTTGTTCACCACCGCACGGTGCATCGTACTTTTGAACCGTCCATTGGATATGATATGAGACAAATCTCCCATTATGACAACAAGACCTCCTTCTACTGGCTCCACTCCAATCCATCTCGACTTTTCTGCCTGTAGGTTTTGAATCTCTAAACCTGAACAATGCAATCCATGTTGCACAACGTACAGTTTTATGTTATTTTGGAATGGACGTATACATTTTGTAATATATGCGATTCGATCGCTTCCACTTATTAGTCACTTACAAAATTATGTTATACATGCATTTTATAACAATTGTTTTATTTGGTTTTCAAAATTACTAGATATGAATAATCAACTGTGACCATTTAAGAATTTGCTAAAAAAGAAATTATAGTCAAAATAAGTAACATTATCCGGTTTCCAGAAGAATTATTGATCACTAGTTACTATAGTATGTATTTTTAAATCAATATTTAAACTTTTCCTTTTATAAATTTGACTCAATACTAAATAACAGTGAAATTATTAACCCATTCCCTCTAAATATATTCTATCTACCTTCTTTCATTTGGGATGTTCTTAAAAAAATGGAATTTAATTTAATATATATATATATAGAGGAACCGTAGGAGCGGAATCTCAAGT
This sequence comes from Brassica rapa, assembly GCF_000309985.2. Lineage (NCBI taxonomy): Eukaryota > Viridiplantae > Streptophyta > Magnoliopsida > Brassicales > Brassicaceae > Brassica > Brassica rapa. The sequence goes on from NC_024802.2 coordinate 11,885,394, forward strand.
ATATACTTTATAATTTTGTTAAAATCAAGAATATATGGGTGCCAGATCGACGTGAGAGTAAACATTCGATAAATACAACTACAACTGAAATTTGGTAATCTCCTATGTATAATCACTGACCTGGAATGTTGCCTTGATAAAGGATGGTTAGTAGGGAAGAGTCAGTGTGAGGGGCTAAACCCATGGCTAGATCAGGGTCAGGGCAGACCGGATAGGAGTTCAACTGCAGAAAAGATTGGCTCGAGTCGGTTCTTGAACCAGTTATGTTTGGTACAAGCCATCTCAATTCTTTGTGTGTTAGTCCTAACGAACCCATCACCATGCTTACTAGTCTGTGACTCAAATTTGCCATTTCCTTCTGATACTCTTCTATCACATTGCTGCATTTTCAAGAAACCATATACAAGATGTTAAAAAGAAACTTTGTAATTATGTAAACTGAAGTTGAGTATTAGATATGATATCGCCGGAATTAGGACCCAAAAATTTACTAACTTATGATAATATCATATTGGATTTGGGCAAAACAACTTTCAATAAAACATATAGCATAATTTCCTACATTAGTGTTTCTCAGTTATATTTTTCAAAACTAATCATGTTTTTGTTGATAAAATAGTCTTAAGATTCGTCCAAAGATTTTATCCTTTGAGAAAATATGTGTTTATGCTGTGTTATTAGAGCCAAAGTACCATTATAATGTTATTGGTAAATATAATTGAGCCAAAAATATATACCAGAACTCGGCATGATCATCGGGCCATATGAGTGTAGCGTGACGCCGAAGAGAGGAATCCATAACGGAGAATCCCTCAGACCACATAAGCTTATCATAAAACATTGAGATCCGAACCACACCGTAACCAGTTGACTCGTCCGGTGATCGAACAGCTAGGATCTTACGATGCATGGGTAAAGAGAAAAGCCTTTTCATTTGGCACTCAACGTTGTGGAGTAACGAGAGTGGGACCCCATGGTCTGTGATATGAAACACACCCCATTCCTCACAGGCATGTCTTAGTAGCACTTTCTCAGGGCTGGATATGCTGATGACTGGAATGGGTCGGGTCATGGGTTCGGGTTCGAGCTCAGGTTTAGACCAAACATGAGAGTCCGGTAAGGTTTTGGTGTTGGTGAAGTCTAGTGGGATGATGCGGTCATGGTTCACGGGGTTGTTCTTGAATAGCTGTGCTACGGAACTCATGATATTATCTTTGTATTTTTTTTTTTTGTTCTTTATTTCTTTTGAAGCTTGTAATGGATATGAACATTGTAGCTAGCTGTAGCGCAATATATAGAGTTTCAGAGAGTTATATGTGCACATATTTGTAAGATGTTATTTAATTTTGGCTATTTTTCTTTCTCTACATATTTATGTATATTATAAATATGATTAAGATGAAATAAAGGATATATTTTGTCGTCTAGGAAAAGTAAATATCGAAAGGCATGCATTAACTCTATGTATGGATCTTGTAGTATGTTTTTTAATTCAAAATGTAGCTCCTACGAAGATGAATTAAAGATCATACTAGATCTGGACCCGCCCGACCGGGCGGGTGTATTTTTCTGTTTACGTAATGCAATTAAAAATTTTCACACTTTATATAATGTATCAAATTTTTATACAAATGATGACAAAAATACATCACATAATACAAATATTGCTGTAACATAATTTGATCACACCGTGGTATTTCTAATGTTTTACCTGTTATTTATCTTAGATCATCACTTATTCATCCTGATCTACTTTACTAAAATTCAAAAAAAAATACAAAGATTAGAACTAACAGTTTGATCAGCTAAAACTATTTCTAATGTTTCATCAGCGTAATGTGGGTTTTGTATCCATGAGTGAATCAGTTTTACTTGAACATGCCACACTTCCTTAAAGGGTTTAAGATCGCTGATCAAATGAAATCTTTTGTTAGCAGACATGATTTTTTTGTGAAGTAAGTCGTAAAAGAATGTGTAGAATGAGTTTGTACTCAGATAGAATATATAGTAGAGAGACAATACCCTAGTTGAGAATAAATATCTTTGCTTATTTTGCAAGGCATATTAGGTGAAATAAATGAAAATAATATTTTGTTGATTATGTTTCTTGTTTTTGAAATTATGGTAAAATCTTAATGGTTATGATTTGAAATAGGAAATGATTAGATTTTATGCTTGTTCCGCAAGTGTGTGGGTCAATTTTTTTAACGCAATACAAAACGCTAAAGTTGAGGAAATATCTTAACCACCCTCGTAAGGCATCTCTTGTTTGCATTAGTATGCAGAATATGTTGTTGAAATTCGAATATTATGTTTATTGTTTAGTAGTTATGGATCAAATTATATATATATATATATATATATATATATATATATATATTCCTTGTTCCGAAATTGAAGGGGAAATCTTATTTAGAAACAAATTAGTAAATTCTGCAAATATTTCTATTTTTTTTTTCCGAAGATTGTTAGGGAAAAAGATTTTCAATTCAAAAATATTAGATTTTAATAAGATAGATAATGATTATTAATTATTTGGACATATGGAAGTCAGTGGAATATTTCAATATAATAAAGTGGTTACAAATATGCTACAAACACCACCGTGAAATTAAGTGAACTGAAATTGTTCAACTCGTGTGAGAATCATTGTTAATTTTTCTTAGTTTAATTACTTATATAATTTGATGTTCGTGCAGGTTACGTAAGCTAAGGATGAGATTTATATAATAAGCAATGTTAGGGTGTCGATATTGCAGAGGAATTATTTATGTTTGTTCATTTAATTAAAAATATGTAGTTTGTTTGAGTTTATTAATAATATGTTTCCTTTTTTTGTGGTTAGTTTGAGTTATTTTAGGAAAACAATGAATAAGTGGAAAAGACAATCATTTTTAATGTAAAACTAATTTAATTCTCAATGGCATTTGACTGTAAATATTATGTAACTTTTAGGGTTATTCTATAAGTGTATTTCTGTTTTAATAAAGTAGATAGATCTGGACCCGCCCGACCGGGCGGGTGTATTTTTCTGTTTACGTAATGCAATTAAAAATTTTCACACCTTATATAATGTATCAAATTTTTATACAAATGATGACAAAAATACATCACATAATACAAATATTGCTGTAACATAATTTGATCACACCGTGGTATTTCTAATGTTTTACCTGTTATTTATCTTAGATCATCACTTATTCATCCTGATCTACTTTACTAAAATTCAAAAAAAATACAAAGAGTAGAACTAACAGTTTGATCAGCTAAAACTATTTCTAATGTTTCATCAGCGTAATGTGGGTTTTGTATCCATGAGTGAATCAGTTTTACTTGAACATGCCACACTTCCTTAAAGGGTTTAAGATCGCTGATCAAATGAAATCTTTTGTTAGCAGACATGATTTTTTTGTGAAGTAAGTCGTAAAAGAATGTGTAGAATGAGTTTGTACTCAGATAGAATATATAGTAGAGAGACAATACCCTAGTTGAGAATAAATATCTTTGCTTATTTTGCAAGGCATATTAGGTGAAATAAATGAAAATAATATTTTGTTGATTATGTTTCTTGTTTTTGAAATTATGGTAAAATCTTAATGGTTATGATTTGAAATAGGAAATGATTAGATTTTATGCTTGTTCCGCAAGTGTGTGGGTCAATTTTTTTAACGCAATACAAAACGCTAAAGTTGAGGAAATATCTTAACCACCCTCGTAAGGCATCTCTTGTTTGCATTAGTATGCAGAATATGTTGTTGAAATTCGAATATTATGTTTATTGTTTAGTAGTTATGGATCAAATTATATATATATATATATATATATTCCTTGTTCCGAAATTGAAGGGGAAATCTTATTTAGAAACAAATTAGTAAATTCTGCAAATATTTCTATTTTTTTTTCCGAAGATTGTTAGGGAAAAAGATTTTCAATTCAAAAATATTAGATTTTAATAAGATAGATAATGATTATTAATTATTTGGACATATGGAAGTCAGTGGAATATTTCAATATAATAAAGTGGTTACAAATATGCTACAAACACCACCGTGAAATTAAGTGAACTGAAATTGTTCAATTCGTGTGAGAATCATTGTTAATTTTTCTTAGTTTAATTACTTATATAATTTGATGTTCGTGCAGGTTACGTAAGCTAAGGATGAGATTTATATAATAAGCAATGTTAGGGTGTCGATATTGCAGAGGAATTATTTATGTTTGTTCATTTAATTAAAAATATGTAGTTTGTTTGAGTTTATTAATAATATGTTTCCTTTTTTTGTGGTTAGTTTGAGTTATTTTAGGAAAACAATGAATAAGTGGAAAAGACAATCATTTTTAATGTAAAACTAATTTAATTCTCAATGGCATTTGACTGTAAATATTATGTAACTTTTAGGATTATTCTATAAGTGTACTTCTGTTTTAATAAAGTAGATATTTCGTTAGCATGCTGACGTAAACAACTACATTCAGTCACAAATAAATACTATTCGTCTAAATATATTCAAAATGATTATTACCAAAAAAAAAATATTCAAAATGATTATTTTTCATTAAAAAAATATCGCAAAGTATGCAAAAATGCGATGGAAAGCAGGAAGCGTGACTCAGTTATTCGTCAATAGTCACAAAACATAGCGGATGGTAATAACTAATAATGGAAGTTTTAATCACACAATTCACAATTAAAATACATTTACTAGTAATACATAGTACATATGATATGTTTGCATTTTTTATAGTTTTGATGCATCATCATGCATGCGAAGTTGACTTTGTATTATGAAGATATATGCCTTATAGAAAATATTGGGTTCTTGATAATTAATGGAAAAGCATTTAAAGTTGTTCTCTCCATGAGTCTTGTCTAAACAGCTCAGGTGCTTTCTTTACAATTCAACCATACACAACTCTAACATACACGTGTGTCTTTCTTTTGTCCTTTTGTTCTTTTTCTCATCTTGTCTTAATTCTTTTTTGTCGTGTTTTCGTTCTGTTTCCATCTTTGTTCCATGCATGTACATTTCCTTAGTTTCGTCTTCTAGTTGTCGACCATGTTTAGACAATTATTTTCACTTTTACAAAACAATACAAATTAAAAATGGACAGCTCTATTAATTTAGTACGAGCTAGCTAGTAATGTTCGTAAAAAGCTGTATCGGCTCAGTATGGATGCAAAGCGCTCTATGACCAATGTAATTTTTTTTATCGTAAGCGGTGGCTTTAGGTAGACAGGGGGATACAACGGGCTAGATAGTAGATACCATTGATATGGGATTGGATGGTCTACGCTCTAGCAGTACTTTCAAAGTTTTAAGATGGTCTTATTGTTTTAGCTAAACATAAATTTATCGTTGCTCAAAAAAAAAACAGAAATTTATCTAGTTCAATTTTTTTTTGACATCATCTAGTTCAATTATACATCTGAATAAACATAAAGTATAGTTTTACATTATGAATAGAAATAAACTTCTTTGTTAACACTATAACTACAAAATCTATAATTATAAGCTTTTACCAAAATAAATAAATATAAATGAACACAGAGTTGTTGTTGGCAAGAAAAAGAAAAAAAGAATACGGAATATCATGTTTTCGGTTTTCAGTATCATACCTTTTTACAAAAATTCAGAAGCATCTATGTTATTAAAACTGAAGTATTTTTTATAATATTTAGAAACATGAATAAATGAGTATTGTTTGAAAATATGGATAGTAATATAAAAAGTATATTGTCCTTTTAATAAATTTATTAATATAATTACATTAATTATATTTCTATATTTTACTCAGTTTAACAATTTCATTAATTATATTACTTTAACAATACATCACATCATTAATTATATTACCATAATAATAATAGTGCAAATTTTTATTTATTAGTTAATCAAAATTAACTTTGTGTCAATTATAAAATCAAAAATGTAAAATAAATGGGTTTTACATTTGGTTAAACGTTCAATTTAGTTTGTTTTACTAAAACTTTCTTTTTTGTATCAATCGGTGGAAAATTAAATAGTCAAAAACATAATTCGAATACATGTTTTTTAAATAAAATAATAACTTAAATCAAAATAATAAAAGTGTATTACATTTATTGTCACTTAATTTTTCACTCCATATAATTATTTTACTAAATAAAATATTTTTTCTATTTAACTTAATTTAGCCAAACACATAGAAATAGTCACTTTTATTAGTTAATATAATCAGTTAGGCATGAACAATTGATATCTATTTAGGTATGTGTTATTCTTTTCGGGTATATTTTTTTTTTAAATTAGGCTCCGCTTGAATATTATAAATTTATATGTTGAGTTGGGTCCTTCTTGGTCTGGATAGGTTATGATGTAGAAGAACCTAAAAATATCTAACTAACAAATGTATGTGAAACAGGTTCAGATATTTGTACCAAAAATAACCATATTACTCATTCGATCCAGATCTTTTGAATAAAATTAGTTATATTACGACACATCTAAAATATATAAAACTAATTATGAAAAACAAACATCAATGTATAAAATATAAGAACCAATACTCGGGCGGATGCGCGGGTCAATCTCTAGTTCAACTTTACAATTGAGAATTTGCACTCCTTATACACCACTAATCCCGTAATTTGCAAATATGGAACTTCAACTATTCACTTTCAATAATGGCTACGTTGCCCCTATCATTCCTTAACGAACCTTTTTTTTTTCTTGTTCTTGTCTATAGACATTTTTCTCTCTAAGTAGTTTACGGCTGGAGTTACTTTTTCTTGGTTTTTAACGACTTTACATACTTCTCGCCTGAGGACTTCTTCCTTGCTTTATGAATTTTACATGTCCAAATTCTCCTCTCAGTAACGTGATTATGTTTTAGGCCATGTTCGTTTGCTCACCCAGGTAATCCATCTGGGTGAAGATGCAAATTGATGTTCGTTTTGTGCATTATAAATGACAAAAATGACCTTTTAAAATCAAAATATTATTTTCAAACTGTAAATTCTATTTTTTGCATATACATATTTTTGCTATACATTTTGTCGCCAAAACCAGAAAACGCAATTTTCCCACCAAAACCGGGAAAATGAATTTTTCTCGCCAAAACCGAAAACAGAATTTTCCCGCCAAAACTGAAAAACGTAATTTTACCGCCAAAACCGGAAAATGAAAATTTCCCGCCAAAACCGGAAAAACTCATTTTCCGCCAAAATCGGAAAAATGTATTTCCCGCCAAAACCGGAAAAATGTATTTTCCCGCCAAAACCGCAAAAATGCTTTTCCCGCCAAAATCGCGATAAAAAAACTTTTCCCGCAAAATCATGAAAAAAACTTTTCCCGTCAAAAAACACTTTTCCCGCTAAAACATCAAAACACACTTTTCCGTCCAAACCGCAAAAACGTATTTTTCCGCCAAACCCATAAAACGTATTTTTCCGCCAAAACCATAAAAATGCACTTTTCCGCGAAAACACATATTTTCTCAAAAACCGCAAAAATATCTTCGGCCAAAACCGTAAAAACGCTGCCGAAACGTAAAAAAATTATATTTTAGTCATTTTATTAACAAGTCCACCTGGATGCAGATGAAAGTTAAAAAATGAAAAGCAAACGAACATAGTTGCATTCAGATGATTCATCTGGATGCATGAACGAAATGAAGAAACAAACAACACCCATATAGAACATTTGGATAAGACATCTAAATGGACCATCTGGATGCATCTTCCAGATGTACAAACAAACCGGGCCTTATTCGCTAAGCTAGTTACTTTATTTATCATTAGTTAGTTTTAGTTTCCCATGTGTTATAAAAAAAAACATTTTTATTTAGTTAAAATATTTACACCCCCATATCTTATAATCAATATTTCATATTTAATATATAAATATATATATATGTATCTATAAAATAAAATTTGTTTATATCTATATGTATATATATCAAGTTATGTGTTTTTGGTATGTGTGGAGAGTCTGAAGTTATGTATTATGTAGTGTCTGAGTAACTTTGGTGGATGTCGAATGATCTTGTATACAAGCCTCATATTCACAAAATAATTCATCCGTCCACAATCGTGTTTGTGGATGCGGCAAAAACCAATAAACTGCATAACATAGTCATGGATGTGAGCACACATTATCGCAACAACTCGTTCCAACTTTTTAGATCTACTCCAGAGGGGATAATCCAAAGCTAAGTTCCTCCCCCTCCACAGATCTCGATGGAAATTATTGCCACCATTCACCATCAAACTCTAAATGCCAACCTCTCCAGAGATTGCTCTACATACGGCTCGCCGGAACACCATAAGACCGTCGTCTTCTAACCTGCAACATTTCCACCGCAGACGGATCTAGTACAAGTCGCATCCAACAACCGTCAGAGACACTGTGCATACCGTCGGAGAGAGCGAAATCCACTGGAGTAGATACACAAACTCTGTTAAGGGAAGAATGACTCTTTGCTTTAGTCAAGAGAGACTTCTAGATTTTTTTTAAAAAAAATTGATAATCTAGAACACCGACATAAACACATTTTTTATTTCTTTAGTTTTTAGATTTTTTGCAGGAAAAAAAAAATATTATTGACAGTGAGAAGAAGAGAAGATTTGTAATGGATGAGATTGTTTTTAGTTAGGTAAAATGGAAGGACTTGTTAGTCAATACACCGTTAGAAAGTACACTACATGTCTAAAGTATGTGTAAACTTAAAGAAAGAGTAGAAAAGTAGGTCTAGGTGTAATTTTTTCTTTCTCTCTATTCTCTACTAAATTTATTTCCTACGAGAAATTTAATATTTCTCCTTCAGAAAAATCCATAAATTTATCAGCTTGTTTTATTCGTCTTTAGTTCGTTCTTTGACAGAAAAAAAAAGTAAATGTTTTTTTTTTCTATTTCATTCGATTTCGTTTGAAATCTCATATTTTTGTTTGTTTCTTTTGTGGGTTTTGTGAATTTTAATCAGCGTTATGTTTTCTTTTCGGACGTTGGCGTGGCGGATCTCATATTAGATCTTCATTTTTAACTTATATTATAGTGTCTACAACGATGATATCAAGGTTCAAAATTCAATATGAGGAAAGATGGTGGCTTTGAAATTTATCTTAGTAGGTCTTTTCTAATTTTGAGCTGGGATTTTGTTGTATGAGCTTTTCTCAGAGGTTGGGGACCTTAAAGCGTTATGGGATTCACAATGATAAGAGTGGAAGATCCATGGTACTCTATAACTCATCTTCTCGAAGCTTGAACTCCTCCATGACTGCGCCAACACGGGACCACCAGACTTCCTCATCGTTGCTCGATGCCATCTCGTCTAGTAAGCTTTGCAGAGTTGCCAGAACCGGGGCCAGGCCGCCTCAGTGTCCACATGCTCAAGAGGTTGCATTTGGGGTCGAGAGAGGTGAATCAGTCACCACATCTGATCGATTTGCAGCATACATGACTAAAGGATCGAGAATTGTAACTAATAATAACGAATATCGGGTAACTGATATATACTACTTAACTTACAAGAATAATTTACAGATTTGAGTCAATACTGATAATCAACTACTTATAGAAAAATCCAACTAACAATAATGTCCGGATAATAATTTTAGTTAGCCGACCACTAACATAAATAACCAACCATTAAATAATTTTGAAGAACCTGCATTAACCACTTGAATAATCTTCGGGTTTGAGTTTATAGGGATAACCAACTACTTATCGGAAAACCCAACTAACAATAATGATATCCGGATAATTGATATACACTGCTTAACTTAATGGATACGAGATTAATCTACGAACACACTGATTTTTTATTCTATCATCTGTGCTGAAATATTATGCTTTTCATTGATTACAATAACGTTAAGTGTGTCGTTTATGGAACACCACGTTTTCCAAGATTTATGGAATTCGACAAATGCAAACGTTGTACTCTGTGTTTTACAGTTTTGGCAAATTAATTGGAGAGTAGGTAATGTATTGTACTTATTTTAAATCAAAAGTGTTAGAGCTGATTTTATCTGAATATTTTGCTAATATTATTTTGTCTCTCATTGATAAGGTCGACTGAAGAACGTTACTAAGATTGATGGTTTTTCTAAAATTGTCTTTGAGCTCAATTATGTTCCAGAAATCGATGCTTTCTGAATGAAGTAATACCTTTCGTTTACTGATTTTGTTAAATAATTGTGTTTAGTTTCGTAAGCTGATATCCTTTCTTATTACTCTTAATATGACTACAAGCGAAGAGTTCTGAATACACTTTTCACAGTAATTGTGATTTTTTTAGTTTTCTATTTAGAGTAATTGCGTCTCATGACCATAAAACAAAATAATATTAGGCGAACGGATACGACACTGTTACACTTTCATAATCCCAGCATTGCCCTTACACTAGCTCCCAGGCGAGTCTGATACACTGAGCTTCTGCAGATACACATGCTATGAATTTTAATTATTACTCTACTGAACCCTACTTCACGCCACCACTTGACATCTAAAACTAAACATATATTGAATTTTGAAATAATTCTATCTCAACTGTTTTCTCTCTCCCTGGATAAATTTATTTTCTTATCTTCTTCAAGATCCTTAAACAAAAAAAATGTTCTTCAAGATCTATTCGTATTATCCTCTACAAATCAAGTTTTAGATTCAACTCCCCAAACTACATTCATCTCCCTATCATCAGATCCGCCATGTTTCGTTTCTAAAAAGAAGAAACCATAGACTCCGTCAAGTCCCATCTCGATAATTGCCACCTCCTCACCGCCATCAAATACACAGCCTCACCGTCAAGCGGATCATGGGTCTATCTCTTCCTCAGACCCTTGTGCTACTCGATCTCCTCTCATGTTTTTTCCTCAGGTTCTCTCTCCCAGATTCACTTATTTTAAAGACAGATCTGAAAAAAGATTTACAGTTTGTATCTATATTTATTGTAGGTGTGCTCTTTTCCGATTTATGATGGGCATGGTGGTTGTTTAGCTGCAGAGTTTGCTAAGAAGCATCTTCACCTTAACGTTTTTCAGCTGGGTTATCGTGTGAGTTGGTATGTTTTACTTTGTTCAGATTAATAATGTTTTTCTTTTTTTTGCAAATTAAGACTGTTTTTCAACATGGTTGAGTTGTTCTTGTGAATTCATATATTTGCTAAAGTCTGAACCTTTTGTGGTTTTGGCCAGCAGAATTTCTATATGATTGGGAAAGATAAAAGGACCGAACCTTTTGAAGGGCTCTCAAGCTAGATATGACTCATCAAATAGAGCTCAACTTTTTTATCAAGATTGAACAGCTTACACAGATGCCTCGAAAATTAGAGAAGGACACACAAGGGAAAAACATGAAAATTGTGGTTTGGTGATTGTGTATGACAATTGTTTCCGCTTAGCATATTTAATATCATATCCTAATAACTAAGTGGATGTGTCGTTGTTATCCAGTTATCATTGAGTTTATACTCCCATTTCCCAGATATCGAGATACTATTGTTAATATCTGGTTTTAATCCTTCTGAAATTACTTATATAACCTGATAAATAGCCAGATTTCAGAAACTAAAACAGGATACAAATTGTATACATGTTATGTATAAGTAATATCCGGTTATAGTACACATTATCCAAAGGTGTATGCATGTTATGTATATTAAAATGTGTATAGGAGAGTTTGCAATATACATTTTAGAGTAATTACGTCGATACTATTGAAAGCTCAATATTCCGAGACTAACCCAACTCCTAGGTCTGCAGGTAGAGCTGACACTTGCATATATGTTCCCATTTATTGTGTATCCGAAATACTATAAAAATACTAGTTTTACTTGTAGGTATCTGAATTCAAATCTCGACTAATAACTTGACTTGGTGCCATAATGTATTATCCGGTTCATTCCTATTCACTTTACAAATATGGAAAACTATTTTTTGGCTATTACCATTATAATCAGGATTATCGCTTTACTTATATAACCGCTATAATCCAGATTACCGCTTAAAAACATAGAGAACTATTTTCTGGATTTTATCGTTATAATCCGGATTATTGCTGAATTATCTGTTTTTATCTTTTTAAATTATCCGGTTTATTTTTCAAAGAATAAAAAATCCAGTTTATTGTTTCGAATGATCCGGTTAGTACTCCGCCAAAAAAAAATCGTAAATGTACATGTAGTTACATATCTGGATTCATATAAAATGCCTTGTTAACAATACTTTGATCCGTACATTCGCCGAGAGTCCCAGTAATCTAAAAACCATTTCTTTCATTTTGAACGGTCTCTATATTTTGTTATTAACTTACTAGAGAGTTACTAACATTAACAATATGCACTGGCTTAGATGGTAGGTGACTCTTTCCATTTTCAAGAAACCAGGTTTCGAGCTCTGCCATGTGCTTTTTAGTTTAGTTTTCATTTTTCTTTTAATAGATGGCAGAATGGTAATTTCAGTACCATCTTCTTCTCTTGCAACCTGCAACTTTTATGGGTCAAAAATGGCTATCTCTTTTTTTTTCAGATCTTTCACGCTTTTCATCATGTTTCTTTTCATTTTGATTTAGACTTTATAGATATAAGTTATATTTGAAATAATTTGGATTTTAGTTTCATTAAACGAGTTGCATTGAGTCGCTTATAACTCGACGCCTTTCACTATAAAACGGACAACACGGCCATAACATCCATTGATTTGCTCCATCCGGCCACAACCAAGCTCTGATAGTCGCACGGACAAGCTCCGATAGTCACACGACCGAGCTCCACTGATTCGCTGCATTACTCCTCCGATTTGCTCCGTCTTGCCATGGCCAAGCTCCACTCCGATAATCACACGCACCAATTTAAATCAAATATATTTCAACTTCAAAGCGTTAACTGTTTTTTCTCAATAAAATATCTACCCGACAAAACTCTGACACAAAATCTGAACAAGCTGACCTCCCTACCTACCTACAAAGCTGATAATCGAGAAGGCTATCCTCAAACAATATTCCTCTGAGGTCAATAACGTAATATCAGCTGTTAATGATAACCAGTTACCCAATTACACAAAGTTTTTGCATGATCACCTAATTACCCCTTGTTTTATGGTTATTAAGCTAAATGACTCATCTATTTATTTGTTCTTTTATAGTTTGTTCCTTTCATATTTTATTATTCTATTTCCTATGTTTCGTTTTATCTTATATCCATAATTTATATTATGAAAGCAAATTATTTTGCCTGTGTTTCATTTTTGCTTTAATTCATAACTAATTTTATATAAGTCTTTGTTTATTCTTATGGATTCACTTTCATGATCTATACTTCAATTACACACAATAAATAACACAAGTTAAAAAGAAATGTAGCTTACTTATATAGACATATACACAATTTCTTTCTGTCGTTTATTATATAACATATAATATTATGAGTATGATTTTTACATTTCTAATTAATACCTATTCATTATAATTTATTTTAGTTAATTTATCCTGCGCAGGGCGCCTGGATTATCACCTAGTCGAAGTTAAAAACAAAGATGCACGCCCAAATGGAGAAATGTATATGTTGACATGTTGCAATATCAACGTTAACCAATCTGCTAATTAGGCTTATTTTGTTTTTTTATAAGTAATTAAGCTTATTTATTTAACTATCGTTTCCAACAATAGCTATACTATTATATTATCACTCCGAACCCGAAAGCGAATTCATTGAAAAAAAACTCAACATAAACCATAGTAGAATACTGAGTTCGGGCATCACATGCAAGCTTGTCAGTCATTATGTATGAGTTTGCGTAATTATAGTTATTGTAGATACTGTTTGAAAGCAGAAAAAGAGATCAAGACACTAGTTATGCTTAACAAAACAGAATCCAACAAAGGTCTCACCGAGCTTCAGAGAATGGGGACATGTCTCGTGATCGCGGTAATGGCGATGATATCAGCAGGAACAGTGGAGATATACAGACTGAAACACAAGGAGTCGGTTTCAAACTCGAGCTCATTGAGCATTTTCTGGCAAGTACTTCAGTACATGATGATTAGGTGCATCAGAAGTGTTCATGTACGTTGGTCAGCTTGAGTTCTTCAACAGCCACGCTCCAACAGGGTTAAAGAGCTTTGCAAGCGCGCTGTGTATGGCTTCAATATCGCTAGGGAACTACGTTAGTAGTCTGCTGGTGTCCATCGTCATGAAGATCTCTACAAGAGAAGATTTTCTTGGTTGGATCCCTGGGAATCTCAACAAAGGGCACTTGGACAGATTCTAACCGCAACTGATTTTGTGGTTTACCTGGTTTGCGCGAAATGGTATAAGTATATATATCAAGTCTGAATCAAGTTTCTCTGAGTCCATGGCTGAAGAGGAAGTCTGAGTCCAGAAGCCAAAATTTTTGCTGTGAAGCTCTGGACAGTAAATGTCCAAACCTGAGCTAGTTCTGTCGAATAAACTGGTGTTGTGCTATTCTTTTGGGCTACTTGTGTGCAAAGTTTTGTTAATGATTCTAAATAAAGACAGTTGATGATTCCACTCACAGTTATTGTAACTTTTTTTCTCATAAAATATTGAATCAGGGAAGCTCAAACAGTTGATAATAACACGGTAAAAATTACATTTATAAAATCAACATCTTTTTGTCTGAATGGAAACATAAACTGTTGTAAAACTGCAGAAAAGCTTTAAGGGAAACAATTAAACTAGCTTTACTGACTTCTACCGAGTAAGTTACAGCCTGAGAAGAAGCCAAAACGTGTATGCTTTAGGCCTTGTCTGTGTAGTACTACTCGGTGTCCCTCCAGCTGTTGGTTCGATTCTTTCTGATAGATTATACAAAAATCTTGATTTTTCACACATGTTATAATACAAGAGACGACAGCAAAACCTCTCTTCTCTCTCTCTCTCCCTTCGTCTGGTACATCGTTTTTGTGAAGGGAACTTGTCAAAGAATTTGTCGTCGTAGCTGGTGGCGCTTTAGCAATAGAGAATGTGCTTTGTTCATGACGTGATTTTGGTTAAGAATATCTTCCTGAAGATGGCATCCGTTGCATCGACGACCTTTGAAAGTCTGGCTTTAGACGCTTGTTTGACATCCCACCGAACGATCGTGGAGATCCTTGTCGCTTATGCAAAGGAAGCATTGATCTAGAAGGAACTGCCATCGCTGTTTCATCTCTGGCAAATGGCAGATTATCAAACGTATTTGCATTTCCTCCCATAATCATATTGCCATTAGCCAAGGGGCTAGCAATAGCATCCCTGTGGCTTGGCCCTGCGTCACCATTTGCAACAGACAAATATATATCTGCAGAACAAATGTGAAATGAATCAGCCTATTAACATCCACTCAGAGATCACAAGTCCCAACAAGTCTCTCAGCAGACAAAGTTTAAAACGCGAAAGAACGTCTTACCAGCTAAGTTCTGGAGAGAAAGTTCAGCAGCCTTTTGCAGGGCTTCTCGTCTCGATTTGCCAATCCCTTCTCCGACTTTTTTACCAGAGAACCAAGCCTGCAAAAGAAAAGCATACATAGATTACATGAACCATTTGACATAATCAACAAAACACTCATCTAAGGGAAGAAAGGATCTCAATGATTACTCAGAGCTATTAAGTACCTCAACAGAGAACCGCAAATCTGTACTAGCAACCAACCCCGGTCTGTAGTCCACCTACAAATGTCATGGAATATATTATAAAACTATAAATCAAGTCACGAAATGGAATCAATGTGTAATCAAGTAACATGATGATGATGATCCACACACCTTAGTTCCACATTTAATAGCAATCTCATGTAGAGCTTCAGCTGGATTCTCTGTTGCTGAGACACTTCGTCCAATATCACTGATCCTAGAAGAAGATTGATTCCAAGATGCCTCTTCCCCTATAGAGTACATCTCAAGTCAGTAATTTATCCTCGGAACCAGATGATACAAAGAAGAATGGCTTACCATAGAAAGGATGAGAGCCTGGTAGATTGTTGTTTGGACGTAACTGCAAATAATATGTCAGTGAGTACTAAACACCAACAAAAGTGACGACTAAAACCATTGGTAGAATAAGATTAGTTGTACCTCCTTTGGTAGTCTACGATTCTCATGAGGCATCCTGTCAGATTGATGGCGTGGCCTTTCAGAATCCACTGGATATTCTTTGGAGACAGTTCGGCGAAGAGTAGCTGGATCCATGTCCTCAACAGGAAACCAACCATTTCTTGGCTGCGCCTGTGGAGGTGGAGCTTGAACTGGAGGTCTCTGAGGAAACGGAGGTTCACTTGGAGCAGCATCTCTACTATCTTGTCCATGCTGCAATATGAGGAGCCTCCTCCTAGTATCTGGATCTAACTCTGATTCAGGTACCTCGCCTTCCTCTCTAGCAGGAGAACTCTGCAAGCTTGGTTCTGAAGGAACCAAGAGTTTAGCTATTGATATAGGTTGTTGAAACTGGATACTTGGAAAGGCCATCGCTGATGGTTGTGGTGCTTGTTGCACGACAGGTACTGCTACTGGCACTGGAGCGGAAACAGAAACAGAAGCCATAGGGTACTGAACGGGAGCAGCTATCCTTGGATCTATATTAGCAGCCGGAAGGACAACTGAAATTGCCTCCTGAATAAAAAGGAAAGATGTATTTAACTCTCATCATTGAACAGAACAAGAAGCAATGTTTACTGCAGATGGTATCATTAATGGACCACCACAGTAACTTTGTAACAACAGACGCTAAGAATGTAATTACCTTCAGTCTTCTCTCAACTTCAGCCATCCCGTCCAAGGAAAGTGGATCTTTGTTCTCATTCAAACCAGATGTTTCGTCCTACATTGAAAAGAGGATTAGCTACTGAGAGGCCGTTTATAGAGAGAGTAAAATCTACAGTGTAGCATAGAAGTGACACAAGCCATTAACAAGAACCACGACTAACCTCAGGCACTAAGTAATGGCTGACATCAGGTGGAGATGGAATATCCTCAACATCATTCTCATAAGATATTTCAGCAATCCTTTGTAGCAGACTATCATCAAAATCCCTATTACCAAGTTCAAACACTCTTTCACCGTCAGAATGTACCAAGGAAGCATCCTTGATCTAGTAGAGATGTCATGGAAACAAATATCTATTATCAAAATGTACGTCTTACCTGAAAAATCCACCTCTGACACGGCAAGCAACATTTCTGGTAACACACAGTACCGGTGTAGCAGCAGCCTACAGAAAAGGAAAATGAGATATATTTAACACCATTCATTTAAAAGATTCAAGACTATGACTTCTGATGCAAATTGGGCTCAAACCAAGCCCCACAACGACCCAGATTCACATGCTTCTGCAATTTTCATATATCCGATTACTACCAAAGTAACCAAACTATACTTACTTCAGCTTGTGGAGAATAGTAGGGAACAAATGCAGGAACCACGTACACCCTTGGCTGATCCTTCTCTTCCCAAACTTTCAGCCGATCATCAATTACCATTGCCATCTTAGGATGGCAGGTTGCATCAGGAAACACGTTGACCAATGATTTTTTAAAACCTGTCGTGGTTAATTACAAGCTTGTAAGAAGTCATACCATGATCACCAATAAGCAGGAATAAGTTAGTAACAAAAAAATGTACCAGATTTTACACAAACAATGCGAGCTAGCAAGTCACTTGCGTTGATCAAATTCCCTTCTGGATCAAGGAGCCTCCACATCTCTAAGGCGTAGTCTCTCTCAGCCATTGTGCAAACATATACTTCAAAACGCTTGCGCCCTTTCGCTGTCAAATAGCTTCGAAGTTCCTCCCATGAAGGCCTCATCCTCACAAGAACACTTGTATCACGAATCTGTGCGTACAGATTGCAACTGAATCAGTCAAAATTTCAAGGAAAACACACATACATATACTAACTTCAATATTTGCCTACCATGGGATTAATGCGAGTCAGGATAATATTCTTCTCTGGCAGCCTTATCAGTGGACGGACAAGAGGCTGATGGTTCTCAGACAAGGCAGGAACAAGTTCTGATTGCACTTTAACCACCTCCCCATTATCAATAACCTGGTCACTTTCAATATACTGCTTCAACAGATTCCTGTCATCTTGATAACGCTTCATCTCAGCAACCATAGCCGCAATGCGTTGAGGGTCCCCCTCGTTGTTTATCCTCCGCTGCAACCCCTCAATCTTATCCTCAAACGTGCGCGTGGTGTTGGCCACCACAAGGGTTTCATCAAGATCAAAGACAATACCTAGACATCTAAGATTCAGCATGACAAGACATGAATCATAAATCCCAGGAGCTACTGTAAATGCCCAGAAGCAAGGACGGTCGTTGTTGATGTTTTCAGCATACATGGCTACCAAATGGAGCTCTTCCTCACCTAGAGACATTACTGCCGTCTGCAAGAACCAACAAGTCAAGCTATGTCTTCATATGCTAGTAAACATACATGGACATTAAACAACACAAGACCTGAAGCTAAATGATGACCCAACACAAGCCTAAGATGTTCCATAAAGTAATAGTATTACCTTGTTGCCCCTAAGGCAGGACGAGTAGAGGAGGCTGAGCTGCTCCTGAGGAGGAGAAGGTGAAGCTTCCAACTTGAAACAAAGGCCACAAGATGAAACAGTAGCAAGCACTGCAAGAGGAGGGCATCTCTCGCTAGGTTGAGAAAAACGGCTGATTCTGATACCCATTCCCATCGTCACTTTCTCCATCACTCTCCTCTGCTTCATCACTTGGTCTTCTTGATGTGATTCCCTTGGAGGGCAAATCTGCATTTCCCCAAATCTTCCATCTTCAAGATACACTTGGACTCTATTACTGTTATTATACATAACTTTGCCTTGTCCTTGCAGATCAAATGGATATGTCTGTTGTCAAAAGTCAAATTCGTTTGATAAAAAATCTTTACTTTTTTGGTCGTTGTGTCTCTATTGCTTGATTGATTGGTGAATTGGATCCGAGAAAGGAAACGTTTTGATAGATGGGTAGATGAAAAGGATGAATCTTTACTGTTTTTTGTTTTGGTTTTACGATTAAGAATTTGTCAGATCTGTAATTACCGATGATGATGAATCAACAAAATAAAAAGAAAAGCCTAATTCTTCATCTTCTCCGATGAATGATGATGAATCTTTAGTTTTTTTTTTTTTTTGTTGAATTGGGCGAAGATAGTTTTCTTTAGTTCTAAAACTAGAAGCGGCCAATATTGCTGCAAGAGGAGAAACCCTAAGATCCAGAGAGAGATTACCAAAGTGTTTTAGATTGTGAATAGAAATTAGCTAATCCCTTCATCGGGGTTTTAAAGGAAACACCAAAGGTCCCCTTCCCTTAACCATTTGTTTTTTATTTATTTATTTTTAATATATTTCTATTTTTAATAACTGACAATCCCTGAAATAGTTTTTCGTCTCAAACTCAGATCCGCCTAATTATTTTATTTATACTCGTTTTTGATACCGTACCCGATGTTAAACTTCAGATTGTAAAATCAAGATTCACATCATTTATTTCATGAAAAGAATAGTTTAGTTTAATGCTCCGAATGGTAACTGCGGTTTGAGCGGTGCGGAACAAGCGGTTTGAGCGGTGCGGAACAAGCGGTTCAACTGCGGTACGGTTTTAACAGTTATAAAAACATATAGATATGTGGCATATGTATAGATTTTTTGTTACTGTTAACTGCGGGGCGGTGCGGTCGTAAACATTCGAAACCTAAAAGAAGATGTTTGTGTTCTTCACATGTGCATTGCTGCTTTAGGTTGTTAACGCATTAATAATAGTTTTCTTACTGCTTCACAAAATTGGTCTATTTTTACTACTTGCCCAAGCTTTCTACTCGGAACCATGTATTTGGATATTACAAGGTTTCGTGCATAAAAAACATGTACATTATTTTGTATAATACAGTATTTGTTTCTATATATAACAAAAAAAAAGAAATTTAAATAGCCGTTTTTTAACAACGAACGGCTATTCTATTAAATAGCCGTTACATATTGTATAAATAGCCGTTACATTCAGTTTTCTGTTATATAAATAGGCACTACATATTTATGGAATATATCTAGATTATTATTTATTTTACAAAATCTCCTATATATTAAAAAAAGAAGCATTACAACATTTTATCTATGACATGTATCATCAGTAGAATGATTTTTAAAGTCTCTAAAGAAATATGTTGGTCCACTAAACATATATTATATACTTATCATTAAACTAACCATAAAATTAATCAACAATCTACAATTATTATTTATTTTACAAAATCCCATATATATTAAAAAGAAATATTACAACATTTTAGCAATGACACATGTCATCACTAGAATGTTTCTTAAAGTCTCTAGAAAATTATGTTGGTCAACTAAACATAAAATATACTTCTCACTAAACTAACCATGGAATTAATTAACAATCTACAATTATTATTTTTCCTTCTTTTCTTGAATAAAAGCTATAGAATTACCAAAAGTGAATAAAATATACACAAGTAATGCTTTTAATAATGAAGATTTGATAACAATTTACATATCTTCCATTGTTTTTAATGTTATATTATTAAAATAAATTAAACAACCATATTAACCATATAATAAAATTTTAGATTTTTCGTATATGTTATATTTTGAATTTTTTAAAACGACTATAAATTACAAAAAATGTTAAAAGACTCACAATGAAAATTTTATGATCTATAGATTAAATTTTTTGTTATAATAAAATACAAATGATCAAAAAATCATATGTGTAAAAATAACATTTAATAGATATTCAGATTAATATATATATATCCCCTATATATATTAAAAGATAAGCATTACAACATTTTAGCTATGACACGTGGCATCACTAAAATGCTTCTTAAAATCTCTAGAGAAATATGTTTGGTCAACTAAATCTCTAAACACGTGTCATCACAAAAATGGTTCTTAAAATTTCATGAAAAGAATAATTTAATTTAAAAGATGTTTGTGTTCTTCACTTATCCATTGCTCTTTTGGGTTGTTAACACATTAATAGCTTATTTGACCAACAAAAAACACATTTATAGCTTTTTTTACTGATTTCACAAAATTGGTGTATTTTTCCTATTTGCCCAGGCTTTCGACTGGGAACCATGTATTTGGATATTACTGAATAAAAAAATTATGTTGACAGAAAAACATTAATAGTTTTCATAAAACTGTTCATGCATAGAAAACATTTACATGGTTTTATATAATACATAATTTGTTTCTATATATAACAATAAAGATTTTAAATAGCCGTTACATATTTGTATAAATAGCCGTTACATATTTGTATAAATAGCCGTTACTTGTATAAATAGACGTTAATCAATATTTTATTATATAAAGAAAAGATTTTTTCTCATGTGAAGCTGTCACGTCATCAATTTGGATGCTCACAGCGCGGCACCTGCCCAATTTGTAAAAACTCACCGTTTCATTTAATTTAATATCCAATTGATGTGGGCTTCGTTATGAAGTTTGGACCTTATGTTTGGATGAAATATCCAGCCGGCTAGCCCGATAGAAGTTAACCATAATTCTCTCTTTACGCGTCGCATAAAAGGCTATTCCTCATCTCTGCTCTTTGTTCGATCCCATCCTCTGAACTTCTTCTTCATCAACCGAACCGCTCCCAGTGAATCGCTTTAAATCCCTTCTTAAATCCATCAACCACGATGTAGCCTTGAATGCGAGCTTTTCTTCTTTGGGTCAGTATAAAAATATTAGTCTTCCTCATCTCAAAACCATCTTCTCAATTCCTTATAACAATGGAAACTTCTTTAGTATAAGGGGTAACTCATATGTATTACTTGCCGATCGTTCTTTTTCCACCGTGGAAGTGTGTCTGTTCAGATTTTGGGAAGCAAGAAACCTGAAACTCTGTAACGAGATGTTGGGTGTATACATGCTCCTCGTCAAAGCTAAGGTTATTCCGTTCTTTAAGCCATAATCATCGTAGTTTTGTAACATATGATGGCTTATAAACTTCAGATTATCAAACTTATACTGGCACAGATTGAATAATAAACTCTCCACTTCATTTTGATTTGTGTTTATCAAAAAATTGATTTTTTGTATTTCTCTTTCCTCTTTACAGGATCTTTTTATGAATAGTACTACAGATTGTTTTCGATCGTGTATGTCTTATCATGGAGAAAATGGGGGTTTCTCTTTTAATATTGATAAGTAGAAGCTTATCAAGAGAAACCATAGTTTTTTTTTCTGTTAAGAAAATTGGTTTATTAAATCATCTTTGTTTCAACAGGACAGTGGAAGTTTGATCATGATTACTAAAACTTCTTTAAAGTCTACTCCATCAATGATTGGCTCTTTTACTTAAAGAGTTTGACTCGGTTTCTCATATTTTGTCTCTGCTTTCCAATAAACTAGACAATGCTCTTCAGGTATTTTGAGCATCCATTAATACAATCTAAGATCATGATTGTTCATTCTTCCATGATTGATGATACATTGCGTTTTGTGAATTCAGGGAGGAATTAGGCAATTAGCTATGCCACCCACATTATCTGAGATACTCTACTCAAAATCAAAGAAGAAGAACAACAACAACAAGAAGAAGACGAAGAGAGTGAAGTGAAAAAGAGGAAACACGAGTCTGATGCAGAGCTTAAAGAAGTTTCATCATATGGAGATATGAAGAGACTAAAAGAGAGTAAAATCATGAACATGGCTACAAACGTGAACTATCATTCTTAAAAGTCTGTTTTTTTTTCCTTTTTCTAAGTACAAAGATTCAATTTTTCTAGATTATGATATCAATGGCAGTGGAAGCGAATTTGCTTGCAAGATAGCTCAAATCCACACACAAAAAACAACATGATTTTCATCCAAGAGCGTTGTAGATTGCTTGGGTCGGAGAAAAGAAATCAACGACTCAAATATGAAGATCGAAAAAGTCTTTGAAACTCAGGCTATGGCAGTAAGGACATGTAATCACCTGGTTATGTGTTTTGGAGGGATAAAGAGAGGTAATCAAAAATGTGACTGTAGAAGGTTCTCATGTCTTTTGTCTTCGTCTTGAAAGTTGGTGGAGCTATTATTCACTGTCAAGATATTCTGCCATGCAAAGGAATTATATGAATCAGAAAATTTAGTGGAGTTCAATATAAGGTTGATTATTGTGATTTGTGAAGCATCTACATTGATGATATGATCTACAAAGTATAGATAGGACTGGAGATGTAGATAGAGACTTATCAATCAACTACAAAAAGATCACCAGAAAATGTTAATTTCTTTTAAGAGCACCATAAAGAATATATAATGATAATGTCTCGAGAAGTCCATTGGTATACATACCACCATTATACTTGATACACCTCCAACCTTGGATCTTTAAATTTGATACAAAAACTCACCAAGAAGTCCCTGCATTAGGAAACAAATACCTCTTTAAGTTTAAAATAATTCTGCCATAGAATTGGTTATTTATCAAAACTTAAACAGTCTCTTGGATAAAGAACGATAATGAACATCCACAGAGCTCTCATGTAATTTTGGTTAGTCTAGGATCCAAAATAATCCTTTGTACGTTAAATCACAAGAGTGGTAAGCAAAATGGATATCCCAACACATATTCCGTCAAATCTTGAGAACGGTTACCAGTCCAAAGATGTCTAGGTTTTCAAAAGTGGATTACATGAACTTAAAATAATAATCATCTTGAAACACGAATGCAAAAACACAATGGAAAAATATTATGGGGAGACGACCAAAAAATTATTTACTTAGAAGAAAGGAGAAAAACAATAATTTCTAAAATAAATTTTAAAATACGTAGATAAAATTATTGTAAACAATTATGAACCTTAATGGTATTTTTAGTTAAAAGTAAAATAAAAGTTTATAATAATTTGTGTTATTAATTTATGTACTCGCCCCCCCCCTCCCACGACGGGTTTACCCTAATTAATAAATATGTGAGAGGTGTTGTATGAATGAAGAAACCATTAATCATGTTCTTTTTCTGTGTCCTCATGCTCTTGCAACTTGGAAATGCTCTGGTCATCTGCTAGATGACATTCAATCTGCTGAGTTGGAACAGAACATTGCTACCTTATTCACTCTTCTTAAAAGGCAAGATACTGCTACTCAAATCTGCAAACTTTCTTTATGGGTGATTTGGTATATTTGGAAATCCGGAAACAAGGTTTTATTTGCTAAATGAAATTTACATCCTATGGAAGATGCTCGACGTGCACTTGACGAAAATGATGAATAGAATAGTAATTTTGTATCAGCGAAATTAAATGCTCCACGTCTTGTTAGGTGGTCACAGTGGGAATCTCCGCCTGCAAATTGATTAAAATGGAACTTTGATAGTAGTAACAGACATAAAGAATATACTGTTGGGATTGGATGGATTGTCCGAGAAGAATGTGCAGTGTTTCTGAAATCAGGAATGATCAAACTAGTAAACGTAATGTCTCCTTTACAAGCAGAAGCGCTTACGTTTCTTCATGTTCTGCAACATGTTTGGATTAATGGATAGAGACAGATATGGTTTGAAGGTGATAGTTCAGATCACTTGATCGAATCATCAACACTGTGGTATTAGAGCATATTCAATTAGGTAATATGATATCTTATATGATATTTGCCGTTGGATGTCCTTGTTAACTAATTATTCGATGGGAACTGTTAATAGAAAACGGAATATGGCAGCGGATGTTCTTTCTAAACGTATCACAAACGAGAAAAATAATGTTTTAATATTTCATACACCACCTATATGGTTGGTAGATTATTTGTATTGGCCGTATACAATTTGATTATATTAATAAATACAAGTTGACAAAAAAATAACCGTTACATTCTAATTTTCTGCTGTATAAATAGGCACTATATATTTATGGAGTATATTTAGATTATTATTTATTTTACAAAATTCAGTAATATTGTATCAAATTTTCAGATAAATGAAAGTGAACATGTACACTTAAAAAAAACATACGATAAACATCACTGGCGACATTAGATTCGAACTAGATTTTTAATACGTACTAACAAAACTTAACTCATTTGTATTATCTTAATATATAAAGACCACAAAATGAAAACAAAACTTAACTCATTTGTATTATTCAGTAATCAAAATCGAATCTTTTCTGAACAAAAGTAAAATTAAAAGTTTAAATGGCAAGGGATAACAAACATGTACCCAGTAGAGTTAAGCGTCAAGCTGTTTGGCTGCGCGTCCCTGGGTTTGATTCGCCCCTAAACTCTATGTGGCTACGGAGTGCTTTACGCCACTTAAAAGTATTAGCGCTGACTGGCTTCGGGTCAGCGGTGACTTCGGGTTGCGGAAAGATCGTAAGAGCGACTACCGGCTGCAGAACATCACTGTTAAAAAGAAAAAATAACAAACAGAATTTCGATAAACAAGTAAGATGTGATGGGCCGATGGGCCCATTCGTTGCCTTGACTTCTTCAAATTGCAAGAAAAGCTAATCCGATCCAAACAATAATCAAATTAAGTCCAACGAACCGGAACCGACTTACTAATTAACCGAACTGTACCAAACCGATCCGAAAATAGAATCGCAGATAAATAAATATCTTCTCTTCTCCAGAGTTCTCTCTCACTTTGCATCGCCGCCATCGCCGAACATGACCGTCGAATCAACCACCGTCCCGCACGTTAACAGCGTCGTTCCGAACGGAGACGCTTCCAACGGTAACGTTATCCCTTCCTCGAAGAAATCGCGTGAGAGCGACCGTCGCCGCCGCAGGCGGAAGCAGAAGAAGAACAACAAAGCATCTCGTGCCGATGCAGAAGAAGCGGACGTTTCTGGTGCTTCTGATTCCAAGGAGAACGCAGATCCGCAGCCACAGGTAGGCTTCGTGTTAACTTTCCCCCCACTCGTTTCATGGGATTGGAGATTTTCTAGGGTTTGTGATTTTTTTTTGCTGATCTTTGTTTGTATCTGAGCAGGTTGAGATTGAGTATGTTCCAGAGCAGCCTGAACTCGAGGATGGTTTTAGCGATGAGTTTAAGCAAATCTTTGAGAAGTTCAGTTTCAAGGAACTTGTTGCCTCTGAGGTAGGACTCTTTTCTTTTGGCTTTTTAGCTCGTCAGTGCTTAGATTTTTAATGAACCGTGATTGTTTTACTAGGACGACGCTAAGAAGGATGAATCTGAGGAGAATAAAGATGTGAAAAAGAAGGTTAATTCAGATTCAGAAGACGAGGAAGATCAGGGCAATGAACAAAAAGAAAAGGGTATCTCTAACAAGCAGAAAAAGGTCTAATCTTTACTCTCTAGTTAGTTTCTTGATCTTATCTTGATAGGCGCATGTTTTGTAAGATTTCTAAAATCCTGATTTTTTTGTTTGTTTTCTCAGCTTGAACGGAGGATGAAGATTGCTGAGCTGAAGCAGGTGTCCGCTAGGCCTGATGTTGTTGAGGTAAGGATGCATTTATATTTTGAAGCTTTTTCCTATCTTTTCTTCTCTCTGTTGTTGGTACCCGCCTAGTGCTGGTTTTGCTATCCTTTAGCATGCATTATAAACCTCTTGTGTCTTCGTCTCTCATTCTTAGTAACATCTCAAATTTGCTTTATTCATGACTTTGCATTCATACTCTGCTGTTTCGTCATTGAAATATATATTTACTGTTGATAGGATGCGTGAGTCAGTTTTTTTGTATACTATACCGTCGCCGATCTACATTCTATAATCTTGTAGTAATGCTCTACACCTTGTACATTTTTGTTATGATTATCCTCTAATAGCTTAGAATTTAATGTTTACATGTTATGGTCTCAGTTGCATGGCATCCCATATCTTTCTTAGGGAAAATCATGTTCTTTGTGTATCCCTCTATAGCTGTTTTGGATGCTTATTTATTTCTAACTTCTGTGTTAATGTTTTCAGGTCTGGGACGCTACTTCAGCAGACCCAAAGTTGTTGGTGTTCTTAAAGTCGTATCGGAATACAGTTCCTGTTCCAAGACATTGGTCCCAGAAGAGAAAATATTTGCAGGTTTGTGATATTTTAAGTAATGGTTTCTGTAGCTAGTTATATGTTTCTGTGATTTGTGGGTGTGGCACATAGGGGAATTGTATGTATATCAACAGGGATAGCACTCGTCATGCAAATTAAGTTTCCTTATACATATATATGTGCCTCTTGCAGGAGAACGTCTGTGATAAGTGATAACCATGGAGCCTGGACTTGTAGGTGTAACTGAAGAGGACTCTTGATTTTTTTTTTTCTATGCATGAAATATTAGGTGTTTATGTTTTGGAGACGTTTGATAATTCTCTGGGAAAGCGTTTTGTTTATCAATTGGGTGGGATTTTCCCTGTCTGAAACTTAACTTTCTGTTTTCGTGGGCATTTTAGTGATCTTCCTGTT
Source organism: Brassica rapa (assembly GCF_000309985.2). Lineage (NCBI taxonomy): Eukaryota > Viridiplantae > Streptophyta > Magnoliopsida > Brassicales > Brassicaceae > Brassica > Brassica rapa. Next base: position 11,912,757 of record NC_024802.2, read on the forward strand.
AGATGCATCTGGCTTTTAGTACTATTAGGATTCAGTCACGTTTCTTTGCGTTGAATGCTATTATTATATTGCTTGCTCTCTCTTTCTTTAGTTGGTGGCGTCTAAGTGTGGCTTCAATTTTGCAGGGAAAGCGTGGTATAGAGAAGGCGCCATTTCATCTTCCTGATTTCATTGCTGCAACCGGAATTCAAAAAATTAGACAGGTATCTTATCACCGCGTGATTTTACTCTTTTATTGATCTGCATTATAACGATTTTAAACATCTCCCTATTTCCCTTCTACTTTGCATATATAAAAATGAATATGAAACTTAAGCTTTTGTCTAGGCAGTGGCTTCACTTTTTTACCCACTCCGCTAGATTTCTGGATGCGAATGGCCATTTCTTCTGTGCTTTTGACGAATTCTCTTTCTTCTCAGTCTCAGTTATACAATCTAGTCGTTCTTATTTGTTGCCGTATAAAAATTTCAAAATCTAAGTTATTCTCTATCATTTTTTGTTGGATTTGTTTAGGTGGAAGTCGCTAAATGCTTCTACTAGCTATAGCTAATTTTTATTGGTTCTTGTGCAGGCTTACATTGAGAAAGAAGACGGTAAAAAGTTGAAGCAGAAGCAACGGGAGCGAATGCAACCAAAGATGGGGAAGATGGACATTGACTACCAGGTTTTGCCTCTATAACTACTCGTGTTTAGTCTGCATATGTTGATGTATGTTCTTTAACTGATAAGGGAAGATATACCTTCGTATCTCAGGTTCTCCATGATGCATTTTTCAAATACCAAACAAAGCCTAAGCTGTCAGCTCTTGGGGATTTATATTTTGAAGGGAAAGAATTTGAGGTATTTCCTCGTGACATATTTTACCTCTATTATGATTTATTACACTACTTGCTACTTGTGTTTATTGCGTTGTGTACATGAATCTAATTGCACTCATTTGGGAAATAGGTAAAACTGAGGGAAACGAAACCAGGGACATTGTCGCATGGCTTAAAAGAAGCTCTTGGTATGGGTGAAGGCGCACCTCCCCCGTGGCTAATTAATATGCAGGTAAGTTTTCTGTGACTTGTCTTTGTGATTATTCTGATTGAAATGTAATTGATTTTTTTTCTGAAACCTCCTTCTCCGACAGAGATATGGACCTCCCCCTTCGTACCCACATCTTAAAATTCCTGGTCTTAATGCTCCTATTCCACAAGGAGCTAGCTTTGGTTATCATGCGGGTGGCTGGGGAAAACCTCCAGTTGATGAGGTAACTTTGTTTTTTATTTATCTGGATCCTTCTTTTAATTTACTTTTCCATGCCATTCACTAACACATTTTTGTTGCTGCCCATGGTTTGTGTTATTTAGTTTGGGCGTCCATTGTATGGAGATGTCTTTGGCGTCCAGCAGCAAGATCAGCCTAACTATGAGGTAGCTTTTTTTAACATCCCTCTGTTCTGTTTTAAAACTCTATATTTATACGTGGAAGGAAGCCAGCATAAGTGGAACACCTAAGCTTCCTATTGAACTAATTCAAAATCTTCAAATTTTGTGGTACTTATTGATGGGTTGTTTTTATCGTGATATTAGGATGAGCCTATTGATAAGAGCAAGCACTGGGGTGATTTGGAGGAGGAAGAAGAAGAAGAGGAGGAGGAGGAAGAAGAGGAACAAGAAGAGGAGATGGATGAAGAGGAACTAGAAGACGGCATGGAATCGGTTGATACGATGTCAAGGTATTGTTTTACCTTAAACGATGTGGTGTATTTGTATTTTGTTTGCTTATCATATAACAGAAGTATGAAACTGAATGATTTTCCCCCCTTTTTCAGCACTCCCACTGGCATTGAGACTCCGGATGCAATTGAACTTCGTAAGGAGCAGAGAAAGGAACCCGATAGGGCTCTATATCAGGTGGGAAATCTACTTTTGATTGATAGGTTCACTTTATCAACCACCTTTCGGTGGATATTCTCTTATTTTGATGTCAAGGATATTTCACAGTTAACGCTTTTTTGGTTGGTTCCTTAATGCTTGTTATTTATTTATTTGTGAAGGTACTTGAAGAAAAGGGAGAGAGTGTTGCTCCTGGAACTTTGCTGGCACCCACACACACATACGTTATTAAAACTGGTACTCAAGACAAGCCGGGAGCCAAAAGGGTAAGCAATCGATTCCAAATACTTATTTGATAGCAATTCACTGTTGATTTTGGTCAAAATGTCGTTTAAGTTTAGTAATCTCCGAGTCTTGTGTGTGTTTAGAGAATTGCCAGTAACATTTAGTTATGTTGTATATCTGATGCTTTGGTGTTAGCTTTATGACAAGTAGCTAATTTATGCAATTTGTGTCTATTATGATCAGGTTGATTTGCTGAAAGGACAAAAGACAGATCGTGTGGACGTCAGCTTACAGCCAGAAGAGTTGGACGCCCTGGAGAATGTGTTGCCTGCCAAGTAAATACTTGTTTTTATTGTAAACTCGACATATGACTTTATAAGATGAATAATAGTGTTCTAAACTTTGCATCGTGTGATTTTGGAAGGTATGAGGAAGCAAGAGAAGAGGAGAAACTACGCAATAAGCCAGAGGACTTCAGTGACATGGTTGCTGAGGTAATTAAATGACTTTCGATATATACTATTGATTAACCTTTTCTTTTAGTCTGTGTATATAATATAACTTGGTGGAATGGTTACAGAATTCGAAGAAAAGGAAGCGTGATAAGGAAGGCAAGAAAAAGAAGGATTTCAAGTTTTGAGGAAGCTGCTTCTTATTCATGGAAGAACCACCATGAACTCTGGATTCTAGACCTGAGAGATATTTATTTTCCTGAGAATGTGTTTGCTTTACGTAACGTTGAGAGAAGAGCTGAGGTAGAAAACCTTGAGTTTTAAGAACCTAAATGCTGTGGATTCTAGACTTGTAATGTGTTTCCTGAAGTTCAGAAAAAAATACTACTACTTTAGACAAATTCAAAGCCAAAGCCTGAAAAAACTTGCATAACAAAAAGTCTAATAAAACTGAAAGAAACTAAAAGTAGGGATCGTCCATAGATCATAATGACATTGTTTGTTTCTTTCTTTTTGACATTGGGGAGCTAAACTGAACCATAAAGGCAACACTGGTTACTTAATTTGGAACCGTAACATGTACTGATGGTGTTCATGATGTTACAATCCCTGTCTACGAAGATCATGATGAAGCCATAACAAACAACCTTAAAACTATAACATTGAGCAATGGTAATGGTCTTTGTTCTTATGTAATTCGTTGGAAATCTCAATGCGACCAAAATCATTATAATAAGGTCAAATCGTAAGAAAACTCGTGACCTCTCTCATATAACAAACACAGATTGAGAAAACCGCCAAGTTTCCTCATTTATTCATCATCACAAACCATATATCATGCATATAAAAGCTACTACAACCGAATCCAGACAAAAGGTTCCTTACGATCATCAACTACAACATAGGCAATATATAATCATTGTAATGACTACATATTATAAAAGATGTGATCTTTCTTATTTTAACAATAAGCAATACATTTCTTCTTACAATCCATAGTGCATCCACCACCTCCTCCTCCACCGCCGTATCCTTTCCCTGAGCGGCTAAAAGAGCTGAAACACTTAGCCGGACACCTCAGCTTCTTGCCGTTACAAGGACCTTTCACTCTACAAGTCACCGTTGGCCTCACCACACCTCCCTTTCCAAACCCACCGCTCGGACCACCGTACCCTCCGCCGTATCCACCGCCCACTCCGGTCCCCGGGAACCCGTTTCCGAATCCGGGTATTCCGTCAAATCCAGGTACACCTCCGAATCCTGAACCATCGTTTCCGCTCTTGTGACGAGCTGAGTGAGTTGCAGAGACGAAGACGATGAGGAGAAGGGAAGCTAAAATGATCGGTTTTGTAAACATGTTTGTTATCTTGGTTAAAGTGGGTTTGGTGAGAAAGTTGGATTGAATATAAATAGATAAGAGCATTAAATAGGAGGAAGATATGTAATACAGTTAAGGCATTGAGTCGTGGAGTTTAGCGTGTGAAGATCACTTTAATGCCCGCACTTCACTAGAAAGTCTCTTGTGTCTGTCTCCATCACTTCCGTAACTTGTTGAGGGACTGTACAGATATATTTTCCCCACTTGGCCACATTTAATTGAAGCATGTGGTTAACTAAAGATGGACAGAACGTTTAAATTAAGTTTAAATTTTGGAGGGCATTTTTGACAGATGTTTTCACGATAAACTAGTAGAGATAAAAAAACTACCAAAAGTCGGAGGAAACTCTTTTTTTTTGTTCGTTTGTTTCTATATGTTAATATTAATTTATAAGAAATTCCTAGGGTATCAATTTTTAGTTTTTTTATTAAATGGTAAATATATATTTATACTCTAGGTTAACTAATCTAGTTTTTTTATAAAAATAATTTCGAATTAAAAAAAATAAAAAATTGATATTCAAAAATTTCAAAATAAAAAATACTGTTATGATCATTTTACTTTTTAAAAGGTTTTGGTAACAAAAACTTAAGAAAATTATTTGCGAGAACTGACTTTAATTTAAAACTTTCTATGTTTCATGTTTTTGCATGTTCATACATATTCCCTTTGTTCTTTTAAGTGACATTATACAGATTTTCACACAAATTTAGGAGACTAATACAATATCTATTCTAACATTTGTATATACTTAATTTACCCAAGACCTTTTTTTTTTGAAGAAAACTCACTCAAGACCATTATTACAACATATCATGATATAAGGATTAGCTAGAACTTGACCCCGTACACCCGTGCGAGATTATTTTATCTTTTATAAATTATTTAATAATATATTAAATATATATATATAGGTTATTGAAATATTTTTAGGTTCCTACAAACCTAATCGGATCCGGAAGAATTTGACTTAAACCTCAGCCGTAAATTTATAATATTTAAACGGAGTTTAATTTTAAAATCTGATACCCAGAAAACTGATAAGTATAAGTATGTATATTTGAATATCCATATCTGTAACAAATGAAAACTATTTGTTAACATGTTTGAATTTTTGTCATGAATGAAGCAGTTTCATTCAAACTTGTAAAATTATTATGTTAACACGTAAAATAAATGATTTTAAATTTTTATAATTATATAAATTAGTGAAGTAATTAGTAAGAGTGAAAAAATAAATGTAAAATGTAATAAACACTTAAAAATAGGAAAGTTCTATTGTGTACTATAGGTATGTATAAAAAAAATACAGAATATATAATGTTCAATAGAGTTTAAAAGATAATGTTCAGTTGACATGTAAAAAATGTCAAAGTGGACGATAATATATGCAAAAAGTATACTAACTGAATAGTTAGCAATATAATTTTATAACTCACGTGAAATTTAACTAAATGGGAACGACCCATATATAATGTGGTGGTGACTGGTGAGGTTAAAATAGCGTTTAAATGTTTAGCATTCATTGGCTTGCATTTAAGTTGGTAATATATTACGAATATTCCCTTAATTTGATTATTTAAGTAAAAACCAATGGCACAACTTGTAATTAACAAATATAATTAAGGGCTAATTTCCATTTGTACTTCACTTTTAATAGTTTAGATGAACAGTCACTTTTTATTATCATTTGCCTAAATTTTTAGAAACAACTAATATTTTGAAACAAAATCAAAATGCTAAAACATCACTTATAAAAGAACTTAGGGAGTAAGAAACACGTTTGAAATTTACCAAAAGTTTGGTAAAACAAAATTCAAGTTTAGTCTTTGGGTGATACTCATTTTTTCTGTTTCCATATATTAATATTAATTTAATACTTCCTTTCTAAAGATAAATATTTTGTATGTTCCTACATATTAAAAACACAATGAAATTTGGTAATAAACATACTATTATTAACCATTTTCAATAATTTCCAACCTATAGTAATTTAATAAATATAATTATTATTTTAAAAAATTAGTATTTACCATTATTAATTCATAAAATGTTGAAAATGTATCTTTTAAGAATAAAAGTTTTTTTTCTTGCAAAACAATGATTTTTTAGAAATAGATGGAATAGTAACATATAAGATTGAATTTATAAGATGGAGATAAAACTAGAAATTTTCATGAACGTAAACTCAAAAAGAGAAGTTAGGACCTATACCTGGACAATCAACGATTAATGTTTAATTTTTTGAAACTTAAGTCTGAAACTAAATTCTAGCTCAACATCTAAGCACACATCTTCAAGTTAACATAGCTCAAAATTTTCAACCCAAAATAAATTTAATAGTTATTTTGTTTCGGAGAAAATCCTGAAATTTCATAAACTAGATTTATTTATATAACGAAATTAGTCATGGAAATTCAAATTTTTTGGTTTGGATCGGTTCGGTTTATTCATTTTTCGGGTTATTTGGATTGGGATGTTTAGGAACCGTTTAGAAACCAGACATTTTTCAGATTGGTTTGGGTAATGTCAGGTTCGGGTTGGGTTTCTATTATTTTATAAACCTGAAGTGGAGCCGTATTATAAATACTTCGGGTTTGATTTGGGTCTAAAGTCCTAAAAAATCCCAAAAATTCGAGTTAAACCCAGAGAAAACAAAAAATATTCGGGTAATTCAGATTTTTTTAGATTTTTCTTATTTATAAATTATATTTTATATATACTAAAACTAAAAAAAATTAATATTTTTAATATATTCAAAATATTCGGGTATAAGTTTGGTTCTCGATTCAGTACCGGTTTGGTTTCGGATTTTTGGGTTTGGAAATATAGGAACCATTCGCGTTTTGTAATTTCCGGTCCGATTTCGGTCTTAGTTTTTTCGGTTTGGTTTTGGTTTGGTTTTCGGGTTTCGAATAATAAGCCCAGAACTAAACGAGATTCTAGATTAAATATAACCAAGACAAAAAACTCGGTTTGTTTCGTTTCGATGTAGTTAGTTTGTTTCTAGATTTAATATAAAAAAAAAGAAAAATGTTGACAAGATTTAAAACTAATGGCATGTTTACAAGAGACAACTAGACGAAACGAAGAAAGACCACTAACAAAACTACACAAAAATGTATAACCAAGCCAAAAGATAAAATAAAAAGATCTGTCTACCAAAAAAAATACATCGAAACGAAAGATATTTGTTTTTCAGCTAAGAAAAATCAAGAACAAATGAAAAATCTATGAGACGGTAAACTATTGTTGACAAATGGCAAATGAAATATAATTTTCAAAATTAATGATTACTTCACCAAAAAAGTGATTGTAGAGTTAGCAATTGTTTTTTAACAGATGTTTTCACGATAGCTTACAAAATCTACCTAAAGTTGGGTGAAACAAAATTCAATTTTAGTCTACTGATAGTTGGGTGATCAATATTATTAATTTAGGATCATTGCTAACAATTAACCTTAATATACCGTGGAATATTACTTAAATTGCCATTGTGTTTTCACAGAAGCAAATACCCTTCATTAATGGTATAATGGTCATTTGGCATATATAGACTAACAACGCTTGATACTTAACGTGGGAACCCTTACCTCTCATATATACAAACGCTAAATTGAAAACATACGTAATGTTCATGAAAAACCTATATTCATCGACTTACAACGCGTATTATGCGGAGCCCTTATCCCCACTAGCATATAATTTTTTTTTTTTTTGAAAACTACTATCATACAATTTCCTCAACATAACTCTATATTAGAAATAGTAAAAAAAAAAAAACTCTATATTAGAATTTGATACACATTAACATTGCTAACGGCCACTTTCGTCTTCTACCACCATATTTATTAACTGTCTTCTTCTATTTCTGATATGAGTATGATCTTAAAGACAAAAAAATATGTCCATTAAAGTGAAAATATGAATTTGGTTTGGTTTCGGTTCTTCAGTTCTGGACAAATTTTTCTAGACATATACACTATCTTATATTGAATCACATATTAAAATTTTATTTACTTTCAAAAATAAATCCGCGCTTTCTAAGCGCGGATCAAAATCTAGTATTCCATTAAAAAAGAGGATTTTCTTGTTGCACGAAAAGAGGGTTTTCTTTTTATTCTTTTGCTAATGATTATTTCATCAAAGGAAAACTAACTTGTGGCGTTATAACATTGTTCTATTCCATAAGGCCCACTCATTAATTTAGCACAACTATATCGTCCGTCTTGCTCAAAAATATATGCAGATGTCAGATTAATAAAACAATGTTTTGTCCAAGGTTACATTAAATTTTAGGGTTGATTAATTAGACTCCACCATTAAATTGGTTTTGTTGACAATTTAGTTCACCATACAGCCTTTCTTGTCTCTCTGTAGAGGACATAGGTCATTAGGCCTAAGAGGACCCCATCAATATATTTATAGTTGAGCTGTGATCTATATAGAGTAAATGAGCAGGTGAACAGAGTATTTGAAAGAATGGTAATCTAATGATTATTATTGAAGATGACATTTGTTTCATTTATCCTTTTAACATTATGACAAGTTTTGTCATTAAACTGATTCACATTTGGCCCAAAAAAAAACGGTTTAAGCTTAGTCTCCTCACCGGACACTGCTGAAAGTTTTGAGCGGTCCTTGCAGCACAGACCATGGAGGTCGTTTGTTGTCTTCCTGAAATTTTACATATGAAAAATAAAAGTAAAAATTACTTTAAATGTATAAGAAGACTCTTTCAAAGAATTGTCAGTTCACAATTAGTAGGACTCGAGCAGACACAATTGGACATTTGTAGACATGATGAAAACACAAAAAAGGATCGGTATAAGGTTTCTTAAGAGATCAAAACAGATCCAGCTTATAGCTTTATCAGTGATTGATGAAACCATAAGCAAAAACAAGTAAACATGCTTGCAAGAGGAACATAAAACATACTCTGATGTCTGTGACAGATTTGCAGGAGGAACATCTGACAGATGGAGCTCCATAAGGATACATCAAGAGAAGTTCGCAATTGCTACACTTCACCTGACCAACCTGGTAAGCTGTACACAAAGAATGAGCCATTGATTATAAACCAACTAAGAGAAGGATATTTTCATCAATTAAGGAGATATTACTGAAGTAACTGTAACGGAGTAGTGGAGTAGTGATCACACATTCGAACCCAGAGAAGTAAGACTAACCAAATAAAGAATCAAAGATCAGGTAAATGGTCAATAAGAGAGCAATTATAATGGACTAGAGACCCAAACATCATTCTTATTTCACCACTTTGAATGAATCTACCATACCAAGCTCAGAACTTTACATAAGAGATAAAGGATTTAAGCAGCAATGATGACGAATAAAGAATCGAAACCAGCAAGAACATTCATCAAGATTCCACAGTTAATGAATTAAAGAGACAAAGGAAGCAGTAACCTTCAAGAACGAGATTAACAGTCTGACAGCAAGAACACTTGACGTGTTTGGTTCCTCGGGGATACGAAAGTAAACGCCTGCAAGATCCACACACCATTTGCGCCATCTCTACAACCCCTCAAAACAATAAAAAGCTGACATCTTTAATCATTCACGGACCCTCTAAACACAGACTCATTCAAAATACCGGAAATTTCGGCGGCGGTGGTGACGGCGGAGATCGGAGTAGGAGGAGGAGGAAGAACTGTAGATTCCCATCCCGGAGGAGGACCTTCTTCCTCATCCTCTTCCTCTTCTTTCTTCTGCGTTTGTATCTCTTCCATCGTGTCTTTGGTCTCGGCTTCGGCGATCATCACTCTCTTGCAAAGATGAGAGAACTCACCACTGATGATGAAGACTAAACAAACCGGAATGTGACATTGGTTCCGGTACACTAAAACCGGACACCAGATCTATTCCTCTTTGGTTTTCGGTTCGATTTATAACCGGACCGAACCTGAATTAAAAGCAGAATTGAGCAAGAAAACCGGAGTTGAATTGATTTATGATACGACGATTTTCAATACTTTCAGTTGCTATGAAATTACAATTAAGAGACTCAAAGTTACAAAATTACAATTACAATTATATATATTCAATTTGGAAATTAATTAGCTTAAAATAAACAAAAACAAAGTAATATTACTTGCATTGGTGAATGATTCAACGTTCACATGATCATGACTACTATCCATCAAATTGGTACTTAGCTAGTTGCACAAGCATGCACTAAACTTGTTCATGCTATAAGTTACAACGTAAAAAGTCATAGTTACATAAGCAAATGTGAACATGTCTTTTAAATTATCAATGGATGTTAAAATGCATGTATGATACAGTGATATAAACATACTTTTAAACATTACTACTAGGAATGTGTAATAAACATATAATAAGCCAAAGGGGAGAAGATCAGGGTCACATTAAAGCGTTAGATTAGAAAGAGAAAATTAGTTTGATAAAGCTGAAAACAAACTTTGGATATAACAAAAAGAATCTATGGGTTTCTTAGATCTGTAGAGTATTTCATCATTTATGGTATGAAGAACATGCATCACCAGTTGATGTGTGCATTCATGACCACCAAGTAATAACTTAGTCTTGTCCAAGATTGCTATTGGTAAGAGTGCGCATTCCCTGAAGAAAGAGCCTCTTTTGATTAGATCCACCGAACACATTTTCTTCCATGTCTTGGTGTTGCCGCCTGAACAATCCAACGACCATATCTCTAAGGTGGACCAGTTATTCTCAGATACAAACAAGCTATTATCAAGGATGCACATGGAGACGCTAGAAGGATCACACACATGGGCAATGGGAGCTTTGCAGATTACTTGAAAAGTTTGATTGTGAAGATCGAATGATAATACATTTTCTTCAAGCTCCGTTAACCAATAAAGCGATCCATCAAAGAACAGTACTGGATTATTGTAAGCGTTGATCCGATAAAGAGAAGCAGGGTGAACGTACCTCCAAGCATTAGTGCTAACATCGAAAACCTCACAAGTGGTAACATTGTCTAGGCCAAACCCAAACGAATTATATAAGAAAACCGGCTTGTACGTGCCGTTAAGTTTGACTTTACCGAATCCAAGCTTAGGACTTGGGGAGACAGACACTCCGTGTCTAGACATATAGTGTTGTATTCTTGCAAGAGGAAAAGTTTGATACCATCTAGTGGCGGGATTGGCCACTACTACACCGACACGCATGTCATAGAGGCATACTAGACTGTCACAACTACCGTGGCATATCGACCAGCACAAAGAACGGAACCACATATTATAAACTATTTCTGACCTATAAAAAATTATTGGAGCATGCTTTATGATCTGATCATCATCACGAAGGGACATGAAAAGGAAATCTGGACCTCGTGATTGCTTACGACAGAGCAACTGCCTTTCCTGAAAACGACGGTCCTCTACTGTGGATTTCCACTTCTTGGATACGGACTTGAATCTCAGCAAAGACATCACCGGAAGTCTCTCTAGTATTAGCTCTATAACATCGTCAGGTAGCAGAAATTTCACACTCAATCGTTTTTTCAACAGTAGGAGATCCAATCTCGAGCCATGGCTTGTCAACATTGTATCTCGTGTGTAATTAATTGATCAAGAGGGGCATACATCATTGTATATGAATATATAGCTAAGGATCCTACTCGAACTAGGAATCTGGAAGAAAAAAAGAAGGAAATCTTCAAGTCTGTACTTATCAAAAAATAATCTTCAAGTCTGTTTATTCATATCAAGGAAAATAAATTCTTTTTTTTTAACAAATAAATTCCAAAAGATTCTTTTTTTTTGTTTTCTTATTATCTATAGCGACATTAACCAACTTAATACATATTAAAATATATTTACTAAAACACAGTTATGCTATTTTGAAAAATAAGCACTGTCAAGACCAAGATTTTTTAGTGATTTCTGTTAACTTTTGTAAAAGAAAAATTTAATTTTTATTTAATGTCTAAATCAGAAAGACTAAATTTGTTACTTAAAATTCATAGTTGGACTATTACATTTCAGAAAATCCGTCTGAAATGTAATAGTCCAACTATGAATTTCTCGTGGGCCAGACGGATTTTCTGCAAGTTTCTACCACACTAACTGGAGCGAGATAGGCTCAGACCTAGTCACGGAAATACAGCTTGCGTTCAGGTCCGGGAACCTCCCCAAAGGTATCAATGACACCCACGTGCGGTTGATCCCTAAGATTACAAATCCTCAGCGAGTATCGGAGTATAGGCCTATCGCGCTGTGCAATGTGTACTACAAGATCTACTCAAAGATTCTCCAAAAGCGCCTACAACCTCTACTTGACAAGATCATTTCCGAAAATCAGTCGGCCTTTGTCCTGGGAAGAGTGATAGGAGACAATGTGCTCATTACTCATGAAGTTTTACACACCCTGAAGACGTCCCGAGCTGAGAAAAGAGTTGCGATGGCGGTAAAGACCGATATGAGTAAAGCTTATGATCGCCTTGAATGGGATTTCATCTCCGCTGTGCTTGAGAGACTCGGATTTCACCACCTTTGGATTGGTTTAATCATGCAGTGTATCTCATCAGTTACATACTCCTTGCTCATTAACGGTTCGCCTAGAGGAAAGGTTATACCGAGCCGAGGGATTCGTCAAGGCGATCCCCTCTCACCCTACATATTTATACTGTGTAGTGAAGTACTCTCGGGTCTATGTAACAAAGCACAAGAGGAAGGACGGATCCAAGGAATCAGAGTTGCAAGGGGGAGTCCCCGTATAAACCACCTTCTATTTGCGGATGACACTATGTTCTTCCTAAAAGCGGACAAGGAGGCGGCGATCACACTCAAAGCGATCCTGAAAAGGTACGAGGAAGCTTCTGGCCAGCTAATAAACGCAGAAAAGTCATCCATTACCTTCTCTCGCAAGGCACCGGCAGCCCTAAAACAGATGATCCACTCGGAGCTGCAAATTTTGAAAGAAGGCGGTGTTGGTAAATATCTCGGTCTCCCGGAACTCTTTGGGCGGAAGAAGAGAGATCTGTTCTCCTCCATCGTAGACTGCATAAAACAGAAGGCAAGCGGCTGGTCTAATAGGTATTTGTCATCAGCGGGAAAGATGGTGATGCTGCAAAGTGTGCTTTCACCTATTCCATCTTACTCCATGACTTGTTTTAAACTGCCTATTTCGCTGTGTAACCGCATCCAATCCGCTCTAAAACGATTCTGGTGGGATGACCGAACCGGGAAACGGAAAATGGCCTGGATTGCCTGGGAAAAGATGACACTATCTAAATGCAATGGAGGACTGGGCATTAGGGATGTACAGACCTTCAATGACGCCTATCTCGCAAAAATCAGTTGGCGATTATTGGAAAACCCAGACTGCTTGCTGGGAAGAATTTTGTTGAGCAAATACTGTCCGGATGGAGACCTCCTGAAGTGCAGCCAGCCAATCTCGGCATCCCATGGTTGGCACAGCATCCTAGTAGGTATAGACCTACTGATCAAAAATCTTGGATGGGTGGTAGGAGATGGTGCCTCTATCAGCATATGGAATGAGCCGTGGTTAAGTCTAGACTCCCCATGTCGACCCATGGGTCCAGCTACTCGAGAGACCGCTAACCTAACTGTTAAAGAGCTAATTCAGGAGGAGACTGGAGAATGGAACAGGGGCATGATCCAGAGGGTTTTGCCATTCGAAGAAGACAAAATTTTAAGACTCCAACCAAGTACCAAAGGCGCCCCCGACGCACTAAAATGGCTTGGAACTAGGACAGGCGTCTACTCGGTCAAGTCAGGCTACCATGTGGCCATTGCGGACGTTACAGAAGAGATCCTAGAGGACGAAACCACGCCTGAGTTTGATTGGAAAATAACAGTTTGGAACCTGAAGTTAGCACCCAAAGTAAAGATGTTTACTTGGAAAAGTCTGAAAGGCATTCTGCCTGTGGGAGAAAGACTCCTAGCTCGGCACATAAATGTCGACCCTAAATGTAAGCGGTGCGGGAGCTCAGAATCTATCAATCATCTCTTGTTTCACTGCCCGTTTGCGAGAGAGGTTTGGAAACTATCTCCATTCGTTGGTAATTTTGAAGTGAGCGGATTGACAGATTTGAGAGCAGATTGGGATGAGTTGCACCTGAAGCAATGCCTCCCGCCTACCGGAATAATTTCCACCCCTCTGATCCCCTGGATATTTTGGTCGTTATGGAAAGCTCGCAACAAGTATGTCTTTGAAAATTTTGCAGGGGCTCCTGCTGACACCCTCTCGCAAGCGATTTGTGCAGCAAGAGAATGGTCTATGGCACAGGATAAGGATGGTACTATCCACCTCCGCGCCTCCAAACCACCTTCCCTGGAAACAGATACTATAGCTAGATCGGATGCGGCTTGGTCTGCTACAACAATGACTGCGGGACTCGGGTGAATTCTGATGAACCGAGAACAGAGGAATTTGCGAAAGAAAGGTATGAGGGATATCTACTCGGTCATTGTGGCGGAAGGACTGGCTCTTAAGGAAGCGGTGACAACATGTCGACTCCAAGAGATCAAGGAAGTGCGGTTTGAATCAGATTCAGCGCAACTTATCTCTGCTATTAATAAGAGAGACTCGCCACTGGAGCTATACGGAGTTGTTGAAGACATCTTGATACTAGCCAGCGAATTCGATCGGGTGGCTTTTGAATGGATTCCGAGAGAGAGGAATAGTGAGGCTGATAGACTTGCTAAGAATGCTTTGTTGTTGTTTGAACAAGAGGTGGTTGTGGACGATTTAATGCCCCCACCAAACTAAGTTAATTATGAATGAATTGCAGTTGTGACAAAAAAAAAGGACTATTACATTTATTTAATTTAGTTATTATTAAATATACGTCATAGCTTAGCATATTTATTTGAATATTTTCAAAATAAGATATCATAAGAGATAATATCCCTTTCTAAGATTGCATGTTAAAAGTATTTCTTTGAATATTTAATTTTAAATAATAAAAAATCCATAATTAAATTAAGTATATTTAATTTTTGATTTATAGATAATGAAATAACATTTCAATAACATTTATATATTTACAATTCATAAATAAATTACTGAACCAATTAATAAATATAAAATAACTTAATACATTTATTAAATATTTTATAAATAATAAAATTAAATAATTACATATACATAATAACATATATTGATAAATTTTACAACATATTTCAATTTACTAAAGCAAAATTAAATCTAAAATAAAAGTAAAAGCCCCATTCTAAAAAACAATTATGGGTTGAATATCAGATTGGGGATCATAACACAAATATAAATTATAATGGTAAACAGAACTTAGTGCTCCTTTCGTAATGTGATGAGCCTGCAAATAATATATTCTCAACTCAAAGGACAATCCCAGATTTTTTATATATGTTTATATTCCATTTTACCCGATTATATCTATATTCTTGGCAATTTTTTGGAAAATAAAGTATACACATTATAAAGAATCTCTGTATTGTACTTCCTTTTTGTCGATCAACCACAAAACTATGATTCCAATCCTAAGAAACATGCGACACGTAGATTTTAATGTCGCAGACTATATATACGATACCTTTGGAGTAGTGTTAGTACGAATATTAATTATTCACATAAAATTGGAATTCGAATAATTTGATAATACAAGGTCAGCCAATCTTTTAGAGTAATTATATTCTTCAATATACGGTTGTGGTCAACATGCCATTCGTTTTCTTGCTTGCATGCACTAACAGGTCTAAAACCATGCATGAGAAAACTTTATATTTCAATTAAGTTAAACCACACATTTCCCTCTACATGTTCCTATAAATACCTTCACCACGAGTAAGTGTTTTGACATCACAAGATAATTAAGAGAGTGAGTTAGAGAGAACAAAAAAGGATGGATGATGATTATGAGAGTCTCTTGGTGTATCAGAGGGTCTTGCATGGAAGAATAGAGAATGAAGTTGAGCCAAGGATGACTTGCCGATTTTTTCCAACGAATCTATACTGATTTTGGTGTTTGGCAAGTTGACTTTGGCTCTGTTTCCTTCTCTTCTTTTCGATGTTAGACTCCAGATATCTATCTGTATATCACCATCACAACTTGTGATCAAGGTTTGCAGCTTCAGTATAATATGCAGTTATTTGCAAGTTACTTGATGCATGCTAATTGCATTTGCTTCTATTATCCTCTTGTTCTATGTAAATGTAGATATTTTCGTTTACCGTTTGATATAGTTTTAAACTCAGAACAATAGCCTGAGTTTAGGTTACTACGTATTTTAAACTCAGAACAATAGCAGAACAATAGCCTGCTATAACATAACCTTAGCTAATACATTATAGTTTAGGTTAGTACTACTTATTATTAAAATAAAAATTCAGAACAATAGAAGCTATAACATAACCTTAGCTAATACATGATAGTTTAGGTTACTAATTATTAAAATAAAAATTCAGAACAATAGCAATCATCACATAGCCTTAATGAGAGTCTTAATTTCATGCGGCAGCGAGACTCGGTTTGGGAGAAAAGATTCGGTTTAGAGTCGCTGCCAAGCGAATCCCGCCTTGTGCAATTCTCTTCTCTACAATGGGCAGCCGAGAGAGGAAGTAGTCATCTGCAGAAAATGTGAGAGAAATCAGAACATCATTGCATATTAGAAACGCTAAGATGATCTTGTTTCATAGTGAATCATCTTTTCTAATGCTCAGAGAGTTAGTATACCTCCTAGTGTAGTCCCTGGGGCAGCGTCCTTGTAAGCATACTTACAGGCAAGGTCAATGCTTTCAGAAGCATATCTGACAACACCAAGAACACACATAATAAACATTAATGCATGGTGATCTAGAAAAGAAAGAAAGATATGGCAGCTAAAACAAAACTATAATTGCTTTGCTATGTACCCCCTTTTAGAGATAGGGATGCTTACGGATTTGGGCACGCTGTTTCGTGAGGTGGACATGACTCCCATGACGGAACATCATTTGACCAGGCGTACTACGTTAAGCCAGCAGTTAAAAACAAACATCATATATATTTTTATTTATTTTTGGTAATCATGTTAAGAAAAACAATCATTGTGAGTTAAGTTTTATCTTGGATCTGCTTAAAACTTGGTAAAGCTCTTAAACTGAGAAAATAAAGTAAGACCGTACCTTGAGTTTGTGTTGAAGGGAATGAATCATGACTGAAAGGCTTGAATTGTAGTATTTCTCTTGAGCAGACTCAATTATCTTGTTATCCCACACCTTCACAATCAAAGTGATTCTTTTTATATATGATTATTTTAATGTAGCATGAAGAAGATCGACAAGAAAACACTTACACGGTGCAAATTAGTTTCTTGTTCGTACCAATTGAGTTTGATTTTGTTACCACCTTGATCTCCAACAAAACCTTCATGCAAGGGCTGTGAACGGAAACCAAAATCAATCCACATTAAGGACTAGCCATTATTCTTTATAAATTAATCTATAACCCCCAAAATATCACATGACCGGCTCTGTACTACTTTACACTAATTACAGGTCCAATGTGCACAGAGTAGAGTCAGCAGACGCAATTGCATATAACTTGAATTTGATAAAGAGATTGAGAAACCTGATGGATATCTCCCATAAAGTGTGATACGAACATGAGAGCTTCTGTCAAGTTATCTGCAAACAAATAAAAAGAGAATAGTCAAACTGTGATGCTCCATGTAACCTATATCACGTATGTGCCTAATACTAAAAGTCTAACTCACAGTGGAATTGAAACATTAATTGGCTTGTGTAATTGAAGATTGCTCCTGTCACGCACTTGTCATTATGGCAGTCCCCTTCACATAAAAAGACAAGAAGAATAAACATTTTATTGCCAATGTCAAACAGAAACGCGAATGAATATTTGCAAGAACAGAAAAACACGAGAATACTCATAGTTGCATTCGTTATCAGGTGTGTTAACAAAATGCAAAGCGTAAGTCCAGCTCCACTCAGGGCGGCGTTTGATCTCATCAGGCCATGAGCAAACAGCTGCTAGTTCACCATTTGCATATGCAGGCAGAATTTTCTTCACTGCAACTAGAGTTTTTTCCTCAAAATAGCTCTACAAGGATTGGAAAAAACTTGGCATTATCACATATGACACATGAAGATACCGTCAGGGCCGGTCCTAAAATTCATAGAGTTTGAGAAAATTACTAAACCTATATTTTTCATCATTTGGAGGTCAAACTATATACATATACATATTAGCCATTAATATTTTGGGAAAGCCATAGATGAATTTTTCATCTCGCTATGGCCATAACCGGCTCTAGATACCGTAAAAACAAAGGAGTTACTAAAGCTTTCTCATATCTATACAATCACATAGATCATTCTTGTAGTTGTAAACAAATTTCACCTGAGCTATTTTGCAGACAGCGTAATGACCATCGACTCCCCAACCAAGAGCTCCATGGACGAGATGTGTAAGGAGGAGTATACTTGCCACCCACGTTCTCAACGATAAACCCATCTTGGCAAAAAGAAAACAAAAATTCTATCTATATTTGAAAACTAAAAAGACAGAAGAAGAAGAGGTAGAAGAGAACAAGGAGTTTCTTACCGTACCAAAGCCTTTTGATTGGTTTTCTTTACTCTATACTTTTCATTGATGGGGATATATCGTATATATATGCAGAGTTTGTAAATATTTAACTGATCGAAAATTCAAAGTAAGGGTTATCAAATGACACTCGCACGCTAATAACGTTGCACTTTTATTATTCATAACTAATAATTTTTGTAAGTACGTCCAACTGTCCATCAAAGATAATATTTTTTAGAAAAATTAATCAATTTGAATATGAAAATCATATGATTGTAGGTAATAAAGAATGGGTTAGTAGCCAAAACGAGGGAGGTACGCTTCACATGGCTTGCTCTCTCGTTGACTTCCTTACATGTATACGTTGGATTAAGCTTGAAATAAATTAAGGAGTAAGTTATCTATTTCTTACCGAGTTATGGATTAGGAAATAGGAAAGTTTATAATGTTTAAGAGTTATCTAAACATTAATTATATAGATGTGTCAAGTGGTTTTAGGATTTATATTTTATATATATGGAGATGCAACATAACATAAGTGTTTATGAGTGATTGAGAACTTAAAGTTTTAAATGAGTTTTCTTAGGAGATTAATAAGAAGGTTATTTTTATTAGTGAGTTCTTAACTTTGTTCTTAAGATCGAGATTTAATATTTGATATCAGAGCCAGGTTCAAGAAAAAGAGAAGGATCGTGATAACCAATACATCATGAGTGACGACAAGAAAGATGAAGGTATAACCAAACCAAAGGAGATCGGACCATCTTCTATCAAGTGTCTCATGCTAGATTATGCTAATTACACAGTATAGGTCATACGCATGAAAGTTGCACTCAAGGTAAACAAGGTATGAGAAGCTATAGAACTTGGAACTAAAGACGAGAACAAGAGCAACATGGCGATT
Source organism: Brassica rapa (assembly GCF_000309985.2). NCBI lineage: Eukaryota > Viridiplantae > Streptophyta > Magnoliopsida > Brassicales > Brassicaceae > Brassica > Brassica rapa. The sequence continues at coordinate 11,932,136 of NC_024802.2, forward strand.
GCCTTATTGTTCCAATCTATACCTAAAGCTTTAATTTTACAACTTGGAGATCTTGATACCGCAAAAGCTGTGTGGGAAGCCACAAAAGCAATGCACGTTGGAGCTGATAGGGTAAAGGCGGCAAGACTGCAAACTTTGATGGCTGAATTTGATATGATCAAGATGAAAGAGTTTGATACGATTGATATGTTTGTGGGAAAGCTTTCAGAAATCTCATTGAAATCAATTGCATTTGGTGAAATCATTGATGAACCAAAACTTGTTAAAAAAATACATACATATTATTGTAGCACTTGAGCAGTCCTTGGCCTTAATATTACCAGTTTTGAGGATATTGTTGAGAGATTAAAAGCATATGAGAAAAAAATGGTGAAGAAGAACCTGATGATCAACGAAAGCTCATGTATGCAAACACAGATTTTACGCTATGGAGGAAACAGAGGAAGAGAAAGAGGACAACGTGCCCGATTGTATAAGAGAGGTAGAGGTCGTGGTTGTTATGGATCGTGGTACAGACAAGATCAAGACGATTCTAAAGTGACATGTTATCGGTGTGATAAGCTAAGGCATTATATGTCGAACTGTCCTGGCAAGTTACTTAAATTTCAAGAAACGGTAGAGAAGAAGGATGATGATACACAAGAGGCTGACAATCTGGTGCTGCATGAAATTGTATACTTAAATGGGCAGAAGGTAAAGACAAGCTCGTTTGATATTGATCAAGACTCAACCTACTTGTGGTATCTTGACAACAGAGCCAGCAACCATATGAGTGGATATCGTCTATTTTTCTTCGATCTTGATGAAACAATTAAGGGAATGGTGAAATTTGGCGATGACATACATATAGAAATAAAAGGAAAAGGCTCAGTACGTTTCTTACTCAAAAATGGCGATAGAAAAGTCCTTAACAATGTGTACTTTATTCCAAGCTTAAAAAGCAATATCATAAGTTTGAGACAAGTCAGGGAAGCAGGGTGTGAGGTTCATATGAAGAATGATCATCAAATTTTATAGGATCGAAACGGATACCTAGTAGTGAAGACAAATAGATCCAAGAATCAATTATATAGGGGGATCATAGAAGTGGAGAGGATCAAGTGCTTACAACTGATAGGTTCAAACGAGGAAAATAAATGGCATTCATGATTGGGACACGTTAATGTCGAGACCATGAAGTTAATGGCTAACAATAAACCAGTAGTTGGCTTACCGAAAATGACAATGGAGAAAGAAACTTTTGCATCTTGTCTACGAGGAAAAAAACACGACAAAGATTTCCTCAAACAAGCACATACCAAGCCACACAACCTCGTGAGTTAGTACATGGAGACCTTTGCGGACCGTTCACATCTTCTTCACTAGCACAAAATAGATATGTGTTTGTAATCATTGATGATTACTCTCGCTACATGTGGACTATCTTATTATAGGAAAAGAATGAAGCGTTTGACAAGTTCAAGATATCCAAGGCGCAAACTGAGCAAGAAACAAGAGCTAGTATTAAAACATTCCGGACAGACAGAGGAGGAGAGTTCACATCTAATGAGTTTCATCGTTTCTGTGAGAAAAATGGTATTAAGAGACATTTTACTGCACCATATTCGCCACAGCAAAACGAAGTAGTTGAGAGATGCAGTAAACCATTGCTAGAGATGACTAGAAGCATTCTAAAACATATGAGTATGCCAAACTATCTATCCTCAGAAGCTGTAAGGCATGTTACCTATATAATTAATAGAGTAGCAACGAGGTCACTAGCTCCTACACAAACTCCATACGAAGTTTTGCGAGAAAGAAAACCTAATCTTGGACATCTTCGGGTCTTTGGGTGTATCGGGTACACAAGAACAGACACAGTTGGAAGGAATAAGTTAGATGACATATCAAGGATGCTGGTTCACCTCGGAACCGAACCCGTTTCAAAGGCTGATGTTAGGAGTTTTCAAGGCTCCTAAGACAAATGTTGTAGTATAAAAGATTGTCGAACCAGTTCTGAGGGATATCAAAGCACTGAGAATGCAAGTACTCACTTAATCTAAGTGCAACCAATGATTTAGATGAGTTTTAAACTACTACTAATACTAGAAAGCAATAACAGAATGATACTTTCTTGACTAAGGGAAAAGAGAACTCATGGGCATAGGGATTAGACCTTGGGTGATCAAGTATCGAACTAAGGATGGCAAATGATCAATCAAACTATCAACCTTAAGCCTAGACACAATTCTAAGCAAGCTCTATGTCTAGATGAATGCTCATTTGCTAACATATCTCAAACATCAAATGTCTTTGGTTGAATAATATGAAAGCAATCATTACTAACAAGTCTATTAGCTATCTTAGTACCTTTAACAACAAATGTCTTTGGCAAAGTATACTAAAAGCCTAGGAGAGTTGTCTCGGGCATTTCATCGAACACCTTTCGGGTGAGAAATGCCTAAGGATCAACAACTGAGTGGCCAACTCAGAAGATGCATTATGATTACTCTACTAGCAAGGAAATATGAATGATCTACACTAAAACATCCTAGCTATAACCTAATCACCCTTAATCTCCCTAACCCATGAATTCCAAAGGTGATTACTCACTAATCTCCATGATTCCTCTTAAACCCATATTGGATTTCAGATTAATCATGTAAAGAAATAGATAAGAAATCAACACAAGAACATAACAAATCAAAACCCAAGAGATGAACTTCTCAAGAGAGTTCTTGTGTATTTCTCAATAGATCAAAAGATAAAAGATAATCTGCCTCTGGTGGCTACAAAAGATGTTTAAAACATAGGTTTTAGAAATGTAAAACGTGCATAATGAAATGACCAAAAGGCCCTTAAGTAAAATAGAAATCGAGCAGATAATAGGCGCGGAGCGACCTCGGCATGTCGCTCCGGCAAGTCGCTCCGGCCTTCGGGAGCGACCTCAGTGGGTCGCTCTGAGAGGTCGCTCCAGGCTTCGCTTCGTGTCGTCTCGCCATAGAGACGCGAGCGACCTCGGGGTGTCGCTTTGGGAGGTCACTCCGAGAGGGGTGTGAGATGCGAGCGACTTCGTGGTGTCGCTCCGGGAGGTCGCTCCGGGCTCGTTCTCGCGTCTCCGAGTGATGAAACCGCGAGCGACTTCTCCCTGTCGCTCTGGTAAGGTCGCTCCAATAGGGAGGTCAGAGCGACTTGGTGGTGTCGCTCCGGACGTGAAAACGCAAGCGACTTTGTGCAGTCGCTCCAACGGGTCGCTCTGGATCGGGAGCGACCTTGGTAGGTCGCTCTGAGAGGTCGCTCCAAGGTTATCTAAGACTGTTCGGAGTAATGAGAACGCGAGCGACTTCATGGCGTCGCTTTAGGAAGGTCGCTCTGAGAAGTGGGACACAGCGACTTCGTGATGTCGCTCCGGGAGGTCGCTCCCATGCTCGGTTCGTCCAATGGTCACCTTTTCACCTCTTTTGAGCTCCAAATAACTTCATGTGGTACTCCAGTACCTAATAGAGACTCATGTATGCAAAATGCAACCTAAACATGTCTGAATCCTAATCTATATGATGAAAATGCTCATGGATGAATGGATAAAACAATGCAAATATGCAAGATATCAACTCCCCCAAACTTGTTCTTTTACTTGTCCACAAGTGAACTTTCTAGAACTCATAGGGAGAGAGGTTGAAGGAGGGAGCACATAGCCAAAAGAAACACAACTAGCACACTCTCTTATTACACTCTAGCTTCTCTAGGCCTATCTTAACTCTTTTTGTTCTTACACTCATCATCAAGCATCCACACATTCAAATCAACCAACTCTCACATTCATTAAGCACAAAACATCAGGTGAATTCTTGCAAATGGTCAATTGGTCCAAGTCATTTGGTTGGGTAAGGGAAGGCTTTTATTCAAGTGATTCAAGAGGTTCAAAACATATGATCTTTAAGGTGGTTTACTCTCAAAACAAGTAGCCTTGACATTGCACATAATATATCTAAGAAAGGGACCAACTCATGCATACAATGCTCAATCTCCATTGTTCTACCCTTTTCTCAAACATACAAATCACACAATCATTTCCCAATGTCAAACCCAACTCACATCTCTCACCAAAAGATCCTAAGAACTTTAACTCCTTCTCTTTGAAATCTACAAGGGATTTTTTCACAACCTCAAAACATTTCTTAGCTCCTAACAACTTTGCTAGCCCCCTTTTCTTTCTTTTTCTCTTTTTTTTTTCTTTTTTTTTTCGTTTTTCTTTTTCTCTTTTTTTTTTTTTTTTTTTTTTTAGGCTGGGGGCCAAGACTTTTCAAAACTTGAGCTAGAGGCTTCTATACTGGTCCCAATAAAACAATTCACTTAAGCACAAAGAGTCTATTCTTTTTCTTTTTCATTTCTCCCAAATCATAATCACAACACTCACCCCCACCTATAGCTAGACAATAAAGTGTCCAATCTAGCAAGAATGAAGATCAAGCATTGTCGTTCCCGATACTCTCAACATTATGCACATGTAAGACTTTCCGAAAAAGGCCTCACTCATCAAACAATGAAAGCTTAAAAGGAGGAAAAGGTTTTGGGAGTGGTCTACCACTAGAGTTTGTCAAAAAAGATTGGTATAAAAGATGTGACAACTCAAGTGTGTATAGCCATGACTCAGTACACAAGGGACCATGAGCAAGAAGCATTAAGTTCGTTCAGTTCAAATAAGGTTGTAGTTGGCTTCAAAGACTGAGTTTCAGCAATCAACAAGTTTCAGGAAGAGTTTTCAAGGCTCGAAACATACAAGTCTTTTTGAGAGGTGCAAAAGCTAGTCAAGTGCAACGTAGTGTTCTTTACAAGGCATTCAAAATCATTGCTCCCAATGCAAGTGAATGCAACCTATATGCTATAGACTCTCCTAAAAATGCAAATGATGCAAACTAAATGATTGATTTTTTTTTTTTTATCTATGCAAATAGGTATGCCATGCATGACTCAATGAAACAACATCAAAGCAAACATGATCAAATACTTGGTACCTCCCCCAAACTTGAGTTACACAGTCTCTGTGTCGTCAAGTAGAGAGAGATACCGAAAAGAAGACTAATATGCAAAAATGAAATGGTATATACAAGGGAGTGTGGTGGGTTATCTTCTATAGGGAATGAGTAGAGGGAGATGCTCCCTCCTCGTCGTCCTCAGGTGGTAACTCTTCAAGGTGCTCATCAGCAGGAGTGCCCATCTCTTCAATGTAGAAGGTTTGCCCGAACACAGTTGGTTTCCTCATTTTCCCCTTGATGTCAAAGTGGAGGATGTTCTCTTTACCCAAATGGAGATCAATCGTGCCCTCCTTCACATTAACAATAGCTCCTGCTGTAGCTAAGAATGGCCTTCCTAGAATCAATGGATCTTGAGCCTCCTCACCCATCTCAAGCACCACAAAATCTGTAGGTATCTCATACCTTCCAATCTTCACAGGGAGGTCCTCTAAGATGCCCACAGGGTACTTCACTGAACGATCAGCTAACACCAGAGAGAGTCTACACTTCTTGTACTGAGTGAATCCGAGCTTCTTTGCAACAGACAAAGGCATCAAGCTGACACTAGCTCCCAAATCGCAAAGACTTTTCTCAAATAGCATAGGTCCAAGAGCACAAGGTAGTGTGAAGCTTCCTGGATCCTCTAATTTCTCTGGAACATCAAGCCTCTGGATGATGGCATTGCACTCATGGGTAAGAATCATCATGCCTTCCATCTCCTTCTTCTTTGCAGCTACAACATCTTTCAGGAACTTGTTGTATTGAGGAATCAACATGAAAGCATCGATGATGGGCATTGCAACCTGAGCTTCACTCATTTGCTTCTCAAACAGAGCCTTGTACTTCTCTAGCAGCTGCTTCTTGAATCTACCAGGGAATGGAAGTTTGGGTTCATATGGAGGAGGAACAAAAGAACTTTCACTTGCTGGAGTAACAACTTCACCATCCTTTACTGTCTTCTTCTCTTCCCCAACCTTTCCTTTACCTTTGGCTTCCACTATCTTCTCCAAGATCTCGTCATTGATCTTCTCATCAACAATCACCACTTCATCATCTATGTTGATGGCAACCCCCTCACCTAGTTTCTCAGCATCCTTGGTGAGGGTTCTAGGAGGTAACTGCTTACCACTCCTAAGGGTGATAGCTTTGGCCTCCTTGGGATTTTGGTCAGACTTTCCAGGTAGAGATCCTTGCTGGCGATTCTGGTGAGTGTTCATGGAAGCAAATTGATTCTCTAAATTCCTGACTGTAGAAGCAAGGTGTGAGAATTTGTTGTTGAGCTCATTGTAGCTCCCATCAATCTTGGAATGAAGGTTCTTCAACTCATAACCAACTTGCTTCTCACTTCTAGTCTGAGACTCCAAGATTTGTTTCAGTAAGGTATCAGTGCTGCTCTCTTGAGGAGCAGAGGAACCAGACGAGGGGTTTTGCTGAGGCTGATAGCTGCCTTGCTGGTTGTTTCTAGGCGGATAACCACTCTGTTGGTTGTTGGGATAGGATTTCTGTTGGTAGTTGTTGTACTGAAAGTTGGGCTCCTTTTTGTACCAGCTACCATTGTTGTTAATGAAACACAACTCCTCTTGACCTTCCAAACCCTCAACCTCATTGACAGCAAGTGGATCTTCCTGCTTGGAGTTACCAACAAACTTCAGCTGCTCTTGGGTGGCTTTTTCAGCAATGAGTAGGTCGATCTTGTCTTCCAAAGCTTTGATCTCTTTCCTCGTCTGCTTATCATCTGTTCTACTGCCTCTGTCGTGGTCTCCACTGTAGACTGCATCACTCTTTACCATGTTGTCAACCAGCTCTTCTGCATCCTCCTCAGTTCTCCCAAGAAGAACCCATTGCTAGCTGTATCCAGTCTGGCTCTGTACTTAGGAAGAGCACCACGGTAGAATGTGCTCAGCAAGCTCTCCTTAGAAAAGCCATGGTGTGGGCATTGAGCTTGGTAGCCCTTGAATCTCTCCCAGGCTTCACTGAAGCCTTCCAAGTTCTTCTGTTGAAAGCTGGAAATCTCGTTTCTCAGCTTAGCAGTTCTTGAAGTAGAGAAGAACTTCTCCAAGAATGCTTTCTTGCAGTCATCCCAAGTGGTGATGGAGTCACTGGGTAGAGACTTCTCCCACTGACGTGCCTTATCCCCCAAAGAGAAAGGGAATAGCTTGAGCTTTAAGGCATCTTCGGACACACCATTGGTTTTTGACAACCCACAGTAGCTGTCGAACCTGTCCAAGTGATCAAATGGATCCTCTAGAGCCAAGCCATGATACTTGTTGTTCTCGATCACGTTGAGGAGTCCTGATTTGATCTCAAAGTTGTTGGCTGCCACAGCGGGTGCTCGGATTCCCAATCTATGACCATGAATGTTGGGGCGGTCGTAAGTGCCAATGGGTCGAGCTGCTCGCTGTTGGTTTTGAGGTATGTCTCCCATATCAGTACTCAATCTCTGCAAGTGAGCCTGTTGCTCTTCTTCTCTTCTATTTCTAGCACACTCTCTCTCTAAAGCTCTGATGTCTGCAGCTATTGGAACTAGGTTTGATGGACCCCTGCTCCTCAAGTTCATACACCTGTAGATTAAAGGGAGGTGAAGAAAGAGAATCAGTAACAAAAGAAAATAAAAATGACTTAGTCTCAAGCAAGTGACTAAATCTCAATGTTCAAATCTACTCAGAATTTGGCAACGACGCCAATTTGATGTTAGGAGTTTTCAAGGCTCCTAAGACAAATGTTGTAGTATAAAAGATTGTCGAACCAGTTCTGAGGGATATCAAAGCACTGAGAATGCAAGTACTCACTTAATCTAAGTGCAACCAATGATTTAGATGAGTTTTAAACTACTACTAATACTAGAAAGCAATAACAGAATGATACTTTCTTGACTAAGGGAAAAGAGAACTCATGGGCATAGGGATTAGACCTTGGGTGATCAAGTATCGAACTAAGGATGGCAAATGATCAATCAAACTATCAACCTTAAGCCTAGACACAATTCTAAGCAAGCTCTATGTCTAGATGAATGCTCATTTGCTAACATATCTCAAACATCAAATGTCTTTGGTTGAATAATATGAAAGCAATCATTACTAACAAGTCTATTAGCTATCTTAGCACCTTTAACAACAAATGTCTTTGGCAAAGTATACTAAAAGCCTAGGAGAGTTGTCTCGGGCATTTCATCGAACACCTTTCGGGTGAGAAATGCCTAAGGATCAACAACTGAGTGGCCAACTCAGAAGATGCATTATGATTACTCTACTAGCAAGGAAATATGAATGATCTACACTAAAACATCCTAGCTCTAACCTAATCACCCTTAATCTCCCTAACCCATGAATTCCAAAGGTGATTACTCACTAATCTCCATGATTCCTCTTAAACCCATATTGGATTTCAGATTAATCATGTAAAGAAATAGATAAGAAATCAACACAAGAACATAACAAATCAAAACCCAAGAGATGAACTTCTCAAGAGAGTTCTTGTGTATTTCTCAATAGATCAAAAGATAAAAGATAATCTGCCTCTGGTGGCTACAAAAGATGTTTAAAACATAGGTTTTAGAAATGTAAAACATGCATAATGAAATGACCAAAAGGCCCTTAAGTAAAATAGAAATCGAGCAGATAATAGGCGCGGAGCGACCTCGGCATGTCGCTCCGGCAAGTCGCTCCGGCCTTCGGGAGCGACCTCAGTGGGTCGCTCTGAGAGGTCGCTCCAGGCTTCGCTTCGTGTCGTCTCGCCATAGAGACGCGAGCGACCTCGGGGTGTCGCTTTGGGAGGTCGCTCCGAGAGGGGTGTGAGATGCGAGCGACTTCGTGGTGTCGCTCCGGGAGGTCGCTCCGGGCTCGTTCTCGCGTCTCCGAGTGATGAAACCGCGAGCGACTTCTCCCTGTCGCTCTGGTAAGGTCGCTCCAATAGGGAGGTCAGAGCGACTTGGTGGTGTCGCTCCGGACGTGAAAACGCGAGCGACTTTGTGCAGTCGCTCCAACGGGTCGCTCTGGATCGGGAGCGACCTTGGTAGGTCGCTCTGAGAGGTCGCTCCAGGGTCATCTAAGACTGTTCGGAGTAATGAGAACGCGAGCGACTTCATGGCGTCGCTTTAGGAAGGTCGCTCTGAGAAGTGGGACACAACGACTTCGTGATGTCGCTCCGGGAGGTCGCTCCCATGCTCGGTTCGTCCAATGGTCACCTTTTCACCTCTTTTGAGCTCCAAATAACCTCATGTGGTACTCCAGTACCTAATAGAGACTCATGTATGCAAAATGCAACTTAAACATGTCTGAATCCTAATCTATATGATGAAAATGCTCATGGATGAATGGATAAAACAATGCAAATATGCAAGATATCAAAGGCATACCATATTTTGGATCCAACAAACTGAAGAATAGTCATTAGCAAATACTTAATATTTGACGAAGATCAAGGCCGGATGTCCAACTTTTTTTACAACTAACTGATTTTGAACTTGGTATCTTAAGAAGACAAGAGTGTGACATTAGCAATTGAGTTGAACTTTTTTTGCATAAAGAATCTGCTCCTAAAATTCATAAAGATTGTGAAAACTAGAATCACATTTATCATATATATGACTAGTATTGAATGAAATGAAATAAACTTCTTGAAAAACAAAGGTTGTTACATGGTTCAATATATATATGTTGGTTAGCTAAGGGAAACTAAAACCAACTCTTAACCATAATCATAAACCGAGGATAACCATCTAATACCACTAAACCAATTCTTAACCATAATCATAAACCGGGGATAACCATCTAATAACTAGCAACACTTAGGTGAAGAAGCAACATAATGTTTGTAGATGAAACCAGATTAAATCCCAAATATTGATTTGGTGTTCGGCAAGTTGCCTTGGCTCTGTTTCTTCATCTTTTCGATGTTAGACTGCAGATACCTATCTATATCTATATACCACCATCACAACTTGTGTTCAAGGTTTGTACTTCACTGAAATATGCAGTTTTTTGCAAGTTACTTGATGCATGCTAATAGCAATATAGCATTTGCTTCTACTATTTTCTTATTCTACGTAAATGAGGATATTTTCGTTTGATATCTTTTAAAGCTCAGAACAATAGCAGCGGATAACATAACCTTAACTATCATTACATGAGAGCTTAGGTTACTAATTATTATAATTGAAACTCAGAACAGTAGCACGCATAACATAACTTTAATACTACCATTACATGAGAGGCTCTGAGCTAGGAGACGTGCATGCTTATGAAAAGACAATAAGGCCTAATCGGTCTTAGTTTCATGCGGTAGCGAGCTTCGGTTTCACAGAAAAGATTCGGTTTAGAGTCGCTGCCAAGCGAATCCCGCCTGCCTTGTGCAATTCTCTTCTCTACAACGGGCAGCCGAGAGAGGAAGTAGTAATCTTCGGAAAGAAATTTGGGATAAAATCAGAACATCATTGCATATTAGAAAGCTAACATCAGCGGTCTTAAATTATTTCTAAGTTCTGTTCAAAAAATATTAACAGAATATTTAACAAATTAATAATGTAGTTTAACAAAATAAAATAACTCCATCTATACATGTATAATGTTCTTTTGAAATCATAAGCACCGGATTTATATAAAATTCTAGAACCTAATTCATTTATGTATTTATCTAAAAAAATTCTTAATTTTTTTGTTTTTAGATTTGGATCTTGTTCGATCACTTGTACATGTTAAAAGACGGTTCTGAGCAAGATTATATGAAAGATCTTTTCAATGCTCAGAGAGTAAGTATACCTCCTAAAGTAGTCCCTGCGGTAGCGTTTCTGTAAGCATACTTGCAGGCAAGATCAATGCTTTCAGAGGCATATCTGACAACACCAAAAACACAGAATAACCATTAACAATGATCTAGAAAGAATATGACAGCTAAAAATAGGGATGCCTACGGATTTGGGCAGGCTGTTTGGTTAAGTTGACATGACCCCCACGACCAAACATCATTTGACCATCCGTACTATGTTAAGACGGCAGTTAAAGACAAACAATCACTGTGAGGTAAGTTTTATCTTGGAACTGCTTAGAACGAGGCAATGTAAGACCGTACCTTGAGTTTGTCTTGAAGGGCATGAATCATGACTGAAAGGCTTGAATTGTAATATTTCTCTAGAGCAGACTCAATTATCATGTCATCCCAAACCTTCAAAATCAAAGTGATGCTTTTATATAGGATTAGGATCATTAGAAGATTATAGCATATACTATTTTCGATCTTTGCAACATCCAAAGTTTAGATCCTTTCGCTTCCAAGACTCACGAACAAACATGAAATATATAATGTGTTAGCATCAAGATGATTGACAAGAAAACACTTACACGGTGCAAATTAGTTTCTTGATTGTACCAGTTGACTTTTACTTTGTTACCACCTAGATCTCCAAGAAAACCTTCATGCAAGGGCTGTGAACAGAAACCAAAATCCACATTAGGGACTAGCCATACTCTGTGCAGTTACTACTTTACACTAATCACAGGTGCAATGTGAATAGAGTAGCCTCAATTGATTAACCTGATGGACATCTCCCATATAATGTGATAAGAACATGAGAGCTTCTGTCAAGTTATCTGCAAAGTGCAAAAAAAAAAGTAGTAACAGTAAATTCCATGTAACCTATATGACACATGTATAAACTGAAACATAACACTAAAATTCTCACTCACAGTGGACAATACTCTGTGAGTCTTTAGAAGCTGACATCAGTTGGTTTGTGTAATTGAAGATTGCTCCTGTCACACACCAGTCATTAGGGCAGTCCCCTTCACATAAAAAGACAAGAATCTTACAATTTATTGCCAATGTCAAACAGAAACATATGAATTAACATTTGCAAGAAAAAGAAACCAACGAGAATAGTCATAGTAGCATTTGTCATCAGGTGTATCAGCAAAATGCAAAGCTGCAGTCCATTTCCACTGAGGGAGGCGTTTGATTTCATCAGGCCATGAGCAAACAGCTGCTAGTTCACCATCTGCATACGCTGGCAGAAGTTTCTTCACTGCAACTACAGTTTCTTCCTCAAAATATCCCTACAAAGTTTGTTTCTCTCCCCATATTAATAAAACGGTTCACTATAGTTCTCAGATCTATATATAATCACAGAGATCATTCTGTTTCACCTGAGCTATTTTGCAGACAGCATAATGACCATCGTCTCCCCAACACAGTGGCGGACCCAGCCTCTCTTTTTAGGGGTGTCAAATGTTTTAGTTTCAGCCCAATATAAAATACTTTTTATAAAAATAAGAAAAAAATGGTATCTAGGGGGTTTGAACTCGGGAATGGGGGTTCAAGAAAGCAGGCTTTGTACCCACTGAGCTACATTATCTTTGTATACAATGAATAAAACTCACTAATATTATATTTAACCTGTTGCAGGTGCAACCCCTTCAACTGCAGCATAATGACCATCGTCTCCCCAACAGAGAGCTCCATGAAGAAGATGTGTAAGGAGGAGCAGACTTGCAACCCACATTCTCAAAGTTAAACCCATTCTGACAAAAAAAGAAAACCCATTCTGAACGTTTTCGTTTCAAATCTAGAGACACAGAAGAAGAGGTTTTAGTGTAGTATGTACAAGCACAAGGAGTTTCTTACCTCTCACAAAGTCTTCTTTTGTTTGATTTTCTTTACTCTCATTGATGGAGATATCATACATATATATATATGCCAGAGTATGTAAATACTTAACCGTTGGGAAACTAAAAAATAAGATATTCAAATGACACTCGCACGCAGATATCGTTGCACTTTGTTTTTTCCCAACCACTATTCATAAATAGCTAGCTTTTTAAGTACGTCGAACTGTCTAGAAAACATAATATTTACTTAAATTAATGAAAAAAAAGTTGGGAATTTAACTAGAAAAGGGACAATATCTGTGAAAATCTTATCTACAAAAGACTAAAGGATGAAAAATCATTACTGTTGCTAATAAAGATGGGGTGATACAGTGATAGATGGGACTAAAAAACACCATTATTGCAAATGTTATTCACGTTGCATGCTATCTCGTTGCTTCTAGCAAATGTATATTTCACTATTCCAACTATAATTTTACCAGCAATACGAAATTTTGAAGAGCAAAACAAGTAACAAACCGTTTGATTTCAGTTTCAAGTGCCTATGTTTTAGGCTTAGTCCAAAAAAAAAAGTTTAATGAACCACAAGCCTGGAAAAGAGTCGTGTTCGAATTCTATTTGTGAAACTCTTGACATTGATGTGTAATTACTTGAACTTGAACTTATCTATCAGCAACAAAACCTTGTGCCACATGGAATCAAACGTTCTCTCGAAGCATTTCCTTAATGAAATATTTTAATCATAACGACTTCTTTCTTTATCCAACAAATCGAAGATCGTGTGAACGACTCACAGAGGCACAGGTGGATGATCAGTGCCGACTTGTTTATGCAAATCGTGGCGACTCACGTGGCATTATTATAATAATTATAACCTCATCAGTAGGACCCACTCGCGGTTCCATCAATCTTCTTCTCCTCAAGAAGAGGAGAGATCTGATTCTACTTACGCCTCTCACACAGTTGTCATCGCTCTTCTTCTTCTTTTCTCCGGTTAGTTCTTCTCTCTCTCTCTCTCTGGTTAGCTCTTATGTTTAGCTTTGATCAGATTCACAGACATCTCATTGCTTCTTTAGCTTCTAAATCACACTTTTATAGGAAAATTAAGAACAAACAAAAAAAATCGAAAAATCGTCCTTTCAGATTAATGGGTCTGATTGGGTTTACAGCGTTCACCGATTCTGATTCACGTGTTTTTTTCAATCAGTCAAAAAGTTTTGAGCTTTTTGTCTTTCTCTTTATGCTACTTAGCTTGCTTTCATTGCTGTTGTGAAGATTGAGATGTATGCTTGATTATAATTCTTGTGCATAGCATACTCTGTGGCTTCTTGATGCTAAAGTGTTTGTGCAGGGAACACAATGATGGACCTAACGAAGCTGAAGCCTCCACAGATCACTTTTTACTGCTCAGCGTTCTCTGTCTTGATCACGCTCCATTTGACGATACAGCTTGTGTCTCAGCATCTCTTTCACTGGAAGAACCCCAAGGAACAGAAGGCGATACTCGTCATTGTTCTCATGGCTCCTATCTACGCTGTTGTTTCCTTTGTTGGTTTGTTAGATGTCAAAGGAAGCGAAACCTTCTTCCTCTTTCTTGAATCCATCAAAGAATGCTACGAAGCTCTCGTGAGTATTCCCTTTATTGCTTTATTTTTGGTTAGTCTTCAACGTTATATAGAGGTTCTTACTTGTTCTTGGTTTGGTATTTTAGGTCATTGCGAAGTTCTTGGCGTTGATGTATAGTTACTTGAACATATCCATCAGCAAAAACATTGTGCCTGATGGAATCAAAGGCAGAGAGATTCACCATTCTTTCCCTATGACTCTCTTCCAGGTTTGTATCTATATATCTTTAAAGGGTCACTTGTAAATCTATATGCCTCTTTAAACTAAATAAATTGCTGTGTGTTTATTGCTTTGACAGCCTCATGTAGTCCGTCTGGATCATCGCACTCTGAAACTCTTAAAATACTGGACTTGGCAGTTTGTGGTCATCAGACCCGTGTGCTCTATCTTGATGATTGCTTTACAAATAGTCGGGTTTTATCCGTCTTGGTTGAGCTGGACATTCACTATCGTTCTCAATGTCTCGGTTTCTCTGGCCTTGTATTCACTTGTGATCTTCTACCACGTGTTTGCTAAGGAGCTTGCTCCTCATAACCCACTCGCAAAGTTCCTCTGCATCAAAGGAATCGTCTTCTTTTGCTTCTGGCAGGTAAAACGTTTGCATAATCACTCAAAGGCAAGAAGCTCATCTTAGGATTTTTTATAAATTCATTTGGTTACGAAACGGCAGGGAATAGCACTAGACATTCTGGTGGCAATGGGAGTGATCAAATCACACCATTTCTGGTTGGAGGTGGAACAAATCCAGGAAGCTATTCAGAATGTGTTGGTATGTGTGGAGATGGTTATCTTTGCTGCGGTTCAGAAGCATGCTTATCATGTTGGTCCTTATAGCGGGGAGACCAAGAAGAAGCTCGATAAAAAGACAGAATGATCTTCGCCATTTTGTAGCAAATCCGTGGTGATTTGATTTGTAATGGTATGTTGAGGAGATATTAAATCTCAAAGCTTTTGCTTTTATGGTGATGCCATTCTTCTTTGTAGCATATAGTGTGTGGAGACTTAGAACTTTTGTGCAAAGATACAATAATGTTGAGATATAATACTACAAGATGATTTTTTTTTTGGGAAAATTGAAAAAATAGGACATTCTCAACTTAGGTTTGTCTCAATAAGATTTTCAGAAGATTATTTAGGAAAATAGGATCTAGATTTCTGTTAATACTATTATACCCTTAAAATTAACCAATTAATATGAATTAATAATAATTGATTTAATATTAAAAAAGGTAAAAACATAAAGAAAAAATATATATAAAATACACGATAAAATAAAAAAAAAGGTAAAGACATCGGATTAACCTATCTTCTTCTCCGCCGATCTCCTTCTTCCCCTTCAATGGCGATTTCGAGTCTTCTTCTTTTGATCTCAAACTGCTTATTTTTGTTGTTACTCAGGCCAAGTTATTTGAAAAATTAGATAGAAATAGGAGCGACTTCATTCATTAGGGTCTTATGTTCTGATCTTTGAAGCTACGCAGTCTTATTGATACGAAATTGTGTCCTTTGATATCTAAACTGTCTACTGTAGTTATGTTTAGTGGTATATGAACAACTCGAATCATGTATCCCACAGTTTCCCCTTTGGTGGCTGCGTTTCAGAATGTTTCAGCGTTCTTGTTTTTGTCACATTTTCATGTGAATTTGACATTTAAATTTTTCCAATGAATTTGACTTCTTCTTCTTGTTTTACAGGAGAAGCTTTACTAATGGATTGTGAGACAGGAAGAAGAAGGAACAAGAGCCTCCACTAATGTGACTTTGAGTCTCAATTACTGTGTACATCTTTATCTAGATGCTGTCTCGGCCATTATTGGTCTTCACAATTGGTGAGGCTCTCACAGACTAGTCAGAGTTAAAGTAAGAAGCCCCAGGTGGTACTGTCTCTCATGAATCTTCAGAATCACAGTATGAGCTACAAACGTCTCAGTCTCTATCAAGGGAGACAGATCAAGAATGTTTTTGTAACAAACTCGAGAATGTTTAAGTATGTTGTTAGTTTTTGCAAAAGAATATTTAAGTACTCTTTGTAGTTTTTGGTCAGAATCACTACACCCTAAACAAACCCCCAAACCCATAGTCTTATGCAATAAACCATTAACAAACCCTAAAGAAACCCTAAACAAATTCCTAAACCTTAAACAAACCGTAAACCCTAAACAAATCCCTAAATAACATTATATTCGATATTGTCATTAAGAGGGTTCAATCTTAATGTACTCTTTCACTTGGAGGATACCAAAACAGAAAACACACAAAAAATAATACACTTAGAATTTGAGTACTTCAAATACTCTTAGTTTTAGCTTCTTTATCAACTTAGAAAAGTAGATGGCGAAAAGACAACTCTTTCAACTTCAAATACTTTTGGTTTTAGCTGCTTTTATCTCTTTTGATCTCATTGAAGCATGTCTTAGTCACTGCAAGTTCTTTGAGAGAAAAATGTGAGAGAAAATATTCTTTGCAAGATTTAGGGTAAATTTAGTTTAGATTTAGGAAATATCTTTAACTGATTTTACGGATTTAGAATATGTATACTACCTACGCAGAACAAAGTAGAGTAGGTGAGAAACATATTCTTCTTATAGGCGTCATATAACGTAAAAGACAGAACATGTTATGGCACGTAATCTAGCCAGGGTATATCGTTGAGTTGTGGCTATATGTTGTTATCAAACTGTAGGTAGACTGAAGACATCTTTCTTGATTATAACATAACAAATTCTAGATTTGTTAGAATATACAAGAAATGTTTGTTTACGTTGTATACCCAAGATATATCTATGTATAAAACTTAGTATCCGATTTCTAGACTAAGTATTATCTAATATGATTCCAATTTAAAAAAAAACTTTTATGATTCTAAGTGTAGCTAGAAGATAAAATAAAATATGATTCCAGTTTAAAAAAAAACTTTTAAACATATATATTGTCATACTTACGTTTCCAATAATTTTTATATTTTTTAACATTTTTAAAATTCAGTTTACTATTTTTCCCATAAAATAAGAGTAAAATATGTCCAGAATTGCCCAAAATATCAGAAGTCTTATTGTGACAAATAAAAGTTCAAAATGTCTCATTTTTCTAATTTTCTCTTTTTTTTTTTTACAGCAAACATTTACAGACTCATATTGACCATGTAAACTAAATTGGTAACTCTGCATTTATATGAACGACGAAAGACGGTTGTTTACTAGCATTCTGTGCTAAGCTATCCGCCCGTAGGTTTTCCGTCCATAGTATATAAACGGACCGTCGTGTTGACAAAGTCTTGTTGACAAACGAGGGTATGGTAATTTCTAAGTATTGGGAGCAATCTGGGCACTACTCTAGCCTAGCTCAACCACCGTTAAAAAATTACCTCCCCACGAAGATCGTGTTGACAGTGTCGTATTGACAGAACCGCTTATGCTTTAATTAATGCAACAGACAAAATCGGGACTTGCGATTGAAGATAGAAATCAAAGCTTATCAAAGATGAGATAAGTTCTGGAGAACTTGGGAATTTAGAAGAACATTGGAGAGAGAAAATATAGAGAGAGGTTTTTATGAAATTATTAGATGATATTTCACAAAGGGGGTACACACATATTTATAATACAAGATATGGCGCTGACATAAGCGCTTACCTCAGCGATTACATCATCGCTTACATCATTATTCATTATACTTATTTTACATAATAAAACACACTTATCTTACATAATTAAACATTGCAGACGACTTGCTTAGTGGTCCATTTCGAACTCGATGATGTGTTTCTCACAACATCTGTAGTGATCATCTGGACATTTGAACACATCTCCTGGATATTCGTACACATTCTCTGGCTCTTTCTCCTGAGGCTGCTGTGAGTCGTCATTGATATCAATGTTGAACATTCTTCCAACCTCATCGATGTTCATAGAGTCGTCTGGGAGCTGGGCGTCTTGAAAGTATTCTGGCGGGCATTCTTGGGACTCAGAGTTACGTTTCTCTTTCTTCTGCGCACGTTTAACCACTTGTGGTTCGTCACTCTTATCCAAGTAAAATTGCAGATCTTCGTCGAGACTCATTTGGTAGTCTATTGGGTAATAGAACCAGTTCGGGACGAAGGGAATGGGAAATGATTGTGTGGCACTGTTGAGGCGGAACGCATGAGTTTGAAAGTCTTCAAATGGCTTGTTGTCGTTGAAGTTGAAATCTGGTCTGACTCCTTGTTGTCGTTGAAGTTG
The DNA here is from genome assembly GCF_000309985.2 of Brassica rapa. NCBI lineage: Eukaryota > Viridiplantae > Streptophyta > Magnoliopsida > Brassicales > Brassicaceae > Brassica > Brassica rapa. The sequence continues at coordinate 11,950,571 of NC_024802.2, forward strand.
AAATCTGGTCTGTAGAGATGAGCGAACGGGTAGTCCGGGTGAATTCCCATAGGTGAAATAAGATGATTATGGGATCCGTATCTTGACATGATGATGGATTGATAGAAGAAAATCTTGTTGCGGAGGTGCTCCTGTAGGGTTTCTTTGTCGATAAGCGAATGAGCGTCGTCGGGTATGTTTGAGGCGAAGTCATAGTAGCTTTTTATGGAAGTCTCCATTATTTGTATTTCTTTTACTGGACTTCTACTGAGCATATCTGCGAGAGTATTCTTTGAGCCCTTTAAATAGACGGATTCGAAATCATACTTTGAGAACCATTCGCTCCATCGTAATAATTGCTGATGTGGGACCATCTTTTGTTTGAATTGTAACATCTTCGGGAAGGATGACATGTCCATTTCGATGCGAAATCGGTGTCCTATCAGATGGAACTCGAACTTCTCGATGGCTTTTTTGACGGCCAGTATTTCTTTGAAAGTAGAGTGATAATGCATTTCGGAATCTTTAAAGTGTCCACTTTTATATCCGCAGATTTGACGTTTTCCATTTATTTCTTCGAATAAAATGGATCCCCAATATTTGTAACTCGCGTCAGTCTGTAAAATGCGTGTTCCAATGGAGGAAATCTTTAAAGGCGGTAGCTTCTGTACCTCTATTTTCAGGCTTCTGACAGCTTCAGTTTGTCGGTTTGTCCATTGTGGTGGATTCTTCGTCAGCATTTTCTGTAGCGGTTTTGTCAGTTGCGAAAGTTGCGGGATAAAGTCGCTAACATAATTGATTACACCGAGGAATTGTTGGACTTGTGGCTTTGTGAGATTTTCGTCAGGAAAATCTAAAAGCGTTGTAGCCAGATGGGCCCGAGGCGTAAAGTTGCCATCTGTGATTTGCATTCCAAGGAAGTCGATTTTGGGCTGGAAAATGACCATTTTACGGGCCGAAAGCATGATTCCATATTGAATGACAATGCTTTGAAATTGCTGAAAAAGCTGAATGTGCTCGGTTTCGGTAGACGAGAACAGCATTATGTCATCAATATAAATTAAGGCTGTATGAAGTAGAGGCTTGAATATACGAAGCATCGCTTGCTGGAATAATGATGGTGCGGTCTTGAGTCCGAAAGGTAAGACGTTCCACTGCAGATGACGATTAGGAAGACAGAACACAGTTTTGTATCTTTCTTCAGGATGAACGCCAAGTTGCCAGAATCCCAACTTAAGATCAATTTTTGAGAAAATAGTTGCCCCTTGAAGATGTTGAAGAAGCGTCATTTTGTTTGGTAGCAGAAATTTGATGTCTTGTAGATATTGATTCAGCGGTTTGTAGTCGATAACTAGTATTAGCTTCCCTCTTGCTTGCTCTGCACGATTATTAACGTAAAAAGCTTTGCATGCCCATGGCGAGTTGGTTGCAGAGACTACTCCTTGTTGTACTAGCTGGTCGCATTCTTCATTCGCTTGTTGTAGTAGGGTTGGTGGCATTCCTGCATGACTTGCTTTAGTTGGGGTGGTTTGTATATTTTCTTTGAATGGCAAAGAAACAAAGAACTCCGAGTTTAACCACAGCGGGTTATTGCATTTTTGGAGGAATTCTGTATGAGAGTCTGCACAAGAAACCTCTGTCAACTTCTCCTTGATCTTTGTAAATTCTTGAGAGATTAATCCTTCAATTGCGAAAAGTCGTGGAATTGACGTGAATGCTTTGAAGAGACTTTTCCATTTTAATCTGTGGGGTTCGATAGAGATATCGAATTTTTTCTTGAAGGCATAATATGAATCCCATCCCAGTATTAGATCTTTTCCAGGTGTCGTAGAGCCAAGGACTTCCGTAGTAATATGACAACCGGGGAAAAGCTCGATTCTGATAGGTTTTCACTTGAGCTTTATTGTCAGTGAACCTGAGTTAGCGACTCGAAATTCTTGCTGATGAGGTAGCCACATCGACGGAGAAAGAATCTTGGGATTAATGATCGTTGTGTGGGCTCCGGTGTCTATGAATGCAATGGTGCGAACCGGGTCTTCTTGACCAGATGGGTCGAAAATCATCACTGGTAGATGAGGAGTTTGTATGTCGTCATGTCGCGGTATTTTTGTAATTTTGAAGCAGCAATCATTTTCTTCTTCGGCAGATGAGTCAGAAGAGTTGTCATAATCTGAGTAACCACAAATAGCATCGTTGTCGTCACTATCATAAGATAAAACTGATTCTAAATCGTGGCCTTCGAGATCAATATCTGGTGCTATTTCAAAATATATGTTATAAAATTTAGAAAATTTATAAAATAGTAACTTCGTAAATTAATAAAATATCATAATATATATATTTTTTTTTGGTCAAATAAAATATCATAATATCAGTATTATTATTTTACTGAATTTTGACTGTAGTTATATGTATATAAAAATATTTTTTTAATTGGTTTGTGAAAATAGTAAATGAGGTATGGGGAAAAAGAGAAGGTAAAAAAAAAGAAAAAGGCGCAGGTAAAACAGGGCAAGGGGTGAGAAAGGACAAAAGACAATAACAACACGGATACTTCTTCTTTATTTGTCGAAAACCTGACAATTAAAGAGATCATCATCATAGCGTTCACTAATGGTGCCTCTCTGCTCCAGCGATCCTCTCTGACAATCCTCTCTATTTTGTCAACGCCTCAAAGGTCATCATCAGCTTTCCTAATTCAAATTCCGATTTAGGGTTTAATCGAATTTCACTCATCAATTATTATTATTACTATGTTTTTGCTGTGTGAGCGAAAATCCATGCTGATTGATTCGTTGATCCAAACAATAAATAATTCAATAGTATCATTAAGAGCCCCTCTTCTCACACGCAACCTCTCTCTCGAGTAGTTCCACAATCCAAATCTCCCAACTTGCTTCCTGTAAGTCTCTCTCTCTCTCTCCACCAGACGAAAAAGTTGGGAACTTTAGGGTAAAGATTGATTGGGTTTTCTCTCTTCTTTGCTTATGACGCATCACAATTACAAAACCATGCTACTCTCTGGCTCACGTCAATTTCTTGTGGTCTCTATATAGTTTCGCTTGTTCTTGAGATTGTCTGCTAACCTTTTCCTTATCTTTTCACTTTACAAAGATCCTACCTTTATTTACCAACTTGCTATTTATCGATTCCAATACAGCGAGAGGGAAGCTTTCTTTTACTTCATAGCGCGTGTCCCATCCCCTTCTCCACAAGTAAAAGATGGAGGTCAAGCTATGGAACGACAAGCGCGAGCGCGAAACGTACGAGAACTTCTCCGAGCTCTACGCCATCATCAAAGCCACCGAGAAGCTCGAGAAGGCCTACATCCGCGACCTCATCTCCCCTTCCGACTACGACACCGAGTGTCAAAAACTCATCGTCCACTTCAAGACCCTCTCCGCATCCCTCAAGGACCTTGTCCCCAACATCGAGAGGTTCGCCGAGACCTACAAGATGGACTGCTCAGCTGCTGTCTACCGCCTCGTGACCTCCGGCGTTCCTGCTACCGTGGAGCATCGTGCTGCTGCGGTGGCGTCTACTTCCAGCTCTGCTTCCGTTGTGGCTGAGTGTGTGCAGAATTTTATCACTTCGATGGATTCGTTGAAGCTTAATATGGTGGCTGTAGACCAGGTGTATCCGTTGCTGTCTGATCTCTCGGCTTCGCTTAGTAAGCTGAGTATTTTGGCGCCGGATTTTGAAGGGAAGGTGAAGATGAAAGAGTGGCTTGTGAGGCTGTCTAAGATGGGGGCTTCTGATGAGCTCACTGAGCAGCAGGCGAGGCAGCTTCACTTTGACCTTGAGTCTTCCTACAACTCCTTCATGGCTGCTTTGCCTAGTGCCGGTAACTAAATTGTGTGTGTGTGTTCCTCTGTTACTTTTGTTAAGGGGCTACTTGGGTAATCTATTTGCTGCTGCACTCTCTGGATATGAATGTTGTGTAGACAGAAACAGGCCTTTCTTTTGTTGTGTAATGACATGCCAGATTATTGTATGAATCTAAATTCTTACCTTGTTTTGGTTAGCTATGAACTTAGAAAAGGTAATTAGTCAGCATTCATCCATAAAGTATATTTAACTGCCTTTGATAAGCTTGGTTGATTGAAGCCAAAAAAGAATCAGAATCTCTCTCAGAAAATTTAAAAAAAAAAAAAAAAAAATCTTTACGATTAATAATGTGAAAAAAACACAAAACAAGTGTGATTCTCATTTCCAAATAATGCATCTGTACATGTGAAACAATTAAATTACAACCACAAGGGAACACCATTTACAATAAGAGACTATTATACAATTAAAACGTCAATCAGTTTTTATGAAATATGATGTGTGAATGTGTCTTCATCTCACGTGTAGTGTTGTAATATTTATCAGTACTCAGGAGAGAAGAGAGTAGCTAAACCTTGATCAACTGTAATTTGAAGCTTGTCGTAAGACATCAAAGCAATTTGCTCGCATTTATACGTTCGTCTTCCTCTTGCCAACACCTCTCCATCTGCATCTATGATTCCTTCCTTGTCTGGTTCGTCTACGAGTGCCCCCGGTTCAAGTGCAAATGCCTTCACCTTTTTATATACAGTAAATTAATTACAAGCTTTTAGCTAGACCACAAGATGCAGATTCACAAAGGACATATGGATTCATGGTTTCAGATGGCAAACCTTTAGATATGCAACATATGGTGATTGAACATGTGTTCCTTCACTTATCTGTGTCATTAGTGATAGCAAAGCTAGCTTAGGGCAGTTTTTCACGACAATTAAATCCAGGAAGCCATCAGAAAACTGCTCATCAAATACCATATATAAGAACGAAATCATTTGATGTTTTTTTTGGAAGTAAATGTCACAAAATGTGTAAAACTGACCTTTGCTGCAGGAGCAACCAAATTGTTCTCAGCACCCCAGGGAACATTATGAAGCCATACTGAAACAAAAGGGCCTTTGATTTCTCTCCATTCAACATCTTCAAATTTAGTATCAGGTCCTTGGTATCCGAGCACCTTAACAGGTGGCTCTTTGTGTAGACGGTAACTGGTTGGCTGCCCATAGCTTTCAAACCCAGGAGCCGGTAGAAACAAAACTCGACCATTGTATTGTCTTAAACTTATTATCCTTTGAATGGCCTACAGATACAAGCCAGTCAGGAGAGCATTGAATATTATCTTTAGTTGAATAAGACAACAGCTGAGCAAAATCAGATAATCCACAAGCAACTAATTATGGATATATTTCAACATACTGACTACATGCACAGTTTTAAGACTTGCAATGCAAAAGATCGTCAGTGTTTTCAACTAAACATACATAGAAGTCCATGCGAGCACTACCCATCCATCTGAACTTCTCTGACTCTATGTCTATATCAGCCACTAAACCTGAAAACAAATCAGCATTAATCTCAACACAACCAACGGTATAATCTATCTACCAAGCTCAGGCACTATTTTCATTAGCAAAATATACTTTCATACCCCAAGCAAGCATCAAGACGCTGAAGAATTTGGTATTTCCTTGTGAGATAGTTGCCACATCTAAAGAACGTGTATGCCCTGCCAATACCAAATCATGTTGACAGTAAGCTGTTTCATAAGAATGAAAGGATGTTTTTGAAGGAGGCAATAGCACGGAGCTGGACCTCGGATAATAGAGATAGTAGCACTATTTGCACAGCACTGAAGCCCAACCGCATCCAACAATGACTTTATCATGCCATTACCAGTTCCTGGATCCAAGAATTACATTGAAGCATACAAACAGGGAAAAAAAAAACTAAAAAGGATATTTAGAAATGTATTTTTAGATCCCTAGAATGCATCTTAACATATAGCATCCAACCCCATTCACATAAAAATTACTATTTAATAAGAACACAAAAAAAAAAAGCAAAGTTCTTAAGGGTTCCTCATAGACCAGACCACAAACCTGCAGGGATCACTCCAATTGGCAATTTGAAGACAGTTTGCCAGTCTGATCTTTGAAGCAGTCCATTTACAACCTATTTAAAATTAAGACACACTTGTAAAAAATCAGAGATCATTAAGAAAATAATCAAATAACCTCAGAATCAGATCTAAGCAAACACAACAGACAAGGGATTGCTTTCTCTAAGAGCAGAATCACTTTTAAAATGAAAGCATATCACTTACCTCAACAAGGACACCGTCGCCACTGACACAAACAATACCATCATACTTTGATACATCCATGGACCTAACCATTTCCTTTGCATGCAACTGATACTTTGTTTCTAGAAAATCACCATTTCAATTGTTAGTTTCATAGAGAAGAGTTCTGGAAACAGAGGGGGGAAGAAATCAGGAACCTTGAACATCAAGTTGAATGTCAGCATCTTCAAACAATGGCTTCACTTCCTTTTCAAATATCTTTATAGCGGATTTCTTCCCGCCAAAAGGGTTCACAAACACAAGCAATCTCTTAGGCCGACCTACAATTTCAACAAAGGCTTTCCCATTTTAGCATTCTGAGAGTTTCTTCATCACCGTGTTACACAAGTTTCCTTTTTTTTCTTAAACCCTAGCTACTATAAAAGGGTGGCAAGAAAGGACTAACCGAGAGAGTCAAGGTAGTGACGGAGCTTGAAGCAGAATCTATTCTTAGCATCTTCAGAGAAAGGCTCAAAGACGAAGTCTTTTCTGGAGTAATCTCCACCAAACTCTCCGCAACAGATACCTTCCTCTCTCTCCACCACTGTTTTTATTCTAATATATTTACCTTCCACGACAAAACCAAGAACGTCTTTCTTCACCGTCCAATAACGGCTGGGTTCGCCGTACTCGATCGCTTCTAAAACTCCGTTGGCGGTCAACTTCACCATCCCGAGTTCGCCGTCTATTAAGACTAGGTCGACGACTATTACCTCCGCCGGAGCCATAACACAAACAGTTCTCCGTGAGAAAGAGAGAGAGAGAGATTCTTTGTTAGCTTCGCAGGTGAGTTAAGAACAACAAAATTGACTTTGTGACTACTTTTGTCTGATCAGATGGGAGGTGACAGTCACGCGCTGTATTAAGCGAATGGATGAGATGACGTGGCGTAACGATCTTTAGTTACGATACAAGTGTACAAAGAGGACGACTTGTACAAAGTCGTAACCACCAAAACGTCACCGTTTTACTGATTCAAGAGATTAGTCATCTATCAAGTCTTCTTTCTAGATGTACACCCTCCTCTTGGAGCTGTAAAAAATCTAAGATAATTAAGCCAGAAGGTGTAGCTAGAAGAATATCATATATATATATATATATGTAGACTATGTTGACCAACATCATTCACGTGTATGATTTTCAAACAGGAAACTGGGTCTCTGGATATCAAGCTGCTTCAGGTAGCTTCCATTATGTTGTTGAGTAAATTCACTAGCTCTTGATGAGATCCTAACTTAATGCATATTTGTTCAATGCTTTTTCTTTCCACTCCTATCTTCCAATGGCTGCTATATCCTCCGGTAATAGACGATTTGAGTTAAAAGGTATATTTTGCTTATAATCTCAATTGGCTACATACATTGTGAAATAATTTTAAATGAAATCTTTCTATTATTCTCTTTGTAGTCATATAGCTGATGAAAATTGTGCATTTCTCTGGAATTTCTACGTGACATCCCAAGATAATACTTGTGATGAACATAACAATTTGGAGTTGCAAATGCAAGCAGTTATCGTCACCATAATGTCACTGAAGAGGAAGAAAACACCTAACATATTTTATTATCTTAACACCATTGAGCTCTTGTTTAAAAAGAATAAAAAATAATCCTTTATTTGTATGATCCAACCAAAAAAAAAAAGATGTAGCACACATACACATTTTAATGTGATTTCCATACTTAAATCTTTAACATGACATAAAAATCTTTAGTTTTGGGATCCAATGAACTCTAAAATCAAGCTCCTGGTGTTTTTAATTAGAACAACTAGATAAACTTTGTACTAAATCACTCTTTTTCATTGAAATTCCTCTTGTTTTCACAGATTTATGGGTCTGATTGGTAAATACTGTAACTTTAAATTTTTTGCTGTAAAATTATAAATGTAAATTTTTTGATGTAGCTTTAAATTTTATTACTCTAAAATTTTGGCAGTAAAATCATAGCGGTAGATTTTTTAAAAGGCATGATTGATCTGCAGCAGATTAATATTACATACATGTGTTTAACACCATATTTAAAATGCGAAATAATTTTTTTTTATTGAATAAATAAAAAAATAAAACCAGTCTGTAATCAAACTAATGCCACTGGAAAATCTAATAATCTTTTAAAAATTTCATAACATAAATTAATAATCTTTTAGAATTTTGTAATAATTTCTTTTGCATATTTAAACCAGTCTGCAATTAAACTAATTCCACTGGAAAGACTAATTTATACTCAAGTTTTTAGTTGTGGAATTTATTTGAATTTTAACATGGTACAATACATTAAACATCGGTTTGTTTAAAACATCATAAAATAAAAAATAAATAAGAAATAATTATATAATTTTTTTATATTTTTTAATCGATAGATCAAAACTTTAAATACTAATAAATTCAATTTTTTTTTATATAAAAGAAAATACAAGATTTTCCTTAATTGAGTGAACATTTCATAAAATGTGTTGCATACCTTCATGATAAGAGATTTTGGACTCAATATTAGCCCTTGAAGAATTAGAAGCCAATGCCATAGGCATGACATTCCACGACCTTTCAAATGTCGAATCAACCTGTTTGCACCTGGAAGAACAAGAAATTTCAAGAACAAGAGAAACAAAAGAAGATGACAAACATCCGAATTGTTTTCATCAACACCACAGGGAAGTTCATAATCTTCAACAATGGTAGTCGCTGCTTCTAATGGAGTCTTCCCTACTATCTTAAGTGCTCGCTCTTCCATCCCATTGCCTCCCATATTTACACATATACTTCCTCAAGAAAAAGAAATCAGTTGAATATTGAAGTTACGATAATAAAACTGTAGCAAAGTATTGATGTATGCATGTGTTGATTAAGGTGCCATCGAGATCAATAAGAACACAAGACGAGAGCTTTTTCAAGGAATTGCTCACCTAGAGATCATACACAAGTAACAGAGCAGAAATAAAGAGGAAGGGTTGATAAGGTGCACAGGTAAAGATTCCTGGTTCGCAACCCTGGTCCTACCGAACATTTGAATTAGATACTGTTGTGTCCTGACCGAGTTACTGATCCTATTGACCGGTACGAATTGTACCAAAGACCGGGTGGACAAAATCAAACGATTCAAGCAAAGGAGATTCGGTTAAAACTAAATCAACCGGGTTGATTCAAGTCTTAACATGAACAATTCTTTATCAAACCCCACCACGTTTACAATTTTTTTTTTACATGAAAAAGTTTGTCTATTATACCAACATGATCCTTAGATTGCATTATGAATGTTGAAGTTAGCAGAGAAAATTCAATATCTTGGTCTCTTCTTCTTTCTTCACAAGCACACACTCGTTTTACTTCTTGAGAATGACCTTTTAGTTCTTAGACAGAGTCAACTCCTTCGCCTTGTTGCTGTGCAAGATATCTCTCTCGTCGCTCCTTCTGTGTTTTGTTTTCAGAGAGGAGAGACCACAACAACAACTTCAGAATATCAAAATCATCTAATGGAAAGAGATAATAGAGAGAAAGATTCTTAAGATGTAGCAAATGTGACTCACCCATTCATCAATCACAAGTCCTTCTCCAATCATCTTTGGACCTGTTTCCTCTGGTGGTTTCTTTCTTGCCTCCACTGCTGCATCCGCTTCAGCTAGCTGACGCTTCAGTTTCTCCAGTGCCTTTTTTCATTTATCACATATGTAATTAGAGAGAGAGAGAGACCAAGAGAAAAAGTTTAGTATGTTACAGAAGCATTTACATAAGCTTATACTCACAGGGTTGGGACGTTCTGGATCCAGGAAGATAACACGCAATATTTGCTCCTTAGACACATCTTCCTTCTGCTCATCAAACTGTAGAAAACAGAAACAAAAACAATCGCTATTTCTTTAAAATGGAAAGAAGATTCAATGGAGCGTCAGAAATGTAAGAAGATGACAAACAACAGCACACATGCTTGCTTTAAATGTCTGCCTAGAGAAAGTAACTGGAAATCTCTACTTGTTATGTTTTAGAGATGAACTAAAATATCATATGTTCCACTTGGATACTGACATGTTGTTACTAACGTTTTCTAATTTTCAAACAAGAGCTCAAAAGATCAACATACCAGCTCAGGTACATAGTCCATTGGACCTTTAACCTTCAGGCTCATGATTTTAAACTTAACCCTGCTCCTTTGATCCACTGGCTTTTCGTTATTCTCAGGAGGCTCAACAAATTTGAACACTGTACATTTCAACAAGGGAGAAAAACAGTCATATGCACAAATCTACTAGACCCATTTCTCTAAAATAGTATAAGAAGAATAATAAAAGCATCAATTACCAGTGGCGATAATAGTCTCTCCAGGAGCAAGAATAGCACCTGGTGGACGCATGAAGCAACTCTTCGGCTCAGTTGTTTGAAACTGAAAACGAGTAGTAAGCACATTCAAAACGCAAAAAACACTCTGATAATCAAAAACGCTTAGATACTTAAAAACAAACCTTAAACGCTACATGTGATTTGCTGGTGTTTTTAATCTTAATAGCGCTCCTCACTTGCTTCCCAGGCTCATCTTCACACACCAAAAATTAAACAACAATCTAGTTCAGTACTCTTCAGTTAAATGAAGATAAAAACAACCGACGCCTCTTAACTTCTAAAACACAAACAATAAAGCAAAGAATCAACCACTTTGATATAATCACAAAACAATAATGACCTACATATATATATACCAAAGTCTTCCCAACTTTGAAATGCTGAAAAAATGTCATCTTTTAGAGTGTTAGGGATCAATTAAAAATCAAAACTTTTGATTCAAAACGCACCGTATCAGTCTGCTACCTCTAAGATTAGTTCATTCAAGTAAACTCAGGTCAACGTCTAGTCTCCAAAGTTTCAGAGCCATGCGACAAGAAAATGAACAAATCCAAAGTTAAAAACTTTTTCTTTCTCCGTTAAGTCAATATCATATTTATTTATTTACAAATCGATCCAAAATTAGATAGTTAGATTTAAAATCAGATCGAAGTTTTGGTTAGTATCAGAAACAACCCCCACGATTTCCGATGAAGATGAGACTGGAACAAACTCACAAGGGAAATAGAGTTTCTCCGACGGATCAAGCTTCAATCTGCGTTTTACAGGCAGAAGCGACTTAGCGACGGACGATACCGAAGGCGAAGGAGTCGGGTGCTGGTTTTGACCCGATCCATCACCGTGAGGTCCGTTGTAGCCATGATGATGGTGATGGAGATGAGAAGAAGAGGAAGAAGCTCCTGACGGAAACGGTGACGTGGCGGCACTAGAGGCGTTTCCGTGAGAGTTTCGAAACGGGATTTTGAAGATACCCCAGCCTCGGCCGTCGGATGCTGGTTTCTCCTCCGTCGTCATAGTCATCGGAGGTCGATTCGCGGCGAAGAAACGGCGAGAGAGAGAGAGAGAGAGAGAGAGATGTGTTGTTTGTTTGTTGGAGGAGAGAGAGAGAGGAGAGAGAGAAGGAGATCGGACGCGAGAGGGAGAGAGAAAGTGGATTTAATTAATTGATTTCACGTCCGGATTTAACAATGCATTGTATATGTGTTTGTTTGTTTGTTGGGTGTTTTGATTAGCGCGGACGGAAGAACATCGAATCGGAAAGTGGAGGTTGATTAAAAGGCGATTGAGATTAATCGGCGTATTGATTCTCTTACAAAGTCTTTTTTTTTAATGTTCGCTTTCAAGTCTTTTTCGTCGCTTCCAGATAAATTCAAACTATTTTCATTTTTTTATGTATTTTTTTAGTCATGGATAATATTCAGCATTGTTGAATACGTTTGATATGATGCACAGTACATATATCGTACGGCTGGGGATTGATGACATATTTATCTTATTAGGCAATCTAACTCAACTATGGTCAATGATCGGCCGGGGGTATATATGATTTGTTGTTTTTTTCTTGAAATCTATAGCGTTCGATGATGGGACACTCATTGTTCTTCAGGCAAGATCAAAAACTTTCTTGCATACATGTTTACTCTTAACCTCCGGTTAAGTTAAGGTTCGGGAAACTTTTGGCTGGGTTGTTTATCAGGAGTAGTGATCGGGGCCGGATTCTAGAGAATTTATGATCAGTCCATAATGTTATCATTTATATTAATTGAGAAGCATTACAACATTTTTGTGTAACCACATGTCATCAATAGAATGATTTTTAGAATTTTTAGAAAAATATATTAGTTCATCTAAATATATAATAAATTTTTATTAAACTAACCATAAATACATTATTAATGTGTTTCATTATTTTTTCTTAAATAAAATTACGGAATTATCTAATGTAGCTAAAGTATATATGACAATGAATGATTTTGAATAATAAAGATTCGATAAAAATAAGTGTTTCTTATATTATATTTGTTTAATTTTAAACTATTAAAATAAATTAAACAACCATATTAACCATATAATAAAAATTAGATTTTTCTGTATATGTTATATTTTAATTTTTTTTCAATGAGTATAAATTACTAAAATTGTTAAAAGTTTCACATTCAAATTTTGAGATCCATGGTTTAAAATTTTTGTTATGACATGATACAAATGATTACAAAATCATATAAGTTGAAAGTCTCATTTAATAAGTATTAAAATTAAAGGATATATAAATATATATATCATTTTAAATTAAACTATATACCATATAAAACTACATAACTATTCTAATTTTGAAATATATTTTGAAAAAGAAACTTTTTGATAAAATATATATATATATATATATATATATCATTTTAATATATATATCATTTTAATTTTTTAAAAAATAATATAAATTACTTCAACTATTAATTCCACAATGAAATTTTAATATCAGTAATTTAAAATTTTTGTTATAACAAATACAAATGATCAAAAAATATATATGTAGAAAGCATCATTTAATAGATATTAATATTAAAATATACTATATATATGTTACTATCACTTAAGTTTAATAATATACCATATCAAATAGACAAAATATTTTTTTAGATTATAAAATTTATTTATATATTCGCACCAATTTAATTGTATAAATAATAGTTACTGAATTTTTAATTATTAAATATATATTATTATTTCATAATATGTTAAAAAATATAATATATAAAATAACTTATATATATAATATTCATCTTGTGCATGACGCGGGTCTTAATTTAGTATATATATATTCCCCTAGGACTTTAGCAACTAGTAACGAGAGGAAATGAATGAGTCTTTACAATTGTTTCGCAAGAAAGGATGAATTGAAATTATGGACATATTTCAAACACAATCTCCTGAAATTTTGGAGATACATATTTTATCTCATTCAATCCAACAAAGGCTTCTATTGTTTTATTCTAAACTCTACCAAGAAGTTTGAAACCACATTCATTAGTTTTCTTCAATAACTTTGTGTGATAGTAGAAAATACAATATTACGTATATTAATATTGTTTGAGCCATATAATTTTAGTTTATTTGGATATTGTTTCCTCCATTAGATAAGAATCTTGTTGTCCATTATTTAGCACGTCCATTAATTTGACCGTGTGCAAAGAAATCATTTTCGAACCACATATCTTCTTCGGTAATTCTAAATACATCTACATGCCTCATTTTGTCGCAATGCTAAACATTTTTTTAATGTCTCATTTCCTAGCATGATTCAAATAGCTCTTATATCTAAAACTAAGAATTATTTTGCTGCATTTATTCGTTGTCCCACAGTAGAACCGGTCATGGATCAAGCCATGAAACATTGTCCTTAGGCTCTTAATTTTTTTTAAAAAAAATACACCGAAATAGGATGCAAAATTTTTTTTAAGTCCCCAAATTTATGAAAAAAAAATTTAGATCAAATATTTAATAAATTGTGTAAGGTCCCGTAAATCTCGGGACCCGTCATATTTTCGTACATATCTAATATATTTTAAAATCTTTCTAAATTGCTCTGACTTTCACTTCATATAAGAAAATACTATTTCTCTAGCAATATGAAACACAATGATACAATAAATTTTTCCCCATTCTTGTAAACAACGAGATTAGTACATTTATGCATAAAATAAAGAGAAAAAAGGATAAGAAGTGTTCTTGGCTTAAGCTCCTACCTACTAGGAATAGTCCGCTCTCTTGGTTTTCCTTTAAAATAAAATTGGTAACTGATCGATGTGATGCAAATCATATATCAAAAGGTTATTCCACAGTTAAATATATTGTTTAGGATCATAGAACTTAATTTAAAAATGTGTCTTATATTTAGATATTTGCTGCTTATGTATGAAGATAGATAGTGTGACCGCCACATAATTTATTTATTTTTGGCGGCCGCCACATAATATATTAAAGGTATAAAGTTTCAATTTCAACAACCACAATATTTGGCTATGGATATCTTGTAAACTAAATTTAGTTTTGGATTTTAAACTAAACTAGATTTGGACCCGCACAACCGTGCGGGTATTAATTTTCATTTTTATATATGTTTTACATAATTAGAATATATTTATATAATCATTTTAAATATAACAATTTGATAATTTTCATGTTGTAAGTTAATTGATTATTTCAAATCATCACATATATTTGGTATTTTTATTATATATATTTTAAAATTAATTTTTATTCAATTATTATGATCTTGATCCGTAATTCAAAGCGCTAGATTTCCTTTATCAATAATTTTTTTATGTTTATTCATTTAAGATAATAACTATATATATATAAAAAAAAGTTTTAAGATAAGTTAATTTTATACATGAATTATCTAATTTACTAATGTTAACCCGTTCTACCAACATATTCTATTTCTAGCATAAATTTTTAATGTTTGTGAAAATAAAATATATTAATTTATCAGTTTAAAAATAATTTTATCATATTTAGTTAAATAAAATGTTTTATTATAAAATGATAGATATAACTATAAAATAGTAAAATTTGATATAATTTTTTTCATTTATAAAAGATAACTGAGTATATATATACTAATGTATAATAACATTAATTTCATTACTAATTACAAAATTAGTGAAACTATTTATATACAATTTTTGATAATTAAGATATTTTTATAACGTTTTTCAAACATTTGTTAAAAAATATATTTATATTTATATTTTAAATGAAAAGATATCAAATTATATTATGATTTAAGTAGTTAAAAGATTTTATATTAGCATTAAGAAAATACATTTAATAAAAAATTTAAATGATGATCCAAATAAAAATATCGCACATGAATCAATGTGAGTTTGTTAACCAATCCAGGTTTTTAGGAGTCGATGTTATATTAGAAATGATATATTATTAATTCATATTATTAGTAATAAATGAATGATAATTGATTTCTAGCAAGGGTCCATTTAAAAAAAAATCACACATGAATCAAGGTTGTGACTTCTGTTTTAATATATAAGATAAAGTCAAACTGTGCTTACATGCATAACTAAAATATTGGACCAAAAGAAAAAAAATTTGTTCGACAAAAAAAAAAAGGAGAAAGGAAATTTAAAACCTATAAAAAATTAAAATACGTGGACAAATCCCACAAAGTCATCTTCCTGCTTTTTGTTGAGCTCACATTTTAGATCTTGATTAAGAAAATACAGAACATGCCTTCTATTAATAAACAATCCGCTTCCATATCAAAATATACGGTTCCGATCTTTCGTTTTAAAGAATTGCGGTTCCGTTGCGATTCCAAATGTTTCCGAAGCAGGAATCAAAGCATGAGTGACGGTTCCATGCTACATAAACCCCACGAAGCTCTTAATTTTCCAGAAGTCGAATTTGGCGAGCCCAAAATAATTGAGTCGTTGGAATTAACCCCTGAGGAATGTACTGTATTTGATGAAAAACACCTACTTTCTCGTGAACCATGATCGATAATGAGAGCTCTTCTCAGTCGAGGAGAGGGAGAGGTTAATCATCGCAATCCGGGTCTGACCCAAAACCGACCAAATTTGCAATCCTCAATTATCTGCTCTACGATCGAGAAGATTTGAAGAACTTTAAAAACCCTTCTCGAATATTGGATGGATAATCTGGGGAAAAGATGAGTTTTTCAATTGGTGTTTGATTCGTCATAGCAAGTAGAGGATGGTTTACATTTTCACTATGTATAATTTATTAAGAAATCAAATGTGGGTTTGTTAACCAATCCAGTTTTATATGAGTTGATGTTATATTAGGAATGATATATTATTAAACCATATTATTAATAATAAATGAATGATGATTAATTTCTAGTGAATGTCCATTTTCTTAAAAAATCACACATGAATGAAGGTTGTGACTTCTGTTTTAATATATAAGACTAGATATTGACCCGTCCTCGAGAGGGCGGGTATATTTTTTGTTTTAAAATTTTTTACCTAATATAATTTATATGTTTCTGTGTTTGTTTTTTTTTTTTTGAAACACATGTTTGTAAATATGTTAACATATGTTATCCTATTTGTCACGGTTTCCATAACTATACACTTGTGCCGTACACATTTAGTTAACCTGGATCTCTCTGTCACGGTTTCTTAAATGGAGGATAACATATGTTAACGTAATTAAAGTTGAGGGTTTATTTCATAAGATTTTTAGTTGAGGGTTTATTTTACAATTAATCTTTAGTTGAGGGGTTTAATTACTAAAAACCCTTATATCTTCTACTTAATTTACTATTTGAAATTAATTAAATAAATCAAATTAAAATTAAAAATTATGTTAAAATTTGATTTATTTGGATATATATTAGTCCGCACAAGTGTGCGGGTCATCATCTAGTTAAACAGTAATTAAATAGACAGATTAAATAACTGTAATTTTTTTCATAAATTGGAATTACTTAATTTTGTATATAATTATAATTACATCATTATTACACATAATAATTTGTATAGAAATTATAAATGGGTTATGTAAATCAAAATCTATGGCCCAATTTTAATGGATTTTGTAACTGTTTGAAATAGTTTGTTTCCTGTTCTTTCAATATTTATAAGAGGATGGCGTAGAAATGACTGTGGAGAAGGAAAAAGTTTTTGGTTAAAAAAATTGTTGCAAAATATGAGGGCATATTTTACGGGATTAAGGAGTTAGATGACCAAATTTTGAAATTGATTTTAGAATAATTGATTTGATTCCTGGAATGTTCTTGTTTTATTGGATAAATAATTAAAAAAATAGATATGCTCCATATATTAAGATACAATCGATTATTAACTATGGTATTAAGGTTACATATTATTTAGCTATCGATAATATGGTGGTAAAGTCCAAAAAAGTATATTAGTTGCTAATTTAACTGATAGTAAATAATGGTCAGGATTAGTAAGAAAAAAATTGTAAAAGAAAAAAAATTAGATATAAATAGAGGTTCCCTATTTGTCGCTGTGATTATGATGTGGAGGTTACTTTAGTTTGTTAGGCGTGTGAAGGATAAACTAAAGCTATTAAAGAATAGTGGTTAAGTTGGAAAATTATATAAAGGGGTGGTTATGTTCGAAAATGATGGATACATGTAGTGTTGCCATTAATTGTTGGATCCAACTTTTATCAATGGGTCATACATGTGCTTTAATAGAATAGACTAGACTAGATATTTTTAATTAAGTTCGCAGACATAATAACTCTTAAAAATATATTTTATTATATTTATTTTTATTTAATTATTTTTATTCAATTTTAAAAATATAAAGTAATCATTTTTAATTGAGATTAATTTTGTTTTTCTGAATAATAATTTTTTATACATCTTTTATTTTCGTATTATATTGAGCAATAGATATCTCTTTTTTTTAAAAAAATAATTTGTGTCATCAATTATTTCTTATAGTGATTATAAAATTAAACAAACAACCAATTGGTAAATAATATATATGATATTATTTAAAATGAATGATATAATTATTTAAAAGCAATAATATATATTTAAAATATATTTTTTTGTAGAAGTAGATAAAACTTTGTAGCTATAAAACAGAATTAGTTGCATAGAAGTTTAATTTGCAGAATAAATAATACTATAAGACTATTTACATATGTTATCTATATTTTATTATTTTATATCTTAAACATATATTATAATACCATGTATATATTATATTTAATAAAATCATAAACATGAGCAGTATACAAAATAATTTATTCATAAAATTTAAATATAATAAATAAATACATTCTTACCATTTACAATTCTTATTTAAAACACTGAAAATATATAAAATTTCAATAAAGAAATGAATATTTTAGTTTTCCTGTGTTATTAATTTGTTCTTTTGCAAGTTTATAATAAATCACATGTAATATTTAAAATTTCTTGTGTTTTATGATTATGATAATGATTATATACTTATTACTTTATATTATTTTCTCTATAATTGAATTATGTTATAATTAATATTCTGCCATGTCATAATTAATAAAGATCTATGTCACTTTTTGTTTGTATGTCGTCATTTTTAGAGTGATTGTAGTGATGACACATGTACAAATCACTTCGAAAACAACGTCTAAAAGATTTATTACAAGGATAATCTCATAAAAATTACAATACTACTCCCTCCGTTTTATAATGTAAGTAGTTTTGGCTAAAAGCACAAAGATTAAGAAAATTATTATGTTTTAAAAAGTATTGTATATTAAATAGGTTAGATATAACTTAACCAATCAAAAATAAGTTTATTTAATTTGATTGGTCACACTATACTCAATAAATGTAAAAGTTACCTAGAAATATGAAAACTACTTACATTTTGAAACAAAAAAATTTCCCTAAAACTACTTACAATATGAAACGGAGGGAGTATTTTACAATATAATGTATCTATCCTCCTATATAAGTCACTTTAATGACTTCTCAATAGGTGGCAATCATACAGAGTTTCTTAGAAAATTTCTCTTAATCATATTGGTTGATTTTTTTTAAATATCAATACTATTAAAACAGAAGCAATTTTTATCTACTTACAAATAGTCTAGGTTAGACCATTATATTTAATTATATTTCATATTATTTCTATTCATATCTAATTTAATTATTAAATATACATCATACCTAAAATTAAGGAACTAACTAACTAATCTGTTATCTTTTAAACTAATGAATTTAATTTATATTAATTCGAAATTTAAATAACTATTCAATTATATTTTAGTTATTAATGTAATAAATACTTATATATATATATATATCTATTCATTTGTATATATACAACTATATATTAATCCAAATGCAAAAAAAAACAAATTGTTCAAAACCCTCACCAAATACATAAAAATATAATTTTATAGTTAAGAGTATTAAATATATATATGTTAAAATAAATATTAATAGTAATTATACGATGAAACATGTTACTGTTGATAGGTTTATGAATGTATTTTTTACGGATTACTGAAAGAGACATGTAACATATATATCAAATATAAACTTATTGAAAAAAATATTAACAAAAATATATCATAAAACATTACATTAACATGAATCGATGCCAGAGAGTAAGGGTTAATATTTTAATTATTTAAAAATATAATTATATATATATATATAAATTATAAAAATTAAGAACTAAATATAATAAAAATATATATCAAAATAAAATAATAAATATTTATATTTCTAATGCGAATAATGAAATTAGCTTTTAAATTTAAAATAAGCCATAGACAAAAAAAATCAAAAAGTATCTAATAACATGTGAATAACAAAAGTAAACTAACTAAATAAATAAACAATTTTTTTTGCAAATGTAAATCATTAATTTTTAATAGACGTATACACATTATTGATACTCAAATCTATTTCATTTTTAGTATGCATCCTCTCAAATATTGATCCATTAACAAGATGAAATTTTAGTTGGACTAAAATTGTATTTAAATTGGAATATCACTTTCATAATATATTCACTATTCATCTGAACATTCATGAATATATATTATAATACTCTAAATATAATAATAAATCAAACCGAAATATATATTGGGTCATCTACCAGCTCAACCGATAACCAGATCTCGGGTTTTAGCGGTTGTTACGGGTTTTAAAGAATTTTTAAATAACAGTTTTTTTTTAAAACTAAAATGAATTACATATGAGCCACCGAATTTACCAATTTTACTGCGGATCGGGTCGGGTTTCAAAACACTGAATATAATGTTCCATTTGTAATATCTAAGTGTAGATACAATTAAAATACAAATTTATATGAAATAAACTTGGAATGTTTCGAAAATGATCCCGCGCTTTGAAAGCGCGGATCAAAATCTAGTACTCTATTAAAATAGAGTCCTAAATTTATCTACTATTAAAGTTGTCATTTAAATTTTAGACTCTTTCAAGTTTGTTAGTAAGCTACTTAATTTATGGACCATTTAGAGTTATTAGTTATATATAACATATAACACGCTACTATGATAATAAAACTGGACAACTTAAACTAAATCAACGTGTAATCTATTATAAGTAAACCAACCTATTAATTCAAAATTAAAATAAAATTAGACCGAGTGCTATATAGAATTAGATTAGCTGTAGAATAACTCTCATTGGACCTCTTTTTCGTGTATATGAAACTTGGCTTTAAGTTGATTGACCCTTGATTCTTTTCTCTTACCAACATCATCATCACTTAAAGAACATGAATATTTTTTATCCTATCATTGCTGAATCAGTTACCTGTATCATATTTTGATAACCATATTAAACAAAAGTTGAAGAAGCTAAGCCATTTTTCATTTTCTTTTCTTGATCCAGAAAAATTGTCAAATAGTTAGCACCAACCAAACCAATCCGGTTTAATATGAGTTTCCAAAATTGCAAGAAATTATGAATAGTGTTATATTGTGTCTATATGTTTGAATTTATTATATGATCATCAATTATTCTTTCTAACCCAACAAATCATCTACGTTCAATTCGAAAAAGATAGTAGTAGCCACAAAATATGATAAGTAAAGTGTATATACTATACCGTCTTGATTTTTTTATTTTTTCTATTACTGATTTACTTAAACGAGTTCATCCTAAATATTTATATAGGAACCAAATAGGATTTTTTACACTTAAAGCAAATATATGTGCGTAAATATATGATACAATATTAACTGAAATCTTTGACTTTCTCACAAATTTTGATATTATGTATATATGTTTTTTTTAACTAACAATTTTGAAGATAATATCCGACTTCAGTGCTACGTTGCACGGAAGCTTCATCGGACGTCCGCTTCCCGCTTCGGAACCGGAATCGGAATCGGAACCTTGTGGAAGCTTACGGAATCTCGCTTCCAAAACGCTTCTAAAATATTCTCTTTAAAAACACATTGGAAGCTTACGATTCCATTTTGGAATCACGCTTCCATTTAAAAAAAAAACAATGTCTTATATCAATAAAAATATAAAATTATAGTTTTTAATTTATATATAATCCAAATTTTAATAGTATTGAATAGAGAGAATAGAAATATACAAATATTAAAACTAATACTATAAATTATCTTTATGCATTGAGGTTTTTATTAAAGATAGATCATATATTCAAATATATTATGTCAATTAATTATAAGGAATTGAAAAAATATAATATTATTTATTTAATTTAATTTATGTGTATTTTCACAGTTTAAATATGAAGTCATTTGAAAATTATTATAAAAATAAATGCTTTATTTTAAATTTAAATCATATAATTTTTAGTTTTAGATTTTAAAAAATAATCTTACATATGTATATATATTCATATATATATATATATATATATGGATACGTTTCCAACACGTATCCGCTTCTTAATTTTTTTAAAAATCTCGCTTCTGCGCTTCCATACGCTTCCGCTTCCACGTACCCGCTTCCGTTTCCATGTAAGATAGCTTCAGTGCAATTAGCTAATCTTCAAACTTTTTGGTACTCAACGATTTAATCTAATTCATTATACTATAAATATACCTCTAATATTTCTTTAATGAAATCACTCTTGTGCATTTAAAAGATGGCTTAAAAAACGCTTTTGCTTACAAAATAATTTCATATCCAATGGTTGTAAGGAAGAGAGAGACAGTGGAAACTTTGATTAGATCTAGAAAAACATATCATTTCTACTACTTTTCTTAGCTATCTTTAGAAAAATAAAAATGGTTAAAAGACAACACAATGTTTTCTCAGTGTTAAAGTATCGCTATATTAAGATATTAGAAGATCACATAACAATGTTCAGTTATTCAAAGTATTGAAGGGTCTCTTGCAAAATATGTTTGATCTTTAATAAGGTTTTAGATGATTTTAATGAATTGCATGGATTAAAGTGATTTTTGTTTAATCATCCTAGAATATCAACTAAAACCATGAGATTTGAATTTTAATTTTTTAACTAATAAATTCTTCCAAAACACTTTAAAATCACTTGAAAAATTTAAAACTATACAACTTAGAATATTATTAATAGCACTGGATTTCAGAGTACTTCATAAAATGTCAAGTTCAATAACACTAGATTTTAAATATCTTTTTTAATTCATATTTGAATAATAGTGAATTTGTCAAATCTCAATTGAATACACCTCTTCTCCCCCCCTCCCTCCTCCCCCCCCAAAACAAAAACAAAATTCCAAAATAATCAACTGAACCATATATTTCAACAGACCAAAAATAAACTCCAAATTTAATGGAAAATGTAAAATTATTTATAAAACTTATTTTACATAAATTTAAAATAAATGAAATCCCGCGCTAAGCGCGGGTTAGAATCTAGTTTTTTTTTAAATCAGAGGCAAAAAGTTAACCTAGAACTACTTAATTTAGGTTTCCAAACACTCTTCAACAATAAAGACAAAACTATACCCTTATCTCTTATCTCGTTTAGAATAACCCTTTTTGTGACCTTTTTCCAAGCTTTCCCTTTCATCATTTTAATTAGATTGGGGATTTAATTGATATGCTGAATCGAAGGCCGAGCAGAACTAGAGGAGTTCGACAGGTGGATTCGGCGAGGGCTAGGGTTACGAATCGGTGATTACGGTGAGGGCTAGGGTTACGAATTGGAGAACTGCTGCTATAGTTTACATGTACGAGAAATTTTTCTTATATAAATTTCATTTTGTTAAATACTGATTAAGAAAATAAAAATATATATTTTTTAAAAAGTTAAAAGATGAAAAACTAACGTGATGTTATTGTAGAAACTTGAAAAAAGAGGTTTCTGGTTTTTCTTTAGAAAGTAACAATTTGTTTCAAAAACCAGTTTTCCTAAATTATAGAGAATCTATTTCTTCAAACTTGATTGGCTAAAAAGTGGTTTTTCGAAAACAAAAACTAAACACTACTGCAGAATTAGAGTTAATTAGGGTTTGGTTAATTAGTTTTTGGTTTAATGTGATCTGGTTTTCTTAGTTTCTTTAATTCTAGTTTAGTTTTGCAAAACTAATTTTATTTGTAAATTGGTTTTAATTAACAAATATAATTTAATTTAATTTTAAATTTGGATTTATTTGTATTTTAATTTTAATATTAATTTATATTTAATTCCATTGTATGTTACATACACATTAATATATAATTGCTATTATAGAAAGACCTATAGCACGAAATATGAATCGTAGTTAACTTAATAACATCATCCAAAATATTGCTATCGCATATGTACATTTTTTTGTCATTGAAATCAAATTAAGGCCGAAGCCAACGTGTTCAACCGAAACTTGTTTATAGGAAAGCCATAAATAATAGAAAGACAACAACACCAGTAGGTGCCAAACAAAACCCATACACTAGGCAAAGAAAATTAAGTAGCAGGATTAACAGAGCACCTGCAGCGTCAAAAAAGTGTTATCATAGAGGGGATACCTACGATGGCTGTCTATAATATAGCATTTATGAATTCACTATAAAACATCTACGATAGCATATTTTCCGCATTAAGAATGTACATATTTCTTGTAGTGATTATATAAATGATTTATGTCTGATTGCACTATTAAACCGTTCTATTCCGGTCTGGTAACCCAGACCATCTCAAGTTTGAGTAATAGAATAGCCGTTCGCTGTAAAAAAAATGTCTTATAAAATTCACATTTGGCTATATTCCTTACACCATGCTGAATTTTTTTTGTAATATTTTTTCTATTAATCTGCATAATTCATTCTTTTGAGATTCTAAATACAAACTTCCTTATGTACAGAGGCGGACCCACGTGTTAGGAAGGGGTTGCACCTGCAACAGGTTAAATATAATATTAGTGAGTTTTATTCATTGTATACAAAGATAATGTAGCTCAGTTGGTACAAAGCCTGCTTTCTTGAACCCCCATTCCCGAGTTCAAACCCCCTAGATACCATTTTTTTCTTATTTTTATAAAAAGTATTTTATATTGGGCTGAAACTAAAACATTTGACACCCCTAAAAAGAGAGGCTGGGTCCGCCACTGCTTATGTAACAACGTTAACGAACCTTTTATCATACCAGTGGACTAAAGGACCTTCCACCACTAATTTCTTGTCCATCTGATGATTTAAGATGACCGTTAGGTGACGATACTGGCAGTGTTCATAGTGACACCAATCTCTCTTTGCTTTTCGTTCTCGATGAGTTGGAAGATGAGGATATATAACAGTTATCCATTGTGTTTGTTGCCTGCGCTGGAATACTTTAGTGGTGAATAATGATTTATGTATTTTGGGCCTTTTAATATTTTGGACTTTAGGTTTAGGCGTTTGAAAAAATGGGCCTTTATTGAATAAAGTACCGTTTTTTAGTAAACACAAAATCAACATTTTTGCGGGGAACCATATAATTTAATATTCAGATCACATAAATCTGATCAAATGTACAAGCAAATGGTTAAAATATGTGTGGTTTGACGACAGTGAATTGCTCGGAATTGGTTAAGGTTATCAATCATGGAGAAGAACTCCGAGATATAAGAGCTTTGATTTATGGTATACGAAGACTGAATTGGATGTATGCTGAGACGAGGAGAGTAGAATATCAAATACAAACTCATATATAATTCATGAATATAGATTGCAATAAGTGTATATATATTATCAACTCCAAATCACGGAGGCTCTTGTATCATGCATTAAGTTAATTAAACTACGTCAAATATGAATGGTTTTGTATTTTGGCAGTATTTAGTTATATATAGCGCTGAGGTTTTTGATCAAATAATCGTGAAAAGTTTAAATGCATACGAATCTTTTCAGTTTCGAGAGAGTTCTCGAGTCTGTTGCTGTCTTTCCTCGAGATTTCATATGATAATTTTTAATATTGTCAAGGTAGCCATCAACTCTATTATGATATTAACGAACAAATCCCAAAACTGGCCAAATTTTTTTTTTTTTTTTTTTAAAAACTGGCCAATTGTGTTATATTAAAAAACAAAATAATAATCTATTTTTTCAAAATAAAATAAAATAATAATAGGTACACTACAAGAAACATTGATTATTATAAGACGTATATTAACTATAATATGCATGGAAGTCTTACGTAAGTGCTTTTTCAATAAAAAGAAAGTCTTACGTAAGTGCCTTAAGTGGCCACATCAACTGCACAACCATTGCGATTTCGTATCAAATTATATCATTTTGTATGTATAATGTATACACAAATGTATCCCGTTTTTTATGTATAGATAAATGGATTTTTTGGTCATTATCTGCTGACTCTGCTCCTCTCAACTGTTTAGGGTTCAGAGTCTTTTGTCTATACGAACAATCTGTTAAACATAATAAGAAAATGAATATATACGGGAATTACAATCTATAGTTTATTGCCTATACTCGAAATTAACGGTGAGTACGTTTGTGTTTGGATAAATCGCAAGAAAGACGAACCACATTATAACTGAAATTGTTTTCTGAAATTAATGGTACTTAAAAATGAGGGGAATTTCAAAAGTTGACCACAAATTTGATTAAGAATGCTTAAGAATGTGATAATTGTGATATTTTGTTGCATTTATAAGAGCACTTCCATCCATGATATCTTATAGAAAATATATAATGAAGATAATATAATATAGACAAAAAATAATAACTTTTCTCAAAAGATAAATAATAACTCATAAGCAAATATCATACAATAACTAAAAGGAAAATATTCTCAATGCTCAAGCTGTCCACGTCAGATTTTATATTCAGACCAATCAAAGGACAGTATTTTACCACATCACAACAACTTAGAGTAACTGGGCCTCCCGTGAAATTAAATTAAATCATGGCCCATAACCCTTATAAAACCTAGCTGCCAAAATCTCCTAAGCATCAATTAAAACGACGCTTTCCACTTCATCTTCTACACCTCCAATTCCTCAAATCGTCGTTACAGACCCCATTCCTGATCAATCAATGATGCTCTTTAATCCTTTCTTCATGGTTTCGTTCCATCTCCCCTTCATTCTCCTCTTATATAAATCTCTACATTTAAACCTAAATCCAGAAAAAAACGGAAATCTCCACAGAAAGATATCACGCTATAACCATGAAGTATACAATACTTTGTGATTTATATTGATTATATGATTTGATTTTTGATTGCATTTGTATATACAAAATTGTTCTGTCAATTATTATTGTTTGTTTCTGATGTCTGTCGATATTGGGTTATGCAAGTGTGTTCAGGAAGGAGAGGAAAAAATTGAGTTACATTAAGTTATATTATCTAGCAAGCAATCTGCAAAAGTGAAGTCAGCCCATATTAGGGTTGAGCTCCTCTTCTCTTCATCTCCGCCATTCGACCCCCGGCCTGAGTTTTAAAAGCGTTGATTCGTCTTCTTCCAAACAATCGAAGAGTAACCAGTTACGGAGTAACCAAGTTTCATGTTTAAATCTTCACTGAATTCTGTTTAGGCTTAACGGCAGTGAAGGTTCCGAAAATCTCAGAGAAATTAATCGTCGTCAGTAATCGGTATGTCTATGAGGTTTAGCGTTGTTTGGCTCTCGATTCATCTTCTCTTAGGCGTTAAAACTTGCATTGATTCATCGTCATTAACTATTTCGATCCACTGAAAAACGATCACTCATTCAATGACTCTTCCAAGCATTGAATCTCCACCTATAAAAAAGTTAGGCTCCTCCCTTGGAAATCATCTTCACATTTCAATATCAATAGAAATTTCTCTCAGTATAATTTTTTTTTTCCAAAGCCGCAGCTCAGGCCTTTAATGGCGGCGAAAGGAAATCTTGGTGGCCGAAGAAGGAAGGTCATCACTTGGCGGTGGTGGTGGTGGTCTGGGTTTGTTTGTGTAACGGGCGCCTGCACCTCCTGTCAAGTTCTCCGACGAGGGGCTATAAACAACATAATCTGTTGCTCATATCAAACGTGTCACTGAAATCTAAATTGAGGTTTCCGCTTCCTTCTTTCACCTTTTGTCTATGATAATGTTATATCAGTCATATATGTGAAGTTGAATTTGATTTGGTTCTTGCTGACAAAGCAAGCCTTTAGACTATATCAAATTAACTATGCCAAAGTGTGCTATGACATGACTCTTACAAGGTATAAACTTTACGTTTGATTAGAGTTTCTTTTTCTTTTTGAGCAACTATCATGTTGCTTTCACAGGCCTCAGTGGTTGTTAACTCAACAAAATGAATGCCATGGTGGAAAAATCATCTCTTATTACTTGATTCGTGCTCAGGTTTATATGTTTGCAGAGTTTGACAATGAAACCGGTGATGATCAATGCTTCTTCAGTAAGTAAGATGCTCAGATAATAGTCTGTTAGTTACACTTTCATCATAACTGCCTACTCAAACATGACACACATTATTCACCACAGGTCCACAGGTTATGTTAACACTTGCGGTAATTGCTTCAAAAGTTCTTCAAAGTATGGAGATGTCCAGAAAATAGAACCAGTAATGGTGTCAAATGTTAATTCGCCAGCATAGGTCAGTATCGTAGTAGGTTCTTCTTTTAAAGGAGCAGGTGTGGAGGACCCACTTGAGAGCAATATCCTACATGTCAGCAGAATCTACACATCTTAGTTTAAGTAGTCCGATTTCAAATTCTTCGCACAATAAAGTCATACTTTTGATTTGCTTATTTGCTACTTTTTATCAACTTGATAATGTCGCTGCGACTTTCCTGACGTTGAGGTACGATCATGAAAAGCAACAAATTTTTGGTCTCTGGATTCTCAATGGTGCATTTATAATAATAGTATTCAATTTCAGAATATTATTCAGAGACTGTCTCAGATTTTTGAAGAATGATACAATCAGTTTATAGTTACATGGTTTGATCCTCTCACACTAATAATATCTTTGACCATCAGGTTCACTTGCACGGAAATCTCCAATCCATTTTGTCTCTATTATTTGTTGTATCAATGTTAAGATAAAAGGGTATGGGTATTTTCATGAACTTTAAACTATTGAAGTACAAGGACAATGTTTACAAACCAATTTTCAACGACAAGAAAACGTGGTACAACCTTCGTATTACATCACCAAAGGCTGAGTTGTCTGTAACAACTATAAAATTCATTCTTTGCAAAGGTTCTTCGGAGTTTAAGGAACATCTATTTTTCATTCACCTACACTATAGAGATATGGAAAAAGCTAATAAAAGGTTTACTTGGCAATCAATTTGTGATCGGCTGGACAAGTGTAAAGCAATTACACGCAAGAGCCCACACATATCTGTTTTGACATGGATTTCAAGCTACAATACATAATTTATTGAGAGAGAAGAATGCATGTCAGCATGGAAAAGCACCACGCTCAACAACAACATTACACGGCCAGATAGATAAGAAGATACGTAATTTTCTGCTATCACTTAAGAGTTAAGACAAAGGGTGATTGTGGCCTGACTGAAGGGCTCTAAAGCTGGTTTGCTACTAGGACTTAATTGGTGATCTAAATTTGTTAGGAATGTAAGATAAAAAAATTCTAAAAAGTTGTAAAAATAGCTTTTTTTAATCAGTTTAAAATCAATTACAAAATATTACAAATACAGAGTTCTGTGATATAATGTTCCGTTTAGAAAACTTATTTAATTTCATTATTGAAGAACAGTACATAAAAATAGTTTTATAAAATAATTCAAAGACCAAGCATTCTTCTTTTCTCTGCGGTTTCTTATGGAAGTGATCTCTTCTTTACTTCAAAACCATATTAAGATAATTACTTCATCCGTTTCAAAGAGATACATATTTTAGATTTTTCACATATATTAAAAACACACATTAAAATTTGATTGTAAATGCATTGTTTTTTGTAAATAACAATTTTCTATAATCTTTAGCCAATAAAAATCCAATAAACACCATTAACGTATTTAAAATTTACAATTTTTCATTAAATAATACATTGAAAAAGTAAAAAAAATGTATTTTTTTGAAACAATTTTTTTTCTAGAATATGGATCTTTCTGAAACAGAGAGAGTATATAATATCATAAAATTATTTTTTATACAACAGAAACAACTATTGTACACAAGCAAAATATATCCTATCACATATATTTTTTCCTCACCTAAAACTTTCTAAAAGACGAAAATCATTATTATATACATCCCTTGCAAATGCAAACCTAAAACATAAACCACAAAATTGTACAAGAAAATAATAAACTATATCACAAATAGAGTATATAAATGTGACATATTTGAAGTGGCTTGCATTACGACAAAAGGATGTAACTAAGATCATTATTGGATAATGTTATCATGGAAGTGGTTTTATCATGTGGTAAATAGTACTGGTTCATTTATAATTTTACACCATAAGTCAAATTTCATATCCAAGAAGAAAAATACAAATTATGTAGATTAGTGGAGAGACATGAACTTTCATAAATTATAAGTAGCATTGTCGGATATAAAATCCTCTATGTAATATTTTTAAATTTGCATAATAAACAATAATATATATACACATATGTAAGATAGTATATATCCACAAATGTAAAAAAAAACTCTATCATACACTCTCTCTTTTAAATAGATGATGTTTTGAAGTATTTTGTTTGTTTTAGATTACAAGTCATTTCTATTTTGCAATTTAAAATTTTGTTCTTTTATGCTATGTAACATTTTATATTTTACATATTATTTTTATGTTAAATGAATTACGGTTAAATGTTATTTTTTAGAAAATATATTAAATTATATTTTTTTTAATATGTGTGCACAACTATAAAGCGTTAGAGAAAAAACGAAAAAATAGTATTCCTTTGATTTTGTATTAGAAGTCGAATGGATTATACCATTCTACCACTTATTTAGAATGTTATATTATTAAAAGTCTTGGACATCAGTAAATTAGTGAGTTTTACAAATTACCATGTTTTATAACAGTTTTAAGATATATAAGAACTTAAACTGATACAATTATAGAATATTGTGGGAATGATTAGGGTCTGTGCCGAGGCAAGCTGTAAAATCTAAAACTTCAATAATTTTAACTGGAAAACATATTTTCTATGCTTCTTAGATTTGAGTCCAATGTATTTTAAGATTTAAGATAAATAGAATTCAATTTTATGCATTTATCCGACTTTACATTTACAGGAATAAAATAATTATAAAAATATTTAGAAAATTTATGCTCATATCTTTTTTGGTTAACAATGAACAAAACAATGTAAACAGTTATGAAAGATAATTAAATTTGAATAGCCAAAAAAACAACATAATTTAAATATACTACTAACTATTAAAGATATTTAATCAAAACATTAATAAAGACACATACTAATAAAACCAGTAAATACTAAGTTGCAAAACAATTTTTAAATCTTTGTTGAAATGGGAAAATTTGTCATTTTCTTATAATATAATAATTAAAATACATATAAGTAAAATAACTTATCAATACCAAATTAAAAATAATTTTGGTCACATAGTTTATCATAGTTTTAAATTGGTAGAAAAGGAAGTTCTTAATTTTTAATTGTGTGATACAATGATAAATACATTAGAAGAATATAAATATTTTTAAACTATTAGATAATAAAAATAAAATTAAATACAGAAAATGGAACAAAATAATTTACATAGCAATAAAATTGAAAATAAACTTAAAGATAAATAATCCGCGCGTAGCGCGGAAAAAGAACCTAGTAATAATAATAATAATAATAATAAATTAATATATACGTATTCAAAACTTGAAAATATCTCAGTTAGCATTTTATTTTTGAGAATTTTGATATGAGATATCATGAACGGAAGCGCTTTAATATTGTGTAACCATGTGGACCGCCGGACCATATATATGTATATAATTAATCGATTGATTCATTTGTCAAAACGTTAATCAAAGTAACGTGATTTGGTCAACTGTATATACACGTGGCTTCTCATTGTGGCAAATTATCCATCATGCGCAACAGCGCAAGCAACGCCATAGCTAGATTTCGACAGATTATAGCCTAATATAGCATTAACACCTAAACCTTATTCTTAATTTTTATTTAGAATTACTTATTTATTCTTTCGTTCAATGGCATAATCTCGCACCTTTTAAGTTATAACGATTTCATTCGTAGTTAGACCCGATAGATTCTTCAATCTCAAACGCCGAGACAAAACCCTAATTAATACTACGGGGTCTTTTACGTTATTAAATTCAATTTCTTTAAATAATCACTAAACATAGGTTATGTCGCTTATGAGACCTCCGAAAGAAATGATTATGAAAGAGTTAACTATATTTTAGTATATGTGTGATGTTCCAAATCATTTGGATCGATAAGAATAAGATGAGTAATTATATCATTTTATGATGCTTGCATTAGATTTAGTAATCCGTGGCATGTACTCAATAATATATATTTGAAAGTGATAAGACTATTCCCTCAATGCGAATTAAATATTCACAAATCTACTGCTGTTCATAATTATTTGAAGGTTATGATAAATAATTAATCTATGCGTATGTATTATTTATAGAGTGGAATACTTTTTTATCTCAGTTACAAAAAAAAATACTTTTTTTTATTTTTATGCTTTCTTTGGTAAGATAATATGAAAGAAAACACAACGTCTATTTGTATTTTAACTACGTCCCCAATACAATTGTCGTTGTGTGCTGTGCTGGTTTTTCTATATTCATATTTGGCACATGAAATTCAACATCCAGAAAATCAAAATTTGTATGACAATAAAAGAGTGAACACGAGTCGGTTAACTAGTGGTTCATACTAGCAGCCAATGGTCCTCACATCATGCCATGCAAAATGTACCAATAGTTTATTTTATTTAGCTGAAGTGAATGACGATATTACCCTTGATTCAGCACCTGAGCTTCTTCTTTTTTGACAGCCACGTGAGCTTCCTTGCAAAGTGAATCAATCGTATTTTCCTGGAGCCGGCTGTTTACGCGCCTCAGAGAAGGAGAGTCCTGGAGCCGGCTGTTTAGACGCCTGAGCGAAGGCTTCTCCATTTTTCCGTCGCCCATTCGTTAAAAACAGAAGACCTTACTCTTTATGATTTGATTTAAAACATACAAGAAAATTAATTGAGTAATAACATACTTTGTTATATCTATATTTTTTATATTCAAAATACCATAGTATATAGCTACTAATGTGAGGTTAAAGAGAGCTACTAAGTATCATACATAGTATATATATATCTCGATCCGCAAAGAGTTGGGGCGTGTAAGTTAATTGTAATCTGCGACGTGTATGTATGTTGTTCTTGTTATTATTAACTACCTTTGTAAAAGTGGAAAAATTAGTCCAAATGAGAAAAAAACATGATATGAGACTGAGTTGAAGTTGAGAGGGATGAACGAACGTGGTATCTTCATGTTGGCAACAGCTAATGTGATACCTTCTCACAAAACTTGGAGAGCGACGCTCTCTACTCAATTTTTCACCTTTTTGATTGTGTTACTTTCATTATCATAATTTATTAAAAAATAAATTCATAAGATCATTATTTATATTTTATCTAACTAATAAAGTTATAACAACAATACACCTATGCGTTAACAAAGCTGTGAACTAACTACTTCCTTATATTGCATGTGAAAGTACCATAAAATTGCAATTTTCCTTTCTTAATAGTATACTAATACGTATGGGTTAACCCTGCATAATTTCTTTCGTACAGGGTTAACTCATACGTATTAGTATACTATTAAAATTGCGATCATGATGAATAGTAACAACAAAACTGCATAATTTCAACGTTGCAGCGACTTTACGAGTTATCAAAGTTTCAATATAACAAGAATTTTCATTCAAAAAAACTATATAACAAAAAATTGCTTATAATTAAGCTTAATGACACTTTTATAATAATTTTAAATAACAAACTGCTGATCACCGTTCCATCAAAGGTTTAGTAAGTTCAAATATATAAAATCAAGAGGAAAAACATGATAATATATGTTTTCAAGAAGAATATTTCACAATCCCTTTTTGTAACATGTTAACATGTTCTTTTGGGCCGAGTTTGAATTTGCTTATAGTGTTTATTTACAGTTTTTTAAGAATTTGTTTTTTAGATTTTCATAAAAATATCCCCAAACGAAAATCAAATATCATATGGAGATTATACATGTAGAGCGAAACACAACAATTTATTTTTAAATTTTAACTGTATGCATGTGCTTTTCATCTAGACTTTTACAAGTTTCCAAATAATATATCGTAAAATTCTATTATGATAAATGTCCTGTACCATTTTGTAAATAACATGTAAGCATAAAAACAAACTCAAATTCAAAAGAAAAGCCAATAGAAAGGCATGTGTACTTGTCTACTTCTGATATGAAGACCACAAATGTAAAAAATAACAAAAAGCATAATAAATAGATAAAAGATAGTTTATAATTTCGTTTTAAATAAAAAGGACACGTATACCAATCGGGAAACAGAGGACGGCACCGAACCATTTTGAATTCCCCTCTTCTTCAATCCCTTATAAATACTTTGTACGTCCCCTTACGGACCCTATGACCTTTGTCTCTCTCTCCTCTATTAATTTCCTTAAAGCTCTCTGATTAGCTAATTATTGTTAAAGCCTGTTGACCAATTTTGTGATTAATAATTAATCATCAAGATTCAAGACAAAATCATATGGGAAGATCACCTTGTTGCGAGAAGAACGGGCTCAAGAAAGGGCCGTGGACGTCCGAAGAAGACCAGAAGCTCCTTGACTATATCCAGAAACATGGATATGGTAACTGGAGAACCCTTCCTAAAAATGCTGGTACGTCTCTTAATTTACAATTTTTTTTAATCATGTTTTGACTTTTGAGTAATGATGTTAAGTTTCGATAATTAAATTTGTTTCTTCACTTTAATATTTTAGGTTTGCAGAGATGTGGCAAGAGTTGCCGATTAAGGTGGACTAACTATCTCCGACCAGATATAAAGCGAGGAAGATTCTCCTTTGAAGAAGAAGAAACAATTATTCATCTTCATAGCTTTTTAGGAAACAAGTGAGTATAGTGTTGTTTTTGTCCTGGCAATATATATTTTCTTTGAACTATTTCAAGATTCTTATGTGTTTGCATTTTTATAGGTGGTCTGCTATTGCGGCGCGTCTGCCTGGAAGAACAGATAACGAAATCAAGAACTTCTGGAATACACATATAAGAAAGAAACTACTTAGAATGGGGATCGATCCAGTGACTCACAGTCCGCGACTCGATCTCCTCGACGTCTCATCCATCTTAGCATCATCTCTACACAATTCTTCTTCAGATCATTTGAAGATGTCAAGACTCATGATGGATGCTCATCGTCAGCATCAACAACAACAACCATTGATTAACCCCGAAATACTCAAGCTCGCTACCTCTCTCTTCTCTCAAAACCACAACCAAAACTTCGTGATGGATCATGAATCCAAAATCCATGATAACCACACGGCTTATCATCATGATGTTAACCAAATAGGAGTAAATCAATACCAGACCGACCATCAAGAACTCCAGTATTGCTTGCCACCATTCCCCAACGAAGCTCACTTTAACGATATGGATCATCACGGAGAACATACGTTTGCTTCAAACTCGAGTACGTCGGTCCAAGATTGCAATATTCAGCCGTTCAACGACTATGCAAGCTCTAGTTTTGTATTAGACCATTCTTATTTAGATCAGAGCTTCAATTTTGCTGATTCGGTCTTGAACACGCCATCCTCGAGTCCAAGTATGTTAAACTCCAGTGCCATGGCTTACATCAACAGTAGCAGTTGTAGCACTGAAGATGAAATGGAAAATTATTGCAATAATCTCATGAAATTTGATATTCCCAATTTCTTGGACGTCGATGGTTTTATTTTATGATTTCAAGAAACTAAATAAAATCCATTAGGATATATGGTTTTTTTTATTATTGTTTCAGGTACTTTGTAATTTTAAGAGTTTTTATATTGAAATTTGTTTACATGTAAAATACTATTTGTTCTTGTTTTTTTTTATTCTGTAGAGATTATATTAATACTATTTTTAGTAATGGAATTTCCATAATTGATATCCACTATTTATTTAAATATTCATTTTTGGTCGGCTTCACTTCTAAATATGCATTGTAGTCTCCTGAGTCCTGTCAATATTATATTTGAATCAATGATATAATTGATATGAGGTGCTAAAATTTCCTGACATAGACATATAATAAATACTCCTTCTAAATTAAAATCATTGACTTATGTCATGTTCCCTAAAGGTATTAATGGAAACGTAAGAGCCCAAACAAATGTAGTCCAAATGATACCATATACCCTGTCAAAATTTATTATTTATTTTTCTGTGATCATAAATCCACCACATATATTCCCAGCAAGATTCTTCATTAATACTCCTTCCCTCTGTTTCAAACTATTTATCGTTCTAAAAAAATTATCACAAAATAAGCGTTATTTTAAAGTTTCAAGAAAAAAATTATTAACCTTAATTTTTTTTAATTTTTTATTGGTTGAAATATAGTTATGTGTATAGGTAGTGATATATACAAAATTAAGTATTTTCTTAATTTGTGTGTTTCTAACCTTAATCTCTTATTAATTTTTTTATTAGTTGAAATATGGTTATTTGTATAGGTAATGATATTTTTCTATTAAAAATTTTACAAAATTAAATATTTTTTAATTTGTGTGTAGAAACCTAAAGCGCCAATTAAATTAAAACGGATGAAGTACTGCTTTTCATTAGTTACAAATTGGTAATATTTCAAATTAATTAATTAGTGATTCTAGAGGCATTTCCTTTTGTATCATCTCTATGGGGCTAATTAAGTGTCACCGGAGGCTGCTAGTAATTTGTAATGACATATAACTTTTTATAATTAAAGAAAATTATCATAATTATAATTTGAGTTTTCGTTCATAAAATCTAATATGTAAAGATTAATTTATTTGCATACGCTTTTGTTTGTCAACGATTCACAATTTTTTTTTTCAAAATTTTAATTAGAGTTAGAGTGAAATTTTGTGCTAAAAATATTGTAATGTGGCAATACCACTTACAAGCGGATCCAAGCATTTAAATATTCGTTTTTTGAAGTTCAAATTTATAAAAACACACACAACACAAACACTTAGAATGATAGTGAAATATGTATATTAGCTTATTTAATTTTTCTTAAAACATTTTAAGAAAGAAAAACAAAATTTTACAACAGTGTTACCTAATTATTATAAATAAATGAGTAATTGAGAAGTCTGGAAAATAAGAACACATAGTTTATATATTACTAGGAATCATATGAGCTGTTATTTCCTGACTGCTGGATTGTCAATTTGTGTATGAGCTGTAATTTATTTTTTAATAAGGAATCATAAATAGAACTATATAAGCTACTACACATTTTTTTGCAGTGTTTTGAAACTCGATCCGAACCCGTTGAACTTGTAAATCCAGTGACCCAATATAAATCCGGTTTGAATTTTGTAAAAAAACCAATATTTAAAATCCACTAAAACCCGGAACCCGATACTGGTTGAACCATTGGTTGATCCAGTATATAATTTTTACAGTTTATTACATTGATGTTTTACTTTTGGTTTATTTTGGATTCAAAGTTTAATTTATTATTCACATTAAACATTTAAAAATTTATGAACTTTAAGTGTTGATAAAAAAATTAGATATCATAATTCTTAATTTGTTACAAAAAAAAATTAATAGTCTAAACTATTTTTGATATTCTGTATGTCAAATGAAAATAAAAATATAAAAACTAAAGTTAAGTATTTTCTAAATATTTTTTAAATATAAAATATATACATATCCAAACTATTATTTTATGTTTAAAAACATTTAGAAAATACTTAGCCTTACTTTCTATATTTTTATTTTTATAACTAAAGTAATATTATGTAGTAAAATTAACGCATTTATCAATCTGCGGTTTACCTACAATCGACACAATGATCCGGTGACTCAAGAAGTCATCCAGTTCGGTGTCTGGATCGGATTTAAAAATATTGCATTTTTGTAATACATGTAGAAGAGAGACCCACTCAAACCCGAAACCGGCGAGAGTCGCCGGCCGCGTGCAGTGCACATGCATAAGATGTCAGTCATCTTTTGTATTACGTGTAGAAGTTAAAGGAGTCATTAACTACTGTTTCATGGGATTACAGAAAGTATATAGTGATCTCACGATACGTGTCAAAACAGTGACGAATGACGATGAACTGGCATGTAATTAAGTCAAAAAGGAAAGCCTCCTTATTATTGAAATCACGGTTTAAGTTTTTTTTTGTAATCGCTTTACACGCGTAGGTATCAGTCACCATTTAACATAGAGCAGACGTGGAACATACTTATGTGTTGTGTGTTATTTCTTGACTGCTGGATTGTCCATTTAATTTGTCCCTAAGCACTTTGTTTCTTTCTTGTAATTTTTTAGAAAAAAGTAAAATAACAATGATACTTTGTGATCTGAATAAATGCTGTGTTGTGATTTTGACATATGAACGTGTTTTCATATGTATTGTTTTTCAGTGGACTCTCCAAAAGGTATACATTTATCTTTGTCAACTATTTTTTGCTGTATATTTGACGATGACTTTTTGGCGATTCTGTTCTTCTTGTAGAGACCCTAATGATTTTCTGATCACTTTTATAGTTTTTTCTTTGGTAATCCACTTTCGTAGTTATAAAGCAAAGTCTTAAGTTTTTTGTTTGTGTGTTAAAAGTACATAAATCTAAACAGCACGTGTTAAAGAAATACTTTGCAGTTTATAATTATCCCTTTGTAAGATGGAAATTATAGGCTAGATGTCTTTATATAAACCAGATTAAACGACGTTTTAAGTTGTCTGCAAAAATGGTTAGAACTTAACTAAGATCATTACCAAGTTCTAGTTTTCAAGGTTAACTTTTTTTTCTTTTTGTTTGTTGCTTCGTTTAACATTTCACTTAGATAAGGCCGTGGAGTATATATCAAAGCAATCTATTGACCAAAACAAACAATCAGACAAAGTCTACAAATTATTGTAATTAAGCAAAATTTGGGCGGTTGCGTATATGAATTTAAGATCCAAAGCAAAAAGGTGAGTTTTGTTTTACATGCTCATGGCAAACAACAAAACGTGGTTTTTCTTTCGTGGGGATGTGTTGTGTTTATATGTAGCCAGCCACTTGACCACTAAAAACAAAAACTTATAGTCAAATTTGGACGTTCAAAGGGCTTACCTAATTTAATTCCCTCCTAAATTCAATTTGTTATTTTTCACCTAAGTTTTCTAGACAATAGCCAATAGGTTAATACTAAAGCTACTAGGATAAGATCTGCGCCTTACGCAAAGTGAATTTATAGAAAAATTATTTAAGAAATATTGTATGAAAAAATAAAATCATATTCTTGATCGAATAAATATTTTTGGCCCTTAAAAAAGTTTTCAATTTTTTTTGTTAATTACATAATTTGTTTATTGATGAGCTGATCCCATTTTTAAAAAAAAATTAGGTCAAAAAACCACTTATCGCATAAGAAACCTAACGTTTTGGCCAAGAATCTCAAGCCTGTTATTTGGTAACAATGAAACTATGGCAGCAAAGTTTTATATCATGATTTAGCAATTTAAAAGTTAATTATGGTTATGAGAAGTTTACGTCCATGTGCCAATCCTATATATCTTCAATATTTTTCTCATTTTTGTGTTGTTTTTTTTTTCATTTTGGTTATTGTTTGATATAAATATTGATTTTTAAGTTTATTTTCATTTTGTTATTTTGTTTTGACCTGAGATTTAGAAAATGTTTAAGATTTAAAATTATTAAAGAGATACATACTTAGGTTTAAGATAATAAATATTTTATATTTATTACTTATTTTATGTTTTTCTACATATTATAAAATAATAAAATAATAATTATATATTAAATAACTAAGAAATCATTTACTATTATGTAATAAATTGGCGTGCGTATATAAATCAAACGACCACTCTTGTTTATTCGCTATTATTTTAGGGTAAATAAATCAAAATAATCAATCTTATCTATCATATATGGTATATAATTAAATTTAAATGATATTAACATAGATATATAGTATACTTTTAATATGTATATTTATTAAATGAGGTTTCTACTCATATGATTTTATGATTATTTGCATATTTGTGTATCAAAATTTTACACGAACGATTTTTTTTAATGTTTAATGTTTAATGTTTTGTGTTTTCAATAATTTATAATTTTTTTTTAAAAAAAAATGAAGATTTCAAAATTAAAATATTAACTTTTCAATATATGTTTAACGCATATCAAAATATAAGTATATATTTTCATATGATGTATAGTTTAATTTAAACAATATATATATTAACATAAACACCTACTAAAGTAAAATTATTTATTCATATAACTTTATAGTCATTATATCTTATTATAGAAAAAAATTAAATCTTGATCACAAAAGTTTATGTGAAACTTTTAACAGTTTTAATAATTTATACTCGTTTAAAAAAATTCAAAATACAAAATATGTATACAAAAAGTTTTATTATATGATTAATGTAATTGTGTTATTTATTTTAATAATAAATAATTAAACAAAAATGAGAGAAAGCATACATATTGTTAGTAAATCTTTATTGTTTAAAATCATTAATTTTCGTATATATATATATATATATATTGATCACATTAGGTAATTTCGTAGGTTTTATTTAAGGAAAGAATATATAATACTTTCAATTTGATAAATGAATGATCTATAATATACATACTATATAATATAATATTCCCTAGCAATTTAGTTTTGGACTAACAAAATTTTTAATTGATTCTCAATCCGCCACGTAAGCAAAATTAGCATTCTAATTACGTGACAACTCATCAAGATTTTTTTTAATTATTACAAACTTAAGGTTACATCTTTTCAAATGTTCCTCAATTAATATATAGGGGACATGTGCCGAAGACAAAAAAATGTTTCTGTTTCATTCAAAAACATTATTCGGTTATTCTAATAATAAATGTTTTTTTATATGTAGTAATTGGGTTATTTTAGGTTTTTACGGTGGTATATATTGGTTTAGGTATTACTCCACTTGTTGTTAAGAAAAAAGGCATTACTCCACTAAAGAGAAGAAGGGCAAGAGTAAGATTAACCAAGGAACCCCCTTAGGATCTCTTAATGATTATTTAATTAATAAAATGTAGTTAAAAACTTTAGTTAAAAGACACCTAAATTTTATGCTCCAATGCTAGTCTATTAATTAAGGGTTATTAAAAAAAAGTTGTTTACAAAATAGAAATTGTTTTTAGATTAGATTTAGATGAATATTTTGAACATGAGAAGGAGAAGTAAGAACATGAGAAGGAAAAACATGAGAAGGAGAAGGAAGAACAACGGCTTCTTGTGAATACACTTTAATTCTCAATTTCATTAAAAGACCTGCACTAATCCTGCTCTAATACTATTAAACTGCTGTCGCTTAAAGTGAACTCTTTGATAGTAGTTAATTATTGTCGTCCGTACGGCCAGAAGCTTCTATAATCACATGTTTTTGCTGATATAATGGCCACGTATTTCCATACGTCATTTATACATCAATATGATGTGTCCATTTTCCCGCCCAAACTAATTATACAAAGGAAAACATACATTATAGAAAAGGGAAAAAATTATAAATGAAACAAAGAAAACGGAGTCATTACGAAGGAGTATATAGACAGATATATAAAACTTAAAAAAAAACTGGGAGACCTTATATGATATATAATGACATCATACAATTTTCAAATTAATGAATTAAATTTTAATAAAATAGTACCTAATTTAGCCTTTACCCACAGCTAACTATATTGAAGTTAAGTTAGTTTATTATTAGTTTATTATCTAGAAGCATTTGAAAATACTTGAAAACATACCAATATGTGCAAAAGATGCTATCACGTAGGGCGTATATAGTATATATACTTAATTATTGTGATGGGTTGAGAAACCTGTATGACAAATGCTTGCCTATGTTCTGCAATCAATACTGAACGAAGACCTTCTAAAGTCAAATAAAAAAAACTTTATCCAATCATGGTTAGCCCATAAATATTAATTAAAATTTTGGAAAATGGTTTTCTTACAAGAAAAGCAAAAGAAGAAAACCTCAAGTTCAAAACCTTTATAAAAGAAAATAACAATTTACTTTTTAGAAAGTAAAGTTTATAAACCCATTTAGTCACACATGGACACAAAAAGTCCCAGCCGTCCATAGGGGAAACCGAATCCGGATAAAGTCAATTTCAGAAGTTAAGATAAGCACCTCTAAAGTGGATATATGTCTTTTGCACACATAGCTTAGGCCTCCGTATGTTTTCATACTTGATTTAAAACAATGTGACTTTGAGTTTGTTAAAAGTATGGTATCTATGGGACTGCATTAGAACAATTATCCAGACTAAGTAATGGTGTGTAGTGGTCAACTATGATGTGGTTTTATACCAAATTCAAGTTCCGCTATACACTACACAATGATCTCTTTCATTTTTCAGTGTGAATTGACAGAGTACTTGTAGATTCACGAGACTTGTATAAGTTTTTTTTAAATCAACAGTATGAGTTTTATTTGGTGGTTCGCTAGTTATCAGATATGAACATAAATATAAGTTTTCGTTGGTTTAAAAAGAAATAAAAGTTGTTGTCAAAAGGGAAAAGTGAAAGAGTTAGTAATATGGCTGGCAGGATAAATAAATTGGTGGTCTGCAATGAACTAAATAAATTGTGGGTATATATATATACACATGTCATTTGGTATTTAAGTAAAGATTATGGTTTTCTTAGTTATCAAATAATAACATTAATCTACATGTAAGTAAGATAATATGTCCTTCAAATCATACCACTACAAGAAAAGAGATAGATAGCATCACTTATAAGGTGTCAGAAAAATAACAGACTCATCATTTATATTAAAATGACACTAAATAAGTGATTTTACATCGGTTACAGTAAATGATGTTAATCGTAACTTGATTAACATCACTTGAAATAAAAATGACACAAGTCACAATTAAGTTACATCACTTATAAATAACCAACGCAAGTATATTAATTTGCATCAATTACATTACTGAAATATTTGCTCATTTTCATCAGCATCAATTTAACTAAAATATATAAATGTAGTATCAGTAATAAGTAATACTGTTTTGTTTTCTCCGCCAAATTGAGAAGTGAAATTTAGCAAAGTGTTGCTCTCGACAAACCCACCGCCTGAGAAGCAAATAGCGTCTACCATCAGATTGCTTCTCACGATCCTAGGATTAAAAGTGAGTCTATATTGATTTTTTTATTTTTTTTTGTTTAAAATAACTTATTCGTTTTCAAGAGTGGCCACGTAGTATTCACATCGTTCATGGTTTTCTTTTTCAATACAGAGAATGTATGTATATTTTGATTAAAAAGTGTGAAACCTATAAATGATGTATATTCACATCAGTTACGATAAATGATGAAAGTAATTGCATCATTCGCTACAACTGTTATAAAGTATTAGAGTCATCATTTCCGGAGTCACTTATATTGTTGATGTAAATTCATTCTTGTCAATCAAAAAATGATATTAACAAAATCTATAAATGATACACCAAGTCATGTTTCTTGTAGTAGTGTACATCCATTGTCTACACTCTACACTGATCTTGTTGCAGTGTTTGAGGATAATGAAACTCATCCAAGTCCAAGGCCGTCGAAGCTGCCATGCCAACAAAGTAGAACGTACAGATGAACCATTATTTAAGTTTGAAAATACCGAACAATTTGGCGCCAAAAAACAACAAACTATGAGTAATCTTTATTAAACCGTAACAAAAGCCCATTACAAACAGAAGTTTAAGCCCACTGTTATTTCTCATCAGAAAATCAGAGAAAGAGAATTTTCGTGGACGAGGGAGGAGGAGGTTGAGCTTCGTTGCAACGACTCCGACGGGAAGCAATGGCGGTGAAAGAGAGGGGCTTTGAAAGAGAAGAAGATGTGCGAGACTCATACCAAACGAAGTTTCGTTGCAGAGTCGACGACGAAGCTCGCTCTATCTTCAGAACTGCTGGTCTCATCTAAAATAAGAATTGCTTTAGAGAATAGTTCTGTTTGGGAATAATCTCACTAGATTCAATAAGTTTTGCGGACCTATAGAGAGGCTTAGTCATATACATACACCTATGGCTTGGAATGAACTAGGAACAAGGTTTCAAAAGAAGAAGTTTACAAGTACAACTCTTGGTTCTTGAGGTTAAAAAATTCAACACGGCTCCTTTAGGACTTTTTTTTTTTGCAACGGCTGCTTTAGGACCATGGGACCAGGAACAGCAAGTTATATGATCTTTCTTTACTAAAAGTACATGCCTTCGTTATCCTGTGAGTGAAAATTTATCAAACCAATACATCCATGGATGTTAATGCGCTGAAAATATGTAACATCTTGGTGGTTTCTGATTATTGACTTTTTGCAGGTTTCTAGATGAAGAAGCTGGTGAAGTTCCAATTGCAGGTAATTTCTAATGCATTGGCCACAGTTTTGTCCAAACTAGGGTATACATATGAACCATGGAAGACATGCAGTTAATTTTTTGGTTAAGTACACACACTGACACTTGTCTTGAGAAGTTAAATGTTAATCAGGGAAGTAAGATTCATGATGGTCTAGGTCATACTTTGTCTACTATTAATGTTATTATTATTAGCTGGTTTGAAAGCTATTCAAAGTGTCAGCTTTTCTCAGTTCACATTGGTACTTCAGAAGAAAGTGTAGTGAGAAATAAACACTTCTTTTTTAAATGACGGTTGACCTAAGTCGCTGAATAACTTTTTTTTTACTATTGTAGTTAATCATCACGTTGTGTTCTTTCTATTGTCTGATTCTAAAATGGTTCAAAGAACACTTTTTCATGATTCCAACGTCAAATTAGGTTGACTTTTACCATATCTAGACTCATTACGTTATAGGGTTTCGCTTAGATTACAGAAAAAGAAAAAAGCTTCAAAGCTTCCATGGAACAAGTCAGACTTATCTTCTTTTTCCTTACTTGTATGCTAACGTTTGTTCCGTTTCACGCCTTAGGTGAGGCAGATACCTATGAGTTTGATCCAGTTCAAGGCAGTTTCACGGCCAATAAAACTTTTGCCAAAAATCTCAACAGTCTTGTCTCCTCTCTCT
The DNA here is from genome assembly GCF_000309985.2 of Brassica rapa. Taxonomy (NCBI): domain Eukaryota; kingdom Viridiplantae; phylum Streptophyta; class Magnoliopsida; order Brassicales; family Brassicaceae; genus Brassica; species Brassica rapa. Next base: position 11,995,256 of record NC_024802.2, read on the forward strand.
CCTCACTAACACCCAAAGCTTATGGCTTCTACAGCCTCTCTTCTGGAAACTCATCAGCTTAGGCAATTGCCCTTTGTAGAAGAGAAGTTAAGTTAAGCATATAGATCAGAAATGTTACCAGTGATGAATTAGTTTTAAGATTTTGAAGTTGTGTTTGAGTTATAATTGATTATGGTTGAGTTACAATTTTGAGTTATAGCCTTTATAAAAATGATAACTCAAATCTTAAATCTACATCAACAAAAATCTTATGTATTAAGATTTGAGGTAAGGAAAATTTTGGGTTTGTGAATTAACTCAAGTCTGTTTTTTGAATATTAAAATTTTAACAATTTACAATACATAATCATGTGGCCGTGTACCTTTAGTTTATATTAATTAATACAATATGGTTATATACTTGTTAACCAAAGCTTTTCTAAAATCATATTTTCATTTTAATTAGTTAAAATATTCTATAATTTTAGTTGTTAATTTTCTCTGGTTATTAAAATGTTATGTAAATAAAATATTTGTATAAGTTTCACTTAAATAGTCAATTAAAATTTTCAAATAATTTTAACTTTTAACGTTGTTGGGTAACAAAATTTCATGTACATAAATTATTTGTATATGTACGGATCTTTATATATATCAACATCCTTAGTAAATTTTAATTTATGTATTTAAAAAAATATTTTTATTAAAATATTATTTATATTTAAAATAATATATACTGCAATTATTTTTTAACCACAAAAGCTTTATTAACTTAAATCGTAAAAGGATGATACAAAAAATTAATCAACCAAACAGGAAGAATATGAAAATACATAGTAGAACTACTTTGATGGACAACTTCTCTAGCAATACCATCGACATCTTGATTTCTTTCTCGATTCACATAATCCAATGAGCTTTCCGGAAGAAGATGCATCCAATGGCGAATATCACATAGAAGATTCCCCAAATCCACATGTTCCTTCACTTTGTTAATAATTGAACACAACTCATGGTTATCACTTTCAAACCACACCTTACGCCATCCCCTGATCCAAATTTTCTGAAGAGCCACGAGGAAACCCAAAACCTCACCTTCTAAAGATGTTTGCATATTTTGTACTTGAATGCATCCCGCTCCCAAGAAACTTCCTTTATCATCCCTTAGAATCCAACCAACTCCAACCAAATTATTTCCAGAACAAGAACTATAATAATAATTACATTTGATCCAATCTCTTGGTGGGGGATTCCACTTAGATGATTTAACATGTTGTCTTCTAATCCCTGAGTTAACATGAATAACATTTTGATGCCATTCCATATTAGCATCAACAGCTGGTCGAACATCTTCAATAGGATGGACGTACCTCTTGTTGAAAATGAATTCATTCCTTGACTTCCATATTATCCAAAGATTCCAGAAAGCCAACATTCTACTATTCTCATACTCCGGCAATGATTTCATAAATCCAAATAATATCGTAAAATTATCCTAAAATTTAACCTGAAAACCTGAGAAGGAAGGATACCAGAACATCTCCACACAACTGATGCATGCGGACAGAGAAACAACACATGATTAACTGTCTCGTCTTCTTGACAACATCTCTGGCATGTAGGATCAATATTGATTCCTCTCATACACAACTTAGTATAAGTAGGAAGAGCCCTAGAGACAACCCTCCATAAGAATTATTTGATCTTTGGTAAGATATTGAGGCGCCAAATATTAGGTTTAATAACCAAAGAGCCTTCAGGTCGAGTAATTTCCTCTCCCTCATGATAATAATGGGTAGCTGTCCAATAGCCCGACTTGACTGTATATCTCATATCATTCGTGAAAGGCCAGATTAACTTATCTTCAGGAGCGAATCTAGACAACTTAATCTTTAATACTTCTGCTACATCCAAAGGCTGAAGAAATTGTTCTAATTACGGAATGTTCCAAGAAAAAGTATCTTTATCAATGAGCTCTTCAACTCTCATGTTTCGACTGTAGTTAACATGTACTGCTTTGTGAGGAAGAATTACTGGTATCCAATGATCAAGCCAAACATTAGTGTTCTTTCCATCACCTATCTTAACATGAAGACCCTGTTGAAGTATTTCCTTTCCTACTTGAATAGACTTATAGCCGTAAGAGGCATGCTTAGGATTCGAAGAGTGTAAGAAAGTCAACGAATAATGGTATCTTCCTTTATATATTCTACTGGTAAGAGAGTTAGGGTTCTGCCACGATTTCCAAGCTTGTTTAGCAAGCAATGCTTTATTAAAGCTATATAAATCTCGAAAACCCATACATCCTTCCTTCTTTGGTAGACATAACTTCTTCCAAAATACCCATGAAATCTTCCTTCTTTCTTCACCCTTTCCCCACCAGAACTCAGATAGCACTTTTCCCCACCATAATTCAGATAGCACTGCATTTATCTCATCACAAGTAGTTTTTGGAAGAAGAAAACAACTCATTGGGTACACCGGTTTAGCTTGAAGAACTGATTTGATCAAAACTTCCTTACCAGCTTGCGATAAAAACTGATTGTGCCAGCTTGAAGTAACAGACTTGATATTCTGAACGATTCCATCAAAATCCTTAACTTTACTTCTCCCAAATTGCTCAGGAAGACCAAGGTACTTCCCTCCTCCGCCAATGGTATGAATATTCAGAATGTTTTGAATACGCAGCTTCTTATGATGAGTCACTCGCATACTAAAAATAATATAAGATTTTAGCAGATTAACCTTCTGACTAGATGTTTTTCATATGTATCTAAGATATTAGCCATACATGATGCATTCTCCTCATTAGCTTGACCGAAGAATAATGAATCATCAGCAAAAAAGCAGATGAGAAACCATTGGACAGTGTCTTGCTAGCTTCATACCCTGAAACTTATTAGCTGTTTGAGCTTGATCAATCATCTGACTCAGAGCCTCAACACAAAGGAGAAATAGATACGGAGATAGAGTATCACCTTGCTTTATCTCCCTTGATGGCTTGATCTCTCCAAAAAGTGCTCCATTAACCAAGACCGAATAATAAGTCACTGATGTAACACAAGACATTATCCAAGAAATACAAATTGAATGGAAACACAATTTCTTCATAATAGCTTCAAGAAAACTCCACTCTACCAGATCATAAGCCTTATATAAAAAATAGTAACTCATATTTTTATGGGTTTATTTGTGTAATAGTCATATTTGGGAGGTAAATTAAGTAAGTAACAATGATTTTGACATAATTAAATGTCAGATATTTATGTCCCATTTTATCCGGTTCTGCCCCATAGCTTAAAAGGTTTCCAGTTACAAGTGAGAGAGAGTAGATGATGTCTTTCTTTTGGTGGAGTCATCCACGTATACATTTATTAACCACATACATATGCACCGAGAATTCTATTCTACATCACCGAAGTAGTATATGATTACAACCCCAGCTACAACCCCTAAATACTAATTATATCCAAATACCAATCTTACCACGACCCTTAAATACTAAATCCTAAATTCTAATCAGTAAACCATAAATCCAAATATAAACCATAAACTCAAATATAAACCAAAAATCCATATAAAATGGAACAAAGAAAATAACATAGCACATATTAGTGAATTTATGGAATATCTATAATTGCAAAGAAAAAATTAATGTTGACCCTAACCATACTTTCTCACCTTATAAATACTAAACTTTAAACTCTAATCACTAAACTCTTACATAAATATAAACCCTAAATCCAAATATAAACCCTAAACCCAAATGGAATAGAACAAAATACCTAGTATAGTACATATTGGTGAACAGAATAGCACTTTCTTTATTAATCATCAAATGAAACGATACACGATAGGGGCACTATCAAACCTCAACCATACTTTTCAAATATTAAACCCTAAAACTTAATCACTAAACCCTAAACTCAAGTATAAATCCTAAACCCAAATAGAATGGAACAAAATACATAGTATAATACATATTGGTGAACAAAATAACACTTTCTTTATTAATCATCAAATGGAACGATACATGACAAACAAGTATAGTAACATACTATTTCACATTACATAACATGAATAAAACATTCATAATACATATTGTTTTACATTTCTATTCCATACGCATAAAATAGTATAGAATACAATGTTACAAAAACTGTTCATCTTCTCCGATCAATTCAAGAACATTCACAGCAAGAAAGATATGTGTAACTGACGACATCCATGGGAATAGTACATGTAACCGCTTTGTAAACCGAAGAGATTAAGGCGATTGAAGGAAGTGTTGACGAACCTTGCGGCGGTGCCGTTTACGTTGTCGGCGACTCCATAGATTTCAGATGCGCAAAGCTTTCCGTCAGTAGCCAAGCGAGCCGTTGCAGATGGGCATCTCCTAGGCAAAGCTACTCCAAAAATGGTTTTGGTGGTTACTATGTGGATCAAAAATGGGAAAGAAACAACTCAGGATTCTCCAAAGGCCACGATGTATGTGTGTTAGGTAAGTATTATTACATTAGTATTTTTTTGTTTACAGGTTTTACCGGTTGTGTTAGAGGGCATAGTTGTATTATTATATAAAAGATGCATAGTATATTGGTGTATTAGGTAAAATAGCTACTCTACCAATTACCGTTTTTTCCGCTGCTATAGGCTCTAATTTCCCTATTTTTATTGCGAAGTCACCACATAAATCTATAGTTTTTACCACATAGTTTTTACTGCAAATTACATCAATTTGTAATTTTTATTGTAACTCAAGTCTAATACTACATGTCACCGGTCAAAGCTTATATATCTCTTATCTCTCGTGCGTGTGACAACTACAAACACTACCTTTGCGAAATAAATAAACAAAAAGGGCACCAACCATTTATAAGAAAATCGCCATATAAATAAAAGTAAAAGCGTCTCCTCTCTTTCAGTTTCGGCATTCCTCAGAATCTCTCTCACCTTTTTGTCTCCAACCAAAAACCTCTGTTACCTTTCTTCATCGTCAAACAGAGCATACCAGTGATCACAGTAAAGACGTTCGACTCTGTCTTAATCTCCTGTTTGAATTCCAGAGTAAGTTGGTTCCATTTTTTTCCTTATTTATCTTATGTAGTTACGAGAATAATTTCAAACAAATGAATTTTATCTTCTTTTTCTTCATGAACATGATGTATCGTTTTTTTTCTCTATGGTTTTGTTCCTGTTGAATAATGCCTATTTGTTCTTAAACCACACAAATAAAACATGAAAAAAAAAAAGTAATAAATTAATAATAAAAATAAATGTAGAAAGATCCAGAGAGTTCTGTTCTCTGTATAAATATGTAATAGCCATGTTGTGTAATAGAAGCAACTAAGAAATCAGTTCCCTACTTCATCTCTCTCTATCTTCTACTACCTCTCACTCATACGTTCTACACACAAACATTCCTCTGTTTTCTTTTCTTTGAACAAGACCAAAAACAGAACAAGAGAAGCATGAAGAAAACCTGCAATTTTCTGCAGTTTGCAACATGGTATCAGAGCTCCTGCTGATCTCTGGAGCCTTCCTGAACAAGACTGAAGAAGCTTGAACAAGTCTGAAGAAGAAGAGAACAAGACAGAACTAGAAAATCAAAAGAACAAGAAGAAAAGAAGGAGAACAAGAAGAACAAAAACACATGGCGTCAAACCTGCAATCTTCACAACTTGTAGCTGTCTTTGAAGGAAATAACTATGAATTCTGGGCAGCTAGGATGAAGACAACTCTGATGAACAGAGAGCTTTGGGAAATAGTTGAAGAAGGACTTCCTGAACCACCATCTAGATCACCGGAAATGTCTGGAGCTGACTATGCAAAAGAGCTTGGAGACTGGCGATCCCGTAAGGCGAAAGACACAGCGGCTCTACAACTCATTCAACTTGCTGTAGCTGATGTTGTCTTTGACAAAATTCTTTCTGCAACCTCAGCCAAGCAAGCATGGGAGCTACTTGAACATTCCTATCAAGGTAATGAAAAAGTTAAGATGGTTAGACTACAAGCCTTGAGAAGAGATTTTGAGAATCTGAAAATGAAGGAAGGAGAAAAGGTTAAGCCTTATTCTGAAAGAATCCAGGCTGTAGCTAATCAAATGAGAGCTCTAGGAGAAGGTAGATCAAACTTTGATATGGTAGTTAAGATCTTAGCATCCATGCCCAAGAGCTATGCTCCGTTGTCATCACTGATGGAAGAAACTAAAGATCTCAAGACAGTAACATTTGCTGAGTTGGTGGGATCTTTGGAAGCTCATGAAAAGAAGTTCTTCCCTGAAGATGAAGAAAATGGTGAAGGTGCATTCCATGCACGTTTTAGAAGCTTGAAAGTCAGAGACAGTGGCAAGACAAGCTCATGGAAGACAAGCTATAAAGGAAAAGGGAAGAAGTGGTGTAGCTTCTGCAAGAAAGACAATCACAATGAAGATGTCTGCTATCTAAAGAATGGAAGAAATAAGCAAGACTTCAACAAAAACAAAGGTAGAAGTGAATGCTACAACTGTGGAAAGCCTGGTCACTTTTCAAGAGAATGCAGAAGCAAGAAACCAGAACAAGCACAAGTGTCTCATCAACAAGAAGAAGCAGAAGATAATCACTTGTTCACCGCAAGACAGGATGATCAAGAGTCATTTGAAGAGAACTTATGGCTCATTGATAGTGGGTGCACTAATCACATGACTCCAAACGAAAAGGTGTTTTCCAGAATCAACACAAACATCAAAGTTCCAATAAGAGTTGGTAATGGAGCTGTGTTGATGACCAAAGGAAAAGGAGACGTTGAAGTCATGACAAAGAAAGGCAAGAGAATCATTCGAGATGTTTTTCTTGTGCCAACACTTGCAAAGAATCTGTTAAGTGTCCCTCAGATGATTGAAAATGGATATCAAGTCACCTTTAAGAAAAGATGTTGCATCATACATGATGGTGCTGGAAGAAAGATAGCTGAAGTGGAGATGATGAACAAGAGCTTTCCCATCAAGTGGTCCTCAAGCCCTGAAACAGCAATGGTAGCAAAAAATGAAGCTGCAGAATTATGGCATCAAAGGCTTGGGCACACTGGTTACTCAAATCTGAAGATCTTGCAGTCAATGGATATGGTTCTGAATCTTCCCAAGTTCGTGGTGGAGAAGGAAGGTTGCGAGAGCTGTATTCTAAGCAAACATAGTCGTGATTCATTTCCAAAAGAATCAGAGACAAGAGCAACAAAGAAACTGGAGTTGATTCACAGTGATGTGTGTGGACCAATGCAGAGTTTATCAATCATAGGGAGCCGATATTTCCTCACATTCATTGATGATGCAACAAGGATGGTCTGGGTTTATTTCTTGAAGTCAAAATCAGAAGTCTTTCAAACCTTCAAGAAGTTCAAAAACCTTGTCGAAAATCAAGCTAGCTGCAAGATAAAGAAGATTAGATCAGATAGAGGATCTGAATATCTCTCTGGAGAATTTACAAAGTTTTTGGAAGATCATGGCATTGAAAGGCAGTTAACAGCAGCATATTCTCCACAACAAAATGGTGTCTCAGAAAGAAGAAACAGAAGCCTAGTGGAGATGGCAAGGGCCATGATCAAAGCTAAAGACTTACCAATGAAGTTCTGGGCAGAAGCTGTCCATACAGCAGCTTACATTCAGAACAGAATTCCAACCAAAGCACTTGAGAACAAGACGCCGCTTGAAGCTTGGAATGGAACAAAACCATCAATGAATCATTTAAAGGTGTTTGGGTGTGTATGTTATGTACACATACCAGATGAAAAGAGAAAGAAGTGGGATGACAAGTCTAAGAAATCAATCTTTGTTGGCTACAGCTCTCAAACTAAAGGCTACCGAGTCTATTTGCTGGAGCAAGACAAGATAGACGTTTCAAGAGATGTGATATTTGATGAAGGAAGCAAATGGGACTGGAAGCAAAAAGAAGTGAACAAACAATCTGTTGTATCTCTAGAACCAGATTGTAGACAAGAAGATCTAAGGGTTGGTGATTCAAGTTCTAGCGATGGTGAATCCAGAGGAAGAAGAATCATTCAGCCGGTGCCCTTTAATCTGGATCCTGACAGTCCAGAAAGCAGTTCAAGCCAGCCAAATAGAAGAACCAGATCAATGAATGATATCTTACGTACTGCTCCACACGTTGATGTTGAATCTGCTGAAGTATGTGAAGGATGTTACTTGAGTTTTGAAGAACCAGCAACATTCGAAGAAGCTGTAAAGCATACTGAGTGGAGACATGCTATGGAAGAAGAAATACACATGATCGAGAAGAACCAGACATGGCAATTGGTTAAAAGACCTGCAGACAAAAATGTGGTGGAAGTCAAGTGGATATTCAGGCTCAAAAAAATGCAAAAGGAGATGTTGTGAAGCACAAAGCAAGGTTAGTGGCTAAGGGGTTTACTCAGCAGTATGGAGTCGATTATTTGGAGACTTTTGCCCCAGTTTCAAGACATGAAACTATCAGATTACTTCTTGCTGTTGCTGCTCAAAGAAAATGGAAATTATTTCAACTTGATGTTAAGTCTGCTTTTCTAAATGGAAAGCTAGAAGAAGAGATATATGCTGAGCAACCACCTTGGTTTGAAGAAGAAGGAAAGGGCGACTATGTTCTTCGTCTACACAAAGCTCTTTATGGTTTAAAGCAGGCGCCTAGAACATGGTACAGCAGAATTGATGAGTTTTTCTTGCGAGAAAACTTTAAGAGAAGCGACAATGATCATGCCTTATACACAAAAGAAACTCATGGAAAGATTTTGGTGGTGTGCATCTATGTGGACGATCTTATTGTCACTGGAGACGATAAGAAAATGGTGGATGATTTCAAGATGGCAATGAAGAATGAATTTGAGATGTCTGATCTAGGACTGTTGAACTATTTCTTGGGAATGGAGATTGTGCAGAGTGAAGAAGGAATTTTTCTATCCCAAGAATGCTATGCAAAGAAGCTGCTGGAGAAGTTCAACATGAAAGAATGCAAGATTATGAGAACACCATTGGCACCTCAAGGCAAGATTCAAGATGAAGAAGAAGAACTTGCTGATTCTAAAACTTTTAGGAGCCTTGTGGGAGGTCTGCTGTATCTAACAGCTACGCGACCTGATCTGATGTTCTCTGCATCTTATTTGTCTAGGTATCTGAAGGAACCTAAAGCCAAGCATTTCAAGGAGGCAAAGAGAGTTCTCAGATACATCAAAGGGACAGCTGATATAGGATTGATGTTTTCTGCAGTCAAGGAGCCAAAACTTGTTGGATATTCAGATAGTGATTGGGGAGGATGCAAAGAAGATCTAAAGTCAACAACTGGATATTGCTTTAGTATTGGGTCTGCAATATTCTCATGGAAAACCAGCAAGCAAGACACTATCGCTCAATCCACCGCTGAGGCAGAATACATGGCTTTGTGTGCAGCAACAAATCAAGCAATATGGCTAAGGCGCTTGCTTGAAGATTTGAAGTTCAACACTCAAGAGGGAGTTCCTATCTACTGTGACAGTCAATCAGCCATTGCAATTGGGAAAAATCCAGTCCAGCATAGAAGAACCAAGCACATTCAAATCAAGTATCACTTTGTTAGAGAATCTGTGAAAAATGGAGACATCAAGCTGGAATATTGCAAGAGTGAAGAGCAGCTGGCTGATACACTCACTAAGGCATTGGGAGGACAGCCTTTTGAAAGGTTTCGTGGTCAACTTGGTTTGAGGAACAAAAAGGCAAGAGGGAGTGTTGAATAATGCCTATTTGTTCTTAAACCACACAAATAAAACATGAAAAAAAAAGTAATAAATTAATAATAAAGATAAATGTAGAAAGATCCAGAGAGTTCTGTTCTCTGTATAAATATGTAATAGCCATGTTGTGTAATAGAAGCAACTAAGAAATCAGTTCCCTACTTCATCTCTCTCTATCTTCTACTACCTCTTACTCATACGTTCTACACACAAACATTCCTCTGTTTTCTTTTCTTTGAACAAGACCAAAAACAGAACAAGAGAAGCATGAAGAAAACCTGCAATTTTCTGCAGTTTGCAACAGTTCCAACCTAAGATAGATGGAAATCGGTGGAGCAATTCCGGTTCAGGAAACTGGATCCGGATTTCAAAAACCCGTCAAACCAGATGGGTTTGTGACGATCGATGTTGAGAGTTTCTCTCCTGTTCTGCACACAGACTTCTTTTCTTCTAGTCCCGTAAGTTTTTTTTTTAAAACAAATCCACTTTATTTTAAGTAACCATGCTTTGTTAGTTTGTTAATCACTGCGTTTTGTCGAAAATATAAAAAATTATCAAGCCATCAAAGAAAGTGCAAGCCATGGAATGGACTATGGTCAAAAGAAAAAACGACAATAGAGGTCGTGGTCAAAGCAGTTCTGAAATTTTAGAGGGTTATACACAATTTAACCCAAAATTTTTTTTATATAATTTAAGAATGTATATATATATGAATTATTTCTAAAAATTTGGGAATTATAGGTTAATATTTTACTTATCTATGTCAATGACCGATTCTAGTTGTGGCGGTACCTGTGGCTAATCCATTTATTTTCTTTCGTTAAAAGTTCTTTGAGAACTTCGTGGTTTAAATTGGAAGCCTTTTTCAAAAGAAAATACCAGAAATTATCAATTTTATTTCATTATTTTATATTTTATTCTGTGTTTTTATGTTTTGTCTTTTGGTGTTGAATGTTCGTGAGAATCATGGAAGATTCGCCCATAACCTTCATAACTATTCTTGTGAAGTTGATTCATTTTTTTCCCATTTACTATTTGTCCAAGTAAATAAATGAAATAAAAAAGAAACCCTAAACGGAAGTTGACTTGCAACTATTATCGTCCCACGGATTTTTTTTTTTTTTTTTGGTAAAAATGTAAAGATATTATTACCAGATTTTACGTTTTTGACAGAATTACAAAGGATAACAAGAATCAGAGTAAACGAAATTAAAAACTAAACACAACTCTATCTAGCATCAACAGGGGCAGGCACAACAAACCATGGCCGCTATCCAGAGGCTCGACCAAATCCACACCACGTGCTTGCCGCAAAAAGATAAGACAAGTTCAACCGAGAGCCGGAACCCGGTAATTTTGGCTTTCCCGATGATCCGCTCTTAAAGATAATGACCCATCTGAGAACAGCTTGCCGAGGGCTTCATAGCACCTGCCTACACGAACAGACAACAACAGTAGCGGCCAAGCACACCCGCCTCAACTAAATCGAGCATTTATTAGACCGGAGACGAGCAGAGAACACATAGTACAATGTACAGCGCCCCTAAACACCAAACGGCCAAAGAACGGGTTGAAATTGTCACTGAACTCTGACCAAACAGTCTCTGCACCTGCACAAACTAGCTAATCACACTACCAAAGCTGAGCAAATGAACAGCTTAGGCACTGGGATGAGTGATATCGCCAAGCATTGACTCCGAGACTAAGGACGGGTCCTCAGCCTCACAATACTTGCTGCCACACGAGAACCGTACGACAGTAGCATGAGACAAGAGAAGCTAATCTCCAGACAAATGGAGAGGAGCAAACATGACAAACCAAGAGACACCTCTGAGAAGCCAGACTGCCGTCGACCCCGAAGGTTGTGGAGAGAGACAAAGCAGGGATATTCGAAGTGATGTGGGCAGCGAACAGCCGCGGAGAAGCCATAGACGACAACCCTTTAAGAAGCTCACGAACCCACACGAGCCAGGCCACTGAGCCAAGTTACCAACTCCTCCTGCATAACCTGACCCATGACTCGTCTCCGTGTTAGAGGAAACCACCGGAGTTCACCTGACTGCGGAGACTAGACTCCGTTCACTCCATGACACCGCAAAGCAAAACAAAGACCACCGCCGCAGGCGAACGACTCCACCAAGACCAGAGACCGGTGAGACTCTGTGGAGAAGCCAAACCTGCAACCACCGCAAGGAGCAACAAAACCGAAAGTAAATCATCCCACGGATTTATCTGGTAATTGGCATGCATTTGGCATGAAGCCTATTTTAATTTATTTATTTTTCCCTAGTGATCGATCCTATGAAACTTTATAATTGAATATTATATTATAATCTAACTGAATTATTGATAAGATAATTTGTCTTTTTTTCTAAAGCTGCATAGAAGTGTTTCAAGGAAAGGGTCTTCAAGAAACAACAACGAAAGGAAACTTCATGGTGACTCAAATAGTAATGACAAAGAGACCTCGTTTCCTCAGATTCCACTTAGAGGTAAAATTTAAATGATTCTTCAAAATGTAAAACTTTTAATCTATGTCATATTCTTGATTTATTGATACATTGATTAGATTTCATTCTTCAACAAAGCAAACAATTAAATTAACGTATATGGATGGAAACAAATGTATCTCGGCCTTTTAATTGATTTTACTATTCGAATTATTATTATTTTATGCGGATAGATATTCTCATATGTTTATCTTCACGACATGTTTTTTTCTCTTTTGTTCTTTTTAATCTCTGATGCAAAAGGACTCGGTTGCATAATCTGAATAAAGCTGAATACATATATTTTCCTTCTGAGTGTAAAAGTGACGAAGTGTTAGGTGTGATTTAGGCCTTTTTATTGATTTTAGAATTCGAATTATTATTTATTTTATGCGGATAGATATTCTCATATGTTTATCTTCACGACATGTTTTTTCTTTTTAGTTCTTTTTTATCTCTGATGCAAAAGGACTCGGTTGCATAATCTGAATAAAGCTGAATACATATATTTGTCCTTCTGAGTGTAAAAGTGACGAAGTGTTAGGTGTAATTTAGGTATGTAATAAGCCCATGCGTTTTTAGCTATAGACCGTAACGAGGTTCCTTTTATAAGGATAATATTTTGTTGACATGCATCTTACTAAATATTTTTGACGTATATGTGTTTGATAAGATAGAGACGTTACAGATTTGTTTTCCGCACTTCAAAATCACCCATGTGTAATGAATGCACAATCAGTTTTTGGATTTTTTAGCTAAGACTGCTAGGACCTTTCGTAAAGAGCTGCTTTTTATTAGTTGTTCTGTTTCGGTCTTGTTACTCAGACTACCTCAAGCTAGAATGGCCGTTCGACGTCAAAACAAAAAAAAACTATGTAACACATCAATACATACACACATACATATAAGGAACAACTTTTCTTGGTTTCTCGTTTTGAATGTATTTGTGTTAGCTACATATAGCTTTAAGCAGACCACAAAGAACCCAATATTCCAACCTTTTATTCTCATGAACTGCATACTCACTCATACCACTATTAAATTAGGCATACAAATTACTAATAAATACGTTATGATTCAATTTATTTCGTCCAGTCAAATAATGAAAAAGAATCATTATTAACTGTTGTATTAATTAAAGCTTGTGGTATGTCATTTGATGAGTTGTAGGGTCAAGCGCGCCGGAAAAGCCGAGCACTGTTGGGCCCATTGATCATGCAGGCACGGTTACAACTGCAAACACCGCTGTTCCATCCTCGCCGCTTCATCAGATAACCATTACTACATCTGCCGCCACCGCTGGAAATATGATCTCCGATCAAAATAAAGAAAGACGATTTGGTTTTGCAAGAAAGTCGAGTTTTAAACGCTCTCACACTTCTTGGATGCTAAATCCCAAGAAAATCCTCCTCTTCTGTGCAACTTTGTAAGTATTATATCACTCCCTTATAATATATTTACATATATAACTAGATATATAAACTTGTGGAATACAAAATGTTTTAAAATAAAGTATATAACTCAAAATGCAAACATCTATAGTTATTTACGAGAAAAAAAGTATCTGTAACAGTATATTTAGTTTCAAATTTTCGGATTGCATATGGTTCAATTCTAGTAGTAATTCATTTTAGCCATTCATTGAGTTTAAACGTTTGAGTTAATTTAACACACACATACACACACACAGACACACACATATATATATATATATATATATATATATATATATATATATTACTATGTCATGTACGAATATGCTACTCAAAATGGGAGTATCTTACACAATTAAATAAGTAAAGTTGTTTTGGACGAATATCAAATATTGATGGAATGTTAAATTTTTGTGACAGGTCAAGCATGGGATCAATCTTGTTAATCATATTTACTCTCTCGATCAGCAAGTCTAATCCAGGAGATATGCCTCTAGACTAATAGTGACCGTCCTCAGTTTGTGGCTATAGAGCATGCGATAATCTCACCGACCTATATTTATAAAAACGAAGAGCGTAATGTTGTGACAATATATATTTTGTTATATTTTATAATAAAAATGAAAAAAAAAAGATAGCAAGACACAGAAAGTGCATGGGGAGTGGGCACGCCGCACGCACGAGACCATTTAAGAAGATTGGAAAAGAAAGCTTTAAGACAAGAGTTTATGAGCATTGTGACAAAGACAGAGAATCTTCTCTTCTTTTCCTTTTCTTTGTTTTTAAATTTTATTTAGTATGTGTTTTTCAGTTTTGGTGTATTTCTTTTTATGTATATGTATATCAGTTGGCATGAGCTTTTTAAGTTTCGGTTTGGGTTCACTTATAGAAATTTCGAGCCGTGTTAGAATTGAATGGTAATGTATGGACCATCTTTAACAAATAGAACCTACACAAGCGTGGAGCATTTAAAGAGTCTCCGCATGCTATTCACGTAAGCTATACCATATTAGGTGTCTTTAAGTATTTGAAACATAAAGTAACATTTCCCTTTCTTAGACCAGATTAAACATAAAGTATATACATTATATAAAACATTTTCAATTTTGGTGATAACAACCAAAGCTAAAACGTGGTTTCAAAAAGTTTGATGTTGAAATGCTGCCAATCAAGTACAAAACTCCTATACAAGTTAAGGTGTGGATTTTACGGTAATAAATGGGGAGGGCGATGGATAGTACAGATATTTGCAGTTGTTGATCACAGCTGATATGGTAAAAATAATCAGACTTTTAAAGAGAAAAAGACTATTTATATATACTTTAACCACTTAGTTATTTTAGTTGCTGTAATTTTTATTGGTTTAAGCTTGGAGTTAGCTTGAAACACAAGGTATCCTAATCCTAACTTGTTATGTTTATCTAAAGGGATTAGGAAATATTGGAAGTGTTATTTCTATTAGGATTAGAAGTTATCTATTTTTATATATATTGATGGATATGTTGTTGAATCAATCACACAAATTGTGTGAGTGATTGGCTTTGGCTTTGAAATTATTTTGCTAAAACTTTGAGTGATTAATAAGAGAAGAACTTCTTGTTAAAGTGATTGAGATTCTATAATTGGTATCAGAACTAACTATTGAAAGCTAAATCGTGAGTAACCGACCTTACCGAGAAGACGACCATGGCTGATGTGAAAGATGAAACCGAGACAAGCAACAAAGAAGCGGGACCTTCGTCCATCAAGTTTCCAATGCTAACTTCTTCAAACTACACTGTTTGAGCTATGAGGATGAAAATCACCCTCAAGGTTAACAAAGTTTGAGAAACCATTGACCTTGGCAGTAAGCATGAAGAGAAGAATAATATGGTTATCGTCTTAATCTTTCAATCTATACCGGAGGCATTGACGCTGTAAGTGGGAAACCTCGACACAGCCAAATCCGTCTGGGACGCGATTCAAGTTCGCCACGTTGGAGCCTAAAGAGTACGAGAGGCACGACTACAAATATGAATGGCAGATTTTGATAAGCTCAAGTTGAAGGAAGAAGATAGCATCGATACCTTCATCGGCAAGCTAACTGAAATCTCGTCAAAATCAGCTTCTCAAGGAGAAAACATAGAAGAGCCAAATTTTGTCAAGAAATTCTTGAAAAGTTTGCCAAGGAAAAATTACATACACATGGGTGCATCTTTTGAACAAGTTTTCGATCTTAATACAACTAGTTTTGAAGATTAATCGGAAGATTAAAGGCGTATGAGGAGAGAATAAGCGAGGAAGAATCAAAACATCATGGTGATCATGAAAAACTGATGTATGCTAGTGAATCCCAGCAAGAGAGCTATGCAAATATAGGAAGAGGACGTGGTGTACGAGGCAACTGGAAAGGAGGAAGAGGCCGAGGACATGTAGGAGGATTCTTTGCACAAAAGGAAGCTTGGAAACAGAGATAAGAGTCACATTAGATGCTTCAACTATGATAAACTCGGACATTATGCATCTGATTGCCCCAACAAATTGCTTAAATTACAAGAAACTGTTGAGAAGAAGGAAGAAGATACACAAGAAGCATATAAATTAATGATGCACGAAGTGGTGTAACTTAATGAGAAGAAGGTGAAACCGAGTGACTTTGAGATCAAAGGAGACATGGAGAATGTGTGGTACTTTGACAATGGAACAAGCAATCACATGAGTGGAAACCGAAAGTTTTTCTATAAACTTGAGGAAGAAGTTACAAGGAAGGTACGATCCGGATAAGATTCCCGTATTGATATCAAAGGAAAAAGCTCAATAAGGTTCATCTTAGATGGAGGAGAGAAGAAAACGTTGAGCAATGTCTACTACATACCTAGATTACAGAGCAACATTGTGAGCTTAGGACAAGCTACCAAATTTGGATGCAAGGTAAGTATGAAGAATGATGTACTCATTCTCTTTGATCGAACATGGTATCTAATGATTAAGACCTCAAGATCAAAGAACCATTGGTATAAAGTGAGCCTGCAAGCAGAGATTATCAAATGTTTACAAATTGCAACAACTACTGAATCATCGAGATGGCATGTAAGGCTTGGACACATTAGTACTGAGACAATAAAGGCAATGATAAGCAAGGAGCTGGTGGTCGCATACCTGATATAGTTATCAAGAAGGAAACATGTGTATCGTGCTTGCTTGGGAAGCAAACACAGAAATCATTCCGACAAGTTACCTCATATAGAGCTGCACATCCTCTT
Organism: Brassica rapa; assembly: GCF_000309985.2. Classification (NCBI taxonomy): domain Eukaryota; kingdom Viridiplantae; phylum Streptophyta; class Magnoliopsida; order Brassicales; family Brassicaceae; genus Brassica; species Brassica rapa. Next base: position 12,012,128 of record NC_024802.2, read on the forward strand.
GAACTTGTTCATGGAGACCTTTGTGGGCCTATAACTCCTACCACACCTGGAAAGAAGCGCTACGTGTTTGTGTTAATTGACGACTTCTCAAGATACATGTGGACCGTGTTACTTAAGGAGAAGAGTGAGGCTTAAGCAAATTCAAAGCATTCAAAAGGCTTGCAGAACAAGAAATATGGGTGACAGTGAAAACGTTTCGATCAGACAGAGGAGGAGAGTTCACGTCTGATGAGTTTGATAGCTACTACAAGGCGAATGGGATGAACAGAAATATGACAGCTCCGAATTCTCCACAGCAAAACGGAATTGTCGAACGACAAAATCGTATTTTACTTGAGATGACCAGAAATTTGTTGAAACACATGACCGTACCAAATACGTTGTTGGGAGAAGCGGCCAGGCATGCCACCTATCTACTCAAGATATTCGCTACAAGATCTTTCCTTGGACAGACACCGTACGAAGCTTTGCGACACAAGAAACCAAACATCGATCATCTTAAGGTCTTCAGATGCGTCTGTTATGCAAGAACAAAGATCGCATGTAGAAAGAAGCTTGATGATCGATCAAAAATCCTGGTGCATTTTGGGACTGAGCCTGGTTCGAAGGCATATAGACAGTTTGATCCTTCGAACAAGAAGATAGTGGTGAGCCGCGACGTATACTTCAAAGAAGAAAAGCAATGGCACTGGAACGATAAAGATGGAACAAAACCAAAGCAGAGTTCGTTTGAAATCGATCTAATACCTTTAAAGGGTACTGATGATTACTCTAAAACTCAGGATGATAGTGAGAATGAAGACGATGAAGAAGAAGTGACCAATGAAGATGATGATGATGACGAAGAATATGGAGATGACTCACCACGACCTAACTTAAGAAGATCAAATAGAGTGAGCACAAAGCCTTCATACTTGGACGAGTACATCCTCTTGGCTGAAGTGGAGTGTGAAACACTCTTGATGATCGTTAACAACGAACTGTGGGACTACAATGAGGCTAAAGACCTAAAGATTTGGGTGGATGCATGTAAAGAAGAGCTAAACTCGATCGAGAAGAATAACACTTAGATCTTAGCTGATCCACCAAAAGGTGTTAAGCCTACTGGACTTAAGTGGGTATTCAAAATAAAGAGGAACACATATGGAAGCATAAGCAAATACAAATCACGTCAAGTGGCGAAGGGGTACGTTCAACGGCATGGTATTGATTATGATGAAGTCTTCGCACAGTAGCTCGTGTCGAGACTATTACAATGATCATCACAATTTTGGCATCTAAAGGATGGCCTATCCACCATCTGAACATAAAAACGGCCTTATTACATGGAGAGTTAAAAGAAGAGGTTTACATTACTCAGCCCGAAGGGTTTATGATCAACGGCAAAGAAGATAAAGTCTATAAGTTACACCAAAGCTCTCTACGGCTTGAGACAGGCACCGAGGTCTTGGAATGTTAACTCAATCGAATCTTGAAGGATCTTGGCTTCACCCGTTGAGAGAGAGAGTACAGGAGGAGTGTTGGGTGTCTTCGATATCTATTACATACAAGACCTGATCTATCTTTCAGTGCTGGTGCGCTTAGTAGGTATATGCAAGAGCCTAAAAAGTCTCACGGAGCAGCCTTGAAGCAAGTTCTGAGGTAAGCAAGTTCTGAGGTACTTTCGCAGTACTACTTCTTTTGGCCTACGTTGTGGACGATCTGAACGTCAAAGATTGATAAGCTTTAGTGATAGTTCTCACAATGTTGATTTTGATGATGGCAAGAGTACGACCGGACATGTCTTCTATCTTGGTGATAGTTCTATATATAACTTGATGTTCTGAAAAACAAGAGATCATGGCTTTACCATCATGTGAAGCGGAGATTATGGCTGCTACTGAAGCTGCAAAGCAAGCAATTTGGCTCTAGGAGCTCTTAAGTGAAGTCGTAGGAGATGTTTGCGAGAAGGTGATCATACGAGATTACGATTGATAACAAATCAGCGATTGCACTCACTAAAAATCTTGTTTTCCATGGACGAAGTAAACACATCCACATGAGGTTTCACTTTATACGAGAATGTGTTGAGAATAATCAAGTTAAAGTAGAGCATGTTCCGGGAACTGAACAAAGAGCTGATATACTTACAAAGTCGCTTAGCTGAGTTCGATTCAAGGAGATGAGGGAACTTGTTGGAGTCCAAGTCATGTGTGAAAATAAAATCAAGCTCAAGGGGAAGAATGTTGGTTTAAGCTTGGAGTTAGCTTGAAACACAAGTTGTCTTAATCCTAACTTGTTATGTTTATCTAAAAGGATTAGGAAATATTGGAAGTGTTATTTCTATTAGCTTTGAGTGATTAATAAGAGAATAATTTCTTATTAAAGTGATTAAGATTCTATAATTTTGTCATTGGTCAAGCCACAACCAACTTTTCTTGACTAACCAGACTGCTCGAACTACTTCATATTACTAGCATGCACATCTAATATTTAAATAATTTACTGTTTCATCATATTAGATATGATACATTGCATATCATTGAATGGAAAACCTGAATAGAGTTACTATACTACAGACAAATGTATATTTTACGAATTTGCATTGGTGTCCATTATGTCATAGTATCCGAATTTAAACCCAACAGTATGCATATATGAATTGTAGACCATAAAAAGTAATACACCTGTTACATATCCAATTGTTATGAGTTTATAAGTTTATAGTTATTAATTTGATAGTTAATTAGTTGAAACTTTCATTTATCACATAATTTGTTCTATTTCTCTATAGTTTTGTGGAGAAACAAGATACTGATTCAATTCTCTTTCAGCCTGGGCTAGCAAATATATTTCTATGGACATTAGCTTGACCCATACATAATATATGGTTATTATAAAATGTATAAATGGGCTCTATTGCTTTGTCTCTCATCGTAAAGCCTCAGAACCACTGCCGCAGTTTACTCGATTGCTCTTTCTGTCACTTCTTCAAAACAAAACAATTCAATTTATTTTTCTTCATCAAATATTTTGTAGTATCAAAACAATATTTAGTCTTACGGAACGTTTAATACGATTTTTTCTTCTTGAGATATATTTTTTCTTCAACAAGACTCAAACTGGCCAAACCTTAACCAACCACTTAAATAAGAATTTGGACTTCTGTTGAACTTTTATATCAGATTAATATTCCCTATATTTTATTTTAAATGTCGTTTTATTTACACATACAAATTAAAAAATATTTACTTTTTTAAATATTTTTCAATAAAAATATCACTAATTATATACACTTAATCATAAATCAACCAATAAAAAAAAATAGAGAATATAAAGAGTCATATAACATACAAAATTAATAAAATTTGCAATAAAATTTGAAAATGTCATATAGTTTGGAATAAAAAATAATTATCTAAAACTTCATTTATTTTGAAAAGAGAGAGTAATCTTATATATTAAAACAGAAGTCACAACATTGATTCATGTGTGATTTTTTTAAAAATGGACCTATTCATAGAAATTTATATTACATTTTAGTTCAGACTAATAATAAATAGAATTTTTAAAATATTTTAATCATAATATCTTTTGATATCTTTTCATTTTAAATATAAATATATTTACTTTAAAATTCTAACAAATCTGTTTAAAAAGATTTTTTCAAGATCTTCATTTTCGAAATTATATTTAAATATTTTCGCTAATTTCGAATTAGTTTAAAATATTATATATTAATGTATTCAGTTATATAAAATTAAAAATAAAAAATCTATAATATTTTATTTATTATATAATCATAATCAATCATATTAAAATAAAATTATTATATTGAGATAAATATAATAAAATTGTATTAAATTTATATATTTATATATTTTATTTTCGTAATTATAAAATATTTATGTTCAAAAATAAAATCTAATATGTTGGTAAGATGGGTTAACAATATCAAATTATTCAATACATGTATAAAAATTAACATGTATTTCTTTAAAGTTAATAATATAAAATCTTTGTAACTACTTTAATCAAAATATATTTTTGTTTTAAATATAATATATCTTATATATTAAAATAAAAGTCACAACCTTGATTCATGTGTAATTTTTTTTTTAAATGAACCCATATCAGTTATCATTCATTAATTAATAATAACATGGTTTAATTATATATCACAACTAATATAACCATAACTCCTACAAAACCGGAATGGTAAACATGACCAATTTTTAATCTTTATTAAATGTAAAATCAATTTATAGATAGCCAGAATGTAAACCATTATCAAACCAGTATGTGGACCAATACATTATCCTATTGTTATTATTCTGAACATGCAATATAAATTAAATTTCGACTAACTCCTTAACGACAAACACTATATCAAATGAATTTAATTAATCACCATATGTATACTGCGTTTATAAAACAAATTATATACACCAAATCTGAATTACAGACTAACTAATTGCACCGTAATATTTTACAGGCACAATATATTATAGTGTTAAAAATTTGATGTTTTTAATAGTATCCCAAATTTTTTTATCTATTGCCAATTTGATTTAGTTTTTAACAGTAGGTCCAATTTGATTTAAATTTTATATATACTTCAAATTTAGAAATAAAAAATATGTAAAATAGTACTGTTACGTAATTATGTTTTCAAAACAAAATTTGTTCCAAGAATACAAAATTTAATTTTTTTTTATAATAATAATTTCATAAATCATATAAACTAGGTATAATATAGTTAGATAATACATATAATATTAAACTATATTAATTTATTAATAAATTTTGTCTTATAAACTAAAATGATTTAGTATATAAAATAAAACCCGCACGGTTGTGCGGGTCGAGATCTAGTATTTTTTAAATTACAATCAACCCAAAGCTCCGTTTTAACGTAATTGATTTTACAATTGATTTTGACTGAATGTAGATTACCAGTTTACCTAGAATACAACATTTATTAAGAGAATTCAACTAAAACTTATATGAAAAAAAATCAAAGCATATAAATAATACATTAAAGCTGGGTGTATAAATTAGTAGATATCATTAATGAACCTAGGGAGGCCAACTTTATAACCAAGCTTCTTAACATCTTCTTGAACTTGCTGTCTGAATTCTCCGAAGCTGAAATTTCTATAAGCAGGACAATCACCTGAACACTCTATAACGGCGTCGTATGATGGACATAGAAAATACGCCGTTGAGAATCTCTCCACCGTTGGATTCGTCATCACACGATGTTCCACACTTTTGTACATGCCATTACTCCATGCCTAGCAAAAAACACATATATAGAATCTTAAAAACATTTTAATACACTGCCTTAATGATGGATGCGGATGGATCCACAATGACATCAAAGCTATATACATAAGAAATCCACTTTCAATTAGGCTTCCGTATCTCCTAAACCGAACGGTCCGAACCTAAACCTAACTAAACGTGATTAAAAACTCTTCACCATGCTTAAATACCTGAAATAAGTCACCAATATTGATAATGAGAGCACGAGGGTTAGGTTTAACGGCGATCCATCTATTGTCTTTGATGAGTTGGAGTCCTCCGACTTGGTCTTGATACAAGATTGTGAGGAAATCACTGTCCGTGTGTGGCATCAAACCATACACCTCCGATGGGTTCGGACATGGTGGATAACGGTTCATCCTTAGATAACATGTGTTTCTCACACAGGTTTTTTTGAAGAAACTTGATTTCCGTCCTGATTTCTCTGCAAGGACCTCTGCCAACGAATATGCCAGAGCCTCGGATTCTGAAGCAAATTTTTCCATTGTTGAGCTGCGATATAAAATGTACATATTATAACTAAGGTTAATTTATTATAGAGACAAATAAATCATGTTAAATAAATTAGGTGAAATAATTGCGAAAGCCATGAACCTTTCTTGTTCCTTTTGTTTAATCCAAGCCATGAATTGTTCATTTGTTTTAACGTAGAATTGCTAAGATTTTTTTTAGTAAACCATGAATTGAAGTTATGATAAGAAAATGTAAAATATTATTATTATTATTATTTAATGGTAGAATGATATACTATAAATAATTATTTCACGGTAATTATTTGATTTGGTAGAAAATTGTGGAAATTATTTGGATTTGCTGATTTTTTTGTGAAGATACAAAATTCACCTAACAAAAGAAACACTTAAGGTTATTTTTTATTTGTGTCACATATTTAAGCAAAAGATATGCTATTTTTTATATCTTTCTAATCTTATGGGAATACCATGAAGACGCAACACAGGCATTTGGCAGTTTATCAAGCACAATGAAAATTGTTGCTATTGGTGTGGCGTATATAATATCGCAGGTGCATGTAACAAACATGGAAGAGATTCATGATGCAGTTTATAAGTAAGACATGCATGTTAGTTATAATAGAAGGGTCCTAAAACAGGGGAGATAGACTGAAACAAGACGAGAAGAAAAGGGAAAAAAGAAAAGAAAAATGTTTAATAGGCTGAGAGGAGAGGTACGTGTACGTGTCTAACCCATTGGTTTTCTATGATAGGTATATCTCCTATCTGTCAGGAACATGAGATCCTTTGCAAATTTCGGGTCTATTATATCATTTCTCTTTTCGGATACATTACATATGCATGTATAGAGTGACCATCTTTGGCCACTAGAATGATGAACTCTATTCACTTAACCGGCTGGATTTGTTGGCCACTAGCTATATACAGTAAAATCTCTGATAAATTAATTATGTTAGAACTACAATATTTTATTATTTTATAAAGTTATTAACTTTTATATAATAGGAGTATAACTAAAATTTGTTTATTGTAAAATAAAACAAGTTTACATAAAATTTAAATTTGACTTTCATATTATTCTTATATGATAATTTGGTGTATAACATATATGTAATGTGTTTTGCAGCTGATTTGACAAAATAATATTAAAGTAATTTTAATTTGTAAAAAAATATTGAGATAAATTTCACTCTAAATACAAACAAATAATTAAAAAAATATATATCTTTTATAAACTTTGTAAGTATCATTTATTAGTTTAATGTGACCATATATTTGGATAGGATTTTCGAAAATTTATTATTTTATATATTGTCTCATATTTTGAACTGATCAAATATTCAAGACTAAAGTTCATATTAATTTAGAGAGTTTGTACTGTACATATATATTCTTTTGTTTTGTTGGAAAAGATGAATGATCGTTTCTGTTTCGACGTCATTGTTAAGATTGAGGATCATCTAATTTTAAAAAAAATAAAAAGATATCTGGATATAGAGGTTTCAAGTGTGTATAATAGAAGCACTAGAAAAAAGCAACCATAAAACTTCTTAAACAAAGTATCGGACTCTAATGTCTAATCGAACTTTTATAGAAAATGATCATTTGTTTTGGCTTCGGCAATCAGTTTGTTTTTGTTGAAACGGCAAACGAACTCGGGAATTCTAATTTAGACTAATCCTGGATGAATGTACCTTAAAATCCTGTGTTCTATATACAGTTTATTGGATTACGACATCTATTAAAATGTCATGGAATAGTGTTTCGAGTTCCCCCAAAGTATTCGTTTTTCGAAGAGAAAATAACTTCTTTTTTTGTAACTTGGCTTTTTTTTTATTGGATTAAGATATATTATACATAACTTTTAGAATTTAGTCAAATTGCAACTAATAGTGACTTATCATGAAATGCCAACTATATGAAAGGTGGTGGCAAGGGGATGTGGTCACACACACATAAGCTAAAACTGCATAAGATGTGTATGACAACCACATGCGTGAGAATACTAGTACATGTACAGATTCCAGCGCACATATTCATACGCGCTCATAACAAGATAATCTATGCGTGTATTGTGTATATATATATATAGCCTGGCATGTTCAAGTACTTCTTCTTTCCTTCCATAATTCCATTAGTCGTCTTTTCTTAAGAGACATTTATCTCGTGACCATATAGTACTGGAATCTATATTGTCAAAGTGTACTATGTGTTATAATGAACGTACCTAAGCTTTTATAGAGTTTTTTTTTTTCAACAAGATTATAGAGGTTCTGAACACATTTTAAAAAGTATTTCTTCATAATCAAACATCACATAAGAAGAAAATTAAGAAGATTAATTAATCCACATTGACGGGAAAAGGAAAATTATCCTACTTGAACAAAATATATGTTAGATAACCAAGGTATATATACTAAATGTAAAGTATTTTAGGTTCACACAAATGTTTTACTATTGATGAAAACAGTTTATGTATTGTAGATTCATAACATGTGTATATATTATTGGTAATTTTTATTCAGATCTATGTAGGCATGCATGTTAAAAGTTTGAAAACTTTCAGATGTAAACGCATGTCGAATGTGTAATATTTGTATTTTATTATAAAGGCTATTCCACTATCTGTTTTCTAATGAGTTGATTGATGGGGTTTTTTCAACCACGAATTGGTTAATGGTTCTTCGTTATTAATCCCAAGAATAGGTTAGCGTATACAGAATCATAATGTGCCGCAACTGGTGCAGAATAATTCGAAGAAGTTTATTTCCCGAAACTAACAATGCTAGCTCATTTACATTTACAGAATATTTCATGTTTGAAGTGCTTGACGAAATTCTTTAGCATATGATAGGAGCCAAAGAATAAAACCAACATTAGAACTAGCTAGGTTTAAATTAATTACGTAACTATGCTCTGAGTACATGTTCTGAAGTCATAATATTTTCTATCATTTTTTTGTTTGGAAGTATTAATATTTATTTATTCATTATATTTTCACATGCCAACTTGCTATCTATAAATTAAACATTCAAAAATAGTATTAAAAATGGGAAACAGAGACACACATGAGAGATGGAGAATATATCTTTGACCCAGCCTCAAAAACTTTTTAGGATTTTCTTTTATGTATGTGGACTAAATAGTAATTAAATAGAAATGAGAACACTCTATTATATGCTTCAAAACCGCCAAATATTGAATAAATCTAGGTGATGATGATATGTTATTAGAAGGTAGCTAAATTTTAAGTTAGTAAAAATTAAGATTAAGTGGAAAGTTATCAACATTTCCTTATTGGAAAATGTCCTCCAAATAAATTTTAAAACAATCTGAATATTAAAATTTTAGAAGTATGTAAATTAACAATAAAAGTTAATTAATAACACAATATTTGTGTACCTGAGCGTAGTAAAGTACTTGTTGTCAGAAATATCTGTCATGGGAACATGAAATGCCTCTGACCAAGAAAGCTGCCGTACACAAGTGGCTGACGGCGTTCCCCACCGGTAACTCCCGGTGGAAAACTTCTCCGACTTGCTTTTCTTGTCAAATGGTTCTCTAAAAACCCTAATTTGCTCTTGTCTCATCTTCTCCAACACATCCATTGATATTCCATGGTTGATCACTTGGAAAAATCCCCACTCCCTAGAAGCGCTAGCAATGTCTTGCTTACACTTCTCCCTCTCCTTCTTGGCTCCATTGATCAGACGGCTAACGTCAATCAATGGGAGCTCCACCTCTTCAACGACAGCAGTGACATGGAAGCTAAAAGGTGTTTGCGGGACACTGTTTTCTGTGTTTTTGATCTGTTTATACAAAAGGGTTTTGTATGTTTCGTTGAATGGTGGATCCATGAGAATCAACTAAGAGAGATCTACGAAGAAGAGTGAGAGGTAGAGAGAATTATGGGAAGTGAAAATTATCAAAATACGTGTTGTGGTGAGAGACACAATTCTTATATTTATATACACGCTCACCTATCTGCATATATATATGTGTACGAGTTCAATTTTCATATTTTGATTTTTAGTATATAGACCATGTTGATAAAAATGAATGTAAAAAAGGAAAATTTGTTTGCCGCCCATTGATGACCTTGTTAATTACTCACTTTACATGAGTTGATATCCGTTAACGAATAGACATTTGGACGTGTGAATAGTAAGCACATTATGTTGCTACGTCTAACGAGTATGATGATTTTTGGTAGCAAATAATTAATAATAGTTAGAAAGTGGATAGTTACTTAACAATTTTTTTTTAAATACTCTTGAGATTACAATTTTCTGTCAAATATCGGTATGTATGAGATGTTTAAGTTGACAGTAATTAAAGGAAAAATCTCAGAAAAATACGATATGGGTATAATGTTTACATTTGTATACATATGGTGGACAAGATACGATAATGGGGATTAATAAATCCCTTATATATTAAAAGAGGAGCATTGGAGTTAATGCTTTCACACCAAATTGGACACGTGTCTATTGGAGAGACACTCTCACAAATAAGTTTCCTTATTTGCTTCCTCTATAAGCGAATTCTTAAAGAGTTTCCTTATTCTACAAAAAAAGTAACCAAGTAATGTTTTAGACTTCTAACGGGAATCGCAAAGCGGGGAGTTTTATCTTCTTCATTCTTAAGCACTATTACTTCAAACGTAAGGTTTTCAAAGAAACCTTCAAAGTTCTACGTGGAGACCGACTTAGGAAACGACGACCAAGTGACCCCGAAGCTCGGAACGTTTAGACACGCCGGGGTTGAAGACGAGCCGCTCTCTCATCTTCAGACGAGACATGACCATTCATCTGAAAGAAGAACGCATCAGGAACACTTTGAAGACGAGAAAAATCTGTATCATGTTCCAACGACACACGACATCATGAACTCCATTCTGTCCTCTTGAGTAACACTTTGAAGACCATCGTCGGTCGTGGTGCGTCCGTGCACATCGCTGGGGTTTAGGTGGATAACTTCTCCAACGTCTGATTTGAGACGTTCTGCGAAATCGCTGGACGGTTACAGTGTGTCGTTCTTCGGAGGGCTGCGCAAAGACATGAAGCACCATGATATAATGTGTTTGACGGCTCCCCACTGCATAATACATTGAAGCTCCCCACTGCATGACACATTGCGAAGCTCCCCACTGCATAACACATTGAAGACATGATGCATCATGATATCCGCGGGGTTATTGATGCTATAATGTGCTCGACGGCGATTACTCTGTCTACCAATTACATGACGCATCATGATATAAGGTCATAAACCTTGGCCATAGTGATACTTACACTCGTGAGAAGAATGCACATACTATGAGATTAAATGAACTATAAAGAGTATCATCACTCTCTCTAATATTGTTCTTCAACGTGACTTCTTCTTCTCACATAACTTTGTTCTTCAATGTGTCAATCTATGTGCATGCTTGCGATATAAAGACTATAGAGGAGTATGGAGAATCCCAATAGGAGTGATCGAAAGATAAGATGACGACGTCCCAAGAAGAGAAATCCATTTATCTGTTACTCAAGAGGACATAACGGAGAAGCTGATGACGTCTTTTCCTTTTCTCTTATAAGGGATTTGTTGTACTATATTCAACGTCCCATTAGTTTGTTACGTGAGAACTCTGTATAAGAAAGAGTTTAACATAACGTAGATATTGTAGCTATAGCGATTTTAATTGTAATAATGAACCGAACCGGTTGGTTCCGAGTTGGAAAATCAATTGAAATCTGCGAATATAACCAATTCGTTGGTTGCTGGCCAAGGCAAAAAATATATGATAATCAACTAATATAATCTGTTTATGGCAATATACGTATATCGTAGTGTGCTGGCCGAAATGTAACTTTCTGTTATCGTAGTGTGCTGCCCGAAATATATTCTAAGTTTCAAATTAAGAAGTTAGGTGCTGACAAAAAAAAAGTAAGGTTTTCCCTTTTCAGTTTTATATTTGTGATTTTTAGATTTTGATGAAGATTTCATTATGTCACCTGAAGAAAATGAAGTGAACGATGGTAGAGAGAACCAAAATTAGTTGATGTGATTTGGTGTTAGTTTATTTCCGTTATTGACAATTTATTACAATGATCTTTCACTTTGAGTTTATTTTAAATTTGAAGTTTAATTTATTATTCAAATTAGAAATATAAATATTTATGATTTTTATATCTTAAATTTTTTTAGATGTCATAACTTTTACTTTGTTACAGAAAATTTTAAGTAGTCTAAACTATTTTTTGATATTTTGTAGGTAAAATGAAAATAAAAATATCAAAACTAAAGTTAAGTATTTTCTAAATACCTTTTAAACATAAAATATATACATATCCAAACTTTTATTTTATGTTTTAAATACATTTAGAAAATATCAAACTATAGTTTTTATATTTTTATTTTCATAGCTAATATAATATTATATAATAAAATTAATTCATTTATTAACCCAAGATTCACCCGCGGTCGATCCACTGACCCATCGATCCGGTAAGTCCTTTTAACATAATGAGAAAGAAGGTTTTTGGATAAGCTTTAAGAAGTAAGAACATGCTAACGTTTATAATGGTTGTTAATGTCAACATGGTCACATTAAAAGATACAAAAGCCGGCAATACCACTCTGAGGTTGACTTAAATAATAATCAAAATTATTTTAAAATTTTGACAATATTTACGATGATGCTGGTGAATTTTTCTGATCACTTAATAAAAACTTTGAATTTTCTATTTTTTATAACTTATAGTATGTGGTCCTTATTTATTAGCTATTGATAATATAATAAGTTTGAAACACTCATATACTGAAGCCTATGAATTTTCGATGGAGGATTTTCTACACCGAATTCTATAAAAGAATAATGTATCTTTCAATTAATGATTGCTTAAGATATTTATTATATATTTATTTAAAAAATGAAGATGATCGCATTAAATCTAACTGATTGTATCAGGTAAGATATCAAGTTTTTTACATAAAGTTTGCAATAATCGATATATATTCCAACTACATATCTATCACTGAAAGAAAGAAAAACGAAAAAATCAGTTTAATTGAACAAACCAAAATAAATACAGCTTCCGAATGGTTGTTATATTTTAAAAGAGTTAAATCTAAAAAAATCCAACCTAAAACCAAATCGATGTCCACACTAAACAGATCTAATATCTTCTTATCTTATAAATATTAAAATTAATAATTTTACTCCGCGCAAAGCGCGGGTTATCACCTAGTTTGGTATTATTAGAATAAAGTAAGTTGGGGCTGTCTTAGAGAACATGATGTTGTTTCATATTCAAAGGTTTGAATATTTGCTTGTCTGGACACCGTCCTTTGTTTCTCATGTTTTCACTCCCTTCTATGTGGTACTGTTTTTTTTTTCTACTAATCAAAAGATTAATCTATACGTCATTGGATAGACCAATTAATTTTAAAACATTATTATGCACTGTTTAATTCAGTATGCAGTAATCCAAAAGCTGAAATTAAACAAATAAAGATAAATTTATGGAAGCAGGAGAAGCTTGGAGTCCAAGAAAAAGAAACACAACGACTTTTAGTTTGCGTTCTCATGTATATTAACGGTAACATAGTTTATATATATGTACTTTATTTTTCCTTACCTAATTATTTATCTGCACTACCTTGAAAAAGTAAGGGAAAAGAAAGAAGAAATAAATGAGAGAAAATGTTGATTCCGGAGGAAAACTTTTACTCTAAGAAAATAAGAAGGAAAAAAAATTGTTCTAAAAACCACAGAAAGACAAAAAATAATGTTTCCTTCCCACCAGTGTAAATGTTTTTATTTATGTGTATGAATATGAGCGTATTATAGCAAAAAAAAAAACACATTGTTGCCCTTTTATTTTAGGGGAAGTTTCATGTTTCCGCTTTCTTGATATCACTATTCATGTTTATCATCATTAAAGAGATATTTTCAAAATACTTTATTTATTAAGTGATAAAAAAACTCTTATATCATTGTTCAATATATATAATAAATAGTTATTTAAATAAAAAATTGAATTTGTTTTTCAAAATTTCTTTTTCAAAATCGAAAATTATTTTTAAAACTATTTTTTTAAAACATATTTTTTATATATTTTTATATATTATAAGTATTTATTTATATATTTATCAAAATCTTAAATTTCACATTCCAAAAACTCTATACCACCCTTCAAATTTAAAGTTCTAAACCCTAAGTCTAAAACTGAGGATAAAAATGGTTAGTGTAAACATAAAAAGTAATATTATAAATATAGTATTTTTGACAATTTCCCTTAATCTATTTTACTCTAATATGATATACCAGTCAGAACCATAATTGAATTTATTTGAATTGTAATTTTTTATTATTATTGTGACTAAAAATTAAAAAGTAAAATATAATCTTATAAACAAAAAACATATAGGTAACAGTTCCTACCAAAAAATATTATAGAAAACATTTCACATTAATCTTTAATTATTAAGATATTCTTAACCAAACCAGTATATAACTTGTTTAAATGTTTAACAAATTAATAATTTTATAATAATATACATTTATTATTTAACATCATCATCCAATATTTATTCCACTGCACTGATTTGTTTTCTGCTCTTTTTTTTTTTTTATTTTGGTTCCTTATTTTGATTTGTGTTTTGCTTGACCATGCCGAAAATATGGTCGTATGTTTAGTTTTTAGGAAAACTAGATTTAATAACTAAAGGGAAATTGCACTCAGTAGCTACCAAACAATTAATAATTAAGAATATAACCAAAAAATAAAAAGCCTCTAACATTCCTACAATATATACTATACCCTTCTTAATTATCTATTTCTTTTTTGTTTTATTTTTCTTCTGGTAAACTATAAGCTTCTTCTTCCCTAATTATTATCACATACTCTGTTACTATCATTCTTCGCAGAATCTTCACACCACCTCTGTTATGGAAAACCATCGCCTATTTTATATCCACGAATACCGATTCTTGTATAACCAGGACAACTGTTTTCTCCATAACCACCACCCTACCACACATCCGCAATGATCAGCGCCACAAAATCCGTAATACTATTCTATTTAGTTATTCCATACCATTCAGTTTGTTCCATACCCTTGATATTGGGTTATGGTTTATATTTTCTTTTAGGGTTTAATGATTAGTGTTTTAGGTTTAGTTTATGAGAGGTTTGAGTTGATGTTGGGGTAAACATTACCTTCTTCCATGTAATCATAGACATTTCAGAATTTGAACAATATGTACTATTCTATTTTAATATTGTTTTATATTATGTACTATGTGCATATTTTGATATTTAGGTTAGGGTTTATATTTCCTTTTAGGGTTTAGAGGTTAGTGTTTTGGGTTTAGTTTATGGAAGGTTTGAGTTAACGTTGGAGTAATTATTACATCTTTCCTTGCAATCATATACATTTCAAAATTTGAACAATATGTACTAGACTATTTGATATGTTCTATTCTATTTATAATGTCTCTTTCTTCAACCACTTTAATTATGTCAGTAATCACCACGAGCACCACCACAACCATAGTAATCTCTATCATGAAAGATCACATTTTTCATGTGTCTACGACCGCTTCATTCTCCATAACCACTACCACCATAGTTTTCACATCCGTTGCGGTAACCACCACCATCTATCCTCCATTGTTGAGCACCACTGATTTTCTTACCAAATACAGTTTTGATTTTTTAGGTTCACATATTTTTCACCATCAATGTCATCATTCTTTTTTCACCTACAACTTGTTATAAAAAAAGAAAAAAACCGGATGAAACTTGGAAAAATTGTCAGTGACTTAATAATATCAAAATCATAGCTATATTCTTCATTTTACCTCCAAAATTGGCTATTTGGTAAATTAACCCATAATTAAAAACACAAATTCATTAACTACCCAAAAGCATTTCCTCTCTTACTTTTTTTTTCATATCTCTCTATCATTTTTCTACAAATTTAATTTCTATTTTTTGGTTATTTGACAAATAAGTCCTAATTTTTATTCGTTTTACTTTTCTTATTTTTCTATTTATTTACAAAAATAAGATATTTTCATTAATTGCATCTTTTTTCTTGTTCTGCAATTCGTATCATGCTATAAAAGGCTTTAGACAATTCGTTGCTTGCATCCATTCAGATCGAAAAGGAGGCGTGGCTATGGGATAGGTGAAGAAAGTGATAATTTAAGTAAGCCTAGGAAGGCACTTTACAGATTAATTAGTCCACATATCAATCTGGTCCACATATCATTTTCAGTTAAACTGTGTTTTTGTGGTTTATCCTAATCCTATAATAACAGTTTACGGACATTATATACAACAGTATGTATAATATGCTGTATAGAGTTACATCACAACCACTATTATGTATCTTTCAGTTGACTTAAAAAAATTAAGGTATACTGGTAAGAGGTCCTATTCGAATGAGCAAATAATAAAAATAAAACTATTCCCTAATTTCATTTTTTTGTAACTTGGCATAATTTCATATTTTTTATAGCAATATTTGTATTTATTACGAACTCACGCTATAGCACCAAATTACGATTTTGATATAATTTGGTATACCTTAACTAAATAAATTATGCGCTATAACTTTAATTTATTTCACAGTAGTACAAAATATTTTTTTTAGTTTGCAGTATTATAAAATATTTTTATTTTACAGTAGTATAAAATATTTTTTTACTTTTGTGGAATAACATCTGTTTAATATTGAATAATCTATTTTCTTAATGTTTTATTATTGAAGTTATAATTATCTCTTTAAAACCACTGATTAATGAAAGTATAACATGATTAGCATGATCATGTTCAGTTGATCCGTCTCCCATTAGTAGGATCGCATGTTCTATGTTATATATTACGTGTTGTATATTGCATGTTTTTTTTAGTTCAAGAAGTTTTAAATCGTATATTACGTGTTGTATATTGCATGTTTTTTAAGACAAGAGCCAGTTGATCTTTTTTTTCCCTGCAGTATCACTTTCTAATAGTTTGTTAAATATGAATGTGGCTGAAATCAAATGAGTTGTCTGAAACATAAATTGATCAACCATTCCAATCGTTTGCAAATGATAATGCTGATGTAATCCATAGAATCTTGCATGTGGGCTCCACTACTTTTTATATTTAAGCCCATTTATGTGCATGGTCGCTCAAGTTTTTATCACTCATCGACTCTGAAAACGAATTCTTTTAGAACTCGAACGCGACTTTTTGTTAACATTAACTACTTTTATATTTAAAGCCTACAGGCAGGGAAAATTTATATTTTTGGTTTTGTAAAACCTTAGTAAAAATCGTTTCTATTTAAAATAAACATAACGTGGAAATGGAAGGAAATTGTAGCACTCGAATTATTTTTTTATGACGGTGAAAGTTATAAACTTTAAACCATAGGTCCCAACAAGAAAAAGCCATAAAAAGGTGACATACAGAAAACATCTACTTGGCGTTTATGTTATAATCGGCTAATCTCCCAACTAGGGCTGGACAAAAAACTTGAATTCGAAAACCAAACCGAACCCGATCCAAAAAAACAGTACTAAATCTAAACCGAAATTGATTAAATATCCGAACGGGTTTAAAATTTTGGTATCTAGAGAACCGAATCCGAACCCGACCCGAACCGAAGTATTTTTGATATCCGAATGTATCCAAAAAAAATTATATACCTAAATATATTAATTACTTTTAGATTTAATGTATTATTTATAAACATTCTAAATATATAATATACTTTTAAGTTGTCCAAATACTTGAAATTATATACCATTATTCAAAATTAAATGCTTAGAATAGTTTAAAAATACTCAAAACACCAAAAATACTTGAAATATCTATTGATTTTTTTCCTAAAATATTTAAACTAGACCAAATTAATTATCTGTTAAGTTTAGGTATTTTGACATATGTTATTCAAATTTATATGTATGTATTTTTTTTTATAGAGTTTGAAAAATTTAAAGTATATAATGAATTTAAAATTTTTAAAAATAATTTAAATGGATTATCCAAACTCGAACCGAACCCGCAAAATTCTGAACCGAATACAAACCGAAATTTAGAAATACCCGAATAGAAATAAAATATTTGATCCCAAAACCCAAAATCCGAATAGACCCGAACCGACTCTGAATGTGTACCCAAACGCCCACCCATACTCCCAACAAGTCCCGACTTTTACCTGAATATGGCAACCTATATTAATATTATATAATCTAAGTAAAACAATTAGATACGAGAAAAATCGATAAACCTATATTAATATTATATAATCTAAGTCAAAAAGTTATATATCAAACGATTTTAACGGAAAACAATTCAAAACGAAAACGAGACATTTACAAAATGTTTTGTTGTGAAACAAATACAACTACATTGATACTAACATTAAACATTAAAGAGGCTAATCTCTAAAGAGACAAAATTTATAAGACTCAAAGAGACCATCTGCACAGGGCCAACAAGCAACCACTCCAAAGGAACAATACCAAGGAAGTGCAAGGAAAGAGCAATCTCAATGGAGGGTTTTTCTTTTTGATGAAATTTTCAATTTATTGGTCAATCAGAAAATGCCATTTACAAAGAATAGGCTAGCTGTAAATTGGAACTTAAACATATAAAAGAATAAAACTTTATACTAGCTAAATTTGTAAATTTCTAATCAAAGACTTCAAACCATCTCCTAAGAAGTCCATTGAACTTGTGACCTGCCTTGTTACCAAGAGAGCTAATCCGATTCTTGATACCTCTGTTAATTGTTTTGATCATTTGCTCAGTTCCCTGATGACCTTGTTGGTGCCTTCGTGTATTCCGTTCTCGCCAAATATGGTACACGACAGCCTGGAACACTAGACGAATGAGAATCATATCCATCTCATTGGACGTGCCTGCTTGAATATACCTTAGCATATCATGCCAGTCCGGGTTTATCCTCCTTCCAACCAATCGTCTCGCTAGGGTTTTACCACTAGGTTCTCAATATATATTAGTATTTAATTAAGAAATCTGTAATTAAATATTAATATTTACATATATATATATATGTGTGTGTGTCTTGAGAATATCAATGGTATATTGGAGATGCTTTAAAGATTATATTGAAAGAAAATGACAAAATTTAATTGATAAAAAAAGTCAAATTTTATATTTAACTTCAAATTTTAGGTCATTTTAGAAAAACTTATAATAAATAGGTGTAAGGACACTTATTTTGACGGACATTAAGATAATCGAAATGAATGAACCAGAATCTAACATTAAAATCAAGATAATAAAATCAAGGATAATTAAGGTTTATATTTATATATCATTTTAAACAAACAATTTATTTTGGTAAAATCACTCATAGCCCATTTTATTTGTTCAGTGTACGTCTCTCCTAATTATATACTCCCTCCGTTTTTTAATATAAATCTTTTTAGATTGATGCACACAAATTAAAAAAATCATTAATTTTTTACATTTTCTAAACAAAAACATCATTAATTATTACAAATGTAGCACTTGATGATAAATTGACAATACTTCTTATCTATTGTGTGAGCATACTGAGGGCTGAATGAAGAGACTTGGAGGAACAATAACCAAATGATTTTATATTTCATCAAGAATGTTACTCATTTTGTCGGTTTAGGGGTTGATTGGCAGAGCATTAGCATAATCATTATGCTCGTTATTATCCAATCAATATTTATCGTAAAAGCACTTAAAATATATAAAAAATTTAAAAATAATGATGTATAATTTATTTATTTTTATTTAATAATATAAAAACAATTTATAATTTAAAAAATTTAAAAAAATAAAAGTTATGATTAAATAATTTTAACTTTTAAAAAATAAAAATATTTCACATTTAAAATATAATGTAATCTATATAATTACACATATCATTCATTATTTTAATAAAAAAACATAAATAATATATATTTACATATTATAAAATAAACATATCTATATAATTTAGAATAAATAAATTATATATCATATATTAATTTTTTATGATAATATTATATATGAATCATTTATTACTCTATCAATAAATAATAATGATAATTTATATAAATTATATACAATTAATTTATTTTATTTAATAATATCCAAAAATATTTTTATATCCAATAATATATTATATATTTTTTAAAAAAAATTACAAATAATAATATTTCACATTTAAAATTTAATTTAATTTATATAATTAAGTAAGATTCATTATTTTAATAACAAATATATTATAATATATATATATATTATAATTTAATATGTTATATTAAAACAAATATATTACATACTAATTTTATGATAATTTTTAAATTGTATATTGCTACTACTCTACCAATCACTTTATTAAAAAAATTAATTAGATCATACAGCTTCTGCAACATACTGTTTCTATAGCATAATGTTATTGCTTTATCATCAGCTGTTCCTATCGAGGCCTTAATCCATGATTCGATTTTGAGTTTATTTCTTAAGGGCCGTCAAGATATCATTATCAAAATGGAAAATAGTACAATACAAGTTACAAAAAAAAAGCACAATACATATATATATATATATATGTCTGTATATTAAGTATTAAGACTATCTCCAATAGTTTACTCAATTTTTTTTTCTAATGTAGAGTAACTCTATAATAGAGTTGGATGTTCCTCCAATGATACTTTATTTTAGAGTGAAAATAGAGTAATGAACAAAAAAATAAAAAAGTTACTCTATATATGAAGTAAAAAATAGGTTTACACTATTATAGAGTAGAAAATAGAGTACTATTGGAATATTTTTGCTCTAAACTCTATTTTAGAGGAGAAAATATAGTGGGGTTGGAGATAACCTAACGGAATCTCCCAGTTGTGGGACTCTTGTCATATCGTATAATCATTTAATAAAATAAAATACTATCATGAGATATTGAGATCATTGTACAAAAGTTTCTTGATTGTTGTTTGTAAGAACACATGTATCAGTAGATACTTGGATAGTATATACTTAGAGAGTATCTAAGTAATTAATAAAAAGAAAAATGTAAGAATTAGAAAAAGATTACGAAAATTTTTTTAAAAGAGAAGCTTTAAGATATTTTCTAGTAACCCACAAAAACACTTGTCACTTAGTAGACTACTTAATTCCTTTTTGAACACTAAAAATTAATCAAATTACTAAATTCTACTAAAATACTATTTTTATTTTGTTTAGAATCTCATTTAAGATATCGGAGCAACAGGGTATTGATTCTACAACTCGTTAGTCATCACTCAACATGAGCATTTACAGGAAGATATAAGAAGCATGATATACTTATTTTTGTACTGACAGCAAAATATGTTATTAGAAACAAAATGTGTGACAGTGTGAGCGACTATTGACAACTAAGAATTTCGAACAAATCAAAATGTAGTTAGCTTGAACTACGATTGACGTTAGCAATTTAACCTATTAAGATAACGCGAATATTAATAGTTACAAAAAAAAAGATAACGCGAATATTAAAAAAAAAAGATGGAGAAAATCAGATACCTGAAGTATGTATGACTGGCGATCGAATTAAAACGAAAAGGTCGAATTTTTTACCTCTTTATAAAACAAGAGATGATATGTGTAATTCACAATTAATCGACATGTAACGTGACAAAATAACAACACTACGAAAAGTATCTTTAGTGAAGAAAACTAGTATATACCATAAATTAATATCCGATACATTAATAAAACAATTACGTTAGTATGAGTCTATATTTGTTGATGACAAAAAAAGACTTTAAACCCTAAGGTTTGGATTAGTTAACTTTGGAGGTATAAGTGTATATTTACCTCTTTAATGAAATATTTTGGTCATTTTGATCATTAGAATCTAAATTTATGACAAGAGTTTTTTAGTGCAATCCAAAGATATTTCTCTTTAATTAAATTATAAACTAATTAACATATCTACAATTTCAAAGTATCAGAAATATTGTATTTTAACATTTTTATTTCATGAAGTTATTTTGTTGAATTAAATCTAATATATATCCTAGAATTTGTATCTTAAGTTAAATAATCTAATCAAAAGAAATGAAAGCTACAATTAAAAACTAAAAAAGCCATTAAACAAAAATAATTAAAGATAAAATAAAACATTTTAAATTAATAAGTCATATATTTATAAAATATTATAATTTTGACATTATTAATTTCTAAAAATCTTACATATATACCCGCCATGGGTGTCTGATAAAAATTACGGTCCGATGTCTCATGTGCTATAATAGGCATGGGTATTCGGGTACCCGTTGGCGTTCGGATCGGATTTCGGATTTTGGTTCTTTTTTATAATACCTCCTAGATCCAATTCTAGTAAATTTGCAAGTATGGGCCGAGTTTGGATATAACACATCGGATTCGGACCAGTTTTGTATCACATCATAGAACCCATAAAGTAATCATATATCATTCGGATTCGGGTTATATCGGATCAGTTCGGATATACCCGAAATAAAATTTAAAATCAAAACATAAGAAATATATACTTATGCATATATAATTAAGTATTTAAAGTAGTTGTTTAAATTTTAAATACTTATTGTTAGATACCATATCAAAATAAATATGAAATTGAATATTTGAAGTATATATTCATGTTTCGTATAATTATATTGTATATTACTTTGGACATTCAGAATGGTTTCTTCGGATATCTTTTCGGATTTTTTGGTTTTTTTGGTTTTTCGGGTTCGGTTAATAACACTTCAAGTTCGGATATATTTTGTACCACCTTACAAGATCCATTCGGGTATTTTTTTATATTTCGGACCAAGTATGAATCGGATTTTTTGGTTCGGGTTTGATTCGGATTTCAGATTATAGATTTTATGCACAGGCCTACGCTATACAACTACAGTATATGATGTATTATAGGGTAAGAACGGACAGATTATACGCCATTAAATCTTAATGGATCTTTTTTAATATTAGGAGGTGAAGGTCGTATATTTTCGTTGGTTAGAGATTAAACAGTTGGGATTAAACAGTTTGAGATAACATCATAACAATTCACAGTTCAAAATACAAACATCACAACAACGAAAAAATTTTTCTATAAAAGGGATTAAAGCTAAAACAATATATAACCAGTTTCTTATATAGTCACTAAGTTATCACACTTTTCACATCTTGAATAACAATCTAAAGATTAAGATGAACTAGATTTTTCACCCGCACATCCGTGCGGGTAGATTTTCATTTTATAAATATATCACAGATATTATCGCAAAATTTTCAAAAATATAATTTATATTTTAATGTTATATATTGTGTAAATCTATAATGTTATTGGTTATGTTTCTTATTCGATATTATTAATGTATAATGATTTGTTTTATACATTTTACTTTATTATTAATTGTTATTATATATTAATATATTTTCGAGTTTGGTAAAATAAATTCATAGTATGAAATAAACAAATTGAGAATCTCCTTCATTTTTTTCTAATTTTTACAGACTGAATACAAAACATTTTAAAATTTTATTTAGTTACTATAGAACTGATATTTTCTTAGCATAATTTATATTTCTATGTTGTTTATTTTAGTATATTGTTGGATTTTATAAGTAAATAGATTATAATAATACTATATTATTAATTATGAAATCAATCGCTGCATTAATTTAAAAATATTTTAAAATTTTATTAAGGTTTTGTTAGATTTTGTCCAGCATATTTTGTTATAAGTAAAAGTAAAATTTAAATTTACAGTTAAAATTTATTTATTAATATCTATATAATTTATAAGATTTTTTAGAAATGTTATATATTAAATATATTAACTTAAATAATCAAATAGATGTAATTGATGAAATAGACCTAGTATGAATTTTTATGGTATTTTTTTTTAATAAAGATGATATATAATATAATTATAAAATTTGAAAAATAGCATACACTTTTATTTTATTTTGTTTTATAATAAAATTTTATTTAAATTAATGTATAATAGTATATATTATTAATTACAAAATTAATCAATGGTATTAATTCAAACAAAATATTTTAAATTTTTAAAAAGATTTTGTTAGATTTTTCTCAATATTTTGTTAAAACTAAAGATAAAATTTAATTTACAGTTAAAATTGATTTATTATTAATATCTTTATATATTTAATAGATTAATATAAATAATTAAATAAATATAATTAATGAAATGAACTTAATAAAGCTAATATGATTTTTTTATGGTAGATAAAAATGGTAATTGTATTTTAATAGAGAAGATGCTTTATTATATTCTGGATAAGTGACGCATAAGAAATATCATATCATAAGGACATGATTTACACTTTGGACAATTCAAAAGTCTACGCCGTAATTAGTCTTTGATCGATTTGGCAAATTCGACGTGAACTACAAAAACTGAAAAGACATAAGAAGTGACACATACATTGCAAACGTGCCTCGGGCATATGGAGGATACTTGGTTCATTAATATACACAGATTAGAGGCCACATCACACCTGCTCAATAATCTTATGTGAATAAACATATAAGGAAAATTTAATATCTTGGCCGGATTAGTACGTTGTCTACCGAACAATCCATTTAAAACATGAACTAGATTTTGATCCGTACGTCCGTGCGGATGTATTTTTTTTTAAAAAACATGATGTTATTTGATTTTTATGTCACTATTTAGGGTTGGGCAAAAAATTCCAATTCGAAGAATTGAACTGATCCCAATCCGAATAAGTAGTACTTAATCCGAACCGGAATTGATTAAATATCCGAATTATTCAAAATTTTGGTATTTAAAGAACTGAAATCTAATCCGATCCGAACTGAAGTAATTATCATCTATCCAAATATTTAAACCAAACCTATTTAAATTGGTTATCCAAATTCGAACCAAATCTTCAAAGATCTGAACTGAACACGAAATCCCAAAAACACCCGAAAACAAATCCGAACGCCCACCCCTAATCACTATTATATATATGTTACAAAATATGTGTTATCATATAATTAATCGTATTTTATACGTACCATCAAATAAGTTTTTTTATAATTAATAATATTTTATACGTACAATTATATAAATAATCACATATATTATATTTTAAATTTAATGTGAAATATAAAAACCAAAATTTAAGTTGGTGTTTGAAATTGAGCTTTGTATTGTATTTTTCTTATATATATTGAAAATGTTTTTATAATAGTTATTAGAAAATATGTTAGTAAAAATTAAATTTTGAATATATGTATATTTTTGAATGAATTTTTGATATAAATCAATTTTAAATTATTATTTTGATTTGAATATATATATATATATATATCAAGTAACATAGACTCATTACTTTTTAATATAATGTAATGGACTTCTAATTTTTTTAGTTGTATAAGCCCATTATTTTTTTTCCTAATTTACTGTTATACATGTTTCCAAACAATACTATTTTTTTAAACTACTATCTATATTGCCAAACAATATCAATGTGTACTTCAACTTTAATAATATAGATGCTCATTTATATTATTTTCATAAATTAGTTTTCATGTTTATCGAGCAGGTAAAATTTCATACACAATTTATATTATATCAACAGAAACATATTTACATTAAAGAAAATTGGATTTGGTTGCAAGTTACAATCATAAAGTTTACAAATGACAATAGAGCATTTAAAGCAAAATTCTACTTGATTTGTTTTCAAAATTTATTTTCATAAATTAATTTTCATGTTTATTGAGCAGGTAAAATTTCATTCACAATTTATATTTTATCAACAAAAACATATTTACATTAAAGAAAATTTGATTCGGTTGCAACTTACAAGCATAAAATTTACAAATGACAATGGAGCATTTAAAGCGAAATTCTACTTGTAACCAAGGTTGAATTAGTTGTTGCTTCTTGCATGTCCAAAACCATCTTTACTGGAGTGTCCGTGGTGGTACAGTTTTTCATGATAAAAATATTAAAAATAAAATGAATAAAAGGAGAGATAAAATAATCGTTTCTCTTCTCAAAAACTCATCCAAAACTGTAAAAGACCAATTGTTTAATGACTACTAATCTAGTTTATTTAAAATAATTCTATATAAATAAAATCTTAATTAATAGAGAAATAGAACAGTTTTTCAACGATGATGATGCTGTAAGTGTCGTTGTATGGACATGATGCAAGTGATCTGGATTCAGATAACTTGATCAGTGTTGCTGATGAATATCAGGAGAAAACACTATTATATCTCACAGTTTTAGTGATGTATAATCATTAAACTAGGTTATGTGTAAATGTAATAAGAACCTCAACACTTAACTTCTTCGCTAGCATCAATTTAATTTTGGTGATACATTGACAAAAGTGACTGAACATAAGGAGGTGGTTTCTGGTCTTGAATTGGTCCAACAAATCATAGACAATAAAAACTAATAAAAGAAAAACAAAGCATGTGATGATTAGAATTACATCCAACAAAATAACCATTACCTCTGAAACCTTTGTCGGCTCATACGTGGTGACTTCCTTAATCACATGCATTTTTTTTCCCGATGCATAAATATTTTGCATAAAACAGTGTCCATTTCTGTGTGTTTTCGTCTTGTCAATGTCCATTGTTGGTTTCCTATTAAAATGTATTTTTCCTTGGAACTTGTGAAATAAATTGATCAGCCAATTGATTAGCTTCTTCTGATGATGACTTCTGGAAGAAAGTTCTCTGGAAAAATATACGAGACCACGTGCCACCAGACAGTAGTGTAACAGAAAACTAACAAACTGATTCACTGGTTTTGTCTCAAAACCATAAACTAAATCGTAATGTTATTATGTTCATTAATAGTGTCCATTATTATCACAATCTCCCATAGTGACCATTTAACGAAACATTAAATCTTTATCCAAAATCAAGTGTTCCCTGGTTCTACCGCTGGAAACAAACACATTCCTGTTGGGCCGGTTGGCTCTGAGCTTCAGCCCGTATGTTTATACCAAACGACCATGCACACTCTATGATCCAGCTAACCTGAGTTATGAGAAACAAGAAAACACTAACTCGCTTCTATCGTTTGTAACGCACCGTTAATGATACCAAAATAAAATAAAAAACAGAACAGAGCTTCTAACATTTTGAATCATATTTTTTATTGAATGCAGTCCTTCAATTCCGAGGTCAAGTTTTCGCTGTCTCTTGCAGGACAAGTAACATAAATGAAGTCTTATCGAATGACTTTTTTTCATTTTAGAGATGTGTGGTATACTGGTATCCCAGACTCAGCAGTCTCTGAAACTGTCCTAGACATCAAAGAGAAGATTGAGAAATCCAGTTATGTTAGGGAACTTCGGAATTCAAATGTGATTTTTTTTTTTGTAGCCACAATTAAATGAAGCTACTTGTTTGTTGCCATACACACCAATAACCGCCTCATTTCGTTTCATTTTAAAACCTTATTCCTACTCAATAGATTCATAATACCATCTTCCTGGATCGTTTTATAAACATGTTTCAGAGCGGACCGAATGAAGTCACAAATTTTCCTAACGTGTGAAAATTTTGTTCTTACAAAAAAAATCTTGTAGACCAAGATATCTTATTTACAGCATTTAATTAACCTGCAGTCACATAATCGTTGCAGACCAAGCTAATTAGCTTTCTACACTCCTATAACCAACTCATTTTAAATCCCTAATCAATAGATGTATAAACCCATGTTTTTCGCTCATTTACTAGACAAAGAGTGTTGTAATCAAACTCTTCCTCCTGGATCCATCATAAACGTGTTTCTTTTCAAAATAAACATATGTTCAAGTCTCCGCAGTTTCTTCTTTCCTTATAGTTTTGAGCCTTTCTTGAAGCTTCTTGCTTCGTTCGAAATTTACCTTCCGCTTCACAGCTTTCTGCAATAAAATTGTAAAAGATATCTCTTAAGGCAAAGTGTAATCAAACCGCAAACATTAAGCTGCATAACGCACTCACTTGGCTATGAATAAACATACCTCTTGGCGGAAACACCGATCAAGCTTTACTTTCAGCTCTGTACACTCCCCGAAGAATTTACCAATGGGATGCTCTAAATGACACTTTTGGAACTCCTCAATTATCTAGAAAACAAGTAAGACACCATACAGAGGAATGTAGTAACGAGATCTTCTTATGACTAAAAAACATTGGCAAAACATATGTCCTAGACGCCACTCAATTTTAATCGGATTGCAAGATTTACAAAATGGCATGTCTCCTTTGAACAATGTGTGACAACCCGTCCCGCAGACCCAGGCTCACAGCCCTACAGGGCACCGACCCTAACCCCTCACATGGGGCGGGTTGTTACACAATGTTCTAATACATATGATTGGTACACAAACTAGGATCCTATTAAGAGGCAGTCACACGCAGAGATTAGAGACTAAGACAGGTTTCAGAAACCAAATAGGAGATGGATAAACTGACCTCAAGACACAGAGGATGTCTATGTGGGGTAAGTGGAGGATGCATCGTTTTACTTCTGTAACCAAAAACTCTGAATCTGATTTAAATGCAACGGTATTTATTTAAAAAATCAGATCTTTCACCTCTCTGCTAAACACACATAAAGAAAGTAACAGGAGAACCAGAGCTAGACAATGGAAAATCAAGGCGTGGCAAAAAAAGAATGACCTAATAGAAGACGAACCACACACAGAGAATGGAACACGTTAATTACCTTGTGATTTGGTATCTATCACCTGAGAGGGAAAGGATTTTAAGCAGTAGAGACCTCAGGATCACTGAAATGGGGACGATGAAGTCACGAGAAGAGAGCCGGGTCAAAGTTTTCAGGTTAATGGGCCAGTTTGAACTTTTTGAGCTAATGGGCCTTCTCTGTTAGTTCAAAACGCAGCGTTTCATATATTTTTGGATGAATCAGCTATCTTAGCTTTTACCCTACGAAACCTACCCATTGATGGATTTTTTGATGCTACGTATCGAATAAGAAATGAATAGAACTGTATTTTCCTTTCACAGTAAAATATATCAGTTGACAAAAAAAATATTGAGCTAGTAAAACATATAACCTATTTGAGTTATACAAATGGCTCTCATAATTTCTTTTGAAAAACACCAAAGAGGGTTTCCAAGATTGAAGTTTCCAGAATTAGAATGATCTCCATACATAGATTTAATGAGCCTATAATAAAACTGTTTATTTTATCATTGCTCAAGAGGCAGCCACTCCAGTTCTAGTTCTAACTCACCAGATTCAACGTTCTGAAGCTTGATTTGAACCTCTTGCTTCACTTTCCCATCTGCAATGTTGATGATGCTATCCTCTATAAGAGCATTGTCGTTCGATTTCAGCCATTTCCCAATTTGCATATCTCCAAACATCTCAGGGTCTCCAAAAGCCATTGCAGATGTGATCAGAGGTTGGATATCAATCTCAGCTTCTCCCATTATGTCATCAGCAGAAAATGTATCATAATCAAACACTTGCTGCAAAATTGCCAGAGAACTTAAGTTAAAGATTTAATTAAAAGTAGAAACTGATTTTGGATGTTAAGCTTTTTTACCAGCTTCACTGAGCCATAGTCATGAGGAACAGAGAGCATGAGTTCCTCATTCCAAACCGGGTTTAAGTTGCTTTTCATTACAGTTGATTGTGCAGTCTAGTAATAGGATGAACAAGATCAACCATCCAATCACACTAGAATAACGGTAATAACATATATTAATTAAAGACACAACTTACCTGTTGTCCTAGAGTCAACACAACATAAGGATCGCTTGTCATCATGTCTCGGATGGCTAAGTTGGTACCCTTTTTAAGAGTCACCTTCAACGATCCAATAAACTCAACCATGCCTTCAAGTTGCTGCCGTTGTTTAAACACCATTAGTCACAATGTTCAAGTTCCATTGAGTCTTTATCTGATTCAGAAAAAAGAAGCTTTTACCGGCTTTTGGGATGATGAAGTTGTGCGAAAGCTATCGATGATATTTGAAGAAAGACTTGATGAACGATATGATGAGCTAGAGGTCTTCCCTGATGTGATACGCAAGCTTGGTTTCAGAAACTCTTGGAACTCATATTTTGACCTGATAATTAAGATTTTGAGAGTTATGAATATTAATACCACTAAAAATATTAAAAGGGTATTTGGTATAAACATTAAACCTTACCTGATAAACCTCATACGGTGGTCATGACTAGCATCAGGTCCAGGCTTAGAGGAACCATCAGGTATGAACGCCTCGTAGATCGAATTAGCAGAGGCGTTTCCTCCAATTTCGATCATGGAATCGACTTCCTCATCTGACCATTCGTCCAATGTCACAGATAAGACCTGGACACACCTTCTCATACTATTAATAAACTTGCAAAAGGATTCTTTTCAAGAACTAGTGACGCAAAATATATGATTAAAAAAAAGAAAAAGCTGTATTACAACGGTTATGTTAGTTATTTCCATAATGAAAGTAACATCTCCACAAGAACATTTTGTAAGCATCTTAGAAGGAGAAGGAAAGAGTCATCATCACCTTTGAAACATGAGTGCCAAGGCTTCTGTGCACGCCGCAACATTTTAAGCATATGAACACTCCGATGTTTGCTGAACTGTAGTAATTAATTATCGAGATGCGGTTACATTGCTAATTGTTAGAGAGTTAAATGTTATAGATAACATATGAGGGAGAGTTATAACAGAGATGACTTACGCCCACTTAGGATCTGGAGCGCCACAATCAGCGCAGACTCGGTTATCAGATTGAGTTAAGAGATCTCTTATTCTCCTTTTACCTGTGAAAGCAACAAGGTGAATGAGTTACAACCAATGAAAAAGTCCTATAAACACCACATAATATATTTTTTTGTGAAAATTCAAGGCAGTACTATAAACATTATATAATGATTATATTAACAGGTAAATAGTAATCTTCATTAAGAGAGCAATGATTAGGAAAGTAAAGCAGAGCAGTTACCTGAGCTTGCTGCAGAATGACTCATTGCTCTTCTTGAAAGATAGCAACCATCAAACAGAGTCCTATACAGAACAAATGAAACACGCATCACGCACAATAATGTGTTACATTATCAAACTCTGATTTGCAAATATCAAAACAAAAAACATCTTTTTTTTTTGGGGGAAACCACGACCACAGAATGACCAAAGAACATATCGTTTTTCAATACCAGATGCAAGAAAGAGATAAACCCAGAATGTAGATTATTCGTATCCATTACAGAATTCACAAACTAGATATTAAAAATTCATTGAGATGAAAAATAAATCCGAAAGTTTTTTGATATTTAACCATTCCTGAAACCATTTCAACGAAGAACCCACGATACAGAAAGAATGAAACTCAAACTTGACGATATACATAAAATCGATGGAGAAAGATAAGAAAATGTATGCAAAGAATAAGAAGAACATGCAAGGAATTGGAACAAAGGAGATTATAGATTGGATTGATAACGTTCTTCTTACCAATGAGAGGAGAGAGAGAGAGAGACAGGAAGAGATGATGTTCTTACACAAACTTTTCAGATGAACAAAAATAATAATGATTGTCTACAAAATTCTCTCTTTTTACTTTTTTATTTTATTTTATTTTATTCTCATTTATGATTCGAACTGTAAAGTTGGGTTAAGCTTGTAACGGTGCCATGTGAGGGGTCAAATACCAATTACTTATATTATTTCCTTGTAGTTGTCGTTGACTGGCTTTTTGGCAAATATGGTTCAACCGAAAGCAACTCTTCTTGATAACTTAAACTGTAACTTAAACTGAGAGTGTAAGCAAACTCTAATATCCTTTCGAATTGTCTATCACCGTAATCTATATAAGCAACGCTACAAAACTAACAAAAAAAAAGCTGCTCCATGGAGACGCATGATCCAAACAGGATCCATCATAGTGAATATATATTCTTCAAGCAGATTTCAACTTGTTCGATGCTGATGCGAGGTGAGAGAGTGTACTGTGTCCCACGAACAACAGAAACATTCCCAACAAAGAAAGTGCCTTGAGAGTTGTGAACAGATCCAACTGTATAGAATGCAAAGGAGAACAAAAAAGGGCACTAGATTTTTTTGATGCAATGGTGTCCTTACAAACAAGAAAAAGTTTTGACAAACTTGCCTTCAGCCAGAAAAGCACGTAGAGAAGCAGAACAGCTCCAATGCCGCCATGGAAAAGTAAAGCAGATGTTGCAGCTCCAACCGATGATGGGAAGCTCTTTATGTTCACTCCCAACCGTGTAAGCTGAAACATAAACAAAAGTGTATATGAGTTGGGAAACAAATGCAATGATGTTCTTTTCGAATTTGTGTGTTCTGAATATATTTACAAGCGAAAGAAGACTGACCCCAATCAGGAAGGCGATGAATGGGAGAACTATAAGACCCAAGAAAACTAGTGAAAGCTGCTTGGCCGGAAGCTTTTCTGGAACTCGGAAGATGTGTGATATCTCAGCCTTTGGCCCATATCTTGAGTAAGGATCAGTAGGCTGTACAGGAGGCTGAGCCGCCTTCTCTGGACGTTCTGGTAGATCTAGTTCGATGTGGCCAATATTACTCAACAAAGAGTTCTCCTGGAAAAATAAAACTGTTCATATTTCTGAGCGTAAAACAACTGCATTGGAGTAACAGTACTTACCATTGAAGCATCTCCAATAGTTAGCTGGATCTCATACTTACCAGACAGGTAGTAGAGCTTCTCAACCAATCCAAGAAAATCCTGAAGGGAACAATAAACATCAATCATTAATATTGTTTTTAGAACTTCATTTCTTTCACCACACTTGACGCTAGCAATATGAATATTGGTCAAAGATTTTATTCTGAAAAGAAATTCGAAGTGTAGTTTAAGGAACTTAACTAGAACTAATTCAGACTTCTTTCCAGAAGTTTTCACGAGAAAGATATGCTCGACCTGTGACTCATGTTTCAGCTTGAGAAATGCCTACACGGAAGTAAGCAAGTCAAGAAAATGAACACAGAGCAAAACCTTTTGTAATAAAGCAGAATCGGGAATGAACAAAACCTGGTGTGGCTTAAACACATGGCCAAGTGGAGTATTTAACTGGTATGACAGGCGTAGCTTTTGGAGATGGTTAGCTGATAACGATACTGCTCCATCTTTACTTAAATCTAGCCTACAATAGTTGCAAAAGAGAATCAAGAAACAAAATGATGATAAACACAAAAAGAAAGTTGAAAAACAGATATATGTTTTGTAAGCAACAAATGGTACAAAGACACAGCTGACATACTTTTTCTGAGATTCAACGCTCCCAACGTCACTGTCAAGTAGCTCCTGTGGCGGCTATAGGCACTTTTGTTTGAGCTTCGGTTATGTATACTTTTTCATGTGCCGACTCATCTAGCAAAATCTACAGAAAACGAAGCTTATTATATTCTTAAAATACATTGTATACATTATGAAGTCTGTGTAATAGATACCAACAAGAGCAATACCTCAAATACAAATGTATACTTTCCAACATCAAAGTTCTTGGGAAAGGAGTCCAGAAAGTACGTTGCACTATCAGCGTCAAACTTTATCTCCTGTACCCCCAAAAATGCAATGGAAGCATGTATACCGCCTTAAAGCACGGAATAAGGAACATTTACTAATGCGAGTTCGAACCGTCAGAGAGGCTACATTATTTACCTGGTTGTTAATTACAGAAGATCCCTTTGATCCAGAACTTAGAGCTTGTGCTGCGAGCTTCACAATAAGAGCTGGTGCCTTAGAACCGAGTACAGTGCTAACTTTAACCTGGTTCCAGATAAAGAGAATCAAATTAAAAATATATAACGAAGGGTCCACTACATTGAATCATTATCGAATATACGAGATCTCTACAAATAGCATGCAATTCTATAAGAGAGCAATCTCTTCCAACTATAATCCAACCGGTATAGCCCAAAAATCTAGACTTAAGAAAACCACTATTCAACAGGACACGTCATAATAGCCAGGAAATGCAAAGGTAAGAAGATTTTCCTTGCTACAAGTACCACACCCAGAACTCTGAAGAGAGTTGTATGAACCCATAAGAAGGAAAAACAGGTGCTAAAAAGAATATAACATCTCAATCAGTCACATCTTGATGAAAGTTTTGATGGGATACCTTCAGAGGCTCTTTCTTTGTCACTGAAATGACAGTAGATGGAAGAGACAAGATGAGTGGAACAGCGAACCTGAAATCATAGAGAACGACCATAAAACATATTATTTCTCCCATAGAATGACAAATTTTTGGCGAGAGCATAATCAATGAGCAACTGCTTGAAATTTCGTTAGTGTTTATGCTTTTAAGCTTCTACTCTTCTCTACAGATATCATTTCTGCGGCTATCATTTTGTTCAAAATTCTAGGATGGCCGCAAGCCCTTCAGAGTATTTTACATGAAAGACGGAAGTAACAGTAAGTCTTACTGTCCTAGTATCACTCAACTCAAGATTACTGAATTTTCGTCTAAGATACTAAGATGTGTACTAAAATAAACCAAAGAGAATTGCATAGATGGGGCATGAAAGTAGCATTGCCTGTTGTCTTCCAAACAAGCTAGTGCATCTATTTGGTTGAAGAAATCTTTGGCATCACCAGGAATTCCAACACCAAGAAAGAACTTGGCCAAACCAACTATGTTATCACCTGCAAGCTGCATGAGAGAATGCGAATGCGAAGGTGAATTATCAACACATCTGACAGAATACAGGATACAGAGAAATATGCATATTGCATACGTTCAATCCTGTGGATTCTGAAGCTGCAAATGACGTGAGCCCTCTAATTACTGATGCAGTTGTTGAAATCGGGCCTTCACTTCCATCGAAGTAAAATGTTCCATCATCTAAAAGGCCAAAAAAAAATCATCAATCCTAGAAATGCAAATCTAAACTGAAAAAATATGAAGTGACTGGAGAACATATACATAGTATAGCAAGTAGTGTACTACATACCATATTTTTGGATACTGTCAAAACGCTTCAGGATACTCGTCTTCAATGTCTGAATCTACAAGATGACAAACAAGAATGATCATATCATAACATGACCAAGTAATATCTACCAGACAACCAGATAAAATGGCAAAAAGGCATAGCAAGATTAAAAAAAGTCAGGTACACATACATAATCTTTCCTATAGCTAAAAGACTTGGAATCAAAATTATCAAAACAGAATTTAGTATATTAGTTACTAAGTGGTTCCAGAAGCAAAAGTAAATCAACACTAAACCAAATTATCCCAGTGATGCCAAAATATATCCTCAGAAAATCAGTAATATAGTGCACCAAAAGATCTCGCTTACCAATGATTGATCAATCTCTGACGGTGCTAACGAAATCACTCCATCAAGAGTTTCGTAGGCTAAGCCTGGAGAGAAAAGAAAACCTTAGGTTAAGAATGTAAAATAACAGAGCAAAAGAAGTGAACAAGTTGAACGCAAGAAAGGAAGGGAAAATAATCTACAAGGCTCATCATCGTTAATCCGATATGAAATCCTTACCAGCAGCAGCAAAGGAGCTTGATTCCGGATTGTTGGAGCTGTATCGCCATCTTCCATCACTCTGGCTAAGAGCCTGATACAAATTTACTACTTTAGACAAATATTACTCGAAAAATAATCTTAGTAGTATGTAATATAGTATCTGAATAACGCCAACATGTCAGCGCAAACAACAAATTGGGTAAGCTAAACAAGTACAAACCTTAATGGAACGGAAAATGGCTTCGGCATCACCAAGACTGAGATCAGTTCCAGAAAATTGCTCCTGCATTTATGGAAAGGCGAGGTCAAGCCTGAAGCCAACCAAAGAGGAAAACAGGAAGAGAAAGCAAATAGACTTGAATAGAACAAAATTACATACTTCCAAACTAACAAAATCTCTTAGAAGATTATAGAAAAAAAGAGAAGTCAAGATATCCACCACAAGTCTAATTAATTAGTATTACCTTAACAAGCACCAAGTCTCTGATAGAATAGTAGAAGTCAAGCAACAACTTAGCATCTTTAACTCCAGCTTGAAGTTTGGAGACAATGTCCTTCAAAAGAGGAAAAGAGAGAGAACAGATGAAGTTACTCTAACCGCTTAAAGGGTAAAAGACAATTGTTTACCTTAGGAACATCTTCTCCAGATTTGCATCTCAGAATCCCATTAACGCTCAAAGCAAAGAACGCATCTTTCAAAGTAGAAGAAGGCGACGCAAGAACTTCAACAACATTCTCACAAGTCGCTGACTTTAAATCAGACTTTCGATCTAGCGAGAGGAAGAAAGTGTGGAGCTTGACGACAGTAACTGATAAGACCGATTTACCCTCGCGTTTAAACTTAACTACCCTCCACTTATATTGTGGTTAAGTTTGCTTTTCATCTGTTTATATGTTTGTAAAGACCGATATACCCCACCTTTCAGTTAACTACAGTCAAGTTCAGGATAAGGTTAAACTACTTTCTTATGTTATTTACTTCATATCAGCCTTCTGCGTAATAATGCAATGCACATGAACTTGTCTAGATCTACTTCAGTTTATTCGGTTTGGTTTCAGTTTGGTTTTTGGTTATCGGTTATCTACAGGCCTACTGTAGAATGTAATGGCAAGAGTCCTAAAGCAACAAAGCAGACCACGTTCTCCAAGGAACATCATAGTTTGAGAACTCATGAAGTCTAGTCTTGAGAGAATCCAAGACTGACTTGTGGCTAGAATCTTTCTATTGACCTCTTGGCTTCTAATTTTTTTTTCCTTAATCAAGTTACTATATTTGTCGTCGACCTATTGAATCTGATTCTTTGGTCATGTAATCGAGCTTGTGTTCTTGGATCACAAAATATCTATTTCTACAGAATCTTTTTATTACCACTAACTCAAAGGTGGTTTATGAATATGGTCCGGTCCCTGGAAGATGTTGGGCCAATCCATTAATTCTAAAGAAAAAATTCTTCTCCTATTCAAATCCAATTACTAAAAATTCTATCAAATTTTTGTCACAATTATTAAAACAAGCTAGCTAGTGATCTGAAGTTACAGCACCAGAACTCTCCGCAGCAACACTACCTTCTTCAGCATTCTGCAACGCCATCTTCTCCTTTAGTGTCTCCTTCGCAGTATCGTAAGTTGCGTGCAACCCAAACAAAAAGTAGTAAACAAGAAGAACACCAGTCCAGATCGCAAACCTGATGTACGATTTCGCATCGATCGAACCAAGAAGAAAGATATTAATAGCTATGGAAGCAGAAGGCAACCACGGAACCAAAGGAACACCCCAAAGTTTTGGAGCCCTAGCTTGTGCCACAAGAAACTTCATCCCAGCGGTAGACAAGAACCATATAGGAACCGTAACGCAATAACCAATCCAACTGTCCTTTTCCAAGGCCCAATAGACAGCAGTCGCAGCAGAGGATGCAAGAATCAAACCTAAGAACACTAAGAACTTGGTCCGGTCACTGGAAGATGTTTCTCCGGTGACGTAATATCTCCTAACGAGGAGAGCCACCGCGACGAGCATGAAGATGAAAAGTGTGGACACGGATAAGAGATCGGCTAGGATTCCTAATTTTGTGAAGAATGCGATGAGAGCTGTCGCGGTCAGCATAATCACTGTCGCGTTAATGGGTGTTCCGGTCTTTGCGTTGACATGAGCTAGCCATGGTGGCATCATGTGTGCTCGGGCTATGTGCGTCATGTACCTTGCTTGACCGATGGCTCCAACTAATAATACGGTCGTCATACCTGCAAAATTCAAAGATTATGAATATAAGGGTGTTTAGTTGGATAATATAAACTTTTTAATTTCATTTTTAAAATTCATTGTATTTTTCTTTAGCCTTCAAGTCTATGAGTTTTAAAAATGAAATTATAAACTAGGATTGGTATTTTGATCCGAACTGAGCTAATCAAAATTTTGAACTAAATTAATCGAATTAACGGAAATAACTAAAATTATCCAAAGTTTTAAACTTAAACCAAATTAAATTTAAAAAAAGTTATCTAAAATTTAAACTAAATTAAATTAAATCTAACCGAAACCAAAATTTGATGAATTACCAACTCCAACTGTCGCATGCTACTGTAAACACTATAAGACAAGCACAACCAAATATAAAATATTGGACACCAAAAATGTTGTCATACCTTTAAGAGCACCAAAGGCAACCAGGTACTTAGCCCAATCCCATCCAACCGCAGAGAACGCGACAGAAAACGGCGCATCAGGATCAATCATCCCATACGGTTGCATAAGACACAACGCAGCCGCCATGAGACAATAACAAACCGTAGTAAGAACCATCGATCCAACAAGACCAATGGGAATGTCTCTCCCAGGATTCTTAGTCTCCTCAGCCATGGTTGAAACCGCATCGAATCCAATATAAGCAAAGAAAAGAACCGAAGCAGACTTAAACACTCCTCTAGCTCCAAAGGGAGCGAAGTCGGAGTAGTTTTTGAAATCAGCTCTAATAAATCCTGCTATGACTATAAAGAGAATCACAAGCATATGGATGATGGAAGCGATGTAGTTAAAGACTGATGAGCCTTTTGTGCCAATAGCGGCTAAAACGCAAATGATCGCGCAAACGCCAACGGAGATTGGATCTAAGTGGTTATAGTCTTCGTGGAGACTGTTAGCTACTATTCGGAAGTCGTCAGGTTTATGGTTTAAGAGAGTGGCGAAGTAAGAGGTCCATGACCGAGCCACGGCAGCTCCACCGACTATGTACTGGAGGATTATATTTCCAGCGGCGATGAAAGCCATGAAGTCGCCTAGCTCCACTCTCAAGTAGGCAAAAGAACCACCTAAACACAATGTGAAGACGTGAAGTTGTGAAAATATGACGTCACGTCTTATATTGTTACGTTCTTGGCTTTCCTTTTCAAATCATTTAACAAATACAGAATTATTTGTTTGCATGTAAATTAAGTCTTCTAAGTGAACAATTTGTTTTGCATGTAAATTAAGTCGTCTTTAAATACGGTAGATACCAAAAATTATACTATTATTTACAGAAATCTATATGAACAATTCGTTTCTTTTTCAGCCAAACAATTCTTCTTTTTTTATGGTCAAACGGCACAC
Source organism: Brassica rapa (assembly GCF_000309985.2). NCBI lineage: Eukaryota > Viridiplantae > Streptophyta > Magnoliopsida > Brassicales > Brassicaceae > Brassica > Brassica rapa. The sequence goes on from NC_024802.2 coordinate 12,050,988, forward strand.
GACCTTTGCCAGACAACAAATATCTATCAACTCTAGCAAATTTAGGTTTGCCCCATTTTGTTGGAAGTCCCTATTAGCTAGTGTTTATCATCTAAAAGCTTAAATCTAAACAGTTATATGACAAGTAACTATTAATTATTATGCATTTCAAGTATTATAAGAAGCATATTGTATACATTTGGGAGTTGGGACTCTATCGACATGTACATAAATCATGCGGGTATGTCGGGTGGTACAGCTAGTTTGGAAAGGTACTAAGAGCATGAGCAGCAGCGAACCTTGCAATTCCCGATTTCCAATGTTTTTTTTTTATTATTTTAATTTTTTTTTTGTTTGACTTTGAAAAAAAAAAATATAAAAGAATCTATCGCGGGCCGCCACGTGTCGTGGAGCCCGCGGAACAGTAACGAAACGGTATCACTCCAGCGAATCTGCACGAGCCGGGTTCATTAAAATTTGATTATTTTAATATTTTTTTGCCTCAAAAATCGTGTGAACTCTAATGTTGATTCTTCAATGCGGATGGTCTAAGCGCCCGGACTCAAAATCTACCCCAAATTACCCATCCTGTTGCTAGACGGTATGTATCTCTAATTCCCACATAAAGCAACCATGATTTGTCCGTCATCGGTGGGCTGGCAGATTAGTCCGGAGTCCATGGGCGAATAGAAATTTTATCTAGTGGGTGCACAATTAATAAAAAAGAAAGAAAGACAAAAGAAAGCCTCAAACCAGAGTCAGTATGGGTGCACAACCTAAGTTTTACCATCTAATCTTCTAAATTTTTGATGATTTGGTTCACAAAAAGTGAAACATAAATATTATCACTCGTTGTGTTAAAAGTGGCTTCTCCGGTCTGGACCTCGGCTGGGATAAACCAGGTTATCAAGAAAAGTTTACACCATATTTGATCGGTCTTAGAGTTAAGTATGGTGATTGGACTTCCAATAGAGTGGGACAAACCTAATTTACACCAAAGAAGGAAACAACTTGCCAAAAAGGACAAAAAATTGTCAAAACCAAGAAAATAATTTATCAAGGAAATAAGTAATTACTGCGTATTATACGTAATCCTAATATTATTCTCTAGTTATGACACTATATGTAGAATAATAATATTATACTAAGAAACATAATATTTTGTTACCTGCGACAGGAATCTCCACGGCGAACTCGGTGTAACAAAACACGGAGAGCATAGCCGAGACACCTGAGACTACAAAGGACACCACAACAGCGGGACCAGCACTGTCACGTGCTTCTTGTCCGGTAAGAACGAATATTCCCGAGCCGATGACTGCACCGACCCCGAACCACATCAGATCCCACCACGTTAACGTTTTCTTCATTTCGTGACCACTACGTGCCTTCATATCATGAATCTCCACCGAGTCTTGTGACCGAGTCAGTAAACGGTCTACGAACCGACTCGGTGTCTCTTTAAGAGCTTTAAAGTAATTCCCCATGCTTTTGAACGATTCCTCCGGGAGAAAATCATCTTTCGTGCATGAACAACCTCTCCGGCGAAGCCCATCGTCACCGTTTTCTGATCCCATTTTCTTATTTCGGTGGAAAGAAAGAAAGAAAAAATATTTTATGTAAGATTCAGACTCTTAAACTGTTTTTTCTTTTTGAATCTGGAGTGAATGAGGAAAGAAAAAATACAGAAAGAGAGCTGAAACTGAAATGGATACACAGTGGATCTTAAAGTCCGCCATACTTATAGTCATTGTTCTTATTTGACCAATTTTGTGTAATTTATTGTTAACAGTTTTTACGTAAATAGCTAGAAATACGTGACTGATATTTAATATGGAAACCTTACAAAATTACCCATGAGTTTTTGTCATATGATCATAAGTTGTTGGTTTGTAGCCGCATTCTTTGGCCATTTAGAAAAAAAAAAACGAAAAGGAATCATGGGGGGGAATTTCAATTATACCACTTTGGTAGTATCACTTTTCATCTTTACCACAAACAAATGTATATTTTTAAAAATACACTTTTCATTAAAAGGTAAAAGATTTTTATACCCTTGTTTTTTATATTTATAATAAAATACTAAAATCAACTCTAAACTATAAACCATCAACATTAAACCCTAAACCCTAAATTCTAAACCCTAAAATCAAATCTAAACCTCTAAACTTCAAATCTAAACCATAAACCCTATACATCAAATCTATGCCCTAAACCTCAAATCGAAACCCTAAACCCTCAAAATTAAACATAAACCCTAAAACATCAATTCTAAACCCTAAACCCTAAAACCTCAACTCTAAACCCTAAACCCTAAAAAGTAAACCCTAAACCCTAAAAATCAACCCTACACCCTAAAACATCAATTCTAAACCCTAAACCCTAAAATTTAGGGTTTTACGGTTGAGTTTGAATTTCAAAAAAAATTATGGTTTTAGGGTTTAGATTTGATGTTTTAGGGTTTAGAGTTTGAATTTCGGAATAATATAGGGTTTAGGGTTTAGGGTAAAGATTTGATGTTTTAGGGTTTAGGATTTAGTTTTAGGGTCTAAAGTTGATGTTTTAGGGTTTAGAATTGAAGGTTTAGAATTTAGGGTGTAGAGTTGATGTTTCAGTGTTTAGAATTGAAGGTTTATGGTTTAGGGTATAGAATTGATGTTTTTGAGTTTAAGGTTTAGATTTGATGTTTTAGGATTTAGGGTTTAGAATTGATATTTCATGGTCTATAGTTGATAGTTTAGGGTTTAGAGTTTAGGTTTTAAGTTTAGTAGTTAATCATTGATTTTTTTGGTCAATGTTAGTTAAAGGGGTATAAATGTTTTTTACCCTTTATTAAAAGTGATGGTAAAAATGATTAGTGTAAACATGAAAGTGGCACCATGAAAATGGTATAAGTGGCAATTTCTCAGGAATCATGTATAATAAAAGATGACTAGATTTGTTTCTTTTTAAATAACGATCTTATATAATAAATATGGTCGGTTATAAATATGGTGTGAAATTGGTTATAAATATGATTAGTTATAAATATGGTAAGCGAATTAATTACGGGTCAAAAACTATTTTAAAATGATACTCCATATCACTCTAAATGTTGTTTAGGAAAAAAAATTGTTTCAAAATAACTGATGTTTTTATTATTATATGTAGAATTTAATATCATTTGAACTTTATGACCAACTACAAAATACTGAACTTTTTTTTATTGGTTGAATTAATTTCATTTATTGATATTTTTATGTAACCAAGATAAATTATATAGAAATTTGTATTTTTTTAATACATGTGCAAAAACTTCAAAAACCACTTAAAATGATACAGATGGGGAGTAGGTTATAAATATAGAAGGCGAATTAATTTTAAAAAATCCAAATAAAGTAACGACATTCGTAAATAATTTTAAAAATTATGGACAGATTTTCTACTAGGATTCGACTACGACATACGTCACGAGATTCGTATTTCATTTTTTTCATATCTGCTTCAACCTCCGCTTCATATTATACGAAGTCCAAGAATTGTGATCACTTGTTTAGTTTTGTTTCGTTCATTCAATAAAATATTAATAAAATTAACAATAAATGATCATGCGTTATGTGTGTTATGTGAATAAATAGAATAACGTAAGTTGTATTCTGAGGTATCTGATACTAATCAAAGTGCAAAGCTCATTGCTCAAAGTGCTTCTTTTGGAGCTAGGTTGCATTCTTATGTGGCCAGAAGTTATCCTTTTTGGCTCAAAGAAACTTTTTGACATGATATTGCTTTCTCGTAACTGGTTAATATTGGGGTACTGCGTTACCCATATTAGTCTCCTCATCTGTTTGAGGCTTTTGGGTTGATCTTTTGATACTTCTTGTTAAACTCTGGTTCCTTGTTTATAAAAGTACAGTTAATCAAAAAAAAAAAGAATAACGTAAGTTTTAAACTATCTGATATGTAGAAACAAGAGCTTAGTAGGGGTGTCAAATTAGTCGTCCATGTCGTGCTAGTCACCGGACATTTTCGTTTTCTGGACGTGTATGGTCCAATCCCAAATATAACTATGTCCAGAGCATTTCTAACCCATAATACTATTATAGTGTCAAAATCACACTATTTTAGTGTAATTTCAGCACTAAAAAAAAGTTCTTCTCCAACCATAACATCAAATTTCACACTAAAAGCTATTTCATAATATTATATGTATTTATAGTTTTATTTGTCATTTATTTAATTATCCATTTTTTTAATAAATTAAGTGAATAGCGTTTTAATGTGGGTGAATATTGTTTTAGTGTGCTGAATAGTGTCATACCAAATTTGGTGTGAAATTATAGTATTGCACTAAAATAGTGTGTTTTTTTTTTTTGAAAGAATGTTAAATTTTATTCAAATAAAAAAAAACCTTTTTAGAGGGTTTCACTGCATCATTTCTACAAACCTTTTAATGAAAAAGATAAGCAAAAAAAACTACTTTAGCTCCATTATCTTCTACTAAACCAAATCTTCATAGTCTTCTCATGCTTTCCCCCATCTCTTCTTCTAAGTGAGGTGATTCTGTTCCTTACCAATTTATCCAGCTTTACGATCAGGCAAGAAGATAGTTGATAAGGTTCTCCAACTCTTCTTTTGTTTCTCTCCTGCCAAATAGCATAAGCAACAGCTTGAAAGCACTATCTCAGTAGAAAAGTCTTAACTCTTCCATTTAGCCCATTCACTACACTGATAAATCGGTTTGAAAACAACTATTTCGTTCATACCCAATTTGCCGACTAGACGATTTGCCAACTAAACGGCCTACACCGGTTTTTAGAACACTGATAAACACTTAAACACAAATCTAACCGAAAATCATTCTCTCAATTCATTTATATACCAAACCGGGAACGCCTTTCTAGTTTCAACAACGTAGAGTTAACACGTAGAGGTTCTGAAAGGGAGTTTCTTAAGGGTTTTTAAGGGTACACAATTCAGATTTGACAAGATATAGAATACAGCAACAGTGAGGAATCGTGAAGAAAACATATGTGGAGATCAATCGCCACTGGCGCATCCTTGACAACCGCAGTGAACGCATTCAACAACTTTCTCTTCACGCAAGTGTTTGGGAACACGGCATACACATGTTGTTCCATAGTTGTGGTCTCTCGGCTGTATGCAGCGCAAGCAGCATAGACGCTCGTATCCTGACTGCAATTCACAAAGCAGATAGTTTAGTAACAAATCCTTGTCAGTAACGAAAACAAGTGTAAAATCTAGATCAATGTACGGATTGTACATACAACATACAAACAGAACACGAATCAGAACTAAAAGCAAAGACTCAAGAGAAACCATCATAAAAACTGGGGAAGTGTCAGAGGCATTCAGGAGAAACAGAGATAAATTTTAGCAAAGTGGTAGTTTCAACAAACAGAGATAACATCTACTCAAGTCAAAGCATAATTGCCAGAAGCTTTGTACCCTACCAAACAAAACAACAATCTCAATTCTAGAACTCTTTCTGAAAGATTGTTCCAAACAAATGCATTTACCAAGACACTAGATGCCATTGTGCAGTACAACGATACTAGGCCCTCTATAAACTAATCAAACATTTATTTTCAATTCAATGTCCTATGCAGAAAAAAACTAGTATAGGAAACTCCAAACCACACAAGTAATTAAACTAACTACAAGGGGAGCAGACAAAACAGAAGTTTAAATAAAGAAGAGGCACCTTTTTCCACTTGGCAATGAGGCTGCGGTCTGCGTAGCCCTGGTCCAAGCAGAACTCATAGAGCTCTTTAGATATCTCCTCTCTGCGGTAATAAAGGTCATAAACATAGCGACTCCTCTGATGAGAAAGTTTGAAGATTGGCCACAAAGCTTCACACTTTCTCTTGCCATCATGTTCATCCATCTCAGCTGCACCAAAGAAGAAGTAACTAGTTAAGAGAAGAACCAAAAAGGTAAGCAAAAAGCTAGATGTCAACAAACCTTCTCTCATCTTGGCGTCAAGCTCACGGAGAGTAGGCTCGATCAACTCCCAACCTTCTGGGTACTTGACTCTGTTAGTCTTAATCTTCGGCATTGTCCTACACTTTGGACAGAGGAAACATACATCAAAGCTAGAAACTTGTCAATCAAGATTCAGTAGCAAAGAAAGGGAGCAATTAGGGTTTATCAATCTCTGTGATTTGAGATCCACACGGATATTCTAAAAGTTGGAAACTTTAGGGTTTAGAAACGAAGTAATAAGAGTGCAAGGATGCTAAGCAAGAGGTAAATCGAAGAAGCTTTACCTTTTGGAGAAAGTAATCGAGAGAGAGGAGTTTGGAGGAGGAGAGATGGCGGCTCAGGAGGACGATGATGAAAGAAGATCTTCTCCCAGTAGAGAAGGCCTCTTTTAGGTTTGGGTTGGATCCGGAGTAAAGAGTGTTTAACCCATCTGGGCCGGTCTTAGGAATTTAATACACGTGTGTTTTCTTTAGTGACATATCTTTAAATTCAATTGGAAAAAGACAGGTTGGTCTTCGACTAAAATTGAACCTAAAGTGGTTAACCACCTGAAGCGACTGCGCCAGAAAGTATGCCGGCGGAACTCTTTTTTGTGTGTTGCAAGTACGACGCAACAAGTGAGAGAACAAAGAAGAAAAGAATCAAACTTGTCATTAACAAATAACATTAGAACTTTTAATCATCAAAACATGTTTCAGCTTTCGACATTGTCTGCAAATTATTATTTGGCAAAACGGGAATATAACACAGCTGCAACAACCATTAGTCTGAGATATGGCAGCAGCTACTGGATCCATAGAGAACCCTCCACAATATTTTTTTAAAAAAGGTAAAGAGAAAAAAGAAAAGAAGAAGCTGTGTTTGCTTATTCCTTCTTCCCGATTCCGTTGGACATGTTGTAGATTCCAGTTCCCTGTATTCATCCACACAAATCTTCCATAGTTAGATCGTGAACATGCTTCAGACTTAAGAAAGCTGAGACAATAACCATTTAGGGCATTCGGATTAAAGCAAAAACAAGCGACTAAAAGTAGCAAGCTTTAAAGTGTGATATGTATTCAACTTTCAGCCATAAGAAAAAAACACTAAGGAAGAACAGATTCAGCGAAAACATGGGCAAGAATGAATACATAATTCAAAAAAATTAACAAGGAAATGATAAGAGAGTAAACTTACAATCATGTAGAGAGCAGATGCAGCCAAGGCAAGAGGGATGGCAACGGAGGTGACCTTGTCCATTGGTCCTTTAAGGTAAGTGTGCCTCTGGATGCTCTGGAACAACCTCTGCTTCTCCAGAAGCTTCTCTCTTGGCCTAAATGGTGTTTCCGTCAACATTATCTGCAATTAATTCCACACCAAAAAATAACCATTATGAACAACTTATGAATTAATAACGCATTTATTAAAACAAAACCATTTGATAAAAGTAGTACTCAAATCAAAAACAGCTTTAAGCTTTTCATCAAAAAGGCTAAACTGATAACGAGCATATATCCAATATTTACTGTGACATCAACTCGATCCATAATGTTTCTAATCAAAAGGCTACGATAAAGCTTCAATGGAATCATCCAGATTAATCTAGGTTTCAATTTTCGATATTGAGATCGATTCAAACCCTTTACGATTCGAAATCACGATTGATATAAGAGAAGATTAGAGGATTACCTCAGAGAAAGTAATCGACAAGATAAGGGAATCTGAGGGAGAGAGAGATCGCAGCGCAGATGGAGGAGAACGACGACGACGACGAAGGAAGAAGAGAACAAATCGTCTTCTTAGGGTTGGGTTTAGTAAGTGTTAGCATTTGGGCCTGTCAAGGCCCAAATCGATCCGAAATCAAAATATCAATTACGGTTATCGAAAACTAAACCGAACCGTCCTTCTAATTTTCAAGTCTCTGCTCCGAACCGGCCATTCTTCTTAAGGCGCCGCCTCCTCTCTTGCATTGCATCGTCTCTTCTCTCTCTCGCTTTCTTCCTCGACGCTCCTCTATAATAATAATAACAGAGGCGGGAAGTGTTTATTTCCGCGTGCGTCGCGTAGAAAGCGAAACCCTAGTTTCCGAAACGAACGAACGAAGAAGAAGATGAGCGTATGGAACTACGTCGTCACGGCTCAGAAACCCACCTCTGTCACTCACTCTTGCGTCGGAAACTTCACCAGTCCCCAGGAGCTGAATCTCATCGTCGCGTACGTAACTCCTTCTCTGCGCAATTGTGCTTTTAGGGTTTATAAGGAAGCTCGTCGATTTCTGTAGAGTCTGATTATTAGGGTTTTAATGTGGTGGATTGTTGTTTATGTGAGAGATGTACACAATCGATTCATTTGTTGATCTATCAGTGACTGATCTAGGCTTGTTTTCATGTTAAAGAAGGCACCTTGATGCTATTGATTTCTTATTTCAAGTTTTGTTTGCATAGAGTTCTGTTAATTGTTTTATAAGCTATCTTCTTATGGGTCTGTAGTATGATAGCAGTGTTTAACATTTCTCAGGAAATGCACTCGAATCGAGATCCATCTGCTTACTCCACAGGGACTTCAGGTACTTCACACATCTTTTGTTCCAATGGTTTTGTTTTCCGATTGATCAGCTTTATAAATGTTCTGTTACTTGGAACTTAGAGTGGAAATATGAAACGTTATTGTTACTCTAAGTCTTATTCCAGAAAATCTCCATATGTTACTTTTGCAGGCTATACTGGATGTTCCTCTATATGGGAGAATTGCTACTTTGGAATTGTTCCGTCCCCATGTAAGTATAGTTTTCTTGATATCAGTCTGGGATAATCACGAGTAAGTGACAGTTTTAAATGATAACTACTTCATCTTTTGCAGGGTGAAACACAAGATTTTTTGTTCATTGCAACTGAGGGATATAAATTCTGTGTTCTTCAATGGGATTCTGATTCCTCCGAGCTTATTACAAGGTAAAAAGGAGATCAAGTTTTATAGCTCTTCTTGTTTATGTGCTTTCTGTATTCTTATTTCTCCAAATTTGGTGTTGGAAAGGTACAGACCACATCATGGTTCATGTTGTATTTTTTGGAAACAACTTAAAAGCTTATGAGGTTCCTACTTATTCTGAATAAGCTATAGGATCTCAGCTACTGTTGGTCATTAACTTACTCATACTTTGTTGTATATACAAAGCCTTGAAAAAAACTTCTCCGGTCTGGTGCTAAGATAGATGTTACTTGACTAGATTCCTGCACTGCTGATTCTAAATATTGTTTTCAACATTATGTAGGGCAATGGGGGATGTCTCTGATCGTATAGGCAGACAGACCGACAATGGCCAAGTATTGATTTCAGTAGTTTTGCACTGTATCTATCATAGTTGTTTGATTTTCATTCTTTAGTCGTGTCAGTGCTGACTTATGTGGCATTCCTGAGTTCTCTCACTTTACACTGATTTTGCAGATTGGTATAATTGATCCCGATTGCAGATTCATTGGTCTCCATCTGTATGACGGCTTGTTTAAGGTATGTTATTGACCTCTAGAAGAAATTTGACGCATGTTGTACTCGTTAGCTGTCGATGTCATGTTACTGAACTTTCATTAATCAATTGACTTGGACACTATATAAAGGTTTGTTCTGTTTTATTTGGTTACTTGGTTAGGTGGTTCCATTTGACAATAAAGGACAGCTCAAGGAAGCGTATAACATAAGGTACGCCTTTTCAATAAAGGACAGCTCTTTTTCTTATGTTGGTTAGTCGTCTACGTCGTGTTTGTTCTAGTGAACTCTGGTTTCCATGCATCGGATTCTGTTTTATTAATACACTCGATCGATACTCTTCGTTTCTTGCAGATGTGGTTATTTCGAGAACCACAACACTGAACCTAATATTGCCTAAATTTCAGGTTGGAGGAGTTGCAGGTCCTGGATATCAAGTTTCTGTACGGATGCGCAAAGCCAACAATCGCAGTACTTTATCAGGTTAAATGAATTTGCTATGGTTATTTATTTTTGTGAATTCTATATAGTTGTTCTTCTGCAAGCAAATTACCGCTGCTATTTTCCTATATGTGTATTGTAGTTTTTTAGAAATGAATATTATCTTTTCTCTCAACTTGGTTTAATTTTCCAATGCAGTATAATGTAGTCTAGGGCTTATCTGGGTGAACTAATTAATTCTTGCGATTACAGGACAACAAAGATGCTCGTCATGTAAAAACATATGAAGTTTCTCAGAAGGAGAAAGACTTTGTCGAAGGACCATGGTCACAGAACAATCTTGACAATGGCGCTGACCTATTGATCCCTGTCCCTTCACCTCTGTGCGGGGTCCTTATTATTGGAGAAGAAACAATTGTGTATTGTAGTGCCAATGCACTCAAAGCTATACCAATAAGATCTGTAAGTTTTCCTGACATCATGCCATATGCTCCTATAAACATTTGCATAACTTTTCAGTGAGCATCCCTTGATTTTCAAAACTTCAATTTAACTGTCCAGTCCATCACAAAGGCATATGGAAGAGTTGATGTTGATGGCTCTAGGTATCTTCTTGGTGATCACGCCGGACTGATCCACCTCCTTGTTATAACCCACGAGAAAGAAAAGTGAGTTGATATTACAAAGCTCTGTCGAAATGAAGGATAATGTGGGTTTCTGTCTTTCGCAGTAAAATCAAAATTGTGGATGTTCTGACTTTATTTTTCTCTAGGGTCACTGGCCTCAAAATTGAGCTTTTGGGTGAAACATCGATTGCATCTACCATCTCCTATCTTGACAATGCTGTCGTCTTTATCGGTTCAAGCTATGGAGATTCACAGGTACCTAGGATTGAATACGGTTCCCATTACAAAATCTTTTATATTTATTTTTCTTGGATAATGTATATTATAGGATAAAAAAATTGGTAAAAAAAAATTTGGTTACCACTTTCCTAGTTATTTGTGTTAGACTCTAATCTTCTATGATTTCTAGTATAAATATAAAGTATGAAGCATCTGAATGTTTTCATGTTTAAATTGCAGCTTATAAAGTTAAACATGCAGCCGGATGCAAACGGTTCATATGTAGAAATTATAGAACAGTATGTCAACTTGGGGCCTATTGTCGACTTTTGTGTAGTTGACCTTGAGAGACAGGGGCAAGGTCAGGTTGTAACTTGCTCTGGAGCATACAAGGATGGTTCTCTTCGCATAGTTCGTAATGGGATAGGAATAAATGAACAGGTTAGATGTTTATCAGCAATGTCTTTTTGACTCCGAGTCATGTATGAGTAATTCTTTCATTTTATAATAAGACTTTGTTGTATTACAGGCGTCCGTGGAACTTCCAGGTATCAAAGGAATGTGGTCGCTGAAATCTTCAATTGATGAAGCCTTTGATACGTTCCTTGTAGTTAGTTTTATCAGTGAAACTCGTATCTTAGCCATGAACATAGAGGATGAACTGGAAGACACAGAGATTGAGGGTTTCTTGTCTCAAGTCCAGACTTTATTTTGTCATGATGCTGTCTACAACCAACTTGTACAGGTATGTTTTTCCAGTGCTCATTCGTTAGTTTCTATCCCTCTGCCTGTAGTTTTATCTCACAAAGCAGGAAATTATTTGCCGAAGTTCAATATGTAGGTTTATTGACATATGGTTTGTTTTCTTTGCGTTTCACTGCATTTCAATGTGTTATCTACGTGTAGTTAAATCTGTTGTCAATTTTTAGGTCTTTTGGGTCTTTCAAATCGAATCAAATTTAGATGTCCTTCTGACATAGTTTCTTATCGATGTTATTTTTCTTTGAACATGTTTTTTTTGTTTGCTACAGTTTTATCTCCTATCTTTTACCCGAGGAAGCACTAACTACTGTCTTTTCTTAATCAGATAACTTCAAATTCTGTGAGGCTAGTCAGTTCTACAACTAGACAATTGCGGAATAAATGGGATGCCCCAGCTGGATTCACTGTTAATGTTGCAACCGCAAACGCTAGCCAGGTCCGTCTTTCTTAAGAATATTTATAGTGGGATTTAATTGTAGCTGCTCTGTTTAAAACTTGTTCCCGAGAGAGAAGAATTCTAGGAGTATTTTTGTACTATTCATGGATTTTGTTTCTTTGTAGCTTCAGTATCTTTCTCGTTTCTAGACATGCAAAGTGATTTGGATTGATATACATGTTAGGTTCTTTTGGCGACTGGAGGTGGGCATTTGGTCTATATAGAAATTGGAGATGGGACATTGACGGAAGTCAAACATGCCCAGTTGGAGTACGAGGTGTCTTGTCTTGATATAAACCCCACTGGGGACAATCCTAATTACAGTCAGCTAGCTGCGGTGGGGATGTGGACAGATATAAGTGTAAGGATTTTTGTGCTGCCGGACTTGACTCTTATCACTAAGGAGCAACTAGGAGGAGAGATAATTCCCCGATCTGTTCTTCTTTGTGCATTCGAAGGGGTATGGTTTTCTTCACCATCTTATTATTAATGCAGCCTTTTGTTGCCATACTAGATAACAAATGGTATTTCATTTTGTGGCAGATATCTTACTTGCTGTGTGCTCTTGGAGATGGTCATCTATTAAACTTCCAGTTGGATACACGTACTGGGGAGTTGAGAGATCGGAAAAAAGTATCGCTTGGAACTCAGCCTATAACTCTGCGTACTTTTTCATCTAAAAGTGCAACGCATGTATTTGCTGCATCAGATAGACCGTCTGTTATATATAGCAACAACAAGAAGCTGATATACAGCAACGTGAATCTGAAAGAAGTTAGTCACATGTGCCCCTTCAACTCTGGTGCTTTTCCAGACAGGTAAACTAATTTCTAAATCTCTCTTCTTTTTTTTCCTTTGGGGCTAAAGTATGTTGTGTTGAAATTTGGTTCTTCTTCTCTTCCATGGGCACAGCTTAGCGATTGCTAGAGAAGGGGAACTTACTATTGGTACCATCGATGAGATTCAGAAGCTTCACATACGCACTATTCCCATTGGAGAGCACGCTCGCCGTATCTGCCATCAGGAACAAACGCGAACATTTGCTATCTGCAGTTTGAGAAACCAACCGAGTGGAGAAGAATCTGAGATGCATTTTGTCCGTCTGTTGGATGACCGAGATTTCGAATTCTTGGCAACTTACCCTTTGGATGCCTTTGAATACGGTTGCTCCATACTGAGCTGCTCTTTTACCGACGACAAAAACGTTTACTATTGTGTCGGTACTTCATATGTTTTGCCTGAGGAAAATGAACCAACCAAGGTATATACATGACTCTCTGTATTTGTTTGTGTTAAGACTTTATTTTTTCCAATTCTTTTTTCAGTTTTTGTTTTCTTTTGTTCTGTGATTGTAGGGAAGGATACTTGTGTTTGTAGTTGAAGAAGGAAAGCTGCAGCTGGTAGCAGAGAAGGAAACTAAAGGATCTGTTTATTCTCTTAATGCCTTCAATGGAAAACTTCTAGCTGCTATTAATCAGAAAATTCAGTTGTATAAATGGACGTTGCGGGATGATGGAACTCGGGAGCTCCAGTCTGAATGTGGACACCACGGTCACATACTAGCTCTTTACGTTCAGACCCGTGGAGACTTCATCGTCGTTGGTGACCTCATGAAATCAATCTCCCTATTGATCTACAAGGTAAAACAGATTTTGATACAAAACTGTTGTCTGCATCTTCTTGTTAATAAATGTCAAATCGTAGAACTTACGTGGACTGCGTGTGTCTGTTTTAAAGCACGAGGAAGGTGCGATAGAGGAGATAGCTCGAGACTACAATGCAAGCTGGATGACGGCAGTTGGGATACTGGATGATGACACCTACCTTGGTGCTGACAATTGCTACAACCTATTCACAGTAAAGAGGCACAGTGAAGCTGCTACAGATGAAGAACGATGCCGTATGGAAGTGGTCGGTGAGTATCACATTGGGGAATTTGTGAACAGATTCCGCCATGGATCTCTGGTCATGAGGCTGCCTGATTCAGAAACTAGTCAGATACCGACTATGATCTTTGGCACTGTCAACGGTGTGATCGGAGTGATGGCTTCGCTACCGCAAGAACAGTATGCGTTTCTGGAGAAACTGCAGACGAGTATGAGGAAAGTGATTAAAGGAGTTGGCGGGTTGAGCCATGAGCAGTGGAGATCGTTCAAGAACGAGAAAAGAAGTGCAGATGCGAGGAGTTTCTTGGATGGGGATTTGATAGAATCGTTCATGGATATGAGCAGGAGGAAGATGGAGGAGATATCTAAAGAAATGGATGTTCAAGTGGAAGAGTTGTGTAAGAGAGTTGAGGAACTCACTAGGCTTCACTGAGCAGATCCATAGCTTTTCTCTGTACTCTGTCCTCCTTGGTTTGTTTTTCAACTTTTTTTTTTTTTGGGGGGGGGGGTCTAAAGAGTTATTCTCTGTGAAAACGTGAGAGTAGTTTCACAGAAGAAAGGCGAGAGTGCCGTTTTTGTTTTGGTTATAGAAGACTTACAACTTGGTCTATCCGAATTGAATTCAACCGGGAAAATTTATATTCGTATTTAACCGATCTACACCAAAAAGTTTGATCACTTGGACAAAAAATTCGAGAAAAGAAATTCGAATATATAAATTAGTATTTGAAAATAATATTTAAAAACCAAGTAAATAATTTAATTATTTGATTTTATTCTGTTTTATGCTTAAATATGAGAAATTCCCCCTTTAAATCTCGACAAGTAAAGAAAGGGAAACAAATAGTCGAAAAACTCTCTTCTCTCTCTAAGTTTTCTCTAACTTCTCTCTAGAGACAGAGTTAATAAACAAAGTTGAATCCGGTGGCCGGTGGCCCTTGCCGCCGGTTACCATTCCTTTTTTTGTTTTTGTTTGTATATACCTTCGATCTATGATCGATCTTAAGTTTCGCTTTGGCGAATTCCTTTATCGTTAGGCGATTTTGAAGTGTATAATTCAACCAGTTTCAGAGCTGTCTATCACTCTTATCTTTCTCTGGCTTGGGTTGAATCTAAATAAAATCCATGTCTCCTTTCTTATGCTCCAGATTGAAATTCCGGTTGATTTCATGGAGTTATCCTCCTTTACTGGATATCCTTAATTTTCTATTTCAATTGGAATCAATCTTTGCTTCTAGATATGAGTTAGGCAAAGTATCCTTGAAGAATAGAAAATTAGGTTGTCTTGACTAAGCGTTGTTGGCTGAGTACAGAATCAGCAGAGTTGAAGCTATCGTCGGATAGTGTTTCGACAAAGAATCTGTTTTCTTGGTCCTATGAAGCTTGGTTGTTGTGCTTCAGATCCGGTGATTGAGTGAAGGCGTCTTGGAATCAACGGCGAAAAAAGAAAGGATTCACAAGTTGATTCGGGCAAAAGATGATGAATGGATGAGAGGGTCTGACGATCGATTCCAGCAAAGCCATGATCGAAGCTTCCTGGTGAAGCACTCGGCGGCGGAACTCTCTCGTGCATGATAGACACGCAATGGTACACGTGTCGAAATAAAACCTCTGAAGTGTTAAACGTGGCGAGTTGGATTCGATTAGGTTATATGAGCTTTAAATTTCTAATTTAATATGTATCTTGTTGGACCTTATGTACTAAAAGCCTGTATCACTTGTACTATAGCCTATTGGGCTTATAAATGAAATAGAAAGTTGACAAAAAAAAAAAAAAAAAAATCTCTACAAGTATTATTAACCTTTTTGAAATGTAGAAGTGGTTCGGTTTTGACTGGTCTGAGCCGGTTTAGAGAAACATAAGTCGGAAAAAGGAGTAAAACCAGAAGGGAAGGTGGAAGTTGAGACAGAGGAGGAGGTTGTCCTTTTGTGTCAACGAACCCTAAATCCTCTTCTTAGCCTTCCTCCATCGTCGAATCTGATTTTAAAAAAAAAGTAATAACCTTTTTTACCCTTAGCTTTCTCTGTGTGTTATTATGTTCTGTTCCGTCGAGCCCTTACGAGATGTATAGTGTCTTGGCTTCTTCTTCCTCTTCTTGCACTCATTTTGAATTGCTTTCGAGTTTTTAGGTAGAGAAACATTTGGCGGCGCCAAGATCATCATGCTCTTCCATAGGCTCTCAAGATTGGGTTTTCGCATTACCAAAGGTTATTTCATTTATCTTTGGTTCTTTATTTGCAATTGTTGATTTGGATTTGTTCTTTTTTGCATTTGGTGGTGTAAGCAAAAGCTCATATGTTGTCTTCTGTAATTTAACTCCATCGTTTATGTTTTGTGGGGGCAGAGAGGCATTTCTCAGTATGTGGGAGTAGGATTCTACAGAGATCTTATGGCCAATATCTGCATTCTTCGGTTAGTCTCTGACCTTTGTTCTCAGTTTATGAATGCTTATTACACTCTTTACATGGTTCATTGATTAGACAATCTCTTTCCCAAACTCGATATCTTTAAGATAGAAATGTGGCCAGTCTGCTCTGATTAAAATCTGGATTCATTATTAATTAGCCTATCTAAAAGCTTTGTTGAAACTGATTTTAGTTTTGTACTCTAGCTAAATCTGAAAAGGGTGGATCCTATGAAATTGATTATAGCTAATTAAAATCATTAGAGAAGAATTAAAAGGTAATGGTTTTGGCTCAAAGAGCTAACCAAAGTGCTTTTGATATGTCTCTTTTGCCTGTAAGTGAACTAGCTTAGAGATTTTTGATTCATATTTTCTCTTTTTATCTTGATTTGATATCTCTGCTCTTTCTTCCTTTTTTTTTTGACAAGGCTGTAACACAGACGCAAACTAGGACTTTTCAGCAAGCCTTTTTCTCAAATAATCATAATCTGTGTACGTCCTTCAGCACTTCCTCTGAGAAAAGCGGTGAAGAAACAGAAAAGTAAGTTTTCAGATTTATCTTATAAAACATTCAAACTCTTGACAAGAACAACAGATTGTTGACACTGAGAATTGTATACAGGATAAACGTTATCTTTGTTGATAAAGATGGAGAGGAGAATCATATCAAGGTCCCAGTTGGAATGAACATCCTTGAAGCTGCCCATGAAAACGATATAGAACTCGAAGGCACCCCTTTCTTCCATTTCATTCTTTCTTTTGGGTCTGATGATATACTTTTTTTTTGCTTAAACCAAGATAGTAATAAGGTTGTTTTTATCTAATTATTCAGGGGCGTGTGAATGTTCTCTGGCGTGTTCGACGTGCCATGTGATTGTTATGGTAAAACTAACTCTCTCTTTCTTGCAATAGATTGATCATCAAGTGTGTTTTCACCAAATAGTTAAAAACTGAATTTAAAATTAGGACACGGAGTACTACAACAAACTGGAAGAACCAACAGATGAAGAGAACGATATGCTGGATCTTGCTTTCGCCTTAACAGAAACGTGAGTTTCCCCTCTCTTTCTCTGTTACGCTTGAAAAGGTCTCACTTGGTTTCTTTGGAGTAATGTTGTTGATATGTTTCATATGAAAATTGTGTATAGGTCGAGGTTGGGATGTCAAGTGATAGCAAAGCCAGAGATAGATGGAATACGCTTAGCCATTCCTTCAGCCACCAGGAATTTCGCAGTTGATGGGTTTGTTCCAAAACCTCACTAAAGCCAATTTCAAAGTCTCTCACACCAGACTATTCTTTTGTTTTCAGTGAGTTGAGCTGAGAGTTAGTTACACTTTTGTTTATTATCCGAAAATACCATAATACATGATAAAACCTTAAGGAGTTTGTAATTCAGAAGGTGAGATTTCACAGTTATCAAGCATTATAAAACTACAATAAGCTTCATAAACTTACTTTCAGAGTTGTCTTCTTCCATCTTCTCTTTTAATTAGGTAACTTGTTATACCTTGATCACTTCTTCCGAGGCCATTAATATGAGCAGAAAGAGGTTGTTTCTGTTCTTAAATAGCCTACAAATAGATAATTTTAAAACCTAGAATAGCAACTTGGAATAATCCACCTTCCTATCCATCACAACAAGTAAGAGACCTAGCAAAGATCTGATTCTACTATCTGATATAAACAGAGCCAAAGCGTAGAGATCGTTCTTTTCACTCCTGCTGCTAACTTAACATCGCTCTCATAAGCCTCAATGTTTTTCCCCTTGATGAATCCAATAGTACACCTAAACCCTTACTGAAACCTTTCTTGTCCGTCACGCTCTATATTGTGCTTTGCGGCGGTTGTTATGCAACTGATATCATCTTGATTTGGTTTGACATCTCCTCTGCATAAAGCTATGGTGTTGATTTAATGGAGATGTTGTAGAAGACATTGATAATATAGTGTTTCATCAGGTAGTGAAGAGATCAGACGCTTAAGATTGAGTTAATATTATAAACTTACTAGTGGTTGGTCCGCCCTACGGGCGGATAGTTTACATTAAAACTATTTTATAATAAAATATTTTTTTATTGATCGAAGAAATATTTTAATTTTATTAATCAAAAAATACTTATATTTTTTGGAAGTTTACTTTAAATTGTATTAATAAATATATATTATGTTTTATTCTAAAATCAAATTGTAAATTTATTAAATTTTCTGATTTTGAGTTGAAAAGACCACTAACATATTTTTGTTAGTGAACTTAAAATAATGAAATTAAACACAAAGTTTTATATTTAGTGCTTTTGGATCTTTGAAATAATTTTATATCAATAAAATCTAAAACTAAAGCTGTAAAATTTACAACTTAATTTTTAAAGCAAGAAATCTAAATCTACGGTCCCTACCAATCAATCCCTTAGGTTTTCATATGTATCCAATACTCCTTTGTTTCGGCTAATTAGAATCTTTTGTTTTCCTATTTTAATATTGGGAAACCATTTATATAAGTTATTTTGATACATATTTTATATATTTAAAATCCCAACTAAGGTAGTATGTGTATAATTGATCATTTTGTTTGAGCAAAATTTTCATATAAATACGTTTTGAAGGGTTTTGCAATTTTTCGTAACCATATTAACAATAACGGTTACCAATATGAGATGATACTTATTTATTGTAAATATTTATTTTTCTAGTTGTTCAATTTTATTTAACCAAGCATTTTCTTTAAAAAAAAAAAGAATATGTCATATAACAGAAAAAGAAAGGAAAATGGCAATATTAATTATTAAATACGTGCATGCATTTGTTTCATTTATACGTAAAAATATTTATGTTATGAAAGTGTTCATATTTAACAATGCACTTGCATGAAGTGTTATATCTTCTTAATTTTTTTGAATAAAATGTTAAATATTTTTTTAATTTCTACGTAATAGTATTTTCATTTGTACGTAAAAGTATTTATGTTATGAAAGTTGCATGAAGTCTTTATATTTTCTTAAATTTTTAGCATGAAATTGTTATATGCTTTAATTTGTGTGAAGTGTGAAATTATTTACATAAGAATTTAGACTCTTCGTAAAATTAAAATTAAAATGTAGTTCTAATATATGATGTTTAAAAAGTCTCTAAAAAATCTGATTCCAAAATCCATTGGTTTTTCGAGATGGTAAGAGGAAAAAAATCATACATAAGTTGCTTCGCGATGGTGAGTAAAAAAATTTTAATTTAATTTTTGATATTTTTTAATATTTTAAAGTGCTTTGGTTTTCATTTATGGTGTAATATATTTGTGAATTTTTCATTTTGATTATTATTATTATCTATTTTTGTTATGTTTTTATTGTTGACACAGTTTCTTTCTCATATGCATATGACCATTTTCCTATGCGGTTATAGAAACGGGGCTAATGTGTTTATAATCCTATTTTTGTAAATAAAAATGTAGGAAAGTTAATAAATCTTTAAAAGTTATGATGATGTATCTGATTTTAAAAGTTTCATATGGGGTGACAATCTTTTTTTTTTTTTTGGCAACTGGTGACAATCTAAAAAAATAAAAAATAAATCTATTTTCCTATTATAAATTTACATTATTAGTATTTTAGTGTATTTTTGTTATTGATGTTTATTTTCTAAGTTTGAGTAGATATATATTATTATATTTCTTTGTTTCCCGTTTGGAAGTTTTTTTACATGGTTGTTATTGTAACATATTTAAAAAGTGCAGATAACAATACAATAAATTTTAATATGGCGTGTAACATCTTCTCTAGTTATATATCAACACAAATATTAATTTATATTTTCTAAGAATAAACTGAACCAAAGTGTAAGTCATTTTATCAGCCATACATATTTTTTTTGGTTGGCTAGATTGATTATGTATTTTTAATTATGTGTCATCTATATATGTTTAAAAATCCCTTAATAAAATACATATTATGTTGTATCGAATAAAACTATTCAATGTAATCTATAATATATCAAAATTCTAAGACAATTATAATCACTTCTCTTTTTATTGTCACACTTACATTTAAAAGAAATAATATTAAACACACCTTCAAAGTAAGCTAACCTGCGAGAAATATAAAGTGATTGTTGTGAGATCCTGTCTGCAGGAAGGATAAAAGAGAGAATGTGAAAGCATCAGAATAAAGTAAACGTAAACAAATCATACTTAATGCACAAGGATAATTCGTATTACCTTATATATTATATCCAAGATAAGTAGATCTAATTGTGCATCACCAGATTTTGATATAACTGTGTAATTCAACGGAAATAGAGTCTGAGTTATCTTGTGTTTGATAGCATCAGTAACACACACACACTCTAAACACTTTGTTGCACTTACTATACTCAATGCTTGAAAAAGAAGGAGATTACTTGGTTACGTGGCCACTTGCTGATGGAAACTTTAATGTCTTTACAGCTAGAGGGAGAGAAGCATGTCCACGACTGTGTTTAGCAATACCTACAAATGACATATATATCATAAATACACGAACCTCTACTATATCTAACAAAGGAAATATCAATTCTCTTGATCAATGAAAGCTGCAATGAAGATCAGGTAGTGTAATTAGTGAGTTTAGGTTATTGAATGTCGTAGCTACGGAATCATTATTTTCCAGTGAAGGGAAAGGGGATCGTTACGTCTTTGGTTGCAGAGCTCGGATGATTGAGGTGCAAAGAGAAGAAAGGGTTTTTGTTTAAATGGGCCCAAATAATTAGATCACTTAACTCTAAATTATAAGGCATTAAGCCTGAGTTGGTGGGAAACGATAAAAGCTCCGGTCCCAATATTAAGATGACGTGGCAAATTGATTAGTGAGGAATATTTATGCCCATGTGGCATCCCTTAGAATCTCCAAAAATAGCTCCTTTTATATAGTAGGATTGATATATTCACTCTTCATAATTAAAACGTTAAAGAAATGTGGAAGCACCGTAGCCTACTGGTTAAGGTTTAAAGGCTTCTACACCCAGATCTGGGGTTCGAATCCCAGACTATGCAATTTATTGCAGATTACAGGAAATCCAGGTTTCAAGTCCCGGAGAGAACGGTTTATTAAACAATTATGCAGACTACAGAGGAAAGGCTTGCAAGAGATCTTCAACATGGTGCAAGTAAAATCTCGTCAGGCGTGGATCTTCATAGGACGGCTCAGATGATGCAGTTAGACGTAGGTCTTCATAAGACAGGTAGTATTGTCGGTTGTCGAATCGTCTATGTAATCTTTCCTATATCATAATTGTAAGATCATAATAAATCAGCGTTAAAAAAAAAAAACGTTAAAGAAAATTATTAACACAAGTCTCCATAAGTCATACTGACAAAACCAAAAACAAGTAAAACATCCAGAGATGGTTTCACAAATTTACATCAAGTCTAGAGCTTGGCAACCTGCAATAGAATCCAAGACCCATGAACTACTTGCAGCTCTTGCATTAACAGATCTAGCCAAGGCCTCAGCATCGGATCTTCTTTCCGTCAGAGTTTTCTTCTTGCTTGGCTCAGTATTAAATACAACGATCGTGGAAGCTTCATTATCGTCATTACAAACGGGCCGCCTGCACAGGATTGTTCCTCCTGCTGCCACAATCATATCTTGAAGATACCCTTTGTAAGCAAGCTCGAAGTCTCCCATCATGTAAAACTTTAGTCCGTTAAAAAGTTTTGGTTCCTGCACAATGTAGAATCAAACCATTAGATGATACTTTTACAAGTATGTTGTAACATACAGAGAATCACAGAGGGAAGAAGCAAACCTTGTTTAAAGCTCTTTGTCTTCCAATATAAGGTCCTTGTCGTGTTCCATGAACATCAATGGAAATCTCATATGGCTCCTCGCTTACACATTCTCCGTTTTTCATACAGGCCTTGATCCCTGCAAGAAAATATATACAGACATCTTGTTGATTTGTGTATCACAAACATACATGTTTCTTTGCTGATAATACTTACAATCAATGCTCAGAATCCATTTCCCCTCCAAGATCCCCATCATGAATTTGAGTGTCCTTTTGCAGGCTCCATTTTCATTGATCGATGCAATGACGTGTGTAACTCTTCGCTCCCATTTTCTCGAGACTGTAACTCCAGACAGTTCAGCAAATTCCGAAATCACACTCTGCAAGCAAAGCCATCAATGCGGTTTAAGTTCTAACGTGGAGAGGCTTGATAAAGCAAAAGGGTATGTATGTATATATATATATATTTGTTCCATACATTCTCTTCATCTGTAAGTCCTGAACAGCATAGAACCATTTTCTTGGGTAATCCGTGAAAAGGCTTTCTTTGGAGCTCACTGATGTCAGATTTTTCAGATACTTGATTAGTCTGAGCTTGCAATGGTCTAGAGAAGATAGATAAAGTTATTGTCAACATTATAATTTCACAAATTAGAATCACCTTATAATCCTCATTAATAAAATAAAAATAACCTTACCCTTCAGGAGCACGCTTGCGTTTTCTTCCTTTTGGACTAGCCTCTTCACAAGGCAACTTAGAGGATGCATCCAAAGGGCATAGCATTACAAAGTTTTTCTGTTTGAAAATAAAAAATGTTAAAAACGGAATAAAGGACTATGATACCGAGTTTTTACATAACCTATGCAACACTTACATCGTCCCATCTGCATTCTGGTATCAGTTTTGCACACGTAACGTGAAAACTATTCTTGCAACTCTCATTGTAACAACCAAGTGCTGCCCCTTTAAGCCCACAGCAACTGCAAGTTATTCTCTGGCTTCTTGTCAGCTCCACATCAAGGTTGACTGCTGTACGTCTGTTGAAGTATACATTTGGAGCCCTGGAAAATGCAATATAGTTTCATGCTCATGTAGTTTAAATTATTCAAAAGGCATGAGTTAAAACTATAACCAGATATCTTACCATTCAGCACAATTTTTGTGAACATGTATGACGTTAGACCCTCCACTAAAATCTGCAGAGACAGGTTCACCTTTGTGGTAGTGAGACATTTTTCCTGAAGCCTGTCAGTTACACATTCCAATTCAGAATCAACTAACGGGGTACATTTAGGACTCCAATGTAAGATAGTGAAGCTTGCTTACCTCTGTTTCGTCTGAGGACTGACAGAATGCACAAGTGAATTTATTTGTTGGTGGTCCAGAACATCGTCGCAAATGTACACTACCTCCAAGTGAGGGCTTTTTGTTAGTTGAATCTTGTCTATCACCCGCTTGATTCAACTCATCACTAAGGATTTTCTTGCCACGGGATTGTGTAACTCTGCTTGGGGTTGCACAGGAATCAAGTTTTGATCTCTTTTCTGAAGTCTTCTTTTCACTTCTCCCAGAGAGATCACCCGTTTGAGATTTTCTTCTCTTTTTCAGAGAGGGTTTCTCTGCAGGACTTTGTTTTTCAGGTTCCTGATCCCCCTTACCAACGTTCTCTGTTCCAACTGAGAGCTCATTAGATACAGCAACCGGGTGCTCTGCAGACACTTTAACGCTAGATCTTTTCTTCTTTCTCCCTTGCTTTCCCTCTGCTTCCACAGATTTTTTAACACCAGACTGAACTTCTGAAGTCTGTCCCTTGTTTCTTGTAGCCCGTTTAGCTTTCACATTTTCATCTTTCCTGGTAGATTTGCCAGAAGTTCCACTAGTCTCTTGTTTCTCACCAATATTTTCTCCCGCAGACGATGCAATGTGGTCCTCCTTGGAAACCCCAATACGTACTTTAGCAACTTTCTTTCTTGCACTTCCTGCTTTGCGTTTTTGATTTGATGATGCATCTTTAGATAGTTTCCTTTGGGGAAGATCAATCTCACCTTTACCTAGTGGCTGCAAAATAATTTGGATATTTTCAGTTAATTTCAACCAACATGAAGAAGCTAACAAAGAAGGAGAACATCTGTCTGTATCAGAGTAAAGAAGTTCCGTTACCTTGGCCTTCACAGGACTAGGTAGAATCTCTGGAGAACAAGGCCTTTGAGTCCATTCAAACATTTCACTGTCAAACATGTCTCCTGGATTGGGCTTTTCTTGCTCGACTGCCTGAAACACTCACCATAAGAAAGAAGTTAGATCAAAGGATTCCATGATGATTTTTTGAATATTGGATGTATCAGGGTTTTTACGAGTAGTAGATATGCATCAAATAGCTTGAGGTTGCAGTAATCATTATGAGTAAAAGAAAACCTCTACTGCATAACTAAGATGAGTCAAACAATTACTCTAACAACTCAGGGCAAGTGTTGTAGCATGTCTAAATATCACTTAACAATATTTCACAATATAAATACTGGACGATATCACTGGAATAAGATATTGGGGTTTCAAGTACTTACTTTGGATGGGGTGTCATGATCTGAGTCCTTCAAATCACTGAAAGAAGGAACATCAACAGGTGTCACATCTAAAAGCTGGTCACTTTCTGTTCGCTGGCTTGAGCTCTCCCCATCAACTTCATCTCTCAACCAAAACAAAGGTGCTAGATTCTCTTCTTTATCATGACTTGGGTGCTCATTCAAACGAATCACAGTTCTATCAGTGTAGTCCTTGAGTTTCTCAGCTGATTCTGTAGATTTTGTTAAACTTTGGGAAGAGTGATTCTGCGACAGCTGCACCCGTTTATTGGTTTGGGATGAAGGTTTCATAACAATAGGCCCAGAGGAATCAACATCTGTCTCCTTGGTTTTTCTAGACCCTCTCTTCTTGGATGTTCGGCCCTTACTAGATCCCTGACGTTTCTTGCCATTTCCCTTCTCAATGGAACCATCTCCCACATGCTTTTGTTTTTCTGTAAACACAAATCACAGAACACACATTAAAAAAGATGTATTCACCTCTCCATTCATATAAGATCCGAGAGATAAAACAAGCACTCACGAGGAACTTAACTCATTTTTAAAAACTTTCTTATAACCCAACTTAGGGAAAATAAATAAAAACCCACTGAAATGATTACGTCCAGTTACTAAATATAGGTAAGTAAATGACCCTTGTTTTCATTCAAGATAATCAAAATGGTAAAGCATCGATTCTAATAAAGTACCTGATGGTGATGATGGTTTAGTCTGGCTAACAAACATGGGGACACCAGAAGCAACTTCCATGTTCTTGTAAATGCTCACCAAGCTATCCATATGAGGAGCTCCTCGAATCTCTTACAAAATTGCATAATTATCAAAAGTTAGGTATGACAAGCTGAGTCTAAGATCAATTAAAAAGCAAGTGAAAGTACCTCTACGATGGAAAGGGACTTTACAAACAGGACAAGTAGCATCGACTTTCATGGATTTCACTATACATGCACTGAAATCAAAAAAAAAAAGAAGAAAACAAGTTTGATTAATACATGCTATATATCAAAAGAAAGAAAGAAAAAAAAAACAAAAAGGAGGAGGAGTGTTGTTACTTGCAAAAGACATGGTTGCAGGTAAGCGAAACTGCGGAATTAAATAGACTCAAGCTGCCACCACAAAAAGAAAACAAAAGGGTAATTCAAATTCGATGGTAAATCAATATGAATCCAAAACAAACTAATCCAATTGAAAAAGAGGAAAACAAAATGATAAGCAGATAGAGAGAGAGGGAAGGAGATAACCAGATAGGGCACTTGAGTTCTCTTCCCATCTTCTCCAGGTGAGTTGCGCCGTCGTCTCCCATCTTCTCTTATAGATTAAGCACTGAAGCGAGTCTCTCTCTCTCTCTCTCTTTCTGGGTATATATTATAGAGAGAGAGAGATGGTGAAGAAGCGTATCCTTCAAAGAGCTTCCCTTGTAAGCTAATTTAGAACGTTCCGTGAGAAAGCCAAAGCCGCCAATTTTTATTTACTTCAAATGTTTTCACTCCCCGCCAATAATAACTCTGATATGTTTTTTTCTTTTCCAACCTTCAATTTTATTAGTTTTTGAGATTTGAACCCATTATTTTTTTTTGTGCAGCTGTATGTTGACCCCCACATGTACTTGCTAGAATAACAAATTACTCCCACAAAGGTTGTTGGTTCAGTCACAACAAGAGAACCGATTGCTATTGAGGCACACTAGATACCATCTCCACAATTAGCATTAAAAAAAATGAAGCAGAGAGAGTTATGATCAAACATCAACGAGGCAGAAGAAAAATGAGGTGTTTGCCAAGTTCGGCGTCGGAGGTTGAGAAGCCATGGCGGATTGAAAAACAAAAGCTAAAGTTTCTTCAAGAGATTCTGTTTCGTGAGGGCATTGTCGTCAATTACACTCGTAATTCAATTATCTCCGGAAGACAACTTCTACAGCCGCCGCTACTCTCTGTTCGAAGAAAGATGCAACCTTTAAATCAAGACTGTCTTGTTGACAGTAAGATTCTTCTCTAAGTGTGAATGGTTTTTGTTTCATGTTAAGCTCTGTTTCTACTTCCCACACTCAAAAAGGTGACATCTTTATTGTATTTGCTATGCATGCAATTTTATCTGTGTCTGTCTCTTTGCTCATCTTTGGATAGATTCTCACAGTGTATCAGAACTTCACGGCCATGAGATTTTGGCCTGAGTATTAAACACGGTGGTACATAAAAACCAAAAACAAGCACATAGCTCTAAACCCATTTTGATCATGAAAAGATCAGTCCGCTACAGCTACATTATTGTTTTGTTTCTATAAGCAATATGGGTTTTTCAGTTTTCTGCATTCCAATTTATTTGCCACGCGCTTCTTAAGATTGTTATGTTTTATAGTTTATTCAGCCACTCATGAATGCTGCTCAGGATTCTGAGCAGGTGTAATCTGTATATTAATAACCATACTTTTATCTCTATGGACATGTGGCAAGAAAGAAGACAATTCAGCATTACCTGAAGATCTCTTCCGAGTAGAAGCTAGGAACTGTTCAGAGAATCCACACATGATCAAGCAAATCACAGCTCAAGCTAAACATAAAGACTAGCAGATCACTGACCTTGGCTTGTCAATGCCTTCCTTGTTAAATGATTAGAGACTTTTAATAAAAGTTTCTTAGATCTCTTTGACTCTTTCTGAGATTAACATCCTAATATTATCAATGGACCTCAATGTGCAACTATAGAGTATAATCCCATGCTCACATCTTCCATCTTCAACGGCTGTCACGACAGTATCAAAAAATAATAATTACCTCAAGGTCATACCAAAATTTCAGTAAAGATACTTTTTTGTTCATGGCAGTAAGAAATGGGGATGAAAGTTTATGAGATAGGGTCAGACGACCCTAAGCTTTTGTTTTGAATCCTGAGAAACAATATATTTATCGTCATGGTTGTTGACTCTCACGATCCTTTTAATTTTGTTTGTTTCGTTTGAGTCTTATCGTCGGGATGTTTCATACTCTCTAGTTTTTATAATCTCAGTGAATGCATTAAGTCGTCAAAACACAAAAACTACAAGTTCTATGAGTATCCAAATTTTCAAAAAAATAAAATATCAAGTTGCATGCATGAGTTTTTAACTTGTGTTGTACAAATCATTTATCAAGAAAAAGAACTTATGTTGTATCAAGATTATTGCATTTGTGGGGTTTATCTTGGACGTAATTTGTTGTACATGTTAGTTAAAAATATAAAGAACTAGTGTATGGTTGGCTCAAGGTCCTATTTATAAAACCAGAAAAGTGCATTGGCAGTTTGCAAAATAATTAACGGACTTATCAATATAGATATTTATTTATATAAATATAGATAGGAAAAGAATCATACAAGCAACTTATGTCTGAATCTTAGCGAAACAACGATAGAAGCTTTCATCACTTAAAAACAAAAACAGAAAAGAAAAATGGATAATAAGGCTAAGATTCAAGGACCATGCTTCTCCAAATGGTAAGAGGACTCATACACACAGTTGTTTTTGATTTTGCCTTTGTACTTGTTCTTGTGATCAGTGTCCCACCATTCTCTGCTTCCACTGGTACTGGCATTATGATTCATGTTCATAGTATTGTTTAAACTCTGGTTCCACTTGTCTCGATCCTCTTGATTAATGTAACTGTTATGATTAGAGCTCACAACATTATAACTACCAATTGATTGGTTAATCAAATGATTACCAATCAAATCATTGGACTCAGCGTTGTAGTAATCTTGTTGAAACAATCCATCATGGAAATAAGAGCGATCCATTGGTGGAAAACTTTGAAATGGAAGCACCCCATCGCCACTAATTTCAGGAAAAGAACCGATATGGTTATCAACATCAAAACCAGAAGAAGAACCACCAAAAGATTCAACAAACTGGTTGGTTTCTTGAGCATGTAAGAAAGGTTGGCGATGACGACTAACTTGTTGGATCTCAGCAGAAACTGCCTGAGAAACAAAAGGTTGATCTATCGTTGTACTCTTCTTTTTATGGCCACTTCCACCAATCGGTATGTTCCTTAGCGCTCCACCATGAGTCCAGTTTCGGCGACATTCCTTGCACTTGTAGCGTGGTTGAGACACACTATGGTTGTTGTAGTAACAAAACTTGGTGTTGGTTGAGTTGCACCTTGGACACACTCGCGGTGGAGGCTTCTCTTGGTTCACTTCATTGCCTCTTTCAGCAAAAACACTAGAGTAATCCATTTTCTCAAGAGCTACTAATTAGTTTTCTTGTTGTTGGTATGATTATTTTGGTGTTGTGAGGGTGTCTTCTTATATAGACTCTTGAGAACTAGAAACTGAAGAAAAATAAAGATATGTTTGGGTTTAAGAAAGTGAGATTATGAGCAACGTGTTAAAAAATGATGTATTAGTAAAATCTGAAGATCTAACCCCACACCATAACATTAGGCTAAGCTTAGTCAAAAACCAAGGCTCTTTTACTCTTAAGTTTTAATTATTGGATGTATATGAAAAATGGAGATCTAAGAAGATAATGATTAAATTAGTCAAATAATACAAAAACAAAATCTAGATAGAGATATTGAGAGTGTGATGCTAATTTAAGAAAAAAAGAATCATAAATTATAGGTGTTTATTATCAAACAAAGTGTCAGAGGAGGACGCGTGTGCATAAAATAATTATATATATACATATATTTAATGAAAATGCATAGCCTAAATTATTACAAATGGTGAACATTAATAGGGTTTAGTAAATAACAATATCTAACAAAAAAATATAAATATGACCATAGAAATATATATTAATGATAAAAAAATAAATTTGAATAGACAAAACACATAAACAGTTAAAATTAGTAATAATTTAATAGATTTATATTAAGAGCACCATTAACCCTAAAACCCTCATTTGGGGTTTTTAACATTTTTTTTCTTTTATTAACCAATCGCGGGCCATCACGTGTTAGTGGGGTCCGCAAATACCATAAGAACTCACCAAACTTGCCTCTTGCAGAAGAGAAGGAAGATGTGGTTTTTAATAAAGTTGTGGGACCCACCTCCTAAGAACCCACTTAAAAGGTGGGGTTAATGATGCTCTAAGAGAGGAAAATAATGTGTGTGAGTTCTTGTGTTTGATAACAAATTCAAGACCAAGGAGACAATATTATATCAAAGTGACTTTGTTTATAAATGATCAAGTGAAAACTGCGGAGGTTTCATAAATATCTGCGCCTAGTGCTTGCCACACTGCCGCTGGTTTAGTCATTGATACTCCAGTTAACAGATATTTTGCTTCTAATGTCGCTGCTCCTATTGCAATCACAAGTGTTTCACTCTCACAAGGTGCACTGTTTCACACTCACAAGGTGCACACAGGCCCGGTCTGGAATAATTGTGGACTGGAAGCCCAAAACAATTTAGGACCTATTACATAATAAAAATTGATGAAAGTAGTTGGCTGACTTTGAACCAGTAACTCCAGACATACAAATTATAACTTTAAACCAACTGCTCTACCGGAGACTTTGAAAAATTGATGGCCGAAAATTTACATATTCTGAACAGGGCCGGAAGCCAATGCTTCTTTGGCTTGTACCCAGGGCCGGTACTGGGTGCACAATCTGATAAGGCAAAACCAGTAACTCCAACCAATACTGCATTTGACTATTTTCCGACATCGCTACTTTTGCCTTACCACCACAATGTTAGTACATATTCTGGCGCAAAAATCAAATCTAGTTGAGTAACTTCTTTAGAAATGTCAATGCAAGAAAAAAAATCTAAAAAAGATCAGTAAATTTGAAATACATTTTTTTAAGTTAGGGTCGACTCTGTGTGTATGTATATTAGCTGGTATATGATCAGGGTTGGAAGTGTTTGATCTCATTATTTGTGTCTGGTTTAGAAGAACAAAAGGGTAGATACGTCGGAAATCAATAATTATAATCTGGATCAGAAATTTGAGTACTTTGGAATTTGGGTTCTGTGCTCGATATCTATTGTTTTGTATGTAATGTGTGTAAACGTAACTGCAAAACAACATCGTATATAAAACAGGATTTCGCAAATTCACATATGTATAGCCATAATAATACAACTGATCACTGAAAGATAAAAATCATACAGCACTTAAAATATATCAGACCTTTTAGAAATCGGTCACCAATAAAAGAAATAGTTTTAGATTTCATGGAATTTTTTTCATATATACTAGGGTGGCACAGTTTTTAGAAGCATATGTGATACAATGTGTTTCGTTTAGATCATTAACTTTCGATTTATATCGGTCCCACAGCCTTTGGAGATAAAGATCCTACATTCGGAAATATGAAAAAAACTTAACTAGAAATCTAGTATATAACGGATTTGAGTTAATCTATTTACTGCTTAAATGTTTTAAGTTGGAAATCTATGATAAACTCAAATTTAACATAGTATCAGAATAGGCTTATTCCCTGACCTATTAATATGTCCGAAAAGTGGCTCGATCATCTCATTAAATGACGGTCCAAAAAGTAGGGGTGGGCGTTCGGGTACCCATTCGGGTTCGGTTCGGATTTATTCGGGTTTCAGTTTTTTGGGTTAAAGATTTTAGCCCCATTTGGATATTTCTAAATTTTGGTTTGGGTTCGGTTTCGATCTTTGCGGATTCAGTTCGAGTTCCGGTAACCCATTTAAATTATTTTTAAAATTTAAAAATTCATTATCTACTTTACATTTCTCAAAATATAAAAAATATATATATTACATACTTCCTCTGTTTCATAATAGGTGACCCTTTACAATTCCAATGCAAATTATACTTACTTTCAGCTGAAAATTAATTGTAAACTGCATTAATTTTATAAATAATTTTATTTATCTCAAATACTATTGGTCATAGAGGTATAATTAATAAAAACTTACATATATTTCAGCATTTTCTTAATCTGTGTGAAAAATGTCATAGTGACACTTATTCAGAAATACCTAAACTATGCCATTTTTCAGAAACAGAGGAAGTATAAATTTGAATGATATATGTCAAAATACCTAAACTTAATATATAAATTTGTTTGGTTTGAATATTTGGATAGAGAATCAATAGATATTTTAAGAATTTTTGGTGTTTTGAGTATACTTTACCTACTTTATACATTATACTTTTGACTATTTGTATATATTTCAAGTATTTTGGACAACTTAAAAGTATCTTATATATTTTAGATGATATTAATATACAATAAATCTAAAAATAATTAATATATTTAGGTATATAAATTCGGATACATTTGAGTACCCAAAATACTTCGGTTCGGGTCGGATTCGGTTGTCTAAAAACCAAAATTTTGAACCCATTCAGATATTTAATAAATTTTAGTTTGGGTCCGGGTTCAATACTAGTTTTTCGAATCAGGTTCAATTCGGTTCTTCGGATTCGGATTTATTGCTCAGCCTACCAAAAAGGCTAAATTCTTTCGGAATTTTAATCAAAAATTTTATCTATAAAATAAAACTAAGAAAATAAAAAATTAATATAAATAAAAATATTAATTTAAAAATGTTATTTATTTTAAAACTCTGATAATTAAATAATAAATTTAATAAATAAAAATGGTGAACAAATTATATAGATAAAATAATTGAATAATATATATAATTTATTAAATGCATGTATATATATTCACATAACGGTAAGTATTTGTGATTTATTTTATTTTTAAGGATATTTTCTATTATAATTTGCTTTATTTCGTAGAGTTAGAAATATCAAAATATTTCGAATCGAAACGGCTGACTTTCAAATCAAAATTTACAGAATTTTCCTCATTCCTACTATAAAGTGGCCTTTTTTTTTGCCAATAACTTGATTATATTTTTAGTTCAACAATATTCTTTTTTTTTTTTTGAAATGGGGAACACATTACATCATTATATAATTTCTAACTCTATTACATATTATGATCAACTATTTGGAATTTGAACTTCAGATCTGTGTATAGAAACTTTTAAACCTTAATCAGTAGACTATAGCGCTTCTAAAATTCAACTATATACTCATGTGGACTACTATGTAGGTAGGAGAAGAAAGTCTCGATATTGAGCAACCTATTTTAAAACACCTTTTAGAAATTAGATTGTTAAGAAAGACACATCCATTGTCACTTAAGGGATGTATTAAAATTTCCTCCATTGTCATGACAAACCTAATAGGGAAGAACAGAAACTCAAAACTCTATTGTAAACGAACAAGAGAAAACAAAATACTACATTACTTATAAGAATTTGAAGGGTGGGCGCCACAACATAACGGTGATTTACCATAGATTTACCATAGTTGTGCACTAATGCATCTCACATTATGTGATTAGGCGTACTTTGAAAACAGAGAATAGACTAAAGCAGAGCAATACATGAACATTTGAAAACACATAAATATCTTACTCATCAGTTATGAAAGACACAAGACTATAAGACACATTATGTGATTGGGCATAATTTAAAAACAGAGAATAGACTAAAACAGAGCAATTCATGAACATTTGATAACACATAGATTATCTTATTTATCAGTTATGAAAGACATAAGACACTACTAATTGGTGATGATTATTTATTTATATTACAAAAAGACAAGATACGCAATTTATGTCTGAAACTTTAGGGAAACAACAATGCACACTCTTAGAACTTCAGATTCGCTTGGTTTTACGGCCACCACTACCAATTGGTATGTTCCTTAAAGCCTTACCATGAGTCCACAATCGAAGGCAATTCTTGCAGATGTAGCGCGGCTGAGACAAACTAGAGTTGGTGTAATAACAGAACTTGGTATTGTCTGAGTTACACCTTGGACATATTCGCGGTGGAGGCTTCTCTCCATTCACTTGATGATTTGCACTCACGAAAACATGCGAGGTATTCATTTCTCTCAAGAGCTATACTTGGTTTTGTTGTTGTTAGTGTTGCTAGAGAGGGTGGGGGGTCTTATATAGGTTTTTGGGGGCGTGGAAATTGAAGAAGATATACATTTTGTTTTTAAGAGACTGAGATATCATACCAAAAAAGAGACTGAGATCATGTGCAAACGTGTCAGAAATTGTGTATTAATAATCTAAAGATCTATATTCACTCAATAAACCTTAGGTTAAGCTTAGCCAAAAAGCATGGCTAGCATACTCTTAATCTTGGATGTATATGAAAATAAGAGAATCAAGAAGATACAATTAAATGGGTCAAAGTGGTAAACATAAACAAAATCCCGGGAAATTGAAAGTATAATGCCAATTTAAGGCAAATGAACTATACATTTAAGTGTTTATTATGAAAAAGAGCATGCGTGAGTGTGTATGCTCACGCGCCCTTCCATTGGGACAAAAGTTAAATTTTTTTCCATATAAAATCTTCACAAAAATTTCATCTTTAACTAGATACAAATGTTAAGAAAATTTTGGTTGATAATATTAGTAATACATACTACAAAAAAATAAGTAGTCAAAAATAATATCGAAAGCCTATTTTTCGAAATATCTTTTGAACTCGACAAAACCCTTAAAACTAAATCTCTGAACTCGACAAAACCCTTAAAGCTAAATCTCTAGTAGTAATGAGCTTATTTAGAGGGAAAATACAATCTGTGTGAGTACGTGCTTTCGTAAGTGTTAGTGCTTTATTAAGAGGGAAAATACAATTTGTGTGAGTGAGTGCGTTTGTAAGTGTTTATAAGAATTTATTTTTAAAAGATATGCTCAAGGAAATGTTTCATATATATACATAGATAGCAATGCTAAACACCAAGATGACAAGAGACTCAACAAAAAATATTTAGTATCAAATGAATAACCTATCAATGAAACTTACAAAACATCTAAATAAAAATTTCATCAGTAGTTTTGTTTTGAGAAAGGATGAAAGGGTGTGTATGTGTGAGAAATTAACTACATCATAAAACATATGTCTAGAATTGATCATATTCGAAATGGATACAAATTGTGTCAATTGAAAAGTCTTACGTAGGCATAGACATTCAGATACTCATTCATGTTTGGTTTGAATTTTCAAGTTTCGAATTTAGTCTCATAGATCTCATTCATGTATTATTTTTATGACAGATTGGATTAGGTTAATAATATTTTGGGTTTGAACTTAATTTGTAACACATGTTAAAACACATTCGTTAGTCATGCTTATTTTAAATTTGGGTTATTTCAGTTCGAGTAGTTTAGATATAATATCTCAATAAGCATCAAATTAAGTATTTGATATACTTTTTGTAAATCAAATACATACTTTTTGTAAATTTTAAATACTTATTTTAAAATATCATATCAAACTAAACATGTAATTGAGTATTTTATGTACTTATTTGGGTTTCAAATACTTATTTCGAATAATTTAGAACTCAGCATCCTCATCCTCTAAGATGCAAATCTGTTTCCCGTTGTGATTTGCTGAGCTGGTGTTGAGGTGTCTTTTGCTTTTACGGAGGCCAGCTCCCTATTTCTGTTTTGCTGCTCTTGACCATTTTTGTCTTGTTTCTGTGTGCAGGTTGTCACTTTGTTTGCATGAGTTGATGAGCGGGAAAACGGCTTATTCATGTCCGCACTACGAAGCCATAAAAAATACATACCCAAACTATATTAACGTGCCAAAACAATCCTAAACTAAATAAAAATTTGAATTACATACCTAGAATCTCTGCTAGTATCGCCTCTGGGAGTTGTATGGTGCTTGTTAAGGTTTCCATTGAACATCTACGATTAGGTTTTACGGTTTTGGGATTAAATGATTTTTCTATTTATTAAAGCGTATATATATTAGAAATAAAGAAAAATATTGTTTTGTACACATAGTCACATACCCCAATCATACAAATATTGTTCTTATAATAGACCCTTTTGGACGAGATTGGCTCAAAGCCTCAAACACTTGATAATATATGAAAAATGATTGGAATCTGGTTAATTTAGGGTCTGACTGTTTAGCACTCATGGAGTAAAATGGTGGGATAAAAAAAATTACTCTAGTTCCCTTTACTTTTAAGTTTTAACCAATCAGGTGAAAAAGAAAGAAAAAATATTTACTCTCTTTCTCGCTTGGAATAATCATTGTTGTTTTGTCTTTTCTGAGTTAGTGGGTACATTTTCTCACTTCTTCTAGCCGGAGTAACTTAGAGTACCTGTGATTTACTCCGTATATTTTCCTCTAGGTTATGCTACGTTGTTTCCCAATCACAACCTTAATCATTTGTATTTTTTTTTGTTTGATGTTTATCTCATCTATTAATTTAGGGTCCTACTTTTATCTACTATTAACGAGTCATAGTAGGACTACTTAAAGAATTAGTTAATATGACATATTTGATTATTTACATTAATAATAAACCAACTATAAATTTAAATTGTTTTTTAATTATAACAAAATCTGTTGAGAAAAAATCTAACAAAATCTTACTTAAAAATTTAATTTTTTAAATAAAATAACATATTAATTAATTTGTAATTATTAATATAATAATGTAATAAATCAATGTTAACTAAAATTTTATTATGAAAAAAGAAAATAAAAATTATATACTTTTTATAAATTCTATAATTCTATTAGGTATTATATAAAAATAGAAGTGATATGTGAATTAAATATGAAAAAAATATATTAAATGTGTAAATTAACAAATTTAATAATTTAATTTTTTTTCATTAAAAAAATTTCTCACTCATCATTAAAATGGGTTCATAAATTATATAATATATTTATACAAAAATAATTTTATCAACATAGGTTAAAATTTTATATCTACAACTATATATTATCTTTTTATTTATTTTTGAAATTCTCAAAATGATATTGCTTAAAAATTTTATATAAAAAGTATAATATTATATAATAACCTTTAGTTCATATACTATTTAAAAAATATGTAATTAGAAAACTATGAAATTTTAGTAATTCATTTAAAATATAAATGACAAATCAAATTATAATTATAATTTTTTTAATTATAACAAAATCTGCTGAGAAAAATTTAGGCAATATTACCAAGAATTCAATTTGTTTTTATAAAATACCCTACATATTATTTGAGAAGCATTGCAACATTTTTTTGTAGCTACGTGTCATCACTAGAATGATTCTTAGAATCCTTAGAGAAATAAGTTGGTCCATTTAAATATATAATAAACTTTTTATTATACCACAATAAATACATTATTAATGTGATTCATTATTTTCTTAAATAAGATTACGGAATTGCCTAATGTGACTAAAGTATATATGACAATTAATGATTTTGAATAATAAAGATTTGATAAAAATAAGTGTGTATTATAATTATATTTGTTTAATTTTAAGCTATTAAAATAATTAAACAATCATAGTAACCATATAATAAAAATTAAAAAAATAATTTATATATTATATTTTGAATTTTTAAAAACGAGTATAAAGTACTAATACTGTCAAAAGTTTCACATTCAAATTTTGTGATCTATGATTTAAAATTTTTGTTATGACATGATACAAATAATTGAAAAATAATATAAGTTGAAAGTCTCATTTAATAAATATCAAAAATAAAAGATATATAAATATATGTATCATTTTAAATTAAACTATATGCCATATAAAAATACATAAATATCGTAATTTTAAAATTTACTTTGAACATTTTTTTGATAAAAAATTTGAAAAAATATTGACAACTTAATTTTTTAAAATATTATAAATTACTTAAACCATTATTCCCACAGTAAAAATTTTGTTATCACTAATTTAGACTTTTTGCTATAACAGATACAAATGATAAAAAATAATATGAGCAAAAAGCATCATTTAATAAATATTAATATTAACATATACCATATATATGTTACTATCATTTAAATTTAATTATATATCATATCAAATAGAAAAAATATTTTTCGATTTATTAAATTTATTTATATGTTCGCACTAATTTAATTATATAAGTAGTAGATAATGACTTTTTAATTATTCAATATATATTTATTATTTCATAATATGCTATAAACATATAATATATAAAATAATTTATATATATAATGTTCATTCCGCGCAAGGCGCGGATCTTAACCTAGTAATATATTAAAGTAGTAACAAAAACATATTCAAAATTCATGCAATCTTCCAAACTTAAAAATAGTAGTGCAATTTTTTAAAGTTTTCTTGACAAAATATAAGGTTTTGAAAATAAATATTCAAACTCGAAATGATAATATTTCAAATTTTACAAAAGATAAAACCATAGATAATAAAGAATAACTTTTTTGAAATGACCACGAATAAATAAACTATATGTGT
Organism: Brassica rapa; assembly: GCF_000309985.2. Lineage (NCBI taxonomy): Eukaryota > Viridiplantae > Streptophyta > Magnoliopsida > Brassicales > Brassicaceae > Brassica > Brassica rapa. The sequence goes on from NC_024802.2 coordinate 12,088,796, forward strand.
TGTAAAAATTAAGGCAATCTAATATTTTGAAATCTTAATTAAAAATGAAAAGAAAACTTAATATCATAACATCCAAAAATATCATATATAAATAAAATTTACTAAAATAATTTGATATATGCTACTATGTAAAATAATAGTGCTATATTATTTAAACGATACAGTGTTCTTACATATATATCCTGAAAATACAAAAATAATATATATTAAAGTATATTTTAGAAACACATGTAAATAAAAATTATCTTAAACATATTTCATTTCTATAATATAAATAAATTTTAAAAATGTATTACAGGAAAATGTATAAATTAAAAAAAACATATTTTGAAGGAGGTTATCTATTTGATTATTTCATATTGTTATTTTACTGTACCAAACATGTAAATATATTAATAAGAAATAAAAATAATAACAAAATAAAATGTATTAAACACATCACTATATATTAATAATGCCGAATAAAAAATATACACAATAATATTATAGAGCTACACAATACATAATACAAAAATAGAAATTATATATTTAAAACATTTGTAATAATATCAAATATATTTATAAAATGAAAAAATATCCGCACGGATGTGCGGATCGGGTTAAAATCTAGTTTAAAAAAAAATATTCTCGGGTCCACCAAACTTTTAAGGGAAAAATTGTTTTTTAGAGCAAAAAAATGATAACTATGTCCATTTAGACTAATCTCATATACTTTATGTCCCATTAGACTAATTATTTTCAAAATGGCAATAATGCCCTTAAAATTGTAATTTTTAAATATAATAAATAATGAATTTGTTTTTTTTGTTTTTTTTTAAAATTGATTTTTTTTTTCAAAATATTCCCAAATATTTTGTTTCCATATTTTTAGAAACTGATTTCTTATCCGTAAAATACAACTAGTCTGTAGAAATCAGTTTCTACAGGTTTTTAGAATTATAGTAATGTGTAGATTTTGATTTCTCCATGTTTTAGATTTACAGTAAACCTGTAGAAGTCGGTTTTTACGTATTTTAGATTTATACTAATGTGTAGATTTTAATTTCTAAAGATTTTAGATCGATAGGTTAAGCGCGGAATGTGTATTCTAAATATTTTTAGAATACTCTTATTTACGTAGATCACATATTCTAAACATTGTAGATTCAATGAAAAAAGTGGATTTCATTTTCTACTTCGTATAATGCCATTTCTACTTTATGTAGAATATAATCTGAAATTTATGATTTAAACATTTTTAGAACTAAAAAAAATATCACTAAGTTCATATAGGTATTTTATCAATAGTTACCATTTTTTCAAAAAAAATTGTTTGTAAAACTATTTATTAAATTTATTTTCAAAAATATTAAAGGGTATTATAGAGAAAACTGACACAAAATAGATATTAGTCTAAAAGGACATAGTTATCATTTTTTTTGCTCTAAGAAAACAATTTTCCCAATTTTAAAACGATAAGATAAAATAAATGAAGTGATCCAAATCATTGTTATCTTTTATTTAAACTCAATCAATCTCGATTCTCGACATTACAAAACAATTCAACTCAATAATTCAAACATTTGGATCGTAGAACCAGACCGATCTTCCATTTCTTTCTTGAACCGGTCTTGAATTCGTCTCATACCCCTATATTCAGGTTAGAGCATCTCCAACCCACCTCTATTTCTACCTCTATAATAGCATTTAGAGGCAAAATCACTCCAACCCATCTCTATTTTTGCCTCTAAAATAAAGATTGCTATTTTTTCCTCTATTTATAGAGGAAGAAATAGCATTCCTCTATATTTTGCTCTATATGTAGAGATCTCTATTTTAGAGAAATACATTGGAGTAAAACCCATCTCTATTATAGAGTTCCTCTATTTTAGAGGTAAAAATAGAGAAATACATTGGAGATGGTCTAACATGATTAGTAATAGGTATTATCAATATCAGCTAATGAAATAACATCAGCAATTTAGAGTACTTACATCGTCAACGGCACTCCTCAGAGCTGCAATTTGTTCCATTGATATCGTGTTCACCTATATATACAATTTGTTTAATTAGCAACATTGCATTTTGTTAAGAATAAAGATAGTAATCAATAAAACAAAAGATAAAACCCTTTTGACAACGGTCCAAATAACACCTTCAGTGCATGGAGGAACAGTAAGAGAGCCAATGTATCTATAGAATTTTTTTGTTTGAAATCTAATAGTTCTTGGATCCACGATCCCTAGATCCCTCTCTTCTTTTCCCACTGTTTTTATTCCATCTAGTAGCTGAATTTAAATTAAAAATAAAAAAAATTAAAAATGTCATAAATACACAATCTTTCATATAAATAAACATTGATATTATACGTACCCTTGTGAGGAATTCATTAGGTTTGCCTAATTTATAAAGAACTCCAATCACTGCGGTTTTGCCTCCAGCACTCGTGTGAACCATGTGAAGCTCCATGTCATAACTGTAACACATTTAAAATTAAAGTTGGTGTAAATTATGAGATTAATTCTTATATTATTTCTTAAGACAAGAAAATACAAACCGAGTTCCGTTGACGGTATGCTCTGACGGTGAATGCCAATGACATTGCACCAATTTATACTCAGTTCGACGTATTGTTATTTTCCCAGCATCTCCTTTCCACGATACCTTTTATTATATCATCATTATTGATTACTGTTAGAATTATATCACCATGCATATGCGTAATGTAATGATAATTTACAGCTAAACAAATGTACCATAACGTCATGTCCTCTGTTCACAATTACAGCCGGGGCTGGTTTGTATTGTCTTCTCCATGCTTCATCACGAATAATACTAACTCTTGCGTTAGTGAGATCGATCGGAGATGGAATTTTCCGGTGTTGCAAGTTTTCCAATGAGGGTTTATTTTTCCCCATCCCTCTGGTCCTTTCTCTGGATTCCGCTCGTACGTAAATGGAGTTTCATCGTCTGTTTCCAAAGTAACATCATATATATATATAAGTATTGAGTTTTGATACAAGTGTAAACATGATTTTGCAAAAGTAAATAAACGTACCCACTTCAGCGCCACGAGCGAGGGAAATATTAGAGAAAGATAAATAGAGGAAAAACAATGCGAAAGAGATAATTGTTTTTGCGTTCGGATCCATTTGTGTTCTTTCTTATGTGATTTGATCTTGCTTAGTGCTTATTATGTTCTTGAGTATGTTTCAAGGGTTTAGAGAGAAGCTGTTTATAAAGAGGCCTGCATGGCTCGTTTTGCTGTTTTTTTTTTCTTCTGTTTTATGGTTTTTACAGTTGTTCGGATTATTAGTTAATAATCTGCTGTGATTTGTAAAAATAAATAAAAGACAGTTCACTGGATCCATTTGGTTAGAGTTTTCTAATATCGGTTTCAATAGTAAATCGATGTAAATATTTTTGACATAGAAGACAAAAATGTAAGAAAATCAAGAACATAGTGAAGAACTGAGTGAAGAACATAGTGAAAGAGAACAGAAGGAGAACTATATAGAGTGCATTCTCTTTAAAAATAAACAAGAAAGAGAAAAACACATAAACACACACTGGTACATATATAGAGTGCATTCTGTTCTAACAGCTATATTTGCAGGTGTAAGAATTCAAATTCGAATGGGTCACACTTATCAAGAAGCTTAGCTTTCCCAGCTTTTTATCCACCAAATGTCATCCATCGCATAGCATCCACCGAATTGTATCCACCAAATGGCATCCATCGCATAACATCCACTGAATGGTATCAATGTCCTGTAATCTCTTTTACTTGCCCAACTTCTCTATTCTTCATCTTTCTTCTTCATTCAAGTTTTCATGTCAATATTCCCCCTCAAGTTTAACCATAAGGTTTGGTCAAGTTTGGAAACCATGAAGACATCCCTCATTAAAAACTTAGTGTGCAAAATCCAGTGGAACAAAAACACACTAAGGAAAAAGAGTAGATGCTGTTAGAGTTCATGAATCGAGGAAGAAGATGAAGTCATAACAAACTTTCTATTTTGGATAAAATGATAAAAGTCGTTACAATGAGGTTTATATAGTGAGCTTATGTACTGGTTAACATCGAATACTAAACCAGACTAAACCAATCACTAAACCAACAATTTGATTAACGGTTCTATACTCTAATATTCTCCCTCAAGATGGCAAATATATGGACTTTAAAGCCATCTTGCCCACCAAGGAATATAACTGAGGAGAAAACAGAGCTTTGGTGAAGATATCCGCAATTTGATTATTGGTTCTCACATGTAGAAGTTTGATGAAACCTTTAACCACACGTTCTCTGACTTGATGATAATCCAGCTCAATGTGTTTGGTGCGTTCATGAAAAACCGGGTTACTAGCAATATGGATAGCAGCCGTTGAATCACAATAGAACGCAACCGGACCACGCTGAGGAGAATCAAGCTCAGTCAAGACATTACGTAACCAGATAACTTCTCACGAACCATACTCCATGGCTCTGTATTCTGATTCCGCAGACGAATGAGAAACAGTTTGCTGCTTCTTTGATTTCCAAGAGATCATAGCATTACCAAGAAACATACAATAGCCAGAAGTTGATCTTCGTGAATCAAGACAAGAAGTCCAATCAGCATCAGTGAATGTTTTGAGTACCAAGTCTGATTCAATGGAATAGAAGAGTCCAAGACCAACGGTTCCCTTTAAGTAAAGTAGAACTTTGAGAGCAGCTTGATAGTGTGACTGCTTAGGAGCTGATATAAACTGACAAAGCTTGTTCACAGCGAAGGTAATATCCGGCCGTGTGATAGTCAGATACATTAGTCGACCAACAAGTCTCCTGTAAGCTGCTGGATCATCCATAAGAGGTTCCTTTGAATGCATACAGAGCTTAGCAGCAGGGTCCATCGGTATAAGGAAAGGTTTACATGCCAAAAGACCTGTATCTTCCAAGAGATTCAGAGTATGTTTCCTTTGACAAATAGAAATACCTCTACTGGATCGTGCAATCTCCAGACCAAGAAAATACTTGAGCTGACCAAGATCACGAAGTTTGAAAGCGTCACTGAGCGCTCCTTTCAGTTGAGTAACATCATTATCATCATTGCTTGCAATAATAATGTCATCAACGTAAACCAAGACAGCAGTGTAGACTCCTCCTTTGCGGCGAATGAAAAGAGTATGATCAGAATTTGATTTCTAAAAACCAAGTTGAAGAAGTGTCCCACTAAACTTCAAGAACCATTGTCTAGATTTCTGAAGTTTACAAACCGCATTTGGTGGTAAAATTTCCCCCTCCTTTGGTGTATATCCTGGAGGTACGGTCATATAGATCTCCTCATCCAAATCACCTTTTAAGAAGGCGTTAGAGATGTCTAACTGAGTAAGACTCCACTGTTTTGCCGCAGCCACTGCTAGGAGAGTCTTAACAGTTGTCATCTTGGCCACTGGTGAGAAGGTTTCTTCAAAGTCAATACCTTCTTCTTGTGTATAACCTTTTGCCACCAAACGAGCTTTATATCTCTCAATAGTACCATCCGGATTGATCTTTATCTTATAGACCCATTTACATCCGATGGCATGTTTTCCTGATGGTAATGAACAGACAGTCCATGTACCAGTACTTTCCAGAGCAATAAGTTCTTCATTCATTGCCTGTAGCCATTCATCAAATCTTTTGGCTTGGGTGAAACTAGTTGGCTCGGGAATCAAAGCTATAGCGCAAATGTAAGCTTTGTAATCATCTGATAGACTATCATAAGACATGTAAGCCGAGAGAGGATAAGGGATTTTAGTATCACTCTCTGCAACATTACAATAATAGTCCTGAAGATGAGCATGAAGTTTAGAAATTCTTTTACCTTGAGCTCTGTTTTCACGAGTAACGTGATCATCAGTTACAGATGGTACCTTCTCAGGTGAAGAAGTAGATGCTTCAGTCACAGGTAAACCATCATCATGAGTTGATGAATCAGCAGTACTCGAAGAATCATTTTGTGTAAAAGAGAACATGTCTTCATAAGAAGCTGGAGTATCCTTGGCATGGGGGAATATATCTTCATGGAATGTCACATTTCGAGAAATATGAATTTGATGAGAATCCAAATCCAGAAGCTTATAACCGGCCTTGTAGCCTGCAGGATAACCAAGAAAAAGACATGGCTTTGAACGAGGCTGAAACTTGTTCCGACTCTTTGACGAAGTAGAACAATAAGCCAGACATCCAAATACCTTCAGTCCATCATAATCAACCTTTTTAGAAGTAAGAAGCTCATAAGGACACTTGTCTTTAAGAAGTGGTGAAGGTAGCCTATTGATAATGAACACGGCAGTAAGCACACAGTCTCCCCAAAACTCCATTTCTACCTGAGACTGAAACATCAAAGCACGCGCAACATTCATAATGTGTTGATGTTTCCTCTCCATTACAGAGTTTTGCTCTGGTGTCTCAGGGCATGAATGATAAGAAACAATGCCTTTCTTCTTATAGAACTCCACAAATTTTAATTCTGGAGCGTTATCTGACCTTACTGCTTTCACCACTGCCTTGTACTGAGTCTCAACCATCTGAATAAACTCCGGAAACACTGTCAAAACCTCATCTTTTGTTCTGAGAAGATAAACCCATGTCACTCTCGTGTGATCATCAACAATTCTGAGGAAGTAACGATATCCTTCGACAGTTGAAACAGAGAAAGGCCCCCATGTATCAATGTGTAGTAGATCAAACGCATTGTTACTGAGATGGTTTTTAGGCTGGTAAGGAAGACGTTTCTGTTTAGCAAGTGGACAAATAGGACAGTGAAATGCTTCTTTATTTCTTTGTTTCAGACCAAGAACATTAATGATAGAGTTTGTTTTTAACATAGATGGATGGCCTAAACGATTGTGCCACAAATGAGCATCAATAACAACATTAGCACATAAAGCAAACGGTTGTTGTAGAGTAGCTGATCCCTCCATATCCACTGTGTCCATCACGTACAAGTTTGAAATCTGCTCACCCTTCCCAATCATCAATCCCTTGATAGGATCCTGTATCAGACAAGAATCAGGATCAAAGCTAACTCTATATCCCAAATCTTTTGTGAGCTGGCTTACACTCAACAGATTAAGTCTAAAGTCGGGAAGATTCAGAACATTCTGTAATAACATAGAGTCAGTAAGACGGATTGTCCCAATGCCTGCAATCTTAACTCCTAAACCGGTTGGTAAGGTCACAGATGTATCAATATTGTCAGTGAGACTAACAAAGAGCTCTTTGTCATGAGCAACATGATGTGTAGCCCCACTGTCGATAATCCATGAGCCAGAGTTCAGAGCGTTTCTTGTTGCTCTCAACATACCCACAAAACACAATGTAGAGGAGGAAAAAGCCATACCAGGCAAAGCTGTGATCGTTCCTCCTGAAGTTGTAGCAGTTAACTTGACCCGGCTGAGTCTTCAATTGAGAGTTGAAGTAGGCAATGACTCCTTCTATCTGGTCTTTGGTGAGATTATTAACAACATTAGACACAGAATCAACAAATCCCACTTGAGCAACCATTGGTTTCACATAACCATTTGGTTTGTTGTTGGAGATATTCTTGTCTGCCTGTTGTTTCACTTTGTGTTTAAAACCAGTAGGATAACCATGGATCTTGTAGCAAGTATCCACAGTATGACCATTGTAGCCACAGTGTGCACAAACTGGCCTGTTATGTTTCACAGGGACTACAGACTGAGCAGCATTAATCATTGGTGGGGCAGGAGCTGATACCTGAAACGCAGTCGCATTCTGAAGAGGACTAATGTTCCGCTGATTAAAGTCCTGATCAAGGAGATTATAGATCTCTGAAAGCTCCGGAATGTTCTTCTTCATAGTGATCTGACTGCGGATCACAGAATAAGACTCATTCAATCCAGCCAAGAACTTAATGATCTTAGCATGCTCTGCCTTAGCGTCCGTAGCTTTGCAACAATCACAGTTTCTACAAGTAGTTACACAATTAGCCCCATCAAGCTCATCCCAAAGAGTCTTCAGAGTCGTGTAGTATGTAGCAAGATCCATTGAACCTTGCTGTAAAGACCATATCTGTTGAGAGAGTTGATATGATCTCGGAAGGTTTGTGATATGGAAACGAGTTGTCAGATCTTTCCATATCTCCTCAGCATCATTGAAACGAAGGATGCTCTTGTAGATCTGCTTAGAAACTGTATTAAGAATCCAAGACTTGGCCATAGAATTACATCGTGACCAGATACGGTATTGCGGATGCGTTTCAGGTGGTCTCGCAATGGATCCATCAATGAATGACAATTTATTCTTAGCATCTAAAGCAATTTTCATAGAAATACTCCAGTTATCAAAGTTCGATCCATCTAACTCCTCAGAAATGATAGAAAGACATGGATTATCGCTATTGGTAAGATAATACGGTGAGTGAATGCTGTCTGGTGAAATCGCTGCGACGATCGGAGGTTCAGGAGACGACCGAGCTGATGATTCCGGAATAGGAGCTCGACGAGTCGCCGATGAAGCCTGTCTAGCCCCGCGACGAGTAGATCTTCGCGCGATCACCATTGTCGAAGCTTAACGTCGTGATTTGACTCGAAACTTGGCGGAATAACCAGAGATTCGATCACGAGCTGAAGAAAGATCGATCGTGAGAATCAACGATCAATCGAGGTCAACGAAAGCAAGAAAGGAAACGGATCGGTTGAGGTTTGATCCTCAACGCTCTGATACCATGTTAGAGTTCATGAATCGAGGAAGAAGATGAAGTCATAACAAACTTTCTATTTTGGATAAAATGATAAAAGTCGTTACAATGAGGTTTATATAGTGAGCTTATGTACTGGTTAACATCGAATACTAAACCAGACTAAACCAATCACTAAACCAACAATTTGATTAACGGTTCTATACTCTAATAGATGCTTTCATGGCTGAGAGGATTATGATCTCAGCATGTCCATGAGTCCCAATCTTGGATGGATGGACTCATAAACTTTGGTGCTTGCTCCTTTGGTGAAGATATCAGCAAGTTGATCTTCACTCCTTGTATAGCAAGGCAATATGATCAGTTGTTCCACATCTTGTCTCACCTTGTAATAATACACCTCAATGTGTTTTGTCCTCTCATGAAACACTGAGTTTGATGCTATATGAATAGCCGTCTGATTATAACAATGCATTATGATTGGTGTTGTTGTTTCTATGCCCAAATCTCCTAGAGGATTTCTGATCCAAATAAGTTCACTAAGCAATTTTTAGTTTTTAGTTTATTCAATGCTGCTCAGGATTATGAGCAAGTCATGACTCTGTAATTTGTATAATAACAACCAAACTCTTATCTCTATGGACATGTATCAAGAAAGAAGACAATTCAGCATTAAGTAAAGATCTCTTCCGAGTAGAAGCTAGGAACTGTTTAGAGAATCAACACATGAGCAAGCTAAACATATGGACCGGCATATTAGTATTACATTGACCTAAGTAGGCTTGTCAATGCCTTCCTTGTTAAATGTTCAAATACTTTTAATAAAAGTTTCTTAGATGGACTCTTCGTTATTATCATTTGGCTTTTCTCTCGGGCACAGTTATCGAGTTCTCCTCCTGCACCACCGGCGTCGCCTCTGCCAGTCTTTCTTAGCCACGACTCTATCTTTAATTCACTTATGTCATGTATCTCTTATAGTTTCTTTCAACTTTACTGCTCTGGATCTACTGTCAACGCTACCGGTAGAGATCTATGTGGTCTCGTACTGTTGGTCGGAGTTCATCAGAGTGGACCTCTTCTCCGGGGACTCCTGGATAATTGTTTCAGACATACCTCTCTCCATTTTTTCATCCTCCATGTCTGCTCTCATCAGCTCTTCATATCTATAAACCTATTTAACTCAACTTCAGCGATGAAGCGCCTGGCTGAAGACCCACACCGTAAACGACCGCAGCCACACCTTCTCCTAACATCTTGCGTTAATCCGGCGACCGGTGTAGATGGGATTCTATTCCGGCGACCAGATCTATTTCTTCAAAGCTTGATAAGGTTGTGTTGTCTGCTTAATACTCTCACCTTCTCCACGTGGTTAAGTTATATTCTCTCCAGTCTTGCTTGAAAGTCCGACAAAACCTGTTATGGTGAAGAACAGTCTCCTCCTCTGACTTGTCTCGATGGCCATCTAGCTTGTTCCGGTGAGCTCTGCAAATACCAACCAACCACTGCTCTTTGTCTTTCAGCCGGGGATCTCCTCACCGCTTCCGACTCGTACTCCAGATCCACAACGTCCCTTACCAATAATTCAAATCTTCATGGGCCTGGCCCAATACTTTGGCTGAAGCTGCCAGCCCAGTTATCAATCTATTAAAATCTAGAAACCTGCAACACATTGTGAGCCAATCAATTTCGGTTTTGGTTTCTCTGGTTAATTTAAAGAGCTTCGATGGATTCATTGAAGTCTTTATTCTGAGCTTATTGCAATATCACTCAGTTAGGAAGCAGTTTTCGGTGGACTCACCGGATCTGTTATCGTTTTCATCATCCTCCTTGGCCGAGGACAGAATCTTACAATCATGCCTCCATTCTATGAACAGATATGTTCTTTCTGATCCTTTTCCGAGTTATTGTTTCAGCTTACTCACCGGTTTGTTTCCTTGCGTAGCGGTCTGTACGGGGCCAGAAGGTGCAATCAAGATTACTTCGGTTTTTCTTGTTGGTGAGGGTTGTCTCTCAACGTCACTTGTGACTAAATCTCAGCGATCCGACTTTTCTGGAAATGCTTTATCGACGCATTCAAGCCATGTCTCGAATTTGCTGTCAACTTCATATGAAGACTTATTATGTTTAATTGCTTTTGCTGTTGTAGTTTATGGTTTGTTTTTAAGAGAATGTTTAATTCCCTCTTGTCATTGTAGTCTTCAAGTTTGAGTTAAATGAAAGTTGTGTTTCAAAAAAAAAAGTTTCTTAGATGATTAGATCTCTTTGACTCTTTCTGAGATTAACTTCCTAATATTATCAATCGACACCAAGGTACAACTATAGAGTATTATCCCGATCCTGATTGTGCAAGTGTGTACAAACAATTAGCACCAAAGCAGAGCATAACTATAAAAGGAGGTTTCAGGATTGTCAAGTCTGTAATCTCCGGACTAGTGCCAATTGTTTTGCTCATCCTTTCACCAAATTACTCCACAGGCATATCATCTGATTAGGAGATTGGTAATGTGCAGTGTAATAGTTCTGTCTCCCATAGGCTAAATTTCAGAGTGTGTGTACTCACAGGCTGCATCCATGCGTTAATAGTTTTGTCGTTGGTGTGTTATGGTCGGGATGTTTGATACTCTCTAGTTTTGAAGTATAATCTCAGACTCTCAGTGAATGCATTAAGTCGTCAAAACACAAAAACTACAAGTTCTACGAGTATCCAAATTTTCAAAAAAATATTAAATTGCATGCATGAGTTGTAACTTGTGTTGTACTAATCATTTATAAAAAAAAATGATATTGTATCGAGATTATTGCACTTGTTGGTTTATCTTGGACGTGATCTATTTTCCATGTTAGATAAAAATCTAAAGAATTAGATTTATGGTTTGGCTCAAGATCCTACTTATAAGTTATAACCAGAAAAAAATGAATATTCCAGCATAATTATACGGGAAAAAAAACAGACAAGCAACTTATGTCTGAATTTTTGGGAAACAACAACAGAATCTTTCATCACTTCAAAACGCACAAAAACATAAAAGGAACATGGGTAATACGGCTAATATTTATGGACCATGCTTCTCCAAAAGGACGCATACACAGTTGTTTTTGATGTTGCCATTGTTCTTGTTCATGTGATCAGTCTCCAAAGATACTCTACTTCCACTGGTGCTGGCGTTATGATTCATGTTCATGAGCTTAACTTGTGTTGTACAAATCATTTATCAACGAAAAAACTTATGTTGTATCGAGATTATTGCATTTGTGGGGTTTATCTTGGACGTAATTTGTTGTACATGTTAGCTAAAAATATAAAGAACTAGTATATATTTTTGGCTCAAGATCCTACTTATAACCAGAAAAGTGCATTGGCAGTAGGCAATATAATTAACGGACTGATCCATAGAGATATTCATATAATTATAGATAGGGGGGAAAATCCGACAAGCAACTTATGTCTGAATTTTGGGAAACAACGGTAGAAGCTTTCATCACTTAAAAATAAAAACAGAAAGGGAAAATGGATAATAAGGCTAAGATTCAAGGACCATGCTTCTCCAAATGGTAAGAGGACTCATACACACAGTTTTTCTTTATGTTGCCGTTGTAATTGTTCATGTGATCAGTGTCCCACCATTCTCTGCTTCCACTGGTGCTGGCATTATGATTCATGTTCATAGTATTGTTTAAGCTCTGGTTCCACTTGTCTCGATGCTCTTGATTAATGTAACTGTTATGATTAGAGCTCACAACATTATAACTACCAATTGATGTGTTAATCAAATGATTACCAATTGATTGGTTATTCAAATGATTACCAATCAAATCATTGGACTCAACGTTGTAGTAATCTTGTTGAAACAATCCATCATGGAAATAAGAGCGATCCATTGGTGGAAAACTTTGAAATGGAAGCACCCCATCGCCGCAAATTTTAGGAAAAGAACCGACATGGTTATCAACATCAAAGCCATAAGAAGAACCACCAAAATATTCAACAAACTGGTTGGTTTTTTGAGCATGTAAGAAAGGTTGGCGACGACGACTAACTTGTTGGATCTCAGCAGAAACTGCCTGAGAAACAAAAGGTTGATCTATCATTGTACTCTTCTTTTTACGGCCACTTCCACCAATCGGTATGTTCCTTAGCGCTCCACCATGAGTCCAGTTTCGGCGACATTCCTTGCACTTGTAGCGTGGTTGAGACACACTATGGTTGTTGTAGTAACAAAACTTGGTGTTGGTTGAGTTGCACCTTGGACACACTCGCGGTGGAGGCTTCTCTTGGTTCACTTCATTGCCTCCTTCAGCAAGAACACTAGAGTAATCCATTTTTCTCAAGAGCTACTAATTAGTTTTTTTTGTTGTTGGTATGATTATTTTGGTGTTGTGAGGGTGTCTTCTTATATAGACTCTTGAGAACTGGAAACTGAAGAAAAAAAAAGATAAGTTTGGGTTTAAGAAAGTGAGATTATGGGCAACATGTTAAAAATGATGTATTAGTAAAATCTGAAGATCTATCCTCACATCAGAACATTAGGCTAAGCTTAGTAAAAAAACCAAGGTTCTTTTACTCTTAAGTTTTAATTATTGGATGTATATGAAAAATGGAGATTTAAGAAGATAATGATTAAATGAGTCAAATAATCTATACTATACTAAAAGCCAGATATTCTCAATGGAGAAGGGATCCACGTCAGATTAATAATTCAGACCAATCATAGAGTTGTATTGTGCCATGTCATATGTTCCTCACACATCAAAAATTAGTTCGACGACTTCGTCTTCCTCCTTTTCCTCGAAGAAATCCCAACCGTTTCACCTCTTCTCCTCTGTAACATTAAAATTGTGACTCATAAAGCTTTATCATTTAGTGCAATCACTATATAATCTACCTCTTCACATCCAATTTTGCTGAGGAGAAGAAGAACTACAACGTAGAATCTATATTTCCCCGGTCATGCCAATGTCATCAACTCTGGATCAAGGTGGCTCTCATCTCTCCCCCTCTAAATTTGTTTTATAATATATATGCAAGCTCTCTGTGTATTTGGATATTGGGTTTTTAGGTCAAAACCAAATTAAGCTGTAGTTTAAAGATTGATTGGATCTGATATTTTTTTTTTGAGTGATTCTATTTATTTTGAATCGACTGATGATTGAACCTGTCGAGTTGATTTTTGGGTTTGTATTTCCAGCGCTAAATCTCTGTCATCAACCAAACACTGATCATGAAGAAATCAGCAAACTCCCATCTTCAAAAGCCAAGGATAACAGAAAGTCATCATCCAACTTTCCAGACTTCTGCAACTGGTCTCCATGAGCTCCAAACTACGTGTTTATCCTAATCGTTAAGTTCTCATTCTTTGGGTTCTTGATCTTCCATTACATCAGATTCATCACCGTTAAATCCTTCAAGATTTTCTAACAGCGAGATGGCTTCACCAAAATGGAACTGAGGTGAAACACAGTCTGGAAACTCAAAATCCTATTGGTTCCACCTTCATCACCATCGGTATCCAAAGAAGCCAGTGCCGTCCTAATGTAAGTTGTAACCAGGTTTTACCTTCCTCTCTGGTTTTAATGTAGAAACTAAATACTTAATTGATCAAAAAAAAAACTATATACTTGATTTATGTAGACTTTGATAGTGATTAAGTTGAGGCTTGAGGCGTATTGATGGCACAACGACCAGATTGTTCTACTTCATATGATAGTTTAGTCGGATCCTGTAACACACTTTTGAGAATAACCATTTACAAGTACCTACTGCTTAATCCACGAAAGTCTTTTGTCTCCACGGGAAGGTCTCCCATCGTCCTGTATTATAACAATCAAGGTTTGTGTCTACTCTCTTCATATTCATTATTTTACTCTGCTCAAAATAGTTCCTTCGATTCTTTTTGCGTGATCCATTGATGTTAGCTTTTTTTTTTTTGAACCCTTTCATTGATGTTAGCTTAATTCTTAAAAAACAGCAAAATCATAGCATTGTTTTTCATTCACATAATCACCTTTCTATTTAAGCAGGGAGTTAGGCATGGATATAAGATCAGAACGATTGTTGGTTTTGAAGCATAACCCGTGTTCCGATCATGTCAGAGCTCCCAAAACAACACGGATGACCATAGTCAGAATCAAGTACAGTTCCGTCTACCGTGAGATCAATATTAGCCCTCATAAGAATATTAATTCTGTGTGTGTAAATTTGAATATTTTTCTTGATTGGATGCAGTGGAGTAATTTTTAGAGTTGTAATATAAGTTTGAGCTAAACCTTTTCTGGGTTTTAACTTTTAAGTTTTCATGTTGAATTCTTCCTGACTTTTATGTATACTTTTTTTTCTGTAGTATGAAATTCTTTGAAACTTATGAATTCTCACCTCAGTTAACAACGAGGTCGTCAAGAAAACCTATAAGTAGTCCAAGAAGGTAAATTTAATAGTCCTAAACTGTTTTTGTGTTTTCAACTGCAGAAGGGTAAGTGACAATCACTTCTAGGGAACCATCTCAGAGTGTATTGGCAACTGGTCTCAGCTTAAAAATCTGTAAGGTCAGCATTCATCAAATTTTTTTTATTTCTCTTACTTTGTATCTCTGCACCATATAAACTGTTCAGTTAACCATATAATGAACAATTGCAGTTGATTAGCAAATGGAAACTAAAGCAGGACTCATGTTTAAAGCGATTTTTTTTATAAGACTGGTATAAGCATCATCCCAAATCATATCCAGAAACGGCATCAATACCCTGTATTTTTTGATGTTTCAGTGACCATTTCTAAAAGCCATGTGTCAGTGACTTTCACTGTTTGTAACGAATTGGTGTAACTGTGTGCAGGCACAATAGAACACAAACTGTGTGTGATCTGGCGTGTAGAAAAGGACTTGACGTCCTCGACCTTCCACCTGATATCCAACCACACTCGAGAAGGAGTACTTCAAGAACCATCATTGTCTCTAAAATCGTACATGGGAAAACTCTCCATAAGTTTGGGGCATGTAACTGGTACACTGATACGTACTCCTGCAGGATATGTACATTCTTAGATGTTCATTTTCTTCATCTTATTTAGATTAAAGGGGCAGTAACCTTGAAGAAGATGATAGGGATGGGTTTTCCTTTGTTAGACGTGATATACCCGTAACCCGCCACTAGCGCTGAAAAGCCTTCTGGCTAAGGTTGTGAAGTTGTTCAGCCGTCTACTAAGCTTCTGCCAGTTGCTCAGATGGGAGTTGTTGGTCGGAGTTGAATGTATCTTCCACATAATTGGAATCGCACATGACAAATCAAGTTGGCTTCTCGATGACGTCCTGCAGTCATTTATGAAAGCTCATGGACCTCTGAAGATATCAACAATTGGGAATTGGTCAGTTCTCCTACAGTGTCAGATGACTTTCTGTGCTGCTATTGTGCCAAATACCAAACGTATCAGTGTTAAACTTAGTAAAGCTAATACAATCCAACTTTTCTTCTTTGTATGTGTTCTTTACATTAAAAGAACAAGATTCTCCGGTGAGATCGAGTTGAGATACTCATCGGCAAAACCTTGATGGAACCATTGTCATATGCTTCTTCTGAGTAATCTCTGGCTACAAGGTTCTGAAATCGTAACTCGAAGCTCCACGGTGAGATCGAGACTTTCTAAAAAGAAAAGAAAAGAAAAATATTCATTTCAGTTTAACTAAAAAAAACAATTTCCAATCAAATAAATTCAGCTATTATATTATAAAATTTATTTATTTAAAATTTAGAATTAATTTGAATACAATGTAAAACGATAAAAATTGACATAGAAGTAAAAAATAAATAATTTAACAAAATTAAAATATATTAAATGTTATACAAAATTACAAAATGTTTTTTACCCTGAAAATAACCAAATTAGCAATGTATTTTAAACATGTTCAGATATTTGTACTAAAAGTAACCATATTACCCAATTTAGTTCAAGTATTTTGTATCCAAACTATCCAAATGTACCAATAATAACCAAAAAAATTCATTATATACACTTTTTGAGCATTTTTATTCACGCTATCCTATTTTAACCGAAAACACACAAAATATTGAAATTAAATAATATAATTAACTTATGATTTTAAATTAAATTATTAAAATACTTATATGTACAATTGTAACAAATATTTTTAGATATATATATAAATTTTGGATATCTTCGGTTACTCATTTGATTCTTGGTTTAGACCAGATTGGGTTCCAGATCTTCAGATACATCAATTTAAGACCCATTCGGTTATTTATCACATATCTGATCGAGTTCGAAAGCCTGATTTTCGGGTTGATTTAAGTCGGATCTTTGGGTTTGGATATTTTGCGTAGCCCAAATTTTACTATTAAAATAGTTGAGTTATGACTTCATATATTTCATTATCTTTCAAATGTTAAAAGTTTGAATTATTTTGTTTAATAATTCATTATTTCTCAAATTTTTTGATATACCAATAACTCAATTCTTAAGTAAAACATTGTCATACCTTGATTATATTTTGGATGTTTGTGTTTAAAAATCTCGATTCAAGGAATTATACTACCTTCCTTTTCTGATGTAGAATTTTCGTAGATATGGAAATTTATTTTTTGTTTCACTATATAATTTTTTTTATATTTCAATGTAACTTTATTAATTGGATATTGTTTGGACAATTAAATTAAGTAAATTACTGTGTAATTGATTAAATTTATATATTAAATCACAGTTTTCTAAAGTAATAACTCTTAAATATTACAGATTTTAATTAAAACTGGAGGAAATAAGTCTCAGATAGAGTGTCCACGTAGGCGAAAATAATCGTCCAATGAGAAACTATATTTTTTGACATGTCACCTCCTCTATTTTTTTTTACAAAATGATCCTTTAACTTTTTACTTAAGCAATTATAACCGAAAATATATTTTTAGTGAAATATATTATTTATATAAATATAATTATATTTTTTATTTACATAATAGTTTGTAAAGAAATATTTAGTGTAAATAATATCATAATTTTATAAAATACTAAAAGAAATTGGGCTGGTTTCAACTTTCACAAATAAAATATATTATTTGTAAACTTAGAAAAGAATATATCAAGAATATTTCTTTTTAGGATAGAAAATAGAAAAATACATCGGAGACAAATC
The DNA here is from genome assembly GCF_000309985.2 of Brassica rapa. Lineage (NCBI taxonomy): Eukaryota > Viridiplantae > Streptophyta > Magnoliopsida > Brassicales > Brassicaceae > Brassica > Brassica rapa. The sequence continues at coordinate 12,106,596 of NC_024802.2, forward strand.
CATCTCTATTATGAAATTTCTCTATTTTAGAGAAAAAAATAGAGGAATACATTGGAGATGGTCTAAGGCATGACCGACGTAAATGATCGACGTTGAAATTTCAGCTTTTCTAATTCTTACTATTCTAATGTTTCAATATAATTTGAATATTTCTTTTGTTTTATAATATAATGGTTTAAAAGTATTTTTTTGTTTCACTATATAGATTGTTTTTATATTTCAATGTAACTTTATATTTATTGATATTGTGTGGCCAATTAAATTATGTAAATTATTGTGTAATTGATTAAATTTATATATTAAATGACAGTTTTCTAAAGTAATAACTTTTAAATATTATAGATTTTAATTAAAACTGATTACATTTTGAAACATATAGACTAACTTTATATAGATATGAGGACAAATTTGTAAAGTGGTATCACCTTAAATTTCTCTGATTCTGTGCATTCCTAATTGGAAGGAGATAATCAACATTTAATATTATGTTACTTTCAGTATATTAAAAATGGTCGAACCGTAAATCAATGAAAGATGATGTAAAGAATACATAAAGATGTATTTCCAATTATCACAAATATATAATCAATTGACAACAACTTAATTATATCCAACATAGAAGAGTTTTAATACCTTCTAATATTATAATATCTCACTATATTAGTGGCTAAATCAGTTTTCTCTAGCACAAATATTCACTCCATTCTTGGAGATTAAGCTTTTCTATCTAATGATATTAGTAGTTTGATCTCAAAAAAAAAACGGTTGAACTGTACATTGTAATTGAAGAAAGAAAACAATCAAAAATCAACCGAAGACTTTTAAGGTATATGAAACAAAAATTAGAAATAGCAATTATCTACAATTAAAGAATAAGGTAATAAAATTTTAAAAATAAAAAAATAAAACAAAAAATATACAATAAAAGAAAAATTTAGTAAAATAAAATCATAATATAATTTCCATAATTGATAGTGCTTAGCTACACTAAAAAGTCTAAATTCACAACATACACAGTTTTATTTACATCTTTAAACATATTATCTAATTAAAATGATTCCAAAAAAGTGCCAACATAAAGAGTTAGAAAATATACGATAAAATATAAAACATAACATTAAAAATACATTATCACTGATCACTAAAACATCATGTTAGTAGTAATAAAAATGAAATGACAACACATTTATTAAAACCATAGAACAACACGCCACAAAGTGTTATTAAATATACAAACTACAAATTTAATATGCTCAACGCAAACACACATAAAAATGAGACATCATATTTGGATATATTTAAATAAATAATTTTAAATATATTATATTCTTGATAATTTTAAAATACTTAAAAAGAAACTAAATTATTAAAAAAAAAATATACAAATAAAACTAAAGCAATATTTTGTAACGTAAAAATAATAAATGAATAAAAAATAGATTATGTTAATAAAATAGATTATATATTTTAAAGACTTCTAATTCATGTAGTATTAAAAAAATCAAAATTTGTTTATTACAATTAGTATTTTACCATTAGATATATTAAAATAATATTCTAGATCGATATTCAATTGTCAGTTTTCAACTATTACACATAAAAAAAATATTATTAAGTACACTTTCTTTTTGAAAAGGGGGTTTTATATTTTAAGTAGGTTATTGGAGTACTTTTTCTTTTCGTGAATTTATTTGAGATGAGATTCCGATGTTTTAAACTAAGATAATTTATGTTCTATACATAATTATATTTTTTTTTACATAACTTTAAAATGTCGGACTTGATTCTTCATATTTTATTAGTTAATTGTGTTACATATTGTAGAAATACTTACTTCAAACTAATAATATAAAAAAAATCAAATTTAAAAATTAGTTATATATAATTTAATATACAAAAATTTACATAGAAATAAAAATGATAAATATAACAAATTTAAATATATTATCCGCGCGTAGCGCGGAGAAATGATCTAGTACATATAAACAAATCTAGATAGAGATATTGAGAGTGTGATGGTAATTTAAGAAAAAAAAATCATAAATTATAGGTGTTCATTATGAAACATAGTATCAGAGGAGGACGCGTGTAAATAAAATAATTATATATATACATATATTTAAAGAAAATGTATAGCCCAGATTGTTTCAAATGGTGAGCATTAGTAAATAACAATATCTTTTATTTTTTTTAACACAACATATTTCATTCATAAACCTTAGCCGATTACAAAGATAAAAGCAACATCCAACAGTAGATTTGCGATCGTACTGAATACATTTAATACAAGATAATAGAAAGATAGCGACACAAGCTTTGACAAGCCGGATAACAAGTCGAAAGAAAGTTCAAAGGTGCCACAAACTAGTAAGCTCCTAAAGAGATTACATCGTCCTTCAAGTTCTTCAACGGAAATAGTCACCGTATATCGTGAGGTTGAGTGCTCCGTAACCTCGATTCTCATGGGAATGAGTATCGTCGTGCCTTCCGGTCCCAAACGAACCATCACATAAGGCATCAAACGGTCAAGATATCGACAAAGTTCATTGACTACATAGCCAAACACAGAGTCCTCACGAAGAGGGATTTTAATGGAAGTTGTCACTCCAACAAAGCGGATGATGGTGGAAAGAGGTCTCTCATTGGCCCGGCATGAGGAATTTTGGCTAGCCTTTATTAAGAGAAGTGCTAAGGGACTACAATCTTCAAGCTTTGATAGACTCCAACTGAATAATAGAAATCCCTTGGTATTTGCTCTTGTTAGAGTTGAACTTTGATGGTGAGCTATGCTTGAACATTTTGGAAAACCTCCAAAGATTGCACCAAGGAGGAAAGCATATCCTTGTGATCCTACCATTTGTGGCTTCACACTGACTGAAAGAGGATTGAGCTTAACGATGGATTCCATGAAGGCAATAACTGAGCTCAGGCATGAACTTTCCGCTTCCACATTACCGTGTTGGAGCCAAGAGAGTTTACCCAAAACAGAGTTGAGCCTCACCCATTTTCCCTAGACGACTTCTAACAAACAAACAAAGACAGACGACTTCCATGTAAGTCGTCTAGAAAAACACATTTAAAAGTCAATTACAAAATTAACATCTGCATTGACCATAAGACTTCCATGTAAGTCGTCTACAGCCAGACAACTTACCCGGAAGTCGTCTGGACGAACATATATGAAAAAAAAAAACTGATTTCAAAATTTCAACCAGTGAGATAACTTGTTTAGCACACAAAAATCTTCTCCAAGTACCCAGAATCTCAAACAAAAGTTACCCACCAAGAATCGTAAGCTTCAATGGCTCTATGAACCATAAAAATTTTAGAATCAAAATCTTTGGTTTTTCTTTTTGATGAATATGGAGAGAAAGTAAAGATATGTTTTTGGTTCATAAGGATTGAGAAAGAAAGAGTGTAAATCGATTTGTAGGTACATTAAGAGCTTCAAATTGGTTGTTCATGGTGGTTGGTGTGTTGATGGCAATGACAATATTGTGAATACTTGAGGAAGATGAAAATGATAGAGTAAAATATGCATTTTCAAAAAAAAAAAAATAATGGTATTTTCGTGAATAATCTGAATTTTGAGGGTGAAAAAGGAAAATTAAAGTTTCAAAAAAATATGGGTTAGTTTTGTGCTTGACTTCAAAATTTGAGTCATATTTACAAAAAACCCTTTATTACGTGGGAAGTTTGAATTTGATTTTCGGTCCGATCAATTTACATGTTTTCTTGGTAACAGATGATTTGGTTACTTTCATACTTAGTCAAACAACATTCTAAATTTAGATTAGCCAGTGTGTGAGCGTGGTAAACTTTTAAAAAATTAGTTATGTAACATTAAGTGCATTTTTACCAGAGATAACAAATCAAACGATAAGACTTGTAAAATAAAAAAGAGCAAGAGACTCATAGCAAAGGGATTCTATATCGAGTAGTTTATCTTCAAGACCAAGTAACCAAACACATCAACAAGTAACCAATTTTCACAACCACAAAGCACCTCCTCCATATCATTTTCTAGGGATTTAACAGTTTTTCCCTCTATAGTAATGGAAAATGATAGATCTCCAAGTGTTTAAATTAAGAGGGGAGAACAGAAACTCAAAAGTGTTTATATTTGAAGGGGTCGCGCCATAATTTACTCATGAAATTTTATCAAATTAAATGGTTTGCAGATACGAGAAGTCAAAATGTAAAAACGGTCAACAACCATCATTAACAGTAATAAACGTGAATTACGATTCCATAATACATTTGATGATTTCTTACATATTTTTAAAAGATTATCTATATATTTAATTATTATTTTATTTATTTTAATTTTATTGTGTCAATAAAATTATATTTTATAGCTTAATTTATACTTCAAAAATAAATATATTAAATAAGTCATAGCCTTAATTTAAAAATAAATAAAAAATACTCTCTGTTTTACACATATTAGAAAGAATTTATCAATTTATGTACTATATTTTTGATTTTGATCATTAATGAGTAAAACAGAGATAAAACTGGAATAATATTCTAGACACAACTGCTTTTTAAAGTTGTGGCCATAACCATAAATTTATCTTATTTATTTATTTTCACAAACAAGACATGAAGCATAGCTTAGCAACAGAGAATAAAGCTGAAATAGAGCAATGCATGAAAGCAAACACATATAGGACAGATCCTATCTCTCTCATTAGTTAAACGTTATGAACTCATCCTCTTTTCGATCCTTCTCATCTTTTTTCTCCGCTTTTTTAGTTAAATCTTCAACACCTTTATCGATATCAGCTCGTGCCTCATCCGCGTCCTCTTCAGGCCCAACCACAGCTTCAGTCACAGTCCGTGCACTGTCTTTTGTATTCTCCCAAGCTCCTTTCACCGTCTCCTTCGTCTTCTCTCCAAGCTCTTCCGCCTTGCCCTTCACGGTCTCTTTAAACCCCTCTGCTTTCTCCTTAGTCTCTTCTCCATACTCTTTAACCTTTTCTTTAGCATCTCGAGCCTTTGCTTTTGCACTGTCCATTGTATCCTCTGCTTTCTCCTTGGCTCTTTCTTTTGTATCTTCTGCTTTATCCGCTGCCTTATACGCCCCTTCGTTTACTTTGTCTTTTGTCAGTTCCGCGTAGTCTTTAGCCTTCTCCTTTGCTTCGTAGGCTGTGCCTTTAGCCTGCTCTTTGGTCTCGTAAGCTTTATCAGCTGCTTTGCTCGCTCCTTCATTAGCTTTGTCTTTAGCTCCTTGAGCATAGTTTTCTTCGGTATTCTCCCTCCATTTCTTTGAACCGTAAGGTACATCTGCCCTTGAGTCTCTAGCATTCTCTACCGGATCTCTACCCTTAAAACAAAACACACACATAAGAACTCCATTTTTAACAAGATCTAGTTTCACGTAGGGGTAGACTTTTCCAACACGTAACTCTCAGAACCACGTACTTAAGTTTCTTTAAATCGCATCCTAACTAGGATCTATGAGTACAACAGTATGACATGTTACTATAGCTAGGCATGTTCAAACATATTTGTATGTAATATATATCAATGTATGTAACTTTCTATTGTACGTAGAAATATATACTTGGGGTTTTAAATTAGGCTTTGTTATTTGGTTAGGGATTGTTGGACCTATCACCTAAAAACCAGCCCTAATCGAATCGAAGCTTTTCACATGATCTCGCATGATAAGGTACTTTGACGTAGCAATCATATAAATATCTAAGAAAATTGTAAGCAAAGTTGTACAAATAACCTCGGAATGGCTAACGGAGGAGGCAAAGCACACGCGAGAGACTTTCCGGGTCGAAGAAGCATGCAGCCAGAGTTAAGGGAGATCGAACTATAGGGAAAGCTTTTGAGAGGCTAAAAAGAGTAGCTCTAGCGAGTTGCATGGATGCCATTTTCATCAAATCAACAAAGAAAGATGTGATAATATCAATTCGATCGAGGTCTCTTTTCTTCTCCTTTTTGCAAGGGGTCTTTAAATGGTCGGTTCTGTAATACGTTGCAGCTTATGGAGCCGACAGCAGAACCTGGCAGGTTAAGTATGTGACACGTGAGGGAGTGACGACACGTGTTTAGATATAACGAGTTTTAGCTTGTTTGGCCAGATAGTTGATCACTGCGATGAAACGTATCATCTGTGAGGATCAGAGCCGTGCCTATAGCATGATTAAAAAAGCATTGGCCATACACCCCAACATAATCTAAAATTTTAGCGGCCTCTAATTGTAGTAAATTTTTATAATCAACCACTATAAATCTCAATAATAAGGTTTCAACATAAGTTCAGTCTTCATTTTAGTTATAGTATATATGTACTCTTAACTAATTTTATTATGTTATAACTAAATTAATAATTAGTTTTAAGGTATGCTTTAATCTTTGCTTTTTACACCATAGTTTTCATTTCATAATTAGCTTTTAAAATTAATGAAATAACATTTATGTAAAACTAGGTAAGGAACCCGTGTGATGTCACACGGGAACTCATTTTATAAAAATAAATATTTACATATTGTAATAGAAAATATTAGAAATCTATAAAAAATTATTCAACTTATTTTGGTCCTAAAATATATATTCAATCATGTTGAGTCTTTAAAGTATTTACATTATTTATGTCCAAGTTGTTTTGTATCAAATATTTCATAATTAATATATATTTATTTATTTCCATTTGTATCGTTTTCAAAAGGTGTGAACAAAAAAATATGATTTTTAAAACATAATTCCATCATCTTTCAAATTTTATGTTTTTATAATATGTTAATATATGCAAATCTATTTATTTTAAATATGTCTTTATCAATGAGTCTAAAACATATTTCAATTCATTTAATCAAAAGGCAAAGATACACCCATATAAACAGATCAACTTTTATCTGAAATATAATTTAAATATAAAAATATTAATTTTCTGAAAGGATACATTTTTACAACATTTTAAGTATTTTTAAAGGATGCATCTATTCAACAGAAAAATCCTTGAATAAATTCATCTTTTGCATGTAAAATAACATAAAATTTGATCAAATAGAGATAAAATTGAGAATTATACTAATAAAATATTCCAATTGTTACATGAAAAATAGACCGCAACTAAAAGAATATAATCAATTTGTAAATGCACACATATTGAAATTTGTATGCATGTTTTAAGTTATTATTGTTAACTACTTTTATTTTAAAAAATATTTGCCACTTTGTATAATTTATGATTTTATATAAAGTATCTTATTTTTTTCAAAGAAGTTTATGTGTCACAAAAGAGAGAAAAACATATCCATAAACTTTCCATAGATTTTAAAAATGTATAATATAATTGAAAGTGAGAAAATAACCAAAAACATATCACTAAAAAGATATTTTAAATGAAAAAGACACATAATAGCATATCATTACTTTTGATGATCTTTTTACTATGAATCTCCCATTTTTCTAGTCTATTTGTGATTGATATGATTTGTCAGTGTCCATAACTCTTTATATAGAGGATTAAGGGTTGCAATGGTTGGTTCACACCAAAATTGCAATGATTTATCACCAAAAGACTACAACTACCAACAAATGCAATGGTTCATCACTATAATTACATTCACCAACAATTGCAATTTTTCATTTAAGAAGTTGTAACTGTTCTCCATACACTTGCAATGGTTCACTTAAATCGCTAATTATCGTCTCCAATTTACGTCTCTGGGAAATATGGGATTTGGTTCTTCAAAGGATAGGTTACAAACGTTGGGATTCTCATCATAGGTCTCTGAGAAATCTGGAATGCTTTCTCTGATTAGCTTTCATTGAGGGACTCATGCTCCCAAACCCTTACGCGCATTGCTACACATGCTAGAATTTGTAATATTTAGACCAAAAGAAACAAGCGCTAACAACAATGGTCTTCAAAATTATTGACATGACTGTAGGTGACATCATCCTAGGCAAAAGAAAGAGGATACCATTCATGTATCTCATCAAATTTGGTTACGACATGAATGACTTCTCTAACTATTTTTCATTCAACTATGGGCTTTCCTTTTATTATCTTTTTTTTGCCAAGGAAATCCTTAATAGCTACAACATTGTGTAACTTACAAATCTTTCTCTTTTTATATGAACTCACTTATTTGACAAAAAAAAAACAGTTTCAAAAAACTGGAATCTGATTGCAAATAAAATCAGATAAAAAAGTGGTGGATCGAAAGAAGATCGTGAAGACAAAAATCCATCACTTGTAACATAACTTGTATCATTAATAATTCTATTGAGATTCTGATCGTGAATGGTAGTGCACATATGTTGGTTAATCATCTCATACAACAGTTTCCAGAGTAGTTTTTTCTTATAGATACTTTCAAACTAAAACTAAAAGTGACGTGTTAACTTTTTTCAAAAACCTTGAGATTTCCTAAAATCTCTTCTAATTCTCTTCCTAAAACTTTGTTCGAATCTCAAATCTCTTTTAAATTAGGGGATTCTTAAATCCCTTCAAAACTCTCAAATTATCAATATAATAAGCCCCTCTTATAGACACTTTTGGCACTTTTGAAGGAAAATATATTCTACTAAAAATTAAATATAAATTATTGAAGTTTTGATTTACATTTACCGAACGTTTACTCATTTGATAAATGGAAAATACAATATGTACTGGTTCAAGAAATAGAAAAAATAACTGAGTTATAGGAAAATGTCTACAATACACTATATATATAGATATTGAAAAGACACAAGTAATTGATAGAACCTTTCATATCAATGTTTGTAAACTATTAGATGCACCTTTTCATGATGAAAATAATAAAAATAAATACAAAATTCTAAAATTGAAAACTAACAGATGCATCTTTTCACAATTCAGTTAAAAAAATATACAACTATTTAAATAATATTTAGAAAAGACACAACCTTCCAATATTGAATTTTTAGAAAAGACACAACATTTTTGACATTTTTTAGAAAATACATAACCTTTCAACATAAGTGAAATTCACAATCTTTGGAATTAATTGGGATTGCTATTATTAGTAGATAATCTTATCATTTAAATCTTACTTATGATTAAATATATTTTTGAACTAAATTTAAACTATTAATATTAACCTTTTTAAGAAAAAAATTGTTCGCCTTAAGCTTTTAAAATGCTTCGCACGACACTGTTGAGGATGATAGTGATAACCACTAGGAAAACAACAGAATTAACAGTGTAGATTGTATGTCCAGAGTGTGGAAATATGGTTGTGTTTCAGACTGATTAGTAATGTTTGATGTAACAAGGTGGCCTGTTCTTTTTATAACTAAGTCGTGGTAGCTTACTGGTAATTGTTTTTTGGAGCTCAGTCATGAGTACATACTTACCGGTAGAAACTAAATTACCCTACTTGATTATTTTAGGTTTGGGCTTTTCAAATGATGTAGTGTAGAACTTTTTCGGTTAGTCCACTCAATACGTTTTTCGCGGGTGAATCAACCGATAAGACATATCAAAAGAAAATATATACTTTTAGTCAAGTGAGTATATTAGACATGCTTGGGAATATTGTGACCATTTCAGTGATATATACTCACATTATGTATCTGGTCAAATTACAGGAAGAAGAGAGTAGAGAAAGCATTCAGTAACAGACTTTATGAGATATATTGAGAGAGAGAGAGAGAGAGAGAGAGAGAGAGAGAGAGAGAGAGAGAGAGAGGCACATGAGAAAGATGTTTCCTGTGTTGTCTCATCTGTTCATGCCTTTATTGTACATTGCAATGTGATTACTTCAATCTTAACCCAGAGATAATGTCTACTCTTACAGTTAGCATTTTACCAGTTAATTAGCACAAAATATTGTACATCATCGAAGATTAATAATTGTTTGTTTAGTAGCCTTTATTTGCAAGCTCTCTCCTGAGTTGTATACAGAAGAAGGAACCCTCAAAAACCATACTGAATTGTGAATCTAAAAGACATCGTTGTTATCTCGGTTCCTCTTTCTTTTTGGAAATGAAGGTAGTGAATTTGTATCTATCATCTCAACTTGGGAAGACAAGGCACCGATTCCATCCACCGTGGAAGCACGGACTGCATTAACCATCTTGGTCTCCATGTATCACCCCTATTCTTATTAATAATAGACCGATTCATAAAATAATCCTGATTCTCATCATCTCTGAGTATTCTCTCCTTTTGCGTCCGCAAGTTAAATTGTACCAGACGACAGCTAGAATAACACCATAGATAAACAATATCACTATCAAACGGATGCATTGACACGGGTAAAAATAGTAACCATGGCATCTCCCACGAAAGCTGCCAAGATTCATAATTGTTCAATCTCCAAATCTTGAAAATATTTTCACCCTTTTGAGCTAATAATCTACTGATATACATGAAAAAAACTCTTGATGTTGTCAAGACGTCGTTGCAGTTGTTGTGATTCAAATGTTCTGGGAAAGGTACAACCCGGGAATGATCCGATTCAGAATAGAAATCATGAGAGACAAGTATGTTAGGTTCAAGACGACGGTTAAAGTAGACCGTACCGTTCAGAGTCTTAACACGGATGCTGGAGACTAGAGTAGAGCAGTGAACGATCTTTGAAGTCCAAACCGCTGTCTCAGAGGAATAAATACACATACTCAAACGACACGAGATATTATCTTTTGTTTTCAGTGAAGCTTACCTAACAACTTTGAAGTCCAAAACGACACCATCCTTGTCTACACGAGTCACTAAACCAACCAATGAGAGTTAACATCTGTCGGAGGGATTTTGATTGTTGTAAAACTGGATTGCCCACGTAGCAGCTATAATAATCAGAACAATGTCTTTCAAGCAAAACCAAACTGTTGGAAGAAGCCGTATAGTATTGAAGAGACAGTGGGATGTAAGAAGCTAGAGACTTGGGAAGATCCCATGTCTTGCATCCATGGAACCCTATAAGTTCTTTTCCTTCGCATGATATTAGCGACCAAGCGGGAGAGACACGAATAGACGTCGAAAATACACGGACTCGGTGTTGATTTCCATGTTTTGCTAACGGATTTGAATCGAGAGATGCTTCTCACGGGTAACCTTACTAGAATCTCTGCTAGTATCCTCTGGGAGTTGTATGGTGCTTGTTAAGGTTTCCATTGAACATCTACGATTAGGTTTTATGGTTTTGGGATTAAATGATTTTTCTATTTACTAAATCATATATGAGAAATAAAGAAAAATATTGTTTTGTATTGTTTTGTACAAATACCCCAATGATACAAATATTGTTCCTAATAGACCCCTTTGGACGAGATTGGCTCAAAGCCTCAAACACTTGATAATATATGAAAAATGATTGAAATCTGGTTAATTTAATCATTTGTATTTTTTATGTTTGCTGTTTGTTTTTCTTTTAAAATTATTATCAGTTCCACCAAAATTTTAAAAAGATAAGATAAAATAAATGAAGTGATCCAAATCATTGTTATCTTGTATTTAAACTCAATCAATCTGTCGATTCTCGACATTACAAAACAATTCAACTCAATAATTCAAACATTTGGATCGTAGAACCAGACCGATCTTCCATTTCTTTCTTGAACCGGTCTTGAATTCGTCTCATAACCCTATATTCAGGTTATAACATGATTAGTAATAGGTAATATCAATATCAGCTAATGAAATAACATTAGCAAGTTAGAGTACTTACATCGTCAACGGCACTCCTCAGCGCTGCAATTTGTTCCATTGATATTGTGTTCACCTATATATACAATTTGTTTAATTACCAACATTGCATTTTGTTAAGAATAAAGATAGTAATCAATAAAACAAAAGATATATACCCTTTTGACAACGGTCCAAATAACACCTTCAGTGCATGGAGGAACAGTAAGAGAGCCAATGTATCTGTAGAATTTTTTGGTTTGAAATCTAATAGTTCTTGGTTCCACGATCCCTAGATCCCTCTCTTCTTTTCCCACTGTTTTGATTCCATCTAGTAGCTGAATTTAAATTAAAAAATTTTCAAATTAAAAAATGTCATAAATACACAATCTTTCATATAAATAAACATTGATATTATACGTACCCTTGTGAGGAATTCATTAGGTTTGCCTAATTTATAAAGAACTCCAATCACTGCGGTTTTGCCTCCAGCACTCGTGTGAACCATGTGAAGCTCCATGTCATAACTGTAACACATTTAAAATTAAAATTGGTGTAAATTATGAGATTAATTCTTATATTATTTCTTAAGACAAGAAAACACAAACCGAGTTCCGTTGACGGTATGCTCTGACGGTGAATGCCAATGACATTGCACCAATTTATACTCAGTTCGACGTATTGTTATTTTCCCAGCATCTCCTTTCCACGATACCTTTTATTATATCATCATTATTGATTACTGTTAGAATTATATCACCATGCATATGCGTAATGTAATGATAATTTACAGCTAAACAAATGTACCATAACGTCATGTCCTCTGTTCACAATTACAGCCGGGGCTGGTTTGTATTGTCTTCTCCATGCTTCATCACGAATAATACTAACTCTTGCGTTAGTGAGATCGATCGGAGATGGAATTTTCCGGTGTTGCAAGTTTTCCAATGAGGGTTTATTTTTCCCCATCCCTCTGGTCCTTTCTCTGGATTCCGCTCGTACGTAAATGGAGTTTCATCGTCTGTTTCCAAAGTAACATCATATATATATATAAGTATTGAGTTTTGATACAAGTGTAAACATGATTTTGCAAAAGTAAATAAACGTACCCACTTCAGCGCCACGAGCGAGGGAAATATTAGAGAAAGATAAATAGAGGAAAAACAATGCGAAAGAGATAATTGTTTTTGCGTTCGGATCCATTTATGTTCTTTCTTATGTGATTTGATCTTGCTTAGTGCTTATTATGTTCTTGAGTATGTTTCAAGGGTTTAGAGAGAAGCTGTTTATAAAGAGGCCTGCATGGCTCGTTTTGCTGTTTTTTTTTTTCTTCTGTTTTATGGTTTTTACAGTTGTTCGGATTATTAGTTAATAATCTGCTGTGATTTGTAAAAATAAATAAAAGACAGTTCACTGGATCCATTTGGTTAGAGTTTTCTAATATCGGTTTCAATAGTAAATCGATGTAAATATTTTTGACATAGAAGACAAAAATGTAAGAAAATCAAGAACATAGTGAAGAACTGAGTGAAGAACATAGTGAAAGAGAACAGAAGGAGAACTATATAGAGTGCATTCTCTTTAAAAATAAACAAGAAAGAGAAAAACACATAAACACACACTGGTACATATATAGAGTGCATTCTGTTCTAACAGCTATATTTGCAGGTGTAAGAATTCAAATTCGAATGGGTCACACTTATCAAGAAGCTTAGCTTTCCCAGCTTTTTATCCACCAAATGTCATCCATCGCATAGCATCCACCGAATTGTATCCACCAAATGGCATCCATCGCATAACATCCACTGAATGGTATCAATGTCCTGTAATCTCTTTTACTTGCACTACAAGAAAACGTAAGTTTAACGAGGATAATTAACGAGGAAAAATAATCCTCGTAAAAGTACGTTGATTTTACGAGGAAAGTACGTGGAAAAAGAGAAGCATCGTTATTTCGTCGTAAGGTAACGACAAAACAATTTCGTCGTAAAGACGATGTAAATTGACGTGGCTTTTACGAGGAAACACTATTTCCTTGTAAATACCACGTAAACTTCGCGAGTTCTTTACGACGAAATACTTTACGTGTACTTAACGAGGAAATTTTGAATCCACCAACTTGGTAGGTAGCTCACGTTTTTTTTGGCCATCCAATTAATTTTCGTCGTAATTTCACACGAGGCTATACTTTTCACACATATGAGTATGGTAGACAGCGGACGACCAGTAACTATGGAATATGTGTGAAAGGGGAAATAGATTTCTACGGGATCTTGACGGAGATTATTGAAGTCGAATTTCCAGGGATATTGAAGCTGAAATGCGTCCTCTTCCAATGTGAATGGTTCGATTCCGTCGTCACAGAGGTGTTCGGTCTAACAAATTCGGTGTAGTTGATGTCAACGGTGGACGAAGGTACAACAAATTCGAGCCTTTCATCTTAGCTTCACAAGCAGACCAAGTTAGCTTCCTTCCATACCCTCGAATGAGAGATTCGGGTATAAATTGGTTAGCTGTGATCAAAGTTACACCTCGAGGACGAATTATCAGTGGAGAAGAACCACCATTGCAAGAAGAACAGATAAATGAAGTCGAGGAACCTGAACAAGAAATTGATGACATCCTTCTCATTGATCCGCATAATCACGAGTACGAAGATCTTACCGACGATGCCAAAGACGAAGCTGTTAAAGACGAGTTTAATGAAAATAATGATGTTTCTAGTGATGACGAGAATGTTGATGTATCCGATTGATGTATTTGATTTTATGTAGTTTGTTTTATGAATAAGATAATGTGGGAGTTTGATTTATGAATAAGGTAATGTGAAAGTTTATTTTAATTATGAATATGGACTTGTGGTTTGGGGTTTGGAATATTTTATAAATAGGGTTTGAGGTGAAAGAATAGATTGAGGTTCAAGGGTAGATGGGTTTGGGGTTTGGAATATATGAAGTAGAAGATAAGGAAGATGGGGTTTGGGGTTTCGGATTTTAGGGATTTATACGTAATACTCGTTAATTCCTCGTAAGCCAAAATCGTCGTAAGGTTGTCGTAAGGCCACGAGGAGTTTACGACGAAATTAAAAAAAAATAAAGAAAGCGGGGCACGCTAATTCCACGCAAGCCAAAATCGTCGTAAGGTTGTCGTAAGGCCACGAGGAGTTTACGACGAAATTAAAAAAAAAATAAAGAAAGCGGGGCACGCTAATTCCACGTAAGACTCTCTGAGTGAATGAAAATAAGTAATTGTGGTTTGGAATGAAAATAAAGATAGGGTTTGGAATATATGAAGTAGAAGATAAGGAATATGGGGTTTGGGGTTTGGGGTTTCGGGTTTTAGGGATTTAAATGGAATACTCGTTAATTCCTCGTATGTTAACGTCGAACTTACGACGAATTCCTCGTAAATACCACGTAGGACAGATTCGTCGTAAATACCACGTAGGACAGATTCGTCGTAAATACCACGTAGGACAGATTCGTCGTAAATACCACGTAGGACAGATTCGTCGTAAATACCACGTAGGAGAGATTCGTCGTAAATACCACGTAAAGTAAATGATGAACGCGGCCCACTTTAATTCCACGTAGGACGGAATCGTCGTAAACACCTCGTAACCAAAATCGTCGTAAACACCTCGTACCGTAAAAACTAGAAAAAAAAAAAGAAGAAGAAATATACTGGATTTACATGTGGCAAGACTTCCAGCAATTATATTACTTAAGTCTCACCAACATAAATTCCAATATCTTCTTCTCTTCCTTTTTTTTCAAATTTTTATAATTTGAATAGGATTGGATTTGAGAGTATGAAGTGAGATAGGGTGTGATTTGGGAGTTTGGGTGTGGGTTGAGAAGGAGAGTTACGGGTATATTTATAGGGAAGCTTTCCTCGGTAATTCCACGTAAGCAAAATCGTCGTAACGTCCTCGTACCTAAAAAACACGGGCCTTTGTAATTCCTCGTAACTTCCTCGTATAATAAAACGCGGGCCTTTGTAATCTCTCGCTGTTTCGTCGTAAAAAAAAACACGGGCCTCTGTAATTCGTCGTAAAATTACGAGGAATTTGCGACGGAATGTAATCTTATATATACACCCCGAGCGCTCACTCTTTCTTTCCTCTCTACTTCCTCTCCACTTCCTCCCTGTTTCGTTGCAATGGTAAGCCTCTCTAATTCCTCTCTAATTTGGTTAGTTTAGGTAGATTAGGCGGTTAGTATAGGGAATTTAGATAAGTTTACGGATCTTATGTTATTTAGTGTTGATTAGGTGGATAATGTTGGAAAATATACTGTTGACGGAAATTTAAAAAATTAAATTTTTTTCTCAGGTTCGAAAAGGTAGACTTACTGCCCATTACAGAGAGATGTTCGGTGAGCCAGGTAGTCACCAACCGACGACTCACATGCCGAGGCGGATGTAACGGCGAGGAGTGATGAATTCTACCGGGCGATTAACGACCCTTAGTTCTTTTTAATTTCGGTTCTTGTATTATGAATTCAAAACTTATTTATATATAAAATATTTTGGTTTTGATTTTTTTAGAATTTTAATTTTATTAATAATTTAAATAATTTTTTTAATTATAATTTTTTTTATTTCTGTAAAATAACGAAACGAAGTAATTTCGTAGCTATTTTGCGACTTCTTTACGTGGAAGCTTAACGAGGTTTTTACGAGGAAATGTTTACAAGGAAATGACGTGGAAAATTCACGTGGTCTTTACGAGGAAAGCTATCAAGATATTTACGTTTACTTTACGAGTATTTACTTTCGAGTTATTTACGTGGCTTTAACGAGGAATGGCTTTCGAGGTATTTACGAGGAAATTTAGCGACGTCCTTACGTGGAAGCTTTACGTGGTCTTTACGACGAAATATTCTTCTTCGCTTTTACGACGAAATTATTTCCTCGCTACGCTACGACGAATTAGCGAGGATATATGCGTTACGACAAACGTATAACGACGAAACGGGTTTCCTCGCTAATTCCTCGTAACACTGCTTTTACGACGAAATCACGAGGAAAACTGCCCTCGTAAAACTTGTGTTTTCTTGTAGTGTTGCCCAACTTCTCTATTCTTCATCTTTCTTCTTCATTCAAGTTTTCATGTCAATATTCCTCCTCAAGTTTAACCATAAGGTTTGGTCAAGCTTGGAAACCATGAAGACATCCCTCATTAAAAACTTAGTGTGCAAAATCCAGTGGAACAAAAACACACTAAGGAAAAAGAGTAGATGCTGTTAGAGTTCATGAATCGAGGAAGAAGATGAAGTCATAACAAACTTTCTATTTTGGATAAAATGATAAAAGTCGTTACAATGAGGTTTATATAGTGAGCTTATGTACTGGTTAACATCGAATACTAAACCAGACTAAACCAATCACTAAACCAACAATTTGATTAACGGTTCTATACTCTAATATTCCCCCTCAAGATGGCAAATATATGGACTTTAAAGCCATCTTGCCCACCAAGGAATATAACTGAGGAGAAAACAGAGCTTTGGTGAAGATATCCGCAATTTGATTATTGGTTCTCACATGTAGAAGTTTGATGAAACCTGTAACCACACGTTCTTTGACTTGATGATAATCCAGCTCAATGTGTTTGGTGCGTTCATGAAAAACCGGGTTACTAGCAATATGGATAGCAGCCGTTGAATCACAATAGAACGCAACCGGACCACGCTGAGGAGAATCAAGCTCAGTCAAGACATTACGTAACCAGATAACTTCTCACGAACCATACTCCATGGCTCTGTATTCTGATTCCGCAGACGAATGAGAAACAGTTTGCTGCTTCTTTGATTTCCAAGAGATCATAGCATTACCAAGAAACATACAATAGCCAGAAGTTGATCTTCGTGAATCAAGACAAGAAGTCCAATCAGCATCAGTGAATGTTTTGAGTACCAAGTCTGATTCAATGGAATAGAAGAGTCCAAGACCAACGGTTCCCTTTAAGTAAAGTAGAACTTTGAGAGCAGCTTGATAGTGTGACTGCTTAGGAGCTGATATAAACTGACAAAGCTTGTTCACAGCAAAGGTAATATCCGGCCGTGTGATAGTCAGATACATTAGTCGACCAACAAGTCTCCTGTAAGCTGCTGGATCATCCATAAGAGGTTCCTTTGAATGCATACAGAGCTTAGCAGCAGGGTCCATCGGTATAAGGAAAGGTTTACATGCCAAAAGACCTGTATCTTCCAAGAGATTCAGAGTATATTTCCTTTGACAAATAGAAATACCTCTACTGGATCGTGCAATCTCCAGACCAAGAAAATACTTGAGCTGACCAAGATCACAAAGTTTGAAAGCGTCACTGAGCGCTCCTTTCAGTTGAGTAACATCATTATCATCATTGCTTGCAATAATAATGTCATCAACGTAAACCAAGACAGCAGTGTAGACTCCTCCTTTGCGGCGAATGAAAAGAGTATGATCAGAATTTGATTTCTGAAAACCAAGTTGAAGAAGTGTCCCACTAAACTTCAAGAACCATTGTCTAGATTTCTGAAGTTTACAAACCGCATTTGGTGGTAAAATTTCCCCCTCCTTTGGTGTATATCCTGGAGGTACGGTCATATAGATCTCCTCATCCAAATCACCTTTTAAGAAGGCGTTAGAGATGTCTAACTGAGTAAGACTCCACTGTTTTGCCGCAGCCACTGCTAGGAGAATCTTAACAGTTGTCATCTTGGCCACTGGTGAGAAGGTTTCTTCAAAGTCAATACCTTCTTCTTGTGTATAACCTTTTGCCACCAAACGAGCTTTATATCTCTCAATAGTACCATCCGGATTGATCTTTATCTTATAGACCCATTTACATCCGATGGCATGTTTTCCTGATGGTAATGAACAGACAGTCCATGTACCAGTACTTTCCAGAGCAATAAGTTCTTCATTCATTGCCTGTAGCCATTCATCAAATCTTTTGGCTTGGGTGAAACTAGTTGGCTCGGGAATCAAAGCTATAGCGCAAATGTAAGCTTTGTAATCATCTGATAGACTATCATAAGACATGTAAGCCGAGAGAGGATAAGGGATTTTAGTATCACTCTCTGCAACATTACAATAATAGTCCTGAAGATGAGCATGAAGTTTAGAAATTCTTTTACCTTGAGCTCTGTTTTCACGAGTAACGTGATCATCAGTTACAGATGGTACCTTCTCAGGTGAAGAAGTAGATGCTTCAGTCACAGGTAAACCATCATCATGAGTTGATGAATCAGCAGTACTCGAAGAATCATTTTGTGTAAAAGAGAACATGTCTTCATAAGAAGCTGGAGTATCCTTGGCATGGGGGAATATATCTTCATGGAATGTCACATTTCGAGAAATATGAATTTGATGAGAATCCAAATCCAGAAGCTTATAACCGGCCTTGTAGCCTGCAGGATAACCAAGAAAAAGACATGGCTTTGAACGAGGCTGAAACTTGTTCCGACTCTTTGACGAAGTAGAACAATAAGCCAGACATCCAAATACCTTCAGTCCATCATAATCAACCTTTTTAGAAGTAAGAAGCTCATAAGGACACTTGTCTTTAAGAAGTGGTGAAGGTAGCCTATTGATAATGAACACGGCAGTAAGCACACAGTCTCCCCAAAACTCCATTTCTACCTGAGACTGAAACATCAAAGCACGCGCAACATTCATAATGTGTTGATGTTTCCTCTCCATTACAGAGTTTTGCTCTGGTGTCTCAGGGCATGAATGATAAGAAACAATGCCTTTCTTCTTATAGAACTCCACAAATTTTAATTCTGGAGCGTTATCTGACCTTACTGCTTTCACCACTGCCTTGTACTGAGTCTCAACCATCTGAATAAACTCCGGAAACACTGTCAAAACCTCATCTTTTGTTCTGAGAAGATAAACCCATGTCACTCTCGTGTGATCATCAACAATTGTGAGGAAGTAACGATATCCTTCGACAGTTGAAACAGAGAAAGGCCCCCATGTATCAATGTGTAGTAGATCAAACGCATTGTTACTGAGATGGTTTTTAGGCTGGTAAGGAAGACGTTTCTGTTTAGCAAGTGGACAAATAGGACAGTGAAATGCTTCTTTATTTCATTGTTTCAGACCAAGAACATTAATGATAGAGTTTGTTTTTAACATAGATGGATGGCCTAAACGATTGTGCCACAAATGAGCATCAATAACAACATTAGCACATAAAGCAAACGGTTGTTGTAGAGTAGCTGATCCCTCCATATCCACTGTGTCCATCACGTACAAGTTTGAAATCTGCTCACCCTTCCCAATCATCAATCCCTTGATAGGATCCTGTATCAGACAAGAATCAGGATCAAAGCTAACTCTATATCCCAAATCTTTTGTGAGCTGGCTTACACTCAACAGATTAAGTCTAAAGTCGGGAAGATTCAGAACATTCTGTAATAACATAGAGTCAGTAAGACGGATTGTCCCAATGCCTGCAATCTTAACTCCTAAACCGGTTGGTAAGGTCACAGATGTATCAATATTGTCAGTGAGACTAACAAAGAGCTCTTTGTCATGAGCAACATGATGTGTAGCCCCACTGTCGATAATCCATGAGCCAGAGTTCAGAGCGTTTCTTGTTGCTCTCAACATACCCACAAAACACAATGTAGAGGAGGAAAAAGCCATACCAGGCAAAGCTGTGATCGTTCCTCCTGAAGTTGTAGCAGTTAACTTGACCCGGCTGAGTCTTCAATTGAGAGTTGAAGTAGGCAATGACTCCTTCTATCTGGTCTTTGGTGAGATTATTAACAACATTAGACACAGAATCAACAAATCCCACTTGAGCAACCATTGGTTTCACATAACCATTTGGTTTGTTGTTGGAGATATTCTTGTCTGCCTGTTGTTTCACTTTGTGTTTAAAACCAGTAGGATAACCATGGATCTTGTAGCAAGTATCCACAGTATGACCATTGTAGCCACAGTGTGCACAAACTGGCCTGTTATGTTTCACAGGGACTACAGACTGAGCAGCATTAATCATTGGTGGGGCAGGAGCTGATACCTGAAACGCAGTCGCATTCTGAAGAGGACTAATGTTCCGCTGATTAAAGTCCTGATCAAGGAGATTATAGATCTCTGAAAGCTCCGGAATGTTCTTCTTCATAGTGATCTGACTGCGGATCACAGAATAAGACTCATTCAATCCAGCCAAGAACTTAATGATCTTAGCATGCTCTGCCTTAGCGTCCGTAGCTTTGCAACAATCACAGTTTCTACAAGTAGTTACACAATTAGCCCCATCAAGCTCATCCCAAAGAGTCTTCAGAGTCGTGTAGTATGTAGCAAGATCCATTGAACCTTGCTGTAAAGACCATATCTGTTGAGAGAGTTGATATGATCTCGGAAGGTTTGTGATATGGAAACGAGTTGTCAGATCTTTCCATATCTCCTGAGCATCATTGAAACGAAGGATGCTCTTGTAGATCTGCTTAGAAACTGTATTAAGAATCCAAGACTTGACCATAGAACTACATCGTGACCAGATACGGTATTGCTGATGCGTTTCAGGTGGTCTCGCAATGGATCCATCAATGAATGACAATTTATTCTTAGCATCTAAAGCAATTTTCATAGAAATACTCCAGTTATCAAAGTTCGATCCATCTAACTCCTCAGAAATGATAGAAAGACATGGATTATCGCTATTGGTAAGATAATACGGTGAGTGAATGCTGTCTGGTGAAATCGCTGCGACGATCGGAGGTTCAGGAGACGACCGAGCTGATGATTCCGGAATAGGAGCTCGACGAGTCGCCGATGAAGCCTGTCTAGCCCCGCGACGAGTAGATCTTCGCGCGATCACCATTGTCGAAGCTTAACGTCGTGATTTGACTCGAAACTTGGCGGAATAACCAGAGATTCGATCACGAGCTGAAGAAAGATCGATCGTGAGAATCAACGATCAATCGAGGTCAACGAAAGCAAGAAAGGAAACAGATCGGTTGAGGTTTGATCCTCAACGCTCTGATACCATGTTAGAGTTCATGAATCGAGGAAGAAGATGAAGTCATAACAAACTTTCTATTTTGGATAAAATGATAAAAGTCGTTACAATGAGGTTTATATAGTGAGCTTATGTACTGGTTAACATCGAATACTAAACCAGACTAAACCAATCACTAAACCAACAATTTGATTAACGGTTCTATACTCTAATAGATGCTTTCATGGCTGAGAGGATTATGATCTCAGCATGTCCATGAGTCCCAATCTTGGATGGATGGACTCATAAACTTTGGTGCTTGCTCCTTTGGTGAAGATATCAGCAAGTTGATCTTCACTCCTTGTATAGCAAGGCAATATGATCAGTTGTTCCACATCTTGTCTCACCTTGTAATAATACACCTCAATGTGTTTTGTCCTCTCATGAAACACTGAGTTTGATGCTATATGAATAGCCGTCTGATTATAACAATGCATTATGATTGGTGTTGTTGTTTCTATGCCCAAATCTCCTAGAGGATTTCTGATCCAAATAAGTTCACTAAGCAATTTTTAGTTTTTAGTTTATTCAATGCTGCTCAGGATTATGAGCAAGTCATGACTCTGTAATTTGTATAATAACAACCAAACTCTTATCTCTATGGACATGTATCAAGAAAGAAGACAATTCAGCATTAAGTAAAGATCTCTTCCGAGTAGAAGCTAGGAACTGTTTAGAGAATCAACACATGAGCAAGCTAAACATATGGACCGGCATATTAGTATTACATTGACCTAAGTAGGCTTGTCAATGCCTTCCTTGTTAAATGTTCAAATACTTTTAATAAAAGTTTCTTAGATGGACTCTTCGTTATTATCATTTGGCTTTTCTCTCGGGCACAGTTATCGAGTTCTCCTCCTGCACCACCGGCGTCGCCTCTGCCAGTCTTTCTTAGCCACGACTCTATCTTTAATTCACTTATGTCATGTATCTCTTATAGTTTCTTTCAACTTTACTGCTCTGGATCTACTGTCAACGCTACCGGTAGAGATCTATGTGGTCTCGTACTGTTGGTCGGAGTTCATCAGAGTGGACCTCTTCTCCGGGGACTCCTGGATAATTGTTTCAGACATACCTCTCTCCATTTTTTCATCCTCCATGTCTGCTCTCATCAGCTCTTCATATCTATAAACCTATTTAACTCAACTTCAGCGATGAAGCGCCTGGCTGAAGACCCACACCGTAAACGACCGCAGCCACACCTTCTCCTAACATCTTGCGTTAATCCGGCGACCGGTGTAGATGGGATTCTATTCCGGCGACCAGATCTATTTCTTCAAAGCTTGATAAGGTTGTGTTGTCTGCTTAATACTCTCACCTTCTCCACGTGGTTAAGTTATATTCTCTCCAGTCTTGCTTGAAAGTCCGACAAAACCTGTTATGGTGAAGAACAGTCTCCTCCTCTGACTTGTCTCGATGGCCATCTAGCTTGTTCCGGTGAGCTCTGCAAATACCAACCAACCACTGCTCTTTGTCTTTCAGCCGGGGATCTCCTCACCGCTTCCGACTCGTACTCCAGATCCACAACGTCCCTTACCAATAATTCAAATCTTCATGGGCCTGGCCCAATACTTTGGCTGAAGCTGCCAGCCCAGTTATCAATCTATTAAAATCTAGAAACCTGCAACACATTGTGAGCCAATCAATTTCGGTTTTGGTTTCTCTGGTTAATTTAAAGAGCTTCGATGGATTCATTGAAGTCTTTATTCTGAGCTTATTGCAATATCACTCAGTTAGGAAGCAGTTTTCGGTGGACTCACCGGATCTGTTATCGTTTTCATCATCCTCCTTGGCCGAGGACAGAATCTTACAATCATGCCTCCATTCTATGAACAGATATGTTCTTTCTGATCCTTTTCCGAGTTATTGTTTCAGCTTACTCACCGGTTTGTTTCCTTGCGTAGCGGTCTGTACGGGGCCAGAAGGTGCAATCAAGATTACTTCGGTTTTTCTTGTTGGTGAGGGTTGTCTCTCAACGTCACTTGTGACTAAATCTCAGCGATCCGACTTTTCTGGAAATGCTTTATCGACGCATTCAAGCCATGTCTCGAATTTGCTGTCAACTTCATATGAAGACTTATTATGTTTAATTGCTTTTGCTGTTGTAGTTTATGGTTTGTTTTTAAGAGAATGTTTAATTCCCTCTTGTCATTGTAGTCTTCAAGTTTGAGTTAAATGAAAGTTGTGTTTCAAAAAAAAAAGTTTCTTAGATGATTAGATCTCTTTGACTCTTTCTGAGATTAACTTCCTAATATTATCAATCGACACCAAGGTACAACTATAGAGTATTATCCCGATCCTGATTGTGCAAGTGTGTACAAACAATTAGCACCAAAGCAGAGCATAACTATAAAAGGAGGTTTCAGGATTGTCAAGTCTGTAATCTCCGGACTAGTGCCAATTGTTTTGCTCATCCTTTCACCAAATTACTCCACAGGCATATCATCTGATTAGGAGATTGGTAATGTGCAGTGTAATAGTTCTGTCTCCCATAGGCTAAATTTCAGAGTGTGTGTACTCACAGGCTGCATCCATGCGTTAATAGTTTTGTCGCTGGTGTGTTATGGTCGGGATGTTTGATACTCTCTAGTTTTTAAGTATAATCTCAGTGAATGCATTAAGTCGTCAAAACACAAAAACTACAAGTTCTACGAGTATCCAAATTTTCAAAAAAAAATATCAAGTTGCATGCATGAGTTGTAACTTGTGTTGTTGTACTAATCATTTATAAAAAAAAAAATGTTGTATCGAGATTATTGCACTTGTTGGTTTATCTTGGACGTAATCTATTTTCCATGTTAGATAAAAATCTAAAGAACTAGATTTATGGTTTGGCTCAAGATCCTACTTAGAAGTTATAACCAGAAAAAAAATGAATATTCCAGCATAATTAACGGACTTATCATATTCATATTCTTATACATATGGGGAAAAAAACAGACAAGCAACTTATGTCTAAATTTTTGGGAAACAACGACGGAATCTTTCATCACTTCAAAACGCACAAAAACATAAAAGGAACATGGGTAATACGGCTAAGATTTAAGGACCATGCTTCTCCAAATGGTAAAAAGACGCAGATACAGTTGTTTTTGATGTTGCCATTGTTCTTGTTCATGTGATCAGTCTCCAAAGATACTCTACTTCCACTGGTGCTGGCGTTATGATTCATGTTCATGAGCTTAACTTGCGGTGTACAAATCATTTATCAACGAAAAAACTTATGTTGTATCGAGATTATTGCATTTGTGGGGTTTATCTTGGACGTAATTTGTTGTACATGTTAGCTAAAAATATAAAGAACTAGTATATAATTTGGCTCAAGATCCTACTTATAACCAGAAAAGTGCATTGGCAGTAGGAAAAATAATTAACGGACTGATCCACAGAGATATTCATATAATTAAAGATAGGGGAAAAAATCCGATAAGCAACTTATGTCTGAATTTTGGGAAACAACGGTAGAAGCTTTCATCACTTAAAAATAAAAACAGAAAAGGAAAATGGATAATAAGGCTAAGATTCAAGGACCATGCTTCTCCAAATGGTAAGAGGACTCATACACACAGTTGTTTTTGATGTTGCCTTTGTACTTGTTCATGTGATCAGTGTCCCACCATTCTCTGCTTCCACTGGTACTGGCATTATGATTCATGTTCATAGTATTGTTTAAACTCTGGTTCCACTTGTCTTGATGCTTTTGTTTAACGTAACTGTTATGATTAGAGCTCACAACATTATAACTACCAATTGATGTGTTAATCAAATGATTACCAATTGATTGGTTATTCAAATGATTACCAATCAAATCATTGGACTCAACGCTGTAGTAATCTTGTTGAAACAATCCATCATGGAAATAAGAGCGATCCATTGGTGGAAAACTTTGAAATGGAAGCACCCCATCGCCGCGAATTTCAGGAAAAGAACCGACATGGTTATCAACATCAAAGCCATAAGAAGAACCACCAAAAGATTCAACAAACTGGTTGGTTTCTTGAGCATGTAAGAAAGGTTGGCGACGACGACTAACTTGTTGGATCTCAGCTGAAACTGCCTGAGAAACAAAAGGTTGATCTATCGTTGTACTCTTCTTTTTACGGCCACTTCCACCAATCGGTATGTTCCTTAGCACTCCACCATGAGTCCAGTTTCGGCGACATTCCTTGCACTTGTAGCGTGGTTGAGACATACTATGGTTGTTGTAGTAACAAAACTTGGTGTTGGTTGAGTTGCACCTTGGACACACTCGCGGTGGAGGCTTCTCTTGGTTCACTTCATTGCCTCGTTCAGCAAGAACACTAGAGTAATCCATTTTTCATAAGAGCTACTAATTAGTTTTCTTGTTGTTGGTATGATTATTTTGGTGTTGTGAGGGTGTCTTTTTATATAGGCTCTTGAGAACTGGAAACTGAAGAAAAGGAAAGATAAGTTTGGGTCTAAGAAAGTGAGATTATCGGCAACGTGTTAAAAATGATGTATTAGTAAAATCTGAAGATCTATCCTCACATCAGAACATTAGGCTAAGCTTAGTAAAAAACCAAGGTTCTTTTACTCTTAAGTTTTAATTATTGGATGTATATGAAAAATGGAGATTTAAGAAGATAATGATTAAATGAGTCAAATAATACATATAAACAAATCTAGATAGAGATATTGAGAGTGTGATGCTAATTTAAGAAAAAAATCATAAGTTATAGGTGTTCATTATGAAACATAGTATCAGAGGAGGACGCGTGTAAATAAAATAATTATATATATATATATATACATTTATTTAAAGAAAATGTATAGCCCAGATTGTTTCAAATGGTGAGCATTAGTAAACAACAATATCTTTTATTTTTTTAACACAACATATTTCATTCATAAACCTTAGCCGATTACAAAGATAAAAGCAACATCCAACAGTAAATGTGCGATCCTACTGAATACATTTAATACAAGACAATAGAAAGATAGCGACACAAGCTTTGACAAGCCTGACAACAAGTCGAAAGAAAGTTCAAAGGTGCCACAAACTAGTAAGCTCCTAAACAGATTACGTCGTCCTTCAAGCTCTTCAACGGAAATAGTCACCGTATATCGTGACGTTGAGTGCTCCGCAACCTCGATTCTCATGGGAATGAGTATCGTTGTGCCTTCCTGTCCCAAACGAACCATAACATAAGGCATCAAACGGTCAGGATATCGACAAAGTTCATTGACTACATAGCCAAACACAGAGTCCTTCTCACGAAGAGGGATTTTAATGGAAGTTATCACTCCAACAAAGCAGATGATGGTGGAAAGAGGTCTCTCATTGGCCCGGCATGAGGAGTTTTGGCTAGCCTTTATTAAGAAAAGTGCTAAGGGACTACAATCTTCAAGCTTTGATAGACTCCAACTGAATAATAGAAACCCTTGGTATTTGCTCTTGTTGGAGTTGAACTTTGATGGTGAGCTATGCTTGAACATTTTGGAAAACCTCCAAAGATTGCACCAAGGAGGAAAGTATATCCTTGTGATCCTACCATTTGTGGCTTCACACTGACTGAAAGAGGATTGAGCTTAACGATGGATTCCATGAAGGCAATAACTGAGCTCAGGCATGAACTTTCCGCTTCAACATTACCGTGTTGGAGCCAAGAGAGTTTACCCAAAACAGAGTTGAGCCTCACCCATTTTCCCTAGACGACTTCTAACAAACAAACAAAGACAGACGACTTCCATGTAAGTCGTCTAAAAAAACACATTTAAAAGTCAATTGCAAAATTAACCTCTGCATTGACAAGAAGACTTCTATGTAAGTCGTCTACAGCCAGACGACTTACCCGAAAGTCGACTGGACGAACATATCTGAAAAAAAAACTGATTTCATAGTTTCAACCAGTGAGATAACTTGTTTAGCACACAAAAATCTTCTCCAAGCACCCAGAATCTTAAAGAAAAGTTACCCACCAAGAATCGTAAGCTTCAATGGCTCTATGAACCATAAAAATTTTAGAATCAAAATCTTTGGTTTTTTCTTTTGATGAATATGGAGAGAAAGTAAAGAGATGTTGTTTTTGGTTCATAAGGATTGAGAAAGAAAGAGTGTAAATCGATTTTTAGGTAAGAGCTTCAAATTGGTTGTTCATGGTGGTTGGTATATTGATGGCAATGACAATATTGTGAATACTTGAGGAAGATGAGGATGATAGAGTAAAATATGCATTTAAAAAAAAATGATGGCATTTTCGTAAATAATTTGAACTTTGGGAGTGAAAAAAGCAAGTTAAAGTTCCAAAAAAACATGGATTAGTTTGTTCTTGACTTCAAGTTTTGAGTCATATTTGCAAAAAACTCTTTATTATTACGTGGGAAGTTTGAATTTGAGTTTCGGTCCAATCAATTTACATATTTTTTTGGTAACAGATGATTTGGTTACTTTCATAATTAGTCAAACAACATTCTAAATTTAGATTAGCCAGTGTGTTAGCGTGGTAACCTTTTAAAAATTTAGTTATGTGACATTAAGTGCATTTTTACCAGAGATAACAAATCAAACGATAAGACTTGTAAAATAAAAAAGAGCAAGAAACTCATAGCAAAGGGATTCTATATCGAGTAGTTTATCTTCAAGACCAAGTAACCAAACACATCAACAAGTAACCAATTTTCACAACCACAAAGCACCTCCTCCATATCATTTTCTAGGGATTTAACAGTTTTTCCCTCTATAGTAATGGAAAATGATAGATCTCCAAGTGTTTAAATTAAGAGGGGAGAACAGAAACTCAAAAGTGTTTATATTTGAAGGGGTTCGCGCCATAATTTACTCATGTAATTTTATAAAATTAAATGGTTTGCAGATACGAGAAGTCAAAATGTAAAAACAGTCAACAACCATCATTAACAGTAATAAACGTGAATTACGATTCCATAATATATTTGATGATTTCTTACATATTTTTATAAGATTATCTATATATTTAATTATTATTTTATTTATTTTAATTTTATTGTGTCAATAAAATTACATTTTATAGCTTAATTTAATACTTCATAAATAAATATATTAAATAAGTCATAGCCTTAATTTAAAAATAAATAAAAAATACTCTCTGTTTTACACATATTAGAAAGAATTTATCAATTTATTTACTATATTTTTGATTTTGATAATTAATGAGTAAAACAGAGATAAAACTGGAATAATATTCTAGCCACAACTGCTTTTTAAAGTTGTGGCCATAACCATAAATTTATCTTATTTATTTATTTTCACACAAGACATGAAGCATCGTGCCTTATCCGCGTCCTCTTTATCGATGTCAGCTCTTATTTATTTATTTTCACAAACAAGACACATCATCTTTTAGTCAGTTCTAACTCGTTTCTGGTGGGACACAGCTGATGGAACCAAAAAGATGTGCTGGGTGGCTTGGGACAAACTCACAAAACCAAAAGCAGGTGGGGGTTTGGGATTGAGGGATATCCAATTATTTAATCAAGCTCTACTGGCTAAACAAGCATGGAGGATCTTAACCAACCCAACCTGTCTACTAGCGAGAGTGTTACTAGGCAAGTACTGCCACAACAAAAATTTCATGGAGGTCACAGTCCCTACGGTTTGCTCTCATGGATGGCGAAGCATACTACATGGCAGAGAACTACTAAGAGAGAATGTGGGTAAAGCAATAGGGAACGGCTTAACTACCAAGGTGTGGAAAGATTCATGGATATCACTGGAACAGAACCTCAAACCATTTGGACCTATCCCTGAAGCGGCTATGGATCTTACGGTTTCAGACCTTCTAACCTCAGACATGAAATGGAACAAGAAGAGAATAGAAGAGCTGTTACCCCTTGTGGCAGAGGAAATCCAAATGATCCACCCAGGGAGCCAAGCCACGGAAGACATCTATGTGTGGCAACCACTACAAACAGGCAAGTACACAGCAAAGTCAGGTTACTATACAGCAGCTATGAAAGGACAATGTATACAAGAACCTATACCTGATGCGTTTGAGTGGGTGAAAGATATATGGAACGCCAAGTGCTCGCCAAAGATGAAGCTCTTTATGTGGTCCATCATACAAGAAGCCAGAACTACTGCAACGAAGAGGAATTCAATCAGAGGCGCTCTGTGTAAGATGCAAAGGAGTAGAATCTACAATGCATACCTTCTTCAATTGCCCTTTTGCTAAGGAAGTCTGGAAACTAATCCCTTTACGACAAGTAGTTCACCTAGCTACAGAGGTCGACTTCAAGAAGGCTGTGATTGCGTTCAGGAGACAAATATGCCTCCCACTCTCGGGAGTCTCCTCAACCATTCTACCATGGGTGTGTTGGGCCTTGTGGACAGCTCGTAACACGCTCTTGTTTGAAAAGCGAACCTTTACTCCGACAGAAGTAGCAACCAAGGCGATAAGACTGGCAAGGGAATGGATTAATGCACAAGCTCATCAGACACAATCAACGAACGTCTTACCCCATCCAAAGAGGAAGCATCAGTTCAGAAGCGCCACCGGTGATACTCCGACGTGCAAATCGGACGCAGCCTACGATGCTCAATCAAGGAGAGCTGGCCTCGCATGGATCATCAATAAGCCTTCAGGAAGAATGATCCACCAAGAATCGAGGACCCAAAACTTCGTGCCCTCACCTCTAGTAGCGGAAGCGCTGGCGCTCCGTGCTGGATTAATCGACGCAGTAAAGCTCGAGCTCCCAAAGCTCCGGATGCTCTCTGACAACTCAACGCTCGTTAGAGCAATCAACAACGACGCGCAGGCGAAGGAGATCTTTGGTATCATCAATGATATTCAACAAATCTCTTCTGCGTTTGTCGAGATTTCGTTCACACACATCTCGCGTTCTTTCAACGAAGATGCCGACCGCTTAGCTAAATTATGTCTTTCAGCTTCTTAAGTTTTATTTTCTGTTCAGACATCGTTTGGGCCTGAGGCCTTTTAATTTAATGAAAGTATTGGTGTTACAAAAAAAAAAGACACATCATCTTTTTTTCTCCGCTTCTAATCTATTAAAACAGGAGTACGTTTTAGAAATAACCCTGAGTTTTCCACAAATATTACATCCTTATGCCACTGCTTTTAAAACACAAAGTTTTGATTTATTTTCTAAACCGGGACAAACGTTTTGTGTATTATAATTTTCTAGCGAGATTTTAGTTCTCTTTGCAAACCAGCTATACCGTTTTATATTACCAATTAATTATCGGTATTGTTTTGTCTACAGAATCATACCATATCTATCTAAAATTCAATTATATAATTTATATCTCAATTGTATGCGTGTTTCAATGCCATTAATTTATCGGTTTGGTATATTCTACAGAATCACATACAAGTAATCAAGATTTCAATTTCATACTTCTTTGTAACAATTTTATATAATCTACCACATCAAAAACCGTTTCGTAATATATTTTTGTTGTCTAAGTATGATTGCATGTTTTCGTTCATAATTATTGTTATATTAGTTTTTCGATCGGTTGTTCTTATATTTACAACCCTTTGTGATTAAAAACTTTTTGATATATAATTTTGAAAATTTATTTAAATGAGTCAAAATGGATAATATTCAAAGATAATTTTGGTCCACCAAATCTAAACTAATAAATCCGTTGCACAATTAAATCAATAATATTTTATAAACCTTTTCTATTTTTAACCAATTAGCATGATTAAACAGATAACAATCAGCATCATCCGTATATTCTCTAACAAACCACCTTGCACATCACGTCCAATTTAGCTAACAAAACAAATAATGTTACCACAGATTTTACTCCTATTAAATGACCAATATTTATCCTTGCAAATCACGTTTTACTTACCTAATTCACAAATATACTATTATATATTCCTTTAACAGTAAGAGAATATTGTGAAATCTTTCAAAACATATATTCAGTTGTTATAATTAATTCAAGGTCGATGGGAAGATGAATGGTCCAGAAAAAAATTAGTTAGATTTGCAGATGAGTTTAGTTATAAAAAATACAAAATCGTGGCCCATTTATTTACTTTTTTAAAATTACCTTAGCCATTTAATCTGTAAGCTTATGTTAATATGCTTATTCTAATGTATACACTGGCCAATTTATTTATTTATAAATGATTTTATTAATATGATATATTAATATGTTAATTGAACCTCAGTGAATTAAACTAATATATATATATACCAAAATGGATTTATAATAGTGAAATTATATGAAAAAAATAAGAGCTTCACCATTATAAGATATAATATATAATGTGTTATATATATATATATGTTCCTATATATTATTGTAATTTATATTCCAAATTTTTACAATGTACAAATACATACATATCAATGTTTTTAAAACCGGACCGGAAGCCGAACCGAATATTTATTTGGACCACGGTTCAAAAAATAAAATAGTAAATATGATACATAATTAAATTATATATAAATATAAAATATAAAACACTATAAACTTAAACTATTTTTTGTTCATATGGTTGGTTTATAGAACTTTGAAAGTTTTTTAATATTTTTTATTAAATTCAATAACTTTGAAATCCAATATGACTCATGATCAAACCAATGATTAGATCCAACCAAGCTACATAACCGGTTCATGGTCGAACTTGGACCGACCACCGGATCGGTACGATTTTAAAAGCACTAATTCATATAAACAAAAAACTAAAATAATTTATTATAGGGACACTTAAAATTACAACGTATAAACAATAAGAATTTTATGTGTAGACATGTCATATAAAACATATATGTAATATAGTAAATATTATATATATAGTATTAGAGTGTATATAAATTATTTATTTTTATCAAAATATGACATCCGCGCGAAGGCTAGTTTTTAGTTAAATCTTCAACACCTTTATCGATATCAGCTCGTGCCTTATCCGCGTCCTCTTCAGGCCCAACCACAGCTTCAGTCACAGTCCGTGCAGTGTCTTTTGTATTCTCCAAAGCTCCTTTCACCGTCTCCTTCGTCTTCTCTCCAAGCTCTTCCGCCTTGCCCTTCACGGTCTCCTTAAACCCTTCTGCTTTCTCCTTAGTCTCTTCTCCATACTTTTTAACCTTTTCTTTAGCATCTCGAGCCTTTGCTTTTGCACTGTCCATTGTATCCTCTGCTTTCTCCTTGGCTCTTTCTTTTGTATCTTCTGCTTTCTCCGCTGCCTTATACGCCCCTTCGTTTACTTTGTCTTTTGTCAGTTCCGCGTAGTCTTTAGCCTTCTCCTTTGCTTCGTAGGCTGTGCCTTTCGCCTGCTCTTTGGTCTCGTAAGCTTTATCAGCTGCTTTGCTCGCTCCTTCATTAGCTTTGTCTTTAGCTCCTTGAGCATAGTTTTCTTCGGTATTCTCCCTCCATTTCTTTGAACCGTAAGGTACATCTGCCCTTGAGTCTCTAGCATTCTCTACCGGATCTCTACCCTTAAAACAAAACACACACATAAGAACTCCATTTTTAACAAGATCTAGTTTCACGTAGGGGTAGACTTTTCCAACACGTAACTCTCAGAACCACGTACTTAAGTTTCTTTAAATCGCATCCTAACTAAGATCTACGAGTACAACAGTATGACATGTTACTATAGCTAGGCATGTTCAAACATATTTGTATGTAATATATATCGATGTAACTTTCTATTGTATGTAGAAATATATACTTGGGGTTTTAAATTAGGCTTTGTTATTTGGTTAGGGATTGTTGGACCTATCACCTAAAAACCAGCCCTAATCGAATCGAAGCTTTTCACCTGATCTCGTATGATAAAGTACTTTGACGTAGCAATCATATAAATATCTAAGAAAATTGTAAGCAAAGTTGTACAAATAACCTCGGAATGGCTAACGGAGGAGGCAAAGCACACGCGAGAGACTTTCCGGGTCGAAGAAGCAGCCAGAGTTAAGGGAGATCGAACTATAGGGAAAGCTTTTGAGAGGCTAAAAAGAGTAGCTCTAGCGAGTTGCATGGATGCCATTTTCATCAAATCAACAAAGAAAGATGTGATAATATCAATTCGATCGAGGTCTCTTTTCTTCTCCTTTTTGCAAGGGGTCTTTAAATGGTCGGTTCTGTAATACGTTGCAGCTTATGGAGCCGACAGCAGAACCTGGCAGGTTAAGTATGTGACACGTGAGTAAGTGACGACACGTGTTTAGATATAACGAGTTTTAGCTTGTTTGGCCGGATAGTTGATCACTGCAATGAAACGTATCATCTTTGAGGATGCTATTGATAACCACTAGGAAAACAACAAAATTAACGGTGTAAATTGGATGGTATGAAATATGTCCACACGTGTAGAAATATGGTTGTGTTTCAGACTGATTAGTAATGTTTGATGTAATAAGGTGGCCTGTTCTTTTTATAACCAAGTAACGGTAGCTTACTAGCAATTCTTTTTAGCGCTTAACAGACGCTAGTCATGAGTTCAGTTATCGGTAGAAACTAAATTATCGCTACTTGATTATTTTAGATTTGGGTTTTTCAAATGGTGTAGTATAGAAATTTTTTGGGTTAGTCCACTCAGTAACGCTAAGTGTGTTTTTCTAGGTCAACCAAATAAGCGGATAAGACATATCAAAAGAAATATATATACTTTTAGTCTAGTGGGTATATTAGACATGCTTGGGAATATTGTGACCATTTCAACAATATATACTCACATTATGTATTTGGTCAAATTACAGGAAGCAGAGAATAGAGAAAGCATTCACTAACAGATTTTATGCGATATGTTGAGAGAGACAGAGGTACATGAGAAAGATGTTTCCCGTGTTGTCTCATCTGTTCATGCCTTTATTGTACATTGCAATGTGATTACTTCAATCTTAACCCAGAGATAATGTCTACTCTTATAGTTAGCATTTTATCAGTTAATTAGCACAAAAGACTGTACATCATCGAAGATTAAGAATAGTTTCTTTAGTACCCTTTATTTGTAAGCTCTCTCCTGAGTTGTATACAGAAGAAGGAAACCTCAAAAAACATACCGAATACATTTTGAATCTAAAAGACATCGTTGTTATCTCTGTTCCTCTTTCTTGTCGGAAATGAAGAAGGTAGTGAAGTTGTATCTATCATCTCAACTTGGGGAAGACAAGGCACCGATTCCATCCACCGTGGAAGCACGGACTGCATTAACCATCTTGGTCTCCATGTATCACCCCTATTCTCATTAATAATAGACCGATTCATAAAATAATACTGATTCTCATCATCTCTGAGTATTCTCTCCTTTTGCGTCCGCAAGTTAAATGGTACCAGACGACAGCTAGAATAACACCATAGATAAACAATATCACTATCAAATGGATGCATTGTCACGGGTAAGAAATAGTAACCAGTGATAGGCATCTCCCACAAAAGCTGCCAAGATTCATCATTGTTCAATCTCCAAATCTTGAAAATATTTTCACCCTTTTGAGCTAATAATCTACTGATATACATGAAAAAACCTCTTGATGATGTTGTCAAGACGTCGTTGGAGTTGTTGTGATTCAAAGGTTCTGGGAAAGGTACAACCCGGGAATGATCCGATTCAGAATAGAAATCATGAGAGACAAGTACGTTAGGTTCAAGTCGACGGTTAAAGTAGACCGTACCGTTCAGAGTCTTAACACGGATGCTGGAGACTAGAGTAGAGCAGTGAACGATCTTTGAAGTCCAAACCCTTGTCTCAGAGGAATAAATACACATACTCAAACGACACAAGATATTATCTTTTGTTTTCAGTGAAGCTAACCTAACAACTTTGAAGTCCAAAACGACACCATCTTTGTTGACAGAGATGATACTGAAAACCCATTGTATGCGACTTTATACTCTTCTTCTCTTGTGCATCAGGAGAACCCCACTGCTACACCTAACTCTTTCAACACTTTATCCACATTAGTAGACTCGCAGCCTATTCCCACTACAGCATCTATTATGGAGTCAAGGATGTAATACACATACTCAAATGACACGAGATATTTTTGATGATATTTCAAATTTATTAATCTATCAAAAAGAATGTTATTAACATATCAACCATCTACTATGTAAAGAAATTTCCTATCTGAAAAATAGAAATCAAAATCTAATATTTGTTTAATATTACATGTCCGCACACGTTTTTTGTTTCTGATATATTATTTCCCCGATAATTATAAATATATTTCAAAACACAACAATTAAACGGTTTCATTTGTGTTAATTTAGTTTATTATTCAGACCATTTTTTAATTGCATTGTGGTATATATTTTTCTTTTACAACATCTAACTATGTATTAATATACAGTGTGAACATAATTTGTTTTTAAAAAGACTGTATTTATTTAAAGAAAATTACATTAAAAAAATTAAAGATATAATTTTAAAATCAGTTAACAAATTATAAAAACTATAAAATTTAATTGGTCGAACAGTTTCCAATAAATTAAAGTTAACCTTAAAATTTCAAAAGATCGTGTAAATTGAAACAAAATAATCCTTCTAAAACATCATCTACATTAAAATGGAGGGAATATGTATTTTATATGATATATATGCAGTTATTTTTATACCACATAAATTGAAAAATCAAATATAAATTTTACAAAAAGTGAAGTTTACATAAATATTTGTATCTGAAATGTAATTTGATATTTAATAACATTGGCCACCTGAATCTACATCTTATCTATTAATTTCATATTTATTGTCGATTGGAAAAACTAAGAAATGATTTGGTTAGTTGTGATATACTAGCAAAATCTAACCAAATACTGTTTTTAAATGATGAATTATCTATTCCTTTTTTATTTTACATTATTAAAACAGAATATACATTATTAAATAAGGAAAATGTGTTTTGCAAGTAGGAAATACAGAATATGAAGATTTTTTTAGTTAATTGATATCACTAATTTATTTGTGCGACTGAATGTTGCTCTTCAAAATTAAAAACAACTAGATTTTGACCCGTGCAATCGCACGGGTGTTTGTTTTCACTTTTTTATACATAAATTATTGTTTTAGAACATAAGTGGTATATATTTTTAATGTTAATCATATACTTAAATATTTATATAACTATTTCAAATACAATAATTTTATAATTTACATGTTATAATTAATTAATTGTTTAAACCTTATGTATTTGCCACTTCTTATTATATATTTATCTTATTGTATTTGCATTTAGTTATTAAGCAAATTAATATATTCATGAAAAAATATATTTAAAAAATATTTTGTATTTAATTTATGCTAAATTCTGATCCGTATTTCAAAACTGGATTTTTTTTTACCAATATTTTTGTGCTTATTCATTTTAGATAATTTATTATTGTATATATAAAAGTGTAAGATATGTTAATTTTTAGGCATGTATTATATAGTTTGTTAATTTTAATTCATTCTATCATCATATTATATTTTAAATAAATAGTTTATATTTATGAAAATAAAATTTATAAATTTATCAATTGAATATAATTTTACCATATTTATTTTAGTATAATAATTATATTTTAACATGATCATGACTATAAAAGTAGATAAAATAGGATATAATTTATTTATTTTCATTTCTAAAGGATAACTTAAAGTACATTAAGTTACTGTTTAAATATTACACAGATTTATTAGAATTTTTAAAATATAATATATAAATATATATTATATTTAAAATGAAAATATATTATGATTAAAGTAGTTACAAAGATTTTATATTATTAACTTTAAAGAAATACATGTTAATTTTTATACATGTATTATATAGTTTGATAATGTTAACCCATCTTACCAACATATTAGATTTTATTTTTGAATATAAATATTTTATAATTACAAAAATAAAATATATAAATATATAAATTTAATACAATTTTATTATATTTACCTCAATATAATAATTTTAATTTAATATGATTGATTATGATTATATAATAACTAAAATATTATAGATTTTTTTTATTTTTTCATTTTATATAACTGAATATAT
This sequence comes from Brassica rapa, assembly GCF_000309985.2. Taxonomy (NCBI): domain Eukaryota; kingdom Viridiplantae; phylum Streptophyta; class Magnoliopsida; order Brassicales; family Brassicaceae; genus Brassica; species Brassica rapa. The sequence continues at coordinate 12,144,173 of NC_024802.2, forward strand.
TAATGTATAATAATATTTTAAACTAATTTCGAAATTAGTGAAAATATTTAAATATAATTTAAAAATTGAAGATCTTGTAAAAATCTTTTTAAACAGATTTGTTAGAATTTTAAAATATATATATTTATATTTAAAATGAAAAGATATCAAAAGATACTATGATTAAAATATTTTAAAAATTATATTTATTATTAGTCTGAATTAAAATATGGGTGTTTTTCAAAAACAACCCATATTTTCAAGTCAAATCCAAAACCAACCCCTTTTTTTTTGTTCATACTATTCATCAATAAAATTTCCATACTATCCTTATGTTTTTGAATTATTCACAAAATTACCATTTTTATTTGTTTTTTTATTAATTTCGAAATTAACAAAAAACCAAATACACCCTAACCATTTCTTCTTATTTACAAAAATGCCATCATCATCAATTTTTCCAACCACCATGAACCACCATTTTTGAGCTCTAAAGCTCTAGAATTCAATTTTCAACCACTTTTTTTCTCATTCTAACCCAAAAAACTTCATTTCCTCTCATTTCCTCTACATTTCCATCTAAAAAACTCTCATAACTATCATTTTCATAATCACAAACTTCATATTTTCGAGTTTTTTCATTAGTGAATCGTTAAAGATGCTTCTTTTTGCTCATATTTGGAGTTTGGACGGTTGAAAAGGTTGGAAACGAGCTTTACACATGAAAAGGTAACTATTTACATGGTTTTCGTTCTTTTTTCAGATCTGTGTCGCGATGGTAGACTGTTTTGTATGTCTACGCCTCCGTGGAGACTTACGATGCAGTCTATTTGTCAACGCACGGGTTAGTTTTGCAATTGACCAGACAAATTTTTTTTCTAACGCAGACTTCCCCAGTAGTCTCCGTCTTTACCTTTGACAACAAAAATAAAACTTTCGGTAGACTTAATAAGACGTTTACCTAAAAGAGGTTAGTTTTTCATTTGACCGAACTTTTGACTTTTCAAAATAGACTTCAACGGAACTCTACAGAATGTAGACTGCCACCGAAGTCTATAAAAGGTCAGTTTTGCATTTGACCAAAACTTTGACTTCGTGGAATAGGTTAGTTTTGTGTTTGACCAAAAAGTTTAAAAAGCAATCAAAAATTTATTAAATTGTAGACTTCATATGCAGTCTTCTTATCTTAAAAAAAAAATGTAGACTGCGTATAAAGTCTACTTTTTTATTTTGGTCAAATACAAAACCAACCCGTCGGATTTGAGAGTAGACTTCACAAGAAGTCTACACACCCGTAGACGTTCATTTCAATCTACTGATTTGAAGTCAAACTTGGTCAATTGCAAAACTAACCTCTTTCAAAAAAATTCAAACATGTAGACTGCATATGAAGTCTAGTTCTGAAAGTCAAATCTTGGATGAATTCTGGTCAATTACAAAAAGTAACATTTTTAAATTGTATACCGAAAAGAAAGTCTACATGTACAAAATCACAACTTTTATTCAACTATAGAAAGCAACCCGTAAAATGGTCAATTGCAAAAACCAACCCAAAGAGTAGACCTATTTGACAGTCTACGTCTGTAAACTGAAAAGAACGTCTACATCTTCAGAGACTGAATATTAAGTTTGCATAGAAAAATCTATAAAAATGTGAATTTGTGTATTATTTATTAAATTTTTTCTAGATTTTTTGTTTGACAGTGTGTGTTAGTTAATCATAATGGGTTTGAGTGATTTTGAAAAGAATTTTTTTTATAATTATGAAGGTATAATTCATTTGATTTGACAATGTTGTTAGCTAATAATTGTAGACGTATTTGTAAGTCTTCGTTTATAGTTTTGCTAGTAAGGCTGAGCTTGTTTCAAAGCTGAAGTCGGTGACTGTGGAATATAAATTTACATTCTCAGCATATAAGACAACGAAAACTCTGTATGTGGCTAAGTGTCGTGTTCAAGGATGTGGTTGGAAACTTAGAGCGAGTGTGAAGCATGGGCCAAAGACATTTTAGATGACAAAATATTCGAAAAGGATGAAGAATCGGAAAGGTTGAAGAATGTTCATTATGCATGATGGCTGTACACATAGTAAACTTCTTGAAATGACACAAGAAAATTATGATCTGGACAACAAAATTGAGAAGATGGTGCTAACCTATTTCTTACCAAACATCATTTAAAACAAATGACTCCGAATAGGAAAATACTCCTCTTATGCCTGTCACGAATAATCGACAAGTACGGAACTTGATCGAGTTATCTAAGACACACTTTGTACGCCTTTGTGTATCAAGTCTGCGCCAAATACACTAAATTTTTTTGGATTGACTATATGTTAGATAATAAGTGTAGACGTTTTTGTAAATCTACAAATGTAGACTGCAGTTGAAGTCTACGTCGTAAATTCTATTAAAAGTGTATTTGTGTATTATTCATCATATTTTTTCATGATTTAGTTATTTTACAGTGTTTGTTAGTAAAATTTTAATGGTCTTGGATGAATTTCACAATTTAATGTGTTATAATTATACACTTGATACTTATTGCAAATTGTTTTGATTAGTGTTATTCTTAAAAATTTTTGGGAAAATTTTGTATAGATTTTCTTCTTCTCACATGTGTGTTAGTTATTATTTTAGCTTATGGTGGTTTTACTTGTTTGGTTGGTTAGATCTTGTGAAAAAATTGATATCTAACAAAAAATTAATAATATCATACAAGTGAAAACAACTAAAAATGAATACAATGTTTATAGATTATGCATTAAAAAATTATTTAAAAATTAATATTTTATTATGAAAGTTATTACAGAACAATATATTAAAAAGTATTCTTGAGTATGTTTGATTTTTCATAATCTTGATGCTTCAAATAAAGTCTTGGAAAAAGTACCTGCAAAATAAGATAGAGTTATGAGAAAAACATAAGATAAAAAATAAAATCATATTTTAGTAGACTTTTTCTTAAGTCTACGTAAAGTTATTGTTTAGTAGACTTTAGTTGAAGTCTACAATAATGGAAAATTTTCATATCTAAAAGTGTGCATTTAGAAAATTTGAAAATACTTTGTTCTAGAAAGTATTTCAAAAATGGTTTTTTGTCATCCTTGTAACAAAGCAAAAAGATAATGTATGAATCTATAAATTTAGTTCATTATTAACACAAAATATCTTATAATGAATATATGGAAAGCTTACATTTTTGGGAAGATGATTTGAAAACATTGGAAGAGAATACATGCAAAATAAAATAAAATTATGAAAAATAAGATAAAAACTAAAATCATATTTGAGTAAACTTCTAATGAAATATGCTTAAAAGTCAAGGGTAGTAGACTTCATTTGAAGTCTACCAGCCGTAAGTTTTAAGTAGATTTCAAATGAAGTCTACTCTATAAAAAAAAATAGATCTGGAAAATAAATACATTAAAAATATGAAATAAGTTTAAATCTAAAAAACTTTTAAAAATATGATTTAATAGACAAAATAGTTATAAATTAAAGACATATTAATATGAATTTTAATATGTAACTTTATTTGAATATAAATACTAGAACACATATTTTAAATCTATAGATGTAAACCTTACATTTCTAGGAGGAGAAGAAAACAACTATGGAAGAAAATACCTGCAAAATAAGATAAAATTATTAAAAAACATAGAAAAAAAAATTAAAGTCATATTTTTGTAGACTTCCAATGAAGTCTCCTTAAACTTTGTGGTTTAGTAAACTTCATATGAAGTCTGCAAGCTTTAATAAACTTCTTTAGAAGTCTACACTGCCTAATAATTTTCAGATCTGAAAAAATTTATATATTTTGAAATGTGAAAATAATTTTAAATCTGAAAATACTTTACATAATAGAATTTATAAGGTAAACTAGTAGCAAATTAATGTAGAGAGCTTGATCTATAAATTTATTTGAATATAAACATGTAAATACATATTTTAAATCTATTAATCTAAAACTTACATTTTTAGAGGAGATGATGAAATCCATGAGTGATAATACCTACCAAAAAAAGATAATATTGTGAGAAATAAACATAAAAATACACATTTAAAATCTATAGATCTAAAACTTACATTTTTTAAAGGAGAAGATGAAAACCATGAATCATAATATCTAAAATGACAAGATAATATTGTGAGAAAGACTTGAGAAAATTTTAGAGAGAAAGAAGATAATGAGAGAGATTTAGAAACAATTGAGAGAATTTTAGAGAGAAGAGAGAAAGTTTTAGAGAGAAGGGAGAGAGTTTTAAAAACTTGTGCAGCCACTTTAGAGAGAGATTGTATAAATTTTGTTTATATAGGGAGACAAAAATGTAACTAGGTTAAAATTTACGATACTGTAGACTTCGTTTGAAGTCTACTAAAATTAAAATTTTGGAGTAGATCTTACCTTAACATAGTAGACCTTTTTGGAAGTCTACTATAATAATTTAATTATTGTTGTTTATTCTTTATTATTTTAATAATTTTAATATATGATTTATTAAATTTATTTTTTTATTTTTTAATAGTTATAGTATATGATTTCACTTTTTTATTCGTAAGAAACTTAACTTAGTTTAAATATAATGATTTTTTGTAGAACAAATTGAAAAATATAGACTGAAAAAGATGTCTTCAGATAAATAGACTTTATTGTAGGTCTACGAAACCCTAAACCACAAATCTCAAACCCTAAATGTTTTGCTTGATAATCAAAAAGTCTCATTTATACAAAATATAAACTAATAAACATTAATATGCAGATTTAAGTTAATAAAACAAAAAAAAAACAAAATCTAAAATCTAACCCTTTGAAATCAACTACTAAAAGACATAACATGTTAGAACCTTTTGTTTGTAAACTATGAACATAGTCTAACACATGATAACCAAATTAGTATATATTCTTCAAAATTGTTCGATTATATGAAATTTTAATTTATTTACTTCATATTATCCATTATATTGATGATTAGTTAAAAATATCACAATAATTATTTTTATACATTTTTAAAATTAAATTATTAGATCAAATTAGAGTGTAGACTACAAAACAAGTATATAAAGTAGACTTCGTAGGAAGTCTATATATATGTAGACTTCTTTTATTACGTGTAGACTTCCAAAGGATAGAAACGTAAAATACATTTCTGTTTTTTGTTTGGTCATAAGGGTTAAATAGTACTTTCACTACTCATTTAGGTTGATTTTGCATTTGACTGAAAGTGGGGTATACTTTTACATTTGACTTGAATATTTGGGTTGGTTTTAGCAAATGTCCCTTAAAATATAGTATGAATTTCTATGAATAGGTCCATTAGGTTCATTTTTAAAAAAATCACACATGAATCAAGGTTGTGACTTCTGTTTTAATATATAAGATATACCAAATGTTAAAGAAATAATCTACCACTATATTGGTTAATAAAATTACATTAACTTATCTTAGTTACCAATTTCATTTTTTCACAAACTAAAGATCTATCGTTTCTTCGGTTTGGTTTTGAATTAAACCAGTGATTATATTATTTATTGGTTTGGTTTTGAATAATATAAATATTATTTATCATCTAGGACATACAGTTATTAAAAGCCCAAACAAATCTGAACTTTTATTTTGTAACCAAACAGTCAATATTATGGGCTTCGTAACGGACCAGATTGTCAACTTAATTAAATGGAGATTATTGAATGCATTTAAAATGATAAGAGTTTTAATTAGAGTGACATAAAAATGTAATTTTTGAAGAAAACTCAGAGCTAAGTACATAATATACTTCCGTTTTAATAGATTAGATATTATTTTGTATTGTTTTGTACAAATATCCCAAACAGCCGATAATATGGGCTTCGTAACGGACCAGATTGTCAACTTAATTAAATGGAGATTATTGAATGCATTTAAAATGATAAGAGTTTTAATTAGAGTGGCATAAAAATGTAATTTTTGAAGAAAACTGAGAGCTAAGTACAAAATATACTTCCGTTTTAATAGATTAGATATTGTTTTGTATTGTTTTATACAAATATCCCAATCATACAAATATTGTTCCTAATAGACCCCTTTGGACGAGATTGGCTCAAAGCCTCAAACACTTGATAATATATGAAAGATGATTGAAATCTGGTTAATTTAATCATTTGTATTTTTTATTTGCTGTTTGTTTTCCTTTTTAAAATATTATCAGTTCCACCAAAAATTTTAAAAGATAAGATAAAATAAATGAAGTGATCCAAATCATTGTTATCTTTTATTTAAACTCAATCAATCTCGATTCTCGACATTACAAAACAATTCAACTCAATAATTCAAACATTTGGATCGTAGAACCAGACCGATCTTCCATTTCTTTCTTGAACCGGTCTTGAATTCGTCTCATAACCCTATATTCAGGTTATAACATGATTAGTAATAGGTATTATCAATATCAGCTAATGAAATAACATCAGCAATTTAGAGTACTTACATCGTCAACGGCACTCCTCAGAGCTGCAATTTGTTCCATTGATATCGTGTTCACCTATATATACAATTTGTTTAATTAGCAACATTGCATTTTGTTAAGAATAAAGATAGTAATCAATAAAACAAAAGATAAATACCCTTTTGACAACGGTCCAAATAACACCTTCAGTGCATGGAGGAACAGTAAGAGAGCCAATGTATCTATAGAATTTTTTGGTTTGAAATCTAATAGTTCTTGGATCCACGATCCCTAGATCCCTCTCTTCTTTTCCCACTGTTTTTATTCCATCTAGTAGCTGAATTTAAATTAAAAATAAAAAAAAATAAAAAATGTCATAAATACACAATCTTTCATATAAATAAACATTGATATTATACGTACCCTTGTGAGGAATTCATTAGGTTTGCCTAATTTATAAAGAACTCCAATCACTGCGGTTTTGCCTCCAGCACTCGTGTGAACCATGTGAAGCTCCATGTCATAACTGTAACACATTTAAAATTAAAGTTGGTGTAAATTATGAGATTAATTCTTATATTTTTTTTTTTTGCTAAGAATTTGAATTTCATTGCAAGAATGAGCAGATTGTGCGTTACAAAGGGTTAAAGCTTACAGGAGAGCATCATGGCAAAAAAGAGAAAAACATGATGAAGACCTGATCTGAAATAAACATAAACGACATGGGAAGGACACAGAGTTCTTAGGAGAAGGCAAGCCAGCGCCTTAGAAGCCCGTTAAAAGACTTCATGTTTCGACGAGCGAGAATGGTGTCTTTGATGAGTCTGTCAAGCAGTTTGAACAGGACCGCTGGTGATGATGAAATGCTGTTGTGGAGCCGGTTATTGCGCTCATACCAGAGGATGTAAATTGTTGCTTGGGCCGCAATGCGACGCAAGGTGGTTGAATGGGAGGAGTGGTTAGACCCCAGCCAAGCTATGAAGGCTGTCCATGTGTGGAAAGTGAAAGTCCTGTATCCTAGTCTCCTAGTTATCATAGACCAGAGATATTGACTGACCTCACATCTTAGGAATAGATGATCTCTGTTTTCCAGCGCATTACCACACAGACAGCAAGATTGGTCTATTGGTAGTCCCCAAGAAGCTAAGCGGGTTCTGGTAGGCAGCCTGTCAAGTTGAGTAACCCAGAAGTGAAAGGCGTGACGCGGCACCGATCCCTTGAACCAGACAGTAGCAGTCCAGTCCTGAACAGGTCCTCGAGGCCGGAGAAACTCCCAAGTGTGCTTCGTGGAGAATTTATCCAGTTCCACATCATTTACACACCAATAATATTCATCGTCGGGATCAGATAGCTGAGGGATCCTAACCGAGGAGAGGTGGATTTGCAGGACCATTGCTCTATCAGAGCGAGCATGTCGCATATTCCAGCCCTCATGAGTTAGAACCGATGCAATAGAAGCGTCTGAGGGGATCCCTAACTCTCGTGGACCTTGCTGGCCAATGTATTTAACCAGAGGCCCAAAAGGGGTCCAAGAGTCGTGCCAAAAGCTTGCTTGCTTACCATTACCCAGTCTGCACTTTAGTAACGAAGAGGCTTCATGTCGAAGTGCCAGGATTGTTTTCCAGGTCCAAGAGAAGTGATCAGCGGGCTCAATTTCCCAAAAAACTTTATCCTGGATTCTGTTCTCTTTAGTCCAAGATGCCCATAAAGATTCAGAGCTGCAGAATAAAGCCCAGATTAGGCGAAGACACAGAGTTCGGTTCCAAACAGTGAGGTTCCTTAACCCAAGTCCTCCTTCTTTCTTAGGCAAGCATGTGACTTCCCAAGATACTTTAGGAACACATCTCTTCGTTACATCTCCTGACCAGAGGAAGCGAGAGCAGAGAGACTGGATCTGCGCGATGCATCCCTTAGGCAATATGAATGCTGTAAACCAAAAGTTCAGGAGACCGTAAATGACTGATTTCAGCATCTGCAGGCGGCCTGCATAAGACAAAGCTCTAGAAGTCCATGAGGTGAAGTAGGAGCGGAGTCTGTCTAAGAGAGGCCTGTAATCAACTATTCTGAGCTTTCTATGCATCAAGGGAAGGCCCAAATAGCGGATAGGGAATGAACCAAGATTGAAACCGAGGCTAGCTAAGTCATTAGTTTCATCCAGGTTCAAGCCACCCGTGAAGAGATCAGTTTTGGAGCGATTCATAGAAAGGCCAGACCACCTGGTGAATTCCTGAAGAGTTTTGGCAATGTTTTCGAGGGAATCCTTTGTGCCATCAAAGAAGACCATGATATCATCGGCAAAGGCTAAGTGAGTTACCTGTGGGTGCTCTGCCTTGGGATGGTAACCGATAAGACCTGCCGAGTAACTTCCATTCAGCATACAGCAGAAGACCTCCATTACTAGAACAAAGAGGTAAGGAGAGAGAGGGTCTCCTTGCCTCAAGCCTCGTGTTCCTTTGAAGTAGCCACATAGCTCCCCATTAATGGCTATTGAGAAACTGGTAGTGGTTAAGCACTGCTTGATAAGGTTTGTAAAGCTCCTCGGAAAGTTGAGGGCCTGTAAAGTGTTAAGCACAAATTCCCAGTTTACTGTATCGAATGCCTTTTGAAGATCAACCTTAAGCATTGCCCTTTTTGATATTGTTTTCCAATTGTAGCCGGCAACTAACTCGGTGGCTAGCAGGACATTTTCAGCAAGAGATCTTCCGGGGATGAAAGCCGACTGCGAGTTTGAGATGATAGAAGGCAGAATCTGCTTGAGGCGATTTGCTAACAGTTTAGAAATAACCTTGTACACAGTGTTGCAGCAAGAAATGGGCCTGAATTCTGTTATTTTTGAAGCATTCGGCTTTTTACGAATCAAGGTTACAGCTGTAGAGTTCCACTGCCTTAGAATTTTTCCAGATTCAAAGAACTCTTGCACAGCAGCCACCATGTCAGCACCCACAGCGTTCCAATTTGCAGTAAAGAACTCAGCAGGGTAGCCGTCAGGGCCAGGTGACTTGTTTTTAGGCAGAGAGAAGAAGGCATCTTTAATATCAGCTGGTGTGACCCGAGCCAATAGAGTAGCCGATGCTTCCGACGAACATCTGTACGGGACCAGGTCTCCTATCAAGTCTGGAGACGAGGAAGTGGGTTGGATTTGTCCTCCTAGAAGGTTTTGATAGAAACCCAAGATGTGATCTTTGATACCCTGAAGATCATCAATAACCCTATCGCTTGAATCCAGTAACATGTGAATAAAGTTTTGAGCAGAGCGAGATTTAATAGCACGGTAGAAGAATGCCGAGTTACAGTCTCCCTCAGCTAGCCACTGAATACGGGCTCTCTGTCTAAGGAAAGACTCTTCAGCCTTTGCTAGCATTATCCATTTTCTGTGAGCTGTTCTTTCCAGGGCTGCTAGAGATGGAGATGGAGAAGCAAGGAGGGCGTGTTGGCAAGATTGGAGTTCTGAAAAGGACTCAGCCACACGCTTTTCAATTTCAGAGAAGTTCTCCTTACTAAAAGCCCTGATGATACTCTTAATTTCCTTTAGTTTCTTGGACACCAGGAACATTCTAGAGCCAGAAAACGGGAGAGAGTTCCAACACTGATGTAAGACCTCTGCAAACTCTGGGTGGCTGTTGAGCATTGAGAAGAACTTGAAAGGTTTCTTCTGCTTTGGAGAAAATGAGTCCATGTAGATGCAGCATGGACTATGATCTGAGATACCAGGATCTCCAAACACCCCCACTGAATCCTGAAATTGGAGGAGCCATCTATCATTTACAAGAATACGATCAAGCTTTTTGGCTACCAGAGTGCTTCCTTGGCTATTAGACCAAGTATGAGTGTTCCCAAAGTACGGCAGATCAGAGAGAAGGCATGCGTTGACACAGTCATTGAACTCTCGCATACCTGAGGTAGAGAGATAATCATTACCAGCTGAGTGTTCGTCTGGCCATAAGATTTCATTGAAATCACCCAGGCATGTCCAAGGATGAGAGGAGACCGTCGACGATGTACTAATCAGCTCAGACCAGAGGCTCCTTCTATCTTCCCTGAAGTTCGAACCATAGACAATTGAGATAACCATCTCAGAAGGCTGAAATGGAAGTTTGACCGCACAGGTGATGACCTGAAGAGACTTGGAGATTAGTGTGACTTGAACGGAGGGGTGCCACACGACCCAAATTTTTCCTAAATCCGAGAATTCATAGTTATTTACAGAAGACCATCCCGGAAAAGACCGAGCAACCAAAGAAGCAGCTCTTTCAGGACAGACGTGCGTCTCAACGAGACCACCAAAAACCGGCTTATTTTCTTTATACCATTTCCGAAAACCTCTCCGCTTTACAGGATCATTGAAACCTCTTATGTTCCAACAAAAAATATCCATAAAAAGATGAAAATTAGAGGGATAAGGGGCCTCTACCCCGAGCTCTCGCAAGCAACTGACGGCGCATGCGTTTGGTCATAACCTGGATGAACTGATCATTTTCATCATCCGGGTTATCTTCCCCTTCAGATAAAGATTCTGGAGTTGAAAAACCCTGCTGACTCGAATAAGACTCGTCCTCAGAAGGAGCCGCCGATGAAGGGACAAAGTGAGGACTTAGATCAACGATGAGACCTCCTTTAGAAACATCATAGTCAAAGGCAACAGTTGAACTGGATGGAGTATCCGTGACTGCTTTGGAGGTAGAGATTATCGGCATTGGTGAACGAATAGGCAGCGAGATTTGACTGTTGAGATCACTTTTCCTTGCTGGGGTGGCCGAGATCTCAGCGAAGGTTGGTTTGAGTTGAGGTTGCCCTTCCTTAATAGTCTGTGAAGCAGGTAATCGATTTTCTGAAATTAAGAGCGAGGGATTTTCCACTACTGCATCCTGGGGAGAGTCAATAGGGACCGCAAGATGCGGTGATATTGCAGGTGCTTCAACCTCCTTGCGCCTGTAGATTTGTTTCTGAGATTGGCGCTGGGAAGAGATTGAGAGCAGGCTTTTTACCGGTGCCTTTCCTTCGCGCTGCTTTGGTCTGTTGCGAGGACAAAGAGCAGTGTCGTGCTTGACAGAGTTGCAAATTGTACAAGTAGTGGGAGCAGATTTGCAGCGGGATATAGTGTGGCCCACCTTTTTACAGAAGGAACATAAGGATGGGAGCCAAGGCGAGGAAACTGTGATCCTATGAATCTCACCTGATTCGAACTGAGCATTGACCCCTTCCGGCAGTGGCTTTCGGGGATCTATAACAGTATACACTCGGGCGACCTCAAGGTTAGTGAGGTTTTCAGTTGCGGAGTGGAGACAAATAGGATGTCCGACCAGTCCAGCTATTTCCTTCAAGGCGTCTCGGTTGAAGAATTGCAGTGGTACTCCAGTGAAATCCAGCCAAACCGGGACCATTGATAGCTCGGGTTTCTCTTGGAGAGGACCTGGAGCCCACTTCGCCACAAGCATCGTTTGTCCTTCTACTTGCCAAAGGCATTGACTGAGAATTTTCCTTCTAGCATTTGGACAGGGGACTCTAAATAGAAAAGCGTGTCCATCCATTTTCGAAACAGAGATGTCGCGCTTTTGTCTGCTCCAAATTCCGTTTACAATTGCGTGGACGGCTCCTTTAGCAGGAGGTTCCTCGTAGAATTGTCCGAGAATGAAGGAGTCCCAAGCTTTCTTATTCCGTTCAATGACTGAGTTGGGAATTTTGACGCATGCTTCTCCTGATTCAAGGGTGAAAGGTGTCTGCTCAGGCTCCATTTTAGAGGAGGTCTTGCTAACGAAATGTCTCCATTTACTCGCCGGGTCAAGGTCTGTTGAGGAGCTTGTTGCGGGGAGTGACTTTCTAGACGGACCGTTGAGAGTCGCTGTAGGTGGCTGAACCTTCTCGATGAGGCCCATTTGGATCGATGGAGAAGGGTTGTTTGTTTGCTCAGGTACGGAGGCTTGTGGAGCACTTGCGACTGTAGCTGAGGTTAGGGTTTCATTGAGTTTCGGTGTTGAGGCTGCAATGGCTACCGAGGCAGGCATCGAAGGCTCAGATGGGGAAATCGGACCAGGAGGAGCAGAGGAGAGGCTTAGATCTGCTTGCTTTGTTCGGATTTCACTGTACACGGCCAAGGGAATCTCAGGCGTGGGTTGTTTAAGAACAGAGTGAGAAGAGCCAGATCCAGTGGGATATGGCTTGGTAGGAGGCTTTTTTGAGTTTTTATTTTTAGCCATGAGGGCTGGAGGGTTCCGACGCCGAGAACGGCGCCGGAGAAGGGCAAAGGAAGAAGATCGCGTTTTGAATCGCTTTGTACGGTCGAGAGAAAAAGTCAAAGGCTTCTTTCTCAACGTAACTCTTTTATTAATTAATTCTTATATTATTTCTTAAGACAAGAAAACACAAACCGAGTTCCGTTGACGGTATGCTCTGACGGTGAATGCCAATGACATTGCACCAATTTATACTCAGTTCGACGTATTGTTATTTTCCCAGCATCTCCTTTCCACGATACCTTTTATTATATCATCATTTTTGATTACTGTTAGAATTATATCACCATGCATATGCGTAATGTAATGATAATTTACAGCTAAACAAAATGTACCATAACGTCATGTCCTCTGTTCACAATTACAGCCGGGGCTGGTTTGTATTGTCTTCTCCATGCTTCATCACGAATAATACTAACTCTTGCGTTAGTGAGATCGATCGGAGATTGGAATTTTCCGGTGTTGCAAGTTTTCCAATGAGGGTTTATTTTTCCCCATCCCTCTGGTCCTTTCTCTGGATTCCGCTCGTACGTAAATGGAGTTTCATCGTCTGTTTCCAAAGTAATATCATATATATATAAGTATTGAGTTTTGATACAAATGTAAACATGATTTTGCAAAAGTAAATAAACGTACCGACTTCAGCGCCACGAGCGAGGGAAATATTAGAGAAAGATAAATAGAGGAAAAACAATGCGAAAGAGATAATTGTTTTTGCGTTCGGATCCATTTGTGTTCTTTCTTATGTGATTTGATCTTGCTTAGTGCTTATTATGTTCTTGAGTATGTTTCAAGGGTTTAGAGAGAAGCTGTTTATAAAGAGGCCTGCATGGCTCGTTTTGCTGTTTTTTTTTCTTCTGTTTTATGGTTTTTACAGTTGTTCGGATTATTAGTTAATAATCTGCTGTGATTTGTAAAAATAAATAAAAGACAGTACACTGGATCCATTTGGTTAGAGTTTTCTAATATCGGTTTCAATAGTAAATCGATGTAAATATTTTTGACAGAGAAGACAAAAATATAATTTAAACTCGTGCATAAGAGAATATGCTCATTGCTCAATGCCGGAAATACAGAACTTTTAACTGCCAAACTAAATATAAAATCAAAACTATGCTGGAAGCTTATCCCGGTGGTTTGCCACTAGATGATTTTCCTTTGAGTTCTTTATAAACAATGTTGAAAGTGTGCCAACTTTAAAAAAAATGATGCACTTGTTGTAAAAAAACTATTTTCTTTTGAATAAATTTAACATATATTCAAAAAAAAAAGTTACAGATCTCATATGCTAAGTCGTTTTAACCAATCTTTATAACTGCCAGACTAAATGTAAATTGTACACATATCATATAAAATATATATAGTATGCTCATATCATCATATGAAACATCATTTTCACATTACAAGATAAATTCAACAAAAGGAACAATAAATTAGAACAAAAACAGAAAAAGCTGTAAAAGGGTACACATTAGGGAGACTATTAGTTGACACTGTTCACAAGTTTCTTGAGATTCTCAGAAATTCTACTCGTAGCTCCAAAATCACAATCTTCCACCTACACGTATATTATAACTAAATTAATTAGCACCCAAAAAGATCAAAGATATCTCTATACGTATCACCAAGAATCATCTAGTAAAACAACTTACAATTAGTTGGGGACCAATTCTTGCATTTTGAGTGCATCTACTTATCACTCAAAATAAAATATAATATGCAACCACTTGTCAATCGGTTTCTAATGAATAAAACGTGTGTTTTTACCAAGTTGTATATATTAGTTCAGTGACCTAACTTTAATCTTATTCACATTGCCTGAATACTGTATGGATTAAACCTAACTTTAACATGGTAATACTGTAATAGTAACAAAGTTTTATCTCAAGATCGATAAATTTTTTATTTGATTTATATACCTTGCAATCAAAAATGTGGAAGACGGCATCATCAACAATTGAGTATCCAGCATGAGTGAGCCCAGCTCCTAATTCCTCAGTGAGAACACGAATGATCTCATGGAACATAAACTTATGTTCCAAGCTTGTCACAAGGGAGATGTGAAAAATCGGACCGGTTTCTTGAATCTCGATCCTTGGCAACCGTTTAGGCACGGAGACATCAACACTCGAGGACATGGATGAAGATCCTGTGGAATTCAATTTTTCCAAAGCTGCAGTCGTAACAAGCTTCCTCTTCCTTTCTCTATTTTTCTCCACGCTCACTTGTAGCTCCTTGATGTAGTTTGCAGCTTCATCTAGCTGATCAGGTAGAGGTAGCTCCTAAACAATAAGCAGCAAAAAGGTTTTATATATTAGACATGAAACCACATATTATATATGCATATCAGAGGAAAAAGAAGAAGAAGAAGAAACCCTAGAAGTTTGAGGAAGAAGAGAGTTCAGTTCTAAGTAAAGATCTTCCATCTGAATCCTTCTATTTTTCTCAGTTATTTTGAGATCTGAAGGTCTTGATTGGCTTGTGTTTGAATGCCTCTTATCCACACTCCTGTTTTTCTTCTTCTTCTTGAAGTGTCATAAACCATGGAACTCAATAACAACCACATTAATATAAAAAAAGGAGTGAGTTGGTTTAAGTCACATTATTAGCTCTACATAAGGATAATTAGTTTGTGCTAATTGTAACGGTTTAGTGAAAAAAAGGTTTGTAAAGGACGAAGGGTATGGTATATACCGACAAAATATAAAAAGATAATGAAACAAGACAAGAAAAAAAAAAGTAAATATGATTCTTGACTCTCTTTTTTTGATAACGGATTTGTTATAGTAAATATTTTTAGTTATTCATATACATATGCCAATAATGTGTTTTTTTTTTCAGAAAAGTTATATGCCAATCTACACCGACGTAACTAACAACATTAGTTAATTTTTCCACTTTGGACAAAATCTACTTTGAGTTTCAAAAAAAAAACATTAGTTAATTTTTAGTTCATTTAAAATTAACATAATCATATTTTATATTAAAAATACATCTAAATAAGATGATAATAAAAACATAAATTTAATTAATTAAAGTGTATTATACACATATATAACTAAAACAAAAATTACATATGAATAATTATATTTTTTTTATTAATAGTTTTAATATATCAATATAAATTATATATGTAATATATACATTATACACCATATATAACCGTTTTTTAAATAGTGAAGCTCTGAAAAACAGAGTCCCATTGAGATGTTACAAGGGGATGTGCTCAAGTCCTGAGTTTACTTTGAAATCTTAGCCTATAGAAGTTCCTAATCCCAGGTTCCTCTAGTCAGTTGAATTAATCGTACTTACATTTACTTGCTTACTTATATAAAAAAAATTCTTCATTATTATTATATATTTATTTGTAGAAACCAAAAGTTGACAAAACTC
The DNA here is from genome assembly GCF_000309985.2 of Brassica rapa. Classification (NCBI taxonomy): domain Eukaryota; kingdom Viridiplantae; phylum Streptophyta; class Magnoliopsida; order Brassicales; family Brassicaceae; genus Brassica; species Brassica rapa. The sequence goes on from NC_024802.2 coordinate 12,160,199, forward strand.
ATGCATAACTTCGTATCTAAATACGTAGTTCATGTTTGACAACCTATGAAGTCAGACGCTATAACTAATTTTCATTTTTTATCTGAATACCATCATTGGAAAAACATTTTAAATTGTTTCAATATGTAAAAAAGAAGAAGGATACAAGAAAATTGTTTATGAAATGGAGATTGGTGGGAATAGTATGGTCAATTATTTCGCTCAGGCAACTAGGTGGATGTTATTGAACCACTAGAACATAATCGACATAGAGACATGCTCATAATCTTTTGTTCCCATCACCAATTTGTAAGTTAATCTTTGTCGAGTGTTTCTCTTCTTTTTGTTTTGTTATGTACATACAGCCTACTAGGCTGCTATTTTATGTCGGATGCTTAGAGCAACATTAGTGGTTAAGTCTCTCAACCATAGTCTCTACATGTTATTGTAACAATATTTTAGCATATTTGGTTTTATAATTAAATTTTAATGCTTTAAGAAAAATTGTATCAAAATAATCCAATTAGATAATGACAAGTGGATATCAATCCCTTCAAACAAAAAGAAACGTTTCTTCGCGCAGGTACGTTCTTCTTCTTCTCTCTTCATTTTTTGTTTCTCTTTCTTCCTTTTTTATTTTTAAATATTTTTCAAGACTTGAGGTACTCAGCGAAAAATTCTTAAAAATACCATATGTTTGATTTAAAAATTAAAAATACTAATAATGAGGACACAAAAGAAAGATAATGTGGTTGTTGACCTTTTTTATTATGAAGATTTTACAAATCTTCAAATTTATGCAGTTATATAACTCTTAAATTGAAATTTAGGGTTGTCAAATCAAAACTGGTTTAGTATTTTCTTTTCTTTGAGCATATGTAGATATGTCGGTTTCAACGCAAAAATCTAATGCTTGACAAAATGTTTCTTGTCAATTAGTTTTTGACTTCGTCCAAAATGTAGAATACTTTTCCAATGTTCGCTTCGAATTCATTAAGCAAATGCAATCGACATCATCAACAATCGTTTTTTATTGATGGTACTTCCCAGTATAATGTAGTTGTACATCCTTAAAATGAGCACATGTTTTTTTACTTTTAGCAGCCAATTACATTAGGATACCTATTACCTGTCGGCCATACATGGTGGTCGAATCACACTTCTTCTTGATGTGAAAAATGTTATAACGTAACAAACTCCGTTAATCCGTTTCTTGAAAAACAAACCACGTTTTGGAGTTTTCACACCTTTTATGAAGGGTAATTGTACCCAGTAGACACAAAAAAAAACAAAATTCATTAACTAACTAAAAACACCCCCTCTCTCCTACTTTCTCTTCCTATCTCTCTACTCTCTTTCTAAAAATCTAATTTCCCTTTTTTTTTTGGCTATTTAGCAAATAAACCCTTTTATGAAACTAGTTGCAATACCAAATATGACTAAAATTTTCTTGAATTTATTCAGGATTTACACTATTGAATTTATTTGGTATGTGTGAGTGAGTGAGAGCATTTTTATGGATGACTTCTAGTTTGATCTTGTTTCTCAGTAAAGTTCTAAAATAATTATAGAACAATAAAAAAATTATAGAAAATACCTTGACAAAAAAATAATAAATAGAAATTTAAAAAGTAGGAGAGATGAAGAAGAGTAAGAACTAGGAACTTCTCTCATTTGAGAGATTATAAAAAATTATGTAAGATGATTCATAAATAATTTCGCAAACTCTGAAATATTACTGGTAACTTTTTATTATTAATATTATAAAGTTATAAGATATTTTTAGGTACTCAATTGATGATGATGCTCTTAGGAATAAAAAACATTAAGCAAAAATGACAGTAATATTTTAAAATATTTTATTAATCCAGTTAATAACACAAAAGGTTTCAAAAAAATGAAGCTCAACAACTTACACATTCAAGCATCAAAACTTCAAAGATAACACTCCAGCAAAACGCTTCCACCTAGTTGCTTAGGCTGCAGATCTTCCACAGCTTTTGACTCTAACCAGTCCATCGACAACGTTACCTGTCTCTCATCATCTTTCACGCACCATTCAGGCAAAACCTCAACCACTATCTTCTGCAACAGCTTCTGCTCAAATCCATCTCTAAGAAGCACTTCAAGGTCTTTGATGTCTCCCCTCAAATCCAACAAGACACTGCAAAGTCCACGGCGATAACAGTAATCCAAGATGGAAGCCAAGTTTATACTTTCTAATACAACTGTTTCGACCCCGGACTCTGCAACCATGTCCTCTTTGGTGAAGACTACAACTTTTAGAGCCGAATCTTCCACCATGTTGGAAGAAGCAAGTATAGGAGACTGTTGTGCGTTGCTAGCTACTATGATTTGAATAGGCTGGATCGAAACATTAGCTTCTTCTTGTGAGGAAATGCTCGAGAGTTTATCAGATAACGAGGAAGAAAGTATTACTGCGTCGTATTCTTGCAATAGCTTTGAGTAGTATCCACCAGTATCGGAAGCTCCTTCACCGATCTTGTCCAGAAAACAACCATTGACAGACATAGAATACCTGAGAGCGAGAAACGGCTTTCCTGTTAACATTCGATGGATGAATCCTTCATTCATCTTCTTGCACAAGTCTTCTTCAACACCAACAGTGACATCAATCCCAGCATCTGTCAAACGAGTGATACCCGAAGAAGAAACGATTGGATTCGGATCAACCATCCCAACTACAACTCTTTTCACCTTGGCTTTGATCAATGCTTCTGTGCAAGGCGGCGTTCTCCCATAGTGATTACAGGGTTCTAAGCTAACGTAAGCAGTGGCATTCTCAGCTAAGTCTCCAGCATCTCGAAGAGCAAACACCTAAGAACAACTTTCACAAAAAAATCAAAATCATTAACATCTACTAATCTCCAATTACAGGATCATAGAGCTAACATAAGCAGTGTCATTCTCAACAAAGTGTCCCGCATCTCAAAGAGAGCAAACCCTTAACAATGCCAAGAACAATTTTTACCATTAACCAAACTCATTAATATCTACTAATTTCCATTTTACATGGTTCTTAGCAAACAAAAGCAGTTTCACAGCGAACACCAAACAATGCTAAGAACAACTTTCACCGAGAATCAAACTCATTAGTTTCGACTAATCTCCATTTACATGGTTCTAATCTAAGCTAACATAAACAGTGACATTCTCACCTAAGTCTCCCACATCTAGACAGCAAACACATAACAAATTTCACCAAGAATCAAACTCATTCCACAATGCAACAGAAGCTCAAGAAACAATACATAAAGTCTTCTCATTTCCAGAAGAAACCCATCAAGGAAAGACTGCAACTTTTGTTGTTACCTCGGCATGAGGCTGACCAGCTTTGGGATGAAACCCTTCCCCAACAATCTTGCCGTCTTTGACAATGACACAACCAACCAGAGGATTAGGACTAGTGCACCCAGTTGCTCTCTTCGCCAGTTCCACGCATCTCCTCATATAAAACGCATCATCAATAGCTTCTTCGCTTCTCATGGCAGCCAAGACAGGAGCTTTGAAACCAGTTCGTGATCTATGTGATCTTTTGAGAGAGAGGGTGAAGAAAGAGTGTTTTGGGTTCTGAAACGAAGCGGGGTTGAAAATGTAGCGATGGTTTGAGGATACTGGTGAAGCTGGAATTGAGGTTCGGGGAGTGATTGATGAAATCGGAATTGGGAGGCATGCGATCTGCATCGGAAGCACCGTTTCAAAATTTGATTGGCTTTTCTTCTTCACCCAAGTTAACAACAATCTCAAGTCAAGTGGAACCTCGACGACGAGTGGATTTAAGATTCGAGCCTGGAAATGTACAGCAGTACAGCAGCGGCGGGAGAGAGGAGACGTCGAGGACGACGATGAGAAGATTGGGGCTTTTAATTCAATGAACCGGTTATGTCTAACCGGAAAACCGGCAATGTCCACTGGTTTAGTATGCTATTTGATTTGGTTGGTTTGGTAAAAACCCGATCGATTTCGGGTCATTTGTTGGTTAGACACTTTTGAAAGTTTTGGATTTGATTTTTTTTCGGGTCACTTCGGTTCTTAATATTAAGAATTTAAATATTTTAATTTGTTTCTTTTTTTTTGTCAAATATTTTAATTTGATTCATTTCAGAAATTAGGCATCAGCGTTCAAGTCTTCGGATCAGGTTCGGGCCGGCTTTCGGATCCGGGTCTTTCGGATTCTAAACATTTAGATTTAATAGGTACTTAAAAATTTTCGGTTCGGGTACGAGTCGGTTCTTCTTGAGTCTGGGTTTGTTCAGGTCTATAATTAAAATATCCATAAAATATCCGTAATTTTTCGGATCCGGATCAGATTCGGATATTTAGGATCACAAAAAGACATGACATACCCAACTCCATCAAATTTAATCGATATTTATCATATATGTATATATCTATTTTTTACAAAAAATAACTTAAATAAAACTATTAATAATTAAAATAAAACATTTCAAAACTCTGAATTTTATATTTTAAAACTTCATATTACTTAAAAATGTTACAAAATAATAACAAATATTGTTAACAAAAGATAATTCAACTAAAACATAAAATAATATATATAAAACAAAAAATCATTGTTTTGGATATACATGTTTTTAAGTCGGATACAAATCGGTTTTTATGGGTTGGGTCTATTCGGGTCGGTTTTTTTGGGTTTGGGTCTATCTGGGTCGGTTTTTTTCGGGTCTAGTCTATTCGGATTGGTTCCTTTCGGTTCCAGTTCTTTTTGGTTCCGGTTTTTTCGGGTAAAAAAAATATAGACCTAAAAAAATACTTGTAAATTTTCGGTTGGACTTCAAATCGTTTTTTTTTTATCTGTTTCAGTTCGGGTTTTCGGATCGAGCTTAAAATGCCCAGACCTATCAGAATTTTTCTCTCAAAAACTCCGAAAACATATCTACAAATCAAATATAATCAAAATCGCAAAAATTTATTTCAAAATCTGTAAAAAAAAAAAAATCAAAAGTAGTGAAAATATTTTCTAAATATCAAAGAATCCAAAAAAGACAAAGATACTCATTACTCAATTTTTTTTGTGTCATGCGAGTAACCATTGGCTATATCTGAAACCGAACCGGATTGTTCCAATTGGTTTACTAGCTACCCGGTTTAATAGGCTATTTCATCTGTAAATGAACCGGTTTCGATCAAGGACATGATTTAACAACTTCCATAAACTTTCATTCACTCATGAGACATGAGCGTATTTCGTCTTTTTACAGAGAAAAATGTTACAAAAGAAAACAACAGAAGAAGACACAACACAATACAACCTTAAATCAAGAACATGCTTCTCCAGAAACAAAAGCATGCAACTCCAATGAGACCTGAACCTAAAAAAACAAAAACAGAACAAGAGAGAGAAGAACATTGTTCCTAAATTGAAGACAGGTCTTCATAAATGGTCTTAATACCAGGTCTCTCAGAAACAGGTCTTATACACCTCAAAGCAACCCCAAGAACTTCTTTAGTCCCTTTCTCCGTAACAGGATCACTTCCCATCTCCTGTGCCAACACCGAGTCAAAGCATTCCGCACCACGCCCTTCAGCAACACGTAACCTAACCCAATCAGTTAAATCAACACCTTCTTGTTCACCTGTGATCACATCTCCTGCACATCTTCCCGTTAGGATCTCAAGAAGTATCACACCAAATGCATATACATCTGCTTTGAAAGAAGGCAGCGGTTTCCTTGAAGCTGCCAGCTCAGGAGCTCGGTAACCGAGGATGCCTGCGTCTAGGATCTGTTCAACTGTGCCTGCTTGTGTCATGAGACGGTGGAGGCAGTAATCTGAAACGCGTGCGTTTAGCTCTTCTCCTTCTAAGAGAATGTTTGTTGCCTTGAGGTTACCGTGTGGAACAGCTCTGTCGAAATGGAGATAGTTTAGACCACGTGCTACATCAACCGCAATTTTCAAACGTTGGATCCATGCTAAAGGAGGGCCTTTCCTGCCTGGTCGATCTGAAAAATCAAAACAAGAACCGTAAGCTTGATGAATATAGTTAGGCATGAGACATTTATCCAGAACCGACCGGACCAAAAACAAGATTTGGTTTGGGTTTGGATCCTATCAATTGTCAGACCAGAACCTATATCTCCAGCATAAAAAACGAAATCAAACCGAACCAAACCGAATAGGTACCCGAATTTCTATAACATAGTTTATATACTTATAAATATTAACTACTTTTAGTTTTAAAATAATCAGGTATTTTAGAAAATATTATTTAACATTACCCAAATTATCTGAATTTTTATCCAAAAACTCCAACCCGAATTAACCAAAAAATTCGGAACCAAACCAGAACCGAATTGGACTCAAAATTATCTTAAATATTAGTTGGTTCTTAATTTTGTTACAAACTTACACAAACCAAACCAAATACCAAAATAACCGAACCACGAATTTCCTAAATACCCGGAGAGACTATATATTCTAGAACAAATAAAACCGAACCTATACCCCAAATGCTCATGCCTAAATATAGTGATAGAAAAGTCTAATGAAAGGAGCCTTACCGTAAAGGAAGCTAGCGACGCTTCCAGGTGATATATAATCTGAAAGAATAAGCTTCTCATGTTGCGTGGGTCCCCAGTAGTATCCTCTTAGAGTAACCACATTAGGATGCCTAATGTTAGCAAACTTCTTCACTTCTTTAGCAAACTCTTTTCTCTGCTTTGCCACGCCTTCTCTTAGCCATTTCACGGTTAAAAACACTCCATTATCAAGCGTTGCCCTGTAAGAAGTCCCGTGGCTACTTCTTCCAAGAACTTCAGCCGGTGCTCTCGACAATTCCTCTGGAGTCAGTTTGATCGACTCATCCAGAAACTGCAGCTCTCCCACGAGTCTATCTGGTGACCTAACATCAAGCCGTGCTAGTTGCTGATCAGCTGGGAGTGAGTCTCCTGAGCCAGGTGACCAAGATAAGTTACTTGTCTTTGAAGGAGAGAAGCCAGTCGCAACAGCTAGCTTCTCATCTGGACTGAGGATTCCTGATGAAGAGCCTTTTCTCGAAGCAACTAGTTCCTCAGCAGAGACAACTCCACTGCCCGAAGGGATTGTTTGATCCCGCCTGTTAATATCTTTACCAGTGATGCTATGCTCTTCGCGTCTTCTTGATTTGCAGATGCAAAACAGAAGGATAGCCACAAGGATGAGAATAATAAGAGCAATGGCGCAGGAAACTATTATGACAATCTTGATTAGTAAGTTCATTGGTTTCCCCTTGGAAACTTCTGATGCACTTGTTGATCCAGCAGGCAAGATTAGCTTGCTGTTCCCAGGATAAAAGGAAGGCGGAGGGAAGTTCTTCAGATTCTCCGGCACTGTCCCTGACAGATCATTGTAAGACACATTCAAAGCCACAAGGCTGCTGGATAAGTTGCTTGGGAGTGGTCCAGTGAAATGATTCTGTGATAGGTCTAATGAGCTTAGAGAGACCATTTCATTCATGGAGCTAGGCAAAGATCCAGACAAGTTATTCGCTGCGAGATTCAGCACTTGAAGTTTGTTCAAAGATCCGAATGCAGAAGGTAGATCACCATCAAACCGGTTGTGAGAAAGATCAAGGAGACGGATTCTGGAACCAGAAGAAGAAGGCAAAGGTCCGATGTTACCACTCATGCCATTGTTCTGAAGATGGACCTCCTCCAAAGTGGGCATGGACAGTAACGTACTCGGGAGTGGCCCATCCAAGCTGTTGGAACTTATATCTAGAACACCGAGTTTGGGATAATGGTTAGGAATCCGTTCTGGTAGTGAGCCTGTGAGCTTGTTGTGGGAAAGGTTAAGATGATTTGCTCGAAGAAGCTGAGGAGCTACGTCTGGGAAGGAACCAGTGAAACGGTTCTGGCTGAGGTCAAGGTACTCAACGTTCTCCCATTTTGACCATCTTGTCAGGTTTCCTTCAAACTGGTTGTTTGAGAGATCGAGTAAGACGCATCTCCCGGTCAAGAGAGGAAGCTCCCCGGTCAGTGAGTTTGACGAAAGGTCAAGGGTGTGAAGAGTTGTTGACATGATAGCACTTATTGGCCCTGCAACACAAACACAAAACAGATAAACATAACCTCTAGTGTTTTTGGTGCCACCATTATCATATAACAACTAAGCTAAGAGCATACCTGAGAGATTGTTCCCACTTAAATCCAGTGTTGTTAAATCCAAGGAGTCTCCTTTCAACAAATTATTAGGAAGGGAGCCTGAGAATCTGTTGTTGCTAAGCTTGAGTACTTGAAGATCATAGACATAATTAAAACCTGGTAACTCTCCTGACAACTGGTTGTAGCTAAGATCCAAGACTTTTAAGTTCTGAAACAACTGAAACCCACTAGTCAGCGAACCTTCAAGAAGATTGTGACTGAGGTTCAAGTGCTTGATGCTCTCAGAAACACCAGGTAACAGCTTCCCAGACGCTGTCACCAGTCTGTTTCCACTGAGATCAACATAGCTCGCATTCGTTGAAAGGAAGAACTCGCCGTCAAGATTACCATCAAATGAGTTACCATGCAAATCAAGAACCTGAAGACTCGGAACTAGATCAAAGCCCCTTGGGATTTTCCCTGTGAATCCATTAGAAGAGAGGTTCAAGTAGAGCAGATCGTTCAGCGTTGTCAAGGACTTTGGCAAAGGTCCAGAGAAGGAGTTGCGACTCATATCCAAAGACTGAAGCGATACCAAACCTCCCAGAGACTCAGGAACCTCACCAGAGAAGTTGTTACCAGCTAAAGAGAGATTCTTCAAGCTCACTGATCTACCAAACTCTTTAGGCAGCGAGGAAGACAAGAGGTTATCAGACAAATCCAGGAACTGGAGGCTTTTGAAACTGCCTAGATTACTCGGTAAGACACCGGAGATTGAGTTGTTAGCCATGGAGAGTTTGACAAGCATTGTCAAGTTGGAGAACACACTGAGATCAGCATCTGCAGACAAGCTCAAATTATCCAAAACAACAGCAGCCACGTTGGCACCGTTGCAGGCAATACCGTTCCAAGAAGAAGGACAGCCGTTGAAGTCGATGGACTCACCGTTCCAGGAGTTGAGGACAAAGCCGGTTGGGTCATGCTTGATGCCTTTCTTGAATTCAAGCAGTGCCATGATGTCCTGTGAAGGAAGCTGCCCCATTGCGGACAGGACAAACATGGATAGTAACAGAAGCCTCGAGAGATTCATCATCCTCACAAAGCTACAACCTTTTTTGTAGAAAGCCAACAACTTTTCCAGCTCACTGAACAGTCATGGAACTTTAGTAAATCTGACAGGAAAATTAATGAGCCAAAGTTAGTTTAAATACCCATCAAAGTAGCTAGCAAAAGTTCAAAATTTTGAAAAAAAAAAAAACATCAATACGAAGGAACCTCACCTGCTTCAAGCACCAATCATTCAAAATGCAAATGCTATTGAGTGAGAAGAGACAACCGTGTAGTGAAGGGAATCAGCTGAAAGGAAACAATAAATGAACAAATGGGCTATTCAATATTGGGTCCCATTTCAAGATCTAACCCCAAAAGCAAAGAGATAAAGAGATAAAGGAATGATTTTTATCTTACCCGAATGAAAATAAATTAGAAACCTTTCACTGCAAAACAATGACGAGAGAGATGAAGAAGAAGGAAGACAAAGACTTGGAATGGAAGCAGAGTCAATTAGTTTCCTAAGCTCATGCACTGCTACTAAGGAGTGCTGGATATGGTTTTGAGCATAGTTGACTGAGAGCCAGTGAGAATCTTTGTGGGTTACCCTTTGAATGTCACACTGTAAGAGTATTAAGAACCAAACAGAGAAGGCGAAAACAAAAAAAAAGTGATGATAGAAAAACTGCAAGTTTTCATGTACGACAGTGACGAACGACAAGGACTCGGTAAAGAGTGTAAATGGGTACTCTTGAGGCGTGTGAAGGGGAAAAATAGCAGAAGAAAAAAACTCAAAAGGAAATAGAAAAAGATTATAATAATTCATTGATTGACGAGAAAAGAAACAATAATAAAGTTTTAAATTTACTTTTTCCATAGGCTTTTCAGATGTAAAAGACGAAAGAGCCGCGGGAGAAATATTCGTTTTTTTTCTAATAAATAATGTAAAAATTAGGGATTTACCCGCCAAAGGAATCTACAAAGCTTTTAACTGAGTGAGTGGACGCGAAAGGGTTTTATCCCATATATGATTTTTTGTTCTATTCTGCTTTTAGTGAGGGTTAAAATGTCATTTACTTGCGCAGAGTGTGAGACCACATTGGGAAAATAAGCTACGAATTGTGCGCAGGGCAGTATCAAAACTTACCGAGAGAGTTTGAAATAAATTTAAGTGAATAGAAGAATTTGAAATACATTATTTACGAATTTATTGCGACAATTCAGAAAAAGAGGTATTAATATTTCGATCAGTCGTACATTTATTAGCGATAAAATGTAGAAGGGATGTGGGCCCTACATGGTTGACGCCTAGTCAACAAACAGGAAAAGACAATTGTTGTGGGTTTTACTGATAAAATTGAAAGTAGATGTCGATTTTCACAAGAAACTAAGAATTAAGGGGGTAAGAATTCAAAAAACCAAATTTGATGACTCATTGATCAGATCATAAGACTACGGATACAGACAGATAGTTCCGTCAGAGACTCACTCACATGTCGATTTCGCTAACTGCTCTTTTTGGTCTGAAGTGATTCAATTTCACGGATGGCGATTCGTAGAGCGCAAGCCTTACTCTCTATATCCAAACTCAAAACCAGTTTCGTCCTCGGGTCGTTTTCAAGGTGTCACCGGTTCTCTTCGTCATCATCACAGCATTCAACTCAATTCCAGGTTATTCTTGTTTATAGTTTTTCTCTCTGCCTCAGAGGTTTTGAAAAAGTTTGCTACTTTCCAGATTTTCTTAACTTTTATAATTGTTGGTGCCAATTGTGCTCTGTTTTTTTTTTACAGAATGTTGGTTTCATAGGACTTGGAAACATGGGATCAAGAATGGTGAATAATCTAGTTAAAGCTGGATTTAACGTTACCGTTCATGACATGTAACAACATCCTTTATCCATTTTCTTATTTGGGATTAAACGTTGATTAACTTCTTTTTTTTGTTGCTCATATACACTTGTGTTTGGTTTCAAAGAAACCGTGATGTTATGAAGATGTTCACTGACATGGGAGTCTCCGCTAGAGAAACTCCTTACCAAGTTGCTCAGGATAGCCAAGTTGTGATTACCATGTTGCCTTCTTCATCTCACGTAAGTTGTTACTTTTTAGGAAAAGTACACTCTTGTGTGATCAGATGGCATTGCTGGGTAATAATTAGTCTATGAGATTACAGTTTTTTTTTGTGTTTGGTTTACCACCTGATGCTGGGGATGGTTATTAGATGGTTGAAACTTGGAAGAACATATCTTTAGAGATGTTGTCCTCTTGATTTGATGAAGAATATTTGTAATTTATGTAGGTGATGGATGTGTACACAGGAACAAATGGGTTGCTTCATGGAGACAACGCTATAAGACCTGCTTTGTTGATAGACTCATCCACTATTGATCCTCAAACCACCCGGAAAATCTCTCTTGCTGTTTCTAATTGTAATTTAAAAGACAAGAGAGGTAAAACATGGATATGATTTGAACAAAAGTTTTATTCTTATAATGTGTTTGACCATTAAAAAACTTTTCTAATAGTTCATGACATCATTTTTGAACCATTTTTTAGAGAGTGTTTCATTTTACATAGTTTCAGCTTTCAAGCATGCTTTGATGCAGATAACTGGGAAAAGCCTGTCATGTTGGATGCTCCTGTCTCAGGAGGTGTTCTTGCTGCAGAAGCTGCTACACTTACTTTCATGGTATGTTGTCTACTCTCTTATCATCTCAATCACATCCTTCCTAGATGCTCTTAACTATATATATAACATAAAATCCATCTTAGTACCTATATGAGCGACAATGTCAAATGTTTTGTAGGTTGGAGGTCCGAAAGATGCTTACTTAGCCGCAAGACCAATACTTGAGTCAATGGGCAGAACTTCCATCTACTGTGGCGGTTCAGGAAATGGATCTGTAAGCTCACTCTTAGATATAGACTGAGAAGCTCTTCTGCATTCATCATTACATAACCTGTTTTTGTTCTCAAACTTAGGCTGCAAAGATATGTAACAATTTGGCAATGGCTGTGAGTATGCTGGGTACTTCAGAAGCTTTAGCTCTTGGTCAGTCACTTGGACTATCTGCCACCACTTTAACTGAAGTATTGAACACATCTAGTGGCCGATGTTGGAGTAGGTCAGTAAATGAAATAGCGTCTTCAAATTTTTAATACCTGCCCTTCAAACTCTTGACTCCATTCCTATATGCTTAAAACCGCAGCGACAAATATAATCCAGTTCCAGGAGTAATGGAAGGTGTGCCCTCTTCAAGAGATTACAACGGCGGTTTTGCCTCCAAACTTATGGTCAGTTTCTTACCAAGTCCTTAGTGTGTTGTTGGTCCCAAAATCTCGCTAAAGCACATTTCTTTTTGTCACACAAGTCTTTCATGTCTATTTGGGTATTTCAAAATGCAGGCTAAAGACTTAAACTTAGCAGCAGCCTCAGCTGAAGAAGTTGGACACAAAAGCGCATTGATATCCAAAGCACAAGAAATGTGAGTACTTTTCAAGAGCAGTACTCTTTTTTAATGAAGATTATGTGCATATCTCTTCAGCGTTTGGTATTGTTTTTGCAGTTACAAGAAGATGTGTGAGGATGGGCATGAGACAAAGGACTTTTCATGTGTTTTTAGATACTTCTACAATGGCAAAGATGAAGTCTGAGACAATCTTTACAAATGACCCTGCAAAATAATAAGGATCCAAAGGTTTCTTTGTGCATTTACATTGTTTATTTTCATTGCTGAGAGGGAATTAAATCTTGGAAGGATTGTGATGTTACTAAAACGATTTGAAATGTAATTAGTTTGGGGACTTGTCTTAGACGCTGGACTCTGAACATGACCATTGGGCTCAAAGTCAAAGCCTTGAACAACACACTACTCAATCAATAGTTTCCTGAATTACAATATTTCCACAATCTTCATAATTAAAAATCATTAAATAAATAAATATAAATTTGGAACAGAGTATTAAGTTGATGATATCAACGGAGTATCATGATAGAAGGGACTTTTTCAGACACCCTTGCACGTCTAGCAAGGTTTGTGTCAGAGGTTGCTCCACCTCCATTCGTGACGGTGATGAGGAGACATAGAGGAGCCAAGCAGAAGCTAGATACAATCAAAGAATATAGAGAAGATTGTTTCAGTGGTGGGGACTTGAATTCACTGTTTTGAGCTTTTAGTTGACTGTCATATTTCATAATACTGAATAATGCTATCTAGTCCTTGGAGCAGGATTAAGCTTCACTTTGCAGCCACGAATGTTCGTTAGACTCTATTGGTACTTTGTTTCAGCTAATCACTAATGATGAATGTTCATTAGGCTTTTCTTTTGGTATTGTGTTTTAATGCAATTCGAAGGTTGTGAAGCATTACTATAGCTTTGCTTGTTTGTAAAGCCTTTCTTGGACTTTAAGAAAGAAGAGCTTAGCATTGCCGGAACAGAGACTTGAGGCTCAATAAGAATATTGCTGAGCTTATACCTTAGCGTGCTTAGGAGTAAATGATGATGACAAAAAGCGGTTAGGTGAAGTCATGGATTCATTGACAATTGAATATAATAATTTCTACAGTATCATATACCTCTCTAGTTTTTTTTTTTTTGGTAAACATATACCTCTCTAGTTTCTAGTTTCAGAAACCAAATGAACGATACACAAGTTTGAGTTATAGTTTTGTCACAGAGATACGAGAGCCAAAGAGAAAAAGGAAGCTCGTCACTTCCTGCCTTAAGCTGACTTCACGTCTTTAGTAAGCATCCGTGGCGCAATCGCCATTGACATAAGCTCTTGAAACAGTAATTTGCAAGCATATGGTATGTGAACCTGTCAAAGAGATTAGTACATAACATGCCATCACACAAATGAGCATTAACGAGATTTAAAAAAAACACACAATTTTGAAACCTTACCTGAACAATATCTGTTGTGTTCTTGCAACCTCTGCATTCAAAAGTATTATTCTTCAGGTTTGCAATGGCGATGAGCCCACAGGTTTCACACACATGTACCCTATACGCATCGCTCTGATCAAACAGCCTCTCTTTCAAAAAGCTAGCAGCACCATGAGCAATCATGCAGTCTCGCTCCATTTCTCCAAAACGCAGTCCACCGTCACGGGATCGTCCTTCAGCCGGTTGTCTTGTTAAGATTTGCACAGGACCTCGTCCACGAGAGTGGATCTTGTCATCAACCATATGCTTCAACCTTTGGTAATAGGTTGGTCCAATGAATATCATCGCTGGGAGTGGTCTGCCTGTGTGACCATTGTACATTCTCTCAAATCCACGCATTTGGTACCCACAATCATGGAGAGCTTTGCTTATGTTGTCCACCTAGAGACACATCACAATGTGTCAGATTTATACCCAAGTCACAACTAAACAAGGAGCCAAGGAATAAAATGAAAGTTACCGTGACATCTGTAAAGGGAGTGGCGTCTCCTTCTTTACCCATCTGAGCTGCCACTTTTCCCATGATACACTCAATGAGCTGTCCAATTGTCATCCGAGACGGGATAGCATGTGGATTCACGATTATATCAGGAGTAACACCTTCAATCGTCCAAGGCATGTCGTCTTGTGTGTATGTCATGCCAACAGTTCCCTTCTGACCATGTCTACTGCTGAATTTGTCTCCAATTTGAGGAATACGAACGGACCTAACCCTCACTTTCACGAACTTCAAACCATCTGCATTTGTGGTCAATAACACCTACAAGAAGTTCACAAGTAAAAAAAAATTAGAGAACTTCCAGAACCCCAGCTCTACGTTTAAATACAATATTATCATCAGATTCATCGTTTCTGAAGTTACCTGATCCACCATGCCAGATTCACTATGACGCAAGCTTAAACTGTGATCACGTCTGGTGTATCGTGATGTTTGTCCTTGAGCCTCGTCTTGAGATATTGGAGTGGTTTTCCCAATGATTACATCTTCACCTGAAACTCTAGTACCCTATACCACAAAAGATATTTTAAAAAAATTATATGATACGCTTTCTAGCACTAATCTCCTAATCATATCAGATATATAACCATTAAAGGAACAATAAATCATTGACTTACAGGAGGTGCAAGACCATCATCATCCAGTTTCTCATACGAACCATGTCGCATACCCTGCAGCAGAATTTCTAAGTGTTAATAAACTCCACTAACAAAAGAGCACCACAGAATATATGAACCGCAAGTGTCTTACCAGTGTATTTCCTCTGTCTGGGCGCCCAAAGTCTTCTTTGATAAGGGTTCCCATTTTTTTCTCCTCGTCTCTGCCAGGAGAAACATTGCAGTATAAATAAAGTGGAAAGACCTAAAGCAAATGTGCACAAGTATACTCACCTGTAAGACCGAAAGAACAAGGATCGAAAGAAACCACGATCTATTGAAGACTGGTTCATAATGACAGAATCTTCTTGATTATATCCAGAATAGCAAGAAATGGCAACAATAGCATTCTACACAAGAAGAAAAAAAAACACATTTGAGAGAAGAGTAAAAGTTGGATTCTGAAAGACTTAAAGCAAAATAACTCACAATTCCTGCGGGAAGTTGCCTAAAGTGAAGATGCTCCATAGCTCTTGTGGTGACCAGAGGCTTTTGGGGGTAATATAGAACATAAGCTAAGGTATCCTGATTGACAGAACAATTACATTAGTATCATTAAAGCATTGTAGTGTTATAACAAGAGATGGCAGAAAGAGACCACAAATTAAGAGCCTAGATCACATACCATGCGGAATTGGTAGTTGGTGACATATATTCCCATTGCTTGCTTTCCCATAGCAGATTGGTATGTATTACGGGGTGACTAATTCATCAAAATGCATTAATTGCTTGGTAGTTAGCATAAATTTGACTTTTAACATACCTAAATTGCTTCTCATAGATAGGTAAATTAAAGAGAGCGAAACCTGATTATGGTCAGGAAATGGTATGATTGAAGCACACACGCCCAATATCAAAGAAGGGTGAATCTCACAGTGTGTGTAAGTGTCAGAATATGCCTCGTCGGGACAGAGCCTAGAATGAACCAAATCCTGAAACGAAATTAAGAGTGAGTTTCCAGTGCTAATGAGTGCCCCCAAAAGTGCATTTATTCACATCTTCAAATATTCAAATACTCACATTGATAGTCATAGATATCATAGTAGTCTCCTCTTCCTCTGTGTCTATGTATTCTATATACCCATTTGCAAGTAGTTGATGCCAACCATCTTCTTCTGCACTTACCTGGCTTATGAAAACGAGTATTGGTACACTGAAGTTATAACAAAACGTACTTTGAGAACAGAAGAATATAACTTTACCCTTTGTTGCAGAGCGTATATATCATTCTTCTTTATTAAGAGTCTCTGATTATCCACAATAAACAAGGGACGACTACAGCGACCATAGTCAGTGTATATCCGGAGCTCTTTCAGACGAATATCTCTAACAACGCTAACTTCAGTGTTAATGCCATTCTGCAAGAGGAAACTTAAGTATATCACTTGTACAAAAGTAGCAATTTATTGACTAAAATATTTGGAAACGTGAAAGAAAGTGCACGCTTACGCTTCTCCTCAAAAGTCTCAACGTTTTCACCAACATGTCAGGATCTCGATGAATTCCAACCCACTCTCCATTAACAAATATTTTTGTAGCTTTGGGTATAACTGATGGAGAGCTTTCCTACAATCAAGTCAAGATCTTGAGTAAACACATGAAACGAAGTGGCAGAGATTGAGTAAGAAACTGACTGTTTAGTTCTACAGACCTCAAGATTCTCAGTTCCCAAATCTGACAAAATTGCCAAGATGGGAGAAGCAGCTGACCCAACTGTAACGTAGACCATGAGCGCCAAGTTTTTCACTAGACCACAAGCCTGGCAAAGCAAATCCACAGTAAGCAATGAACTAAATGAGACCCAAAACATTTTTATTTATGTAAATGCAACAACTATACCTGTCCTTCAGGTGTTTCAGCAGGGCACATCATGCCCCACTGTGAGTTGTGCAGTTGTCTTGGTTTTGACAATTTTCCTGGCATATAAAAATTCATTAACATTCAAGTATAAAAACCAGAACTACAGGTGAACCTAAGTTGCAAGGATGTGGATAATAAAATGAACCCTGACTAAAATACACTACACCAACTGCACTAGCAGATAAGCTGAGACAAAGTAGAAATGCCTGAAAAAAAACAAGGCTTTACCTTCACGCCCAATAGGAGAATTGAGACGCCTCAGATGTGACAAAGTGGAGGCATATGTTAACCGATTTAGAACCTGGTAAAAGTAAAGACTTGAGAACCATGTAAATCATGCAATGAACCATAAATAGACCGAAACTTGCAAAGGTAACAAGAAATTATTTGAGCTGGAAAAGAGAAGAAACAAATCCTAACCTGAGAGACTCCAGCTCTTGTGCCAGTAGCGTTTGCCTGGCCCCAGTTCCCAGTAGCAAGAGCGTATTTCAGGCCAGAGGTAATTGTTTTAGCGTTAATGGCAAACAGAAGATTGACTTCTTTGCCATTGTCAACGCACTGTTAAAGCGACATGAATCAGAGTTCCATACACAGACTAACAAACTAGAATTGAAGTCCTGTGTTTAAGAACGAGCAACTATTAAGAGACCTTCTGAACATAAGAGCATGAGCATTGGTGAACCCCACTTAGGGGTTCACCAAAATTTTTTAATATTTTTTTGTGGGTCCATGAACAGTTATGAACCCGAATTTGTTGTTTTCTGCATTAGTGAACCTGAAGAAGGAGTTCATAGGAATAAAATAATAATATTTTTTAATTTTTAAAAAAAATTTAAGATTATTCAGAATACATGAATACAATATTAAAATATATTATAAAATTTATGAAAACATTTTATTCAACCTATGTTTTAGTTTTGGAGTTTAAGTTTTGGTTTTGAGATATGTTTTAATATTTTGGTATGTGTTTTCAGATGTAGAAAAGGTATGTTAGAGTTTTGGAGTTTATGTTGTTTCTTAACTTAAATTCAATTCATAGAAACATTTTGTTCGATGATCAGTCTACGCATTCAACAAAGCAATTAAGTTCGAGAATGTTTAACTTAGGATAAAAGTTCACATAGAAAAACCATTCAAGTTTTACAAACCGAAATACATAAGTTGATAAGTTGCTAATGAAACAAAAAGAAACAAGTTCAGATGATAGAGAGGAAAGACCGCAAAAGAGCCATCTAATTTCGTGAGGTAGAAGCAATGCTACCTGTAGAAGAAGAGAACACAAGTTAACGCAGAAGCAAAGTAGTAACATTGAAGTTATAGACAACACAAACAAGTCAAATGAGAAGACTTACCATCGATTCTGCTGAAGTGCTTGATCAGTAGTTCAGTACACTCCTTCCTTTCCGGACATACACACAGTAATGGAGTTGTCGTCCCGTCTCCAACCACGTTGAACACAAACAAATCTCCGATGGTGCATCTGTTATCACGACAGAACTTTCTCCACCCTCTGTTGATGTAATATGCGCCGTCTGATTCGCTAAATCCGAAGCGCGCAGTCCATGACTTTCCCTCCTTGTTGACAAGTTTGACCTCTTTGCATTGTTGGTTCAAAGCACCACACCTCATAGCTTCCACAGGAAGAAACTACAAACACATACATAACATCAGCCAAGAAGCAGTACTAGAAACAAATAAATAACTAAATTTTACTCACCATTTTGTCGTCCTTTTGATTTGTAGCAGTAACCTCAGCCAAGAAGCAGTAGTCGTATGAGAAAGTAGGAGCATCATCCGCGTCGGCTTCTTCCTTAACGATGTGAGGATGTGTATACTGAATGTCACAACAGCTAGGACCAAAAGGTGTCACATGAAAGACCATGTCTCCTTCGTGTTTGAAGATGACAATGTCACCGATTCGAAGATCATGTGCTTCGGTGAACTCTTTCCAACCTTTGGTGAGTGTCCTGCCTTCTCGGATCACCTCCCAAATTTGATCCGAAGCGTCCGATCTTAGCTTCCATGGTTTATTGATCTCAGCCCCTTGTATGTGTTTTGAGTAGAAGTCAAGTGGTATTGCCACGCCACTGTGAAAACCAGGAAGAAGAGGCTTGAAGAAATGAGGTTCTCGGGGAGTTTCCATCTGCAACAATCGAGTTCCAATTACATGTAAGAAACAAAGAAGATGAGAAAGACATGTTCCAATCGTATGGCCAAGGTAACAACGACTCTATTCCGACTAGAAATCTAACCAAGAACCAACGAGTTTACGCTTTGGTCATTACTACGAGCCACTACTTAGTTACTAACTGAAGTGAATATAACCTCTAAACCCCTCTATCGATTTGAAATTTCACAGAAACTAACCCTAATGAAACGAGCATGCCGATTTACATCAATTAATCGAAAACCCTCTATCGATTTTGAAACCCTCAAACAAAAAATCCCCAAATCGATTTAAAACCGAAACACAAAAAGATGGAGAGGAGGTGGAGAATTCTACCGTTCAACTCAATACTCACCTAAGAGGTGGAGAAGAGAAACCAGAGTGGATTTGCTGGAGAATACCGCCGGAGATGGAGGTCGCACAGAGAATCGCCTCAGAGAGAAAAAAACCCTAGCTTTTACGGAGATGAGAGAAATGAATCAAGACGCCGAGACCCTTCTTTCTCTCTCGCCAACGCGGAAAGGAGAAGCCACTGAGAGGAGGACACGTGGCGTGAACCCGCCCCTTACGAGTTCACCCGTAAGGCCCGGTTCGGCGAAACAAACCCTTTTTTTATGTGTTTTTAATCAATTGGGCCTATGAACTCGAGCCCGTGAACCCCGCATGATACCTCAATGCGCATGGTCTAAGATCTCACGTCCCTCGTCAGCTTTCTGAAAAGCTGCATTTAAAGAAGATGCTTAGTCAGTAAGAGATAAACTAAAATGATACTTAACTTCTTTAACTTTTTTTTAATAATGCATGATTGTGGGACTGGTAACAAACCATTCTAAACAGCCCTCCAAGTAAAGGACCAGCAAGATCCAGCCTTTTGTTACCATAGTGATCCCTATCATCCTCTGGCTTTCGGCCAAGTGCACAACGCAGCAGTCGGTTTATGATATACCTTAAGCGTTATTGCATAATATGATAAACACAGACGCCTATGAAATCTCAAAGAGCACGAGTGAGTTGAATACGTACCCAAAAACGTAAGCTTTATGCGACTCACAAGATTCCCCAACTCCTTCATGAGGAAGCATTTCTTTCCGAAGGATATCTTTCGCATACCTGCGTTCGCAAATCTCCATTGTGAGCATCTCAATAGTTGATATGTTAGATCATAATGCGCAACTTAATTGGTTTTAGAATATATATATAATACTTTATCCTCTTTTCCTTGGGTGTACCAACAGGCGCACCACGTTTTCCAATATAGTCAAGGGCAACCTGAAGCAATAAGAAAATCATCAGCTGACTGCAGGTTCAAATTCTCCCAACAACAGAAGCGCCAGAATAAACAATATCATTAACCAAATGTACGTAGGATCAATGGTTTACCTGCTGACTTTGAATCACAAAAGCTTCTTCCAAGGAAGGCCTGAGCAACTCCATCATCTGAGTATCTCCAAACTCATAGCATATACGTTCCAATATGTCCTTATCGGCAACAAATCCCAACGCACGAAATACTATGATAATAGGAATTTCTTTCTTGATATATGGAAGAGTACATCGAATAAACTGTCCAGATGAACCCTGCATGCATCCATTTAACATTATTTTAGAATTTAAACAAACTAAAATAGAGCTAAATAGTATTTAGCTTTCTCTTACCCCTTTCGAGCCAGAGAGCATACGCACAAACATTGTGCTCGGAGGTTTATTTTGGTCTTCCGCCATGGAACGGACTTCAGCGACATACAAATACTTATTCGGCTGTCTCTTCTTGAAGACATAAACATGGTTCGAACTCATCTTCTCTTGAGCAATCAGAACCTTTTCACTGCCATTAATAATGAAGTATCCGCCCTGATCAAACGGACATTCTCCAAGCTCTGTCAAATCTTTCTCCGAATTCCCGTTTAAGGTACAGTAAGTAGACCGGAGCATGATGGGAACCTAGTAAAAACCAAACGAGAAGAAAACATTGCTACTATCAGAACCGTATAGCAGAAGCCGCTTAAATAATCTTGCACAAAAACAAAGTTGACGGACCTTTCCAATGAAAACTTGGGTAAAATCCTGAGTCTCCGTAACTTCCACACCATCATGCCCTTTCTTAGTAACTCTCTTGCTAACATCGACACACAAAGGAGCCGAGTAGGTGAGGTTTCTCAACCTTGCAGCCTTAGGGAACAAGGTGGCCATCTCTCCATCAGACTCCGTCATCATGGGTTTACTCAGATAAATCTGTCCAAAACTAATATTGTAGATTGTCTGCAAGAAAATTAAATTTTCATCAATTTCTAAAACACATTCTCCTAGTGCCAAAAATGATCTGCGCTTCAAAAAAATACTGAAAGACACTCTAAGATCCTTTTTTAAAAAAATACACCTTGAGAACACGAAGAGCTCAAGCATAGAATACAAAAGTGATCAGATACTCGAGAATGGCAAAGACTTATTACATAGCTTGCAGGAAAAATAGTCACACGCAGAGGTGCAGCAAATAAGATACCAACACACACAGTTACTTATTGTTAAACCTGATTTGAGCATCAATGATGATCAGTTACTCTATAAGGCAAACACTAGTTACAACAAAAATTCAAAACCGTAGCAGCTAGAGAACCTCGGCGAAATCGGATTGGTGGCCAGGATTGTGCTGGGATGCAGATCGGATCTCGATATCAGACGACTCATCGACGATTTCTTGCATAGTGTTCTGAATAAACTGATCGAACGAATCGAGCTGCTGACGAACGAGACCTTTCTCTTCGAAGTAGGCTGAGATGACGGTCCATGCGTCCTCCGGTGTAATCTCCTCGTCGTGATCAATGTAAGGCTGGTCCTGTGTGTTCTCCATCTTTAAACAAAGCAGAGAGAGAGAGCGCGACGAATGGATGAGACGCGTAGAATGAGAGGGACTTGTGAGTTTAAGTGGCTTATAAAGGACCTCGGAGGTAGAGTCGGTTTGCTTGTTTATTGTAATAACCGGTTCGATTCAGTAGCCGACCGGTTCGATTATAAGCTATATGTTAAATGACTGAAATATAAAAAGAACACCCAATAATTTAACTGTTAATAATTTTTAAAAAGAACATCCAATAATTTAATCGTCATAACTTAAAATTATATTTTTCTTAGCATATAATATGATCTTTTAACTGTTAATAATTTTTATTTTGTCTTTTTAATTACTAACTTAGTTTAACTATAAAATTACATTTTGGACATATTAAAATAATGATTTTTGTTTGTTTTCTTTACACGTAGTAATTTATATTTCTATATTTTTCTTAATTTTAAAGAGCATTATGTATCAAGATTTTAATTCTCTTTTTCAGGTTTAATTTCCAACTTAATGAATTGGTGTGATAGTGTCATAGTGTGCATCTTTATAGGTGTATCAGATTGTAATGAGATATGCGACAAAGATTATGTCGTAGAAGACCGACAATAGAGCTACTCTGAGGTATCCATTCTTTCTATAGACTGAATTGTACCGTATCTAACTCGTTTAGCATATCCTCTGTTTCAAAAATTTCATGAATGCTTTCACGCATGTATCGCAGTCTGTGGTTACAAGGTGTATTAATGTTCAGAGTAGCAAACTCACAAGTCATTGTCCCATGTTTCTGTCTTCTAATAATTCATGTAATGTGAGAGTATATTAGTGGGTCTCGTCCCATGGAATGGACCTTGTGAACTTATTAGTTCATAACTCATGTTAATGAACTAAATATTGATATATTGTTTTTTGCATCGTCGGATGCATAGTGGTAACTTGACAATTATACAACTCTAGAGAATCAATAGAAGAACTTCGTTATTAAAAACGATCAATGAAATAAAAACTACAACCATAGCCAAATGAAATAAACAATCTTGGCAACGCAATATAAGTACTCTCCTCAGTGCGATTTAATTACTTAGATTGGGCACATACCAACATACATCATTAAGGGCTTTGGAAGCTTCTTCGATATCATCTTTGGAGACACGACGATTAGTGCTCCAGCACCCAAATCATGGAACATGTTAGAAACTACAGGTTCTCAAAAAGGAAATGTGTCTTTGCACTTGATCAAATGGTTGTTTAATTTTCTAAATAAGAGGATTCTATAACCATCCTCTTATTTAAATTTAGAAAAGAGATTAATGTATCTATGCATTATAAAGCAAAATGAGAAAAAATGAGATTACCAGATACAAAGCTCGTCTAGTGGCTCAAGATTTTTCTCAAAGACCTAGAATCGATTATGAAGAAACGTGTTCTCCAATTATGGATGCAATCACGTTTAGATTCCCGATGAGTCTAGCAGCTGACAAAAATCTAGAGATGCGTCTCATAGATGTTGTTACAGCTTATCTATATGGATAATTAGATACTGATACATGAAAGTTCCTGATGGATTTAAAATGCCATAAGCATTAAGTTCCAAACCTAAAGAACTATGTGCAATAAAATTGCAAAGATCATTATATGAGTTAAAGCAATCTGGACGTACATGGTATAATCGTCTCAGTGATCATTTAACCAAAGAAGGATATATGAATGATCCTATATGCCCATGTGTTTTCATCAAGAAAACAATATCCGGATTTGTAATAATCGCAATATATGTTGATGATCTTAACATTATCGAAACTCAAAAGGAAATACAAAAGGCAACAGACTATCTCAAAGGAGAATTTGAGATGAAAGATCTTGGACAGACACAATATTGTCTTGGCCTACAAATAGAACATTCATAAAATAGTATATTTGTGCATCAGTCTACATACATTAAAAGAGTGTTGAAACGATTTAACATGGATAAATCAACTCCTCTTAGCACCCCGATGGTCGTTGGGTCACTTAATATTGAAAGTGATCCATTTCGACCACCTGAGGAGAAAGAAGAGATACTTAGTCCGGAAGTACCATATCTAAGTGCAATTGGAGCGCTAATGTACCTTGCAAATTGTACACGACATGATATCAATTGTTGTAAATCTTTTGGCAAGATTCAACTCATTTCCAACTCGAAGACATTGGAATGGGATTAAACATAGTTTTCGTTACCTCCAAGGGACCATTGATTTAGGCTTGTTTTATCCTAAAAGTTCAAAAGGTCAAATGGTTGGTTTCGCAGATGCAGGATATCTTTCAGATTCACACAAAGCCCGATCGCAAACAGGATACATTTTCACGATTGGAGGCACTGCTATATCTTGGCGTTCTCAGAAACAAACGCTCGTAGCCACCTCTTCAAATCATGTTGAAATCATCGCACTCCATGAAGCAAGTAGAGAGTGTGTTTGGCTAAGATCAATAAGCCGACACATCTGTTCAAGCAGTGGGATTGACGGAAATACAAAGCCAACTATTATATATGAAGATAATGCAACATGTGTTGCTTAAACGAAAGAAGGATATATCAAAATTGATAGAACGAAACATATACATCTGAAGTTCTTTTCATACACTCAAGAGCTCGAGAAGAAGAAAGAGATTAAAGTAACATATGTCCGATCATGCGATAATGCAGCCAACCTCTTCACAAAATCACTTCCTACCTCTGTATTTAGAAAACATGTCCATAACATTGGAATGCGTCATCAAAATGATTTATAACTCCTAATTCGAGAGGGAGCTTACGTGGTTGTACTCTTTTTACCTAACTACGGTTTTTTCCATTGGGTTTTCCTAGAAATGTTTTTAACGAGGCCACAATGACACTGGTCTTCAAGGAGGAGTGTTACAAACGTGAGAAAATATAACGTCAATATTATACGCACCAAATTTGACGAAAGTTACGTGAATGTAAATCATGTGGAGTCCACTGTCACTGTGCACGCATAGTAACTTCTACTTTTTACTTTTATATAAACGATCGATTTCGATCATTTGTAACTCGCACCTCATCTCTCTTCTCCCTCTTTATAATAAACTCTTTCTTTCGTATATTTATCATTTATCAGTGTTATTTTCTTTCTGCAGGTATAAAAGTTCGCTTTTATTTAAATTTTTCGATACTATAAAATTGTAAGTTATTTTATAACATGATAGATATTGAAATATGTACTCCATTGGATGAATGAGGTAGATCACATTAAAGTGGTCATAAATAAGTATTTTGCATAAATTACTACACGCGTATGTTGATATGTATTTTGCATATGCGTACACGAAATTAGTTTAACACATGCATATAACTGTACAAATATGTATTTTTTTTATTTTTTTGGTCTAACAAATATGTATGTTTTGCATAGCTACTTTGTCAGTTTATGTATATGTATGTGATGTAAATCTTAATGCATGAGCTGTTTCTTGGACCATGGTCCACAAGGATATATCTCCCCAACTACATGAGTCAATCGACTGGCCAATTCTTATTAAAACAATTTATCCAAACTACCATTAAATACACCTTTTTAATTCATTTTAGTTACTATTATTCTTGGAATTTTCGTAAATGTTCATTGAAAATAGCTCCAAAAGCACAAAGTTATCTCATCTCTTGTAATTTGGTACAAAATACACATTATATGCATATTATTATTTTTAGTTACAGCAATTTATCTGTTAACATGAGACATTCAATTTTACATCAGCCAAACTGCCAAATGATGGAATTATAGTAAAACTATTTGGTATATAATATAGTGACAATGTAAGTAAGACCTGCGAATGTAATCGTACAATATTATTTCTTTACCACGTAATCTCGTCACTACACCTATAGGTTTTCGCATAAATTTAATCAACTCAAAAATTATCCTAATTTATAGAGAATCGCATATAAAAGTATATTCAAGGAATCAGAATCTCGAAATGCATTATTGGCTGACATAAATTATAGTGTGTGTAAACCATACAAAGCTATATGTCCATTTAGTTTTTTTTTGACTAAAGGCTTGCATATATGTACATATAGGTTCTTGGACATATATGTTATTCATGTGCAATATGCATAACACAATCATCAGAAAAAGCTTAACACATAAATACAAATGCTTGTTAATCTGATATAGAGTACACATAGGAAAATTAAACTATAAAGTACACATATAATAACCTTGAAATGGCAATTTTTTTTTTTAAGTTTCGTTACTCCTGTATTGTTTTTCTTACCTTACAAGAATCCGTGAGGTCAACGAGAAAGAGTGAATTTAAAAAAAAAAACTTATTTAAGAAATTGATGACCTGAAAGTCTCTCTCTAGAAATTTATATAAGTAGTGGTATGAATTTCTCTCACTAAAAGCATTAATGGATCTTTCAATAATCATAAATGCAAGGCACCATCTCTATGCACTTCGCAATAACTCCTTTTCCTGCTGCCACATCTTTTTCTTCTTCCTCCTCTCCTTAGTTCCTCCTATTTTTTCTTTAACAACAAAATTCTCCTTTTGCTGGTTTAAAGAGAGGATCCTCTAACAACATATATGTCTTGACTGGGCTATAAATCGGTGCCCTTTTGATTTGTCAGACCTCCACATATATCGCTCTTTCGCCACAAGAAGAGAACCAAAAGACTTTGGTCAGATAAAAATAAGAGAACCAAGAGACTAGAAAAGGCCCCGAGCTAGGGTTTCATTGTGTGTCCAAAGGTTAGATATCTCTCTATATATATATATGCGATTGTTCTTTGTTTCTCTGCGGAATGAGATCTGTATTACTGTATAGCATGTTTGTTCATGCTAACCAGATCCCTTTTGTTTTTAGTCTTTTCAAGCTCTGTATTAACCTCTTTGTAGACTTGTTTTATTTGACTTATCTCTTTGTGCGTAGTTATAAACATGTAAAGGGGTTTGAGTTAGACGAATTTTACTGAGTACTATAGTCTAGTTGTGCTAAAAAGGCCATTGACTTAGTGTCAACTCATATACATATGTAGTTATGTACACATTTTTCTTTTAATTATTATTGTTTTCTAAATTTACCTTTTATAATTACTTTTCGTTTTTACTGTAAGTGGTTCATTTTTTTTTACTTTGTTACATTAAGATAAGGTCAATTAAACGAAAAATGTCTTCTTTTTCTTACACAAAGACGTCATTTTCTTGTTTCAGTAGCCTGTGGATTTCTCTATCTCGCTAGCTTTTAGTAGAGAAAAGAGAGAGAAATTAAAGAGAGTGAGACAAAAGATCATTAACTTCAATCCAAACCAACACAACACTTTCAAAAAAGTAGATCTGTATGTAGGGTTTCATTTTGTTTTACATCAATTCAAGTTTGGCTCAACCATATCGATTTTGAATTTGCTCAAAAACGTAAAAAGAAGTAAGTAAACGCACATAAGTTATCGTTTTTTATTTGTGTAAGATAATTGAAAGTTAGGGTTTCCTAGATCGTGTCTTCATTCGTTTTCCATGTAGATCAAATGTTGTTTGTGACTTTCAAGATTAATTATGCCACAGTTGTTTATATATATTTATGGATCGTCTACTTTGTGTATGTGTATGTATATTCTAATGGATATGATGTGCTAGAATTTTCTTGAAAACAATATTTCTTAGAATATTATCCTAAGTAGTGTTTACTTTATTTCTCTATATATTTTTTTAGAACAATTTCTCTATATTCTTATAGTGTTCAACATTATATTTAAATATTCACCGAGTATTCGTATCCCATTTGTTTAACTTGAATTCCCGAGATTTTTTTTTATATGCAACGAGGTAATGTCACGTAGTGAGTGCATTTATATTCATACCCTTTTCGATAAGATGAATGGATATGCTCACTAAGATATATAAATAACCATGAAAATAGATAATAGACTAATATTTTAACTTTTCGGTTACTTGTGGGATGTGAAAAAGACCATATAAGTATATATAAGGTATGTATAGTTTCATAATATCTAGAGGATTACTTTACATAATACCAAGATTCATCTTCCGTTTCTACTTTGACTCGTATATATAAACATGATCATTTGACCTTTGATTTGGACAGTGGGAGATACTTCAGAGTAGAAAATCGATTTTTATATCAACGAAAATGATTTGGATAATCATCTTGTAGATTTGAAGGGAAATCAAAAGCTATAAGAACTACAGAACCGATATAGGGATCAATCATCATCATCATCATGTATCATCCAAACATGTTCGAGTCTCATCATCATATGTTCGATATGACAAAAAGCTCTGACAATGATTTGGGTCTTACCGGGAGCCGAGAAGACGACTTTGAGACTAAGTCTGGTGCAGAAGTCACCCTGGATAATCCTTTAGAAGAAGAGCTTCAAGATCCTGATCAGCGTCCCAACAAAAAGAAACGTTACCATCGTCACACGCAACGTCAGATTCAAGAGCTTGAGTCGTAAGTAACACCTCCCATAAGTGTTAAATTTTTTTACTGTTTTGGGATTTAAGGTTAATGTTTGTTGTTTGGTTTCGAAATTTTAGTTTCTTTAAGGAATGTCCTCATCCTGATGATAAGCAAAGAAAAGAGCTGAGCCGAGAGCTAAATTTAGAACCTCTTCAAATCAAGTTTTGGTTCCAAAACAAACGCACTCAAATGAAGGTACATACTTAGGCTATAACTTTGATTATTGACTCATTATGTTCATTTATTAAACATGAACTTATTAGAGTACACAAGACAAGCCCAAGACAATACCAACAAGCCCATTTCTATGTTATAAACCCATGTGTGTTAGGGTTCCTTTGCAAGTGAGTTAGTAGTATAAATAGGATTGTAATGTGTTGTGACAAAGCAACTTTGCTGCCGTGAAAGGCAGCCTCACTTCTCCTTAATGAAATATCAATTTAAGTTTTTGTGTTCTTGGTGACAAAGCTAAAGCTTCTTCTCTTCTTTACTTTCTTGTTCAATAAAGCTTTAATAAGCTATCTTCATTTCTGTTTAAATAAAGCTCTTTGAGCTCAATCTTTCTAGTTTCTTAAACACTTACATGGTATCAGAGCTTCAGTCGGTTCATGGAACTTCTGGGTTTTTAATCTCTTGAGCTCACCACAGCTTTCTCCTCACGTGAAGCTACCGTTTCTCTCTCTTCACAGACCATCAATCACGGCATACAAAGCATCTTCTCAACTGGTTCTGCTTCTCACCACAACCGTTGGATTTGGAGCCAAGTCTAAACCTCCAGATTTCAGCCTTTATTCATGAAGCCATCATGCTTCTCACGTGAAAAAAAAAAAATCAAGGTAATTTCCTTGCTCTAAGACAGAACAGAACTTAGAGAACTGTCGTTAAGTTATAGTTTGATAGGATAATGCTGGTTTGGTTTAGTGGTCTGGAATTCAGAAGCTGTGATGAATTATGTTGTCGTTTGGGTTAGTTTTAGATCAAGTTTCTGCTGATTTTCAAGAGTATGATGAGTGCACACAAGTTGTTCGATAGAATGCCAAACGAAAAGCAGAAGGTCATATGCAGAGTCTAGTTAGTTATGGATGGAAGATAGATAGTGGGAAAGATCAAAGTTGTTGTGGGAAGGTCCATTTTTGTTATCAGACAAGTTTGATGAGTTACACGGGTCAGAAAAGAACCCGGACTCTTTGTGAGAAAGAAAGGTCACATTGTACCTCTGAGTGAGATCGACTAAGCTCTCCAAGTTCAAGAGAAACCTCTGAGTGAAGCCATGCGATACTCTCCAAGTATAGACCAACAATCTCTTCTATGTGATGAATTGAAGATTACACCTATAGCTTCATGTGATCATGCTTCCACTACTTATTCCACCAAGCCATCTGCATTTGAGGTTCAAACTCAGCATCTTGCTTTCATCCGACGCTAAGTTTGCGGGGGAGTATTAGAGTACACAAGACAAGCCCAAGACAATACCAACAAGCCCATTTCTATGTTATAAACCCATGTGTGTTAGGGTTCCTTTGCAAGTGAGTTAGTAGTATAAATAGGATTGTAATGTGTTGTGACAAAGCAACTTTGCTGCCGTGAAAGGCAGCCTCACTTCTCCTTAATGAAATATCAATTTAAGTTTTTGTGTTCTTGGTGACAAAGCTAAAGCTTCTTCTCTTCTTTACTTTCTTGTTCAATAAAGCTTTAATAAGCTATCTTCATTTCTGTTTAAATAAAGCTCTTTGAGCTCAATCTTTCTAGTTTCTTAAACACTTACAGAACTGTTCTCGAATCTTCACTAATGTTAATCAATGAACTTGATGTTTTCATTCCAACAGCATATGAAGCCTTCTTTAAACACATATTGTAGTTTGCTAATTGCATAGTGTAGGTTATCTATTAAGGAATTTATTTGGTTATTATAGGTATAATTATCCATTTTACTTGCTCTATACTCTTCATGAGACCAAACCTAAAGAAGAGAAAGTTGTGATATTTATAGGCACAACATGAGAGGCACGAGAACTCGATTCTGAAGTCAGACAACGACAAGCTCAGAGCAGAGAACAATAGGTACAAGGATGCTCTAAGCAACGCAACATGCCCAAACTGTGGTGGTCCTGCTGCTATAGGAGAAATGTCGTTCGACGAACAGCATTTAAGGATTGAAAACGCACGTCTACATGAAGAAATCGATAGAATCTCTTTTATAGCTGCTAAGTACGTAGGGAAGCCAATGTTGCCTCATTCCTCGCCTTTCTCTCAGCTCACAACGTCAACACACATTCCCACGCGCTCGCTTGATCTTGAAGTTGGGAGCTTTGGGAACAATAACAGTAGCCAGACAGGGTTTGTAGGAGACATATATGGAACAAACGACATAATGAGGTCGGTTTCGATCCCATGTGAGTCAGATAAGCCTATGATTGTTGAGTTAGCGGTTGCAGCCATGGAAGAGCTTGTGAGAATGGCTCAAACCGGTGATCCCTTGTGGGTTTCAAGCGATAGTTCGGGTGAGATTCTCAATGAAGATGAGTATTTTCGAACGTTCCCTAGAGGAATTGGACCTAAACCTATCGGTTTGAGATCAGAAGCTTCTAGAGAGTCAACGGTTGTTATCATGAATCAAATCAACCTCGTTGAGATTCTTATGGATGTGGTATCAAATCTGTTTCCTTATCTTCTCAAAGTTTAAGAAAGTTTGTAACATTTAGCTGACATAATCTCTCTCTCTCTCCTCTCTCTGTATAGAATCAATGGTCTAGTGTGTTCTGCGGGATTGTATCGAGAGCATTGACGTTAGACGTTCTCTCTACGGGCGTTGCTGGAAACTACAACGGGGCGCTACAAGTGGTATGAGACTTTTAAAAGATTTCTTGCTTCACAAGTTATTATTCTATTATTCTGAAAGTGGTATAAGACCTAAAAGATTACTTACTCTACAAGCTATTAGTCTATTATTCTAAATCATGTATTAATCAATATCCCTTGTGTGTTTGGTCTTTATTTTCTTGTACGCAAAGCTGACAGCAGAGTTTCAAGTCCCATCACCGCTTGTCCCAACACGTGAGAACTACTTTGTTAGGTACTGCAAGCAGCATAGTGACACTACTTGGGCGGTTGTTGATGTGTCTTTGGACAGCCTACGACCGAGTCCGATCACTAGAAGCAGAAGAAGACCCTCTGGTTGTGTGATTCAAGAATTGCAGAATGGCTATTCCAAGGTAACTTTAAAGTATATATATCAATGTGTGGTCGAGAATTTGAAAAGAAATGAGTTGATGGGGTGATGGGTTTTTGTGATTGTTGAAGGTGACTTGGGTAGAACATACGGAGGTCGATGATATATCGGTTCATACCATGTATAAACCGTTGGTTAATACCGGTTTAGCTTTTGGTGCGAAACGTTGGGTGGCTACACTTGACCGCCAATGTGAGCGGCTCGCCAGCTCCATGGCCAGCAACATTCCAACCGGTGATCTTTCCGGTACGTAATAATGTATTACACACATCAAATAAGATCATTTAAGGGCTATATTGATAAATTCATAAATTTTTGGATTAAATTGAGAAAGGAGTATTTACGTATACGGTCCTTTTATTTTTGTGGTAATTATGAATAAGTGATAACGAGTCCTGAGGGGAGGAAGAGCATGCTGAAACTAGCGGAGAGGATGGTGATGAGCTTCTGTAGCGGAGTGGGCGCGTCGACTGCGCACGCATGGTCGACACTTGCTGCCACAGGATCCGACGACGTTAGGGTCATGACCAGAAAGAGCATGGATGATCCGGGAAGGCCTCCGGGTATCGTCTTGAGCGCCGCTACTTCGTTTTGGATACCAATGGGACTTAAACGAGTGTTCGATTTTCTCAGAGACGAAAACTCTAGAAGCCAGGTAAAGAAGATACTTTTTTTTTAACTTTCTTTACCGAGAAATAATTTGGGCAGGCTTAAACCATGATTAATTCCAGTTTCTTAACTGAGGTTTTTGACTTCGGCTAAGAGATGGTTTTTCATTTTTTTTTAGATTTTAATTAAGAAAAGATAAGAATCTCTTAAATAGATATAAGAGCTGTCTTTTAATGGAAAAGTGTAAAAAATAAAAGACAAAAAAATGTTAAATCATAAGTTAAAAATCTCGATTAAGAGACCGGGGTTAATTATGCCCTTAGAACACAAATAACCAGAACCGAAAACTAGGCCGGAACTGACCCGAAATAACCCAGTTTGGTTCGGTTTTCAGTATAATCATAATATCAGATGGTTCCAAAGCACTATTATGATATTCTCCGTGGGTATTGGTTCGGCCGAATGATTTGAAAATTTGGGTATTGTATGTTATTTTGGGTACAATGTATTATTAGTTTTCGGCTATACTATTGTATTTTGATATCGTTTTTTGTTTTTTTCATGATTTTTTTTAATTTTTAAAAAGTCTTTTGGGTATTCTTTTTGTTTTCAGCATTTCGGATAGTACTATTTTGGATTTTTGAGTAGAAAATACCCGAACCAAACCATATTAAAAATTCTTTTGGA
Organism: Brassica rapa; assembly: GCF_000309985.2. Lineage (NCBI taxonomy): Eukaryota > Viridiplantae > Streptophyta > Magnoliopsida > Brassicales > Brassicaceae > Brassica > Brassica rapa. Next base: position 12,193,295 of record NC_024802.2, read on the forward strand.
TGTTTTTCTGGTTTTAAAATTAAAAACCAAACTGATTTGAAACTGAAAAGAACCAATTCTATAGTATTTACGGGTTTGAAACTCTTACCCACCCAAAAGGTTTGGAACCAATCGGTTTGGTTTTACAGACCTGAATATCTGAACCTCAGGCCTAAATGTGGGTTTGATTTTGCAGTGGGATATACTTTCAAACGGAGGCTTGGTTGAAGAAATGGCTCATATCGCAAATGGTCGGGACCCTGGGAACTCTGTCTCCTTGCTCCGAGTCAATGTACGAATCTTTCTTACGAAGGCTTTGATGTTTTACGCTATGTTTGTTTTAAACAAGCTTTTTGTTTGGTTTTGTTCAGAGCTCGAACTCAGGAGAGAGCAACATGTTGATCTTACAAGAAAGCTGTACGGACGCATCAGGATCCTACGTGATATACGCACCAGTCGACATGATGGCTATGAACGTTGTCCTGAGCGGAGGTGATCCAGATTACGTCGCTTTGTTACCATCCGGGTTCGCTATACTGCCTGATGGCTCTACAAGAGGAGGGAATGCTAGTGTCGTAGCTGAAGGAGAAGTGGTTACTTCCACAGCAAGTAACTGCGGCTCACTACTCACTGTAGCGTTTCAGATACTTGTTGACTCTGTTCCAACGGCTAAACTATCTCTAGGCTCAGTGGCTACAGTCAACAGTCTCATCAAATGCACTGTACAGCGGATCAAAGATGCCTTGGCATGTGACGGAGCTTGAAGTTTTTCAGGTAGGCAATGCTCTATATGGTTATTATTCAGATAGTCACATCTTCTTGATCCATTAAAGCGAGATCTTTAACAAATGTTTTGGTTTATATTTCTGCAGAAGTAAGAGAGGAGAAAGCAAAGGAAGGTGTAGGAGTTTTTTCGTGGTGATATTTGTTTCTTGTTTCAATAATCTTTTGAGAGTCTCCAAAGGAAGTCAAGAACGCACCTTCTCGCGTTTAAATCTCATTGCGCGTTTGTTTGCGGGTGGGGCAAAAAGAGGCCTGAGAAAGGGTAAATTGAGGTTCGGGTATTGACTTCTGCTGGGAACAAAAAAAGGTTTGTTGTGCTTCAGGCGATTTTGCGTTTGCGTTTGCATTTACTATGTGACTATTTTATCTTCCACTAGTGGACATCTTCGCATTTTGCGTATTGCGTCTAGTCTACTTTTTAAGTGTATCCTTGTACTCTTTGTTATCAAGCCACTTTGGTACTATAATATTGACGATGAAACTGTGTTTATCACTTTTTTTTTTTGAAACTTATCTTTATTACTTCCATATTTATCAGAGATAATAATTTTTACATATATTTTTAAAATAAGCAATTTTCAACTATATAAATGTATAATCTTCTTAAGCTAAATAATTTTCTATGACTTAGTTTCAGCCAATAGCAATTCAAAAATATAATTATAATAAAAAAAATCTGTTATTATTAACTTAACACAACAAGCATCGAAAACCTTAGAAGTATATAAATGCTAAAAAAATTATAACAAAAAGAGATCATTTTGGCTTGTCCACTTATTGAAGATAACAGTGGCAACTTTGGCTACCATGATGTACGAAGTGTCCATTTACGGAGGACAACAATGCAACGATGTTGCAATCATTTGTGATATACGTGCTTTGTTACAAGTAAGAAGCTGTTTTATGTATTGGGTATATCTCTATTATGTTGTTCGACTTTAACTCAAATCAAAGCCCTAACTCTGTTTTGGCGCAGGTCTATTCCTCTCTCGTTTCATAACTGATGGATGATCCCATGGAATCTTCTGGTGAAGAGGTAATGGGGTTCACGTCTGTCACTCTACTGGCGATTCATTCTCAGATTCTTATACATAATAATACATTCAGTGGAAAACATGTTAGATGATTTAAAGAGGATTCTGATATAAGAGACTTTAAGTTACTGCAGAAACAAAGAGTGAAATGAAGTTTTGTTATTGTTTGTCTTGTAAAGAACTGTGTGGAAGAGAGTCACAAGCTGGTCGACTCATTGGACAACCTTCGTGTAAGTACTGGAAGCTCTTCCAACTTCAAGAAGAAGCCTGTCATTATCATTGTTGTTGGAATGGCTGGTACACACTGTTTTGACTATAATAAATGTTCTTGAAAAAAACTCACTATGTTGTGGGTTTAGTGCTGATGTGAGATAATTTGTTATGTGTAGGCAGCGGGAAAACTAGCTTCCTCCAACGTTTGGTCTGCCATACATTTGATTCAAACAAGCGTGGGTATGTGTTGAACCTTGACCCTGCTGTTACGTCTCTACCCTTTGGTGCCAACATCGATGTAAGAGACACCGTCAAGTACAAGGAAGTTATGAAGCAGTATAACTTGGGGCCTAATGGTGGCATTATGACGTCACTCAACTTGTTTGCTACTAGATTCGATGAGGTAAAAATGACTCATGTTTGTGTTCTCTCGGTCTTTTATATTGTTCTGTCTTTTGTTCTAGGTTGTCTCTGTGATTGAGAAACGTGCAGACCAGCTTGATTATGTCCTAGTGGATACTCCTGGTCAGATTGAAATCTTTACATGGTCTGCTTCTGGTGCTATAATCACCGAAGCTTTTGCTTCAACTTTCCCAACTGTTGTCACTTACGTGGTTGATACTCCACGTTCTACAACCCCAATCACTTTTATGAGCAACATGCTCTACGCTTGTAGTATTCTCTACAAGACCCGGTTGCCTCTTGTCTTGGCTTTCAACAAAACCGATGTGGCAGACCACAAGTTTGCGTTAGAGGTTATCCTTCTTCAACTGTTTTATAAATATTGAACCTATTTGATGGTACTGAAACTGGTTTTATGCAGTGGATGGAAGATTTCGAGGTCTTTCAAGCGGAGATATAGTCTGATAACTCGTACACGTCGACCTTAGCTAACAGCCTCTCTCTTTCGCTGTACGAGTTCTACCGGAATATAAGATCTGTTGGTGTTTCTGCAATCACTGGTGCTGGAATGGATGATTTCTTTAAAGCCATTGAAGCAAGTGCTGAGGAATACATGGAAACTTACAAGTAATCATACACTCTTCTCTTTGACTACCATCTGTCAGCAAGTTTCATGCTTATGATTTGTGTGTTTTTGTTCTTCAGAGCTGATCTTGACAAGAGAAAGGCGGAGAAGGAGCAGTTGGAAGAAGAGAGAAGGGGAAAGGAAATGGAGAAACTAAGAAAGGATAATGAGAGTTCTCAGGGAGGGACTGTGGTTCTAAACACTGGTTTGAAAGATAGAGATGGAGCCGAGAAGATGATGATGAAGACTTTAAAATAGAAGAAGACAGTGATGGTGCCACAGATGAGAATGACGAAGAGAGGAATCGTTTCTACGTATAAATTAAAAATTCAAAAGGAACCAGATTCTTTCAGACATTATCAAGTTTGCTTTACCTGGTTTTGTTTGAGCACTGCCTTGTTTTCCTGTTGTGTAGGTAAACCAAAGAGTGCGACATTGTCTAATGATTTAATGAACTGACTATTATAAACTTGAATTTTTGGAGATTTTGTACAAAATATGCGTTCATATATGCACAAAGGGGTAAACACATAAATGTAAGTCGGACAAGGGAAAAAACTAACAAAAAATTCCACATTATCCACAATCAAGAGTAAATGAATGTGTACACTATGGTGCCCTTAACTTAAACTGTGCTGTGTGGAGGATGAAGACTCAGTCTTGGTGGATTTCATCAAAAGGGGCAGGAGCAAACCTCACATCTTCAGGCCGTGCAATCACCACAGGCTCATCGGCGAATAGGGCTTTGAGGAAAGATGGGGTTTTCAAGGGACGTCTATCCGTCATTCGTGGATACACAAAGGCCAAGAAGTAATACGCATGACCTGCTATCATTCCCTGCATATAGGACAAAGCTTAAGAGTAAGGATGAGGGTAAGGAGGGAAGAAGAAATGGATGGAATCGAGGCAAGAAAGTGCTTACCAGTAAATCACCCCAGGGACTTGCACCAACAAGGACGGAGAATCCAAGAAGTACCTGCATTTTCAGAACTTAGCGTAAGATATGATTCAAACTATCTCTCTGGTTAGAGCAGTACAAGAAGAAAGTGAAAAAGTTCAACTCACCCATGGTAAATACGCAGCTGTAAAAGTGAAAAGGCCAAGGAAACTCATGTGGACGTAAGGGTTCTGTTTGCTCCATACATAAACCTGCAGTATAGATGAAACACGTCAAAACGGAAGATCCCGAGATGGATTTTTAAACCATTAAAGAAGAGACAGAAGTTACCATCATGAAAGTCAAAGAGTTGCTGAGGAAAATGATTTGGGAGAGTGAGACTGACAAATAAGGTATGGTTCCACCAATGAGAACAATCCCGGTTAAAACAGTTGCACCGAACAAGAGCATGTAAAGAAAATCAGCAGTCTTTCCCCTAAAGGAGTTTTCTTCAAGGAGCTTGCAGTATCTAGCTAGAAAAAACATATGGAACAAGAAGTCCAAATCTGCCAAAGAAGATTGATAGTTCAGAAAATAAGTCAAAAGTTTATTTATAAAGATAAATTACGGGGATGATTGGTTGGGGCTGTAGATGCTCTATACAGCTAAAATTTAGTCTACAGCTATATATATGTCAACCAATCGAGCTTTGCTTTCCTTAAAAAACTCACAGCAAAAAAATCTCTGGAGAATCAAAATATGACTGTAGAGAGCTTTATTTCTAGAGCAAAAAATTAGTGCTTTAGAAATCTACAGCAAAGAAAGGTACATCAAATAAATCTACAGATTAAATTCTACATCAAAAAATATAAAGCTACGGCACTTATCAATCATCCCCTACAACGAAATGAATCCATACAAGTCATAGCTTAGAAATAAGCGGGGAAATTGCCTATTTTGACCCTAACAATTCTGATTGTTATTAACTTGATTAACAAAACATTATTCAACACAACATCATTTACTCTGTAAATACAAATTCAGTTCGACTCATAGGCTAAAACTTGATCACATTATTAAGACAAGTGTGATCATATACATTATTAAATTGCGAAAGATTAAAACTTTCAAAAAAATAATAGACTTCAGGTACCAATTTCATTTGAAAAGCAAATAAAAAAACTAGTCTAAAGCATACAAATAAAACAATGTAAGATCCAACACAAGAGATAAATAAATTACCCATATTACGGAAATAAAGAAAATTTGTAACGAGGCGCCATAACTGATACTGCTTCACCACAAGGGTTGGATTCAGGTACAGATTATACGGTGATATTATCTGCCAAAACAATTTAAACCTATATTTCAATCCCAATCAACTACATTTTCATTAAGAAAGGTGGGATCAATTCGATTCAAGAGAATAAAAACTTAATCAGATACCTCGAGGGAACATCCGACGGTGGTGACAACAGCCGCCGTGAGATACGACCTTGTTATAATCGGCATCTGCTTATACCATTCTTCCACCGCCTGAGCCATAATTTGAGAAACAGATAATCAAAATACCTAATTGAGATTGGATTCAAAAACCAGCGCGATTAAAGTTTTTTTTCTTTTTCCCGCACGGATGATGAATGTGGAGAAGAACAAATAAAAAAACTTGGTATTTATCCGTCTGAAGTGACAATAGTTCCACGAATAAGAGAGCGCGTGGTTTACACGGACCAATCATGAGTACTTTGCTGACGCTACGTTCTACGAGGCAAAAGACAAATAGTAAAACGTCTCGGTGTTTTTTTATCTTCGTTAAACGGCATGATGTTGGCACTGAATAACATAAAGCAGCGAGATTACCAACTTTCTGGAACAGTTGCAATAAAATACTACTCCCTCTATCTTATACAATAAAACAGGATATGCTCTCTCCTCATTATGCCACGTCCTCAAGAAGGGTGTGGTAATTTCCGACACATGTTATCGTTTTACACTCTCTGCGATTTTCCTTCTGTTTGTTCCGGAAATGATTGTTTGTGGGCTGGACAGGTTTTTATTTAAATTAATAGGTAAGGCCCAAAATTTGCAGCTCTTGGAACTAGGTTTGATGGACCCCTGCTTCTCAAGTGCATACACCTGTAGATTAAAGGGAGGTGAAGAAGAATCAGTAACAAAAGAAAATAAAAATGACTTAGTCTCAAGCAAGTGACTAAATCTCAATGTTGAAATCTACTCAGAATTTGGCAACAGCGCCAATTTGATGTTAGGAGTTTTCAAGGCTCGTAAGACAAATGTTGTAGTATAAAAGATTGTCGAACCAGTTCTGAGGGATATCAAAGCACCGAGAATGCAAGTACTCACTTAATCTAAGTGCAACCAATGATTTAGATGGGTTTTAAACTATGACTAAAACTAAAAAGCAATAACAGAATGATACTTTCTTGACTAAGGGAAAAGAGAACTCATGGGCATAGGGATTAGACCTTGGGTGATCAAGTATCGAACTAAGGATGGCAAATGATCGATCAAACTATCGACCTTAAGCCTAGACACAATTCTAAGCAAGCTCTATGTCTAGATGAATGCTCATTTGCTAACATATCTCAAACATCAAATGTCTTTGGTTGAATAATATGAAAGCAATCATTACTAACAAGTATATTAGCTATCTTAGCACCTTTAACAACAAATGTCTTTGGCAAAGTATACTAAAAGCCTAGGAGAGTTGTCTCGGGCATTTCATCGAACACCTTTCGGGTGAGAAATGCCTAAGGATCAACAACTGAGTGGCCAACTCAGAAGATGCATTATGATTACTCTACTAGCAAGGAAATACGAATGATCTATACTAAAACATCCTAGCTCTAACCTAATCACCCTTAATCTCCCTAACCCATGAATTCAAAAGGTGATTACTCACTAATCTCCATGATTCCTCTTAAACCCATATTGGATTTCAGATTAATCATGTAGAGAAATAGATAAGAAATCAACAATAACACAAGAACATAACAATCAAAATCCAAGAGATGAACTTCTCAAGAGAGTTTTTATGTATTTCTCAATAGATCAAAAGATAATCTGTCTCTGGTGGCTTACAAAGTATTAAAACATAGGTTTTTAGAAGTGCAAAACGTGCCTTCAAATTGCAAAAAGGTCCCCGAGAAATTGTAATTTTCGGCAGCAAAATAACGCGGAGCGACTTGCAGGTGTCGCTCCAGCAAGTCGCTCCAGAGCCACTTTTAGTGTCTCCGACGGCACAAACGCGAGCGACCTTGGTGTGTCACTCCAGCAGGTCGCTCTGAACATCGGGAGCGACTTCAGCACGTCGCTCTGGAAGGTCGCTCCAGGGTCAAATATGTGTGTCTCCGGATGTGAAAACGCGAGCGACTTCGTGCAGTCGCTCTGGATGAGTCGCTCCGGGATGTGGTGCACAGCGACCTCATGTAGTCGCTCCGAGAAGTCGCTCCAAGCAGTGCTCGTTCAAAGACCACTCTAATCACCTCCTTTGAGCTCCAAATGCACCCAAATGTCTCCAGAAACTCCATCTGGTACTCAAATACCTGATAGAGACATATGTATGCAAAATGCAACCTAGACATGGCTAAATCCTAATCTATATGATGAAAATGCACATGAATAAATGGATAAGACAATGTAAATATGAAAGATATCAACTCCCCCAAACTTGTTCTTTTACTTGTCCTCAAGTGAACTTTCTAGAACTCATAGGGAGAGAGGTTTGAAGGTGGGAGCTCATAGCCAAAAGAAATACAACTAGCAAACACAACTAGAACACTCTCTTATTACACTCTAGCTTCTCTAGGCCTATCTCAACTCTTTTTGCCCTTACACTCATCATCAAGCATCCACACATTCAAATCAACCAACTATCATATTCATTAAGCATAAAACATCAGGTGAATTCTTGCAAATGGTCAATTGGTCCGAATCATTTGGTTGAGTAAAGAGAAGGCTTTTATTCTAGTGAGTCAAGAGGTTTAAAATCCATGATCTTTTAAAGTGGTTTACTCTCAAAACAAGTAGCCTTGACATTGCACATAATATATCTAAGAAAGGGACCAACTCATGCATACAATGCTCAATCTCCATTGTTCTACCCTTTTCCCAAACATACAAATCACACAATCATTTCCCAATGTCAAACCCAACTCACATCTCTCACCAAAAGATCCTAAGAACATCAACTCTTTCTCTTTGAAATCTACAAGGGATTTTTCACAACCTCAAAACATCTTAGTTCTTAACAACTTTGCTAGCCCCCTTTTTTTTTTTTCGTTTTTCTTTTTTCTTTATTTTATTTTATTTTATTTTTTTTTAGGCTGGGGGCCAAGATTTTTCAAAACTTGAGCTAGAGGCTTCTCTACTGATCCCAATAAAACAATTCACTTAAGCACAAAGAGTCTATTCTATTCCTTTTTCATTTCTCCCAAATCATAATCACAACACTCACCCCCCACCTATAGCTAGACAATAGAGTGCCCAATCTAGCAAGAATGAAGATCAAGCATTGTCGTTCCCGATACTCTCAACATTATGCACATGTAAAACTTTCCGAAAAAGGCCTCACTCATCAAACAATGAAAGCTTAAAAGGAGGAAAAGGTTTTGGGAGTGGTCTACCACTAGAGTTTGTCAAAAAAGATTGGTATAAAAGATATGACAACTCAAGTGTGTATAGCCATGACTCAGTACACAAGGGACCATGAGCAAGAAGCATTAAGTTCGTTCAGTTCAAATAAGGTCGTAGTTGGCTTCAAAGACTGAGTTTCAGTAATCAACAAGTTTCAGGAAGAGTTTTCAAGGCTCGAAACATACAAGTCTTTTTGAGAGGTGCAAAAGCTACTCAGGTGCAACGTAGTGTTCTTTACAAGACATTCAAAATCATTGCTCCCAATGCAAGTGAATGCAACCTATATGCTCTAGACTCTCCTAAAAATGCAAATGATGCAAACTAAATGATTGATTTTTTTTTTTTATCTATGCAAATAGGTATGCAATGCATGACTCAATGAAACAACATTAAAGCAAACATGATCAAATACTTGGTACCAGTGGCGGACCCAAGATAAGTTTTAAGGAGTGTCATAATTGGGCTTGGCCCAGATTAAAACTAAAATAAAAGGGAAAACAATTAATTGAGGGAGTTTGAACCCAGGTGACTCAGTTAAAGGGGGGTCAGAAAGGAAATAAACACACCAATTGAGCTATGTATTTTTCAGTTACGTGGTATAGACTTGCTGATATATAATTTTAACCTGTGGCAGGTGCAACCCCTTTATCCAACGTGGGTCCGCCTCTGCTTGGTACCTCCCCCAAACTTGAGTTACACAGTCTCTGTGTTGTCAAGTAGAGAGAGAGATACCGAAAAGAAGACTAATATGCAAAAATAAAATGGTATATACAAGGGAGTGTGGTGGGTTACCTTCTATGGGGAATGAGTAGAGGGAGATGCTCCCTCCTCGTCGTCCTCAGGTGGTAACTCTTCAAGGTGCTCATCAGCAGGAGTGGCCATCTCTTCAATGTAGAAGGCTTGCCCGAACACAGTTGGTTTCCTCATTTTCTCCTTGATGTCAAAGTGGAGGATGTTCTCTTTACCCAAATGGAGATCAATCGTGCCTTCCTTCACATTAACAATAGCTCCTGCTGTAGCTAAGAATGGCCTTCCTAGAATCAATGGGTCTTGAGCCTCCTCACCCATCTCAAGCACCACAAAATCTGTAGGTATCGCATACCTTCCAATCTTCACAGGGAGGTCCTCTAAGATGCCCACAGGATACTTCACTGAACGATCAGCTAACACCAGAGAGAGTCTACACTTCTTGTACTGAGTGAATCCAAGCTTCTTTGCAACAGACAAAGGCATCAAGCTGACACTAGCTCCCAAATCGCAGAGACATTTCTCAAATACCATAGGTCCAAGAGCACAAGGTAGTGTGAAGCTTCCTGGATCCTCTAACTTCTCTGGAACATCAAGCCTCTGGATGATGGCACTGCACTCATGGGTAAGAATCATCATGCCTTCCATCTCCTTCTTCTTTGCAGCTACAACATCTTTCAGGAACTTGCTGTATTGAGGAATCAACATGAAAGCATCGATGATGGGCATTGCAACCTGAGCTTCACTCATTTGCTTCTCAAACAGAGCCTTGTACTTCTCTAGCAGCTGCTTCTTGAATCTACTAGGGAATGGAAGTTTGGGTTCATAAGGAAGAGGAACAAAAGAACTTTCACTTGCTGGAGTAACAGCCTCACCATCCTTTACTGTCTTCTTCTCTTCCCCAACCTTTCCTTTACCTTTGGCTTCCACTATCTTCTCCAAGATCTCGTCATTGATCTTCTCATCAACAATCACCACTTCATCATCTATGTTGATGGCAACCCCCTCACCTAGTTTCTCAGCATCCTTGGTGAGGGTTCTAGGAGGTAACTGCTTACCACTCCGAAGGGTGATAGCTTTGGCTTCCTTGGGATTTGGGTCAGATTTTCCAGGTAGAGATCCTTGCTGGCGATTCTGGTGAGTGTTCATGGAAGCAAACTGATTCTCTAAATTCTTGACTGTAGAAGCAAGGTGTGAGAATTTGTTGTTGAGCTCATTGTAGCTCCCATCAATCTTGGAATGAAGGTTCTTCAACTCATAACCAACATGCTTCTCACTTCTAGTCTGAGACTCCAAGATTTGTTTCAGTAAGGTATCAGTGCTGCTCTCTTGAGGAGCAGAGGAACCAGACAAGGGGTTTTGCTGAGGCTGATAGCTGCCTTGCTGGTTGTTTCTAGGCGGATAACCACTCTGTTGGTTGTTGGGATAGAATTTCTGTTGGTAGTTGTTGTACTGAAAATTGGGCTCCTTTTGTACCAGCTACCATTGTTGTTGATAAAACACAACTCCTCTTGACCTTCCAAACCCTCAACCTCATTGACAGCAAGTGGATCTTCCTGCTTGGAGTTACCAACAAACTTCAGCTGCTCTTCGGTTGCTTTTTCAGCAATGAGTAGGTCGATCTTGTCTTCCAAAGCTTTGATCTCTTTCCTCGTCTGCTTATCATCTGTTCTACTGCCTCTGTCGTGGTCTCCACTGTAGACTGCATCACTCTTTACCATGTTGTCAACCAGCTCTTCTGCATCCTCCTCAGTTCTCCCCAAGAAGAACCCATTGGTAGCTGTATCCAGTCTGGCTCTGTACTTAGGAAGAGCACCACGGTAGAATGTGCTCAGCAAGCTCTCCTTAGAATAGCCATGGTGTGGGCATTGAGCTTGGTAGCCCTTGAATCTCTCCCAGGCTTCACTGAAGCCTTCCAAGTTCTTCTGTTGAAAGCTGGAAATCTCGTTTCTCAGCTTAGCAGTTCTTGAAGTAGAGAAGAACTTCTCCAAGAATGCTTTCTTGCAGTCATCCCAAATGGTGATGGAGTCACTGGGTAGAGACTTCTCCCACTGACGTGTCTTATCCCCCAAAGAGAAAGGGAATAGCTTGAGTTTAAAGGCATCTTCGGACACACCAATGGTTTTTGACAACCCACAGTAGCTGTCGAACCTGTCCAAGTGATCAAATGGATCCTCTAGAGCCAAGCCATGATACTTGTTGTTCTCAATCACATTGAGGAGTCCTGATTTGATCTCAAAGTTGTTGGCTGCTACAGCTGGTGCTCGGATTCCCAATCTATGACTATGAATGTTGGGACGGTCATTAGTGCCAATGGGTCGAGCTGCTCGCTGTTGGTTAGCTGGAGCATTGTTATTAGCGCCATTTACGCATGCATCATGCTGATGTATGTCTCCCATATCAGTGTGCAATCTCTGCAATTGAGCCTGTTGCTCTTCTTCTCTTCTCTTTCTAGCACACTCTCTCTCTAAAGCTCTGATATCTGCAGCTCTTGGAACTAGGTTTGATGGACCCCTGCTCCTCAAGTGCATACACCTGTAGATTAAAGGGAGGTGAAGAAGAATCAGTAACAAAAGAAAATAAAAATGACTTAGTCTCAAGCAAGTGACTAAATCTCAATGTTGAAATCTACTCAGAATTTGGCAATGGCCAATTTGATGTTAGGAGTTTTCAAGGCTCCTAAGACAAATGTTGTAGTATAAAAGATTGTCGAACCAGTTCTGAGGGATATCAAAGCACCGAGAATGCAAGTACTCACTTAATCTAAGTGCAACCAATGATTTAGATGGGTTTTAAACTATGACTAAAACTAAAAAGCAATAACAGAATGATACTTTCTTGACTAAGGGAAAAGAGAACTCATGGGCATAGGGATTAGACCTTGGGTGATCAAGTATCGAACTAAGGATGGCAAATGATCGATCAAACTATCGACCTTAAGCCTAGACACAATTCTAAGCAAGCTCTATGTCTAGATGAATGCTCATTTGCTAACATATCTCAAACATCAAATGTCTTTGGTTGAATAATATGAAAGCAATCATTACTAACAAGTCTATTAGCTATCTTAGCACCTTTAACAACAAATGTCTTTGGCAAAGTATACTAAAAGCCTAGGAGAGTTGTCTCGGGCATTTCATCGAACACCTTTCGGGTGAGAAATGCCTAAGGATCAACAACTGAGTGGCCAACTCAGAAGATGCATTATGATTACTCTACTAGCAAGGAAATACGAATGATCTATACTAAAACATCCTAGCTCTAACCTAATCACCCTTAATCTCCCTAACCCATGAATTCAAAAGGTGATTACTCACTAATCTCCATGATTCCTCTTAAACCCATATTGGATTTCAGATTAATCATGTAGAGAAATAGATAAGAAATCAACAATAACACAAGAACATAACAATCAAAATCCAAGAGATGAACTTCTCAAGAGAGTTTTTATGTATTTCTCAATAGATCAAAAGATAATCTGTCTCTGGTGGCTTACAAAGTATTAAAACATAGGTTTTTAGAAGTGCAAAACGTGCCTTCAAATTGCAAAAAGGTCCCCGAGAAATTGTAATTTTCGGCAGCAAAATAACGCGGAGCGACTTGCAGGTGTCGCTCCAGCAAGTCGCTCCAGAGCCACTTTTAGTGTCTCCGACGGCACAAACGCGAGTGACCTTGGTGTGTCACTCCAGCAGGTCGCTCTGAACATCGGGAGCGACTTCAGCACGTCGCTCTGGAAGGTCGCTCCAGGGTCAAATATGTGTGTCTCCGGATGTGAAAACGCGAGCGACTTCGTGCAGTCGCTCTGGATGAGTCGCTCCGGGATGTGGTGCACAGCGACCTCATGTAGTCGCTCCGAGAAGTCGCTCCAGGCAGTGCTCGTCCAAAGACCACTCTAACCACCTCCTTTGAGCTCCAAATGCACCCAAATGTCTCCAGAAACTCCATGTGGTACTCAAATACCTGATAGAGACATATGTATGCAAAATGCAACCTAGACATGGCTAAATCCTAATCTATATGATGAAAATGCACATGAATAAATGGATAGGACAATGTAAATATGCAAGATATCAATATACCTTTTCGTTTTTCCAGTAACTGGTTGAAGTTTCACTTATAAATGTCTCTCGATGTTGAGTTCAATTCAAACTATTTCGAAAAGCAAATATTTTCATAGCAAGGATATGACCACTTCTTACATGCTCCTTGCTGATCTGAGAGTCGGGCGATGCTCCAACACGGCAACACCGCCGAGGTCCGTCTGTTGAGGTTTTGGAAGGCGAGAAACCCATAACCCGAAATATCATAAAAGAATATCCATTAGTATTTATGTCAGGTTCAGATTAGTTCCTAAATATAAGATTTTTTAGGTAAAACACACTTATTAACAAAGTTACTTTTTATCTAAAAAATATCACTAAATTTTTGAATTAAAAACTATTCAACCAATTACAAAATAGAACTATTAAATTTGATTGGTTACACAGTTTTTGATAAACTTAAAGTTACCTATAAATATGAGAACATCCCACATATTGGAACATGAAAACTATTCTAAACATCATATATTTAGGAACAAAGGGAGCAGATCTCAATCCGCGCAACCGCACAGATTTTTGTTTTCATTTGTTTTTATATAAATATTTTGTTTTCAATTATAAATTGGTATATATAAGAATATATATGCGTCTATCAATTTTTAAAACATAATAAGTTTACGGTATATTTTTTTCATTGAATAGATTGTTTCAAACTTTCACATGTACTTATATCTTCTTCCATATATATATTTTTAGATTATTATTTCATTATTAAAATCGTAACTATATATATATAAAGATTAGTAAAATATTTTTTTATTGTCATATTCAAAGATATTGTAACATTTAATAAATTTAGAAAGTTTTTTAGAAAATTAAACTTTTCGCTTCATAGATTTATATTATCAAGTAAATAATTAAAATTTTAGTTTTTGTTTAATTTTTAAAGTAAACTATATAGTTTAAAATTTGTTTTCATTGGTTTAAGGTAGTAAATATTAATCATTGTTACATAATATGATTTTTGTTATTTAAAAAAAAATCTTTATATATAATTTTAAAGGTTAACATCGATAAATATTTAGATATTTAACATATGGAGGTATAGTATTACAACATTAAATTATATCTATTTAATTTATACTATCTATAAATTCAATGGATCATCTATTGTTTAAATTCAATTATTGATAGTCCAATAAAAGTTTCTGGTAGGCCCAAAATTTAAATGATAAGATTAGAAATTAAATGTAACATGACTTTCTAGAAATATGTTCATTAGGTCTATTTTTTAAAATGACATTGATTTCAATGACACCTCATATATTGATTCTTCCAATCTTATTCATCAGGTCTTGGCGTATCAGCAGGACATTCGTAATTTGATAGATGATGATTAGTTTGTGGGAGGTCCGAAATCTCTCTGGAAGTTTCCAAGCGAAGTCGTTCATTTAGGGAATGCTTATGGGTGATTTTTGTCTGATGGATCACTCATTCTGGGGGACATACTATGGGGGAGAAGTGTGTTTAAATTTTGGTTATTCTTTATCAATTCGTGCGTTGTGTTTTTCTCCTGCTTATGTCTTGCATCCTGAGTTTGGTTTATATGTCATGAATTTTTTTGGGTTTCAGTTTTATGTAGTTTGACCAATGCATGGCTGAAGTATTTCGTTTACTGATGATGTTGATTAGTGCTAATGTGCATGTAGTTGTAGTTAGTTTGGACTAAGTTTGATTTCTGTGTAGGTTCAAAAATGAGGTGACTCGTGCAGACAAAAAGGAAAAAATTGTAGACTCAAGGATTTGACCAAAGTAAAGACCGGTTTGGATGGTTGAAGATAAGTTTATTAGTTTCGGGTGAACCATCAAGGACCTGGATCCGGTTTGGTAACTCAAAGTACCAAAGATCGCAATCTTCGCAGTTATTATGGTTAGCGGAAGATATGGAAGGAAGATAAAAAAAAAGATTCTGGAAATGATTGATATAAAATGTGCACTAATCTAAAGAAAAAGTGGTGACGGCGAGAGATAGAGTCAGGAGACTAGGGTATTAAGGTTTTGGTTTTTACTAACTGTAAGGGCAGCAATTAGAGTTATCCTTCTTACGTTTGGGTAGTTAGGGATTGATCAATTGTTATACACGGGTGTGTGTAGTCACAAAAATCTAATTAAACAAGACTCTGAAGTTTGTTTAAGTGATTCCTAATAAAACGTATTTTGAGGAAACTGTGTGTATTTGGCTAGATACTCATATTGCCACTATTCTAGGTATTCCAATAGCTATCGGGAAGAGAAAAAGACCGTCTTAAAGATATGATTGACTGGAAAACAGAAAATAGAAGAAAAAAGAAGAAATAAATCTTTTCACGATTTTTTCTGTGAAAATCGATGTTGGAAAGGCAAATGATGATAGAATAATTTTCTGTAAGAGAGAGAATAGTGTTTTATTAATTCTAACTATAATTCTAAAAAAAATAACTATAGTTTACCAAGTCAAAAAGAATAAAACCAAGACGTATACATACTCGTATTATTACCAGTAAGAAGAAGAAGGATCTAGTATATAATAAGAGCTATATGCGTGAAATGACTCAAATAAATGTTTAGATGAAATATATATTGGACATAATTTCAACTGATCGTCTAAAATCAATTTAACACTGCAAAAAACCCGTCTAAAGTTGCAAAACTTGTTATTTAAGCAATTTTAGTATCGGTATGCAAAATATAGTAATTTTGAGTTTGAGGTTATTATTAAGCACCTTCGTTCTATAAGAGAAAAATCGATGATATTTGAAAGCATAAATTCCAACTTTGTTGTAGCTGTGACCATGACAGTTATCTTAGTGGTTTATATTAATATTGTATTACCATTTGGTTTTAACCAAAAAGATTCATCATTAGTGTCGGCAAGGGAAAGTTAAACCTAAAAATGTATTTAATATAGTAAGTTTTAAATTTAATTTAATTTAAATTTTAGTGACTACAAATTTCTTTTTTTTTAATTATACAGAAGTATCTTCATCTTCACCGAAATGGATCCCGATTAGCCACATGTTAGCAGTCTACATTTTCGGTTCATGTGTCGGTCTGCTGTCTCTCATAATACCAAAATTTTAATTTTTCAATGGCTGAGATTCAAACTCAAATAGTTTCACTTTACCGTATTGAGTTTCGCTGCCAAGTTAATCACTGTTGGACCATAAGCGCCAATTAAAAGTAAAAACTAATCAAAACTAATGTTTAGAATTTATGAGATTTGAGACAAGATAGAAACTAACGACACAAAAATTTATTACCAAAGGATTACACAAACTTTAACTTGGTCACTCTTGTGTTTAGGTACAATACAGAAACTAGAGTAAAAAAACTAAGAACAAGACTTGAATCTCAACACACGATAAATTACACTAATTAACTTCTCTACGCTGCTCTCTTGGGTTCCCTTAGTTGCTCTTTCTTCTTGCTCGGATCATCTGAATTCATCAATATTTATACCTGAAGCTATGACTTTCTAATCCCACATTTTTTGTTCCATCTTGCATAAGTTGTTCGTTAAACGACTTGACTCGATTTTTTTATTCTCTTCTAGGAGAAGAATTGGTCCAAACAATAAATGGATATATATCGATTTATTAGGAGGAAGTTTCGGAAGAATTAAACTTAAGAGAAACACTGTTGACGCAGTGACGCTCATCGGTAGCCGTGGGGAATCCTTCTCCTTTGAAAACATGACCTAAATGTCCATCGCATTTTGCGCATGTGATCTCAACTCTTTTCCCATCTGGCTCCAGCTGATAGATATATAAGCAAATATTTTTTTTTGTTATCAACAGATCTAGCTTCTTTATACATATATGCAACATAGATGCAGAATCATAAGACCATATTAATTAATAAGTTACATACAGTTTGTATAATGGCACCGGGAATAGCGTCGAAGAAGGCAGGCCAACCACAACCAGAGTCGAACTTGGTGGTGGACTTATAAAGAGGAGTCGCACAGCCAGCACACGCATAGGTTCCTTCCTCGAACAGTTTTGTATATTCTCCTTTGAATCGGGCTCTAAATCAAAATCATTACATTAACAGGAGGGACCGTCTCAGAAAAAAATAATACTTGGTAGTATTATTGAGCCGGACACCTAATTAATAACATGGTATAGCTAGTGACTATTTGTTCGTCTGATAAGTCTTGGATCAAAACTCAGACTAGTACCGAGACCACTAGAACATTATGGTAATCATAGTAGTTTTTAAAAAACATGCAATGAAAATATAACTTCAGCTAAAAATTTGTAGAGCTTGCTTACTCTGTTCCCTTTTCCCTGAGAACTCTAAATTGTTCAGGAGACAGAACCGCACGCCACTCCTCATCGTGTTTCTGAACAGATCCAGGTGATGGAGCCGCCGATGTTGCTGTCGTTGCCATGGTAAGAAGAGGCTTTTAAGGCGACAGAGAGATGGTCTTGTGTTCTGATGTCTTCTGAGAAAATGAAGAATTGATTTGTGAGTGAGTAGAAGAACAACAACGGGGTTGGGGGTATATATACAGAAAATATTTTCTTATTCTGGGTCCAAAAGAGACTAGAATATTCCTAAAAATAAACAGCTAAGAAAAGATAACATAAAACAACTAGGTCACAACTCATACGTATAGGTAGATAGATCTAACTGACAGAAAGGAACTAGAATATTAAGTAAACTAGTTAAAATCAAAACTACTGTTCAAAATGCTAGGTGCACGCAGGCATAAAATGCTTGATCGAAGTCTTACCACTTTTTGATTTTCTGGTAAACAAACCACATTTAGCAAATGAACAGTAAGAAGATGAATAGTAATTTTGCATGATATACTATTACAAATTTATTCAAATTCATAGTCATTAATTTTGTTAACTACTTGATGGACTAGATAGTTAATTCGTTTCTTTGAGTAGTTTAAAAATTGTGTTTGGATTCTCGTAGCTAGTTTAGTTAATTCATATATTTTATTCATGCAAAACATTAAACATTTGTAGACTTTAATCAGTAATATACAGTTGATCGCAGTCCTTGTTGCATGAATCACGTGAACGCTCCAATCATAATATAATACATTATTTTCCCTTTTATAACTAGATAGATCATTAATTTTGTTTTTTACAACGCTAGATACACCATTATTTCTTCTGATTATACTGAACTCTGATTAATTAGTGACGTGGAAATAGTACAGAATAGCTGAATTCGAAGTTACCCGTAATTTTGACGAAATTTTATGACTAGAGTTAACCGTAACAAATTTGTGACATATTACAAACGATTTTGTTTCTAAAGTTTTATGTCACATATTAGTAGCTAGTTTGTCACAATATTGTGACGAATTGTGGCGTAACAATTTTTTGTCACAATTAGTGACATAACTGTGACAAAACTATATTAAGTAACGACCGTGACATAATTGTGACTAAGTTTACGGTTGCAACTGTAACAAATTGGTGACTGGAAGACAGAGTTTCAATTTGATACGATAGAGAGACTAAATTTTAGTAACTAATTGACGCGAACCGATGACAAAAAGTAATGTTGTGAATTGTAACTTATAAATATAGGAAATACATTATAAATTCTACTTATTTATGAATATTTTATTTAGATATAATTGTCTAGATAAAAATGACCCAAATTAGCCACAAACCATAATAATATAAAATAAAATTCTTCTATACTTTATATCTAACTCTAAAATTAGTTGAGCTGTAACTGTAGAAAATTTACTTTAAAATTAGTGTGTAGAATTTTTTGATTTAGCTTTAAGAGATATAACTTTAAAATTTTCTATAGTATAAAATATGGGACTTTAGAAAATAAGATTTTTATAACTAGTTTTTCTGTTTTTTGGCTGTAACTTTAATTTTTTTGTTGTAGTTTTAAAAACTAATATAAAGCATGATTGATGGTTTTTAAAACTGTAGATAAAAATTAAAGCTAAAGTCACTTGTTACAACCCAACCAATCACCCCATAGTTATAGAAATCTAACCTAATATTTTAATTATTATATATATGTTCAATACTAAAATTGCATTCACTACAAACAAACAAATTCTATTATATACACGAGTAAACTACAAAATTCGTGTCCTTGCTATGTTTTACTAAATTTTAAAAATATTCTTATACATAGAGAGAGAAAAAATAAAAAATTGCAAATACATATTTAATTTTAAAATGCAAACAAGTAACTATTTTAGATATTTCACTCTGCGCCTTACGCGGATTATCACATAGTGTTCTTATTATTTTTGAACTTTTTAATATTTAGCTCTGTTTTCAGTATGCATGAACTTTTATTGTATATAATTCCATTTAATTACTTATAACGTCTAACATATTTTCGAGCTTATAAAAAGAATTCGGAACAGATTTTTCTCTCTTTCATTACAAGAAAACATATTTTTTACGAGGGCAATATACGTTGTAACTTCGTCGTAAACGGGGTGTTACGACGAATGAACCGCGAAACACGTTTCGTCGTAAAACGCCCGTCGTAACCGACGTTTCGTCGTAAATGACTTGTTAAGTTTACGACGAAATATATTCCTCGTAAAGCGCAGGGCAGAGATTCGTCGTAAACGACACGTAAAATTTCGTGGTAAACTCCACGTAATGGATTCGATGTAAAGCACACGTAAACATTTTCGTTGTAACACCCTCGTAAATATTTCGATGTAAACTCCACGTAACATTTCGATGTAAAGACCACGTAAAATCTTCGATGTAAAAGACTCGTAATTATTTTCGACGGTAATCAGTTGTAAATGTTTACGTCGAGCCTACATCGACGTTTCGTTTTATAATATATTTTGAATATTATTTTTAACCTCAAATATATATATATATAAATTTGAATTTATTTAAAATTCTGAATTTTAAATAATTTTAATTTTAAAACGAAATATGAAAATAAAAAACATTTATAAAAAAGCATTTAAAAGTCATAATATTTAAATTCATAATACAAACCGAAAATATTAAAAAAACTACATATCATCGAAGTAGTCGGTGGGGTTGCTCGGCTGTTGACGGGTTGGATCGGACTCTTGGGGATCTCGTACTGGCAACCCAAGAGCGGCTCGTCTCTGACTCAACATTCTCTGCATAACCGGGTTTCCCACGGCCATCACGTCTAGCAAATCCTCAAGAGAGTCTAAACGAACCTGCTGGCTATCCATTCGAGCTTTCATCTGAGAAGTCTCTTCATCCCGTCTCGAAGTGTATGACGAAGTTGCCCTTGCAACTTGGTTAACGGAGCCTATACCGACTATTCGGCCCTTCTTTCTAGGAGCCAGCTATAAAATTAAAACATATATTAATATAGTTATTAAAAATAATGAAAAAAAAAATTTTAGTTGTACTACCTCTTCGAAGATTCGGTCGGCTTCTTCGGTGGACAATGTGACGGGTAATCCATCGGGAGACTCCTGAGTTAGTTGCGTCTCCCGTTCTTCAATCCGAGTAGCCACTGCTTGAGCGAGTTTCTCTGATGCAGGATCCACAAAAACTCCGTCGGATGTGGCGTGAGTCATCTTGAATAGGTCAGACAGAGATGGTAAGACTCCCGTCTTCTCCAACTACAAAAAAAAAATATTAAAAGTTATATTAATTGAATATTTTAAAATAAATATTTAAAAACAAAACTTACAACGTCTAGACGGATGCCTGCATGTGGTTTTTGGCCGGTTCTGTGAAGCATGGGCAAATTACCATCTTTATCCTTCGTTCTTCGAGAAGCCGAGCACGAATTGGCCTTTTTGATCGAAGACGGGTGCTTCCAATAGGCGATGAGGCCATCCCACACATCCGTCGTGAGCTCAGTGGGCTTTCCCTCATACCCGTCGAGCTCCCACTTGTCCTTCCAATCGGAGACTGTGTTGCAGAGGCGGATCTTTGCTTTTGCAACGAATTCCGCCTTCACCATCTCGGTGATTCCCAAAGACCAATGCCACTTTTGCTGAAACACAAAAAATTTGAAAAAATTACAATTAATAATAATATTTAAAAAATATATACATATTTAAAAGTTAAAATTTAATTAAATTTAAAAATCTTACCGCAAACATTTTAAACCACGTGATCTTAACGTGATTTGGAGTCTTGCTCCAGTTCGGATATGCCCCGTCGTAGTAACCCTTAATCGTTTTCGAAACGCTCCGGCCAACACGGTTATTAGCCCCAAACCTGAAAGGAAAACAATTTAACCGTTAGAAAATAAAAATATTTTAAATTTTTATGTAATAAAAATTAATAACTTACCAATAAGTTCCTCGGGGTCTATCGGGGTCTAGAACATCCAAACCCTCTCGTCCGGGCTGGGCAAGCAAATCCTCTACCGTATATCTCGCGAATGGGGCATATGAAGGCACACGCAAATCCGGATGAACTGCACCTTCTGGGACAGGCTCAGGTGCAGCCGCTGGAGGAGGAGGTGGAGGCATATGCGGTGGAGGCATTTGCGGTGGAGGCATCTGCGGTGGAGGAGGACTCCAAGCAACTCTCTGAGAAGGCTGAGAGTCTGGAACTGCGGTGGAGGATGATGGACCAGAAGACGATGGACCGGAAGAAGATGTACCGGAACCATCGTCGCCAAACAAATCTCTATAACTAGGTGCTCTGGATTTTCTTCTAGGAGCCATCTAAAAAAAATTAAAATAAATTTTATCAGTTACGACATAATAAAAATATTATTCCGTTACCTAACTAATCACCTAAACTAATTACCTAACTAATCACCTAAACTAATTCCGTTACCTAACTAATCACCTAAACTAATTTAAAAAAAAAAAAAGAGAGAGAGAGAGAGAGTTTACCTTAGAGAGAGCAAAGGAATTTGGGAGGAATGAGCGAGGCAGCCTCGCTCTCGGCGTCCCCTTATATAGATTAGGATTCGTCGTAAAATCGACGTAAATTTACGACGAAATTACCAGGCCCGCGTTTTTCCATTTACGACGAATTTACCAGGCCCGTGTTTTTTAATTTACGACGAAATTACCAGGCCCGTGTTTTTCGAGTTACGACGAAATTACCAGGCCCGCGTTTTTCCATTTACGACGAAATTACGACGCTTAACCCTAAACACCGAGAATGAAATCCCTAAACCCCAAAGTGACATATCATCTAACATCATATCTTATATCATACTACTTCTTACTCTTTCTTTTAGAAAATGTTACAATAGAGAAATCCAACATTTGATACATATATTACATCACTCTAAATCGTTTTCGTTCTCATCACTATCATTACAATCATCATCGTCGCTTCTCTCGAACTCGTCTTCACGTGCTTCATCTGTCGCATCTTCGGGAATATCTTCATATTGAAAGTTTTGCGGGTCGATCAAAAGGATTTCATCAGTTGGTTGTTCTGGTACCTCAACTTCAGTGATAGCGTCTTCTTCTTGCAAGGGCGGTTCTTCTCCAACGACAATGCGTCCACGAGGTGTAACTTTGATAGCAGTTACCCAGTTTATCCCGGAAGTTCGAAGCCGAGGATAAGGAAGGAAGCTAACTTGCTCGGCTTGTGAAGCTAAAATGAAAGGCTCAAATTTGTTGTATCTTCTCCCAAAATTGACATCCACAACACCAAATTTGTTATACCGAATCCCTCGGTTCACAACAGGATCGAACCATTCACATTTGAAGAGGACGCATTTTAGCTTCAATAACCCCGGAAATTCCACTTCAATAATCTCCTGCAATATCCCGTAAAAGTCTGTTTCACCTTTCACACATATTCCGTAGTTACTCGTTGCCCGATGTCTCCCATACTCGTATGTGTGAAAGGTAAATCCTCGTGTGAAATACATAGGTGATGTGGTGACCTTTGCAACTGGACCTTGAACCAATTCATGAAACCATACGGGATAATAAGGATCGTCATAATCAACCTGCAAAAAACATATATATATTCTTAAACACTTACTTAATTAATATAATAGTATGAGATATATTACCTGTGATTTTAACCACTTGACAAAGTGCTTATCTTTACGTGTATCCACATCAGTTGCAGATATTCCTGGTATTGCTTCTTCAACTTGAGATACAAACATCCTGCAAATTGAACAAATAATCAAATCATACATAATTAACTTCAATTCATATAATTAACATTCACAAAAAAATTTACCTTTCAAAGTAACGGGTCATTGCATCCTCGCAGTTGAGCAGAATATAAGTGTGGGCACTATGTTTATCTTCTTCACATGACCACCATACTTCTTTCGTTTTACCACCAAACCGTCCAATTTCGCAGAAAATGTCAGGAACACCATCAATTGGATATGATGTCGGTACTCCACCATCATCATATCTTCTAGGAACTCTTTTTCTCGTACGAACAGTTGGAGCAAAGTAGTATGATGTGAAGTTAGATGTTTCGGCTGTCAAACTCCCTGCAACTATTGAACCTTCTACCTTTGCAAGATTTCTTGCTTTCCCCTTCAAATGTTTCATCTGTCGCTCATACGGATACATCCATCCGTTGTGAACAGGTCCACGAAGCAATGCTTCATACGGTAGGTGGACAACTAGATGCTCCATGACGTCAAAAAATGAAGGAGGAAATATCTTCTCCAGGTTGCACAATATGATCGGAATGTTCTGATGAAGTTGTTCGATGACTTCTTCTTTGAACGTACGTGTGCTAAGATCTCTGAAAAATGCTCCGATGGCTGTATATTTTAAAAGGAATCAAATTAATAACATTTCGTAACATAGGTATATATATAAATTTATAATTACCTGCAAGTGCTTCGTGGACATTTGCTGGAAGGAGCTCGGCAAAAGCAAATGGAAGCAGTCGTTGCATAAACACATGACAATCATGACTTTTCATTCCGGAGAACTTTTGACCTCGTTCAATACATCTTGACATATTTGAAACATAACCATCAGGAAACTTAACTTCCGATGCAACCCAGTCAAACAAGGTTGTTTTCGCTGCTGATGACAACCGGAAGATGGGAACAGGAACGTTTCCATTGCTCTTGATATGTAACTCACTTCTTGAGCAAATATCAGGTAAGTCCATCCTTGACTTTTTGTTATCTTTTGTCTTCCCAGGGACGTTAAGTAATGTATTCATGATGTTCTCAAAAAAGTTCTTCTCGATATGCATGACATCCAGATTGTGGCGTAAGAGAAGATCCTTCCAATACGGTAGCTCCCAAAATATACTCTTCTTATGCCAATTGTGAGATACACCATACCCATCAGGCATATTTCCAGGAACATGCCAATTTCCTCCAACCTTAACTGTTTCCTGAGCTCCGTAATAATCAATGTCCGCTTCGATCTGCTGGCCGGTGAGATATGGAGGAGGACTGTCTCTGACAATTTTTTTGTGTCGAAACAATGTCTTGTTTCTTCTGTACGGATGGGCAAGTGGAAGAAACCGACGATGACAATCAAACCAACAACTCTTCCTACCATTCTTCAGTTGAAAAGCATCCGTGGATCCAAGACAATACGGACAAGATAATCTTCCATGTGTTGTCCAGCCAGACAACATCCCATAAGCAGGGAAATCACTTATCGTCCACATCAGAACTGCTCGCATCGTAAAATTGGTTTTCAAGGAACAATCGTACGTCCTCACCCCTTCTGACCACAATTGCTTTAGCTCTTCTATCAACGGTTGAAGAAAAACATCAAGAGACCGTTTTGGATGCTTCGGCCCTGGGATTAATATGGTCAAAAATAGAAATTCTTGTTCCATGCACATATCCGGCGGTAAATTATACGGCGTAAGAATGACTGGCCACAAAGAATATTGTCTACCAGACATTCCAAATGGACTAAATCCATCGGTGCATAACCCAAGATAGACATTCCGAATATTTGTAGCAAAATCTCCGTGTACCTTGTTGAAATGTTTCCACGCTCTTGCGTCTGATGGATGTGCAACCTCACCATCTCTCTGGACATGTTCGGCATGCCACCTCATCGACGCAGCAGTCCTCTCAGATTGATATAATCTTTTCAATCTGTCTGTAATTGGTAGGTACCACATCCTTTGGTACGGTACCCTATTCCTCCCACGGCCTTGCGGTTTGAATCGTGGTTTTTTGCAGAATCGACACTCTTCTAACTTGTCATCTTCCTTCCAGTAGATCATGCAGTTGTCGATGCAAACATCAATCATCTCCGAGGGTAACCCAAGACTATAAACCAATTTCTGAATCTCATAATAAGATTCAGCAGACACGTTGTCTTCTGGCAAATACTCTTTAAACAACTCCGCCCATGCATCCATGCAATTCTCAGGTAAATTATGATCCGTTTTAATATTCATCATCCTAGCTGCTAGAGACAATTTAGAGAGACCTTCTCTACAACCAGTGTAGATTGGTTGATTTGCAGCATCTAGCATTTCATAAAATCTTTTTGCATCCAAATTAGGTTCTTCTACATTTCCAGTTCCATCTGCTATTGTTGTAGTTGTTTCTAAAAATGCATCACTAATCATATCTTGAACCCTATCATGATCTACCATCTGCTCCTCTTGATGATAATTATATTCATTATGCACATGATTCGGTTCTTCATTATGATGAGCATCCTCAAAATTAGCATTACTACTACTAGCTTCATTTCCCCCATAACCCTCTCCATGTTGATACCAAATGTAATATGTGGTGTAAATCCTCTGTTTACTAAATGATTCCATACAGTTTCACTACGTGCAAATTTCGAATTTTTGCATTTTGAACAGGGGCAGAACATCTTACCGCTTTCCTGCGTGATCGGTGTACAGCCCGCCTGGTGCATGAATGTCTCTAGCCCGTTCAGAAATGCATTCGTCACTCTCCCGTCGGAATCTTTGTGCAAATACATCCAACTTCGTAACTCGTAAATACTACCGCCACCGACCATTTTTTCTACTATTTTTTTTTAAATTTTTTTTTTTTCCGTTTGTGTCTTGTGAGGAAGAGAGTTGTGTGTTGTGAGGAAGAGAGTTGTGGGAAATGACATATATATAGAGAAATTTTCGAGTTGGGTAGTTGAAATATAACAACGATTTTACAAGGGAAAGTTTACATGGATTTTACATAGTTTTTTTACAACGACTTTACAACGAAACTCGATAAGTTTTTCACCTAAATATAACGGTAACATGATTCGTTGTAATATCGATGTAAAATTTCATTTTCGACGTACTTACGTCGTAATATTACATGGCGTTTACGACGAAATTTGGTTTCGTCGTAATTGCGTTGTTACCCCACCAATTACTATTTCTAAAACAACGATAAGGAACCTGTGTCGTTCGTCTGTCTGCCAATTCAGTGGAACGACAAGGAGAAAGTGGACGGAAGTGCAGCTGGTTTGTACTTGAGAGGAACCTTTGACGATGGTCGGAGGTTTCACTCAAGTATAAACCAACTTCACTTCCCTCCATTTTCTCCTTATCGCTCTACTGAATTGGCAGACAGACGAATGACTCATGTTCGTTATCGTTATCTTCGAAATAGTAATTGGTGGTTCGAGAAGAAGAGAGTTGTGTGTTGTGAGGAAGAGAGTTGTGTGTTGTGAGGAAGAGAGTTGTGGGAAATGACATATATATAGAGAAATATGGTAAGTTTTACATGGATTTTACATGGAAAATTTACAACGCGTTTACAACGAACTTAGGTAAGTTAAAGCACTTTCAATACACGTTTTCACCTTTATGTAACGGTAACATGATTCGTTGTAATGTCGATGTAACGTTTACAACTATTTTGCATTCCACGTACTTTCGTCGTAAACTTACATTAACTTTACGACGAATACATTTCGTCGTAAATTACCATCGAGTTTACGACGAAGTCATGTCGCGTCGTAATTGCGTTGTAAAGCTAATGTAAATTTACGAGGAAATAATTTCCTCGTAAAATGCCGTTGTTACTGCTACGTTTTCTTGTAGTGTTTAATTTTGTTTTCTCTCATAAACAAAAGTTGCATACATGTTTATACATGTTTTCTTTTGCTCCAGTGTTCGGTGCACTGACATTAAAAACGTCTCTCTTCTCCATTTCCTCTTTTGGCTTTTGCTCTCTATTTCTCTCTTCCTCCACTTGTCCACTCTGCCTTATGCTCTGGATCTCTCACGACCTTACTTCCCCGGTGTCATGCTCATGGGGCCCACTGCTAACAAGGGACTCTTGCTTTTGGCATTCCTGTAACAGCCCGATCCCCCGGCGTCCGACCGGGGTTATCGAAGGGGCGTTATGGACACGTGTCTACTCATTTAGACAACCCTACGTGTCCCGTTACTGGTTTCGAGAGTCAACGGGCGCATAACCTTCTTTGAAATACCGTCACACCCACATCCATATACTTCTACTTACAGTCCTGCGCACAGGAAAATGGAAATGGAGGAGTGAGCAACAAATTACTCAGTCAAGTGGCTCTAGACCAGCCTGCCCGCATGACACTCTATACTACTCTATGCGGGAACTATGACTGACTAGCCACTACAATCAGTTAATGCATGTTTATCAGTTCATATCGTCATCTGTAATTTCCACATTTAATTCCATACATTTCTAACAACCTAGTGATCAATCAATACAATGATCTCACTCATTGCCACACACGTCAAATCCTAGACTTGACCGACTCATCTTATGACACCTTTAACTCCCCGTTACCCGACCATGAGCTAAAGACCCTACAATGCACGTCCTTCAATACGTCCTTATCATCAGTGGGTAGCCCAACTAGGCTTCTACCCCATATTCTTGTGGATTGGCCACATCTCCTATGGGTGCTTCCATATTCTTGTGGATTGGCCACATCTCCTATGGATACCTAGCGTGAACTACTGCCACACATACTTTCCTTAGACTCTATATGCTTTCCCACCCATGCTTAACCTTATCATTATTCTTGTATACTTTCACTTATCCTTTCACATACTTATCACTTTCACTTATCCCTTCTCATTTTCATTTACTTTCCCTTTTCATTTAGACTTGTACTTGGACTCATCCACTAGACGCCACCCGTTATCGGTGTCACACACAATACACATCGCACTCAAATTCTACTTACAATAACATTAACAATCAATGCTCATCTATATAACTTTGCATTCATTTCTCTCTAGCACCCTAGCTTTAATCACAACAACACATGGGACTACACATCCAAACATACAAGCATCATTCACCAATCAATCATCACTACCACAACTCAATTCAGTTCATCAAGTCCCATTTATCATTATGAGGGTTCTTATGCATCATGATCCATTCATCTATCATCCTAGCAATTATCATGTTCTATCAACCTAACTCTCAAACAGGGTCTAAACAACCTAACTCCAACATAAAGGAGTATACAGAATCATGAGAGAAGGTTGGGTTCGAGACACTCCACCTTAGCCTAGATCTGGATCTGGAACAAGAGGCAAGGGAGAGGAGATTGAGATCTGGTCACCACCACCACTACACGGCACCGGCGAGAGTGAGAGAGAGAGAGCGTGCGACGGCGAGGAGAGAGAGAGGGTGACGGCGAGGAGAGAGAGAGAGAGAGCGACGCGCGGGAGAGAGAGAGAGAGGAGAAAGAGGTGGCGCAGGAGAGAAGGGGAGAGAGCTCGACGGCTAGGGTTTCTGGTCTCCGGGAATTCTCTGCAGAGCTTCGCTTCAATTTCTGGGTGAGGCAAAAAGGGAGACTGCATCTCCTTTTTATAGGAAAGAGGAAGGGAAAACCCTAGGTCTTTGCCAAATGGGCCGTAGAGAAGCCCATATTCCTAAAGAAATTTATGGGCTAGGAACCGGGCCGTTACAATTCCGGCATGGCTTCCTCGAATAATGTAAATCAGCCAGCCGATTATTAGGGTTTGAGGTCGTTTATACCTCAGTTTTCAATCTTAGATCCTAATTTTGATTTATCCCGTTAGTTGTGGCTCCGGCGAGGTCGAGCGGTGGCGTTTGAGATACTCCTCTGCTTGGTGCATCGTCGGAGGAGTTTCATTATGTCATCTCTCAAAGAGTTTTGGCATTGGTCTTGCCGCGTCAGCGCGCCTCAAGGTCTGAATGGTCGACGGGTGTCGGTCTTCTTGTCTTGGAAATGTCGTGTGCATCTCTGGTGCTTGGCGGTGTCATAAAGTCATATATGGCTGTGGCTGCTTCTGCGTTCCATCTGCTTCGTCTTTACCTTCTCCGGTCACACTGCACTTCCTCTGCTCTCCCTATGAATTGATATCGTGATTGGTTTAGTTTGGGTTTAATCTATCTTTGCCTTAGCTTGCGGTTTGTCTTCGTCTTGACTAGAATATTGTTGGGTCAGTCTTGATTCTGGTTCTCATAATGGGCACACAGCGAGGCTTCGACTTTCCATTTTTTTCTATGGTTTGTTTGTGTCTTGGTGGATCCCTGTGTGAAACCCAGTATTCCATCTCTAGATTGTGTCACTTGACTCCTCCAGTGGCTGTGTTTTGATCGACCTTGTGCTTGACAGAGCTGCATTAGTGATGTGTTGCTGTTGATTCTTCAGCCTGCTTTCTAGTGTCTTTTAGTTTTGTGTCGGGCGAGCTATTGCACGGATAAAGGTATGCACTGCTCTAGGAATTCATTGGGTTTGCTTCATGATGCTTTGTTGGTTTATGCTGAGTTCTTGCTAAGGATTAATGTTATCAGTCTCTTTTGGGTTCGTGCTGAGAATCTCCGTGCTCAGAGCGTCGTCAGGAGACCATGGTTCGTAACAGTGGCGGACCCAGCATTAGTTTTAAGGGGGTTCAATATATAGCTTAAGAAAAAAAACTGAACTGTAAAATGGGGTTTAGGAGGGATTGAACCCGGATTTATGGTCAATTTTCGAGATTTTTAAAAATATATTTTTGTACGATTTTAAACATTAGTTAAATCCGATCCGAACCGAACCCGGAAAGAACCGAACCGAACTTGATCTGATAATTGGTAAAAGCCGAATAGTACTTATGATCATAATACCAAAAATCCAAAAATCCTAATCATCCGGACCGAAACTGAACGGACCACTGAACGCCCAGGCCTACATATATATATCATAGTAAAACACATTGAATGACCATACAAATATTATTACTTATGAGAAAAAGACCATACAAATATTATTACTTATGTGCTGACAAAAAATATATTATTACTTATGTTTCTAATATACATCAAAACTATTTTTGTTTATAAGCGGCAAAACGTGTCCAATATAGACAAAAAGACAAAAAAAAAAAAAAAATCTTATTGGGAAAATTGAAAATTGAATGTGTCTTATTTTACCATTTTACTCGTTATTTTATCAGTGGTAGAATCAATTTCATAGCATGTTCGGTTCCCTTTTTTAAACTAATTCAGGGCAAACGGTCTTCTGTAAATAGACCATGCGTAAAATATTATCGGCATGTGAATGAATCAGCACAATTGGGGATATATCTCAAATTTTGTATTTTGTTCTTGTGATCATTTTGCGTTCCAAAAAGAAGTATTTGTGATCATTTAAACTAGGGTGAATTAGCTGAATATTCATAAGAGACAAAAAAAGAAGAATATTCCATGCTACAGTAACACCAAACGGATGGGACAATTAGAGCCCAACTTTTCCCGTTTTCTCCTTTCTAGCGCGTGCACGTGAGATGATTATGGAAGTTAAAATACATGTGCACATTTGTTTGGCTCTTATTCATTATATTGAGTATTAATAGTTGGTTTTTTTCTGCTTTATGGCAAAATAGACAACACAATGAATAACAATGTATGAAGAAGAAGAAATAAGCGTAGTAAAATCACAACCTTCCAACGAACATTAGATGTTTCATCATTAAGCATGGTTACCGTTTCAGACTACTATACATTGCGTAGTATAGTATAGTATAGTACAGTCTGGCACAAGTTCTACACTTATTGCAAAAGAAAAACACGCTACAACTTGTGAACTTAAAATGCTCTCGATTCTACTCTATATGAAACATGTATACACTTAACCAAGGATATGAGAATTTGTGTCAAATTGTTCTATACTATACAACATATGTAGTATAGTTTGAAACGATAACCATACTTAGCGCTTCCCATATTGAAAATGTTTTACCCTACAAGGTATTACACACGAGCTGTAATAGTTGCGAGAATGTGTTGTCAAAAGAGAGAAGGACATGATAAAAGTGGTGAAATTAAGGACTACGAAATTGTTGGAAGCTACTTTAGACAAAACGTATACACACACTTAACTATGCTTATTCCAACGTATGACAAACTATACTATAGTATATATTATATAGTATATATCATGGATAGGTTGTATAAACAACCCAACATATCTCCATATGTTTTGTAGAAGCATATATCACGGATAGGTTGTATATGTTGCGAGAATGTGTTGTTCTATGCCAGAAGAAACATCGGATAAAATTGATGCACTTAAGGGGATGTCAATTATTGGAAGCTAGTATAAACAAACTGTACATAAGCTTTAGTTAGGGTATGCTGCCATGTGACAGACTATACTATAACATACATTATAAAGTATAGTCTAAATTAACCCATGTCGTTCTAATTCCATGCATACTTCTTTGCAGTTTAGCTCTTCCAACAAGTTGGGTACAAGTGCAGAAGGTTAACAAACATAACTGTCATTTTAAGGATGATGTTGAATTCCATCAAAGTGTGTTGTAATAATTGCTATATAGATGACACTACAATAGTACATATGTGTTGCATAGAATACATAAGAAACCTGAAATTAGATACGGCGTGCAAGTAAATATTGTAAAAGTACACAGAAAACATAGGGGTTCCATCCAACAAGTCAATATAAGTAGTATATGAGTAGATAAAGAACAACATCAGGGTTTCATCCTACATGTCACTATGGGAGTTGGCCGGGGTGAACGTCGATATGGCTGCAACTGCAAGTGACTCATTTGTGAGTGAGGCGTACTGATTTAGGCTCTCTGTTGCATAAGCATTGCCACAAGAGGTAACCCTCATGTATGTTAACCAGTTTCTCCTCTTTTCCTATACTATTTACATTTATTATATAGTATAGACACCTCGGTTGCATCATACATCAGTTTATCTCCCCCTCCTCCCGCACGGGCCCAGAAACTTGTGTTGTGAAACAAACACCCAAAACACAGACATAGACATTAGCATTCACATAATTCATAACAAGCATGCAAGTCCAAAGGTATATAGATCCAAGGACACTAAACCAGTTGAACTATTACAAATACCAATGGTAATCTATACTATTTACATGCATCACACAGTATAGTCTCATGTTTCCCATCATCCATCAAGTTCTCCCCCAATCCACGAACCCAGAAACTTATGTTCACAAAGAAGATGTATGGTCATAAACTTACTTCGACGAGGCTCGTTTTACATGAACCAAAGATTAAAATCTTAAATAAAATTTAAAACAAAAATAATTGAGTAACAATACCTTCTTTTGTAACTTTGGCAGTTACCCCTTCCAATAAGATCTGCAAACGAAACTGGTTCCGATTAATTGTTGTAAAACAGGTTTGAATTGCACTAAATACCTTATAAATCAAACATTATTTACCTTGATTCATTCCTTTTTGGATATGAGATCGCGCCGCCGTTACCGTGAATAGTCCACCGTAATCTTACTTTTGATTATCCAACTTCGGCCGCTGTCACCCATGTTAACTCGCCGACGTTTTCCTTTTTCAACTGTGATTCGCAATAGTGGAGACGATCTTGCTCTTCGCATGCGAGAGGGTTGTAAGTGAAACTGATTTTTTGTTTGGCTGCGAAAAAAAAAGACACATTTTTTGCCTTCCTACGCGCAGGTGAAGCTAATTTCGTCACATTTCATAACATTATATATTATATCATAGCATCTGAGTTGATATGTATAGATACTTAATTTTTCATATATAATGGACATGAGTCCAAATTTCCCTTTAAACTAATATTTTTTATCAATTCATATTGTTGAATAGTCTGCCCTTGCGCGTAGGTCTTGAAATGATCTATTTTAAAGTTTTTTCATCTACCAAAAAGCATAAAATGTAAATGTAATAAAATATATGTAATTACTAAATATAAAATAGAAGATTTTGTATATTAACATACTTTCATATATTTGTAGATGTACAATGTTAACGATATTTAATCATATATATGGACCAAATCGAATTACGTACCCAAACTGCATTTTGACTTTAATGTGACATGTGAGTTATTGAATGACTTTTTTGTTATAAAAGAAAGACGTTAGTGTAAATGTGTCTATTATATGTCTAGGAGAGAGCCATGAGCACAAATTTACGCATAAATAGTATTAAATACTAAGATGTCTAAGAAACTTTTTTAAATTTAATAGTTTGACTAAAGGTTCATTAATGATGTAATGCTAAGAAGTTTAAGTTTTGAATATCAAAAAAGAAAAAAATATGCAAATTAATGTAAAAATGCTTAGATTAAATCTTCAGATTGCAAAGAGTACTCAAGCGTAGATCATTAGAGCTGCTCATTATAAGTGATAGACAAGAATAAGAAGCATTTTCATGTCTCGCAGAGAAATCTGAACTAAGACATCTCCTAAGTAGGTAATAGTAACTAAGACGACAAGATACAACATAAACATAGTTTTAATGGAGAAGTGAAAAGTTGGAAAATTCTGGTGTACCTCTTATCTTTCTAAAAAATGTATCTCCCAATTGTACTAACGATTAATCAGGTAACAGGTTTTATTCCACAAACGCTTGCTAAACTAAAATGCCATCAATTTTCATGAGAAATATTGAAGCAAATACATGCTCAATGACTCACTGTGAGTTCAATATATATACTTGTTTGCATCAAAAGAACATATTGTTCAATAAATTGATCAACAAAAAAGTGTGCATCATCGTATCCATTAACAACATAGAAACATATTTAGCATTATGAGACACTCTCAATTCAATGAAACTACACAGATAACATAACTCTGTCAATCTGATGATCAATCCAGATGATCAATCCGATGAACACATGCAGTATCATCAAACCGCCATTTCTCTTTCTTTTTCATATGTTTTTTTTGTCCGAGAAACTTTTTCTTATCTGCTAGCTTTTAATTAGTCTACTTTTTATTTTATATATTAATATAAAATGTATGAGAAACTCTATCGATGCTGAAGCCCTTCAAATTACTTTCTACACTATATGACCCCGGAGGGCATTTCTTTATATTGTTTATTTTGCATGTTTAGGGGAAATCCCTTTAAAAAAACATATATCATTTTATTTTACAAATGTTTTCTGTTCTTCTGTATAAAATATTGTGGATTATGAAAAAGATATAACGAAACTGGAAAACATTGCGTAATATTAAAGATTCCAACTTAAATTCACATGGAACCTGACAAAAGGAAAAAGAACATGGAAGAAAAAAGCAACGGCTGGTGAGAAAAGAGTCGTATTTCAAAAGTTGACGACAACGAGTCGTATTTAAAACAGAAGCATGAAGAGTTTGAACTTCATAACCACACCAAAAAAAGGATAATACAGTATCAATTTAATTGGTATTCCTCTTTCTCCAACCTTAAGCCATTGCGCAGAACGATCAATCAGAACAAAAACTAGCAAGTGGGTTTGCTCGAAACTTTTTCTATGTTTTTTTGATAAAAACCTTTTCTATGTTTCATCGTTTCTTTTCGCCCATCGATTTCGATTCAGTTTTTTTTTTCAATATTTATTGATGAATTCAAATCCGCTAAGCCAATTAAATTCAGATTATTTTACTTAATTTCCCCCCTTTTTTCTTGGAATTTCATAGTGTATCCGAGAGTTAAAGCAAAAGACAAAACTTTTAACTGCAACCAAAGTGGTTCTTGTCTGAACTCTAACTATCTCCAATCTCGTGCCTCTGGTAATTTCTGTCTGCCTTTTTTTCTCCTCTAAGTTTGACTTTCTATAAGTTTTTGAGCTAGATGATTAGGATTGACTAGGTTATCTACTTTAATGTTTAGAAACATTGACTTGGTTAGTTCTATTCGATAGATTTATTGATTCGGTAGTTTCATCCCTAGAAATTACCAAATCCAAACTATTCTTTTCCATCTGGACAGAGAATAAGCAAGAAGAAGATTTGCATATAATTGTGGCGAAGATTCCTAAGATTTACATTCCAAGTGTCCTCATGTCTGAATGTCAATCCAAGGACATGAAAAAGCATATCAGAGGAGCTGAAATCGAACCGATACAAAAACCCAAAACCAGCCCGGTTTTACGCCCACGCGCTGTTGTATCAAGTCCTGGTATGTAATTGTAGAAAAGCATATCATTAGGCATGCAGTAGGCTTATTTACAAAAATAAACAATAATTAAACTTGATCAACAAGTTATTGCATATATACTATATGTTTTTCTGCACCAAATGCAGAAATAAAAGTTTTAAAATTTAAAGTATATTTAAAAATAAAATTTTCTTATCTGTTTACAAAATTTAATTTTAAATTTTCGCTTAATTATATTTAAAAATTAATATAAAATAAATATTTTGGTATTTAAATTTAATAATATATATGTATAAATTTAAAATTATAATATTGGGAACAAAATTTATATATTTCTTTTGGTAAAAGTATATTAAATCAAATTCAATAATATTAAAAATTCTTAGGTATAATTATCAAAACGTAAAACTGAATAATATTTCTAAAATTTGTAGATATTAAAAAGAAACTAATATTGTTGGAACTAGAAAAGTACAATTTTTTAAAAAACTGCATAATATATGGAGAAATTTCATGTTTACCACTTTTATGTTACAATTTTTCATCTTTACCGCTACTAAAGAGATATTTTCAAAAATATATTCTTCATTAAGTGACAAAAGACTTTTATACCCTTGTTCTCTATATATATAATAAATAATTATTTAATTAAATAAAAATAAAAAATCATTTACGTTTTTGAAGTATACTTTTTCAAATTCGAACTTTTTTTATAAATTTTTTTTTTAAATTTGTTTTCCAAATTTTTTTTTATATTTTTTCAAATTTTCATTTTGAAAATCGAAATTATATTTGGAACTATTTTTTATAGTTTTTAAGTATTTATTTATATACTTATTAGAATCCTAAAACCCTACCCTACCTCTCAACTCTAAATCTTGTGTCTAGATTAGTTAATCATAGGAGTATACGTGTTTTTTACATTTTATTAAAATGAGGATAAAAGTGATTAGTGTAGACATAAAAACTGGTACTATGAATGTGGTATTTGTGGCAATTTTCCATAATATTTCGAAGATTTGTTTTACCAAGAAAAAATATATAATTATAAAAAATAGAATTAAATAATATTTCCAAAATTATAAACATATTTCTATTTTTACTATTATATTATTTATTGTTATATTAGTGATGATCTATGAGTTATTACCATATTTTAAACACTTACCGAAAATATAAATCATCATTAAATATTAATGTCCATATCATAATTAGGTTTAAGTTATGTCATCATTTTTTTCAAAATCAGTATAAAGTCTAAAGGATTATAAGAGTCTTACCATGTAGATAAATGCTAACTTTCATAGATAATTACAAGAAAATATACTCAAGGGATCTCCTAATAATTCTTTGTGTACATGGATATTTATTATACTCATGGACTCAATATGGGAAAAAATGACTTTTGCTTTGAAATTTTCTTCTTCAGATAATGATGCATTGATCGGAAGCATTAACAAAAGCGAAGAGAATAAAGCTAAGACGGGTTTAAAGAGTAACGGTCATGTCTCAAAAAGAGCTTCGCAGCGTAAGAATATTGTTACCAATGTGAAGTTTTCGCATCGCCCAGTAGCTACGAAATCGGGAACCAGTTTGAAGGATCACAAATGATTAACTTGTTTATTGATGATCTTATAGTTTCGTTCATGATTCCATAAATAATGGCCTCATGAGATGAAACTATATAAACCTTTTATCAGAAAAAAAGAGATGAAACTATATATTTGGAAAAATGAATGGTATACCACTTATTCACGCTAGTTTTGATCTTCATCATTTCACGACATTTTCATTTCACATTTTTGACATTTTATTCCGGAATGTATAATGACAAAACATTGGCTGATTGTTCAATATAAATTTCATTATTTCCGTTATTTGCCTCCAAATCTAGTGCTCAATTCTATCTTACACTACTCGCGTCATTCTCGAACACAAAATTTCGGAGGGTTTATCGATCATCCTCTTATTCATCTTCTCTGTTTCTAGACTGTGCATTTGGTTCTAACACTTAAAACATTAATAGGGATTAGCTGCTTCTTAGAGCCAACTGCTTCTTAGATCTATTTATGGGTGTGTTGACCAGATTTTAATTCCAAGCTTATTTATGTGATAAAAAGGTGAAGTTTTAACTGCAAAATATTCATAATTTTCTCTATCTGATCGTTTGCTATATGATTTTCAATTATAGTATTGGTTCCTGAACAAGTATATACTGGTACTGGTATCAGTCTCCAATCCAAAAACTTGCTGCAACTAGTTTAATTTGAAGTTCAACAAGCTGCACCAAGAACTAGATATCACACCATCTACATCCTATGAGAAACTTCACCTATTGTTATGACTCAAATGCGGTATTTACACTCTCTTTTGTTTATTCTGGAAACCCACCAGTCTCCAAGCTGATCATGATCATTCTCTGTGTTGTAGATGGGCATTATCCATGGTCAGTCCTAAAACTTTGGAGGTTATAAATAATTTAGTATTAAATTAATGAATTTTGTTCTCAGTAACTTGTAAGCAATATAGTTTATGTATACTACTCTCTTAAAAATTGGATGTTTAAGACTAGTATTTCATCCGTCTGTCTCAATAACCGGCTAAGGCACGGCTTTTGATATAGCTCAAAATATGCGTTAAGCAGACAGTCACTTTGTATTCACTGGTAAGTAAGCCTCACAACTAGGTTAAAGAATGAATGAAATGGAGGTTGGATTTGGTCCCATTCTTTTCCCTAACTAACTTCATAAAACAAACTTTGCCATTGTTATGCTGTTTGAGTGTTCACCAACATGATATTAGGCCTCAAACGTTTCAAAAGCAATTATGTGTTTGTGTTTACATGACCAATAGGGGATCAGAACATTAATTATCATGTTTTCAGATCTAGCAAACTCGTTTAGATCTAATTCGAAAAGCTTCATTAAATGTAAATGAGAGTGTGAATACAAGTACTGAAATAGTAAATCAAAATGAAAGATAGACCGAGTCTAATAACATTAAACCAATATATGTATTCTATGTATTACATGTAACAAACTTAGGATTTTTATTGATATATAAAACTGCACATAACGGTTAAGTAGCAATAAAAAGAGTATACTAGTAAAAAACAGACTTTGAAAAGCAAAGATTAAAAGGAAAAACAAAGCTTGTTTTAAGCAGCTCTGGCAAGAACGTGAAGACTTTGGGGAACATCAGAAGGATCAATGAAGAAACTTCTCCTTCGCAAAACCCTCTTTGGTACAATCACAGTCAACACACCGTCTTCATAATTAGCTGTTATTCCGATCATATCTATCGATTCCGGTAACCGGAATTTCCTCTTTAAACTTCTAACCGGCGATATCTCTGTCGTTTTCGTTCGTATGATTAAGTATATTGAATCTTCGATCTCCACTTTTATATCTTCTTTCCTCAAACCTAATTAAGAAAAAGAAAAACACAACACATGTGCAAAAATAATAAATATGCAAAGTTTGTAATGAATATACTGTAGGTTGTTATTACCAGGAAGATCAACAGAGAAAGTGTGAGAATCTGGAGACTGAGACCAACGGATACGATTCTGTTGAGGAGTTTGGTTGTCACTTAGAGACTGAGAAGATTGAACACATTCCCATAGTGTCGGTTGAATTGTCTGAGAGTCCATTTACTTTTCTTGTGAATTGGTTAGTTTTGAATTTTAGTTCCTATTTATACTAAATAGATGCCACCACTTGAACTAGTTGAGCAACTTGTTGTCTGCCTTGAAAAGTCGACCATAAAGGAAAATTAAATAAAAACACTGAAAAAACGATATTATTAGAAAGAGAGAAAAGCAATAGTTTGTCGACTGAAGTGAAGTGTGATTTTTTTATATATATTTTTGGAAAATAAATACTTGCTAAAATGCTTGTACTATGAAGTTTTGATAGGGCGCATTTGATTGGATAATAAAAGTATTAGAGTCACTGACCATTTGACCACTAAAACATGGTTTCTTAAAAGTAATTATTTTAGTATCTTTCTAGTATTATTTTAGTGGTTAGTATTACAACTTGTCAATAATAATTAAAATTTTGTTTTGCATTCAAATATTTTTTAGCCACTCATTTGGTTCAACCTCGCAAGTTGCAGATAGACTAGATATTTTATATATTTATTAAACTCAAAATTTTCAAAGACGGGAGGGTACAGAAGAAAGAAACTGCAGGACCCATCTCAGTGTTAATCTTACTCAAGTACCTCAATTTAACTGATTAATTTACACGCAATTTCTGTGGAGTTTAGTGGTTTATCAAATGTTTTTTTTTAAATCAGTAGGAAGTTATAGATCAGTAAGCATGTGCTGGTGGGTTTTAGCCACTCTACCACATCTGCATCTTTTGAAAACGAGGTTTAAACTAGTGATGATACATGGGTTTTAAACACTATACAAATTCGCCGTTAGCACAGAAGCTGTTTTTATATCTGTGATCTTCTTCTTTGTCATCTAAACCTTCTTTTAAAAGGATAAAGTTCTAGGTCTAGAACATCATACCTTCGATTTCTTCAACATCATCGTGTTTAGTTATCTTATGCTTCATCCAACGTTATTTTTTGTGTAGCTCTCTATTCAGATAAAATTGAATTCTAGAAGAAGGCAGGGTATAATTTGACGGTCAAAACGGTTAAGAGTAGAGTGTTTTTTTTTTCCTTTGAAAAAAGATTAGAGTGTTTTAAAAAAAATGGTTTGTGGGACTAACCTTAAACTTAAAAGAAACAAGTGTTTTTATAACCAGAAGAAGAAATGGTTTTACAACAAAGTACAAACACTGAAGTCTGAAAATACAAAGTACTGAAAACAAAAGAGAGAAGAAATATATTGGAGAGTCTGAAATATAAAACAACCGAATAGAAAGAGGTTTTAAACTACTGCACTAACAGTCGACCTTTTCCTTTCCTTTTAACAACTTCTCTATAAAGCCATTCCTAGGCACAGAGCTTTCAGGATCTATCTCCATTGCGGTGCCATTTTTGTTGTTGTCTCCCCTCCATATTGTCTTGTTCCCAAGTTCTAGCTGAAGCTCCTGCGGTACTTCCTTTACCGGATGAACCGGTTCCTCCGCCATTAGATCAAACCCACGAGCCTCACCAGGAGAATTCTGATGCTCGTTGGTCTCTTTCCGTGCCAAGACAAGGTTCTGTTGAGGATTCACTATGGTCGTTTCTGGAGTTTGAGAAAACTCCACCAAACGAGTAGCAGCAGCTTCTCTTTCTTCCATAACTTCCTTGGGGTCCTCTCCATTTATTCCATGTGGCAGTAGAATCAAAGCTCTAGCACATTCAGTCTCCAAGTCAGTGACAGCATCTTTCATTGTCTGATCGTTAGGAGGACAAGATTGATCACGATATTCAGTCTGATTCTTGATCTCTTCTCTTACGATCATTTTGACATGAGGAGCCACGTCGTTTTCTGGAGTCACAGGAACGACTTTCCCCCGTGAGAACACAAAACCTCGCAGTCTCGTGTCACTGTCTTTCACCTTAACATTGATGATGAACCCCGCCTCGCAAGATCTTTCGACCACACCAGACACCGTCTTACCAACCAGATTAACATCCTCCTTTGGACTCCCTGGAGATCTTTTTTGTCGAGTCATGGTTGCATCTTTACGTGGACGGCCTCTCTTTCGCTTCGCCGAGAGATGATTAGCAACAGGAGGAGGTGAGATTGTGGAGGCTAGGTTAAACGGATTCATTCTACAGAGCACAACAAATACAAGAACATGAGATTAATAAATATATAGCAAATCACAATTACATGTTTTATCAAAAAATAAATCTGTATAAATTTGAGCAAAAATAAATAAATATACATAACATTCTAGGGCTTCATACAGTTTCAATCTAATTTCCTTTTTTTAACTTTAATTCAATCTATTTTTACATGTAACTTCTACGGAATTATGGAACATGTACTATACCAAATGAGAACTTAGTAGAAACCCTTAGGATCAAGAGAAGAAGAACAATGAACTCTTTCAACTCAGAATATCAACCTCTGTATAAACTCTGAATAAATTAGACTAGGTAATATATCAGATTATTTTACCAAACAAAAAAATATTAGATTATTATTTCCAAATAAATAGTGAAAACTAATCAAAATAATTTTATTAAATGATAAATCTGAATCTAAAAATCAGAACTTTGATTCAGATAATGGAGAAAGTATAAATCAAAGGTAAAAAAATATCCTACACGAAAATACGTATTTTGGAATTACAGGAGAGAAACTATTAGTGTTTTATGTTACCTCTTGACCAAGCGACGTGAACCAAACGAAATAGTGGTTCGAAAGCCGGAAGGTTGGAGAATTATATGTTTTCTCAAAATAAGATGACAAATGCAAGCATTTGAGTGTATTTTGATTATTCTTCTTCGGCTACCTCCTCACGTTGCTTCTTCTTCTTCTTCTCTTTTAAGTTTTGCTCTCTTGCGGTTTCTGTGGCGTTTGGTTTCGTACCTTCTCCTTCCGATATATAAGCAACTTAATGTGGGCTTTTATTGGGCTTTTTGTACTTTTATATTTTGTTTATTTTTTTCAGACAAAAAATCTCTATTTAATTTGATTGGTTCCTAATATCTTTTCTTTTTTCCGAGTTCATAATATCTTTTCTTTTGATGCCAAAAATCATCTCACTACTTTTATGATTGTACTAAAGAAAATGATATTTTAATATTTTATTACTTTCAAAAAATTACAATTTTATAATTTGGTTGGAAAATCGACTACAAATCAATTAATTCGGTTTTTCTCATCAATAAAGGACCATTTATGTTTTTCTTAGTTTTGATTTTATAGTTTACCACAAAAAAAAGTAATTTTCACTATCTTATATATATTACAGGTTAGAGACTGTAATCGTTGACAAAAATTAAATAAATATCCAAAGTTTATACTTTAGGCATATTATTGACTAGATATAAAATTAAATTTTCTAATTAATATAGCACTATTAATCATTAGTTTATACTAAAAACGCATTTTTATTTATTCTTGAAATATCAGTAAATTGTCGTCCAATTAAAAAATAATGATAGATCTTAGCAAAAACATATTTTTTAAAAAGAATAACTAATTATCGTTTTCTCAAAAAATGATTAGATTCTAGATATCATTTAAATTGGATGTCACATTATCTAAGCAGCATTTTAGTAGGTTTAATAGCACTTCAACCGTCTCATTATAAATGTTGTTCAACTTTTTTTCAAAAATAAAATAAAATAAAAATACTACATAATTTAATTAAAGTTCTTTATAATTTGATATATTCCATTTCATTTTTCTATATACTTATTCATTTATTTTTTATCTAAGAATTCATATAAGTTATATATGGTGTTAACATTATTATATAAATGAACTTTTTTCTTATTAAGTTTCTAAAATCCTATTAGAAACAAAAAAGCGAAAATGATAATATCAAAATCCTACATTAGAAACATTAGAAACTGACATCAGTTACGGGTTGCAACGATTCAAACCCAACACACACAAAAACAAAAACTATTTTTAAGAATAAGAAATAAATGAAGATTCTTCACGACGCTTTATCAAAGGGCTGCTGTGGTATAGAACTTTCAACTCAAAATATAGTGTGTTATTGCTATCTGAATTTCGTTCGCAACATAATTAGTGTTATATCAAATAGAGGTATATATATTTGTTATACGTTTTAAAACTTCATTAATGCATGATCATATACACCCTTCTAAGTCTTTCAAAAAAAAAAATACACCCTTCTAATACTACTAATTCTTAAGTTTTGTGATTGTTAAACAAATTTAGTGAACCTAATATGAATTGAAGGTAAAAAAAAAAAAAAAACTAAAATAGTCCTACTTTTTAGTAAAAAGAAACTGTACAACCGTGACCCTACTGATCTCTAGTTAGTTTACCTATGTGTGCATCAGAATCGATTTTAGGCTGAAGATCATAAAATTGATGTTTCAGACTTTCAGGCACCAAAAACTATTATTTGTTACATAAAACTGGTTATGGTATAGTGGTTAACTCTACCTTTAATGATAAGATGTGGAGTTTGTAAGCATTTTATAAATACACTATTGTTTATATGAACTTAGGGCATCAGCATTGATATTAGAGTTTCTCAACAAAATTAAATAATTAAGTAATATTTAAGAAGAGGGAAAATGTAGAAAAGTTGATAAATGATTCTTCCTAAAAGAATCATCAAAACAATTTGAGAGACTACTTGAGCATTTACTTCTTTTTAATTGGTACACCTGTTATTAAATAATTAATTAAATTACA
This sequence comes from Brassica rapa, assembly GCF_000309985.2. Taxonomy (NCBI): domain Eukaryota; kingdom Viridiplantae; phylum Streptophyta; class Magnoliopsida; order Brassicales; family Brassicaceae; genus Brassica; species Brassica rapa. The sequence continues at coordinate 12,237,212 of NC_024802.2, forward strand.
GAATCAAACTATAAATATAATAATTTCAAGAAACCAATGTTAAGAGACTTACCGACGTAAATGCTCTTAACAAATTATTTAAGTTATCAAATATGACGGGCCATATCACTACTATGACTATCTACAACATTTTTAAATTTAAACATCTTTTTCTATCTTTTAATACTTCCAATCATTTTTATTTCTTCCACCTAATAATTCAAAATACATTAAGTTTGGGCTTATTTAGGAAATAACCAAAAAAAAGTTTTGTTTAGTAAATTTGACACCATAATTACTAATTAATAATTATTTTTCATGTTCAAAATGAACAAATCTTATATTTATTTACAGATATTAGGAAGATAATAAATTTTCATATAAAAATAAAATTATTTAATCTATAATTAGATAATTGAATTTAAATAATTAGGATAAAATAAAAATGTCAAAAATCTTCAAAATATGACATGTGGTGTTGGTGGTTCCTATTTCATCCTTATCAATATGTTAAATATTTAGAACACCAATAATCTATATTATCAAATTTTATTATGCAACATGTTAATTGTAGTCATTCAGATGTTAAATCTCTTATCAAACATCTCCATTATAGATGATCTAGTATTGTGTATGAATTCCTGAATAAATACTTCCGAACGATCATGAAGTACTAACAGACAATTTGAAAACAAACTTTAACAGATTGAGGAAACCATCCATCAAATTAGCCAACAATGTTTTCCCAAAGACTTGTGAATAGTTTTATTCTATTCTACAACTTCTAAAATCTTTTAAAAAGAAGGATCTTCTTTTCATCAAACCACCTCCACAGACCACACACTTGCTATTCTTTTTCTTTTTTTTTTTTTGCCTTCCACTCCTTCGGACTTACTATATAACCTGCATTTTTAGTATATTTATTACATTATCAAAATTAAATCTTAGCTATTCCTGAAAAAGATATATTATTTGTCTAAATCCCTTACTAGTTTTGGACAGCATCCTTCTTGTCGTCCCACATATCCAATCGTTTCTTCGCCTTTTCTACCTAAAAGTTGTATAATAATAAAAATCTTAATAACATGTACCGTTGTACACACCTTTAAACCAAATTTAGCTTATAATATACAATTTAAATCAATATGACATGACTTGCTTTCATGTAATACTTACTTCTTTATCCCAATCTGTTCTATACGTGACGTAAAGTAAGATGAGAGTTTGCATGAGGGTACCTCCAATCATCCCGGTCCATATTCCCTATCATCAAATTCGCATTTCATTTATATATAGAGAGACAGATCATAAGAGCATATATTATACAGGGAAACAAAATTAAAAACGAACCTTGGCTTGCAAATTGAAAGTGAAACCGAGAACACAACCAATGGGAATACCAACAACATAGTAACAACCAACATTTACATATGCTACGAAGGTCTGCCATCCACATCCTACTGCCACTCCTGCAAACAAATACCAAATCGATATTTATTAGCCCGGTTCGGTTAAGTTAAATAGGGGGTTTCTCCGGTTTTAAGTCAGTATACCGGACAAGACGGGTTGGATTCCGTTGAGAATGACTGTGACAGCAAGATAAGGGCAGAGGTCAGAGACGGCCTTAGCCACGTCAGCGTCCGACGTGAAGATGTAGCTGATGTAATCACGTGACGCCATTAGGATGAGCGCCTCCCCAACGGAGATCACGAAGGAAACAAAAGTCGCCGTCCATGTAGAGAACAAAGCTGATTTTGGATTCCCTGCTCCGAGCTCATTACTTGTTCGTATACTGTAATGTCACATATAAATTTTCTTCAGTTTGTGATTCAACAATGTTTTCTAATAATTTGAAAATAATAAAAGGAATAAATAGTAACCTTGCAGCCGCATTGAAGCCGACAGAAACCATGAAGGACAATGCTGAAACTGCCATACTACAAAAAGGAACGAGAGTTTTAGATTTAAGTTATAGGTTATTTATCTTATAATTTAAAAGACCCCACATATACATGCATCTCTTAGAAGTTATAAGTCATATTATTAGATATGTGAGGTCTGCCACAATCATGCACACCAAGATCATGGACTTACCAGATGGAGAGACAATCTAGAGAGAGAGCAGGCTCCTCAAGCAAACCAGCGAGAAGAACAAGAATCTGTGAGTACCACATTTCCAGACAGATCATAACAGCAGACCCAACAGAGAGTTTAAAGAAACTCCAAAGACCTTGGAACGATCTCGAGTTAAGTCCAGTCCACGTGTGTTTAAACCTTTCATTACACGTTATATACAAAGTCTGGGCCACAACCATCACCCACCATGAGACTGTAAGAACACAAGCGATTCCAATAAGGCCCATGCCCATTACGTTAACGGCAAACCACGTCAGCAAGATTTGGAGGAGAAGGGCGGCGCCTGAGATGTACGCGCTGGGAATCACCACACTTTGGGCCTGGAGGAATTTTTGGGCCGTAAAGTTGACGGCGTAGGCGAAGATTTGAGGGAGGAGTCCAGCGATGTACAAAGAAGCCTTGTAAGACACTGATTTGGGTTCGCCTAATATGAGTAGGATCGGGTATGAGAAGGTGTATAGCACTGTCATGGGCAAACCCACTAAAGCGAGGACAATTGTTGCTCGTTGGAGATAGATCCCAAGCATATCGTACCGTTGGGCTCCATATGCTTGTCCACATAGTGTCTCGACTGCACTGCCCATGCCTAACTGAAATGAAGCCAAAAAATAAAATTAATTGAATATATAATTTTTTTTTATAAATAAAAATGATAGAATGTAAGGAAAGACACAGGCTATGTACTTGATATTTTAGATATAATTGATACTTGATTTATCTTTGTAAAAGTAATAAAAATTTAAACTTGGACATGTTACAAAAGAGTAGTTATTATTTGAATACTTTCTCAGTATAAATTATTTGACTTCTGAGTTACTTGCAAGTGTTTTGAAGTACTCCATCTATTTTATATTACATGATGTTTTACCTCAATGCACATATAAGTACTGCTATAATATAATTTAAAAATAATTTGTTTAATTATAAATAGAAATAATAAAAAGACAATATTTATGAAACAACAAAACCTTCTCAAAACATCAAACTAAGGGAGTCTTTGATTATTAGTTTTTAAATAGTACTGTATTAATTACATGTCAAGTTCTATATTTAGAACACTGATATGAACAAAATCAGCTTAGGACACTTTTTAAATTTGGTTAGATTGTTGGAAAACGTATACTTATTAAAGTAGCTGCATATATAAGTTTTGATCCCTATGAACACTGAGGAATTAGAAGAATACTAATTTTACTTTAAAAATGATATGAATACTAGTTTTCATATATATATATATATGTGTGTGTGTGTGTGTGTTTAATGTTAGGTATGATTAGCATTATATCAATTTATCTCTAAATTTCGGGGTATCGAAGAAATTAAATATCAATTATTGTAGTCAGCTCTATAGAATTTAATGTTTAGTGTATATTATTAATTTATTGTAAACGCGCTAAACGAGGATAATTTTTTATCTTAACTTGTCAGCTAAGCGACTTGTGTCCGTTGACCGTATTATGGAAGAAAAACATAATTATACTCGTATTAAAATACCTAGCTGCGAAAGTGTTTGCTTCTACAACTCGCTCTAGATCACTTTCTTAACAACTCTTGACAATAAAAAAAGTTCTAGTCATAGTCATGTAGTGCAGTGCAGTGTAAATGGAATAACCTTTTACCAAAAAGTTTTACTCATTTAATTATATCGTTCACCGTTTAGTGAAGCGTAAAAACGTACCATGAGGCCGTAGACGAGAAAAAAGCAGCTGTTTCCGAGGGATGCGGCGGCGAGTTCTTGACCGCCGAGATGTCCGGAGAATATACGAGCGGAGATACTCATTCCGCTGTTGACTAGATAGACAAGTATCGCCGGAAGTGCCAACCTGAAGAGTACCTTCAACTCTATGCACGCGCCTAAGTACACGCGCCTCCGACACGAAAGGCTACTATCCGTTAAAACGCTCTCGAGTCCGACATCTTTGGGTGGTTTTGGATCCGAGTTTGTCGGATCCACTAACGGTCGCTGAAGATCGGATTTCTCCACCGTATCACTTGACACACCCATATGTTATTTTTAGGTTTTAATTTTATTTTTTTAACTTGTAATTTGATACCAAGTTGTCGAGAGAAGAGATGTTTATATAAAGACTGAGGAGGGACTTGGTCGCAGATGTGGGGTTTTAAAATAATCAAAATGAAAATAAGAAAACAAATCTATTTGTGCCTATAAAAACAAATAATGAAGTTTTAGAGAGCAAAAGTGAAGATAGCGATATGAAACTGCCCGGTGGGTTCACGGGACAGTACAAAAGATGTTGCCAATTTTTTCATATAAAACAAAATCATGATGAAATTATTTTAAATTAACCTATAGAATGTAACACAAAACGGGAAAAACATGATTATTAATTTAACAAAAAAATGTTTAATATATATATATATATATATATTGATCTAATTAAAAGCAGAGATCAGATCTTGATAATTAATTAAGTTGGCGCTAAAAACAAAGTTACACGGAAAACGAGTTTTAAAACTATACTCTTTCTGTTTTGTTTCATGTTAAGTGTTAATTTAACATTTGTTTGTTACAAAATTGTCATTTGCAACTTTCTGTTCAATATTAATTACAAATACATTAATTTTATAAATAATTTCATTTATCTTGAATATTATTGGTTTAATATGTGTAATTAATAAAACTTAAATGCATTTTAATCATTTTTTAATCTATGTGAAAAATGTTAAAGTGACATTTGACATTTTTTATGAAACTTAGGGAGTATATATTTTCAGTGTCACTTTGATAATTGTTGTTTCTTTGTCATGTGTGCTCTCAATAGTGATCAGTAGTATACATACGTATTTATAAGAAGTATATATTTTCTTATATAAAAAGTTAGATCTGATCACTACATATTTAGAAACTATAATAGTAATTTTGAAACCATCACACAAATATTTTTGATATAGTTTAACAATTTCAAAATAGCATAGTCGCATAAATTATAATTTCAAGATTCGCTTGAAGGTTACACACCAAATCGCTTGATATGACAGCCACGACCAGTTTCATGCATAGCTAAACAAAATATGTGTATTAGATCTTCAAAATTGTATGGCTTAATATACATTATTTTCAGCATATAACTACAACCGAGCTTGGAATTGAGGGTCAGAAACGGCTTCTCCAGTAGCTCCGATCTGATCTCATCTTTTGCTCTTTGTATCATCTCGCAAAGCCGTCTGTAGTTTACAACTGATTTTTTAAAGAGAATTTCATCCTTGATTATTTTATTTTTGTATAATTTTTAATCACAGTTGTGTATTAAAAAAATGTGGTATGTGCTGCTTGATCTAATAAGGTCTTGAGCGTTAGTTTTGGATTGCTGTTGGTAACTGCGAGTTTTTTTTTTTGACCAAAATTATTGCGAGTTTGGAAGTTACATTTGGTAATCGAGCTAAGTGACTCTTTATAATTTTGTATTTTCCCCACCAATAAGTGTTCTTTCTCTTGGTTTTATTGATCGGTTTTATGGCCTTTTTGTTGTTTGTTTATCTTTGTAGATCTTGGTCTCTCTGTGCTTCTTCGTTTTTGGTCAGAAATCTCAACAATAATATGAAACTTAACATTTTAAAAAAGTCTTACAAAAATATAGCAAATATAGCATATAATGTGTATATGTGTCATGTTCGACAAAGTCGTAGGTGGCACACTGACGACGGACCAAAATTAACAAGTTAAAAGAAAGACTGTGGTTGAGCTGTTGATCAACTTGTCAAATAATACAAAACTAGGTAATAACCCGCGCCTTACGCGGAATGTGATTATTAGTTTCGTTATTTTTTAATAAAAACATATTAAATATGTTTAATCTGGATATCGGTTCAGTTTTAAGTTAGTTTTTGGTTTTTAATCTGCTAAAATATAACTATTATTTTAAATTAATACATATTTTGGTTTATTCGGTTAGAATTTTGATTTTTTAGTTTTTTCGGTTAAAACCAAACATTACTATTATTTTTTTCATGTTATCAATTTTAGATAGTCGTCATGTCGAACCAAGGCTTCATATCATAGTTTGTAAACGGATAATAGTTCAAGAAAAAAAAAATTATTAAGACAAATTATTTCACTACAATTTGGTCGGTAGTGAAAGAAGCATTAAGAAAAACAATATATATTCCAACTTCCAAAAAATAAAATAGATACTTCAGTTGTGGTAAATACTTAGTTGCAAGGTGTTCACGTCAAGGTGCACATTTATGTGTATGTAAAAGTATATAAAAATAGTTGACAAATATATAAAGATATTGTTAATTAATATTAAATGATATTTTTATTTAAAATAATACATGAAAGATAAAATTAAAATTAATTAAAAATTAAAAATTAAAACGGCCTTGACATTAGTGAATTTTTTTCATATAAAGAAAATAAATTATATTCATAAATAGACGTGGGCACAAATCGAATATCCGAATATTTGGAGGCATTCATATTGATTCAATCTTTTGCCACTGGATCAGTGACTGTGATATCCGAAATGATTTAAAATTTTAAAGAATATCCGATTTGATTCGTAAATAAAACTGAAAAATTTAATAATAACATTTTATTACAAAAATAAAATATTATTTAACTTTTAAAAATTTTAATACCTAATAATAATTAATTTAATTCATAAAAATATTGTAAAACTTATATAAATTATAATATATATATATATATATAACATATATATATATAATACTGTACATATATGTATATATATGCATATAAAAGATCGAATTAGATATATGTTTCTAAAAAAATTGGTATTTGTGATTTGTTTTTTTTTTGGTTTGATATTGTATTTTAGTATCTGATTTGCTTCGTATAGTTACGGATATCCATATTTTTGGTTCAATCAAAAAGGATAACGAATCGAATCAAAATCCCTTAACTATTTTGCCCAACTTTATCCGTAAACAATAAAAGCACTATATATATATATATATATATATATATATATACAGTTTAGCTTTTGATTCTTTATTTGTTTTGATTCGAACCGAAAAATCCAAAGTTTTATTGGAGCCATGCATGCGGGTTTTATATTTAAAAATACAAAATATATAGTGTGAATATATTTATGATTATAGTGTGAACGCGTTAGCATATTTATTATCAAATCATTGTGAGATTGCCACGTGTCTATTATAGTGTGAATGCATTTATTACAATGCTTCTCCTTTAATATATAAATGATAATTTTCACGTTGTGTGAGATAACCTTCCAAGAAATATTTTTTCAATGGACGAAATTATCCTTAGTCCTTATTTCCATAAATTAATAAGCTATTTCTGGTTAATATAATTACGAAAGGATCCTAAGAATCCATATCTCAGGCTTTCGATTTGGAATTTGGGAATTGGTTTACTGTATAGTGTGGTATAGCGCTGCTTAAAACCGAACTAAAGTAATCCTAGTTTTTAAGAATAAGAAATTGTTTCGGTCTGTTGTTCAATTTAATTTACTACGGGTGGGCAACTATATATAGTATTATTAGTTTTACCAAAAACTATAGTACTATTAGATAGTTAAGTCCAATACAAGTTCAATGTATATGAAGAAAGTCCATGTGTCCTAAGGTTAGAACTTAGAACTTAGAAGCAATTGATAATGGTATAAATGTCTCTTTTAGAGATTTTTATTATAATTTTTGCGAGTTATTATAACTTTAGGGAGTTGTCATGGTATCTTTAACGTGGTATCAAAGGTTATATTAAGTAAGAGTTACTAGATTTCGATCTGCGCAACCGCGCAGATTTTTGTTTTCATTTATTTTTATATAAACATTTTATTTTTAATTCTAAATTGGTATATATATTATAATATATATGTGTCTATCAATTTTTAAAATATAATAAGTTTACGGTATATTTATTTTATTGAATATATTGTTTCAAACTTTCACATGTATTTGTATCTTCTTCTATATATATATTTTTGAATTATTATTTCATTATTAATATTGTAACTATATATATAAATATTAGTAAAATATTGTTTTATTGTTATATTCAAAGATATTGTAACATTTCACAAATTTAGAAAGTTTTTTAAAAAATTAAATTTTTCGATTCATAGATTTATATTATCGAGTAAATAATTAAACATTTATTTTTTGTTTAATTTTTAAAATAAACTATATAGTTTTAAATTTTTTTTATTGGTTTAAGGTACTAAAGATTAATCATTGTTAGATAATATGATTTTTGTTATTTAAAAAAAAATCTTTATAATTTTAAAAGTTAACATCGACAAATATTTAAATAATTAACATATGGATGTATTGTATTACTACATTAAATTATATCTATTTAATTTACACTATCTATAAATTCAATGGATCATCTATTGTTTAAATCGAATTATTGATAGCCCAACAAAAATTTCTGATAAGTCTAAAATTTAAATGATAAGATTATAGATGAAATGTAACATGACTTTATAGGAATAAGTCCATTAGGTCTAGTTTTGAAAAAAACACACATAAATCAAAGTCGTGACTTCTGTTTTAATATATAAGATTGGTTGTTGTATTTTAATGGATTTGAAAATCCGAACTAAATCTAGTGTTATTGGTTCTGTGATTTTCAAATCTGTATTAAAATCATGTGTTATTGGTTTAATGATTCATAAATTCTGTATCAAAACAAGTGTTATTCAATCGTACGGATTTACTAATATATTTGATTTTATAATGAATTTGAATGGATTTGTTTGGATTTTTTAGTTAAAAATACAAAGACTCAAATCTGAAGAAAAACCTCGAGATTTGCATATTTTACTTGGATTTATAAATATTATATGGATTTCTAAATCAATCAAAATATATAAACCAATAACACCTCCTAAATATTCTCTGAGTAGTACCAATCTAAAATTATTTTCATTTTGATGATTTTTAATAAGTAATTTGTTTCTTTTCTGCATTTGAATGGAGGTCAGAGTAATAATTTACTCTTATTTTGAGATCTTTAACGTGGTATCAAAGTTCAGAGATTAGATGTTTGATCTACGTATTATCAAAAGCCCATCAACTTTTAGCACACTTCTACCCAGTTGCATTATAAAATCTATTCTGGATCAGATTCAGCCATTTTGTGAAGAAAATGCATACTCGATCTATCTGATACAGATGAACTTTTTTATCAAACATGTTTTGAAAAGATATTAGCTGGTCTAGATTCGTAGGTATGTTACTGAAAGTTAAATGAAATAAATTGTGATCGGGTTGATAGGGATGCATAATTAGAAAAATAAGTTTTTATCCTTTAAGGTTTTATTGAATGCGCAGAAGGTGTTTGGTTAAATGCCAAACAAAAGAAAGATTGTGAAAATACATACTATTGTTAGAATGGAAAGTACATAGCTCAAGATTTCAATACTAGGTATATACATACTTGTTTGCTAAGTGATGGCGTATAAGAAACAATAATTTTGTGAGTAATAAAGGTTAAATACCTTTGAATGATTATACTAATCTCTTCAAAATGCGTAGACACTCTAGTACTCTAGATCTCAAAGTATAAAGCAAAAGTTCTCATTTAGTTACGAAATCCACTGTTTTAGTATGATTGATCTCATTATGATATCTGTTCGATCCTCCCCAAGTTTGCGGTATCAAACAAAAGTCCAATACAATCATAATATACGAAAAGACCATATATCTAAGGTTAAGCAAGTGATAGTATGAATATTTCCTTTTAAAGGATTTTATTCTACTTTTGGTAAGTTGCCTTTAAAACAATTATATTCCTATCTATTTTAATATCAATCTACAATATTATTTAAGTTGTGATTTCTTAAGTAATTTTCTTTCTTCTGAGCAATAATATTGTTGGGGTCAAAATCGGTTCAGCGGAATCAACATCGGAAATTTCTCCGGAAATGTCCTCTTTGAAAAAGAGAGATAAATTTCAAAAAGAAAAGAGAAGCGGGAACACCTAAATCGAGTTTTGTAACTATTCCGAAAATGATTCACATAATAAGTCTTCGAGAAAGGTTACTCAAAGCTTCGGACAACGGATCCCGGACAGCGAAACACCCATCGTCCAGCACGCCGAAGGGGCGAGTTGGACCGGATAACATCGACCAACTCGCCCGTTCGGCGAGTTGGATCAGTCCAACTCGCCGAACGGGCGAGTTGGATCGAGCAAGCCGTCGGGCGAGTTGGATCAATCAACCTGCCTTCGTTCCATCATCGTAGCTCCCCCTTCGGGATTAGATCGAACATGCTCTTGTTTCATCTCGATCGGAGTCACCGTTGGAACTTTACGATTTAAAAACTGTAAGAACTCGTTCTTTCGAATAACACTCGGATTGATCGTATAAAACGACAAATGTTAGCTTAACACCTCGAATTGCCTACGCTATAAGAGGAATTTGAATATTCTTCGGAATCGACATCATTTTGAAAGCACTCTTTTTATAAAATCGTAAAAACGCCTAAGTCGGAAAACGGCCCGAAAGAGCCAAAATGCGGCTAAGAGCCCACTAATGATTTTATACGAAATAAAGCCCAATCGTTAGGACGGTTTATCTTTTGTTATGCAAGAGAAGATAAATGTCAAGTTCGGAGGATAAATGTGAAGTTTCCGAAGATAAATACAAAGATCGAAGAAAAATGGAATATTTCCACGAAGTGATAAACTCGACCGAGGGCAGAAAGGGAAAGAGCAGACCGCCTCTAGAGGAATATATAAAGATGTCGAGGTCGAAGATATAGAGTGATAATTCTTTTTACTCTTAGAACTCTCTACACTTAGAAACTTTTAGGCATTATTCTCGACATGTTCTATTTCTATGACTGGCACTTGATTACTAGACGAACTCGCTTACGCAGTTCGATCTCTTGTTCTACTTTTTCAATCGAACTATGTTCGACTTGATCTTCGAAAGGGGTACGTAGCAGCCTTTCATAAGGTTCAGTCCGAAATCAAATCAAAACATTTTCGTGCAGTTTTCGTCTTTTGTTATCGAGCTGTGACTCAACTAGGTTTAAGGTTTTAGGGAACCCCACAACAGTCCAAAGGCTCAAGGAACTTACTAAAAAATGTTCCCCCGACATCTTTTTTCTCTCGGAGACAAAGAATCAAGACGATATGGTATTGACTAAGCTCCAACCCCTGAACTATGAAGGGCTTTTTCTAGTTACGCCCACCTCCCCGGGTTCTGGAGGTCTGGCTCTCCTGTGGAAAAACGACATTGATGTCAATATCCTTACAAGTAACCCCAACTTCATTGACACCATGATTTCATTTAAAGGGACCTCTTTCAATGGTACCTTTGTTTATGGAGCTCCGGACTGGACTAAGAGACAGGAAGTATGGGACAGCCTAGCTGACATCTCAGCATCAAGAAATGCAGCATGGTTTTTGACCGGAGACTTCAATGAAATCACAGATAACTCCGAAAAAGCAGGAGGAAGGGAACGACCAGAGAGCTCTTTCTATGCCTTCAGATCCTTCATATCGTCATGTGATCTCTTTGACCTTAAGCACACTGGAGATTTTCTCTCATGGAGAGGGCAAAGACACTCACATCTTGTCCACTGCCGACTGGATAGATCATTGGTGAACAGTTCCTGGTCTGACTTATTTCCGAATGGAAGAGCTCACTCTCTCCAATATGAAGGTTCAGACCACAGGCCAATCCTCTCCATTTTTGATTCAAAGAAGAAGAAAACCTCGGGGATCTTCCGATATGATCGTCGCCTACGCAATAATGAAGCCGTCAAAAATCTAATAGAAACCACTTGGAAAGCTGCTTCAGACCTGCCAGTAATAAATAGGATCAGCAAATGCAGGAAGGCCATTGTCGCATGGAGCAAAGAGTTCTACGTAAACAGCAGGAAGAAGATTAATGAATTGAAGGAGGCACTTGACACAGCAATGGCTGATAGAACATCAGATTCGGAAACGATATCACTAATCAATCAGGACCTCCTAAAAGCTTATAGAGAGGAGGAAGAATTTTGGAAACAACACAGTAGGCAATTGTGGCTCACTTTGGGAGACAAAAACACAAGCTATTTCCACGCATCCACCAAGGGGAGAAGGGCTAGAAACCGTATCACGGTTATTGAGTCTGCTGATGGAGCTCCAGCTTATGATGATGACCAGATTGCTGAGGTAATCTCGCAGTACTTCCAGCAAATCTTCAACTCCACAAACCCTCCGGCCTCTGAGATAGTGCACAAAGCCATAACGCCTTGCATCTCTCCGTCAACAAATTAAAGACTAACGTCTTTACCCACATTACTCGAGATCAAGGAGGCAATGTTTGCAATACATCCTGATAAAGTCCCAGGCCCTGATGGCTTCTCCGCCAGCTTCTTCCAATCCAACTGGAAAGTAGTTGGACCTGCAATATCAAGAGAGATTCAATGTTTCTTCACAACGGGTGTGCTTCCCCACTCTATAAATTCGACACATATCAGACTAATCCCTAAGATTCTCAGCCCCAAACTAGTCTCAGACTACAGACCCATAGCCCTATGTAATGTCTATTATAATATCTAAGATCCTAGCACTAAGACTGAAACCGGTTCTACAAGAAGTGATTTCAGAGACCCAATCAGCCTTCGTTCCGGGACGTGCTATTTCAGACAATGTACTTATCACTCACGAGGTATTACACTACCTAAAGGGATCGCGAGCAACTAAATACTGTTCTATGGCGGTGAAGACAAATATTAGTAAAGCCTATGATAGACTTGAATGGTCTTTCATTAGAGCTATGCTTGAGAGAATGGGTTTTTGCGATACCTGGATCATGTGGATGATGCAGTGTGTATCGACGGTCTCTTACTCCTTCCTACTCAACAACGAGGCTACGGGTAGAGTGGTTCCCCAACGCGGCATTAGACAGGGAGATCCTTTGTCGCCTTACATCTTCATCCTCTGCGGGGAGGTGCTCTCGGGACTCTGTAAAAGGGCACAAGCGGATGGTTCACTGCCGGGAATCAGAGTAGCAAGAAACAGCCCAAAAATGAATCACCTGCTGTTTGCTGACGATACTATGCTGTTCACCACAACGGACACGCGAAGCTGCTCCTCCCTAGTGGAAATTCTCCATGACTACGAACGGGCTTCAGGTCAGATGATCAATGCTCAAAAATCCTCAATCTCGTTCTCATCAAAGACACCACCTGAAATCAGAAACCGAGTTAAGTCCCAACTGGGAATTGAAAAAGAAGGTGGAGTTGGGAAATATTTGGGCCTCCCTGAGAATTTCGGGAGAAAGAAGAAAGACTTGTTCTCTTCCATAGTAGACATAATGAAGCAGATAGCCATTAGCTAGTCTACACACTTCCTTTCCACAGCTGGAAAGGCCACTATGATCCAATCCGTCCTCTCTGCGGTTCCTTCCTTTGCCATGACTTGCTTCGAACTCCCTATCAGTCTCTGCAAACGCATACAATCAGTCTTGACCCGATTCTGGTGGGACTCAAAAGACGGGGAAAGAAAGATCTGTTGGATAGCTTGGGATGAGCTCACATTACCAAAGAGTATGAGAGGTCTGGGTTTCCGTGATATCCGCGCCTTTAATCATGCTCTTCTTGCCAAGATTGGATGGAAACTCCTAACAAAGCCGGACTGCTTACTCGCCAGAGTTCTCCTGGGCAAATACTGTCACAATACCTCCTTCTTAAAGGCCAATGCGAGACAAGCCATTTCACATGGCTGGAGAGGAATATTGGCGGGGAGAGACCTCCTCCTACAACATCTTGGTAAAGCTATCGGGGATGGTGAATCAACGAACCTCTGGTCAGACTCGTGGATTAAACCTGACACAAAACTCAAACCAATTGGACCAGTCTTCTTCCAGGATAAAGATCTGATGATTGCAGATATACTCACCAGAGAGAGTAAAGAGTGGAACAAAGCTCGCATCGCTAATCTATTCCCTGAGCTGGCCTCACATATTTTATCACTCCGGCCGAGCATCCTAGGTGCAAAAGACACGTTTACATGGCCGCTGCATAAGACAGGTAACTACACTGTGAAATCAGGATATTACTCAACTCAAACTGCAAAGCACCAATCAGCAAACTTACTCTCAACATCTGGAACACCATGAAACTGGAAGAAGTTCATCTGGTCACAAGACCTCCTTCCGAAGCTCAAGTACTTCCTCTGGAAGGCTGCCACAAATTCTTTACCGACAGGAGAGAATCTACGGAAAAGAGGCCTCCTTGCTGACACAGCCTGCTCCAGATGCGGAGAGCCAGAAACTTTAGACCACATCCTATTTCACTGCGAGTTTGCAAAGGAGGTATGGAAGGCGGGACCTTGGAAAGATGTTGTCTCTACGGGTAACAGCTCCACCTTCAAAACACTGATCCAAGATGCCCGTAAATGGACAAACCTCCCTCCTCATGGAATCACAGGTAATGCCTTTCCCTGGTTCGTTTGGTCGATTTGGACTGCTAGAAACCTCTGGGTCTTCGAGAAACGAAAGACCACACCACTAGAAACATCAGTCAAGGCGATCACCTCACAGAAAGAATGGGAACAGGCACAATCCAATAGACCCGAGACGATGACGAATCGTGATCTGACCCCTTCACTGCAGCTATCTCTCACCAACGAATCCACCATCTTCTGTAATACCGATGCAGCTTGGAGATCCGATCAGCAAGCTGCAGGACTCGGCTGGATCTTCACAGATCGTCAGACACAGGTGCTTCACCAAGGCTCTATCGGGCAGAGAAATGTCCCCTCCGCCTATATGGCTGAGGCGTTGGCCATCAGAGAAGCCCTAATCCAAGCCTCATCTTACAACTACACAGACATCTGTCTCCGTACAGACTCACAAGAGCTCGCCAGAGCTATCACCATGAGAAGACGATCGACGGAACTCTTCGGAATTCTCTCGGACATCGACTCTTTGGTCTTCTCCCCTTCCTCCCCCTTCCGATCATGCGCTGTCGCTTTCACTCCAAGAGCTAGAAATGGGCCGGCGGACTCCTTAGCTAAAGCCTGTCTTGTTTCTTTTTTGGGTCTGAGGCCATAATTACTCCTATTATGCTTTTAAAACTCTGTTATATTTTATTTAATTAATCTAAGTATCCAGTTGATCAAAAAAAAAAGGTTGTTAGAACTATGTAACTTGCTGACAGCTCTTGTGGCCAAAGCTTTTATCATCTTTTGTAATGATCATAACGTGCTTACGTATATTCAAAATAAGATCAACTTTTTCTAAACTTGTTTATTGTCTTTACATATTTTCCGCATTTATTTGGTCACTTGCCGTTGGCTCTCGCGGAGAATCCAGAACCTCTGGCAAAGTTAGAGTCTTTTGACTTTTCTTATTTTACGGAAATCGACAGTGCGAATTTCGGTTCCCATAAATATATACAATTCTTTGAATTCACCAATAAGTATTACAACAATATATATATGTATATTCAAGGATAAATAATCAAATAAGTCATCAAAAATAATAATGTCATTTAAAGAATACTACTTAATTAGAATGAGTAATCCATCCATCAGATGTAGCCACAAAAATTTTCCAAGGCAACAAAAAATAATCTGGTGGAATAGCTGTTTTTTTTGAACCACATCTGTTGGAATAATAAAAAGAAGCATCTTCTTTTCAAAAAACCACCTCCGAAGACAACACTTATTTTTCCTATCTTGTTTCCCACTCCACAGTATTAATACCTGGATTTCGTAAAACTAATCTGTAAGTATTATATCGCATTATTAAATTTCAATGCTAGCTACCTCTAAATATAATATACTTTTTTTTTTCATTTAATCCATTACTCTTTAATTTTGAAGAGGTTCCTTCTTATCGTCCCACATATCCAATCGCTTTCTAGCTTTTTCCACCTGAATAATTACAGAATAATAATATTGATAATTTTGATACACCCAATTCAAAAGTAACACACAAAAATTGGTTAAGAATCAATAAGATGTGACTTGATATCATGTAACACTAACCTCTTTGTCCCAATCAGTTCGATACGTGACGTAAAGCAAGATGAGAGTTTGCATGAGGGTACCTCCAATCATCCCGGTCCATATTCCCTATCATCATTTTCACATTTTATTTATAAACAGAAATAATAAAGCATACATTATACAGAATTGTAACAAACCTTGGCCTGAAAGTTGAAAGTGAAGCCGAGAATACAGCCAACAGGAATACCAACTATATAGTAACAACCAACATTCACATATGCCACGAATGCTTGCCATCCACATCCCACAGCCACTCCTGCAAACAAATACCAAACCGAAAATTATTTAGACCGGTTCGGTTAACGTACAGTACTGGTTTTCTCCGGTTTTAACTACAACTTAGTTGCATGAATGTACCGGACAAGACTGGCTGGATTCCGTTGAGGATGATGGTGACGGCGAGGAAAGGGCAGAGGTCAGAGACAGCTTTAGCCACCTCAGGGTCCGACGTAAAAACGTAGCTGATGTAATCACGTGCCGCCATGACCGCCAGGGCTTCCGCGACGGAGATTATGAAGGAAACTACAGTAGCCGTCCATGTAGAGAACAATGCCGATTTCGGATTTGCTGCTCCAAGCTCATTACTTGTCCGTACACTATCATATATAGTTTTTTAAAAAAATTAATAATTTAGTTTCTGCCATGTTGCTTAATGATTAGAACTGTGAAAATAAAAAAAATATTCTAAACTTTGACCCGCAGTTATTATTTTAAAATAACTATAGATGTTTATACAATTTGTAATGTCAAATATTATTTATAGTTGTTTTAATGGTTTTAGTTATTTGTATGTGTGACATTTTTATATTGTATTGTATCATGATAAATAAACTATTATTATTTGATATCGCCGTATAAATCATTTCTAAATTATACTTTGTATGAGTTAATTTAACCAATTATTATGCATATTAATATACTTATTTTATTGAAACCAAATATTTTTGAACAATATATTTATGCAAATGAATATCTTATAATTTTATGCAGAACTAATATAAATACTAACCTTGCAGCTGCATTGAAGCCTACGGATACCATGAAGGATAATGCTGAAATTGACATACTGCAAAAAGAAAAAAAATGTTAAAAAAAAAGTTTACTTAATTACAAATTATGTTTAAACTAAAGTTTCAGCAATATTTATAAATGTTTGTGTTAAATATCTACACTTCTCACATCGTTTCTAACAAAATAAAATCTCTATCAGATCATTTAGGCAGGGAAGTTTCCATGATGTACACAAAACTAAAAAGATATTCACGTATCTTTCTCCTTTGTTTTCAAATTATTTTTGGGGATTAATATGGTCAAGACTTAATGAACCAAAAACGATCCGAACAACGAAAACAAATATGATAAAACCGCGATATATAATAAATTAATAATGGACATACCAGATGGAGAGGGAATCTAGAGAGAGAGCAGGATCTTTCAGCAAACCAGCAAGAAGAACCAGAATCTGCGAATACCACATTTCTAGACAGATCATAACAGCCGAACCAGCAGAGAGTTTGAAAAAACTCCATAGACCTTGGAACGATCTCCAGCTAAGACCAGTCCACGTGTGTCTAAACCTCTGACTTTTCGTAATATACAAAGTCTGGGCTCCAACTATAACCCACCAACATATAGTCAAGACATAAGCGATGCCCATAAGCCCCAAACCCATTACGTAAACAGTGATATACGTTAGCGAGATCTGGAGGAGAAGAGCGGCAGCTGAGATGTACGCACTAGGAGTCACTATGCTCTGTGCCTGGAGGAATTTTTGGGCCGTGAAGTTAACAGCGTAAGCGAAGATCTGAGGGATCAGGCCCGCGATGTACAAGGAACCCATATACGATACCGTTTTCGGCTCACCTAATAAGACTAGAATCGGATACGAGAAGGTGTATAGTAGTGTCATGGGTAAACCAACCAAAGCGAGGACTATCGTTGCTCTTTGGAGATAGATCCCTAGCATATCGTAACGGTGAGCTCCGTGTGCTTGTCCACATAGAGTCTCGACTGCACTTCCCATACCTAACTGTGTAAAAGAAGTAAAACAAGGTAAATTAATAAAAAAATGTCAAAAGGTTAATTAAATCGGTCATTCGTTACAATTTTTATATCTAGTACTATTAAATCATGGCAAATAATAACTCAGTTATACACTAAAATACAAAAAGAAAAGTAAACGTGTTTGACTGCTACTCCTAACTACAAATGTTGTACGACACAGATGATCAAGCAAAACCGTACTTTAATTCGTGAAAGGTTATAGTCAACAACTAAAACGTCATTGCACGTTTATAGAAAAGTGAAAGACGCATTTACAAAAAAAAAAGAAGAAAGACGCATTCTCTTTTTAGCAAAGAGAATAGATTAATCTCTATATTACTCCAAAATCATTTTTTGACAAAAAATATGCGAAGTTTCGATCCCTAAGAATTGTTTTTCTCTTTTTTTTTGTGTATTGCTAAAAGAACGAATGTTGAGTTATTAAGTCAGTTTTTTTGTTAATATCAATGTCAATAACTTAAATAGTATTCTCTCTTTATCAAATTGAATGGAGGAATACTAATTGTAGTGATTTTAACAAAATTTTAGTTTATAACAACAACTAATCTGAAAATGAAGGAACACTAATTGGTGATTTTTAATACTTATGATTTATGAACCTTTCCCATAAGTGTACTTGACATCAAATAAGTTTATTATTTCGTTTAAGATATGCTTACAAGGTTTTATCAAACAAACAACCATTCAGCATAATGACAAAACCGTAACCATCAACCACAAAAAAATGACGTGCACAGTTTTCCTTACTGAGAATGATATTCAATATTTCAATGCATTAATAATAAATTAATAATAAGATCTCAAGTAAATTTAGATAGTATGATTTATATATTCATTGCGGGGGAAGAAAATAGTCCGTATGTTTCTTAAAGTTATATATTCTAGATTTTTCACACATCTTAATAAATCATATTAAATTTGCATAATTTTTTATGTTTATTTGTTTTCATAATTTTAAGCCAATAAAAATTTAACTAGTGTAATTAAGTTTTTTAAAGTTTACAATTAGTTAATAAAACATGCATTGAAAATATAAAAATTGATTTTTTTGATATATTTTTTTCTAGAATATGTATTTTTAAAGAATGAAGTGTAAAAAAAAACCTTTTAAAATAAGTACTCATATATATGATATTCTCTCTATTTTACAATACATGATCTTTTGACTCATTGCACAAAAATTAAAAAATTATTTTTCTCCACAAAATAATTTTACAAATATTATTTAAAAATTGTTTGACCAATAAAAAAAAGTTAATTGGGCCAAAATAGTAAAACAACGTACAAATTAAGGATCTACCTTGAATAGTTAAAAGTTAGGTTGAACAATAATCTAAATAGTATGGAAAATACAGATAAGCCCTTTTGCAAGGTTAAAGAAAAATATGATTATAGTAATTTTAGGGATATTAGTCTTTATAATTGGTTGGACAGTTCAAAACAGTAGATTATGATATTTGCCTAAATAAATGCATAACCGGTCCTGGACCAAGCCTAATGAAACATTTGTCTTAAGCCTTCAAACTTTTTGAAAAATTTTATATGTAAATAGGTCTCCAAATTTGTAAAAAAAAAAGTTCTAAACCTCTAAATTTTTGAAATCTTTACTAAATAGTCTAGAGCCCCCAAATTCTCTACATGATAAGTGGAGTGTAGAGAGTGCAATTTCACTTAAACAAATGACTGCAAAATTTAACTAGTTACACAATTTTCAATAAAATTAAAAATAATATTTCATATTTTCTGAAATATAAGATGTTTATAATAATTTTTGTGTTCCAATATATAAAATGTTCTTATCTTTCTATGTAACTTTAAATTTATCAAAAACTGTATAACCAATCAAATTTAATAGTTCTATTTTGTAGTTGGTTGATTAGTTTTTAGTTTATAATTTCAATAATATTTTTAGGTAAAAAGTAATTTTTGTAATAAGTGTGTACTACCTAAAACATCTTATATTTAGAAACAGAAGGAAAAGGAGTATAAATATATCAAACCTTCATTTATTTTAAGACAACAAACAGAGTGAATAATATTTAAAGTATTGTCACTGTAGTCCTTAACCAAGTGGCACAAAATCATTGAATGGTAAGAAAACTAATAAATAAATCAGTTCAATAGATCTGTTGGAAAATGAATTCAGATCATTAGATGGTAAAAGAATATATGTGATGATGATATAGATTTTTCACATATATTAATAAGATCCTATTCCCTTTCAAGTTTTAATTAGTTTAAAACTGTATTTGTTTTTATAAAGAAGATTTTTTTTGTTTATCCATACAATTTTATCATTCATATATTTAATTATTAGTTTATATTTAAGTTATAGAATAAGTTGCATTTGTTTAAATGTCAAAATAGTCTTTTAAGATTTAAAAAAACTAAAACATCAATTTTTCTAATATATGAGGAAGGAAAGCTTAGTTAGGTGTACATGCTGACCTTAAAAACCAAATGGAGGCATCGTTAAACTTAACTAGCTAAGATTACTTCTACAAAATTAATATTAACACGGTAAACGATGTTTAAGAGTAGTTAATACTCTATTAGTTACCTCCTAAAGATGCGAGAAAATGCCACCTTTAACATTAACTACGAGTAAAGAAAAATCAACTATAATAATACCAATATGTCTCCACCGCTCTACACAAAAAGTAAACTTACCATGAGGCCATAGACGAGACTGAAGCAGCTGTTTCCGATGGAAGCCGCGGCGAGTTCTTGACCGCCGAGATGTCCGGCGAAGATACGTGCAGAGATACTCATTCCACTGTTGACTATGTAGACAAGTATCGCCGGAAGTGCTAACCGGAAAAGTAATTTCATTTCTATACACGCGCCTAAATACAAGCGTTTCCGGTACGGAATGCTACTCTCCGTTAAAACGCTCTCGAGTCCGACGTCCGATGGAGGCTTTTGTTCCACCAACGGTCGTTGGAGATCGGCTCTCTCCGTCGCCTCACTTGACGTATCCATTATGTTTCTAACAACAAAATCAAATAATGAATTAGAGTTTGGTTGTATAAAGACTGAGAGGTGATTTGAGGATCTGTTCTGAAATGAAGATAAGAAAAACACCTTTCTGTGGGTATATATAGCCAGGAGTGGTGACACCTAATGTTTATAAGTGTGTACTGGGGTATAACTTTTTAATAACTAGGTGTGTATTGGAAAATGGGTGTATGTGTTCTTTTAAAAATGGACTGTACGACTTTTAGCGAGCACGACATGAAACTCTGGGGTGGGATCTGCTAAAAAATAACTAAAAAATATAGTAGTGTAGAATTAATTATATAAAATAATAGAATGTAGAAAATCTTTACAAAATCGTCAATGTCAGATTGGGAAATAAAAACTCATACGGGAAGTAAAATATTGAATTTTGACCCAAAAAAAAGGAAAGTAAAATGTTGAATATAAATAACGTGTATACCTTAATTGATTGTATTCATAATCACTAATCAGAATGGCGAAATGCTATGATGATGCAGAGAAAATAACATTTCTGTTCATCGAGTCTTCGTCTCCATCGTTCACCTTGCCTCTCCGGTGCCCCCAAGGCGCTGCGAGAGGGCCCATGAAACTCCCGCCAAATCCAACTTCCTCTCCGTCGTGGTTCTGTTGGTGATGGGTCTCTGTTTTCGGCGCCGTCGTTCGCGAGTCTGTGGCTCGTCTGCGGTTGTACGAATTGGAGATGCTTCGTATCTAGGCTCCTCTAGCGACTGTGCCGACAGTATGAAGCTTCTCTTCGCCGATGAACGCACCTCCTCTCCCGACGTCAAAGCACCTCGACGGCAAGGTTCACAAACGTCGCTTCTTGCTTTTTCGATTCAAAGGTAAATCGGATATGCTCCGCCTGAGATAGAGGTCCCGGGACCTCAGACTTCGTTTACTGAGATTTCTTTTTACGGGTCGAGATTAGGCGTTCTTGCTATTGAGTCGATGCTCTAGTAGCTCCTCTTTCCCCCTTTGATATTGATTAGCGTTGCTTGTGAGAGTGGGTATGATTTGTAGGCTTAAACGAATATGGCAGTGGCGTCTCTTGGTCTCTTAGATATTGGGGTTGCACCTTGCAGCTCGAGGAGGGAGTAAGACCCAGGAGGTGGTGATGCTGCCCCTTACCCTTAACCGACTTAGAGGACGAGTTTGGTTGGGTTTGTTGAGCGCTATTAAGCACCTGTGGTTACGTGTTGTCCTGTCTATGCTGGAATTTAGGATCAGTTCTTGCCCAGCCCGGACTGAGAGGGCGGTCCTTGAGCGGGCTTGTCTATGTGTCTCAGAGGAAAGTATTGGTTCAGGCAATCGTATGAAACAACTTCATGCTAGCGTCGTGTCCCTCAATCTCCGGTTATCCAGTCTCTCCATATGCCTATTTCGTTTGTGCTCTTTCTCCCGACTCTTCAATTGTTGTATTGATCCTTGTTGTCCTGTTCGCTCTAAGGCAGAACGGCTTCAGGTTCGATTGTCTTTTGATTACATGTTTTTTAAACTTTTTTGCCATGTAATCAATCATAGTGGTCTTACAGTTTGTGTCAACATTTTGTAAACCTCAAACGTTCATTTTCATAATGATATTTACCTTTTAGCAAAAAAAAAAAAACGGAGTGAGACTTCAAGAGAAGCACGATATGAAACCCCGAGGTGGGATCCAAGGAAAACAAAAACAAAAAAGAAGAAGGAATTGTGTAGATTAATTAATAGAATGTAGAAAATCGTTACTAAATTGCAAAGAAAGATTGAGCAATAAAAAGTCAAAAGAGAAGTAGAATAATTGCATAGAAAAATCGTGTATACCTTAATCGGCTATTTTTGTTAGGGGTGGGCATTTCAGTTTAATTAGGAGTTCAGTTTGGATTATTTGAGTCTAAAAAATCTTGAACCAAAATCAACCCAAATTAGTATGGTTTGGTTTATATTCGGTTTGTATTCGATTCAGTTTTAATTCGGTTTGGTTTGTGTTTGGTTCGGTTTAATTTGGTTTTGTTTGTATTTTTCAGTTCAATCGAGTTAATTTTTTAGTTTTGTTCTAGTTCAATTACAAACTTATGATTTATAAAAGCAAATCATTATTTGATACTAAATCATTATTTCCTTTCTATTTAAACGTAAAATCAAACATCACAATAAATATGTAGAAAATGTAATCAATAATTTTATATTTTTATTTTTTTGTCAACTTTGAAAAGTCACCGGAAAAGTCACCGGATAATAATTTTATATTATTATCTTCAAATCTAATATAAATATCATAAAATAATTTTTCTGTTTTGATGTTAATGTATGAAATTCATATTCATATTCTTTAATTTTATTTTAAGTGTATTTATTCTATTCATTTAAAAGTAAAATGTATAAAATTATGTTTAGTTGTTTAGGCTAGATGGTTAAATATATTAAATTTTAATATTATTAGTATATTTAATTAATCTAATTAAAAACACTTCGATTTTTTTTGGTTTGGTTTAGTTTTAAAGTGGGTTAATAAAATCTTGAACCAAACGGGTTAGACATATACTTTGGTTTGGATCAGTTTGGATTCTGTTGGGTCGGTTTACCCACCATTAATTAATTTTTGTGTGTTTTAGTTACAAATCCTATAAATTTATACAACTGGGCATTAACTGTTGGATTATAATATTTAGATATTAATTACTCTTAGCGCAATATGTGGATCATTGATAAGTTCTTACGCAAAGCCGTCGTCCGCATCAGGCTACCAAGCGAGCTTTGATATCAATAAAGTTCTTGGGCATTGTCAAAATGTGATGCAATGCATATATATCTATATATATTACAAAAGTAGTTTAGATGCTTCCAGTTATATTGAAAAATATCATAAAATAGTATTAGAAACTAAACAATCTAAAATATTTATGATTTATATTCCTTACAGAATTTAAATTTGGTCTTGGGTATGAGCTTAGTGCCCGGAATGTACCACTTGATTTTTTTATAATTTAGAGTACGAGCAGTTACGCTTGCATATAAAATACCAGTTGGCACGGACAAGAGTACGAGAAAGTCTTAATTCTAAATTTCTAATAGGTTTTTTGTTCCTCCTGTTCTTATTAGACCCGAAGTATAGTTTTATTTTTTTTAATCATTATTATATACTTACTCTAACTTATATTAGCTGTATAATAAGCTTCGAAATGTCAACAATGGACCATTGGTCCAGCGGTGCCTGAGATTTTATTGCGGATACTAAAAATATGGATGCGTAAAACATTTGAATATGCAAGCAGTTTACACCCCAAAAAAAACATTTGAATATAATGTTAGAAATGAACTACTCGTTCCAGTAAATATATTCAAACGCCGATCGATACCTTAAAGACATATCATCAAATAACCAAATCACTCGCTTCCAACTATTCAAATGATAAATGACTATGTGGTTGATTTGGTCACTAATAATAAGTGTCAGACGCGTGAGACGAGAAAGTGGGTTGTTATGCTTGGATTTTTTTTTCCATTTTTGTCGACGTGTAGTTTGGTATGTTTTAGTTAGAGAGTTAACTAACTTAGAATATCGGCACGTGACTGTTTACATCTGATATAATACTACCATATAAATGAGATAGAATACGAGTATACGATCGTGGTAAGTGGTACCCCCTTGTATCCTGACCACGAATACTACTAGGGGGAATAATACAGATAACATTTGGAAATAATGAGATATATCGGATCCTCTAGATCTGTCATCGTGCATAAGAATGAGCCTAAATTTGTTTAAAAGAAATACTGATTTACAAATAGATTATAAGCAAATAATTTCACACCCACTGATGAAGAGGTAGTGGTTACCCAATAACAACCAATTCATATTATATGTATAAGAAGGTAATCAAGTGACTAGATTTCATATATATACTTTTAAGATTTATGGTTATGATTGATATACTCTATATTCCAATGGAAAGAAATCAAGAATTGAAACAAATAAATTCATTTATTCTATCAACAAACAACATGGCGAAATGTAAGTTTCAACCGGTGTATGATGGTTAGCTAAAAGCATAGCACCTGGTAGCTCAAAGTCTTGTTTTTATTAGGATGGCTGGAACAAATTAAGTACAGCTAAAATTTGGAAAAATAACAATTCCTTAAAGTTTCTTAAGTAAAGCCAAATTCGAACCGAGTCTAAATAAAGTTATATAGAGTGCCGACCTAAGCTCCACTAATGATCCAATGGGAACATGATTCGAAAAATATAAAACAATACACCAATTGACACACATTTCATGCGTTTTTTTTTTCTTATTTCATTTACTTAGTTTTTCACTTTTTTCTATTCTTCCCTAAGACTTTGACTCGAGTGTTAATGATGTTTTCACTAAGTTTCTTTACTAATTAGTAGTTGACCTATAAAATAGCTGGAACGTCCATATTAGCTAAAAGATCCATATTTTTGGATTTTCACATTTATTAAGAAAATATATCAAATTTTAGTTATCAGTACATTATTTTTTGTAATCAACTATTTCACACAAGTTTTCATTAATAGAATTTTAATAGATACAATTATGTTTTTTGAAGTTTACAATTTACATTTAATTTATGCATTGAAAATATAAAAAAATGTATTTTTTTGAAACAAATTTTTTTTCTCTAAAACATAGATTTTCTAGGAACATATGGAGTATGAAACTATGTGATACTCCGGACAGAGAACAAATATATTTTATAATAACACAAAAAGCCAAATAACCAACTTTATTAAATAAGAAAATATTAAAAAGTTTAACAATGCATTATTAGAGAAACCCCAATAATAATTTGAAAGCTAGATAAACGTAATAAGAACTTTGAGAAAAAAAATAATAAGAACTTAGAAAAATAACTAAAGCAGCCAACTGAAACTTAACGTTGACACCAGTGGACAGAATAGCTGGACATAAGATAGCTATCATCTTTCTCCAATCCTTCAAGTTCGCTCAGCCTTTCTTTGATATCTGCATTTCTTCAGAAATGTCTTGCACCTTTTTCTTGAAAGTCTCATCATTTGATCTATAGTCATAGCAAACATAAAACAAGAAAAATATATTCTGACGGTTTTATCTTTTTGTATATGTAATGTTTCTATGATATACCTTTAATGTGTACATCTTTTACATGTTGCAGCGTAGCTGACCAATTCCAATACAGGCCAGGAAAATCAGATCGAATGATTGTTCTTATCTCATTAGTAATTAGGGAATCACGTTAATTTGTAGCTGTAGAGAAAAATAAAAATATAACGCAATCACGTATATAAAATATATGTACTTTCTTTTTACCACAGTGATCCATTCACTTTGGAATGATTAAGAACACCTAAGACATTCATAGGTTGGGCTTCTCCTTGATTTTGACCCTCATTTGCCATCTGGAGATGAGTTGCGTTCTAAGAACTACGATGCAGAAGTTTACTGAATTATTAAAAACACCGTATAAGCTATATATATATACTAGGGCAGGCCCGCGCATCGCGCATGATTTTGTATTCACAAATGCTTGAATTGATATTTATTTTTAGATTCAAGAGTTTGAGCCCCCTAAGTTCTTATGAAAGCAGAAAGATGAAGAAACTTTGAGAACACATTTTCTCTTTGCCAGTGGCTAAACAAAGCTATATCATGGTGTCAACGTTTTTGTTTTCGATTATTCTTTCTTTGGTATTGTATCAAATTAACTGATTGTTCAACTCATAATTATAGACGTACAAATATTGATTTATGATAAAGGTTGATGATAATATTCTTTTCTTTTTTAATTCTTATTCATGGTGGAGTGTGTGTATGTCAGAAAGAAACCTATAACAACTTTAGGTTTTTCCTATGGATTTGTAATATCTATTTTTATGTATAATGCATATTTGAGCTAGCAACGCATATGAGTATAGAGGCCCAGATAAATCTGAGCTAGCGACGTATAGAGTGCAGAGAAACATAGACATATGAGCTAACGACTCATAGTGGATGACATGGGCCCAGAGACGTCTAAGACGTATATTGTGTGGTGCGGGATGCATAGATATTTGCATATCGACACATAGTGGTGGAGTGTGGGGCTCCAAAGATGTCCTGACTAGCGACACATATTATAATATCGTATATCTGTATGAGGAGAATGCGGGGTGTATGGACTAGCTATGTACCATCAGCGCATTGTTTGTTTTGTGTGATGCGCTAGGGCATCATGTTTGTTCATGTTAGACCTAAACTTTCATAATGGGAATTCTATTACTGAGTCAGTGGTTTGCGTGTTTAGTATCCCATACTTCACTGAGTGATTTTCCTGTGGCTCACCCTTCTTTCTTTCCATTGCAGGTTAGTTTGTCGAATGTTGGATATCTGGACAGTTTGGTGTTTTTGGAGATCGCATATTTTATTTCGGTTTTACATTCGATTTATTTAACATATTTTTGTAATTCAATTTAAAGATGTATTTCTTTTGAATCTATTTTATTAAATGTTTTAGTATTTTATTTGGTTTTGAATAATTCGATGTAAGTCGATATTTTACCGGTAGTAACACTTCGTTTTCGAGAGAGGTGAAGGCGGGTGTTAAAAGAAGCCTTGAACATTGTTAAAGCCATATGTTTGTAAGAGCAATCTGTCAATTCGACAAAGATTTGTGGTCCTTACTATCAAATTAAGTTTAAGCACACATTTTTCTCCATCACGTGTAAAGACTAACAACTCAAAAGAATTTAAATTAGCGATCAAGACAAGAAAGTTATGGACAAGTTAAACTTACGTTTTCATACTCAAATAAGCCGCCTCTAAGGTAAGTAAAACAACTTTGTGTTCTTTTTCATGAAATAAGTTTGCTATTACACTAATCTTGTGGTTTTTTTCTCCCATGACCTCTTCTTATCTAGGCTCATAATCTTAGTTTTTTTCCTAATTTAATGATTTTTTGCATTTTTAATATTTAGCTTGAAATTCATGTAAACTTAATTATTCATTGTTATTGGCTATTTTTTTGCAACAAAACTCTAGTTCTTAACAAATAAGGAGTCTATGATAAATCAAAGTGAAACAAAACCACATAAAGAAAAGATAAATCACTTGTCAATTGTATTTTATCATTCATTGTTATTTATCGCTGCAAACTGCCACAACATTAGTAAAGTAATGATTTTTGGTGCGCCATAAACAAATAATCCACAAACTTTTGTTGATTACTTGTTTACATCAACTGTGAAATCAACGATGGTCACTTCATTTTGAGAAATGGGAAATACATGCGATGACATAAGCACAGCTAGCTACTTGAAACTCCTGTTTTAGCTGGTGCTTATCCATTTTTGTCCAACAAAGCAAAGCAATGACATGATAGATGTCATAGCGAAGAAGCTGCAGTTCATTCAAACAAAGAGATGAGATGCTTTAGTCTACCAATCAACCAGCTCTGTATTTGTGTGTTATGCAAGGAGAAAGAGAAATAACTTGTTTTATCTCTAGACACCGTTTCTCATCCTCTACGTGTGTAGTTTTAGTGAATTGCAGAGTCTGCATTTAGGTGAGTAAAACTCCAGAATAGCAGCCTCTTCAATGCAGCTGTGAACCCTGGGAATGCGAGTACTTGTGTGTTGTTTTCCTAATCTGATTATCAACTTTATGCCAACTTTAGTTAGTTGATAACCGTGTGTTCATAAACTTGATGTGTTGTTTTATAATAAACTGTAAACAAGATTGCAGGGAATGTAAAACAGGGATATAGCTGAACGTGCCAACCATGGCCCTCTATATCTGAGAATGTTAGGAAAAATGCTCAGTAAGGATTCCAAGAAAAGAATCTCTGCAGCACAAGCGAGAAATTCTGTCTGGTGGAACAGATAAAATATAGACTGATAAGTTAGAAAAATATTATGAGACAACAGAGATGAGTTGGAGTCAACCATGAAAGAATGCTTTAAGTGGCATCTTCAATCAGTTGAGATAGTTTTCACTCAACGAGTAGGAAACAAAGATTACTAATAAAAATTGTTTCCTTGATATTTAAGATAAACAACGGAATGCATTACTATATTTTATGCACATGCGTACATAAATATAGTTGCCGTTACATTTTACTCAAACCAAACATAACACACAATGATAATCTTACACACATACTGCAAAATGTTTCTTCAGCTTCCATCAACATGAGAGAGCTAAGCTTTCTAGAGGACGTAGTCCGCATTCTTTAATCTCCCAGTTTTCTTTTTTGAACCTGAACTCGAAGACTAATTCGGGGGAAGTCACAGTTTCTTCAAATTCGATTACGACCAGATGCTCAGAACGTGGACAGAGTGGGTAATAGAGATCATGAGTAAAGATGAATCGTATGTAAAATGATCTCTTATTTCTCAACTGACAAAATGAGTTTGGTACAAGATATATATACACTTGACTAATCCTGTAAACCAAATGAGAATCATAATACCTATTCAACTAAACCGGACTAAACCAGACTCTATACATTAATATTCCCCCTCAAGATGAAGGTGCATAAAGGTTAAAAACACCCATCTTGCTGATAATGTCTCGAAATGGAGCTGGGTACAATGCCTTAGTCAACACATCGGCCAGTTGATTGTCGGTACGAACATACATTGTCTTCAAGATGCCACGGACGATGCACTCTCTCACCTTATGGCAATCAAACTCCACATGCTTGGTTCGCTCATGAAAAACAGAATTAGTAGCAATGTAAAGAGCAGCAGTGTTATCGCAATATAAGTAAGCTGGAGGAGAAAACGGCACTCGGACAGACTTGAGAACACCACAATACCACATAATCTCCTTAGTAGCCACGCTCATAGCACGATACTCCGCCTCAGCTGTACTCATCGATACTATGTCTTGCTTCTGTGATCTCCAAGATACCAAAGAACTGCCCAGAAACATCGCATAACCTGTGACTGATCTCCTATCATCAGGACAACCTCCCCAGTCAGAATCAGAGAACCCTCGCAAATCAAA
This sequence comes from Brassica rapa, assembly GCF_000309985.2. NCBI lineage: Eukaryota > Viridiplantae > Streptophyta > Magnoliopsida > Brassicales > Brassicaceae > Brassica > Brassica rapa. Next base: position 12,267,323 of record NC_024802.2, read on the forward strand.
ATTATCCTCCACTCCATAGAACACACCCTGTCCAATAGTACCTTTGAGATACCTCAACACCTTATGAACAGCCTTCAAATGAATATCTGTTGGAGCACAAGAATACTGAGCAAGCTTGGATACTGCAAACGCGATGTCAGGTCTGGTATTTGTAAGATACTGAAGCTTCCCAACCAATCTTCGATACTGCTTAACATCTTCAATCAAAACTCCATCCTCCTTAGATAATTTCTGATTCGGTTCCATAGGTATGGAAGAAGGTTTACAATCAGAAAATCCCGATGCCTCCAATAGATCCAACACATACTTCCTCTGGCATAAATAAATGCCTTCAGCTGTTCTTGCAATTTCAATGCCAAGAAAATACTTAGGTATACCCAAATCACGTAACTTGAAAACTGCACTTAAACTGCTGATCAACTCACTCACTCCCTCCAGAGATGTACTCGCAATGAGTATGTCATCTACATACACACTGACTATCAAGAAATGCCCCGCAAGTTCTTTGATGAACAGAGTGTGATCTCCATGACATTGCTCAAAGCCAAAACCCAACAGAGTTGCAGAGAATTTTAAAAACCACTGCCTCGACGCTTGCTTTAAGCCATAGATAGACTTATGCAATTTGCACACTGCAGTTGGTGAGATTTGTTCCCCCTTAATCTCAGCATACCCCGGTGGAAGCTTCATGTATAATTCTTCATCCAAATCACCATTGAGGAAAGCATTGGAAATATCCAATTGATGTAAATGCCACTTTAATTTAGCAGCTAAAGCAAAGATCAAACGCACTGTAGTCATCTTAGCGACAGGAGAAAATGTATCTAGAAAATCAATGCCCTCCTGTTGTGTATAACCTTTACCTACAAGCCGCGATTTAACTCTCTCAACTGTACCATCAGGGTTAAATTTCACAGTATGAAGCCACTTACAACCTATAGCAGTTTTGCCTGGAGGCAATTCAACAACACTCCACGTTTCAGTACGATCAAAAGCTCCAATTTCCAATCCCATCGAGTCACGCCATACTTTATCTTCAAGAGCCTCGGAAAGTCTTTGAGGAATTTTGAAAGAAGTAATGGCATTTATGAAAGCACTAAAAGGCTCAGCTAAATAAGAATAAGAAATAAAATTTTGTAATGGATATGGAGTTGTATTTATAGGAGTAGTGTTATTAGTAGTATAGCAATGAAAATCCTGCAAATGAGAAGGCGGTTTGCGTTGCCTAGCAGACTTCGGTTCAGAGGGAACAAAAGCCGGAGAAGATGACTCATCACAAGGATGATGAGTATCAGAAGATGTTTGCATAGAAGGCAATACATCAGTTTGTGCAGGGAAATGAAGATGAGGAAAGAAACTTTTGACATCTTCAGGAATGTTTGAAGAAGCAAAAGGGAAAGTATCCTCATAGAAAATGACATGCCTAGAAATTGAAACTGAGCGAGTCTCTATATCTAAAAGCTTGTATCCTTTGTAACCAGCAGGGTATCCTAGGAACACACAGGCTTTAGCTCTAGGTTCAAACTTATTCTTAGACTTGGGTGACGTAGACACATAACAAAGGCAACCAAAAGTCTTAAGGGAATGATAATCAGGAACTTGAGAGGTTAAACGCTCATAGGGTGTCTTATTCTCTAAGACAGGAGATGGTAAACGATTAATAAGAAAAACTGCTGTTAATACACAATCCCCCCAATATTCTAAAGGCATACCTGACTGGAACATAAGGGCTCTAGCTACATTTAACAGGTGCTGATGCTTTCTCTCAACCACAGAATTTTGTTCAGGAGTTTCAGGGCAAGAATGGTAAGCTTTTATTCCTTTATTCAAATATAGATTAGTGAAATTCAATTCATTTGCATTATCAGATCTAATTGCACTCACATTCATGTGAAATTGATTCTCAATCATTTGAATAAAACCCGGAAAAACATGTAACACATCAGATTTCTGTCTAAGCAAGTAAACCCAAGTAGCTCTACTAAAATCATCAACAATTGTTAAGAAATACTTGTAACCATCAACAGTAGGAACAGAGAATGGACCCCAAGTATCTATATGTATTAACTCAAATGGTTTATTACAAAGATGATTTCGGTTTATAAAGGGTAACCGCTTTTGTTTAGACAAATGACAAACATGACACGCATCAGAATGTTTAACATGTTTATCCTTAGGGAAATTTAAAATTGTGGAAAGAGATTCAATTTTCTTCATAGACGGATGTCCTAATCTTCTATGCCAAGTCAGAGAATCAACTACCAGGTTGGAGCAAACAGAGAAGTTACCTGGAGCAATGAGATTAATACGCGAATTCTCTTGATCTAAGACATATAAATTTGCGACTTGACTACCTTGACCAATCATCAACTCCTGAGTAAGAGCCTGAATAAAACAAGCATCAGAAGTGAAACAAACTTGAGAATGTAAAGTCTTAGTTAGAACACTAACACTCAGCAAATTGAATTTGAATTCAGGAATATGTAACACATTATGGAGAGACAAAGCATCAGTGAGTTGAATGTAACCAGTCCCTGCTATCTTAACTGTATAACCATTAGGAAGGGTAACGAAGGTGTTTTCTAGACTTCTATACTCTCTATATAATTCCCTAGTATGAGTAACATGGTGACTAGCCCCGGAATCTATGATCCAAGCACTAAGAGACAGCTCAGTTTCTTTAGATACAGAACAAGTCAGCATGTCATAGTAAGAGTTATTATAGAGAGTGAGGAAAGTACCAGAAATTTGAGATATAACTGGTACAGAAGTTGAAGTTGAGGCTACTGATTTATCTGAGCATGGAGCAACACTCGGGGAATGGAGCTTGGAACTGAAGAACGCAATCATCTACTGGAGCTGTTCCTTAGACATATTACTGCTTAACTCATCAAAACCTTGCTCATTCTGGTTCTGTGACACAGTCATCGTTGCAGCCAAGTTAGTATTACCAATCGTGTTACTCTTCTTTGCACGTGGATGTCCTGGTGGATAACCATGGACTTTGTAGCACTTGTCAACTGTATGTCCAATGCGGAAGCAATGTGAGCATTTTGGTTTCTGATAACCACCACCATGTGCCATGAGAACCGGATTTTGATTCTGATCTGCAAACTGTGCTTGATTCTGAAACGCTGATGGAGTAGGCTTCATGACCGAAGGTCCTCCTACTACTCGCTGGCTCTCGTCTTGATCAAGCATATTGTAGATGTCATTCAATCCCGGCCTTGGCTTCATGTTAAGAATCTGACCACGAATGTTATTGAAATTATCATTCAATCCCATCAAGAATTGGATGATACGGCTTGTCTCTGCTTCCTCCAGAAGTTCTTTGACTTGATCACAATCACAACGCTTCACCGTGCTAGACTTCGTGTTAGCTAGTTGTTCCCACAGTGTCTTCTTCTTTGTGAAATAGGTTGACAAATCAAGATCTCCTTGTTTGAGAGTCATCACCGCTTGCTCCAATTGATATTTCCGTGGCAGATTACACACTTTGAATCTTCGAAACAGATCATCCCACATCTCAGTAGCATCCTGATAATACAAGATACTATCATAGATCTCCTTACTCACGACATTCAGAATCCACGATTTCACCATACTATTGCAACGACTCCATATCTTGAACGAGTTATCATCCACTAACGGCCTAGGAAGCGATCCATCAACAAAGCTAAGCTTATTCTTCGCATCTAAGCTTATTTTCATCGCAATCGACCAGCTGTTGTAGTTTGAACCGTCAAGAGTATGAACAACAATCGTCAAACCTGGATGATCCGCAGAATGGAGGAAGAACGGACTGTGGATGCTATCGTACGCTTCTGATGGCTTTCGCATAGATCCGTTTCCCCCTGGAGTCATCGATTGGCGATTCTGTTGAGTTTTCGTCATCGCAGTGAGAGGTTCATCGAGATTCTGGAAATCCTGACGAAATCTGCTCGTGGAATCTTCGTCTTCCGATATCGCGCTTCGAGTTCTCATCTTTCCCCCTGTCTTCACCATTTTTCACCAGATCTGAGCTCGATACGATCAGAAATTGAGGAATAGAGTGAAGAACCAACGATCGGAGGATGATTGGGAAGAAAACGAAGAGGAATCGAAGAAAAACGAGCTAAAAGAGCTCTGATACCATAATAGAGATCATGAGTAAAGATGAATCGTATGTAAAATGATCTCTTATTTCTCAACTGACAAAATGAGTTTGGTACAAGATATATATACACTTGACTAATCCTGTAAACCAAATGAGAATCATAATACCTATTCAACTAAACCGGACTAAACCAGACTCTATACATTAATAGTGGGTCCCATATATGAGAAAATAATAGTAAAACACCGACATCCCTCAGTTTGCCATTGATGCAATAAGATATATCCGACCTGTACCAAGCAGCAGGCTCAACGTCGTCAGGGTTAGTAACAAGCAAGATGCAAGCTTTAAATCTCAAGGATGTAGGAAAACGTGTATCGAATCCATTCAGTTTCATTGACACTGAACTCCCCGTGGCTCTGTAACTGAAATATGCAGGCACCGTTTCTCCGGGAAAGATCACCCATCCTTTTGTCGATGTCTTGAGAATAAGGTCTACTGCTTCTCGATTCAGTTTGAGGCAGTTAACAAAGCAAAGATCACTCAACTTTGTCCTGTAAAAAGAGCAATCTAGTCTCTCCAGGGACTCGCAGTTTTCTACATGCATGAATTCTAATGAATGTGGAAGCTGTGGGAGCGAAACCAGCTTTGTGCATCCCTTCGTTACAAGTTTATGTAGACGAGACATTTCCTTGACCCATGGAGCAACTTCTTGTATTCGTGTGTCGCTCAAGTGAAGCTCTGTGATGAGGTCAAAAGCATGCTGGGATTTCCCGAGGTTTTCACTGTATGACATATGTAACCTTTCAAGACGAGACCATGACCTGATTGGTTGAGGAATTTCTTCAATAGCAGTTCCGTTGAGCTTTAGAACTCCAATGTTTGTGGAAATCTCCGGAAAGCTTTTCAATGACGAGCAGTCCCTGAGATGAAGCTCATCAAGAGATTTCATGTTGATGTTCACTGGAAGGGACATTAGCTTTGAGCAATTTCCGAGATTCAACTGCTTCAAATTATGAAGATTCCCAATAGAAGAGGGGAGCTCCACAAGGCTTGAGCATCCTTTGAGATCCAAATTCTCAAGATTAGTCAAATTTCCAATGGAAGAGCGGAGCTTTTGTAGATTTGAGCATCCGTGGATTACTAGTGTCTCTAGACAAGACATTTCCTTGACCCATGGAGCAATTTCTTGTAATCCTGTGTCGTTCAAGTCCAGCTTCCTGATGCGGTCAAAAACATGTCGGGATCTCCCGAGGTTTTCACTGTATGACACATGTAACCTATCAAGACGAGACCATGAACTGATTGATGCAGGAATTTCTTTTATAGCAGTTCCATCAATCTTTAGAACGCTAATGTTTGTGGAAATCTCAGGAAACCTTTTCATCGAGGAGCAGTATGTGAGATCAAGCTCATCAAGAGATTTCATGTTAATGTTGATCGGAAGGGCTTTTAGCTTTGAGCATCCGGAGAGATTCAAATTCTCAAGATTAGTCATATTCCCAATAGAAGAAGGGAGTTCCTCAAGGCTTGAGCATCTGGAGAGATCCAATTTCACGAGATTAGTCATATTCCCAATAGAAGAGGAAATCTCCACAAGGCTTGAGCATCCATTGAGATCCAAATCCTTGAGATTGGTCATATTCCCAAAGGTGAGCTCCACAAGGCTTGAGCATTCACTGAGATCCAATTCCTTGAGATTGGTCATATTTCCAATAGAAGAGGGGAGCTCCACAAGGCTAGAGCATCCAGAAAGATTCAAATTCTCAAGATTAGTCATGTTACCAATAGAAGAGGGGAGTTCCATAAGGCTTGAGCACAGCTCGAGATTCAATTTCTTGAGATTAGTCAAATTCCCAATAGAAGAAGGAAGCTCCACAAGACTTGAGCAAATATCGAGATCCAGTTCTCGGAGATTTGTGGCAGTTGAAAGATTTGGAAGCTCCTTTAGATATTTTGAATAAGACAAATCCATCCACTTGAGATTTCTAATCGTCTGTACAGATAAACAAAATGCATCATTAAGAAAAAGACGATCCTCAGCTAAAGCATATAATTTTGAAATATGTATATATATTGTACTTACTTTATTTCCTTCCCACAATTTCTCAAGGTTGCTACATCTCATTTTTATTTCCATTAGGAGCTCTGGATTAAAATCAGAAGGCAGACATGTCATCGGGAATGTGCTCCAATGCAGTAATCTAACTTCTCGAGGTAGACAGTTCACACTTTCTAATATGTATTGGCTATTTGTTCGTACGAGTAGAATATGGTCAAATAAATCACTATCAAGTCTTAAGAATTGGACATTGGACATTCTTTCAAAGGCTCCATCACTTATCTTCAACTCCTTCTTCCCCAACTCAAATTTTATGCCTATAACACTTCGACTACCCTGAAAAAGAACCCAAAGATACATAAGCAAACATGATTTGTTATAACATTTTCTAGGAGAAATGCTGAGAACAACCAACGTGAAAACTTACAAGTGTATCATCACGTAGTACTTGGCGTATATCTCCATCATCAACCAAAAACTGACGCTGCCCAGGTTCGTTAGGAGATTGTTTACGAACAATTTCCCTACCCAAACGTGCTAGCAAATCATGCATCCTTATATATCCTTCTGAGTCTACGGATATGAGAGATTTCTCAGCTAAAACACGAAGACGACCTTCCACAGCAACAAATTTCTCTGCAAGAAACTCTTCTACTTTGTCAATCCGTTCACCGTTGAAAAAGCAGGCTATGTGAAGAAACAAAGCTTGATCTTCATCGCATAACGCATCATAGCTGAACTTTAAAATACTTTCTGTTTCACCGTCAAGTCTAGTTCTTAACCTTGGTAACTCACGTTCCCACACCTCCTTGGACAAGCCTTTGAAATAAGATCCCATAACACTTAGTCCCAAAGGGAGTTTACCCACAAGCCTTGTAACTTCCCGAGCAAGGTTTCGAAAACCATCATATGGGGATTTTTGACCAAAAGCATTTATGCAGAAGATTTCAAGAGCTTCATCATCATGTGGAAAACCAACCTCGTAAATATGATTGATCCGATGCGCATTCAAAATTTTCTTATCTTGCGTCGTGACGATAATCCTACTTCCAGGACCAAACCATGAGGGTACTTTCGCCAAGGCATCTAGTTGCGCTGAGTGATCCACGTCATCGAGAACAACTAACACTTTCTTATTTTTTAGCCGGTCTTGTGCAACTCCTAAGTGATGGATAGCGACATCATTCTGATTGAGTATTAGAGACAAGAACTTCTTTTGTAATTGCAGTTGTGCGCTGTATCTATCAAAACAAGGTCTTGGATACTCTCTTTTGATATTCTCCATGAAGACGCTAAGTTGAAAGTCAGGAGAGTGTTGGCTAAAGAGAGATCTGGCGATGGTGCTCTTACCAATTCCAGAAGGACCCCAAATCCCTATCATCCTCACTTCATTGGAATCCAAGCGTAAGAGCAGTTCCATACTTTTCATGTGAGCTCTCATCCCAACTAAGCTGTTGAAATCACTTGATGGAACAGAACTAATCAGCTTGTTTGAAACATCTGTGGCTATTTCCTCAATCATGGCCGCTTCATTATCCCTAAACAGAGGAAATAACATACATCGGCTCAAACGGTTTCCAAATAAGAATTGTTTGGCTGGAAATATGCTGTGTGCAATTCTCAAGAATGTCACATTGCATGTTTTTGGATGATGTTAAATACACAAAACTCTTAAATTAAAAATTAAGCAACTCTATTTGAATTCACGCTCCCAATATCTCTTCATTAAATAACCAAACATGTTCAAAATTTAGAGAATGGTATATGTTTTCACAAGTTTTTGAATTTTTGGAACTAACACCTTTTGTTAAATTTTGAGATTAACATTGATATTATATATTGATGCATATAAAGAGCAAGTAAAAATTAAGAGGAAAAAACTGTGATCATTTGGAATTTTTGAGTTAGATTTGTATGAGTTTGAAAGATTAGAAACAAAAAGAAATAGAAAAGGACAAACCAGGTTCTTGAATCGTAACCAGCAATTGTGGCCACCTTCTCCAAAGCATGTCTCCATTTCTCAGTATCCTCCTTACTTTTACCCTCGCAAGTTTTTTCGAAAACTTTCCCAAAATATCCTCTCAGCTTCTTTACATCAGATGGATCTACTTTATAGAAAACGGGGATTACGGTTTGGCCTAACTCTTCTTTGCACTTCATAATCTCCACCAACTCGTCAAGGCACCACTTTGAAGAAGCATAGTTCCTCGAGAGCAAGATGATGGCGATTTTAGATCCTCTAATGGCCCGTATGAGTTCTGGACCGATGGATTCTCCTCTCCTGATCTCATTGTCGATGAATGGTGTGATTCCTTTTCTTTTAAACTCCTTTTGAATGTGGCTTAGAAACCCTATGCGGACATCTTCCCCGCGGAAGCTTGGAAAGACATCGTGTGTCCAGTTATGAGACGAAGAAGATGGAGCTGATGAAAGAGACAAAGAGGATGGAAGTGATGAAGGAGAAGGTGGGGGTGATGATGGTACTTGGATTTGGCTCAGGTTCTGAACTCGGATCTTCTTTCTTGCTGGATTCGAAAGTTCATCTCTTTTCCTCTTCCCTCTCTGTTTCTTATTAGTCAGGCTGAGCCCAAGACAACAACAAAGCCCAAGCCCAATGATATGAGTTTCGGAGACCAGTCAAAGATGAAGACAAAGCCTGCTTTAGCTCAACCTCTCAACGTTCATATTGCAGAGCCAAACCGTACGACGAGCAGGACCACTTTGGCACCGCGTACAGCTCACCACCTTGCAACAAAGAATAGATTCAATGTCCTCCAAACACGTGTAGAGGTTCATTAGGGTTTTGAGGTTGTGCTTGGCATATAAATAGAGTTAGAGTTGTATCTTTATAACCAAGTTGAAAGATATAAAAGTATTGCAGTCAAAACTCTTTCTTCTTCAATAAGTCTCTTGTGATTCACATGGTATCAGAGCCATGGCTGAACTCACAGATCCCTTGTCAGCTCCAACGTTGAGCATTTCTCAGTGTGTTACCTTGAAACTGTCTTCCACAAACTATTTGTTGTGGAAAACTCAGTTTGAATCTTTTCTTTCCAGCCAAGCTCTTCTAGGATATGTCAATGGCTCTTCCCCTCGTCCTCTCCCTACTGTCTCTGTCCGACGTGGTGACGAAGTCACAGAGGAGGCCAATCCAGAGTTCGTCAAATGGGTTAAACGTGACCAACTGGTTATGGCTTGGTTGTTCGGATCGTTAACTGAAGACGCGTTGCGGTCTGTGTATGGGCTTCAGTCTGCACATGAGGTTTGGTTTAGTCTCGGAAAAAAATACAACAGGGTCTCCTCTACTCGAAAGTTGGATCTTCAAAGAAAACTTCAGGGCTTGAAGAAAGACAACAAATCCATGACTGAGTATCTAAATGAAGTTAAGAGTGTATGCGATCAGTTGGACTCCATTGGCTGTCCAGTCTCAGATCCAGAGAAGATTTATGGAGCCTTGAGTGGTTTGGGAAAGGAGTACGAGTCCATTTGTACCGTCATTGAACATTCGATGGACTCTCTCCCTGCAATACTTTTATATCTTTCAACTTGGTTATAAAGATACAACTCTAACTCTATTTATATGCCAAGCACAACCTCAAAACCCTAATGAACCTCTACACGTGTTTGGAGGACATTGAATCTATTCTTTGTTGCAAGGTGGTGAGCTGTACGCGGTGCCAAAGTGGTCCTGCTCGTCGTACGGTTTGGCTCTGCAATATGAACGTTGAGAGGTTGAGCTAAAGCAGGCTTTGTCTTCATCTTTGACTGGTCTCCGAAACTCATATCATTGGGCTTGGGCTTTGTTGTTGTCTTGGGCTCACATAACTAATGATGGTTCTCAGCTGAAGTCGTCTGAGCCTTATCTGGGTCACGATCAGGTCATCGTTGGGAATGGAGATTTTCTGCCTATAACTCACGTTGGATCGATTCCTCTGCACACTCCTAAAGGTATCCTTCCTCTGAATGATGTCTTAGTGTGTCCTGGCATAACGAGATCTTTATTGTCTGTGTCTAAAATCACCACTGATTATCCGTGTGAACTTACATTTGATGATGAATCTGTGTTGATTAAGGACAAAGTAACCAAACAGGTGATAACCAGAGGAACAAGACGTAAAGATCTTTATCTGCTGAAGGATACTAAGTTTCAGGCTTTCTACTCGTCTAGGCAGCGTGCAACAAGTGAGGATGTCTGGCACCAGAGGCTTGGGCATCCACACATGGATATTCTTCAGCTTCTGTCTCGGAATAATGCTATTGCTTTCAATAAGTCTGGTCCAAAGTTAGTATGTGATGCGTGTCCAGTCGGGAAGAGCTGTAATCTCCCTTTTATTTCTTCAGAGTCTGTTTCTACTTATCCTTTAGAGAAAATACACAGTGACTTATGGGGTCCTAGTCCTGTTGTGTCTACTCAAGGGTTCAGATACTATGTTATTCTTATTGATGATTTCACAAGATTTACATGGTTTTATCCATTAAAGCTCAAGTCAGATTTTTTCTCTGTCTTTACTCGATTCCAACAGTTGGTTGAAACTCAGTTTCAGAGAAAAATCAGACAGTTTCAGTGTGATGGTGGTGGTGAGTTTGTCAACACCAAGTTTCTCGATCATCTGGCCAAATCAGGAATCCGACAGCTGATCTCCTGTCCACACACGCCGCAACAAAACGGTCTTTCAGAACGGAAGCATCGTCACCTTACAGAGCTTGGTCTTACAATGCTTTATCACGGACGTGTTCCACAGCAATTGTGGGTCGAGGCATTTTTCACCTCGAATTTTCTGATCAACCTTCTTCCCTCTTCCGCTCTTTCGGATCACAAGAGTCCATATGAGTTGTTGCATAACTCTGTCCCGGTCTACTCTTCTCTTCGTGTCTTTGGCTCCAAATGTTTCCCTACCTTGCGGCCCTACATGGCCAACAAACTTGATCCAAAGTCTCTTCCGTGTGTGTTCATTGGCTATAATGAGAAATATAAAGGATACCGTTGCCTTTATCCTCCCACTGGCAAAGTGTTTATAAGTCGTCATGTTATCTTCGTCGAGAACTCCTTTCCGTTTGCTGATATTTATAGTCGGTTTCACAAGGCCTCTGACTCATCGTTGTTACAAGCATGGCGTGCTGCACACGTTCAGCCTGCATCATCTTCTGCTTCTGAGTCTGTCTCTCCTATTGAAGAACCTCCAGCCAGAACAGCCCCAGTCACAGTCCCAGTCCTAGTTGGGCCTGCAACTCCTGATATTTCCTCAGCAAGTGAGTCTGAGGAAGATAATGTACAACAGTCTCCTCAACATGTTCAAGAAGATGTGGTTCAAGCACATGATGAGCATCCCATGACTACTCGATCTCGTGCTGGCATTGTCAAGCCAAATCCTCGATATGCTTTCATCACAGTCAAAGAAGATTATGCAGAGCCCAAGTCTCTCAAAGCTGCTTTGCGTCATCCTGGCTGGAACGGTGCAATGGGAACTGAGATTGATAATATGGTTGAGACAGAAACATTTGAGCTTGTGCCACCTGCAGATGGTCAGAACCCCCTCGGAAGTCAGTGGATTTACAAAACAAAATACCACGCTGATGGTACTGTGTTCAAACCGAGAGCGAGACTTGTAGCAAAAGGCAATGAGCAAGAGGAGGGCCTAGATTTCATAGAAACATTTAGTCCAGTTGTTCGTACAGCAACAATTAGGACTGTTCTTCATGTGGCAGTTACAAAGAAATGGTCCCTGAAACAACTTGATGTTCAGAACGCCTTCTTGCATGGAGATTTAAAGGAGATTGTGTTTCTGAAACAACCGCCTGGTTTTGTCGACCCCAACAAACCTGACTATGTCTGGAAGCTCAAGAAGGCGATCTACGGTTTAAAACAAGCTCCACGTGCTTGGTTTGATAAGTTTAGCAATTTTTTGCTTGACTTCGGATTCATCTGCAGTTTCCCTGACCCTTCCTTATTCATCTATCATCATGGCTCAGATGTTATCTATCTTCTCCTCTACGTGGACGATATGATTCTTACTGGCAACAACAATACGCTTCTGGATCATCTTGTTGCTCAGCTCAGTCAAGTGTTTCGCATGAAAGATATGGGCTCTGTACACTACTTCCTTGGGATTCAAGTTCATCAAACTCCGAATGGTCTCTTTCTCAATCAAGAGAAGTATGCTTCTGATGTCTTAATCAATGCAGGAATGAAAGATTGCGCTCCAATGCCCACTCCTTTGCCTTTAAAACTGGCCACTGTTCCCGGTCAAGATGAACTTTTCTCTGATCCTTCTTACTTCAGGAGCATTGCAGGTAAACTGCAGTACTTAACACTCACTAGACCGGATCTACAATTCTCTGTCAATTATATCTGTCAAAGGATGCACTCACCTACTGTCTCCGACTTCATGTTACTCAAAAGAATCCTTCGCTATGTTAAAGGAACTCTGAACATGGGAATTGGCATCAATGCTACCTCAGACTCCACACTTGTCTGCTACAGCGACAGTGATTGGGCAGGTTGCACTGAAACTAGAAGATCAACTGGTGGCTTTTGCACTCTATTAGGTTCCAATGTCATTTCTTGGTCTGCTAAGAGGCATGAAACAGTTTCTAAATCTTCTACTGAGGCTGAGTACAGGACCATGTCCCTTGCTGCTTCTGAGATTGTCTGGTTGCAAAATTTGCTTCGAGTGATGGGTCTGCAACAACAGCGCATGCCACTTCTTCTGTGTGATAATCTTTCTGCCGTGTGTCTCACTGCAAATCCCATGTTCCACAAACGGTCTAAACATTTTGATGTCGACTATCATTATGTGCGTGAGAGAGTGGCTCTCAAGACGCTGGAAGTTAAGCACATACCCGCTTCTCTGCAACTGGCCGATGTCTTCACAAAATCGCTTGGTCAGGAAGCGTTTTTCCGTTTGCGGGACAAACTTGGTGTCTCTGTTCCTCCGACCCCAAGTTTGAGGGGGTGTATTAGTCAGGCTGAGCCCAAGACAACAACAAAGCCCAAGCCCAATGATATGAGTTTCGGAGACCAGTCAAAGATGAAGACAAAGCCTGCTTTAGCTCAACCTCTCAACGTTCATATTGCAGAGCCAAACCGTACGACGAGCAGGACCACTTTGGCACCGCGTACAGCTCACCACCTTGCAACAAAGAATAGATTCAATGTCCTCCAAACACGTGTAGAGGTTCATTAGGGTTTTGAGGTTGCGCTTGGCATATAAATAGAGTTAGAGTTGTATCTTTATAACCAAGTTGAAAGATATAAAAATATTGCAGTCAAAACTCTTTCTTCTTCAATAAGTCTCTTGTGATTCACATTTCTTAATTTCTTTCAAAAACGATTGAAATTTCATTTTCAAAAAGCTGCCTTTTTTTTTACCGAAGTTGAAAAAAAAGAAAATCAGTTTCTTGGTTTTCTTGATGGAATCTGAAGCATACAGCAAGAATTGTAGAGGGGATGATTAGAAGGGATAATCAATCTGTGTGGTAGAGAGAGAGGGACCAAGAATATTTCTAAAGAAGATATGTAACGCAATAATGAACCAAAGAGACTTGTGACAATTTTGTATGCGTAATTGCGTATATGTCATAAAACGTTGACTCGGCCGACTTACAAAGACTTTTGTGGAAAAATATGTCACCAACGAAAAATAAGGTGCATAAAGTCCCACCATTCCCTTTTGGCTTATACTATTCTAAGAAGGAAAATGCAAGGAAGAGCACAAGCAATTTCAAAGAAGCAGTGAACAGAACTGATGAGTTCGCACTTGAAAATTTCACAGCAAAGAGATCATTCAATCTTCTCTAGAAGCTTTTTTATATATTTCTCCTCCTACTCATACCAATCTTTTCTTTCATTGGAGAAGTTGAGAACGCTATACATACAACTCTTCTAGTTATAAGATATATGTAAATGCTATGTTTTAGATTTCTTAAGATTATAACCAATGTTTATTTTCAGGTGTGATCCATATATAACTTGAGAGTCTTATTAGTTCAGTACATAGTGGTAATCTTCAAAAAAAGGCTTTGCAAGTTGGGAATGTGAGTAATTACTTGTGTAGACCTTTTGTTTTCTTTTTTCCTAATCTTACTATCAGTTTAGTTAGTTGATAACTGTGTATTCATAAGCTTTATGTGTTGTTTTATAAACTGAAAACAAAATTGCAGGGAAAGTTTTGATAACGTTTGAGAAACATAAAAGATTATAGCTTTGCTAAGCTTTATTGACACATGAAAGATAGCTTACGAAAGCTTTATTGAAATGCTAGAAACTAAAGAGAGGAAGAGATTAAGTTGTCACCAAGAGATAAACGTTGGATTTGATTTCATATATTGGAAAGGGAGAGGCTGCTATTATACCAGCCAAAGACTTACAACCAAAGAACATCTAACGACATATTTATAATGGTCTATAAACCCTAGTTACATGGTTACAAAAGATTCTTAATGGATCATTCAATGGGTCTTTCTTATGGGCTTCAATAAGTTTACAGAGATATTTGGAGTGCAGAGATTATTCTATACATCTTGCTTTGTGGTGTACCTCCCTTAATTACAAAGAACTGAAAACCAGGGTGGCTAAACACGGTTCTAGACTCTCTGTAGATGAAGTTAACCAACTCATGGAAGTTATTACTATAGATACAGACTGGATTGAGAGGAGCACTTGTTCAAAGACTTCCAATACTTTGACAAAGACAAGAGCTGGTAAGTTCTCTTTGGTGGAACAGAGAAAACTATAGAATGAGAAGTTAAAACAATATTCCAAGACACTGAGATGGAATTGGCTTACACAGGTTTATCAACAATGGATGAGTTGGAGTTAGCCATGAAATAGTATGGTATGGGAGATGAAGCTATCATCAAAGAAGCTATAGAGGAAGTAGATACAGATAATTACAAGTTATGTTTCCCACTACATAGCATGAAAAAAACCTATGAGCCAACGTTGAGATTAACAATGAAGAATTCTGTGCCATGATGAAGTGATACTGGTACCACGCAGCCACAAAAGGGAAAACTTGTTCCATTCCATTCATTGATAAATCGAAAAGGAGGAACATAAAATTAAACTTGATCCAAAAACATTATTCTAGAAGTTATAGTGGAAGTAGAAGTATTGCTGTCCTAAACCGGGGGAAATGTTTTACAGAAAGTAGTGTACACAGATACAGCAAACTGCGAATTGTTTTTTTCAGCTCCCATAGAATGAGATGGTGCCGCAAGAAACTATCGATGATAAAGTGATGCTAAAATCATGGAAATTCTTCTAGTGCAGCTCCTTTAAGCTTTAGATCTATAAATATTTATGGAAATCTCAGGAAACCTTTTCAACGACGAGCACTATCTGAGATCTAGCTCCCAAAGAGATTTCAAATTGATGGTAATCGGAAGGGAATTTAGGCTTTGAGCAACCTTTCATTTGCAATCTTTGCAAACAATAAAGATTCCCAATAGAAGAGGGGAGCTTCTCTAGACCTGAGCATCCGTTGAGATATAAATTTTGGAGATTAGTCATATTCTCAATAGAAGAGGGAAGCTCCACAAGGCTTGAACATTTGTTAAGGTTCAACTTTAAATAAATCCTTTAAGGCACGCCTCAGAGGACTCACTTTTCGGATAGGCAACACTCTTGGTGACCATCTTGAGAGAAAGAGAACAAACACCTTGTTCCTAACCAAAGCACAGCATCAGGAAACATGTACTCAATAAGTCAGAAAGGTCTTCCAGTTAAATGAGCATACTCAATAAGAGAAACATATCCTGCTCCACTGAAAAAAAGAAAACAGATTCTCAATTATGGTAGTCTTAGTTGATAATAATCTCGGGTGTTCATATGCTTGATATGAAGCTTACAGGGATATCGCTGGACCTTCCAACCATGACCTTGTTATGAAAAACGCTCAGTAAGGATCCCAAGAAAAGAATCTCTGCAGCACAATCTCTTTGGTAAAGCTTTACAAAACCAAAAACATTGTAATAAATTTACTAGTTAATTACTTGCAAACCTTTAACAGTATCATTGTGGCTCTTCTTTGAACATCCTTGGATCAGAGGCGGCGAAGAGCGGGATAAGCCTTTATTGATAATGCTGTGTTGAGAAGAGGAAATTAAAGGTCTTAAAACAATCACTTACACTAATTAAGAACTCAAACTCTTTGAAGCTGAAGTTCAACAACTTGTGGAAGCTGTTAGTTTAGATACAGACCTGATCGAGATGAGCACTTATTCAAAAGTGCTCTTTGTTTCACTATTTGTCATCTCCATCTAAATGATTCATTTGTATGATCTATTCAAATGATCCATTCAAATTTTTGTGATTGTTTGTTTGTCCATCCACATAGCTCATCTAGATGAATCATGTAAATGAATCTTATGTTTGTTTCTTTATTTTTATTTTCTTTCAAATAAGTTTAGTAAACAAATTACCAAAATACCCTTGTATTGATTTAATCATATGTTTGAAATTAATTTTAACTATATTACATTTAATTATTTAGTTTAATATATTTACATTAGAATTATTTCAAAATTAACGAGTTTTCTTTTTGCGGTTTGGGCGAGAAAAAAAAGATTTTTCGGTTTTAGCGAGAAAACACATTTTTCGGTTTTGGCGGGAAAACAAGATTTTTCGGTTCTAGCGGGAAAATGAAAATTTTTGGTTTTGGTGGGAAAATACAAATTTTTCGGTTTTGGCGAGAAAACATGTTTTGCGGTTTTGGCGGAAAAACACGTTTTTGGCGGGAAAACGCGTTTTTTTTTTGCGGTTTTGGAGGAAAGCACGTTTTTGCGATTTTCGCGGGAAACCAAAATTTTTCTGTTTTGGCGAGAAAACGAGATCTTTCGTTATTGGCGGGAAAACGCGTTTTTGCGGTTTTGGCGAAAAAATGCGTTTTTGCGGTTTTGACGGGAAAACGCGTTTTTGCGGTTTTGACGGGAAAACGCGTTTTTGCGGTTTTGACAGGAAAACGCGTTTTAGCGGTTTTGGCGGGAAAACATGTTTTTGGCGAGAAAACATATTTTTTGCGGTTTTGGCGGAAAAACATGTTTTTGGCGAGAAAACACGTTTTTGCGGTTTTGGCGGAGAAACACGTTTTTTTGCGGTTTTAGCGGGGAAACACATTTTCGCGGGAAAACGTGTCTTTTGCGGTTTTCGCGAAAAAATGAGATTTTTTTTTGTTTTGGCGAACGATATTTCGGTTTTGGCGGGAAAATAAGATTTTCGGTTTTAGCGGGAAAACACGTTTTTTTTTTGTTTTGGCGGGAAAACACGTTTTTACTATTTTGGCGGGAAAACGTGTTTTTGTGTTATGGCGGAAAAATGTGTTTTGAGGTGTTGGCGTGAAAACATGTTTTTTTTGTGATTTTGGCATGAAAACATGTTTTTCATTTTTTGCGGAAAAACACGTTTTTGCAATTTTGACGGGAAAACACGTTTTTGCAATTTTGACGGGAAAATGCGTTTTTGGGGTTTTGGCGTGAAAAAATAGTTTTTAGGTTTTGGCGGGAAAACATGTTTTTGTAGTTTTGTCAGTTTTCGTATGTGACAAAAATGATATTATGTTTAGGTTTGTAATTTGTGAATTACATTAGGGGCATAATAGACATTATACCATTTTGAATGAACCATCTCCAATATTCAAATGATCCAAATTGGTTCAGCTGAATGGACTTTAAAAATTAAGCCTAAATTTTTAAGTGTCATCCGGATGATCCATCTTAATGAGTTGCACTTTTAGTGCATAAACAAAGAAAACTCTCATCATCAAGATGATTCACCCAGATGGAGAAACAAACCGGCCCAAAACCGATATATTTTACTCAAACCCAATGCAAAATGTTTCTTCAGCTTCAATTAACATGGGGGAGCCAAGCTTTCTGGAGGACGTAGCCCGCATTCCTTAATCTCCCAATTTTCACAGGTGAATCTGAACTTAAAGACTAATTAAGGGGAACTCACAATTTCTGCAATTTCGATTACGACCAGATGCTCTGATTGTGGAGACAGTTTCCCGCACAAAGAACGACATCCCGAGTTAACCTTGACACCATCAGTTTGTCCTTGATGCAATAATATATATACGGATCCCACCCATCATCAGCGTCAACGTCGTCAGGCTTAGTAACCAGCAGGAGGCAAGCTTTAAATCCCAAGGATGTGGGAAAATGTGTATCGAATCCATTCAGTTTCATTGACACTGAACTCCCCGTGGCTCTGTAACTGAAATAATATGCAGGCACCGTTTCTCCGGGAAATACTGCATATTCTTCTGTTGATGTCTTGACGATAAGGTCTCTTGCTTCTTGATTCAGTTTGAAGCAGTTAACAAAGCTTAGCTCAGTAAGCTTTGTACTGTAAAAAGAGCAATTGAGTCTTTCGAGGGACTCACAGTTTTCTGCATCTATGATTTGTAATGAATCTGGAACTGTGGGAGTGAAACCAGCTTTGTGCATCCCTTCACTACAAGTCTCTCTAGACGAGACATTTCCTTGACCCATGGCGCAATTTCTTGAATTCCTTTGTCGCTCAAGTGAAGCTCCGTGATGAGGTCAAAAGCATGCTGGGATTTCCCGAGGTCTTCGCTGTATGACATATGTAACCTTTCAAGACGAGACCATGACCTGATTGATTGAGGAATTTCTTCAATAGCAGTTCCGTTGAGCTTTAGAACTCTAATGTTTGTGGAAATCTCAGGAAAGCTTTTCAACAACCAGCAGTCCCCGAGATGAAGATCATCAAGAGATTTCATGTTGATGTTCACTGGAAGGGCCTTTAGCTTTGAGCAACCATTCAAACGCAAGGATTTCAAATTATGAAGATTCCCAATAGAAGAAGGGAGCTTTATAAAGCTTGAGCAATAAAAAAGTTGCAAAGATACTAAATTAGTCATATTCCCAATAGAAGAAGTGAGCTCCACAAAGCTTGAACAATTAATAAGACATAAGTTCTTGATATTAGTCATATTCCCAATAGAAGAAGGGAGCTCCACAAGGCTTGAACAACAACTAAGAGACAAGTTCTTGATATTTGTCATATTCCCAATAGAACAGGGAAGCTCCACAAGGCTTGAGCAATCATCGAGATGTAATATCTCGAGATTAGTCAGATTTCCAATATAATAGGGGAGCTCCACAAGGCTTGAACAGCTACCCATAGACAAATTCTTTAGATTAGTAATATTCCCAATAGAACAGGGAAGCTCCACAAGTCTTGAGCAGTTGTATAGTTGCAATTCTTTGAGATTAGTCATATTCCCAATAGAAGAAGGAAGTTCCACAAGGCTTGAGCAGCTCTGGAGAGACAACATCGGGAGACTAGTAATATTCCCAATAGAAAAAGGGAGCTCCACAAGGCTTGAACATCTATCGAGATTCAACTTCTCGACATTTGTCATATCCCCAATAGAAGAAGGGAGTTTCACAAGGCTTGAGCATCGTTTGAGATCCATTATTTTCAGATTAGTCATATTCCCAATGGAAGGAGGGAGCTCCGCAAGGCTTAAGCATTTTTGGAGGATCAAAGTTTCGAGATTAGTCATATTCCCAATAGAAGAAGGGAGTTCCACAAGGCTTGAGCATCCTTCGAGATTCAAATCTTCGAGATTAGTCATATTGCCAATAGAAGAGGGAAGTTTCACAATACTTGAGCATCTCATCATATCTAAATCCTTGAGGTTAGCCATATTTCCAACAGAAGAGGAGAGCTCCATAAGGCTTGAGCATCTATCTAATTTCAACTTCTCGAGATTAGTCATATTTCCAATAGAAAAAGGGAGCTCGACAAGGCTTGAACATCCAATTAACTCCAACTTCTTCAGATTAGCCATATTTCCAATATAAAAAGGGAGTTCTACAAGACTTGAACATCCATGTAACTCCAACTTCTTGAGAGTAGTAATATTTCCAATAGAAAAGGGAAGCTCGACAAGACTTGAACATCTCGTGATATCCAAATTCTCGAGATTAATCAAATTCCCAATAGAAAAAGGAAGCTCCATAAGACTTGAACATCTCGGCACCATGGTTTGCAGTTCATGCCGTTTACTTCCTTAATTCCTTCTGTGTTGCCCTCTGTAGCCTATATATACGTCAAAGGATTTTTTTAGAACTTTATGCTTGATATATATATGTGCATATTAAGTAGCGATTAGGGATAGTAATTTAAATATAGCGATTGAATGTTGACACAGAGAAATATTTCAAAATTATACAGTACCTCTTTTTTAAATAGGTTCATTTTAATTAAATCTAAATATGTATATCATAATTTTGCAACTATCAGTTTTATTTCTAAAATATTTTACTTATTCGCATATATGACGCATATCTTAATCTATTTCATAACAACATAATAAGTGCAGTGCATATACCAGCAGTCTAAAACGGACAAGAATCTCACACCTGTCAATCATCTTAATATTTGGAATCGTGAGTTGGAGTATATGCAGAGGCGTGCCTACAGTGTATTGAAAAAGGCATTCGCCTCAGGCTCCCGATTAATATGACTATTTTTATCTCTCAAAATTTAAAATAATTTCTACTCTAGTGGTTTAGACTTATTTAAGAAAAAAACATTTCTACGAAAATTAATTAACTCATTTTCTGAATTCATGTATTTTTTTCTATATAACATATTTACGTTATAAACTTATTTTTTTACAGTATTAGACTTGTGTATTTGGTGAAAATAATATATCATATTAAAAAAATTATTTTCATTACGGTTGTAAATAAGTTTATTTTTAAAATTTGCCTTAGGCCCCTAAAACTCTTCGCACGGCACTGAGTATATGGTCTATGTTTAGACACAATCTGTAGTCCATTATGTTCATATAAGTATCTATTTATTTAAACTAAAATAATTAAAATATATCTAGAAGATGTTATGAAATAAAATAAAATTCTCTAGAAGTTATTAAATATTCTTACAAAGCAATAAATCTAATAATATTGATTATTGAAATTCATGTAGTTTACATATTAAAATTTCATCTGCATTAAAAATGATTTAATGTTTAATTTTACATTGAAAATGTTGAACAACAATATTTGTAAAACAGGGAGAGTAATAGTAATGTAATAGATTCTAAAAAATAAATATGATTAACCGTAAAAGACAAAATCGTACACTTGTCTTGTAATTTGAAAGTCAACATGGACCATATCTATCATTAAATTTGTTCAGATATTATCTATTTATAGTTAAAATAAACGAATTTCAGAGATAATGAAATATGGTGTGTTAATTTTTCTTAGAAAGTTATATATATATATATATATATATATACTATATGTATATATCTTATGTGCGCGTAGTCTTTAGTTTCTTTTTCCATCTATCAAGTTATGATTTTGGTATTTTCAAAAAGAAAAAGTTATGATTTTGGTGTTTATGTAAATTTGTTTATTTTATTAATACATATACAACGCAAAAGAATATATAAATACATATATATATATATATGCATCATATCTATGTTTTCCATATATGCTATTAATTAGATAAAGAAAGAGTTGACTACTGTCAGATACATGTCTTTTCTATTGGACTATGCTATACGCTTTGGGTTATTTAAATGGGTGTTCTCATGTTATGGACATGCATCCATTTTGTGTTCTCTTGTTTCTAATGTCTTCAGTAATAATTTGGTGAAAATGAGGGACGGTTTCCTTTTGATCAACTTTCTTTGATCAATTTTTCTGACTAAGTGTACGTTCGCTGCTGCCGACAACTCTCTGTTGGATGGATTCTCTTTCTCCACCCTGCGATGTTCCAAGGTGGTCCAAGCTTCCTTCAGATCTCCTACACATGGTGTTTGAACGTCTAGGGTTTTCAGATTTTCAACGAGCTAAATCTGTTTGTCCATTTTGGCGATCAGCATCCATAGAGTCAGCACCAAACAATCAGATCCCCTGGATGATTCTATTTCCAGAAAAAGGTAAAGATTATTGTCTCTTTTTTAATCCAGAGGAAAACAATAAAACATATCGAATTCAAGATCTTGGCGTCAACTTTGCAAATAGCCATTGTTTGGCTATTTGTGGAAGTTGGTTCTTTATGCGGGATCCTCGATATAAGCTCTATATTATGAATTTATTCACCCGTGAGAGGATCGATCTGCCGTCAGTGGAGTCACAAGTTGGCATGTTATTGATCGAACGAACCACGGATGATATGTTCCTAGTAACATCTAAGGAAGGTATTGGTTACAAATATAATCAAGAAGACTTGCGGATTGACTTGCCTTTCTTTTGGATTGACCAGAAAACCAAAGATTATTTTGTTACTTGTTATCTTGAAGGCCGAGTTACGGCTTATGCTGAAAATGGAGATAAATTTTGGAAACAAGCGGACCTTAAGATCTCGGGTGACGTGGTATACAAAGAGCATAAGCTTTACTTGTATGATTATAAACGTGATGTCAAAGTCTTTGATTTTTCTGGAGATAGTCCACGAAAAATCGTTGAAACGCAAGTTAATCATGATCCACTTTGCACAAAGGGAATGTCACGTCGTGTTTACCCAGAGCTTGGTGATGTGTGGGATATCAAGGATACACATCTTGTAGTCACGGTAAAAGGAGAATTCCTGAGAGTAAAGAGCATAGTAAAGAGTGATGGTGATGTTTGGTCCTTCCGCATCTACAAGATGGATTCATCGCAAAGCGAGTGGGAGAAGATTACTTCTTTGGGGGACGAGGCAATACTTTTGGATCAACGTACCACCTTGCTTGCAAACGCTGTCCAAGGAATAAAAAGAAATTCTATATATTTCAGTGGTATTCATCATGACTATGTATTTCACCGTGTTTGGAGTGAAAAAGATATCTTGAACTATAGTCTCGACACACACAAGATTGAAAGACCACCTCCAAGTTTTTTTTCTAACGTTCAATCATCTCATGCTCGATGGTTTGTACCAAATTGATTTATATCTTTTCAGTGCTTTTAGACTTGTGTCTCTTTTATTTTGCAAGTGTGAAAGTAAAATATATCATATGATCTTTGTGTTTGAATTTGGAATAATATGAAATTTAGATCACATCATGAAACTCGCAAGTGCTTTGTTCCTTGTAGTACCATATACAATGGTTTCAACACTCTTATGTTTCCCTTTTTAACATTCTTCATCATCTTCTTTCTCTTCCACTTCATTTATTCAACACTCACTTCATTCTATATTCTTACAATCGTTTTGTTTTGAAAAGTTCAACACCCTACCCGTCAACTTTTAATTCATATTTTTATTTTTTAAAATATAAGAATTACATATTAATAATTAATTTAAAACTAAAATAAAATAAATTTTAAAAATATTTATTGTAAATTCTTATACTAAGCTTATTTTTTAAATAATACCAAAAACAATATTAATAGAAAATTAAAATTAAGAGCATATTCATTTTTAAGTTAGATATTTACTTAATTTTATTCAAAAATATGAAACTTAATAATATAAAAAACTAAAACTGAATCATCTGCATTTACATCTGGAATGGATTCACTAACACCGCTCATGCGACCAAGAGTTATTTGTGTAAAGAATTCGAGAAATTCAGTTGCTCTCGAAACATTTTCATCACTTGTTGGAGTAGAAGAAAGAGGAGGTGTTTGAGAAAAATATTGCATCTTCGATCCATAATTTGGAGGATAATTCCGAACGGATATGTGATGAAGAAATTTGGTGAAAAACCATAATTTGGTATATTTTGGGATTGGTTGGAAGTTTTGTTTTGAAATTGATAATTGTTAGGATTTAGAAATTGAACGAAAAATTAGAAGAGTTTTGGGTGTTAAAAGGATTATTATTAGGATCCATTTAACCAAAAAAAAAAGTTTAAAACACTAAAATAGTTTATTATAATGAAAATGATAATTTTTTCTGTATCCAAATGAAATGAGAGTAGTCTCTATTTATAAATAAAAAAAATTGAATTTTGATATAGTTTTGATATTTTAAAAACTAATTTTATTAATATAATAAACATATTTGAATAATTGAGTGGGGATAAATATCAAGTGAAATCTGTCCAGCCAATGAAAGTAAAGCATTTAAATCTTATCGAGATTTAATATAAAATAATACCAAAATAAAAGCATGTATATCTTATCCAGATTTTAAATAATACCAAAATCAATATTAATAAAAAAAATAAAATTAAGAGCATATTCATTCTTAAGTTAGATATTTACCTAATTTTATTCAAAATATGAAACATAATATTATAAAAAAACTAAAACTGAATCATCTGCATTTACATCTGAAATGGATTCACTGACACCGCTCATGCTACCAAGAGTTATTTGTATAAAAAATTCGAGAAATTCAGTTGCTCTCGAAACATTTTCATCACTTGTTGGAGTAGAAGAAAGAGGAGGTGTTTGAGAAAAATATTGCATCTTCGATCCATAATTTGGAGGATAATTCAGAACGGATATGGGATGAAGAAATTTGGTGAAAAACAATAATTTGGTATATTTTGGGATTGGTTGGAAGTTTTGTTTTGAAATTGATAATTGTTAGGATTTAGAAATTGAACGAAAAATTAGAAGAGTTTTGGGTGTTAAAAAGATTATTATTAGGATCCATTTAACCAAAAAAAAAGTTTAAAACACTAAAATAGTTTATTATAATGAAAAATGACGATTTTTTCTGTATCCAAATGAAATGAGAGTAGTCTCTATTTATAGATAAGAAAATTGAATTTTGATATAATTTTGATATTTTAAAAACTAATTTTATTAATATAATAAACGTATTTGAATAATTGAGTGGGAATAAATATCAAGTGAAATCTGTCCAGTCAATGAAAGTAAAGCATTTAAATCTTATCGAGATTTAAAATAAAATAATACCAAAATAAAAGCATTTAAATTTTATCCAGATTTTAAATAATACCAAAATCAATATTTATAAAAAAATAAAATTAACAGCATATTCATTCTTAAGCTAGATATTTACCTAACTTTATTCAAAAATATGAAACTTAATATTACTAAAAGAAACTAAAACTGAATCATCTGCATTTATATTTGGAATGGATTTACTGACACCGCCCATGCTACCAAGAGCTATTTGTGTAAGAAATTCGAGAAATTCAGTTGCTCTCAAAACATTTTCATCACTTGTTGGAGTAGAAGAAAGAGGAGGTGTTTGAGAAAATATTGCATCTTCGATCCATAATTTGGAAGATAATTCAGAACGGATATGGGATGAAGAAATTTGGTGAAAAACCATAATTTGGTATATTTTTGGATTGGTTGGAAGTTTTGTTTTGAAATTGATAATTGTTAGGATTTGGAAATTGAACAAAAAATTAGAAGAGTTTTGGGTGTTAAAAGGATTATTATTAGGATCCATTTAACCCAAAAAAAGTTTAAAACACTAAAACAGTTTATTATAATGAAAAATGATGATTTTGTTTTGTATCCAAATGAAATAAGAGTAGTCTCTATTTATAGATTAAAAAATTGAATGTTGATATAATTTTTGATATTTTAAAAACTAATTTTATTAATATAATAAACGTATTTGAATAATTGAGTGGGGATAAATATCAAGTGAAATCTGTCCATCCAATGAAAGTAAAGCATTTAAATCTTATCGAGATTTAAAATAAAATAATACCAAAATAAAAGCATTTAAATCTTATCCAGATTATAAATAATACCAAAATCAATATTAATAAAAAAAATAAAATTAAGAGCATATTCATTCTTAAGTTAGATATTTACCTAACTTTATTCAAAAATATGAAACTTAATATTACTACAAAAAACTAAAAATGAATCATCTGCATTTACATCTGGAATGGATTCACTGACACCGCCCCTGCTGCCAAGAGCTATTTGTGTAATAAATTCGAGAAATTCAGTTGCTCTCAAAACATTTTCATCACTCGTTGGAGTAGAAGAAAGAGGAGGTGTTTGAGAAAAATGCATCATCGATCCATAATTTGGAGGATAATTCAGAACAGATATGAGATGAAGATATTTGGTGAAAAACCATAATTTGGTATATTTTGGGTTTGGTTGGAAGTTTGGTTTTGAAATTGATAATTGTTGGGATTTGGAAATTGAACGGAAAATTAGAAGAGTTTTGGGTGTTAAAAGAATTATTATTAGGATCCATTTAACAAAAAATGAGTTTAAAACACTAAAATAGTTTATTATAATGAAAAATACTGATTTTTTTTCTGTATCCAAATGAAATGAGAGTATTCTCTATTTATTGATAAAAAAAATTGAATTTTGATATTTTAAAAACAAATTTTATTAATATAATAAATGTGTTTGAATAATTGAGTGAGGATAAATATCAAGTGAAATCTGCCGAACCAATGAAAATAAAGCATTTAAGTCTTATCCAGATTTAAAAAAAATCAAGTAAATGTTTTTGGCCAACCACAGAGCGACACGTGGTAGTGCGGGCCACAAAATTTTTTTTCAGCTGTTGAAATTTTTCAACGCCTGTTGCTACCATGTAGACAAACATATTTTTACAACATCCTCACTACAAAGATTTAAACTGTTGAAAGTGAATTTCAACACTCCATTGTGAGTGGTCTAACAGAATAAATGTCTTGTGCCAATCCAGGTTTGTTCTATGCAGTTCTCAAAATACATATATGTGTATGTATATATTAAGATTAGTATTTGATTGTAAATATCTTGAAATTACGAAAAATTTAACCCAACATACCCTAAATAAGGATATTTTGGACTGAATTTCATGTAACTTTAAAATATTTGTAACTAAATAATAATATTTATGCATACATACTTATATATATATATATAAGTATGTATGTATTCTGAGAATTCTATTAAGAGAATTTTTTACTGGAGATGCTCTAATAGTATTGACTAATATTTTTCAACTAGTATAAGAATATGACCATGAAAAGAATAGATGATCTCATTGTTATTGATATAATGATTATACTGTGTGAAAAATAGTATTGTCTTTTTATATTCTATTGGTGATGCTCTAATAGTATCCTTTTCATATTTTTAGAGCATCTCTACACAGTTCACAGTCTTGTGTCATTCCATATTTGAACGTTCTTTCCTTTATGGCTAGTATATTCTTGACTGCCAACCAAAAAATAAAAGAGAAACGAGGCACTCCCTACCTATACAGATCACTCTGCTCCAATCAACCTTACCTCTGCTTGTCAGAAGTTGATTCTACATTTTTCTGTAGAAAACTTGGCACTCATTATCCCCATGTTTCCAGACAAAGATGTGCCAATAGTATAATGAAAAAGGCAATGGCCTTAGAGGAACTCAATCAATAGTATCTAAGGGAGTATCTACCTCACAATAAAAATATACTACAAAGTAAGAAAATGGCAAGAGAAAAAAATGGTAGAAAGTTCTCATTTGAGATCATCTTAAGGGGGGTTAGTGGGAGAGCAACTTTTAAAGACTTGAATTTTTTTAAAGATTCTATTGTTATTGGTTTAATGATTCTTAAAGTCTTAATCAAATCTTTTGTTATTAGTGTGATAATTTTATAATTCTCATTAAATCCTTAGTTATTCTTATAATGATTTTGTAATTCATTGTAGAATTTTTTGGTTATTCAAAAAGTTGAGTATTTTTAGATTTTGCAATTCTATTAAACTCTTGCCTTATTGAAACAATGATTCTTTACATTTTAACTCATCAATCACTACTTTCAAAATACTAGAGTTATAGATGATCTTTTCAAAGTTTGAATGATAAAAAAAATTGTCAAATAAAAAACATAAATCTATTATACCAATAAAAAAACATAAATATATATTAAGAAAAGAGACTGAACGGTGGCATTATAGCACATCTAACATATCTTTCAAAAAGTTAATATCATAGAAATTGATATAAAATAACAAAATCCATATTTTCATATATATGTAATATGTCTTTCTAAAAGTTAATGCCATAAAATTTATAAAATAACAAAGCCCAGATTTTTCATATACATATAACATGTCTTTCAAAGATTTAATACCATAGAAATTGATATATTATATATATTTATATACCTCATTGTTAACATTCAATATATTTTCAACACATCATTCACATATTATATGAAAAAATTTCTAGAAGAATATTCTTATATAATTACATAAACAATAACAAAAATTAAATTACGAATCCATAACAATCTATGAAAGTTGCTAAAAAAAAGACAATCTATCAAAGTTGTATGGATTCTATAAATATGGATGCACTTGTTTGTAAAATCCATGAAAACTTTCCAATTCTTCGAAAATCTATGAACTTTTCAAATCCATAAACTCTCCATGAGTCACCCTCCCAATAACACCCCCTTAGATATCCTTAAGAACGTCAAATGACACAAGTGTCTTTTTTAGGGCTTAGATCTTTTTAAATGTGTTTAAACTAATTATAAAATTAAATTATCTTAAAATAATAGTTATTGTTTTTATTTTAGATACTCATATGAGTTTTATTTGGATAAACCTGCTCTTAAGTCCCCACATAATCTAAAATTTCAGGGGTCCCTTATTATAATAAATTTTATTCATTAACCACTTAAATTCTCTTATAATAGAGTTTGAAGATAATTTCAATCCTCATTTTAGTTATAATAATATTTAACTAATTTTATTATGTTATAATTAGATTTTTTAATAATTAGTTTTAAAAGATGCTTTTAATATTTGCTTTTATACCAAAATTTTCTATTTTTTAACTAAGTTTTGTTTTAAAAAATTTATGAAAGGTGTTTATAGAAATATGACTTATGCAAAACATTTCACCTTTAAATACTGTTTATAATTTTTAACATATATATTTTAACATATTAAAATATCAAAATTAATTGTAATTTTTTTTTTGCCTTAGGCCTTTAGAAGATTTCGCATGGCCCTGTTTCCAGAGCATGCAGGGGCTGGTTCTTCAAGAATATGAGCATAAAGAGACTGAAACTTACGACTTCTCCGACATCTGATACATCATCCAGCTTGATTCACAGCATCACATACTTTTGATTGGCGAGTTACTCCAAGATATGTTGTACCAGTGGGCAGTGGCTCTGGTGATATCAATAAGGCGACCATGTTTTAGCCAGTCATCAAACCAGAAGTAAGTAGATGTGTTTGACCTCAACAGAGGCGTGCCTACAGTGTATTGAAAAAGGCATTCGCCTCAGGCTCCCGATTAATATGATTATTTTTATCTCTCAAAATTTAAAATAATTTCTACTCTAGTGGTTTAGACTTATTTAAGAAAAAAACATTTCTACGAAAATTAATTAACTCATTTTCTGAATTCATGTATTTTTTTCTATATAACATATTTACGTTATAAACTTATTTTTTTACAGTATTAGACTTGTGTATTTGGTGAAAATAATATATCATATTAAAAAAATTATTTTCATTACGGTTGTAAATAAGTTTATTTTTAAAATTTGCCTTAGGCCCCTAAAACTCTTCGCACGGCACTGGACCTCAATCCAAAGAATTCTATAGGTAATATCACAGAGCTTAAATAGCGTTCTCCAAATTCAAGAAACTTTCTTATTATTTTTTACATCCCAAAAGGAGCTCACACGACACTGCATTATTATATTCATATATTAGGTGATCTGTTTTTGTGTTACAAGAAAAAGGTGACTTGTTTTTATTTTAATATTTTCATAACTAAATTTAAAAATATTTTATTTATTTATTCATTTGTGTTGGTCTAAAATTTATTTTTTAAAATATTTATTGATATACATGTAATTATACATTTATAAGAACCTAAATAAGATAATTTATTTACATTGATTTAAATTATATTTTTATTACGAAATATGCTAATTAATCATTTTAATCTGTTAAACAATGATTTAAATTCGTTTTAATTTTTATACCGCTTTGACCCATTTTACAGTGATTTAAAGTTTCGAAGTATTGTACATATTAGGCATGGGCTTAATATACTAAAGCCGAAGTTCATAGTGTAACCCGCACCGAAGTATCGGTTTTGGATCGGTAGCGGACCCAAAGAAAATACCGATTGGACTTTAAAGCCCACAAATTTCAGCTAACCGAGATCAAGACAAGGTAACCGATACATACCGAGCATTTGTATATTTCTCTTACATATACATACATTCATTTATACCGATACAGATACCTCATCGGTCTCTTCTCTTTCACGCGTGAGGCAAGCGGCGTGATTCACGAACCCTAATTCCAAAAAAAAAACTCTTCGGTTATTGATCATCGTCATTAAGAATCTCAAACTGGCCTCTATAAATGTCTTACCGTCTCCATCTTCTTCTTCTTCACACGAGCAATCGAGAATCCAATCAGAAGTTATTTTCTTTCTGATTCTTCAGATCTTCTTTGTGTTCTTTTTTTTTAAGTTGAATCGAATTGGTTATGTCGTTATGATTTAAATGGAATCGGTTATGATCAGGGGTTTGCAAGTCTAACGTTTTGATGTTAATTTTTTCGGATGTTTGGTTAAGTTTGGTATATTTCGGTTTGTTTGGTTATTTTTGATTGACTATGGTTGTTAAAAACCGAAACCACACCGGAACCGTAGTGTTATCGGTTGGTAGTGGATTTTGTTTACTTCAACTGTACCGATCCGAAACCGATTGATTCCGAACTGAAACTATTCTTCACTATAGAAAATATTGATTGGTACCTGTGCTCTATGAACCAATAGTCCGAACAACCGATTCAACCTAACCGAAACCGAACGGTGGACCGAACGCCCAGGCCTAGTACATATTGCTGTTTTTAAAGTTTCAAAGAATTTTACATATCGGTGGATTAAACAGATCTTGACGTATTTCATCATTCATAACCATTAACCACACATCTAATGAAGCACTATCAAAACATATAGTTAATCGATTTAAACTAAGTAAATATAAAGAAAAGTAACGTGATCTACCAGAAATTAGATACATCTCGTGAAAAGAGTATGTATACACATGTAACATTTTCTTTTGGTTTTCGCATTCACCTCTTCTATACTAATAACAAGTGAGATTGCGGTTGCAGTTTAGAGGGCCAGCGTCTGCGGTTAGAGAAGGAACCATGTTCCCTGGAGCCACTGTGAATCGCTGAGCGGAACTGTATGGCAAATCAACGCTGCCGTAACCGGAAGGTACGAAGTAAGCTCCGTTCTTGAAAACGTCCTTTGAAGTTCTCCATCTCCAATTGTTCCACCCTCCTTTCACTTCTCTCTTTGTCACCTGTTTATTAAATGTATTAATGCTTACCGTTTTATTTTCATCCACTGATTAATCATATGTATATTTAGTCAGTCGTGTACATGTCGTACATGTCGATCAGAACTGGTCCTAGACATTGGCAACTGGAACATTGGTATAGGGCTTTCAAATTTTTAAAAATAATTCACATAAACATTAATCTTAAAATTTAATAAAAAAATATTTTAATAAATTTTTACTAAATTGTCTATATCTTCTAAAATTTTCAGTCATAAGCTACCTTCGCTCTTTTATATAAAAAGTTAAAAACAGGGGTAAAATTTTTCCTGGTCAAATAGTAATGAGATCAGATTTGGCTCCTAATTTATATGTGCATGTGTATATCACTAGGAGGATACAATAAAGTACCTCTTTACTGTTAGATTTATCAGAAGCAATGAAATAGTTTCCTTCACTGAAAATGGTTGGATCGGCGCTACCACCAATTGCATACATTATCCATTTATCGTATCTATTGTTTGCCACATGAGCGCAACCTCGTCTTACCCTACAGGCCAGAGTTTTTCTTAAATGGTTATATATCTAAGTCTGCATTAAAATTAATTATATATATGAAGTAATTAGTAATTGAGAAAAAACTACTTGCCTTGGCATTCTCTCCACAAGTCCTGGTCCAAAATGATTGAATGCCACGGTCACTTTCATGTTCACATCTTGCACGAAGTTATCGTTGTGTCCGAGCAACATCACCTGTAAATAAATAACGACCAATATCATCAAAAAGGGATTAGTTGCTGGTGACATTCAATTATCTATATAGAAATTTGAAATGAACTGACTTTAACATGCTGAGTAAAATAGTTGTTGGAAATGGTGATTCCCGTGGAAGCATGAATCACATCGATCAGGCCATCCGTACAACTCGCTAGATAACAATGGTCGATCCAAATATTAGACGATCCGGAAATAGCGATCGCATCACCGTCCGATCCCTTTCGATGACCGACATGCGTGGTGCTACTCCTCACCATTCCATACTTCGCCGGTTTGCAGTCGTGGATGCTGATCCCATGCACGATTACGTTCGTCACTTGTTGTATCGTAATGCACGGTCCGTAGGCAATTTCCACTTTTGCCCCTCTCCCATCTATGGTCTTGTAGCTATTCACCATGAGCTCATTCTCTAAGGTTATGACCATATCTTTAGCGAAAGTGATCCACAGCGGCTTGTCTTGGATCACACCGTATCGCAGCGAACCCGGTTTAGGATTAGCTGCATTGTCGTTAGGGTTTGTTACAACATATAAATTGCCTTTCTTGCCGCCCAAGGCAGATGAACCGAACCCTACCGCGCAATCGGCTAAATCTTTGCGGTTAGCGGACCAGTCAGAATTATGCCGCCAACACGAGTCCACTGGATTCATGATGTTCTGAGGTTTCTCCGGCAGGTAGCTGGCGACCGATGGGTTATACCCGTAATAGCCGTTGTTAACGGCTAGAACCAAGGACTGACATAAGAATAGTGCCACGAAGAGACAAATATTGGAGAGAAGAGTCATAGTATGGTACGTGGTTTAGGGATTGAGAAGGGAGATTAAGAAAGGATCAGAAAAGATTGACAAGTACTTAAGAGAGTGTTAGATGTGAGATTCTGTCGGAAAGATTAGAAGGTGTGGGAAACACGATCTTGTCCTAAAGTTGGCCTAAAGATCAAAGTTGTATTGGTAAGACTTTGGTATTGTTGCACAAGATCACACCTACGTGCTTCCCCCACGAACATTTCTCTAGCCGACCATGCTTGGATGGAAAAATCTAATTTATAATTATATTTGCTTTGATAGTTATGTTACATTGATTAGTATAATGTTTATTTGGCAGGTGTTTTCCATGTACGTGTACCAATCAATAATGAATCAATATATCAAATTATATAATATATATATACTTTAATTAAATTAATATATTTTTCACTTAGTTAATTACTGCAGCTCTTTCCAAATGTATTTTTAGTGGTATAGATGAAAACTACACAAAGTTTGTGCTATCTTAATACTCTTTTGTTTCACTGTAACAGTTGTTTTAAATTTGTGCATCCGTATTAAAAAAAATATATTTAATTTTGTATATTTTCTAAACAAAAACATTATTACTTATACGCCTAACTATATTTCAACTAATGTAAAAACAGATATGAAAATATAAATAATTATATAACATATAAATTTAATAAATTTTGCATTGAAATTTTAAAACGACAAAAAAATATTTACTTTACAATGATAATTAAAATAAAACGGAATGAGTAGTTAATACTAGTTTTAAAGCTTGAATTTATAGTAAATCATGATTGTTACTCTCTATTTTTAATAATGATGTTCTAGAGAAATTTTTTTCTAAATTAGATGAGGTTTTTAAATTTATTAACTTTACATGTTCTATAACTCTTTGTATTCTACAAATTGTTTATCTATTAGTTAAGATATGATTAAAAGACTAGTTAATGATGTTTTTTATTTATAAAAGGTGTAAAATTAAACTTTTTTTTAATATTTGTGCACGAGTTTAAAACGTCCCGTAATTAAAGACAGAGGAAGTACTATATATGTAAATATAGAAAAGCTTTAAGAGGAAAAATGTATTCGGCACAACCAAGATTCATCAAAAGATGTAAATACAAATTTACTACTACGACGAAACTGAAGAAGAAAAGTTACTCTGCAATCGCATGGTAGCTTGAGAACCAAGAAAAGTGGTGTTTCCCTTGAGAAAAGACGTGTACCAGTAAGCAGAGAGTTTAGGAGATCTATTGCGATAAGGGTCGCTGAAATTGACAGAGTATAGTCCAAAACTAAACTCGTATCCTCTCAGTAACTCGTATAAATCCATAAATGACCATACAAAGTAGCCTCTCGTGTCTGATCCATTCCTACACTTGTAATACATCACTGCACTGACCAGAGAAGATAATGCAATAAGAAACTCTACTTACCTAATGGATTTAAGCACAGCACCAATGTAAGCATGTAAGTAGTCAATTCTTGGTGTATCCTTCTGTTGCAACTGCAAATCTTGCTTCAGCGGTCTACCTATTTGAGTTGGGAAGAGAATCAAGCAGACAAAGACAAAAAAAGGAAAGGGAGAAAGAGAGAGAGAGATTAGAGAGACCATTTTCAAGAATGTAGACAGGAGGATTGCCATAGCTCTGCTTTATATACTCCAAGACACCTTCCATAGCCCATGGAGCAACAGCATACTTGTCCAAACAAAAACAAAACAACTAAATAAGATGCATATGGAGTACTTATGTCTTTGGAGACTTAATCGTATAAGGAATGTAAATTTTTGCAACTTAATGTTGTAGCATCAAAACTCTTACCTCAAAAGCCGAAAAATTCCCAAGGTCTGTTCCTCCCAAGCAGTACCACCAAGAAGAGATGATTATCACACACACAAATAAAAAAAACATAAGTATATGAGGTTGAGAACAAAGTGTTTTTTTGTGACTCAAAAGATATTAGTTTTGGATTCCAACAAGTCATAGATGCGCCAATGTCTGAGTAAAAATCCGGATGTCCTGAAAGAAAAGGTTTGAACTTAATGCTTGTGACAGAAGCCGCAAGGTAGTGAATTATTCCTATGAAGTCAGATGAGCCTTTAACTTGTTCTGATTCTTCCAAAGAGAAAACTGGTAGTCTTGATCCAACGGTTCTTTTCATTTCATCAGGATAGTCTCCAAATATAAGAGGCCCAAGCATCCTGGATTAAAAGTTTTCTTTCTCAAAACCTTGGACACAACAATTTGAAAAATCTTTTGGAACCATTTATCTTTTGGAACCATTTGTGCTGGACTCACCAGCCGAAGAATAAATCTTTGGCTCTTTGAACTGCAATCTCATCATCCTTGGAGCTTGTAGAAGGAGTAAACCCTATTGTAAATATGCTAAACCCTACGCAACCTCCTTGCATCTCCTACACGTTATACATAAAACGTTTGCTCCTTTGTTATCAACTTATACATTCAAGAGAGGGTTTTGTAAAGCATATATACCTTATACTGTTGCTTATATAGTCTTGAAGCAGAGGCGTGTGCAAGAAGCAAGTTATGACCTACGATATATGGTTCAGTGGAAGAGTTCCCTGATGAGCAGTTTCTTCCCGGTGATGAGGAGCAACGACCAGGCGGTGTAACACCATCATTGTAGCCTCCAATAGTGAATATATTAGCCTCGTTTATAGTGGTCCAGAATTTGACGTGATTCCCAAACTCTCTGAAGCAAACATCTGCATAAGCAGTAAAGTCTTGGCTGCATTGACGAGATAACATCAACTTCTTGTTATCTACTAAAAATATGTAAATAAACTAAGCAAAGGCCAGTTTTTTGTTAGTCTACGTACATGATTCTGCTATTGATCCATCCTCCATATTCATCCTCAAGATACTGAGGATGATCGTAATGGAACAATGTAACATGTGGTTCAATTCCTGTAGCAAGCTTAGTTAGTAGGAACTAAAACCAAACTCAACTGATGACAGGTCTCTCTCTCTCTCTCACCATATGTTACAAGTTCTCGGATGAAGTTCTTGTAGAACTGAAGACCCTTTGGGTTAACAGGACCTCTTCCATCTAAATGAGATATATAAGAGATCATCAACGTCATTCATCCTTCATGTGAAAAGGGCATAAAAACAATGCATGGTTAGGAAGAATTACTCGGTATAAGCCTAGACCAAGAGATTGAGAATCTGAAGGCTTCTAAGCCAGTTTCCACCATCAGTTGCACATCTTCCTGTATAGGCAAAAACTAAAATCTTATGATGTGATAACAAAACCAAACTAAGACTAGAAAAAGATTGGTTATCTAAGAGTTTGTTTTGGTATGACTAATATCAACATAAAGAGAAAGAACCTTGTACTTGTGATACCCATCACATGCTATGTCTCCATTATCCAAGTTACCTGCCAATTTAAATTATTTTCTTGAGGATCCAAACACCGAAAAAAATGAAAATGACAAAGATTACGAGAGTGAAGGAAAGTATCCCAGACGCTAGGCTTTTTGCCATCTTCACCGGCAGCTCCTTCCCACTTTCACAAACCAACAAACATTTCATTTTCAGAGAATAATAAAATATTGATAGAAATAGAAGAAGCTGAGGATCGAAACCGGAACCTGATAAGCAGAAGTGGCGGAGCCGAAAGAGAAACCCTTGGGGAAATCATTCCTGCTGTATACATCACTGCATCTCCCAGACAAAACGAGAACCAGAAAAATGCTAATCAGTGACAAAACCCCTTTCATTTCATTACTTCTCTCTTTCTCTATCTCTCTGTTCGCTTCATGACTCTGTTTTTGTGTGACAAGAACTAAAACACTTGTCGTCTGTAAGCCAGCGTGGACTAAGAAGAGAAAAAGCACATGACAAGTGTTTCAACGTTAAGTAACTCTAAAACCGCCGTGTAGTCTAAATTCAGTTGAACAGAAAAACGTGATGGTTTCCGGTAAAAGATGAGATTCCCATTTTATTCATTACAGAAGATAACCTGTTCTTGCAATTGCTTGATGCCTTTGGAACCAAGAAAGGTGGTTTTGCCCTTGTAAAAATTCCATAAACAGAGAGTTTTGAAAGATCCGATGAGAATCTCTAAAACTCACATAGTTCAATTTGTTGGAACTCGTTTTTGACAAAGTGGTGCGGACCATTTTTCCGATGGGTTTTTCGACGGAGACGTTTGTCAGAAGAACCAGAATTTGGGCACGATGTAATCGTCACCGTGAACACTATGAGTTAGTGTATTTGTTGGTCAAAATCAGAGTTGTGTTGAATGAGAAATGGAAGTCCAAAAAATGAATGATGTGTAAAGCTTATAAAGCTTTAAATTTGGCTAAATATAAAACATTTAGCAAATTGATTATTTTGGATATTTGGGTTGAATATAAACTTAAATTTGTTGATTGGACATTATGTCAATTAACATATTTTAAATATTATTTTGCATAATAATATTATACATCTAAACTATTAAGACTGAAGTACATTTTGTACTTGGCCCTGAGTTTTTCTTAAAAATTACATTTTCATGTCATTCTAATTAAACTATGTAGTTTCAAATACATTCACTAATAACCCTTTAATTAAGTTGATGCGATCCAGTACGTAACTAAGCCCATAATTTCGGCTGTCTGGTTAGAAATAAATATTTAAATTTGTTTGGGCTTTTAATAAATGTTACCGATTTTATAAACAACAACATTCAGTTGCCGATTTTATGGTTTAGGAATTTAATTGTTTACCCGATTTTGGATATCATTATATTTAATATGAGTACAAAATCGAGCATAGTTATACTTATTACCTTCCTAAAACTCAACACCATTAAAACAAATATTCCTAATTCTACGAAATAACAATTAACTGTGCTTGAATGTCATAACTAAATATTCCTTTTATAAAAATCAAAACAACATTATGATTTCGTTTCCTAATAATAGGCAGTCTCCTTTTTTAAAATATCATAACAACATTATGATTTATTTCCTAATTTTACCCAGTCCAGCAAATCAATGAATGATATCCAACTTGCAAAACAAGTTTTCCTTATTTAATAAGGTATATTCTGTTTTTAAATAAGGTAAAATAAAAAAAGAATAGATATTAAAGAATTTAAAAAACATATATTTGGTTTTTGGATACATGTTTTTGTTTTCCTTTTCCCGGAATAAACAATTATAAAATAGACTTCATTTACAACTTTTTATTTGTGCCATAATGTTAATGTATTTATTAGATAATGCATGAAAAAATCAAGTATATATCCCAATGTTAATAAATATAAAACTAATAGATAAGATGTAGTTTAGGTGGGTGCATATTTTTATCAAATTAAATTTAAGATACAAAAATTATGTATACTATACTTTCTGTAAAATTTATATTTGATTTTTCAATTTATGTGGTATAAAAATATCTGCATATATATATATATATATATATATATATATATTATAAAATAAATATATATACAATTTTAAATTAATGCAGCCTTTTTAAAAACAAATTATTTTCACACTGTATATTAATATATAGTTAGATGTTTTTAAAAAAATATTACTATCTAACTGATACAACAAACATCGAATAAGAAAAATATATAGCACAATACAACAACAAAAATATGGTCTGAATAATAAACTAATATATCACAAATGAAACCATTTAATTGTTATATTTTGAAATATATTTGAGTAATTATCCCAAAAATAAAATATCAAAAACAAAAAAAAATGTGTGCGGACATGTGATATAAAACAAATACGTAATATGGAAAATGTATTATATATATATATACACTGTTTAATATTTTCAATTGTATGAAAAATATACATCCGCGCGGATCAAAAGCTAGTATTTATTTAAATATGTAAACCCAAGAAAAGAATATTATTGGTTGTTGATTTGGTCACAATATTACTTTGCAAACTTAACGTACATGAATCGTGGAAATCAATTCCATTATGACATTCAATTGGTACGATAGTGGACTCATTAAATTACAGAACGTGTACTTGAAATTTTCAAGTTTAAAAGGAAACACTTGTAACTTTGAACACACCGAGCAAAAGCTTATAATCCCTCATATTTTTTTTCTCTTTTTTGATATTTCTCTTTTGAGTCTGAGAGTATACACAAAACTAGTTTCGCCAGGCTTCTAATAGAGTGACGCAAATCAAAAGATTTTTTGCAGTTGTATCTTGAGAATCATTACGTTATTAAACCGTCGCACTATGGGACGTATTTTGAATTAAGAAAAGAGATAATATCTCGCATCTGCAGTTGAATCATTCTTTTTTTAATCTTTGATATACTTTATAAATTTTATTCTTTACAATATTCAGTTCTCTGTAGTTTATATAATACGGTCTTATCACAATTTACTATAGAATAATTCAAGATTTAGGACATCATAATCTTATCATCTTTCTCATTCGGATCCACATCAGAAATGTTTACAACATTTGATATAATTTAGTTCAAATATTAATTAGTTATAGTGATTTAAAAAAAAACATTAGCAATTAAAAATACATCTACACAAATGTTCGTCGACAATATCGTCACACTCGCAACTAATAGGCTTATCACCTCCTTGTTTAACAAAACTTTTTATGCACGTTTTGTTTACATCGCTCCTGCAACCTCCACCGCCGAATATCTGTTTCGTTGGGCACTGGGCCATCGGCCTTACCCCATCCACTTCTGCCATATACAGGTGAAAAATATGTATTGTAAATTGTGAAACTATTATTTTAAATTAATTAACTAATATTTCATTCCACTAAAAATGGCCTATAAAACATAAAATAGTTTCTAAACATAGTGTTTCAAAAAAAAAAGTTTCTAAACATGTTAATACTGTTTCTCAAAAAAAAAATGTTAATATTGAATAATGTTTTGGTTGTTGTTGGCAACAAAGAAACCTTTTCGGTCTAGACAAATAATTTGATAAAAGCAAAAAAACTGGCTTATTACCTTGGATGTGACTTAGAAAGAGGAACATGAAAACACAAGAAACCAAAAACAAAGTAGATTTCATGGTTCTTTAGCAAAATTAAATATCAACAGATTTATTTGGTAGGAAATATATATAGTCGGGAAGATAATTTCACACAGACCCAATTGAATGGTAATAACATTATGTTGGCTAAAAATAAGGATTTTTACGAGAGATAATTAATGAGTATCTCGAAAAAATAAAACATTTAAGCATTACTTGGTTTCTTGGTTATGTATGTGTCATCTGGTTAAGCTAGTCATTATATATTTATGACTGACAACATTAATTATATTTAAATATATTTATAAATACTATCTAATTAATTACCCATAAATTAGTTATATTTCGATTACGTGGAGTAAGCCTGGGATGGATCCGGATATCCAAAAAATTAAGGATACCCAGATCATGATCCGGTTCCGTCGGATCCGTAGATTTAATATCTGGATCTGGATTCGTGGTTTCTTGATATCCGAATTTCGAATATTTATTTCAAGATTCTACTATCTCGGATATCTGGATATGGATCCGTAAAATAATTAAAATATTTTTTTAATACTAAATTTTTGAATATAATATATAAATTAAATATTTATACAAGATTTATAAATATATTTATATATGTCTATAATATTGTAAAAGCTAAAATATAATATTATAAGATCACTTCATGTATAAATATTAATATATCAAATATACATATTAATAAAATTTAATGTATTTTAAAAATACGGTTCCAGATCTACATATCCAGACCTAAAAATTAAGATATCCGGATCCGGATTCGGTTTGCATGGATCCAAGATTTTACTATCCGAATTCGGAACCGGGCACCCCGAATATCCTATTTTCGGAGCGGATACAGAGCGGATCTCTGATCGAATCCGGAGCGGATCTCTGATCGAATCCGGAGCGGATCTCTGATCGAATCCAGATCTCGGATAATAATTATTATATTTTGTTTTACATTCAGTTTTTATCTGAATAATTTTATAACAAAATAGTAATCATGACAGAAAAATTAAGATAATCAATAATTAAATAATGGATAATTAAGATTAATTTTGAAAGTACATCATCTAATATAAGTTCTTTACTATATTCTGAACTACCCTTTTAAAGGGTATATTTGTTTTAATTTTTTGAGAAACTTAAATTTTTATATTTGTATTTTTGAATTTAATTTAATATAATTTTTGGTAACTATATTAAATATGTCGAGTTGCATAAGTATACACTTGTGCCATATGCATTTCAAAAATTATTTATAAACTCTATTTCTAAAATCTACAACATATTGATTGGGCTTTATCTTTCTACTTTAGCTTTATTTATTTTTAAATTATTTAATAGTACCAATCATGTTATAGCTTTGCTTTTAAAAGTTAAAGTCTACAACAAATTTCTATTAACTTCTACCAATCATGCTTTAACTTTACTTTTAAGATTTAAAAAAAAAATTAAAGCAAAAAAAAAAATTTAAGCAATTTTTTTCTTATGTATTTTAGGTTAAAACTTACATCTTTGGTGATGATTGGATCAACTGTGACACTAAAAATTAGCTGTAAAAGTTTAGTTGTAGTTAAATTGGTTGTAGTTGTAAAGTTGTTACTGTAGATTTTTTTGCAGAGACTTTTGTTGTATTTAAATTGTTGTAGTTGTACATTATAGGCTGTAGATATTTTAAAATAAAATCTGTGATGTATATATAAAATAATTAATTTTTTTATCAATGTTTTTATAAATTATCAAAGTTTATTGTTATTTAAAATGTGATATGTAAATAATATATATGTTATTTAAAATATTTCAATAATTTTTAAAACACCCAAAATTAAATTAAATATTTGTAGATGTTTTTAATTATGATTATCTAATTTATTTGATATTATACATAGTTTTCTCTGTGTTGGGATTCTCAGAAGTTGGGCTTGACCCATTTATGATGCCCCCTCAAACTTGGTGCACTGATTGTATCGACACCGA
Organism: Brassica rapa; assembly: GCF_000309985.2. Lineage (NCBI taxonomy): Eukaryota > Viridiplantae > Streptophyta > Magnoliopsida > Brassicales > Brassicaceae > Brassica > Brassica rapa. Next base: position 12,309,211 of record NC_024802.2, read on the forward strand.
GTTTGCCTCGAAGAGAAGAAAACGCCGCTTGTTGAAGAGATTTGGTGAAGATCTGTCAGCGATCTGATGCTGATTCAGGATGTGCTTCACCTCGAGAGCTCCGAGTGTGACCCTTTCCCTGACATAATGATAATCCAGAGCGAAGTGTTTGGTCCTTGAGTGAAAGGATGGATTCGCTGAGAGAAGATTCGCTGAGAGGTTGTCACAGAGCAGCAACGGAGTAGTCAGGAGAGGCAAACCAAGCTCCCAGAATATAGAACAGAGCCAGGTAATCTCTGATGTTGTCTCAGAGAAAGTTCGATATTCAGCTTCGGTAGAACACTTAGACACAATAGATTGTTTCCGAGATGACCAAGAAATGAGATTATTCCCTAGAAATGTGATGTATCCACCAGTAGATCGTCTTGTAGAACTACATCCTGCCCAGTCACTATCGCTGTAGGCAGTGAGAGTGAAGTATGTATCTTTGTGTAGAGAGATCCCCATCGTAATAGTACCTTTAACGTATCTTATGATTCTTTTCAACAGATGAAAATCAGAGACCGTTGGAGAATGCACCTTCTGACAAACGTAGTTCACAGCAAACTGAATATCGGGACGAGTCAGAGTCAGATATTGAAGCTTTCCAGCGAGGCTTCTGAGGTAGGTGGGATGAGAGAACAGCTCTGACTTATCTTCAACTCGATTTCAGCTGCTGAGGCAAAGGTGTAGGCATTGTGGTTCACAGTCTTTCATGCCTGCTACTGCAAGTAAGTCTTCCGCATACTTTTGCTGGCATAAGAATAGTCCTTTAGCATGCGTTTGAACTTGAATTCCCAAGAAGTAGTGTAGCTTCCCCATATCTGTCATTCTGAAGTCACTGTTGAGCTGCTTGAGTAGATGATCCAGAATTTCAGAGCTATTTCCCGTGATTACTATGTCATCTACATATAATAGTAGGATTATAATGTTTGTTTTTGTTTTGTAGACGAACAAGGATGGATCAGACTTGGAGCAAAAGAAGCCAAAGTCGATCTGGAAATAGCTGAACTTGTCAAACCAGGCACACTGAGCTTGCTTCAGGCTGTAGATCGCTTTGTTCAACCTCCAAACATGATGAGGATGCTCTTGATCAACAAAATCAGCAGGTTGCTTCATGAACACTTTTTCTTGCAAGTCACCATGCAAGAACGCATTTTTGAAGTTCATTTGCCTTATTTCTCAATTTAATACCGTAGCCATGTGTAGAATTGTTCTCATTGACGCCATTCTAACCACTGGACTGTAGGTTTCAAGATAATCAACTCCTTCTTCCTGCTCGTTTCCTTTTGCAACCAGACGAGATCGAAGCTTCTTAAAACTACCATCAGCATTGTTTTTGTCGCATCTCTGTTGACTATGTGGAGAATTTGAGTAACTATTGTAGGTTCTAAATGCTTTCAATATATATATTTATATTTTTTTTAAAAAAAATTCAACTCTTCTGACATTCCCTTATTCCCTTTTAAGATTGTTTTGGATTTCAACTTTATGATAGTTGTTTTATTTAAAATTTCATCACATGAGCACTGAACACATTATCTTTGTTGCCACTCAGCTGTCAATAGTTTAGTTGTCAATATGTACGTTATTGTTCTGTTTTTGTCTTATTTATCACTCTTTTGTCAAGAAAATAGCCTAACAGCTCTGCCAGTTTCTTTAGTAACGATCATAAACTGCTTTCACAGACACATTCATCTGATGGTAAAAAAAAATGGGTTTGTCCAAAGACTACAAAGATTTGAAGTTGCACGCAACACAAAACAACCCTTAAGGTCTCTAATTCACAGCGCAAATATTTTATGAACCAAGCAAAGGCAAACACTCAGCTCACATATCCTCTTATCTCTCTCTTATGTACATGTAGAAAGTACCATATGTATATATACTTGTAAAATCATCTCTTTTTGAAAAACGCCACTCTAGACTTCTTTACCACTAAAGGGCAAAGACGGTGAAGACTCTCCACTGATTCTGCTAGGAGCCGGAGTATTCCTCCGCGACTGACGTTTGGTTGGAACGATGATGGCTTCGTCCTCAAACTTCCCTAGCTTATCATCACCATACTCATCATCATCATCATCTTCACCTCCTTTGAAAACCGGATGAACGTAAGCACTCTGCAAGTACCCTTTCAGGTTCAGGTTCGGCTCCCTCGCGCTTTCCAACGTATCTTTCATCTTAGCTTCCTGCAAAGGGTACCTGACGAACGCCGGCTCGTAACGGCCTTTGCAGAAGCGGTGGAAACCGATGGTGAGCACAGGCAAAGCGATGAGAAACGGCGCAGCTAACGCAGCGTGTTTTGTCCCCAATAGACCCATGAGAAGCACCTGAGATATGATCAATGCCGCTATGACTCGTCCATGAACGTCTGGCCAAAACGCCGCAGCGCTCTCGTATTCTTGATTGTATACGTTTATGATCTGACAAGAAACAAGAACCACCTTCAAAACCAAAAACTGAAGGAAGTTAAGTAAGTAAGTAGCAAGAGAAGAAACTTTACTTGATGACGATACACAATGTAAGCAAGTGCAAAGAAGATCAAGATGAAAGGAAGAAGCATCGGCGTCACAGGAGCGTAGACAAGGCCGAGAAGGAAGTAAAGCTGTATCCTCGGCTCACCGGTATTAAAACCGATGCTTCCTGGATCCATCGCCTCCTCTCTGTCCTTCTCAGTCTTGACCAAGAACGTGTTCTTGAGATGGAACATAATCAGAGGCTTCAGCATCAGAATCTCTCCGGCTACTCCTGCCCAACCGTCGACCATTATGTAAGTGATGAAGAACGTGGCCTTCATCGGTATGGCAACACCTATGGTCTTGGGGATTTGGTTAGGGGACTGGTTGAGGAAAGCGCTGAGCTGCTCAAAGGCAGCTCCCGTGATAACGCTAGCGAGAAAGACGTTCACGAAGTTGAAGATGTAGTAACGAAACGCTGAGCGTCTCTCTAAGGATGAGATGGATGTAAAGCCTTCGAACTTGGCCATGATCATGAGGATGGACGGTAGAAAGATGAGGAAGAGCTTCAATGCTATACCAGGGAGAAAACCTTGTATCACTGACTTCATGAAATCACTGCATCCAATAGTAATGTCTCAGTTTATTCGAAGTCAAGATTCAAGAACAGAGAATGTGAAGAGACTTACTCCTCAACGATGACTTTCAAGAAGGGTGCAACTTTCACAATCCCTTCGATGGTAGCGAGGGACTGAACAAAGGCTATTGGTACGATGAAGAAGAAGGTTAGGAAGAAGAAGGCAACGTGCATTAACAGCCTTCTCACGGTGAGAGCGACGTATGGTATAGCGAGATTGGGCCAATAGACATCACGAGGCTCTGGAGCCCATTCGGTTAGCCATTGGGTCGGGTTCCGGGTCTGTTGGGTTTGAGCGCAGACGGCAGCAGCCCAACGAGTTTTGAAGGAGACAAAAGCTGCTGGCATTATGGACTTGGGATCATTCACCACTTCTTCTCTTTCTTTAGCAATCTCTTTTGATGTTTTGTCTATTTCAGCTATGTAGTGGTCTATTGCATCCACTCTTTGTCCCCAGAGACCAAGGAAGCCAAGCTGGTTGATGAAGATAATTAAGAGAACAGAACAAAATAAATATATGAAGATTTGAGATTTGATATCAAGTACCTTCACCATGATTCTCTGAGTGTTGTTTCTAGCGTATTTGAGCTGGTAATAATCAAGCCAGTTCTGCAGCTTCTTCTTCTTTTCCACCAAATCAGCGAGCTTGTTTGCATTGCATACAACCTACATATTGTTTTGCAGACAATGTAAGAACCGAGGAAGCATCTAATAGACTGTATTTCAAGCTTCTAAAGGAACTAACCTGATGTGTTAAGTAATGATCAGGGTGATTGACCAGGAAGAAATGCTCCACCAGTTCACTAACAGTTTCATCTGCGTCTGGAGGTACATTTCTTACAAGAACCTATCACACAAATCCCAACATATTAGATCCATGTCAACACTTTGTTCAATGTTACTAAACCAAGGGAAAGAAAAGAGAGTTTACAGTGAACTGGTCAGGTCGGCGAGCTTCTGATGCAAGAAACTGGAGCCTCATGTTAGCAATTGTCTCATATTCTTTCATCAGCACATAACAAGTCCAGATTGTAAATGCATATGCCATCACTATATGCGTCCAAAACCTGGAAGAAGAAAAAAACAGAAAAAGTCAAAACGTTATAGCTCAAAACTTTACAAAAGACCCAAGATGGTGGTAAGGTCTAACGCACCTCATTGAATAATCTGGGATATTTGAGACAGATAGTTTATCGATATCACTCGAAGTTACATTCCTCAGCTGGTTAGCCAACTCCAATGTGTCGTTTGTCCAGTTCACCGGCACAAGAACTGCCCAGGCAAGCACTGCTATTGGAGCAAAGATCTTAAGCCTGCACATAATCAAGAAACCAAAAGAGATATGTTTAAAGGATCATTAACAAGAGAAGAAAGTGGTCATAGGCGTTGGCATACCCCAGCCAGTAAATCCTGAGATACACAACAGAATCCAAACCGGCATGATCGATGAGCTCAGGCTCAGGCATCTTGAGAGCCTGAGGCATCCAGTTCAAGAACTTCAAGTAAGCCCTGAAGTCAAGGTTGACAAAGCGCTGCACAAAGGCGCCACCACGAGTAGGGCTGCTTCTTAACCCCTTGAGGTACCATTTGGAGAAGTAAACTCTGTCGTTAAAGGGCTGGAGCCTCAGAATTGCAAAGATTATGAAGAAAATGAATGCACTGAGGATGTTTATCCCAGCTGATACACCAATGTCCTGAAGTGTAGCCATCTATTTATATCCTTGCTTCTTCAACCAAAAGAAGTCAACCTGTAAAAATTAACAAAGAATCAGCAAAAGCTTTAATGATATGAAACAATCTAAAGAAGCTTGACCAATTCAAAACCCCAGAAAGGCCAAGCCTTTGGAATTAAAAAAAGCTTGATTTTTGATGAGACCCAGAGACTTTAATTTTCACAAAAAGGAAACAGAGAGAAACCCTAGAGAAGAGGAGTGTAACAAGCCATCAGTTCTAGATTCATCTAAAAAGCTAGGAACTTTCTTGCTCTTTAACCTCTTCAGTGGCTTTGTTACAAGCAAACACACAACCTAAGCCTCAAAAATATAACCAAAATAAAAAAAAAAGGTTACTTTTTTCAGAATATTTTTTATTAAATTTTGTGGTGATGATGATGCTTTGAGATAATGGAACTGATAAGAGAAGCAGTTATTAAGTGAGTGGGTGATGAAAGAGATCATACAGTCGCGAGGAAGAAGAAGACGAAGATGGGAGGGAGAGAATACGGCCAGAGTTTTGCTTGGTGACGCTCACTGGCTTTGCTGAAAGTTTTATCAATTTATATTTATTTATTATATTTTTCTTTTTTTCTTTTTAATTCTTAGTGCCGTTGTGAAAGGCTACTTTACGCTCGTTCACCTAATTACTACTAATAAACAATTTGAAAAGAATCAGTTTAGTAATTCTGAATCTTATTTCTTTGTGATTAAGCTTTAAATCAATTGTGATGTTGACAGCAAACCGACAACTTTTTCTTCGTATTTGTTTATTTATTATTAGTCGGGCTGCTAATTGTGGAAAGTGGTTATCTTTGTCTATATTAAAGAATCCATTGATATTCATTCTCTGGTTTGCTTCTTCTACAGTCTTGTGCCATGCATTGTGTACCTCAATCTTTCAGTAATGCTACTTTACAGGTAGTGTACTTTGTTCATTAATCATTAAATACTCTAAATTTGATGGTGATTTCGACTTCTAATGTAAAACTATAAAAAAAAATTGGGTAAAAAACTATTAAATTTTATAATCCTTTGCATTATATAGATTGATTTATTATTGAATTGTGGTTACAATTAATAATGTTTTTATTTTAAATAGATATATAAATAAATATTTTTAATCTTATATATTAAAATAGAAGTCACAACCTTGATTCATGTGTGATTTTTTTAAAAATGGACCTAATGGACCTATTCATAGAAATTCATATTACATTTTAGTTTAGACTAATAATAAATAGAATTTTTAAAATATTTTAATCATAATATCTTTTGATATCTTTTCATTTTAAATATAAATATATTTATTTTAAAATTCTAACAAATCTGTTTTAAAAAAATTTTACAAGATCTTCATTTTTGAAATTATATTTAAATATTTTTGCTAATTTTGAAATTAGTTTAAAATATTATTATATATTAATATATTCAGTTATATAAATTTAAAATAAAAATCTATAATATTTTATTTATTATATAATCATAATCAATCATATTAAAATAAAATTATTATATTGAGCTAAATATAATAAAAATGTATTAAATTTATATATTTATATTTTTTATTTTCGTAATTATAAAATATTTATGTTCAAAAATAAAATCTAATATGTTGGTAAGATGGGTTGAGATTATCAAACTATATAATACATGTATAAAAATTAACATGTATTTCTTTAAAGTTAATAATATAAAATATTTGTAACTATTTTAATCATAATATATTTTCATTTTAAATATAATATATATATATATATATATTTTAAAAATTCTAATAAATCTGTGTAAAAATATTTAAACAGTAATTTAATGTATTTTAAGTTATCGTTTAAAAATGAAAATAAATAAATTATATCCTATTTTATCTACTTTATAGTCATGATCATGTTAAAATATAATTATTATACTAAAATAAATATGATAAAATTATATTCAATTGATAAAATTATAAATTTTATTTTCATAAATATAAATTATTTATTTAAAATATAATATGATGATAGAACAACTTAAAATTAACAAACTATATAATACATGTCTAAAAATTAACATATCTTAGATTTTTATATATACAATAATAAATTATATAAAATAAATAAGCATAAAAATATTGGTAAAAAGAAATCCAGTTTTGAAAGACGGGTCAGAATTTAGCATAAATTAAATACAAAATAATTTTTAAATATATTTTCTCATGAATATATTAATTTGCTTAATAACTAAATGCAAATACAATAAGATAAATATATAATAAGAAGTGGTAAATACATACGGTTTAAACAATTAATTAATCATAACATGTAAATTATAAAATTATTGTATTTGAAATAGTTATATAAATATTTAAGTATATGATTAACATTAAAAATATATGTTACTTATGTTCTAAAACAATAATTTATGTATAGAAAAGTGAAAACAAACATCCGTGCAGTTGCACGGATCAAAATCTAGTTCATAATTAAAAAGCGTCAATTAATGAAAACGAGAGCGTGTTAGTATTATTCCATTGGGTATTATTTGTGTAAATAATCATTTTATTGATAATGAGAACGCACAATTGTTCTGGCGAATTCCGGCCGTTGATGTTGATATTTTGTGTTGTTTTTTAATGAGAATTTATTGACTGGTATAAGCCGAACCTTTAGTCGAACAGAGAATTTGTAACGGGCCGAAAATGTTACAAAAACTTCGCCCATATTAAGGCTGTACTTAGAGATGGCAAACGAGCTCACCCGCAACCAAATGGCCCGCTCCGCCACGGGCTCAAGTTCAGTTGGGTCACAGCGGGCTGGCCCGCCGCGGGAGGCGGTACCGAGAAGCATTGACCAATCCCGCCTCGCCTATTGCACAGGTCTTTGCGGGCAGGCCCGCGGGTCACCATTCAGAAGTATATGAACCTCTATCATACGTTTCAGAAACGTATCTTACATAACATTACTCTTGTGTTCAATACAAACGTAACAAACATAGATTACTTAACATAACGAGTCCTCATTTCAAAGTTTTCATTTGAATGCAAGTTCCTTGTACAAACATTATTCTTGTGTTCATACTTCAGTTCAACTTAACGAGCATTATAATAACTTAGAAGTCAAACTTATTAAGTTGTTCATAAAAAAAAGAAGTCAAACCGATTAAAAGACAGAAGCAACAAAATAGTTTAGTCCTAGCAATGTAACGTGGCCTCGGTAAAAACCTTATCGGGAAAACCCATTGGGACAAAACCCGACAAGGGAAAAAAAGCGCCACAAAATCCATAATGCGAATAAAATAAAAACACCAGTTCAAAATAAAAATCAAGTTTCTTCTTCTTCAACTTCTAACTATCTCTTTTTCACCATCCATTTCATCTTCTGTAAATATTAAAAATCAAAGTTAATTAGATTTAAAGAACATGACACCCTAAAATATATAACAAAGTGAATAATTTACCATGTTCATAAGCTTCAAATCCTTTTAGCCAATTCTACTACATATCAGCGCCTGCACATTTTTGGGAAGTAGACGGCTTCTGTATTTGTTCAGAACTCTCGAACCGATGCTAAAGGAGGATTCTGAAGCCACTGTTGTGATCGGAATGCTAAGCAGATCACAAGCCATTGCTGGCAAATCACCAAACCTGTGAGTATTATCTTTCCACCAGTCGAGAATATCCAAACTTTCAAAGCTATCCATATCTAGCGCAGGTTCATCCAAATAAGCTTGGAGAGCTGTCTTTCCACTCGCAGCAACACTACTTTTGCGAAAAGCAAAAAAATCCTGTAGTGTTTAAAAAAAAATTAAAAACAATTTGATGGAATATCCAAACTTTCAAAGCTATCTATATCTACCGCAGGTTCATAAGTAATTTATAAAAAAACGAAACAGGAGACTTACACCATAGTTCTCAAATGTTCCTTTCGGTCCTCCATGAACATTTTGTTGATCCATCTCACGAGGCTCTGCAGAAGGTGATGTTGACTTTGATTTTTTGTCGTATGATTGAAACAAAGTTTCCAGCTTCAGACGCAAGTTCTTCATTTTCGCATCACGTGTACTCATGTCAAGTCTCCCTAAACAATATTCTACAACTGGAAGCTTCAAGCGTGGATCAAAGACAGCTGTCATTGCAAAAAGATCACTGACTTCTTCCCAGTACTTATCGAACTTCTCTATCATCGGTATCACCATCTCTCGGATAATCTCATCATCGCTTTCCTCATTTATCTGCAGCCAATTATGGATCTTCCATACCTGATAGAAATACAAGTTCGATGTTGGGTACTTCGAACCTGACATCAAACTAGTAATCTTAGCAAAAGGCTCCAAGAAAACACATATTTTCGCAGCTCTGCTCCATTCTGTAGCTGTAGGCAAAAACTTATAGTTTCTCCTATCATATATCTCCAACTTAACAAACGCTTCACGGTACGGAAGGGCTCTTTCAAGCATATAGAATGTCGAGTTCCATCTTGTCTGCACATCCATTATCAAACCAGCATTCTCCTTTATACCAGCAGCATCCACGCATTTTGCAAACGTCATCTCACGCGTCTCTGACGCTGTTACATACTTAACACTCTCTCTAACTTTGTGCAAAGAGTCTTTAATAACCTTCAAACCATCTTGCACAATGAGGTTGAGTATGTGAGCTGCACATCTGACGTGAAAAAACTCACCTCCACACAACAAATCATTGCTCAAAAGCACCTGAGTTTTCACTATATCTTGCATCGAATCATTACTTGTAGCATTGTCTAATGTGAGAGAGACTATTTTTTTCTCCAGTCCCCACTCTTCCACAGATTCAAGAAGCTTCAGTGCAACATTCATACCTGTGTGAGGCGGTCGGAGAGCACAAAAAGTCAGTATTTTACTGTTCAGCCTCCAATTCCGGTCAATGTAATGTGCTGTTAGACACATATAACCCTCCCGTTTCAATGATGACCACAAATCAGAAGTGAAGCTTACTCTTCCAGGAAGACTAGCCAGCTCCCTCTTCAGTGTGTCTCTCTCGTTTTCATAAAAACGATAGACCTCTGCTTTAGCTGTGTTCCGACAAATGAATTTGACATCAGGATTCAAGTGCTTCCAAGTTTCTCTGACTTGCTCATACTCAACATAAGAGTAAGGTAGGTCATGCTGAATTATAGTCTTGGTTACCAGCTGCTTGAACACAACATGATCATACTTGCCACTTACTAATTTGGCTTCAGCATCGAGTTTTTTGGTTCGGAGATTCCTTGGAAAGAGTTTGCATCTGTCACGATGCCTTCTCAAACCACTTGTTCCATGCCCGTGGGAACTCCATGCATAGTCATTCTTACAATAATTGCATTTAGCTTTCTCCTCACCATTGGATTTTCGAATCTTAGTAAAATGGGGCCATACATCAGACCATTGCCTACCCTCCTTCTCGTTCTCCATCTCGTCCTCCATCTCGTCCTCTTCAAATTCACCTTCCGAATCAAGCTGCTCCTCTTGAATCTTCTTCTTATTCTTACCATTGCCTTGTGTCGGCCTGGAAATCTTTCTCCCCCCACGGATGGTAAAATGAATAGATTTGGTTTTGGTTTTCCTTTTACTCGCCTTAGGAGACGAAGCCGATCCAATGCCACCGTCTAGAGTAGACTGTAACATTGGTTTCTTTGATTTCAAGGCTCGCACGGTTCCGCAGGTGGCTTGTTTGCGCAGAGTAGTAGCTTGTGTTGGTGGAGGAGTGACTTCAACATCACTATCATCTTCATCATCAGTAGCTTGAATAAGCCTTCTCTTCTTTCTTTGCTTCTTTTTTGCTCCATCAGATGAACCATCATCAGCCCCATCAGCTGCCAAAATAACTCCAAGGACTCGCTGGCTCTCAAAATCCATTGTATTCAACGGTGTGAAATTTGGATCGAAACTTGAACCATCATATGTCATCTCTTTCTCTCTTCTTCGTTAGAGACTTAGAGTTAGAGTTTAGGTTTCTGCGTCGTTTTTTTTTGCTTAGGTCGTGAGTCGTGAGTTTAGGTAATATTGTTTAGGGTTCTGTTTGTATTTTTTTGCAATTTTAAAAATTCTAGCAATTATTCTCTTATTTCTCATTGGTCAGAGACTCAACCATTATAAGAAATTTTTATTATCTAAACTATCAGACGTAAAGATCAAGTCTCATACTCAAGTCCTATCAAACTATCAAACTAAACAATCAAGAGCAAGCAACCATATCATATGTAAGAGACGATCAAGAACAAGCAACCATCCACGCATAGACGATCAAGTACTAGTAAGTAGTAACCTATTACCTAAATTCTGTCAGCTATAAGAACACAACAACACAACAACACAAGAAACAAAAAGATCTATGTACTAGTAACCTATTACCTAAATTCTATCAGCTATAAGAACACAAGAACACAACAACACAAGAAACAAAGAGATCTATGTACTAGTAACCAAGTATCTAAATTCTATCAGCTCTTATCATAAGAACTGGAGACGACATAAAAAAAAATAGAACAGAGACTAACCTGAGGTCCTTTGCCTTATAGATCGGAATGCAAGTGTGAAGTGTCCTTTGCATTCTCATATCGTTCTCCTCCTTGATCATAATACAATCCCCCACTCACCACATGTCATTATAAAGAAAAAGTTTTAGAAAATATATGACTAAAATCACTTGAGTTTATATGATAAGGACATTAAGAAACAACAGGCCGAACATACTTCTGATTTCAATATCAAGACCGAACAGAGCGAAAACAGAGTATAAAAACAAACATCAATATTCTTGTTCACGCAGACATCGCAAAAGATGAGAACAAACAACAATATTCTTCTTCACGCAAACATCAAAATCTTTGGATTGTTACAAACACTTGTGTTTAACTCATAATGAGAACAAACAACAATATTCTTGTTCACGCAAACATCGCAAAAGAAGCTCCATATATTCTCGATAAGAAGCTGTTTGATAAGAGATAACAATGAAACAGGACAACTTACACGATTGGTCAATGTGTAGCCGGTTGATTAGAGACAAAACAGACCCAATATCTTGTTCTTCTTTCACTAAAGATCATGTAATCCACAATAAAGAATTAGGGAATGAATTTTTATCTGTCCTTACAAATTAAATCACGGTAATGAGCAAAAGAACATGTAATCGAAAACTTTATCCTTACCTGAATGCATTGATGTTCATCAGCAACTTCAAAAGGCCCTTAGTTCTTGAATCGTGGCTCAAAAGGAAAGAAATAAGCTGAAACAACGAAGAGACTAGAGATGGATCAAACGAGAAGATGAAGAACATGCATAGAGAAGTGGAGCTTCGTGACGGATCAAAGAAGAGGAGAAGCCATTTCTCTCACGGTGAGAGCTAGAAGAGATCGGCTTTCCAATCGCCATCTCTCTCACCGTTCGAGCTGGAAGAGATCGTCTTTGGCGGAGCCCCGCGCGTCCCGCGGTACACATCGAGCCAATCCCGCGTCTGGCCCAATACCGCACAAGCCTTACCCGCAAGGCCCGCTTAAAATTCGGGCCTGTGTCTTAGAACCCAATCCCGACCCGAAGCAAGTTCACACGGATCTGGCCCGCGGGCAGGTTCTTCTTTTGCCATCTCTAGCTGTACTGTAGTATTCAAGAAGACATGCGTTTAACGTGGGGACACACACATGTTTGTAACGCGCTGAGCGTGCGAGTGGTGGCTGAAAACACTATTATTTTGGCCTAGCTTTTTATGCTGAAAATTATTCAAGAAGTTGGTGTCTTCTTTCATACTCCACTAAACAGATTTGGTTGAATGATTGAATATTTCTTTGGAATTAGACTTTAGCAACTCGTCATTCATTTTGTAAATAAAATACATGGCCTAGTAGTGGCCACGACCACATAATAATATGTTTTCATGGATTTTTTTGGATTCAAATATGGAGCCCACTATATACTCTTATAATAACCAAAGGCCAATTGATTCGGTAACATATAGAAAATGATATCAAAAGATTCGATTAGTATTACAACTAAACAAACACTACTAGCTTCAATGTTCTATATTTGTTAAAATATTTTCCAGACTTCACAAATTATGATGAGAATCACATCTAATTTACTGGTATAGTCCGAAGTTGGTTTGAAGTTTTCCGGACATGATACATGTTGTGAAATTGAGAAAAGAAAAAGGGTTTTGTGACCAAACAATTTATTTTGGGCCGAAGTCCAATAAGGCCCCTTCCAGATAGCCCGAGTTACATATTATGATTGACAAATTTTCATATCCTTCGAAGCTGGAAGCAAATGATCGCACAAGGTTTTTTATTTTTGATAAGCACTAGGGTTTTACATTTTGACATGAGTATTTTACAGATTACTCGTATTACTTCTTTCTTTCCAAACAAATATTACGTCTTTCCAAACAAACATACAATTACTCGTTTCTACGTTACCGGAAAACAATGTAGTTTACAGAATTTTTCTTCTTGGGTTAGTTTAAGTTAGTAACCTTTTCGTGAAAAAAAAGCAAATACAAAGATTAAATGTGATTCCTGGTAGAATTCACCTGAATACATTAACACTAAATGAAAGTTCCAAACATAATTCGTTAGAAGGTTTACTTCTGAAACGTGTAATGTGAATTTAATTTAGCTTGCTACATATACAATTGTTTGACATGACTGGCTTAACTACTCATCATCTAATTAATTTATACATGTGAATATACAATATTTGTAATAATTTGAAGTCCGAATGTGATTATATAGTCATCTGAAGTCCGAATGTGATTATATAGTCATCTGAAGTCTTGCATCAAAACAAAGCAACACTTTGTATTAGTAGTATTTTATTTGCTCGATTATGACAGAAATTACGTTATTTTAATATATTTACGTTGAAAGAATCGAAACAAGATCACGGGATTTCATTCCATAGAATAAAGTCTCCATCGAGACAGTATACAAGTAATCTTGATTCTTCCAAAGACAAATACAAAAGATGAACAAGAACTGTTTCTTTAGTTATACTGTCTAATTAATCGTTGGGGACTTTAAAAAAAAATCTATAAATGTGACAAATAAAATAAAACTACACTAGAATATGAAACTCATATATGTTTTACTGTGTCCAACGAAATTAATATATTGGCAAGATCGTAATTTTTTTTAAGAATGTTAAATTAATTCAACAAAAAAAAAACTTTTTTACAACTAGTGTTGCTTTTCTTTGAAAGTGAATCAAAACCAAACCTAGCTTTACACCACATTAGATCGGATGTTACATTATTATACAACTCTATCCTTCAAATTCAAACTTCAATTATAAAATTTAACAAACATATAAAACGTAATGAAATTTTCAATAAAAATGGAAAAGTTATTTCCATTAACTAATCATTGATGTTCGTTCTTCTTCGCTGACAAGAACAGCTGAACAGGTTTATAAGCTAGTAGCCAGATTGGATCCACACATATGATTTCACTTTCAGCTTTAAATATAAATCCTTTTATCTCTATACATTTACTCATTGTGAATTAAAATATATCTTGAGAGAGGAATAATATTTTCCATAAGAGTACAAAAAATAATATAACACGAGAACATGCCAAAAGGTAACACAATATTCGTGTTTTCATGAGTGGACAATACTTTTCACTCTCTGCATTCTATTATTAGTCGTTTTCTGGAAACTATCCCACGTTTCTTTGTCAAATATATATGTCGTTTTCATTTCTGTTGCAATTATAGCACTCTTTATCCGCTTTAAAATAATAATAATTCTGATTCAAATATAGTTTGATCCTGTTATCTTTAACCTTTAAGCTTAACATTTTCAGTTAAAGTAACATTTCTTAGTTTTTATCATGGATTTTACACCTAAGAGTTAGTTGTGTATACTTATCATCGACCATTAAGTTATGATATATAGGAAAAAGAAACGCATGCACAACGTCAAAAAAGATTTATTTATTAATTTATCCTGGTCGTATAATGTCTTTGATTGGTTGGTAACCGAATACGATTTGGTAATGAAAACATAAATGGTATTCAAACTTCGAAAATACTGCATAATGAGAGACAGCGAGATGTACCAAACAAATGGTGACCAAACGTGTGGAATTAACTCGTTAACGTGGTCGAACAGAAACATAAAAGTGTAGTATAAGAAAGGCGTGGGCACAGGTAGAGAGATTAAGGGCCGGACTGGTTCAACCGCAGTGGTTACGGTTGCGGGAGTTTGCGGATGCGGGTGGTTGCGGTTTCTAGCGGTTTTAAGAGATTTGTACGACTGGTTCTGCGGTTAAAAATTGGTGCGTTTACGGGATACTTATGACTGGTTAACTACCAAGTGCAGCAGCGGTTAAATAATAAATTAACAATATTTACATTTTATATAATTATAAAAATATCAAAAATAATAATATTATAATAAATATAAAAGTTATATTTAGAAAGTTATAGTTTAATTTTTTTAAAAATATAGAAAATATTTTTATTTTAAAGTTTTATAATATTAATTAAAATATAATAGATATATTTTAGCATTTTTATAATTCCAATTTAATTTTTTTATTGAATATTTTTATTTTGTATTTATATTGTTTAAACTTTTTTTATCTTCTCGCAACCGCCCGCAACCGCAAACGCTAGCTGGAACCAGCTTTTGAATTTATGAGGTTCAAAGCGATTTGGAACGGTTTGGAGCATTTTGAGCGATTGTTACAAAACGCCAACAACCGCTACCAACCGCAAAAACTGCGTTTGCGGGCGGTAGCGGAAAAACCAGTCATACCCTAAGAAAGAGCTTTGGAGAAAGCGAACTAAACATGAGAGTGAAAGGCCAATAGAGCCCATAAAGAACGCGAGTCAGATTTTTGCTAGCTTTTTTTATTCCCCAAAAATTAAACCTTTTCATTTTTAAAACGCTTAATAAAGTTAATTCTTCCAAGAAGAGAGAGAGAAACACAGAGAGAGAGAAAGTAGATCTAATCGAAGGGTCTGGCGTACGGCCGGCGCGTGAGCGTCCGTGCCGTCGCCGGAGCCCTTCGCGCTCCCGCTGAATGAAGTTCCCCTGCCTTTCCAACGCGGTCTCCCTCGTTCGCTTTGTTGGAGCTCTGGTCCGGACCTTGTCCGTCGTCGACACCTCGGAGAGTGTTACGACATCATCGGTGGTTCTGCGGCTGGAGTAACGACGCGATTGTGTGGGGTTCGGCGTGAGGAAATAGGCTGTTTAGATTAGGGTTTGTTTCCGGGAGGTGGAGGCTTCTAGAGCTCCATCGCCGCCGGCCTTGTTTCCGGGAGGCGGAGGCTTCCTCAGCTCCGCTTTCGCCGGCTTTAGCTTCCGGGGGGTGAAGGTGTTCTTTGCCTTGCGTCGCCGGCTCTCGGGTTTTCCTAGTACCGTTTTAGGTTTTTTTGGTTTTGTGTTGTCGGTGTTGTTCTGATGGAGGAGCTCTCGTCTGAAGACGATCGAGGCTCTCCGGTGGTATTTGGAGATGTTTGTGTGAAGCCTTCTTCTTGGTGGTGGTGATCAATGGTAGCGGAGGTGATCTCGCATGTGCGATCGATCTCTCCGATGATAGAATCTCTGGGTTGAAGGCGGTTGCAGTGACGATGATATGGAGCTGTCGAGCTCGGGTGTGTACCGGTGGATCGATCGATGGATGTTTCACCGGGGGTTTTAGCGCGTTGCGGGGGTCTCGTTGTGGCTCGAGACGGTGGCTCACGGGAGCGGTGGTGACCCTGTCGTTAGTGGATTCTAGGGTTTCCGATGTGGGCTTGAGGCCTTGTTTTATGTTTCATGTTTGCCTTTTGGCTGGGCTTTGTATTTTTGGGCTTGGCCCTTCAATTTATAATATAACTCTTGATGGAAAAAAAAAAAAAGTTAATTCTTCCAAAATGTTATAGTATGTGGACAAAAAAATATAAAGAAAATTCCAAACTCACACCGACACTAACACCAGTCAATGGTCAGATACTCTCAATCATCAACTGCTCAAGAATTTCAGCAACAATTTCATCTCAATCATTCATTGATTTTTGATATACTGTAATACTTTTTTGACATCTACCGTAAGTAATACTTAGTGTCAAAAACAAGAGAACACGTATATACAATCATATCATTAAATCTTGCCTAATGAAGTCTTAAACTAAGTTTTTATCAAATTAATATGAACCTGAATTTAAAATAATAATAACTTCTCTCTCTTCATTAACTCAAATCTCCCTCACTCTCTCTCTCTAGTCACTACCTATACCTTTCTTTAATGGCGACGCTTTTAACTACCCACTGTAACTATTCTTCTTCTTCTTCTCTGTCACTCTCTTTACTTTTGCCTTCCCCTTTTAGAGCTTTCATGGCAACGTTTCTCTGCAATGGAATGTGATCACCACCGACACGCAATGGCTATGTTCCTCGTTTTGCTTCTAACTTTCGCGGCGATCTCGAGATTCTCCGTTGTGCACTGTGTTACTGATCCATCTGATGGTAAAGTACTGAGCTTTATGACTTTTGTGACTTTACCTTTTCTTGCTTTTACCTCATTGTGATCGTCTCTTTAGAGATCTTTATGATTTGAGACCTGAGATTTTCTGGGTTTCTTTGTTTATTCCTGAAAGTGGATGACTTTAGATAAAGTTGTAAGCTTTATGAAAGATCCTTGATTGGGTTTCTGACTCATGAGTTGTTTGTTCTCAGTTCAAGCCCTTCAGGTTTTGTATACTTCACTGAATAGTCCTTCACAGCTAACCAATTGGAAGAATGGAGGTGGTGATCCATGTGGAGAGTCATGGAAAGGGATTACTTGTGAGCGCTCAGCAGTTGTCTCTATGTAAAAGAACCATACTTTTTTTTTTGTTTCTTTCCACTTTTGACATTGATGATTCTTGAGTGTCTTATAATGTTCTTGTTTTCCCTTGTGGGTTTTAACAGAGACATATCGGATTCAGGAGTCTCTGGCACTCTTGGATACTTGCTCTCAGACCTTATGTCACTCAGAAAATTGTACTGTCTTTTTGTTTTTGTTTGTGTGATCTTTGTACTTTCTGAGGATTTGATTTGATAACATTAGACCTCTTTCACTTTGATACAGGGATGTTAGCGGAAACAGCATCCATGACACACTTCCATATCAACTGCCACCGAATCTCACAAGCCTGTAATGATGTGTTCTTTATAGTACTTAGTCTCAGTGTTCAGTCTTAAACTAACAGCTGAAAGAAAATGCAATGCAGAAACTTGGCGAGAAACAACTTAAGTGGTAACCTTCCATACTCCATATCTGCTATGGCTTCTCTTACTTACATGTGAGTTTGACATTTTAAATCGTGAGACTTAGCACAACTCTTCTTGTGTATTGAAGTTTTGAAATGTTATTTTATAGGAACGTGAGTGGTAATTCACTTTCAATGTCGATAGGAGATATCTTTGCTGATCATATCTCACTTTCAACCTTGTAAGATCTCTTTATGATAATGATATCTCTGGTTCCAGTCGGCCATTGATCTTATTGTTGCTTTGTTCAGGGATCTTTCTCACAACAACTTCAGTGGCGATCTTCCGACTTCTTTGAGTACAGTATCCCAACTTTCCGCTCTGTGAGTTCTTCTAAACTTCCTTTGTTGCAATGAAAATGATAAAGTGCAATAAGAGATTCATAGTGATGATTCATTCTTGACAGCTATGTCCAGAACAATGAGTTGACAGGTTCCATAGATGTACTCTCTGGTTTGCCTTTGACAACTCTGTAAGTTTTTCAATTTTAGATAGACAAAAGCAACGAATGTGTTATTTCCCCATCTTTATATGTTTTCTTTGGCAGGAATGTTGCAAACAATCATTTCAACGGATCCATACCTAAGGAGCTCACCTCTATTAACACCTTGATGTAAGTTCTCAATAACAATCTGTTACTTTCTTTACTTTGGAGTATTCTTTCAGTTTTTGTTTTAAGCCTTTCACATTCCAATATGTAACAGCTATGATGGTAACTCCTTTGATAATGCCCCTGCATCTCCTCAACCACAAAGACCTGACAAAAAAAGGAAACCTTCTGGTTCTAAGAAACACAAAAACAGCCCTAAAGCTGAAGGGAAGTCTTCTGACAAGGGATTGTCCGGTGGAGTAGTCACTGGTATAGTCTTCGGCTCTCTGTTTGTTGCTGGAATCATAGCACTTGTTCTTTACCTATGCCTTCATAAGAAGAGAAAGAAAGTTGGAGGAAGCACAAAAAGAGCTTCTCAAAGAAGTCTACCACTTTCTGGAACAACCGAAGTGCAAGAGCAGAGGGTTAAAGACTTGAAGTCTTCGCCTGCAGAGAAAGTAGCAGTTGATAGGGTAATGAAAAACGGGTCTATAAGTAGAATGAGATCTCCAATCACTGCTTCACCATACACCGTTTCCTCTCTCCAAGTAGCAACAAACAGCTTTAGCCAAGAAAACATCATCGGTGAAGGCTCTCTAGGCCGTGTCTACAGAGCAAAGTTCCCCAATGGAAAGTTAATGGCGATCAAGAAGATTGATAACGCAGCGCTTTCGTTACAAGAAGAAGATAATTTCTTAGAAGCTGTTTCCAACATGTCGAGGTTAAGGCATCCGAACATTGTTCCCTTGGCTGGATACTGCACCGAGCACGGCCAACGTCTTCTGGTCTATGAGTACGTTGGAAATGGGAATCTAGACGATATGCTTCACTTGAATGATGAAAGAAGCATGAACTTGACTTGGAACGCGCGTGTTAAAGTGGCGCTTGGGACTGCTAAAGCTCTAGAGTACTTGCATGAGGTTTGCTTGCCTTCGATTGTACATAGGAACTTCAAGTCAGCGAATATATTGCTAGATGAAGAGCTAAACCCTCACTTATCAGACTGTGGGTTAGCTGCTTTGAATCCTAACACTGAGAGACGGGTCTCAACTCAAATGGTGGGTTCATTTGGATACAGCGCTCCAGAGTTTGCATTGTCTGGGATCTATACTGTTAAAAGTGATGTGTACACTTTTGGAGTAGTCATGCTTGAGCTCTTAACTGGTCGGAAGCCTCTTGACAGGTTCTATATTTTTCTTCTTTTTTTTTTAATCTAATGTCAACCCACAAAAAGAGCCATTGATTCAGTTTTCTTTTGCTTTGTGTGTGTGTTTGGTAGCTCGAGGACGAGAGCAGAGCAATCATTAGTGAGATGGGCGACACCGCAGCTACATGATATAGATGCTTTGTCTAAAATGGTTGATCCTTCGCTTAATGGCATGTATCCAGCTAAGTCACTGTCTCGTTTTGCGGATATCATTGCTCTTTGTATTCAGGTAACTTATACCATCTCTAAGAAAATGAAATTGTTTTGGTGAAGTAACCATCTTCTTCTCTTTTTGTTATTAATTGTAGCCGGAGCCAGAGTTCAGGCCTCCAATGTCAGAGGTGGTGCAACAGCTGGTGAGGTTGGTTCAACGAGCAAGTGTAGTCAAACGAAGATCTAGTGATGACAATGGATTTTCTTACAGGACACCTGAACATGAGCACATGGATTTCTCTTTCTGAGTAATAATTCTATCATTGGAAGCTAAAAAGAAGCTCCAAAACTCAAGAGGGAGAAAGTTTTGCGCAATACATGACTCTGAACCAAAGGATGTGACAGAGAGGTAAAGAGTGCACATCTTGGTTCAGGTCAAAAAAGTATAAAACTTTGTTTTGTGAGGGAGGAAAAAATCAGAGTACATAAGAGTCTGTTATATCATGTTTTGTTCATCTGTCTTATTCTTTCTTTTTGTCCAAGAAACAATAAATCAATCTGAGACTTTCTGTTGCAGTGTTCTCTCTTTTTTGTTTGTTGAATAATTTAGAAGAAAATATTTCAAGATTGCCAACAGGATTAAGAAAATGGGAGATAGAAGACCCAAAGACAGAACCGCTCTTGCACCAGAACTTGTCGAAACAACAGAACACAATAAACAGACCTAAAGTTAAATTAACACCCCACGGAAAAGTCTATACAACTGACTTTGCCAACATAGCTCGTCTCTCCCATCTCTCTCTTTTTTTTTTCTCACATTTGTCTTAGTTTTGGAACGCACCATAGATATATCATCACAACCACGACGACAACAGACAAGATAATCCTAACTTAACTAAAAATATGCACCAAAGAGCTTCCAAGTCATATAACTTGCCATCATCCCCTCTGTGGCTTTCACCCTTGGGCCATTATCTTTTCCTGCGCTTTGCTTCCACCTGAAGACAACAAATGTCATTGTTAACATCAGCCACAAGATTTTGAGCACAAAACATAAAACAAGAAATAAGAAGACTCTATAGTATACTCAAGTTCTTGGAAGTAAAAACATAACAAAATGGCTTATTGATAACCTTAGCAGATAGAATGTTTTGCAGTTAGAACGGGAGCAACGTTAAGCAAATAACAAATCCAGACAGAACCAAGAATTGTATCTTTCACACTCAGCAAAGCACCATCAAATTGAACTGATAGGACAAGGTTGCACACAGAACGGCGGCAGAAGCTAGCGTTATAAACTAATAGAGCATTTACACATGCAATGACTAAAGAGATACAACGAACCTTGACATCATCAGCTGGAGATGCAGTAAACCCGTTCTGTGATTTCTTGACATCGTCATCAGAACTGCATTCAGCACATGCAAAGTGATCAAGCAGCTTTGCTTCTTCTGTCGTCATGCCAACACATGCTGGATGATACCTACACCCATCAAAATTTGCAACTCTTACCATCATCAGTAACAAAGGATACCAACAACAGAAGCTAATAAAAGTGACAAAATATCAACATTTACCAGTCTTTGCAGCCGTCACATTGCACCATGAGATCGTCTGGATTATAAGGCATTTCACATTTGCAGTACCTTCACCACCAAAAAATTAATAAAAATCATGGATATGTTACTGAAGTGATTACTCATCTACTTACACAGCAACACGGTCAGGGGTAAACGCGCCAGTAGCAGCCTTGTACTCGAACCTACAATAATAATCCTCCGCCCCAACGTTCTCAAGCCTAGTGTAGTTCTTGAAGGTGTGAACAATGCATTTTCCTTCAATGGTGTGTGCGCTTTGAACGTCGAAATGGTCAGACAAGAAAAGCTCTTTAGCTCCATGGAACTGTCTCCTACCACCAAGAGACTCCTCAGGGCGGTAATACCACCGACAGTGCACCTTCACATTGTTCCTGGCATCCGCTTCGATCCTCTCAACACGGGCCACGTACGGTGGCTTACCAGCATCAGAGGGACGCATCAACACATAGTCTCCAGCTGCAGGGAACAACCTCAAAGATTACTTCACAGCTCATAATGCCCACTATTACTAGATAGATAACATATCTAACTCACATTCTATAGTCTACACAGAGTATAACAAGCACCATAAGAAGCTTGCAATAAATTTTTTTAAAAATCAATTATTAGTTGTAAATAGTAAGTATAAATTCACTCTTCTTCATAATGCCCACTATTACTAGATAGATAACATATCTAACTCACATTGTAGAAGCTAGACAGAGTAAAACAAGCACCATAAGAAGCTTGCAATAAATTAAAAAAAAAAATTACTAGTTGTAAATATTAAGTAAACATTTACTCTTCTTCATCTAGTAACAAGCAAAGAGCAGAGCTCTAAGTAAATGCAAGATCTTTCCCACAGAAAACACACATACTTTGCATCAATGTAACATAACAAACAAAAGTATAGTCTATATTTCACAGTTAACTCAATTTTTACATAAAAAGTTACTAAATTTACATAAAAGAAGCCCAAACCAAAACAATTCTCCATTTTGAAAAAAGAGAGCAACCAAAGATCACATTTTGCTCAATTGCATAGCACAAACACTTATCTACTAATGAAACAATGGAGAATCTAAAGCTATCAAACATATCTAAAGACTCCACCATATACTCAACGCTAAGTTGCCAAAGTGTACAGCTTTACAAGTGAGGCTACCTCTCACAACTTTGTTGGTGCCTTTGATGGTATACGTGTCGAGCTCCTTCCTCCCAGTTTTGATCTTTGAGGGGACACCGGGTCGAGTTTTCGCCATGGAAGCTAGGGCTAATGCTAAGCTGGAATAAAGGTAGGGTTTTTGTTGGTCTCTGTACCTTTGAAATGTACAGAGAGATTGATGGGTTAAGAAAGATGTAGGATGTGTATATCGATGGCAAGAAGAAGATCAAGTTTCAGAGTAAATCTGGAACCCTAGATTCTCTCTAGGTGAAGAAGAAGATGAGTCATTTGCAATTTGAGAGGTTTAGCTCTTGTCAAGGGCAATTTATTATTTTTTGTCATTTTCTTTTTAGTTATTTTCACTATTTATCTTTTATTAACTAATTTTCGGCATTGTGTTTTTTTTTCTTTGTTCGAGTTTTAGTACCAGATCAATTAATCCGAGATTAATTAAATATTTATTTTAGATTTTTTTACTATATATAAATGTTATTTTCTTACGTTGGGTGAATCGGGACAAAGATTTTGAATAGTCTAGTAAATACTCCATCCGTTTCATATTAAGTGTCGTGTAGAAAATTATTTTCGTTACAAAATAGGTTTGACTTTCATTACAAAATTTATTAATTTTATTCAGTATTTATTATTTTATTGGATGAAATATGGTTAGGTATATAGGTAGTTGTGTTTTTATATATGAAATATACAAAATTAGTTATTTCTTTAATCTGTGTGTACAAATCCGAAATGACACTTAAAATAAAACAAAGGAGTAGAAGTTTTTAGATTAACACTGATAGCAAAATTATGTACAATAATTTTAACATAATTTTTTTTTGTATTTTCTTGATTTTTAATTAGCAAATAATAAATTTCATTTTTATCTTTATTTTCATTCAAAAGATCAAAATCATATCATAGGGGTTCGTCCTAGCAACCATAGAAAGAAAGTTTTCAGATATGAGCCTAAGGTCTTCTCTAGTCACCTGCATTTCACGTTGGTATCTGTTTCTCTTCGGTCCATGAGGAGACCTCCACAAAAATAATTAAAGTTGGTTTGGTCTGAACCGGATGGAACAGTTCTTTGCCGGTGGGTGTGGAGGCATTCTCCTCTTTTATGCGGTAATATAGTGCGTGGATATAGTGAGTATATGAGGCATTCTCCTCTTTCACCAGTATATGAGTTTGTGTTAGTTGTCAGATGCGTCTCCTATTTGAGTACTTGAGTATAGAGTAATACGATTTAACTGGTCTGATAAAGTTGTGATGTAATTGATTCCAGATTAATATTGTTGAACCGGTTTACTCTAGTATAAAGAGCAACCGTTGTAACAAACATTGGTAACAGAAACACTTTTTTCTTGAATGATTTCGATCAAGTAATATATGCTATTAGAGTCTTTTGGTGTTTTGCCTAGTAGATTATTTTCTACATAAACAGTTTTATATTTATATAGTATGTGTAAGTGGTCCGTTTTACTGTGATATTTTTGAGATATTAGGTTTGGAATATTTTTATTGTACCGTTTCTCACCTACATTTTGAGTGGACTTATTAGTGGTCTACATCGGGTATCAATATGATCTTTGAACAATATATCTCTAGTGTGACAATCTTTCATTTTTGAGTTGGCTTTTAAATCTGAGCTACACCTATTACTAATATACTTCTGAGTAAATTATCAAATGTTGCGAGTGTACTTGATGTTTTCTTGTAGTGGATGAACCAAATCTTTACTATATACATTTAAAAATAAGTGTACGTGATGGGTGTTTGTTTGTGCATGGAACATAAGTGGAGGGACGCGATTGCGTAAATATGATAGGGAATTGTTACCTATACACTGAGAAAGATGGATGCTGGAATATAAAAACGAATATGTTTCGACGATTCTTACTGAAAACTCACTAACATATGAAAATTGTGTTTATAAAAGTGAAAGTTATGAAAGTTTTTTACACGAAAGTGGTGAGTAAATGAATTTTTGTTGGTGTAAACGAGAAGAAAGGAGATAGAATTTGAATGACTAAGCTCTAAAAGCTCCAAAATGGTTGTTCGTGGTATTTGGAAAAATTGATAACTATAACATCGTTGTAAATACGAAGAAATGTTTAAGATATTTATAATTTTTTATATTTTCGAAAAATAGATTCAATTATAATGACATTTTTGTAAATATTTGAAAACCTCGAGGATTATATAGAAAAACTATGACAAAATATTGTTAACAGAAAATAGGATTTGTTGCATTTGATTTCAATTCTATTTTCTGTTAACATTTTATAATGAATGTTCAGTGGCGGTTTCTAGTTCTGTTATTCCGAAACCACAAAAGCTTTCTGTCCGAACCTTTTAATTCCAGTATACTATTCATTTCGAACCTGATTCTTTTAAGCGATCCAATTTCAATTCTTGAAAAGTCATTTTATCAGTAGATATTACTTCAAAGAAGATCAAACTAGAAAGAAAAGATTATCGACTGGTCTTTAATAGATATAAATCTCCCAAAGAAAAAAAAAATCATTACAAAACATAAAACATCAAAAGGAAATCATTCTTCTCAGATGTTTTCTGTCCAACAGAGTTTATTGAAAATACTTCTTAAACTTCAACCTTAAGAAAACATACCCCATATAGGTTGTACGTAATCCTCTTCTACACGTCCCCTGTTTTCACCATCATATACACATTATGGTATAAACATGATCAAAAGGAAATCAAGCCTGTGAGCTTTCTCCAACGCCGTTTGTCTTCAAACGCTTCTCCTTGTAGTCTTTCACAGCTGCCTTGATGGCGTCCTCCGCCAACATACTGCAATGGAGCTTCACTGGTGGGAGAGAAAGATGCTTCGCAATCTCACTAGTAAAATACATCACAGAGAACAAGGAAAAAGACACACACTGAATTCAGAATCTCAGACAAAGAAGGCAAGCCTGGAAAAACTTGTACATACTAACCAAGTAAACCAATATCATACCAATAAACAATCCAGTGACTGGTCATGTGAACAATTAAAGAGTGAACCAATTAGACACCACAAGTTCTAATGCAACATCTCAAAACAGATAACGATTATTTCCCTCAAAAACGCAAATAGGAAGACAAGACTTCTATTGTCTTCTTCTTCTTCATGTAAGAGACAAACAGACAGTACTTACGTGTTTTTGATGGTCAGAACTTCCTCCATAGCTTTGCCTTTCACCCATTCAGTGGCTGAAAACATTAAAGATCAATCAACATTACAAAACTGTCAGCCTCAAAATAGTATCAGACATGACAGAGAGAGAGAGAGATGATAGATCAAGTTACAACCACGCACAAGGACCAGAAAACATAGAGCATCGATAAAGGAAAACACATCACAAGAATCTTTGACAAGACACATTTCATTATACATAAAATCCGACCAATATGTCGGTTCCAACAAATGCCTAATAGAACACCGCCTCCACAAGAACCAACCAATTTAGAAACCTAATTTAAAAGAACCAACCAATTAAGAAACCTAATTCATCAAAAACAAATCAATTAGAAACCTAATCCCTCAAGAACCAATCAATCTGAAACACATTTCATCCAACAACTAATCAATTTGAAACCTAATTCATCAATTTCAGAACAAGTAATCAAAATCCCTAATTGTCAAATCCGGTAAAGATGGAAACATACCGACAGATGAAGAGGCGATAGCGGAGCCACAACCAAAGGTCTTGAACCGAGCATCGACGATCTGACCGGTCTTCTCATCGACCTTGATCTGAAGCTTCATCACATCACCGCACGCGGGAGCTCCGACGAGGCCCGTGCCGATGCTGGGATCGTTCTTGTCGAAAGACCCGACGTTGCGGGGGTTGTCGTAGTGGTCGATGACGTTCTCGTGGTAGGATCGGGAGATACCAACGGACCACGGGGTCGATTGGCGTGACGTGAGGCCTAGAGCCTTCTTCGCAGCTTGCCTGAGCATCATCGTCGTCGATTAGGGTTTGTGTTCCGCGGATGTTGGAAAGATGAGATTGGAGTTTTTTAGGAGGGGCCCTTTCCTTTATCGGCTACGAAGAAGTCGGTTCGGTTCGGTTCGGTTCGGTTTAGATAGATGCTGGGACACGTGGATGGTTCTCTGATATTTTTCTTTCTTTACATCTGGTTTGAACAATATCCAAAATCCAAAATACCACACTACATAACTTATTTCAGTATTTTTAGAGTTCCGATCTGTTCAATTTTTATTGTTTTGCCCAGACTTAATTAGAAATTACTATGATTAAGTGATTAAAGTAAAAATTATTAATATTTTCACAAAAAAAATGCATACTCACATCACAAGTTCACAGCCATGGATAACTCACAAAACCTATTTCCAGTCAGTTTTTGTTTTTATTTATTGTTCAATCGGTGACACTTGATTTGCTTTCTTCTTCTTCGTAGAAGAAAAGAAAATTTTGCAAAATGATAAAAGTAATCCGACCTGCCGGAATCGAACCAGCGACCTAAAGATTTGCTGTCACAGACTACAGTCTTCCGCTCTACCAACTGAGCTAAGGTCGGGTGTTTGTTTTCGTTTAACTCACTTTCTATATGGCTTCAAAGTGTGCAGCAATCAATAAAACACCTAATTAACTTTGTCCTCCATCACCAAACACTCGAATCCATCTACAGCATCTGGTGGTACATCTCTGTCTCAAACCAGATTCGTTACCTCATCAGTCCCGTAACATCACTCTCCAGCTCTCTCATGGCTTTACAGTAACACGATCATCATCACCCTCTATTCATCTTATACCAAATCACATGTCATCTTCAGACTCTTTCGTCTCAATGACTTCGCTCGCTGCTTCGTTATGTAATTTACATAGATAAATCCGCATTTTGTAATTTCCACAGTAGACAAACAATAATGATACGATAAAAAAAAAAAGGAAATGATACTTAAGTGAAGAATCTTTGGAAGTTGAAACTATATAAAAAAAATCATAAAGGATAAGAAGATCATATAAATAATACAGTATTTCAAGAAAGAAAAAGTAATTTTATATTAAAGATATTTCAACAAATCTTCTTAGAAAACTAATTAATTGTTACGATAAGCATGAAGAGTCGTAGCAGTCTTGACTACTAAAACACAGACCATCTCTGCATTCACACACTGAAGAGATGTACTTGCATGTTCTTATGTAAGATAAATAGGAAGAAAATCTGTAAAGAGATCCAGACGTGTGTACAAAGGAATCAAATCGAAAAAAAAAAACAAAATGGAAAAGAAGAAGAAGGTAGTGCCAAAAAGACTCCAAGGTAAAGTGGCGATCGTGACGGCATCAACGCAAGGGATAGGCTTCGGTATCGTTGAGCGGCTCGGCCTTGAAGGCGCGTCTGTCGTCGTCTCTTCTCCCAAACAGGTCCTCCTCCTATTCTTGATTTGACTTTCTTGATTAATGTTTTTGGTTTGCTTTGCATTAGTGAATCCAATTTAGAAGCTCTGCTTTGAATAAGCTACTTGTGTGTGTTTTCAATTAAATTGTGCAGAAAAACGTGGATGAGGCAGTAGAGAAGCTTAAAGCTCAAGAGATTGATGCATTTGGAATCGTTTGTCATGTCTCTAATGCTCAACATCGCCAGATTCTTGTCCAAAAGACAATTCAAGTAAGCTGTCAAAACATTACCCTTTTTTTATTTAATCTTTCATTGTTGTTTTATTCTTAATCAGCTTTCCTTTGGCTTGAGTTTCAGAGATATGGGAAGATAGATATTGTTGTCTGTAATGCCGCTGTTAATCCATCTACTGACCCAATCTTATCCACCCAAGAATCTGCTCTTGACAAGCTTTGGGAAGTCAATGTCAAGTCATCTATCCTTCTCCTCCAGGTAACCACTAATCATTTTGCTTTTAGATGGTTCATTGTAAAAAAAAAAACTTTTTGTTTTTGTCTGTGGTTTTGGTCAAGCTTTGAACAAGACAAGAGATTTTCTTATTTCCTCGAGACAATAATAACTCTGGTGTCTCCTGTGCTCAAAGTAACTTTGACATTTCAATGGTTATTTCTTATCAAAACCAGGATATAGCTCCTCACTTAGAGAAGGGTTCTTCTGTAATCTTCATAACCTCCATTGCTGCCTTTCAACCGCAAGTACCAACGGCAATGTATGGAGTTACCAAAACAGCTCTTCTCGGACTAACCAAGGTGCCAGTCATGATTCTCTAAACCATAGACCCCTAAAATATATATATATAATCTTTTTTTTCAAATGATTATGGCGGTTCAACATGTCCCACTCTTCTTTTCAAGGCACTAGCTGCTGAGATGGGACCGGACACAAGAGTGAACGCTGTAGCGCCTGGTGTTGTGCCAACACACTTTGCCTCTTTCATCACCCGGAACTCTGAAGTGGTTTGTTTGTTAAATAAACTGGCTTGCTGTGTTTGGGATCAAACAATGTTACAGTTTTTCATTTCTCATCCATGATTTTGATGTGTTTTTCATTTCACAGAGAAGAGCCAGTGAGGAGAAAACACTGCTCAACAGGCTGGGAACAACGGATGACATGGCCGCTGCAACAGCTTTCTTGGCCTCTGATGATGCTGATTACATCACCGGAGAAACTTTAGTGGTCGCCGGAGGAATGCCCTCCAGGCTCTGAATCAAAATCCCCCACTAGTAATAATTCATATATCAATAAAACTTGTTGAGGGACAAGAAAACCTCACATTTGTTACTCTTGTGTGATCATGTGGAATGCTTTAATTTCTCATTATGAATAGTAGTAAATGGAACATATTTTTATCTACCAAAGATTACTTTCATGACAATCTACTGGATACAAGAACATACTTTCTTTGATAGCAATACATTCAAGAATCAATATACTACTTGATACCAATATTTTTATGACCAAGCCCATCTTCCCCTATGCTAAAAAAGTTTTTAATTGTATTCTTCCCGTCACTGCAGTTTCTCGTGGGTTTCTGAGTCTTTCTAGACTGTTTCATATGCAGAACCAATCGATCAAACAACGGATGCAGAGTTTTCCTCCTTCGTAAAAGCTTATCTTTGAACTTTTTTTAGAAGCTTTTGAGGGTTTGTCCAACTACTTCAGTTGTATATTTTTCTTTTAGTTTAAATGGGTCTTAAGAAGATTGTGTAAGCTAGATTGAACATAAGGAAATTTGATCAATTATCAACACAATCTAAATGAAAATTTTACAGCAACAACCACCACACGTGTGGTTGATGGCATTGTCAAACAAGAATGGGCCTAGAGTGACAGAGAAGATAAAGATCTCGAGGAAGCAAATAGAGAAATAAAATGAGTGATAACGTAAGACAAAACTTAGAGAAAAGAATAAAACATGCATGCAAAAAAAGTTGAAACTCAAACTACTTGAAGAAGAGAAATATAAAGTATCAACTCTCAAGTAATGATATAGGAAAGCCTTATGAACACACTTACATAAACTCCACATTCTCTGCATAGTCTATGAATGTATCTATATATTTTTTCACCCTAGGTTCTTCAACTTCAAATCCCTCAATTTTGACTCTTGTAAAAGTCTTTCTCTCCATATTGTAGAAGACAACGCGGCACCAGCTGATTGGGAGGTGCGAGTACGACGCGAATACAATTTCACCTGTACCAGTCATTCCAACAATCTTGGTATTCTCGACCATCTTTTCCTCGTAAGGAGACAATTCCAAGACATGCTTGAACCATTTATGATTCCTAGCATCTTCTAGAACCCACCACACAAATCTATTCTCATATCTATTCTCATATCTATTATACCTGTTACGATGTATACCTACTTTACCTTTGTAGTTGAAAAGTTCAAAACGCCTATCTAGTTCCATGACTTCATCTGTGTTTATAAAGCGGAACTTCTCAGACCTAACGTCGAAGCATACCATAACAGTAGATTTCCCGAACTCAGCTCCGAAATACAAAACACCATTTATACATATAGAACCAAATGACATTCTACGGTTTCTCACAAAAAGGAATTTGAGTTCCACCTTTCTCCATAAAGGCTTTCGAGACTCTAGCGTCAAAACCAGATGAGTAGTTAGTCTTTCATCAAATGATGAAGAGGTCATACACAACACTTTGGACTGTTTTCCGACCGGATCATATCCTAAGCAAAACATTTTTGAAAACTCCTTGGGGTTGGGTAAGTCTTTTTCTTCTAGAAGAACTTTGGGCAAGGTTAGGAACTCTCCAGTGGCAGGGTTACAAATCACCGGCTCGTCCATGAGTAATGCCAATCCACAGAGTGGTTTAAATGTATTAGCAAGAAGACGTTTTGGAAATGAACACGTTTGGTATGGGGTGGCTACAAGAGAAGAGTTATCATCTGGATTATGAGGCTGAGGTACAGAGTAGAAGAACAACTTGCCATTAAAGTTTATGGTGAAAAGGAGACGTGGACGAGTCAAAGACTTGGTCCAAAATAACTCGGTGAAATCAGAACGGCGAAGTACGGATGCCCAGTGTTTCGAAACACAACGAAACCTTGCTACAGACTTTCCCGTGACAAGAGAGAATATAATGATGAGTAGATCGTCTGGGATTTGTGGGACTGAGTATTCTCTTACCGATTTCGAACATTGTGTGACAAATCTAGCTAATGTTAGATTCTCGGAGAACTGCTGTTCCATATTTTTCATCGTAGATGGATTATACAAACCCCTTCATATATATAGGCATAAGACGAACGAAACCCTAGAGGCTTTAGCTTTCTTCTTTCCTTAATTTCGACTAGTTAACATACGCAAGAGTCAGAACTGGGCTGTATTAGGGCCCAAAACATACTCGGTGACTTTATTTGCAACGATCTTAAATGGGGGGATATTAATCTTTCTCAAAACCTCATGAGCTGAGTTAAACCTCAGATACTAGAACTATCGTCTCTTCTTTATGAACTAACTAAAAGTAAAACCAAGATTATGGATTCACTTCAGCCGAGCTGTATGAGATCAGTTCTCTTACTCCTCATTGTCTGGTTCTACTTCTTGATTCAATAAAAGTGATTCGTCTAGTTTAGTACCACTGCCTTAAAATCCAAAAAAAAAAAGCATACTGCCTCTGCAAAGGTTTTATTGAAGGCAGATATCATATATTTCTGCGATGTGAGGTCAGTGATAAACTCTGGTTGGACTGCTTTCACAACTTGGGTGGGATATAAACTTCTAACACAGGCCACTCCATGTTTTATTTTTGTATTTTTTTGCCATGGAGCTTATCCTGTCCTGATTAGACCTTTGTAAAACACAACCTGCTCATTCTAGTAGTGAAACTCAATTTCTTAGTAAAAATAAATAAAAATCTTCAAGGCATAACAACTAATGATACATGCCAAATAGTTAGGTTATTCACTCAGAAGTTCAAAAACCTAATGTAAAACCTGTCATCCGTCAAACTCACACCGAGGGAAGTTGAGTGCCGAGCTTTCTCATACTCACACCGAGGGAAGTTGAGTACCGGATGAGAAGTAAACCACATCACCTGTACCCGTCATTCCAACAAACTCGGTACACTTGACCAGCTCCTTATCCAAAGGTGAGAATACGTAGATATGCTTGGACCATTTATGATATTCAGCATCTTCTAGAACCCACAATACAAGTCTATCCCGACATGAATTCTCCTTATATTGTATTTACCTTTGTAGTTGAACAAAGTCAAAGAATGCCAACAATAAAGACCTACTACTGGCATGTCATAAACTGTCTTGATACGATTGCCATATATATTATTCAGTCATGCGAAGGAGGTAGATGGGCTTTGATGAATTACATGTTCAGATTAGATACAAAAGGTAGAAGCATTAAGAGAATATCGTATATCTTGTAATAAGCATTAAGGGAACAAAGTGACTTATAATCTGATAAAATTGCTATAAGGATGGTCAAAAACATGGGTAAGAAATAGAATATGCAATGGAGTCTAGCGGTTAGAATTGTCTTCAATGCTTTTTTTTTTCCTTTCTTAGTTATAGACACTTAGTTTCAAATAGAATATGCAATGGAGTCTAGTTTTGGGGCACTCGATCAGCTAAGGACCTACTGTGTATAGATTCATGGATCAAATTACGGATGCAGAGTTGCACACAAGTGAATATTGTACCTACATATATAATCTCTGAAGACAAGAAGAAAAGTGATTTACTTAAGCTAATCATTTGTTTCTGGTCTGATTTTGAGTCTGGACTCTTCTTCTACTTCGTTTTGGTTTTCTTTTGGTTATCAAATCCGTTAGCTTGTTGATGAATCCATTATTTGTGATTGGATTGAAATTTAGCCTAGCGTGACATCGAAGGAACTAAGAAGTCAAAAAAACTTTAGAGCAAAGATTAGATATATTATAAAGAATCCAAACAGTAAAATGAATATCATTAAAAGAGCTGAAACCCAAAAGTTTAATATATATATGAAAGCCTTGAACGCACTTACATAAACTTTATATTCTCAACATAGTCTAGAAAGGTGTGAGGAGTTGTAAATTGTTGCTTAAACTCTTCTAGTCCCTGAAAGTAGACCCTTTTAAAAGTTCCCGACTGCAAATTGTAGAAGGAAAGGTAGAAAAGGTCTGATGGTTCGTGCAATTGTGACAATCCTGAAAAAACAACTTCACCTGTACTAGTCATTCCAATAAACCTGTTATATTGGACTAGGTCCGACCCCAAAGGAGACAATACATACCTATGCTTGGACCATTTATGATTTCCAGCATCTTGTAGAACCCACAACACAAGTTCATTTTCACAAAACATATTATCTAAATCCTGACGTATACCTAATTTACCTTTGTAGTTGAACAATGTCAACGAACCTGCTAAACAAGGATACTGTATTCTCATGTCTTCATTTGTGTTAATAAAGCTGAACTTTTCAGACCCAACGTCGAAGCAAACTATCATAGAAGATCGTCCAACGGCAGCTCCGAAATACAAAACACCGTCTATGCATACGTCACCACTCATTGTAAAGTTATCCTCAAAATAGAACTTGTGTTCGACCGTTCTCCATACACGTTTTCCAGACTCCAATGTCAAAACCTGATGAGTCTTGGGTCTTTCATCACGTGACAAGGTGACACACAACACTTTGAACTGTTTCCCGATCGGATCATACCCTAAATACGTTTCAGTTTGGGCAATCTCTCTGGGGTTACTCTTAACTTTCACTTTGGGTAAGGTTAAGAACTCTCCCGTGGCAGGATTACAAATCACTCGCACCTTTCTTTTCCATCCCTGAAGCAATACCAATCCACAGACCGTGCTACATATATCACTTGGAAGATATTCTGGAAAAGAAGACGTATGATAAGGGGTAGGAACCAGACAAGAGTTATGGTCTGGATTGTGAGGCTGAGGTGAAGAGTAGAACAACAACTTGCCATTAGTAGCTTTTACAGTGAAAAGGAGCCGTGGACGAGTCAAAGACTTGGTCAAAAACAGCTCAGTGAAATCATGACGGCGAAGGATGGATGCCAAGAGTTTCGATACGCAGCGAAACCTAGCTATAGACTTTAAGGGCAGTCGAGAGAATATACTAATAAGCAGATCATCTACGGATGGCGGGTCTGAGTGATTTCTTACCGAGTTCGAAGACTGCGTTTCATGTCTGGACGTGGTTGATAACTGCTGCTCCAAACGTTTCATGGCTGATGGATTGTACAAACACTGGAATAGCTTGAATTTCAGATCGCTTATAACTAACGAAACCCTAGGGCTTCAGCTTTCTTCTTTCCTCAATTTCCTCAACCGTAGGACTAATTAACTTTATATACAAGAGCGTACATGGGCTCTTCTAGGCCCACAATTTAGTCGGTGACTTTATTTGCAACGATCATAAATGGGCCATTAGAGTTTTTCTCAAAGAATTACAAAAAAGTCGAGCAGCTAGAATCAAAAACTACCGTCTCTTCTTTATGGACTAGCTTAAGTAAAACCAATGTTCTAGATTTACGTCAGCCGAGTTTATAGAGTCTTACTTATCATTAGTTGTGACTTACTAGTTTTAAACTAGAATTTGTAGCTTGAGATTCAGCTGTATGTCTACGAAAAAAAAATAAAGTTAAAGATAGCTGACCTATATTATGTATCAATATTCTCGGATGTACAAGTACTACATTCACACGGAGGACGCTGCTGCCAAGAGGATCGCGAAATGGTACGTTGCTACGATTCTGGTTGGGAGCGTTTGCTGGTTCTGTGACCGTGTTTTCTGCGAGAGGGTATCTCGGTGGCCGGTGAATCCTCAGGGTACATGCTCTGTGGCATTGTTTTATGGGGTTGAACTCTTACTGCGCGAACACGTTCTTGATGTTCTGTCGAGCTCAGCAGCGTGGGTGGAGTCCGAAGGTGAAGTACTTTCTTGGAGTTCTTCCTTATGTCAAGATCGAGAAGCCGAAAACGCAATGAGAGGAAGAGCGCAGAAGAAGCAGATCATATATATAGCTTTTTTTTGTTCATCGTTTTGTCAGAAAATTTCGTTTTATTTTTTTGGGAAGTGAAAAACTCTCATAGATACAGGATCTAGATTTTTGTCTCAGACGATGCATGATGATCTTAAGGAGAATTGACTTTTAAGTTGCTAAAACCCTCGTCTTCTATTTCTTGTATCAGTCAATTTCACACCACATTCTTTTTCTTATTCTTCCTCAACTATCAATGTGTACCATAAATTTATATTTTTCATGGCAGTTATTAGAACATCCTCAAAAGTTCAAAACAGAAGTATTTTAGCAAAAAAAAAAAAAAAAAAAAGGTTCAAAACAGAACTAAAAATTCGTGGAGGTTGTCAAAACGACGAGAATACCCTTTACCTATAAGACTTAAATACCAAGACTCAAAAGGGTAACATAGACATTAAACGAAATACATATTAAAAGTTTAAAACAAACAATGAAGGGCATATTCGTCATTCACCGAGTTATAAAGAGAGAGACGGAGAGATAAAACAGAGACAACGAAGAAGAGAGAGAAAGAGACAAGGGCAAGAGAGAGAGAGAGGATAAGACAGAAATATTTTTCTTTTTTCTGTTGGTGTGGGTAAATGATAAAGGCTGTGGAATTGTAAACTCGTCAAAT
Organism: Brassica rapa; assembly: GCF_000309985.2. Lineage (NCBI taxonomy): Eukaryota > Viridiplantae > Streptophyta > Magnoliopsida > Brassicales > Brassicaceae > Brassica > Brassica rapa. The sequence continues at coordinate 12,345,040 of NC_024802.2, forward strand.
GGTGTCTGACCAAGATCTAGCGAGAGGAGTCGAGACTTTGCTCCGACAATCCGACCCCACCTCCCTCACATCCTTAACCAGTGTTGTTCACCAGCTCGAGGCTAAGCTAGGGTTAGACCTCTCCGATAAAACCAATTTCATCAGAGACCATATCAATCTCCTCCTCCATTCTCCTCACCCACCAGCCTCTGCTTCCTCATCAACCCCACAACCTCCTCCGCCTCGGTATCTACAGCAGCTGCATTCCGGCGTCAATGTTCCGGCGAAAGGGCACTTCTCACTTCACCCTCCGTCTCAACAATACCCTCCTCAACATTTCGCTCTCCACCCTTCTCCTCCTTACCACTCTTATGACCTCAATTTCCAGCAGCCGTATCCTCCTTACATGCCGCCGCAGCACCATCAGCGACAAGGACCCTCTGTTAGTCAATCCCCTAAAGCAAGGTTCGATTTTTACGGTTCGGTTTCGTTAATTCGAGGCTTAATCTTTCCCATTGCAGTAATTGGGGGTTTCCTTTTTAGGAAAGTTTAAATCTTTATGACTTGGGTTTGTCTCTATTGCAGTGCACCAGCTGGAACTAAGAGAAAGGGTGGTCCTGGAGGACTTAACAAAGTCTGTAGAGTTTCTCCAGAGCTTCAAGTCGTTGTTGGCGAACCTGCCCTTCCCAGAACTGAGGTTATTATGCTCCCTCCGTTCACGGTTATGCCAATGTGTATTTAAGCTCCCAATTGGGTTGTTGTTAAAGTGTTGAATGGCTTTTGGTTGTCAGATTGTGAGGCAGCTGTGGGCTTACATAAGGAAGAACAACCTCCAAGACCCGAGTAACAAGCGGAAGATCATCTGTGATGATGCCTTGCGTCTTGTTTTCGAGACTGATTGTACTGACATGTTTAAGATGAATAAGTTGCTTTCTAAGCATATTCTCCCCCTTGATCCATCAAGTAATGGGTTTTTCCTCAACTTCAAATGTCCTTGGTTTGTTCAATGTTACTGACTGCTTTTTTGGCAGAGGACTCTGGTCAAGCGAAACGGGCAAAAGCTGAGGTGGAGACTAAGGCTGAGACCGAGACTGAGACCAAAGAGCCTGTTAGTTCAACCTCTTCAACTGTTTCATTATCTGAGCCACTTGCTAAGTTCTTTGGCACTGGTGAGACGGAGATGACGGAGGAAGAGATTATTCGCCGTGTGTGGGAGTATATTAAACTCAACCATTTAGAGGTTAGTGTTGATATTCTCTGGCTGCTCCTTCATTTTGAATGGTCATACAAAAGAAACTAAGCACCGTTTTTCGGTATGTTTTAACAGGACCCTGCAAATCCAATGGCTATTCAGTGTGATGAGAAGCTCCGTGAGCTTCTTGGATGTGAGAGCATTTCAGCTGTGGGGATAAATGAGATGCTGAGGCGCCATATATCTTGATATCTTCTGGTTCTGACTTAAATTAACTAGGAATTGCTAGTGTAAGTGAAGCTTGATCTCTCAGATTGTGATATTTATATTTCGGCATTGCCAGCTATTGATTTCTGTATTACAATCCTCTTGCAGGTGGACCTACTTAATGACTTGTGGGGGTGTAGAACCCTGATAGGGAAGAACAGAACATTCTCACTTTTAACTTCCTTTAATGCTATATTCATCTTCCTTGTTGTTTTAGTTGGTTGTGTATCAAAATGGTTAGGTTGATACAGTATTCAGAAAGTATGTATGATGATGTTTCTTGTAAGATGTTCTGTATTTATAGCCATTTTACCAATGAATGTTTAAGGAAGAAAAAAGATTACAAAACTTGTGTTAATTGTTGTTTCTAGTTTTCTGCAAACTTGTTTAGTTTTCGCAATTAGTTGTAGTAAAAAAAAATGTTAATTTGAAACAGCTAAAACTTTCAACAATGTAAGTGACAATGAAAGGAATAATAACCTGCAACCGATTGGTTAATCACATATCTCAGCTATTTGTAAACAAACATGTGCCTAATCGAAATGAATCCAACATTAGACCGGAAGCCTTCAAGCAAACCAGCAATTAATTCAGTCGGTTTAGTCAGCTTGGTAAGGAAAATCGACTTGTGGCGGTTTGGTACGGTTCGTGAGGTTTTCCAAGGACGGATTGGTTTAAAACGCAGTTCGGTTTAGTTCGGTTATCAGATCCAATTTGGTTAAATCAGTTACATCGTTCGAATCTACACGATTCTCCGATCGCATCTTCTTCACCAGATCGAAGCTCAAGCGAAGCGAGAAAACTCTGAGAATCATTCATCAATGGCGGAAGATCTGGTTCTGGACACGGCGATCAGAGACTGGGTCCTGATCCCTCTCTCCGTCGTGATGGTTCTAATCGGCGTTCTCCGCTACTTCGTCTCCAAGCTAATGCGTTCGTCTCCATCTCCCGACGCGAAGATCGTCAAAGAAGGGTGAGTCATCAAATCCCCTATCTAAAAACAGATCTGGTTATCAGAATCAGCTGATTGAGTTTTGGGTCTATCCAGGCAAGTTGTAATTAGGGCTCGGAATCTGAAGGCCGGCGCCAATTTCATCCCGCCCAAGTCCTTCCGAGCTCGGAGATTCTACTTCAGCAACGAGGTATGTTACTCTTTACTAGTTACTAAGAGAGTTGTTGATTGCCAGCTTGGACAATGGAAGCTTTAAGCTTTTATATTCATTTTATTTTGTCTCCTTGTTATGCTTGAGACAAGGTTGGGTTTTGGTTGCTGCAGGAAAATGGATTGCTACATGTGCCCAAGGACCAAGCTCAAAACCCACAAGCTCAAATGTTTTCTGATCCTAACATGGCCATGGATATGATGAAGAAAAATCTCTCTATGATTATACCGCAGGTATAGTAAAGTTTTTGATTTTATCAATCTTGCTGTTATCGGTATATTAGGAAACTGATGAACTCTACCGTATGCCAGACGCTAACTTTCGCATGGGTCAACTTCTTCTTCTCTGGCTTTGTTGCAGGTTTGTTTCCCTTTGTAGTTATTGTGTTATTGTCTTAGGTTTTGTAGTATCTGAAACTTCCTAATCTTATCTTGCAGCCAAAATACCGTTTCCACTGACTCAGAGGTTCAGGTCTATGCTACAGAACGGGATAGACTTGAGCACTGTTGATGTTAGCTACGTGAGTAGCCGTTCATGGTACGTGTCTAGTTACAAAGAGGATGGCATATGTCAGCTTATACGGGCTCTGTTAATATTCTCTTGTTTCATGAGCTGTTGTTCTTCCATGTCCTAGGTACTTCTTGAACTTGTTCGGGTTAAGAGGCTTATTTAGTCTCATTCTTGGAGATGAAAATGGTTAGTGTTCACGTACACTACTTTTTGACACCATTTCTCCTCCCAAAACTCTTTACTCATTGCAAGTTATCTCTTTCTTATGCAGCTATTGATGATACACAACGAATGATGCAAATGGGTGGATTTGGTTTTGATGCAACAAAGGTATATCTATCACCCTCTAGACTTTCTTGAATCATCGAACATTGTTTCATTCTTGCATTGGTCCAAGTCCTGATTATTGTATTTGCAAAATTGGCTACAGAGCTTGGGCGCGGAGAAGGATGGTCTCGACATTATTCAACATGAATGGGCTTTACCCGGATTCGAGCACCGCGCAGAGTCCGTTTTAAGAAAACTCGTGCAGTAGAGACGACACTTGTACCCTGATTTTGTAATGATTTGGTTTAAATCTGTAGTATTATTGCAAGCATTACTTTGTTTCAGCTGATCTGGTTGGTTATGTCTGGTGCTTGCGATCTGATGCATATTATCGATTAAAACTTCTGAGAGTTTGTTAGTCCAATAAGATATGCTCTGCTCCCATTTTAAATGGATCACTAGAAGATTGTGTAAGTTAGCTTGAACATATGGAGGAATTTTGATCTAGTATCAAATAGTATTCGGCAACAACAACTACTCGTCCCATGTTTTGATGCCACTGCTAAAACGTGTACTCCGACTCCGACCAAACAATAACGAGCCTAACGTGTGAGAGAAGATAAAGATCTAGAGAAGAGAGGGATGGAGAAGATTAAGAAAAAAAACATAACAGTATGTGTTCAATGCTCAATTTGTAGCAAAACAAAACTATTATAAAGTTAAAATACAAACAAGCCTAAAAGGAACAAAATGTCACAAGAGTTGAAATCCAAAATATAATCTCAAGTAAATAATACATGGAAAGCCTTTTGAATACAGTTACAAAAACTTCATATTCTCCACATAGTCTACAAAGGTGTTGATAAATGTAGATGCTCAAGCTCTTCCAGTCCCTGAATATTGACTCCTTTAACAGTGTTCTTCTCAATATTGTAGAACCAAACGGAAGAGTTCCATGAGTAGACAATTTCACCTGTACTAGTCATTCCAACAAACAAACTACGCGAAACTATGTGGTACCCGAAAGGAGACAATACATAGCTATGCTTGGACCATTTATGATTTCCAGCATCTTCTAGTACCCACAACACAAGGTTTTGTTCAACCCGACGATGTAAACCTACTTTATCTTTGTAGTTGAACAAAGTTGAAGGACTAGTATCATAATCAATTAGGCTTTGGTAACATGTTTTCATCTTTGTTAATAAAACCAAACTTCTCTGACCTAACATCAAACCAAACTATCACAAAAGACCCTTCCAACGTACCCTCGAAATACAAAACACCATTTATGCATGGCGGACTTTATAAACCCCAGATGGAATCGCTGAGCTTAAGACGAACCAAAACCTATACTTCCGCTTAACCCTATGATTCTGTATGACTTTATATGCAAGAAACCTAAACAACTTTAGGCCCAAGACATACTAGATGACAAGTGCGATCCTTTATCCAAATTCATCGAATCTTTTATCAATAAAAATTTAGTTTAATGTTTCATAATTTCTAAAAAAACTTGTGCTGTATTTTATATCCGCTAGATTTTAATAATAATAAATTTATTAGTTTATAATAACTTTTAAACTCAAATATGATTGAATCTATATGTATAATTTTCTTATTTAAAATATGATTTCTTGTTTTATTCTTTATGTTTATTTATAATTATAACCTCTTCTTAGCTTTTTCTTTATATGTAACTATAATTATATTAATTATGTCTATAAATATATTTATATTTTTATGAAAATACTATTTTTAGTAATATTTATTAGATACACTGTTATACATATTTTATCATACCTTTTACATATATTTTATTTGAATAACATGAATAATTAACATATATACATAATTTTTAACTTTGATTTGTACTCAAAAAAGTTGTATAATTAATGTGTGATTGTTATATGAGTACTACATTAGCATATCCCTAAAAAAGTTTTTGTCAAAAATATAACACACAAATGTTTAAATGATAAAAATAAATTTAAATAAAAAGGTAAAAATACTTATACTTTTATAGTTAACTAATCACAGATTTATGATTTAGATTTGAGTGGTTTTTTTTGGGAGGGGGATGGGCGCTGAGAAGGATGGTCTCGACATTATGCAACATGAATGGGCATTAATAAACTCATGCATTAATAGAGACGACATTTGTACAATTGTACCCTGATTTTGATTTTGTTACAAGCTAAAGTCTCAAGTATACGGCAAGCCTTTTGGTTACATAAACTTCATATTCTCCACATAGTCTACAAAAGTCTTCAAGCCCTTCTAGTCCCTGAATATTGACTCTTTTAAAAGTTTTCCTCTCTATATTGTAGAAGAAAACGCAAGTGCCCAACGAGTAGACAACTTCACCAGTACGAGTCATTCCAACAAACTTGGTAAACTCGAGTATCTTCTCCTCCAAAGGAGACAATACATAGCTATGCTTGGACCATTTATGATTTCCAGCATCTTCTACAACCCACAACACAAGGTTTTGTCCAACCCGACGAACTAGACGAAAGATAAGGCTTTGGTAACATGTTTTCATCTTTGTAAATAAAGATTACCTTTTCTGACCTAACATCAAAGCTAACTATTACAAAAGACCCTTTGAACCACCTCTTGAAATACAAAACACCATTTATGCATATATCACCATCTAGTCTACTATTCTCCCTAAGGTTGAAGTTGGGTATCGATCCTTCTCCAAAAACGTTTCCCATACTCCAATGTCAAAATCCAATTAGTATTGGGTCTAGAGTAGTTCATACTCAAATACAACACTTTGAACTGTTTGCCGATAGGATCATAGCCTAAGTATATTTCCTTAGCATAATCTTCTTCTTTTCTAAGAATTTTAGGAAAGGTTAGGACTTTTCCTTTGGCAAGGTTACAAATCAGCGGCCATTGTCTACTACCACATCCCTGAAGCAAGACCAATCCACATACTGGTTTAGACATATAAGTTGAACGATACTTGGGAACGATCGTACAACGGTAAGGGGTGGCTACAAGAGAAGAGTTCTCGCATGGATTATGAGGCTGAGGTGAAGAGTAGAAGAACAACTTGTGCTTATCTTTTATTGTGAAAAGTAGACGTGGACGAGTCAAAGAAGTAGTCAAAAACAACTCAGTGAAATCATGACTACGCGAAGTATGGATGCCAAGAATTTCGATACGCAAAGGAACCTATCAATAGACTTTAAGGGGACTCGAGAGAATATGTCGATAAGTAGATCAACTGGGATTGGGTCTGAGAGTTCTCTTACCGAGTTTGACGTTTGTGTTTCATGTCTGGGTATGCCTAATGTTATACACTTCAAGAACTGCTCCAAACTTTCCATGGCAGATTTTATAAACCCTAGATGGGATCGCTTCAAAGCTTTAAGATGAAACAAACCCTAAACGTGCCTCTAGACTTCGGCTTCCTTCTTTTCCTCAATTGTGACGTTATATGCAAGAAACACTAAACAAGCTTAGGCCCAAGACATACTAGGTGACAAATATCGTAAATGGGCTCTATGAAGGCTGATACATACTAGATGACATGTTAACGTGTGCCTCCATTTGAATGTTGTGAAGCTGTTCCTTTTTTCTTCAGGGTTTATAATTATTGGAGAGAAATACCGCATCAGAAATATGAAAGGAAAAATCTACTAATTACCAATTGGTTTTAAGTTGGAAGTCCATAAAACTTATCATGGTATTAGAGCGGGCCCAATACCCTGACCCATTAATCCGACCCGGACATTGGCCCGATCATCCCATTTGCTGATGGTACATAGAAGGTTCAGTTCCACCGAGATCGCTAGAAAATAAAGCATGATTTCAGAAGGGGTATGATAGATTCTGCGAGATTAATGGTTATATGCACCATTATCTCAAGAGAGGGTATTGGAGAGAAAATCCCACATTGAATATGAAAGAGACTTGAGTAACATATAAGGGACTTGGACCAATCTACTAATTGCCAATTGGTTTTAAGTCGGAAGCCGAGGAAACATATCAATAATCTGGTCTGATTTTGAGAGGGTAAAGATATAAATAAAAAACACTCTCCATCAAGTATCTTATTTCTTGTGTTATTGTTTTTTTTTTTCTTTTGGATAATTAATATGAATTTAAATCTGTATGTTTATTATTTGCAAAAGGATCAAAACCGTTTGCTTAGTAGTTTGTGTGCTGTTGAAATAAGCTATACTCAGAAGTCAAAATTGCTGTAATATTTAACCAAAAAAAAAAATTGCTGTAATAAGAAATATATTGCTACATGTGCCCAATGACCAAGCTCAAAAACCTGAAGCCCAGAAATATATTGTTCTACAAAATTCATCAAAAATGTAGTTATATTGTAAAATGCCCTTTTAGAAAATCAACATTGTAGTTAAATAGAACTTTGACAAAACCTGAAGCCCAGAAATATATTGTTCTACAAAATTCATCAAAAATGTAGTTATATTGTAAAATGCCCTTTTAGAAAATCAACATTGTAGTTAAATAGAACTTTGACAAAACACTATTATTTATACAGTTAACTCTTGATATATGTTGATCCACATGGCTTGGATACTGAAAGAGGGTTGTGGGACTAAATGCCCCTGCCAACTGCAGTGTCTGTATATACAACAATTGTTCCGATCGGAAAACAAAAAACAAAAAACTTACAGCATTAAGTATTTGACCAGAGAGAACAACTGTTTGTATCCTTGAAAACTTATTTCGATAGAGACGTTCATCATTTTTCTGAAGCAGAATTGGGGTCCGCACTATAATAATGTCTTTATGAACAAGTGGTCATGAACAAGTTGAATATTACGTTTGTCTTTAATCTTAATATAGGATCTTCAGAAAGAAGAGAGCATAAGCATCTGCAGAACTACTTTCCTCAACGGGTTTGTTTACATTGACATAAAGAATTAACTTTCAACGCCCAATATCTCAAACCACTATGCATTTATTAAAGAATTAACTTTCATTTTACTTTAAAGACTAGGTAATAACCCGCGCTTTGCGCGGAATGTGATTATTAGTTTCGTTATTTTTAATAAAAATACATTAAATCTGTTTAGTCTGGATATTAGTTCGGTTTTAAGTTTTTTTTTTGGTTTTTAATCTATTGATAAAAACCAGAAATTAATATTATTTGTTTATTTTCATGTTATAAATTTTAAATATTCGTCATATCGAACCAATAGTTTCAAAACAGATAATAGTTTAAGAAAAATAAAAGAAAATTATTAAGACAAATCATTTCACTACAATTTGGTCTGTTGTGAAAGAAGCATTAAGAAAAATATTTCAACTTTCAAAAAATTAGATTCTTCAGTTGTGGTAAATACTTAGATACAGAGTGTTCACATCAAGGTGCATATGTATGTGTATGTAAAAAATATATAAAAATAGTTGAGAAATATATAAAGATATTGTTAATTAATATTAAATGACATTTTTTTCAAAATAATACATGAAAAAAAAATTAAAATTAATTTAAAATAAAAAGACCTTGACATTAGTAATTTTTTCATATAAAGAAAATAAAATTGTATTTGTAAATAGGGGTGGGCACATATCGAATATCTGGGTATTTAGAAGCATTTGTATCGATTTGATCTTTAGCCACCTAGATATTCGGTGACTCGGATATCCGAAATATTTTAGAATTTTGAAGAATATCCGATTTGATCCGTAAATAAAATAAAAAAAAATTAAATAGTTGAAACATTTAGCGATAACATTTTATTACAAAAATAAAACATTATTTAACTTTTTAAATTCTAGTACCTAATATAATAAATTTAATTCATAAAAATATTGTAAAACTGATATCAAGTATAATATATATATATATATATATAACATATATATATAATTATTTACATATATGTATATATATATGCATATAATAGTTCAAATTAGATATTTGTTCCTAAAAATATTGGTATTTGTGATTTGCTTCTTTTTTGGATATTGTATTTTAGTATTTGATTGTTTCGTAGAGTTACGGATATCCAGATTTTTTTGTTCAAATCAAAAAGGATAACGAATCGAATTAAAATTTATGAATATTTTGCTCAACTTTATCTGTAAACAATAAAAATAATATATATAGTTTGGTTTTTGATTCGTTATCTATTTTTATTTGAACCAAAAACTCCAGAGTTTTATTGGAATCATATATGTGAGTTTTATATTAATAAAAAATAAAAAATATATAGTGTGAACATATTTATGAGTATAGTGTGAACGCGTTAGCATATTTATTATCAAATCATTGTGAGGCTGACACGTGTCTATTATAATGTGAATGTATTTATTACAATGCTTCTCTTTTAATATATAAGGGATAAATCCAATTACAAGATGACAAATGGTTTAAAATGTTTTAGATGGGTTTTCTTTTTTGAGGAACTATGTTTAATTAGATGGTTTCTTACGAACCCTCATTTGAAAAGCTGCTGCCCTTTCTTTCCTTTTTACTATTTATTTTTATCATATTATTAAAAATATTTTGATAAGAATTGTACCGTTTGAAATGATCTTAGACATCTATGGAAAGATCAGCACATGCCGAATTAATTGTTTTCTGCAAGGTTTAAAAAAAAAGGTATTATCTATAAGATGAAAAAAGAACCATAGACAAATTTTGGCAATGGGTTCTTCACTACCAGCTAACAGGTAAATAAATATTCTTTCTGCATCCACGCAAAGAAGTCATAGCTTCATATGGAATTAAAATGTATGGTTACAGTTCGTAAGTAACTAAAAATATATTGAGCGACCTGAAATTGAGTTTTCATCTCAGTATTGTTTGTTTAGTATTTAAATATTACACGTAAAGGTAAATAGCTTTTTTGTTGGTCATCGTAATAATTTTTGTATGATATAACACGCTATTCATAACTTTATCAAAAGTAGAAAAATTATATAATTAGTTAGAACTGATGACATTAATTAAGATGGTGATTACATGCGAAACCAACAAAATTATTGTTAAAAGATTTGTATGTACACGTACGTACGTGAATAGATTAGCCGTCACATTATCATAGACAATTTCAGTAGCGTGTATTTTTTATTCTTGCATGCATGTGCAAGATATACAATCAGCATTTACACTTATATTTTTCCCTTCTAGTTTTTTGTTCATATGCTAATATATATGGTATATGCCATGTCTTTTACAAGAAAAATGGTTATGTCAAATATCCAAGATTCACTGTGACCGATTCGGAATGTTATTTGAATTATACCACCACTTGTCAATACAAACCTCAGATAGGGTCAAACAAATTTTAATAAACTAAATTACATCCTTACTATGGTCTCAGGTAATATGTATGTTAAAAAATTCGGAGAAATACTAGATAATCATGATTCTCTGTCGTAGTACACCTTTTTCACCCATTTAGCACTCTACTAAATTCAACGTACCGTAACTAGCGTAAAATGGCCCTTTATAATCTTTATGATGATGGTACAAATAAAAAAATTCAAACAAAGAAGATAATTTTATTATGTGCAGCAACTTTTTATCAATGGTTTGTTCTAGTTGAGATATTTATTTTTTCACAAGAACATAAAAATGATATATTCAAACTTTTATAATAAAATTATTACTTATTTAAAAAACATAGTCACCTATTAATAGAAAAATAATTTATTTGAAACTAAACCCAAATGGATGAATTTTCTTTGTGCACAATCAAACCTAACTCCACTCGCACGATATTTTGTGCATCGTCATTATGTGAAAGAACTCGAACATAACTTACTTGCCACAATAGGGTGTTGAACTCATATTTAAAGCAGCAATCCAGTTGGTGAAAAAAATAACGTCAAACCCTAATTAAAAGAAGATCTCTCTTTCTCTCTCGATCTCGATCTCTATCTCTTCGACAATGCAATCACCTGTGACTAACGAAGACGCTATCGTAGCCGTCGCAGCTGTTGAAGGCACTGTACGCGTTAACATTTCATTGGTTAAATTAGCGTTTATATTAAGTTCTTTAATTTTTAGTAGCCAGTCATGATTAGAAATTATCAAAGAATATATATATTTAACCTCTTACCCAAGATAAACCGTAATATGAACCAATACGGATCCATTGATTTATAGCCAAAACCCTAATTATTCTTCCTCGTCAATTAGTTATTGTGACGTTTGTTGAGTAAAATAGCAACAACCAAGAGATTAAACATGTTTCCTTTTCTTTAATTGCTTATAGAATTTCCCTTAAGTTCTTTATAGTATAACTACTGCTCCTTGAGTTTCCTAACTGAATTTCATATATTTCTTGTTATAACATTATTATATTGGCGCTCACAGAATTTCTTATGTTATATTATTACAGGCGCTTGAAAGTAAGGCAGATGTTACTGTTTCAAAGGATGGCAGTGGAAAGTTTACAACCGTGAAGGAGGCAGTGGCCTCTGCTCCGGAGAATAGCAAGACGCGGTATACTATATTAGTGAAGAGAGGCACTTACCTTGAAAACGTTATCATCGGGAAGAATAAAACGAATCTAACAATCCTAGGCGAGGGAAGTAACTTAACAACTATCACCGGTAGTTGGAACCACGTTGATGGTAAAGGAACATACGATTCGGCAACACTTGGTAACTTTCATGTTTTTTTCTAGAATATTATTCTTTTCTTTTATTTCCAAGTTAATATATGATTTTAGGAATACTAATACTCGTTTATACAATTTCAGCCGTTGACGGAGAGGGGTTTATGGCCCAGGACATATGCATCGAGAACACAGCCGGGCCAACTAAGGAGCAGGCTGTGGCTCTCAGAGTCAGTGCCGATAAGGCGGTGATATATCGTTGCCGCATCGACGCCTATCAAGACACGCTCTATGCCCACATTGAGCGACAATTTTACCGCGAGTGTTACATCACTGGAATGGTAGTTTTTATCTGCGGAGAAGCTACAGCTGTGTTCCAGCACTGTCGAATTGAAGCTCGGAAACCACTTAAAGAACAAAGCAACATGATAACTGCTCAACAACGCTATTCCAAGAGCAAGATTTCGTGGTTTTCTATCCAGAAATGCGAGATAAAGGCGACTCCAGATCTAGATCAGGTCAAGGGAACGGTACAGACATTCCTAGGACGTCCGTGGGGTGTATACTCAACGGTAGTAGTTATGCAGTCGCTCATAGATGACGTCATTGACCCCGCGGGTTGGGCTCCGTGGGACAACGACAAGGGACGTCTGTCTACTTTGTTCTATGGAGAATACCAAAACAGCGGCCCAGGAGCTGGTACAGTCAAGAGAATCACGTGGAAAGGATTCAAAGTAATAACAAATCCGGAAGAAGCTGAACAATTCACGGTGGAAAAACTTCTACAAGGACAGTCGTGGATTAGATCTACCGGAGTTCCTTACGATGAAGGATTTTGATTACACTAAGTTTCATATGATTTTCTTAATTAAGTAAATTTGCACTATATTTTTATGGTAACGTTATATCTTTGCATTATTTGTGTTTCCTATCCTAGTGCCGGAGTTCCTTACGATGAAGGACTTTGATTATCTTTGCATTATTTGTGTTTCCTATCCTAATTCTAGTTCTTAAACGAACGAATCTGTAAGTTATTATTAGATGAAATGAGATTGAACAGAAACTCAGCTCTCATGAAGAAGATGATACACGAGAGGATTTGGAAAATGAAATACTGTTTCTGTTAATTGTAAATGAAGAAGATACAAGCGTTTATATACATCATAAGCTATCTGGTTTATACCGGTTCTAACTAACCAAACCACAAACCAACTATACATACTCTAATACTCCATCTCAAGATGTAAGGAACTTGCATCTTGGGCTTGAAAAACTTGTGAACTGGGGAATCTCTGGTGGTCTTGGCAGAGAACAATAAAGGAGATCAAGTATAGACTTGAACCAACCAGAACCTATCACAATAATATGATCAATAGAAGCAAAGGCTAGGTTCAGTCCTTGTATAGATAGTGAAGGAAAACTCTGTTCCCATTGCAGAGCATGAAGAGTCGAGGCTGCTTGACTTCCACTTGAATCAGTCTTCAGAAAGTGCAGAAAACCTGAAGCAGCAGAGAGATGTAAAACAGGAGATGCAAGCATATAATGCTTCAGCTGTTTCAATACAACACCAGTGGAAGATCTCTGCATTTGCAAAGTAATAAGTAGCTTAATGAGCATGTGATAGCGAGAAGCAGCAGACATGAGACCTCCACTCAATAAGAAATAGCTTGTCTCAAACATTATCGCCATCTTTTGTAGCAATCTGTCAAGCTCTTGAAGTTCATGTCTTGTACCCAGAAAGTAAACCACATCAGCACACACCACATCACGCCAAATGTGTGAACCACACAACAAAATCAAACTCTCAGCAACACTGAACAACAACGTCACGTAGAGCGTACTCGAAGTCTTGAAACCAACAACCATCGTGATATACTTCAGCCAGAAATCAGTTGTTGCATAAGCATGTTGATCAAGTGATATCAAACGAAACGAGGAGCTTAAATGTTGAACCAGTGCAGCAGCTTCAATGGCATAGAAGGTGATAAACGAACCATGAGCAAGAGGAGCTATCACTTGCAATCCTCTGTAGATCATCAACACCAGTACATCTACTTCACACGCCAAACGTTTCTCCCCCTGTCTACAAAGATGCTGATGCTTAAACTTATCTTCTGAAACCTTCTGCAGTTTATAAGCAACACACCAATAGACAGTTCCAGAACCTAGATGCCTAGAGACTGAGTGTGTTAACCAAACACTGACCAGTTCAGAGAAGCTACACCAAGAACAATAGGTGAAGTAACTCTCTGGTGGTCTGCATAGAGAACCATTGCTGAACTCACACTTGATCTTTGAGGTTGCTTCACAAAGGAAAGCTGATAGGAATGACTTAGCTAAAGAACAAGTTTGAACCAGTGTTGGAGGATAAGCAGAAGCCATTGAATCAAACGGAGATGCTGATGTCAAAGACGATATGAAATGATGATGAATTGCCTTGAAGAAACAGATCCGATGATCAACAAGCAGAGAATGTAACTCCAAGAGAATCCAGCTTTACAAGAAAGCTGAACAAGAATCACAGACGAACTCTGATCCAAAAGAAAACGCGATCAACTCTGATCGGAATAAGTCACACAAAGGCGAATCAAGCGGAACGAAGCCGCAAATACGATCAACACTGACCGAAAGAAACTCGATCAACTCTGATCGGAATCGCACTAAGGCGATAACAAGCGGAACAAAGCCGCAAAACTCCAACGCAAAATGAACTCCGCCGCACAACGAACTCTGCAACAAACTCTGCCGATGGAAACACGATCAACACTGATCGGAAGAAGATGAATCTGAGATAACCTCTGATCCAGAACAAATTGTCAACGCTGACAGTGACGAGATCAAGCAGAACAAAGCCGCAAACAAACACGATCAACACGATCGGAAAGAGACGAACGCGATCGGAATGAAACGCGCCGAAACGGGATGAGCGATTGAGGTGATGAACAAGATGATGAACAATCCAGCGAAACGAAGCAAGCGGAAGGATGATGATGAAGTGAAATACAGATTCTACAGGATCATCACCAAGAAACAAAAAAAAAACGAAGATGAAGCGAAACTGAATCAAAACAAAAGAAGCTTGAATCCAGATCAATCGAAGCGGAAGAACCAAGATCAGATTGGCTCTGATACCATATTAGATGAAATGAGATTGAACAGAAACTCAGCTCTCATGAAGAAGATGATACACGAGAGGATTTGAAAAATGAAATACTGTTTCTGTTAATCGTAAATGAAGAAGATACAAGCGTTTATATACATCATAAGCTATCCGGTTTATACCGGTTCTAACTAACCAAACTACAAACCAACTATACATACTCTAATAGTTATTAACTGAAATTAATATTTGTTATTAACCAAACCAAAGTCCATACCTTAACTCGAACCAAAAAAACTAACTAACCAAACTACAAACCAACTATACATACTCTAATAGTTATTAACCAAACCAAAGTCCATACCTTAACTCGAACCAAAAAAACTAAAATCTAATCTGAACCATTATACAAAAATATTCAAATGAGACTTAAGAGTTTGAGATTTAAGTGCAATCGGAACCGATGCAAAATTCGAATTAGGATATAAAAATATCCAAAATTAATTAAATTTGTTAATAATATATATATATATATATATATATATTAAGATAACTTAGAAGGTTATAAAGTATTTAATGTTTTTGTAGTTTGTTTAATTTTTATTTATTTATTTTTAGTTAGTTTAGATAGTTAAATAGTTTTTATTTTTAATTAGATTTGTGAAAATTTATATATTTTGAATATTTTTAGTTTAAAAAAAATATATTTTCGGAAATTTTCAGACATTGGTTATAATTTGATCCAAGTTTGGAAGGAACCAAACTGAAGCCTACCCGATAATTAATAAAACCCCAATGCAACTTATGAAAACAATACCAAAAATCTGAAAATTCAAATCAACCAAACTGAATTCGACGGGGACCTAGAACGGCCATGCTTATACAACATTATCTTATTGTAAGTGAATGCCTCTAAAATAATTAAGATTTAGAGCCTAAACAGCTGTTTGATGGACTTAGCCTAGGTCCCTGGTCATTGGTAACAAAATTGTTGTGTCTCTCACTATCTCCATTATATATTTGAATAGTCCGCTGATGAACACGTTTTGTTTGAATTGGTAACATACAGTATTATAAATTTATGATTCAACATTTACTATGAAATAGACAGACAACTAGAGCTCCAACAAGAAAAAATAAATAACATTTTTGAAAGTAGTTAATAATATATCAACTAAATATTCATTTGACATGTACATACCAGTGACTGGTCGTCAAAGATCAACGTATCCACTGCTATTTGTTTCGTTCAGGTAACATGTAAAAAATAAGATTAAAGATGATTTTTTAGAGTTCAGTAAGTTCACCAGATCTATGAACGCTTGAGTTTGACCTTAACATGTATCTATTTAAATTTACACAAAATGTTTTTAAAACAGTTACAAAAAAAAACTTTTAAGAATACAAAAATTCTTCAACTTGAAACTTTGGACACTGATGTTCGTTCTATGTCCCAATGAAATTTAATGCTTTGAAATTTTGATATTTTGCTGCTAGTAAATCAACTAGCAATTACCGACAAAAAGAAAGGGAAACAAAATCTGGTCACATTTATATGTGAAAATATGTTTAACCCTTTATAAATATCACTTAACTTCTCAATTTATATTAATCAAAAAATGGTTGCATACATCAAAATAACATTTTCTTGGTTCTTACAATTGTTCTACTTCGTTTTGTTGTGTCATCATCATATGGAAATTTTTAGTATGATGGTTACAAAAAATGAGATCGACATCATATACACAAAAAAATGTTAATTCTTCACTTTGTTTTGAGCTTCTAATCAATCTCTAAATTCTCAGCTTTAGATTATAACGGCCTCACTATACAATGAATTGTGCGTCCTATTCCAAATGTGTGTTATTTTATATCGTTTTACATCAAGGAAGTAAGACACAAATTAGAAGTTATCCAAACTACTATAAAAAGAGAAAAGGAAACATTGAATGCATTAAATCTTTATGATATGTTAGCATTTACGGCTAACAAAAGATTTTGCTAGTACCAAATCAATTTTTTTTTATGATATGTTACCATTTACAGCTAACAAAGAAAGAAAAAAAAAAAATCTATTCACATTTATATGTGAAAATATATTTCAGCCTATATAAATTGAACGTAACTTTCCAAGCACTTTAAACAAAAAAAAATGGTTGCATACTTGAAAAACAACTTTTTCTTGGTTCTTACAATTGTTGTACTTCCTTTTGTTGTGTCATCATCATATGGAAACTTTAGTACGATGGTTACAAAAGATGAGATCAACATCATATGCACAAAAGAATATGTCAATTCTTCACTTTGTTTTGAGCTTCTAAAATCAATCCCTAAAATCTCAGCTTTAGATTTTAATGGCCTCACTAAATTTCTTATCAAATATCAGTCCCGAAACGTTTCAGATGCGTTGAACCAAATAAAAATGTATGCAGGCAACGCAACGGATTTGCAGACAATTGATTTATGTGTAAGATTATATGAAAATACTCTTTATGACACTGATCATATTCTCAAAGCTTTGGCAACCAAGAAATACTTCATTGTAAACATTTACATCACAGGCTTAGATGCCAATATGGGTATATGCAGAGAAGAATTAGTAGTGATGAAGCCAAGACTCGAAGTCTTGATCACGAGAAATAAAGTCATTACAAATCTCTCTTCCATTATTTTGTGTATTCTGGAATGTTATCTAGCAAAAGAAAAAGCATATTGTTAATTTACTATAATGATATTGCTTGGTCTGATGTTGTCATCGCATTTTTAATATAAAAAACTAGATGATAATTGTCGCGCATGGAGTGAGATTTTATAGTAAATAAAGATTTTAACATTTTGCAATATTATCGATTGTAAAATGACGAATACAAATGTTGGTCTCTTAAGATGCATTATTGTTGTTGAAGATTTAACGTAAATTACAACTCATTTTAATTATTTATAAGACTTCATATACACAAAAAAAAATTGAATTTTGCGGCTGACACAAATCACAAAAACCAGATAAACAACATCAATTGTAAAATAACGAAAGGAGATTATGTTTTCTTCTTTTTTTTTGTTTACTATTGACTTTTTATAAGTGATTTCATTTTCTACCTCTATAAAATTGTTCTTTCGGTCTCGTTTATGTTTCACTGATATGAGTTTTGTTTATTTTTTTTAACTTTTTCTGTGAATTCAGTGAATTACATTAATGTCAATTTAAAAAGATAGACCTTTGTAAAAACTATTTCCACTCCAAATACATATCTAAGAATCAAAATTTTGAAAAAGATCACTCGAAAACTCTATTCACAGATTAGTGTTCAAACCTAATATATCAAACTGTTATAGAATATAAGTGCAAACTTGAAATTTAAATGTCTGTCTGGAATATATTCACCAGTTCGGGTTAAAAATATATTTACCAATCCTAGAAGAAGTATATTTATGGGATTGTCAAGATCAAATAACATATTAGAAATCACTTATTTTAAAAATAATTCATATACATAAAACTATATACATATTAGAGTAAACACATAAATCAAAACCAATAAATTTTGTTTAAATATAATCATGTTTTTTGGTAAATAAATCAAAACAATCATTTTATTTACTGTATATGGTATATAATTAAACTTTAGTGATATTGACATATATATAGTATATTTTAATATAAATATTAACTATTGACACTTCCTACTCATGATTTTATTAACATTTTTATATTTATTGTAACAAAATTTTAATAATCACAAACTTTTAATGTGAGATTTATCAATACAAATTTCAAAATTAAAATATTAAGATCTCAATAATTGTTTAAATACAATTTTTTAAATTAACATATTTATATATTTTATATGCTACATAATTTAATTTAAATGATATTAATATATATATATATATATGAATATCTATTAATGAGACTTCATATTCATACGATTTATGATCATTTATATCTTGTTTCAACAAAAAAAAAGTTAAACTATTGATCACAAAATTTTAAATGTGAGATTTTTACCATTTATAGTCGTTTTAAAAAAATTAAAAATATTACATATATGAAAAAAATCTAAATTTGTTTAATCTATTCTTAATGTGATTGATAAATGTTTTTAATAATATAAAATTAAAAAAAATACAAAAATTGTTATCAAATATGTATTAGTCACAATCATTAATTGTCTCATATATATATGTTGATGAAAACCGTTTGCTTAGTAGTTTGTGTGCTGTTGAAATAAGCTATCCTCAGAAGTCAAAATTGCTGTAATATTTTACCAAAAAAAAAAATTGCTGTAATAAGAAATATATTGCTACATGTGCCCAATGACCAAGCTCAAAAACCTGAAGCCCAGATATATATATGCCCAAGAACCAACCTACATTCACTTCAGTTGAGTTACATGAAATCAGATTATCTTTGGTCAACTTACTCTTTCAACTTTGACTGGTTCTACTACTTATTGGGTCGACCATTGTGACTCGAGTAGTTTAATCCTACAGTTTCAATACATGACGTTTTAGTCTTATGGTATTTAATCAAATCGAATATACCAACATACAAGTCGCAGAAAAGGAGTGATGCAAAATCTAAAATACCAACATACAAGACTCAAACATAGTTTGCATGTACCATTATTATATTCACTCTATTACAGTCAACCACTCTATTACACCTTTATGTTGTTGTGTTTGGTCGTGGAACAACTCTACATAGAAAGAGCACATATCTTCTACATACACATATTTTAAACATATATGGGTTAAGAGAGTTAGTAGTAAGACCATTTCTTTTCCACCTTCGCTTCCCCCTGAAGAAAAAGATTATAATACACTTGAAATAGCTAAATACTATACAACTTCCAATAAGATTCATTACAGTTACCTTGCATGGGTTTGGTTTTTATTTTTAAACTTCTCTTTGCTTTGCTCATAACACCAGCTTGAACCCCTTTGACAGAAAATCATCCCTGAAAATGTAACAACATAACATGTTTTGAGCACACACTATATACATCACATCAAAACCAACTAGAGATGAGCATATAGCACCACCTCTTACTCCTCTGCTGCATCATCTTATCTTCCAAAGCTCGACGTTCTCTCCTTCTCTTAGCTTCACTAGGATCACCTTTACACCCCAGAACAAGGCTACTCACAAGCAACTCCGCGCTATACGAACTATCACAGTCCTTTATCCTAAGCGTCCTCAACCTCTTACTCTCCAAATCAAACCACAAAAGCTTCGCGTTGTTCACCTCAATCAAAACCTTCCTCCTATCCTTAGAGTAAAGCAGAGGCCTCATAAAGTCAAAAGACTCAACACTCTTCGGCTTGGGAACACTAAACACCTTACTCCAAGACCCTTCAACTTTATACTCCTTCATGACCCAAACATCAACGGAGGTAAACTCACGGTTACACATCAAACAAAGACAACCCTCGAGAACCCCTATGTCGATGTTCTCATGAGCAAGAGACTCAGGGAAGGTAAGTATCTCAAACTCCTCCGCCGCAAGATCAAACCTTATAATAGTATTGAACGCGATAAGTCCAGGACGTCTAGGTAAAACCCAGTGAAGACTATTACAAGCCAGCACACCGTACCCGCGACGGTACAATAGATGGTAATAAAAGTAAAACAGTAACTGAATCGCGGGAAGAACGCGTTTGACTCTCTTCCACGTGTTCATCTTTAAACTAAAGACTTTAACCTCGTACGGGAAACCGAACACAAGCTCATCAGCTGCGCCTCCTTTACACTGAATCATCCTCACGACTTTGTAATCTTCGTTAACCGAATCGTAACCGAACCCGTAAAACACGTACCCACGTGTCCTCGACCCTTCGGGGAAATCAACCGGTTCAGCCGGTAACCGGTGGATCTGCCGTGTTGACGGGTTGAACAGAGCCATATCCGTCGGGGAGTTCGATAAACCGATTAAACCGTTGCAAGAACCGAAAACCTCGGTTAGACCGCCGGCTTTTAAGGGGTGCTCGACGTCGGAGACTTTATCCGGCGAATCGAGGTCGACGGTGACGAGGAGGCGAGGGCCTCGGAGGAGGATCATGAGGTGGTCTCCGGTTTGGAGGGTGTGGTGGAGATGGGAGGAGATGAAATCGGGGCTGTCGATTAGGGAGAAGCAGGGCTTGGAGAGGACTCGGCATCGGACTAGCGTAGACGCCGGGAGACGGAGGAAGAGATCGGTGATGATGTCCATCGGCATATCCGCCATTTTTTTTTTTTTTGACGTAAAGAAAGGGGAAAGTGGATTTGAGTGCTTACAGTGACTTCTTGGTTGGAAGAAGATGCTTGGATGTTTCATCTACCAAGAAGATGATGGTATTTCCTTTTTTCTCAAGATAATGTTATAAAAAGGGAATAAAGTCAGTTTTGTTACACGTCTGTTTTTTAGTAAATGTCTGTATAATGTTTTTTTTTATTCTTTTACGGAAGTTTTATTACATTGTTTCACACATTTTATTATTTAGTTTGTAAATTCCATTTTTACAAATGTTAATACCGATCCGAATCCGGGTTAAATACCGAATGTATCTTATTTTATAGTATTTTGGGTTATGCGTATTATCTGAACTGAACTCGAACCTAAATAGATACCCAATAGAACTCCGAAACATTTAAATTTTCCAAAAAGAACTTGTACCAAACATTATATCAATTCTTAATATGTATTCAAAATATATTAAACATCTAAAATAATTATTTATTATATGAAGATTGATGGTTGAATGTGGTGGTTAAAGTAGGGTGCGTTCGGGTACCCATTCGGACTCGGATTGGGTATTTCTGATTTTTTGGATTTTCGGATATTTCAGTATAGAGTTATAGAACCTGTTCGGGTATTTCTGTATTTCGGATCGGGTTCGGGTATTTTTAGTTCGGGTTCGTTTATTTCGGATCGGGTTCGGATATTTAGATTTTGAAAAAAAAAATTAATTTTTTTATTTCTTAAATTTCTTGTATTTAAAAATATAACTTTCACTTAACTAATTTTTTTTATTTTTAATAGATTGAATGGTTAATAGATTTGGACATAACATTTTGAAACTAAAAAAGACATTAATTTGGTTATTGTTTTTAAATTTTGGATGTAACTTTTTGTTAATTCTTGAAATAAAAAGTTTGATATACATTTTAAGTGAGTAGCAAATCATTTTCTCCGTAATTCTATGTATATCATATGAACTTAAATTATGTGTAGTATCAATAGAAATATTTTATATAAAATGAGAGATGTAAACTAGAAATATATGGTTAATTATACATATGTTCGGTTATCTTCGAATATCCATTTGGGTTCGGATATTACCCGTTCGGGTTCGGATATCCAGTCTCTCCTAATTTAATACACGTTCGGATATTTTGCTACTTCGGTTCGGGTTTTTTGGATCGGGTTCGGATATTTAGATCTTGAAAAAAAAAATTAATTTTTTTATTTCTTAAATTTCTTGTATTTAAAAATATAACTTTCACTTAACTAATTTTTTTATTTTTAATAGATTGAATGGTTAATAGATTTGGACATAACATTTTGAAACTAAAAAAGACATTAATTTGGTTATTGTTTTTAAATTTTGGATGTAACTTTTTGTTAATTCTTGAAATAAAAAGTTTGATATACATTTTAAGTGAGTAGCAAATCATTTTCTCCGTAATTCTATGTATATCATATGAACTTAAATTATGTGTAGTATCGATAGAAATATTTTATATAAAATGAGAGATGTAAACTAGAAATATATGGTTAATTATATATATGTTCGGTTATCTTCGAATATCCATTTGGGTTCGGATATTACCCGTTCGGATATCCAGTCTCTCCTAATTTAATACACGTTCGGATATTTTGCTACTTCGGTTCGGGTTTTTTGGATCGGGTTCGGGTGCGGCTTCAGATATCGGGTAAAGTGCCCACCCCTAGGTTGAAGTTTTTAGATTTTGGTTTTGTTTTCATTGAATAATGTTTTTCATTTCATGAGAACTTGGTTTTCGTTTTATGCTTTCATTTATTTGGTTTTCTTTCGATCAATAATTATGTTTACCTTTCACTTGATTTTGAATGATCACATTTGATGTTCCTTTCTTTTTTTGAGGCGATTTTATTTATGTTTTGGTTACAAAATAGGTACAAATCAAGTATTTTAAAACCGAAGAACCGGTTTTACTTACTTTTTGGTTACAAAGTAGATATAAATCAGGTACATTTAAACTGAATAACCGATTGGGACCCAAACCCGAAAGTACATCGGATTGTACTGGTTCTTTGGAGATTTACTAACCCCGACCCGAATCCGATAGAACCCAAACCGGTCCCAAACAGAATTTTCATATAACCCGATTGGACTAAACTGAAACCCGATTGGACTAAACCGAAACCCGATTGAGATTCTAAATGCCCAGGTCTATATATAATAGTGTCGGTCCTGACCTAAAGTTAGAGACGGTCCTGGCCTAAAGCTGGAAAAACACCATATTAACAATAACAATTTTAATAATCTTAATAATTCTAAAATATATCTACTTTACTAAAATAGAGTCATAATTAAACTCTATCATGTGATATTTTAATTTTGGACTTATTCAACATTATATCACTTAACATACGGTCCCTTTAATATACACGCTCTTCTTTATACAATTATTTATGATGACCCATATAAATAAATTTAACTGGTATGTTGTGCCTTGATATCGACATGTCGTTTTGATCACTCGGTTTAATTTCACTTTCAAAACCATGAACATTATTAATATAGTGAAGATGTACATTATCAATATACACTATCTATACTATTATTTATGAAGTTATTTAGCTTATTTGTCGTGATTTCCATAATTTTAGTTAATTTTGCTTATTTGTCATGTTTTAATTAGTTTTAAACTGAATCATTAATTTATTAATAATTTTTAGTTGAGTCCATAATTTATTAATTTAAATAATATAATTCTAAAATATGTAATTAGATATATAATTATTTTGATTTTTCTTATTTGTCATGTTTTCTATGATTTTAGTCAATTTTGTTTATTTGTCATGTTTTTATTGGGTTTTACTTTATTCATTGATTTATTATAAAATTTTACCAGAATCACTAATTTATTAATTAAAACAATATCCGTAATGAATTTTATATATAATTAAAAACAAATTTTGATTTAATAATATTTAAATCTATATGTTATATTTATTTGTCATATTTTATTAGGTTTAAAGCTTTTATATAGGTCATTGATTTATTATTATTTTTTAACTGAGTATTTATTAATTTTCACAAAACCCGTAATGAATTTTATATATAATGAAATACGAATTTTATTTTAATAATATTAAATTTATATGTTATATTAAATAATTAATTTTAAACTAATATAATAAAATTGTGAAAATATATATAAAAATTAAGAGAATTCTTATATATTGTGTTGCTATCTGAAAATAATATTTTTTATTATAAAGTTAACAAATTACGATATAAAAATATTTATAATTAAATATTAGTCAAACAAAAATATTTATATAAAGATATTTTCTAAAATATTTCTAATATATGAGTGTTTTAAAACTTTTAAGACAATAATAAGTATATAGTTTGATGAACGTTTTTTTGACATATATAAATAATTTGATTTTTTATTTAACTATTTAAAATCATAAATAATAACTTATCCCCTAGACTATATTTGCAAAGTGATTTTGCCACATGTTTTCTCTACAATCAATTTAACAAAACAAATATGACATGGCGACTGAAATTGATGACATGGCTTCGAGAAAAATATAAGATGAATAATTTCATTTAATGTTGATTTATATTTTTAGCAAACTTATTAGAATGTGGTAATAATTCATATATTACATTCAATATTGATATTTTTTTTGGTAAACTTTTTTAAAATATGGTAATAGCTCATACATCATCTATAAAATAAATATATTCATATATGGCATTTCAAATTTTGAAATATTATTACTTTTGTATAATTATACAATTTGTATTACTAAAGCTTTCAAAAATTTTCTACAGTTTTTTAAAAAATTAAATATCTAATCGTAAGATTATTAGTTTCTTATATATCTACAAATTTTATAAATATTGTTTAGGCTAAATTTTTGATAATTATACAATTTTATATCATTTTTTTAGTTTTATACAAATTGATTTAATATATATCAAATCTGTATTAAATATTAGTAAGAAAATAGTAAAATCTATGATATTTAATAAAAAAATTTAGTAAATATAAATTAGATTTAAATTTTTTTTACTGCACATGGTGCAGGAAAACACCTTGTTTTATACCTATACGATTTCGAAGCTACTACAACTACAAATTATCAAAATAGTCAATAAAACAAATATCCAGATTTTGAAAAGCAGATCAATAATATATTTTTGATCCGCTTTTCAAAATCTGAATATTTTTTTATTGACTATTTTGATAATATGTATAAATTTATAACTTTTTATTAGAAAAAATAATATAAAAACTATTTTATTATAATTTTTGAGTTTTAAACTGTGTTTTCATATCCGATTCAAACTCATGGTCGAACCAGTAGATCTGCTATTAACCCAAGAAAATAATTTAGACATGCTATTAACCCGTTATCTGATACTGTTGATCTGATATATATCCAAAATATCTGATAATATTTTTAAAACTTTTTGATTAAATTACTCATATATTTTTTTAATATCATATTGAATAATAATAATTTTTGTTTAACATTTTGTCTATCGTGAGAGTTGATACGTAGATTTAAGAAAATAATATTTAGATGTCATTATGTTTGTTAATTTATATAGTGTAAAAATTCAAAAACCTATTAACAATTACTAAGAAAATAATATATTGATGTAATTACAATAACAAAATTCATAGACCTATTAACAATTACTAAGTTCTATAGGTGTGCTATAATTATAACGCCTAATGATAATTATTTTAAACTTATTTTTAATTACTAAGTTCTACTTGTATGGTATACCTTATAACGCCAAATGATAATTTAAAATAAATTATAATTTATGATAGTTATTGTAATTTTTATTTGAATTTATTGATCTTAACTATGTTATAGCATAAAGAAAATATAAGAATCCTTATAATAAAGTATGACAACTAAAAATTTTATTTTATGGGTTATATTTAATATTAAATTTCATTTGTGTATAATAAAATATTTTTCTCAAATGATACTAATGGGTTTTAAAATTTGGACATTTAATTAGTGAATAATCTTGATTATTATAACTTATAATTTCTCTGGACAGTTTTTGTAGTTATAGGCCCAAAAATATTGTGTCATTGATGAAACTTAAAATTCATTTGTAAATTCAAAAGTATTTTTGAAAAAAAAATGACATTTCATTAAAAGGAAAAAGAAGAATGATCTTGTTTTAATAGTATAGATGCAACAAGCTTTTCACCAAATCTGTGCATATTGTGAAAAGTAAATTTCTTCTAATTTTCTTCATCCTCCTTATTTCAATGTTCTCACCATGATCTGTAATCCGAGTAAGTTGTGACTCAAACAAATACTGAATCCCAAATATATGTCTTTTTGATATATTAAACATGGATTTAGTATTGGAATTATTTTGTTTGTTTCAAGGAGGTTTTGAAAACTCGAGATATATATTGAATTTCATGGATCTTGGTGTCTGATTTGAAAACTCAAGATTCATGGTGTTGTGACAGTAACGAAATAGATGCAACTCACACCTTGCATTTACTGATAATGTGATTGTTTTCTTTGATGGTTCTTTGGAATCCAGCCTCTTCAAATCCTTCATGCCATTCTTCTGGAGCGTATCTATACCATGTCCTCTCCACGGACCAGATATTACTCTTGGGTCACATCTAGTTCCTACCATTCAGGTTTCTCCAGAATCTCCACATGGGATATAAAAAACAAACACTTGCTATGGACTAAAATTGTGTGGTATAATGTGCCAAAGATAGTGTAGTAACTATTTCTTTGGCCGTAGGTTTTTTGTTGTTCAGCTCTTTGGTCGTAGGTTTCAGTTTCAAAGATATATTTTAAAATGAGTTTGCAAAAAACTTTCGGTAGAATCTGTTCAATCATTTAGATCCTTTTGGATACTACAAAGATTGAGAAAATATTGTACTACTAGCTGAAACTTTTAGAAGGAAGATGACAAAAGTTGAAAAATATCTGATGCTCTGTTTCATTAGTGTATATTATACGAACATTTGTGTTTGTTTTGAATCATATAAGGTATTTGCATTCTGTAAAGATTATACATTTTTGTGCTTCAATTATTTCGGATAAGTTCTTTACTAGATCGATATCTATAAGACTAGGTCATATAATAGTTTTTATTAGTGATTGTATTACTAAGCATATTCATACATGTATAATGCAGGTCTTTTATAAATTTCAATAACTTAGATAGTGTGATTAGAAACAGAACAACAAACAATATATGTAAAAGTCAACATAGGATTTATTGATGTTTTATTACATTAGTATTGATAGGAAGTGAAAAAAAAAGCCGCAAATCTTTAGTTGTGGTTTAAGTAGCGAGTACGTTAAAGTATATAGGTAATTTTAGAAAGGTACATATAGTAACGATTATGGGCACATAAAACCTCGAGGCATCGGGCGACCACAAGCCCTACAAATGATAAAGATATTGCGAGAAGGAGTGGAATATCTTTGACTTTGTGGTTGCACCAAACCACATAGGCATGCAGCTACTTCAGCATCAGATAGATCTCGGATGAGAGAGCAGCATGGTTGTGCTCTTCCAAAGTCCAGGAAGTTACCAAAACGTCTTATGGTATTTGAACATGCCCTTAATTGGCTGGCATTTCTGGGACAAGTTGGGGGTGGTGGTGGTTGGGAGTTTGGGGGAGGAGACGGAGGAGTCTGCGGTGGGGGCGGTGGTGGTTGGAAATTTAGAGGAGGAGAAGGAAGTGGTGGTGTGTTTGGAGGACTCACTGGTGGAGTCTCTGGTGGTGTGGTTGGCGGAGTTTGGGGTGGACTTTGTGGCGGCGTCTGTGGTGGTGTAATTGGAAGAGGCACTGAGGGTGGTTGGGAGTTTGGGGGAGAAGACGGAGGAGTCTGCGGTGGGGGCGGTGGTGGTTGGAAATTTAGAGGAGGAGAAGGAAGTGGTGGTGTGTTTGGAGGACTCACTGGTGGAGTCTCTGGTGGTGTGGTTGGCGGAGTTTGGGGTGGACTTTGTGGCGGCGTCTGTGGTGGTGTAATTGGAAGAGGCACTGAGGGTGGTTGGGAGTTTGGGGGAGGAGACGGAGGAGTCTGCGGTGGGGGAGGTGGTGGTTGGAAATTTAGAGGAGGAGAAGAAGGTTGTGGTGTGTTTGGAGGAGGCGCTAGTGGAGTTTGTGGTGGTGTGGTTGGTGGAGTTTGAGGTGGACTTTGTAGTGGCGTCTGCGGTGGTATGGTTGATGGAGTTTCTGATGGTGTAATTGGAAGAGGCACTGATGGAACCTGTGGTGGTAAGATTGATGGAGATTTAGGTGAAAAAATTGGAGAATGCACTGGCGGAGTCTGTGATGGTGGAACTGAAGGACGCACTGGTAGAATCTCCTCCGTAGGCGTTGGCGTGATGTTTGATGGAGGAAGCTGGGGTGATATGGTTGGAGTGATTGGAGGACTTACTGATGGAGTCTGTGGTGGTGGAGTTGGAGAAGTTTGCGGTGGTGTGGTTGCTGATGGATTGTTTGGTGGAAACGCTGGGGGTAGGTTGCTAGGTGGTGTCTGCGGTGGGGGAGCCACTGGTGTTATTGGTGAAGTCTGAGGGGTTGGCGGTGGGGTGTTTGGTGGAGGTGGTGATAATATTGGACAAACACATGGTGGACACACCAATAATGGTGGAGGTGGTGATGAAGGCCGTTGTAGTGGTGGAGGTGGAGGCAACCGGGGACTAGGCCGGCCTTGGGCTTTGGTTTGGCCGATGAAGAGGATGCTGATCAATGCAAGAACAAAAACTAAAGTGTTTGTTACACCTTTTGGGGCCATTTTGCTCTTAAACGATCTTTGTTCTGTACGTACTTTGGTGAATTGAAGTGTAGTGAGGCCGTGGGTATTTATAGTAGTTTTTTCTGGAGATTTAATAGGTTTAATTTGCCACTTGTTCTACAGCCAAACCCTCTTCTTGTGGTTAGGACTCATAGGTGCTCATAGGTGGTTTCACTTCAAGTCACTAATTGTTTTTTCACATGACAATGTACTATCATCACTTTGTGATAATGTTAACATTCTGTTCGACGATCTCAGATTCCAGGATCGAGGTTTATACTAGTATGCAACCTTGTTCTAATTTCATTGATTGATATGTAGGGTATATTGTAAGTAAAATGATAAGTTTTTTTTTTTATATAAACTGTAGACCCTTGGTAAGAAATGACGATTTCGAGTGGAGCACCCATAATTCCCAAAATCAACTGACTTGTTTTTGGTGTTTTCTTTGCTGATTCTAATGATATTCTTCCGAAAATATGATACATACATGGGAGATAGAATTGATCACTATTGAAGATTTGAAGATATTTTATTCAAAATTTATAACAAAATTATAATTCATTTACAAATTTGTGGGTTATGTAGCTTGATTAAATGGGCCGTCACCTTCTAATTCCTTCTACCAAACCTTTTGTATAGCTTACTCTAAGGGAATGGGAACTCCCAAACGTAGGTTGTCAGAAGTTTCTGAATTTAGGCTTCATATTGGAGATATTTGAAAATGTAGTAATTACTACGAATTACTTGTTACATATATACTACTCTAGTGGAAGCTATTGGTCCAGTGGTTTAACCAAAGATTCATTAATGCTTATATACCAGGAGATTTGGGTTTGATTCCCGAAAAAGATGAATTATGTGAATTAATAGAGAAACGACTTATAAGATATTTGCAGCATGGTGCAAGGATTACCGTCAAAGGTGGATCCAATAAACGACTCAAATAGTGCAATCAGACATGAATCTTCATAAGGTAGGTAGAATTATCAGCTGTAGAATCGTCTTTAATATTTCTCCGAGTTTGTAATAGGATAATATATCCAGCGTTAATATATATATATATATATATATATATATATACATACCACTCTAATTTTCCTGTTTTGATTCCTATCCAATCATTTGGTTCCAAAATTTCAAGCAAAACTCATATAACCTAGAATCGGAAGCGGATACGCGGAAACGGAACCTTAAAAATAGGATTTAAAAAAAACTAAGAAGTGGTACGTGTTAGAAGCGTATATATATACGAAATTCCCTAAGATAGTCATTTTTACGTTTTTGTCACAAAAATAGCTCTCAATGAAAAAATAAACAAAAGAAGTTTTATTAAAAGGTAGAAGTATATTTTTACCCTAGAGTTAACTAATTTAGACTTAGGATTTAGAGTTAAGGGGTGGGGTTTTGGGGATGAGGTTTCAAATATTTTAAAAAAAAAATATTAAAAATTTCTAAATAAAAATGGGCTATTTTGGTCATTTTCTTTTTTGAACTCTATTTTGTGACCTATATATATATTAAATATAAGAAAATTTCTTAAATTTATTACTAAAAACATATGATTCAAATTAAAAGAAAAAATTATTCATGTATATGAATTTTAAATGACTTTGTATTATAACTGAGAAAATATAAATAAATTAAGTTTATAAAAATTATTACCCAATTAATTATATTAATATTTTATAAACAATTGACATAATATATTTAAATATATGTGTTATACCTTTAATAAAAAAATCAGTGCATAAAGATAATTTATATATAGTATTAGTTTAATAGTTTCTTATTTTTATTTTTTGTATTTTAGTATTATTAAATTTCAAATTTTACACAAAACATAAGAACATGAAGTTTTATTTGTTATTTATTTATGAAATTGTTTTCTTTAAATGAAAAATGATTCCAAAACAGAATCTTATGCCTCCAACGTGATTTTAAATAAAATATTTTTAAAATATTTTGAAACCAAAATTCTGCAAGCTTTCATAAAGTTTTGATTCTGATTCGAATTCTGAATCTGGAAGCGGACGTTTAAAGTAGTTACCGTGTAACATAGAGAAAAACTAATAAAATACTACTAATACATATCCCATATATATTAATTGAAGATCATTTAAAAAGTTATAATCTTAAGTTTGTACTAATTAAAAAGAGACTTTGCTTAGGTGTCACTTAATTAGAATGATAATATAGCTTACGTGGCAGCTTAAGAATCAATTATAAAAAATGTTGGTCCAAATTCAATTACTAGGAACATTATATTAACCCAAAATCAAAATATAAGAAGCATGTATTATTTTCTTAAATAAAAGCTACGGAATTGCCTAATATGATTAACATATATATGGTAATTAATAATTATGAATAATAAAGATTTGATAACAATTTTTGCATCATTTTTGTTTAATTTTATATTATTAAACAAAATTAAATAATCACATTAACCATATAATAAAAAATTAGTTTTTTCGTATATGCTATATTTCAAATTTTTGAAAATGACTTTAAATTACAAAAAATAAGGAATCCTTATATGTTATATTTTAAATTTTTTAAACGACTTTAAATTACAAAAATGGGGAAATCTTATATGTTATATTTTTCTTATATGTTAGATATTTTTTATGTTAAATTTTGATTTTTGTAAACGACTTTAAATTACAAAAATGTAAGTTTTTCTTAAGCATACGACTAAAAGCATTAAAATATGACATGTATCAATTTGATGGTTGATCTGAAACATTTCAAAACCATATATGGAAGATAAATGTCAAAATAATTTAGCTGTAGAAACTGTACTGTTCATTTTTTTCAAGAAAGTGTTCGGTGGAAAAAAAAAGGTTTTTGTGTCATAATTTGTTTAATGTCTAATCCGTTCAACTCATAATATATTAATTATAGTTTAGTTCAACAATTTTTAATAAAAATTGATCCGGTCCATCGGAAAGAATTTATATAATAACAACAAAAAATATTGTATATGTATAAATAAAATGATCAAATATATAAAATTTATCGATAATATATACAAATAAACTCACCATGCACAAGGCGCAAATCTTATCCTAGTATACTACTGAAAAAACGCAAGGGGCCATAGACCACATGCTTAAAAGTTCGAGTTATCTCTTGGCTTCCTTACATTTTCTATAATTCTAATCTATAGTAAAGTTCTGATTATCTTAGCTAAATATTTTTAAACTAGATACAAATTCGTATCTTTATAATTTTTTTGCGTCTTGATTGAAAGTCTTTTCTCACAAAATCCCGTCATTGTAGCCGTAGTCAAGGAGGTGTTCGTACATCGCTAAAAAAATAATGAAGTACGTGTTAGTACCAGAGCCAGGCTTGACTTTTTAAAGTTAGAAGCAATGAAAAAAATGGCATCTCATATATTAAAGCTGATTGGAACTAGGTCTGAGATATATTATCCAAGATATAGATTCGATCCGAGATCCGTTTTGGACCAGTTTCGAAAATAGAATATCTGGAGCGTCCGGGTCCGAATCCAAATTGTAAAATCTTGGATCCGTTTAAGCCGAATCCAGATCCATATATTTTAATTTTCACGTTCAGATATCCAGATTCATATTTTTAAAATACATTAAAATTTTTAGTTTCATTAATATTAATATTTTATATATTAATATTTATACATAAATTAATTTTATAATATTATATTTTAATTTTATAGTATTATACACACATATATCTATATATATATATATATTTATAGATCTTGTATAAATATTTAATTTATGTATTATGTTTTAAAAATAGCATTTAAAAAAATATTTTTTAATTATTTTTACAGGATCCAGATACCCGCGGATAATAGAATTTTTTAATTATTTTTACAGGATCCAGATACCCGCAGATAATAGAATGCCAAAACGGATATCTAAAATCAGTTACCACAAACCACAAATCCGAATCTGGATATTAAATCCACGGATCCGGATCTGGGTACCCTAAATTTCATGGATATCCAGATCCATCTGATGACTAATTGGCACATATGACTTATCCAATTAAACAGATTACTAAACCACTAAACCAATAACTTTTTTTTTATAAAATTGACCCCCAAAAAATAGTTAGCAAAACCCCAAAATATTATTTAATCTTTCCGGTCAATAATTGACACTCGTTTGTACAATATGTCAATGTTCCTTCTTCAAAATTAACATCAAATTGACGGTCATGTTCCAGTTTAGTCATGCTTCCGTCCCGAATCCATAAAATAAAGTTATGAGCAAAATCTCGATATGAAGAGAAGAAGAATTACTAATTCGGATTGGTAAACCTTTACTGTAGTGTTAAGTTTCTTTTTTAATTTTGTCTACATTTCTTTTTGATAATTTAGCTTTCAATATTATTTATTGCATTGTTCTAATTTCTCTTATATACATCAAATATAACTAATTTTCTTTTCTATTTTTTTGTATACTAGAAGGTGTTTAGATCTTCTGCCAAAATAATCTTCCAGACCCAAAACCAGCCAGCACTAATACCATATTACCAATTATGGCATAAAACATCCCTCTCAGTTCGAATTGAACATTGGTGACAGTAGTTGCAGCCGCAAACGTTTACCACTAGAAATAACTCATCCTGATAAAAATTTACGAAATTTAGCTATCACATATATATCATATCATCATTTTATGGTTAAATAAATTTTCCGAGATCTGTGATCTTAGCCGATCCGACTTATTCCAAAAATTTTGAATATCTAGGATAGTCAAATTAAAATCTTGGATTCAACAAATCCATATAGTAGAAAATTTGGAAGTGGATATCCAAATCAAAATAATATATTTTATAGTACGTATAAAGTTTGAAACAAATCTAATAATAATAAAAACTAATAGCAATTTTAAAAGCCTACAATAATTTCAACATGAAATTCCATTTAGCTGCCATGATATATTCTAAGCCCCCATGTATTTGCAAAAATATAATTTCAACATGACAATCATTAATAGTTATCCACTATACGTTATTTGAAAAGTGATTTTAACATGTTCTCAGTAAAAAAATGACATGTCACTAAGAAAATATGACATAGCTTTAGTTATTTATGACATGCCATCACTTAATTATGATATATATAATTTATTTTATAAATGTCTATTTTTTGGCAATATTTTTTTAAATAAGATAATAACAAATAACTTCTACATCAAAACCATGAATGTAATTTTTCTGTAAAACATTTATTTTTGTCAAAAATTTTGAAATATAGTAACAATTATTTTTTATTTATATTTCTAAAAAAAATATATATATATATATAAGCAACATTATTTGTAAGTGTGTCTTACAAATATAAAACTAAAACAATATTTAATTACATTTGTTATTTTATTTTCTCCACGTCAATAAAATTAAGATAGAAAAATAATAATATTCAAATTTAAATCAAATATTTTTAAATTAAAATAAAATATATTTAAATTTTTTTAGTTATGTGCACAACGCAGAAAAACTTTTAGTATACTAATATCTAATCTACTACGAGATGTCAACTTTCTTATAGCGCTTAAGGGGACTTCGACGAAAAGTTCTTTCATACCATTAAATTTAGTTGCCAAACTTTCCTTTGGAACGCTCAAGTTGCAACCTAGGCAAGCTACAAGTGTGATTATATGTAAATAGCTTGGTTAATTTTGAGAAATTTTCTCATTTATTCGTAGTTACAACAAAAATAAGTTTGCAACTTTTAGTTGATTTTATGTATCTTCTATCTGATTATAAGACTAATACAAAAAGAGAAAAATATGAAACCAAATCTCATATATTTACTTCAATCATGTTTTTCTTATTTATTATATTTTTATCAATTTGTATTTTTCACAATTCCGCTATTCCATAAGAGATTTAGTGATGATTGGATTTTTTGTTTGTTTTAATACTTGAGATATTTTTTTAATAGAATTTTGGGTATAGTTACAAAAACTTTCATAATCTTGTAGATATCTATGGTATTTTGAGAGTTGTATTTTATGGAAAAAAATTACAAATAATCTAGGTCTCAATAATATTATATTTTAATAGAATTATATGATTAAATAAATAAATGATTCAGATAAAAATATTTAAAATAAAATTTATAGTTCATAAACTAATAAAACTGGATTTAGCTAAGTATATAAAAACCCTTAAACTAAAGAACATATAATCTAAAATTTTAATAATACTTAGCCTTTGTTAGGGACCTCTTAGTAATATTCTATGGTAAATAACCAAAACTTCTAAACACTATAAATATACCCTCTCCATTGATACACGTAACTCACACTCCTTAGTCCTAGCATTTCACAATATGGCTTCAAAGAATATGACGAGAATTATACCTCTTTACCTCACCCTCGTCTTATTCGGCTTTGCCTCGGCACAACCTCCATTGGGCCAACCTCCGGTGTGTCCTCTTACTTTGCTCCAGATCCGGGGTTGCATCAGAATTCTTCGCATTGGCGTTATCCTCAACACCAGAAATGTTGGGCCATGTTGTACTATCCTAGATCAGCTCGATCCTCCTCGGGCGTCTGTATGTGCCTGCGATGCCGCTAGTATCAATCTTGGCATACTTGGCATCACTGTGAATCTGAGAGTTAATCAGCTCCTTAGGCTCTGTCGTGTGCCAACAACACCTGATTTCAGATGCAGCTTAATATAAGTACAGAATTTGCAGCATCTTATATAAATTAAGAATCACACTAAAATAAGCAGGCACGCTCCGTAATATCGGTCCAAGGTGCAACTGCGTCTTACAAGTATTGTCTTTTATCTTTTGTCTGAAATAAATTAAAACTTGAATAGTATATTCCACTGTTTGGCTGTTCCATTACTACATTTTCCAAGTAAAATTCGTAATATTCAATCCTGGGTGAGTATTTATCATAATCACAGGAAACAGGCTAATTATACTATTCAAAATTTTATAAATTACAATATCTAATATGAAATTAACTGTAATAAGGGGACGTTTATGTTTTAAGCAAAAAAATAATTTAACTGTAATAGTTTTTTTTTTAAACTCTTCAGCTGGATCAACAACTTCGGTAGACTTTGTAAAATCTTTAATTGGCCTTCATCAAATGTTCTTTGCCAAACCTCTTATAGATGACTAGATGAGGTTTAAAATATCTCTTCAGTTTATATGTTTGGAAAAATGCAAGCATGCTCCATGTAGGACCAAATCTTAAATAAGCACATCTCGATGTGAGATATTCGAGCGCAAGATCGGATCGATTGTAATTTTTAATCCAAGACACAAGTAGTCCCTGGATAGTCCACCAGTCTTCAAGATCTGAAGAATCATCAGCCGGCTTCGAGATGGTCCCGTCAGAAACCCAAACTTTTTACGTGATGTCAACGCCGTTTTCATTCCATATGCCCACTCATCGTAATTGGTTTCTTTCAGAAACGGATGTGAGATCACGACACCAGGCTTG
Organism: Brassica rapa; assembly: GCF_000309985.2. NCBI lineage: Eukaryota > Viridiplantae > Streptophyta > Magnoliopsida > Brassicales > Brassicaceae > Brassica > Brassica rapa. The sequence goes on from NC_024802.2 coordinate 12,381,572, forward strand.
TCAGCCGAAGTGAGATCGTAAGGTGAGATGGTTCTTCTCACTTCGGTCGTTCCTGCTGTTCCCCAGTAGTCGTGGTCGGGTTCGGGTTTGACATGATCAATTTCAAAATTTTCAGAAAAAAATGTATAAGGCTCTGATACCATATAGAAAATCAGAGTCTATGGAAATTTTTGTATATTATTAATTGCATACGTGCTTTACATATATACGACTCAGACTCAGATAATCTAGGAGTATCTACAACTATCTAATACTCTGTTACAACAACGTTCCTGAAATATAGAAACTTAAACAACTTCTTATCCACTCCGTTGGTTACCGCCAAACTTCAAACTCCAATACATTCTACTGGGGTGTTATGGTTACGTTTATGCATGTTAAAGGGGTTGTTATCTTCCTCAAGGTTACGTATACGATCTTCCTTTTTCTAATGCTCTTCAACCTTGGCCCTCACACGTTTTCCTACAAACACCTGGAATCATTGCTTTCTTCGGTAGCTGGTTTTTGATGTTTGTAATGCTTGTGAATGAAAACAGTTTTACCACTCCTGTGAAGATGATCTCGGATTCCACTGCGAAGACCAAACTGGAAAAGCAAGAGATTATCTAAAAAGAATGTCTTTATCTTTTTCAATGTATGTCCTTGTTTGTGTGGGATTTTCTCTCTCGTCTTCCTTACTTTACTTGTTTGTGTCCCTACTTAAATAAATTAAGCTAGTGTGTTTATTGTTTTTATTTAAATCTGGGAACCAATTTGTCGGGAATCATCTTTAACATTTTACCCACACAAAAAAAAGTGTTGGGAATTTCATTTTCGTGTTAGATAAGTTATCTTTTTCATTGCAAAGTTTTTGACGAAAGAAGTCTCGAACTCTCAAACTTACAGCGACTAATTTCAGTTAACTCGATTTTTGTTCATTAAGTACGTCTACATGTATAATGTTTTCAGTTGACCTTTAAAATTTGACGTTAGAGAATGCTTAAATTAAATCCTAAGCACATGTTACAGGCTATACAGTAAGCAACTAAACCTACAAAAAATACGAACCCTCAGCTCCCAAACTAATTACTCAATACTCCTCTCCTAACACACAGAACTTGTCCCAAATGTTATAACCAACCTACATTAATCTTAATTCTTAATTATTTAACCAGAGCGGTACAGAATGAAAGAGACTGAGCCAAAGAAGAGAAGGAGAAAAGACTTTACAGAGACACTCTACCAAAAGTATTTAATAAAAGTTGTTTCCATGTCGAAAGACGTTTCTTCTATGTAAAACAACTCCAATATCATCCTGATGCAAATCTTCTCTTAAGCAGACTTCAATTCAAGAAACAAAATAATTAATCAAAGAAGCTTATGTTCTTGTTTCGGATTCTCTACTAACAGACTACAAGGGACAGATTATGTTTAGCCTGGTTACAAGATCTTGTAGGGTGAGTATATTACCTGGAAATGAAGCTTAGAAGGTTTCTTTTTAAGCAGAATCAGCTAGCTGCTCTTCTGTGAACTCACCGAAGATGTCGGGACAATCATACCAAGTCCTGCGTCCTCGTGCTTCCCAGTAACCTCCTGTGTACTTGAAAGTTTCACTTTCTCCTTGTTTCTCGAACCATCTCGGTCTCCACCCGCTTTCCTGAAGTTGCCGTGACTGCCAAGAAAAAAAGAACCTAGAGATCTTAAAACATGACTTCACTATTAGTTCATAGACCAGTGCAATGTTAAGATGACGTACCATTCTTTGCCTTCTTTCTAACCGTTGTTTCTCTAAGTTCGCCTTCTCATATTCACCATTCTCTAGATGCCGTTGATCTGGCCTGAGCCTAGAGTCTGTGGGAGGAAGCATCTCCTACATCCATGATCAAGGTTAGACATACCATGTCTAGACCAAACATGAGTCCATATAAAATATTAGTTCATTTCAACATACCTCCAAACCAGGTGTTAACTCGTTCATGGTAATGGCAAATGAGGTTAAGTTGTATCTAGTTACATTAGGCGGTGGTTTGGTCCTTCTCCATAGTAACAAGGCATTTGATGCGGGATCACTGACTTTCGTCTTGCTGACTCCATCACCAGCAACATAGTAAAGGCTATCATCCCATTTACCAAACACCGTTGCAGCTTTCTTGGCAGACACGTCTTCTACATAACCATTTACCTATACAATGTATATATGATCATGTGTTTATTTCAAGTATTACATATACAGAGCATATCGCTGTGACTCACCTGATGAGGATTCCTCTCAAGAATGGATTGCTCCTTAAACTTGAGGGTACAAGAATATTGGCGGTTCCCACGGATTTGCATCACACCATGATGATCACAGTATAGTTTACCTAGTATGATATTGTATATAGTTGATGTTACCTAAGAACAAAGATTAGTATAAAGTTACTTCATAGCAAAACCAAAATCCACAAAAATGATTTGAGGGTTTATAGCTTTATATATACCTTGCTCCATTGAAATACTTCTCCATCATCAAACTCAAGAGTCAAAACTCCTACAGGTTCAACTTGAATAGATCTCCCCCAAAACTTTGACTTGAGGTTAGTGTCACCCCAGAACTTCCACCCTTTACCTTCACAGTGGCAGGCGATAACTGTTGGATGGTGGCTGACCTATTACAAAAGAATCATACCCCCCATTGTCTTGAGAAATATTCTGATACTTATGTTCATCACAATGAGTTGAAATAAATACCTTTTCAGAGAAGAAACGAATCCCCTTTTCAGGAAAGTCAGCTTCATAGGTTTCTCCAAGCAAAGGGTTGAATGGCTTACAGTGACGGCCTTCAGTGGAAGCATATCCAGAGACAGCAAAAGCCGCAACGTTTAAAGCTCTTAAGAGACCGTTCCCCTAATAATCCAACAGGAAAAATGTCAGTTTAAGATATAAGAGTATGTAGTGTAGCAATAAAAGTACTTACAGATTTTCCATGTTCATATGCTCGGTCAAGAAGATACGAGTACTCCAAGTCCTCAAAGCACTTTTGAAGGGACGATATTGGTTCATTGAAATACACAGGGAGGCAAACTCGGGTGAGATCTTTTCCAACGTTGTCTTTGATCATAGACCAAAGACTGACACCTTTCTCTTTTTCAGCTGGATCAGGAAGTTTTGTTCTTCTCTTTATATCAGTGTATCCATTGGATCCAGAACCAACATTAGGTTCATTAAAGTACTCCTTTGTGTCATGGAAGGAAGGCTCATCTTCCTCGGACACATCCTCAAACTCTTGTTTATCATCAGATGAAGCAGTTGTGCTGCATTCTAGAAACCAAATAATGTCAAGCAAACACACAAAGGAAGCCTATGCCTTAAATAACATAGTGTGAAGGCATTTACTTCATATGCTTGCATAACTAGAACTCAAAGCAAAGCAAAGCAAAAGCGGAGAAGAGAAGGAAGAAAGATCAAGCATTAGACTATGTACCACTATATTTTCCACGTCCTAGGCTTGAAAATGCATGCTTAGTTAATTGGTAGCCATTGTCATCGTTCCCTGATGCTTCAGCTTCAAGATTAGCTGTCTGTACAAAAGAAAACACTCATCATTCAGTTGCCAACACGATACATTTCACACCACATAACATATTCAAGACATGGATAAAGACAACTAGGAAGCACTTGAGATCAAATAAACACACACACAAGAAAAAGGATGACAGAGACAAGAAACTAAGTTTACCTCTAGCTGTCTCAATGCATCAAACAAATTGGTCCGTTCTTCATGTAGAAGTTTGACTTGTTCATGCATTTCAGAAAACTCTGAGAGCATGATCTGCTCGCACTCTTTTACAAGATTATCGTTTATTCCCTCTTCGTGAAACCGTTTCTTTAGTCTCTCGGTTGATATGAACAAATCCTTTGGTGAGGTGAAGGAGAAATCACCATTAAGTGACCGGAGAGGGAAAATGCATTTTGTAGATGCTAAAGCTCGTAACCAAGCTGCTCTATCACTTATAGAATCAGTCCTCAGATGAAGAGTCTTAGTAGCTGTGAATATATAGAACTTTCTATCTTCAGACTTGCTTTCTCTGAAAGAAGAAACCTGCTGGAGATAAACATAGAAAGATAGATATCTAATTACAACATCAAGTAAACATAATTAAAAAAGGTTGAGACCACAAATTTAAAACAACGAGGAAATCATTTTTCCTATCTAAAGCAGGTAAGGAAACCCTACAGATTCAAAAGAATATGCTGAACTTAGAAAAAAGTTTGAAGTTGCAGATTTGGAACTAGGAGCAAATCAAGCTGGGCCCATGAAGATATTACTTTAGACACGTTAGATCTATACAGGTTGAGAAAGACAAAAGTTTATTATCTGGAAACAAAAACAAAAGAAAATAAAAAATCCTAGCTTTGGAGTATTTTGATTAAGCAAAAAGAAAAAAAGAAAAAAAACATATGTTTGTAAATAATGTTGAAAACAGGCCATCTTTCACATTGTCAAGCAACAAGCAGGTCAAAACAGGTATTATTATAATTGGCAAGACCCCACCCTCCATTATCTCCAACCGACTAAGTTTACTAACCAAACATGTGTAAAATTAAACTAAAGAAAAAATATAAAATTGAACAAATAGCAGAATAATAAATATAAGCCTATCACGGTGAAATGATCTATAGTTAAGCCTTCTTAGTCAAGGAGAATTTTAAAGTAAAAGATGGCAGTATCGTAGCCAACAAGACAAATCAAATCAAAGCACATGCAAGGCAAAGAAACCAAAGAACAAATTGTGAAAAGTGTCCAAAATTCAATAGACTTGTTTTAGTTATGCAAATGATAAAAAGTCCATAGTTCTAGTGAATACAATTGACATATATGAACTTTGACTTTTTCCCCAAAAGAAAAAAAAAGGCAAAATAACTAATGAGAATCCAAAACTTTATTGACGGATGGCAAATGGGTTAATTTTGAAACCAATAGGGAAATGAAGTTACGAAACTGAACTTAACACACATACAAACACTAATAAGAAACAGATTTGGAAAAAGAAAGGAAGCAAAAAAACAATGTGACCACTGAACAAAACCCTAAGATACAATACCAGATTGTAGCAACCAACAAAAGTGTTTAAATTTTTGAAAACCAAACAAGCACCTGCTGATGTGACCCACTAGAGATTAACAACAAGTTAAAAGCTGGCAGAAATTAAGACCAAAGAGATTAACAGTAATGAAGAAGCAAAATCAGATGTATTAAAATTGTAAAAGACATATAAAGACACTAGTCAAGATGAAGATGTACTGATGAAAAAGATCATAGGACGATTATAAGAAGAAGAAAAATAACATATTAGGGTTTCTCATTTCATCAAAGAACTCAATGAACAATTCTATTAACCTCTGGTTCTTTCCTCTAACTACGAGTGATAAAAAGGCGTCTCCTTTCCCCAGAAATTCACAATCTGATTTGATGTAATCAAACACTTTATTGATCCTAATAAAGAACATAAATGAAATAATAAATCACAGTGCACAAAAAAAATAAAAAAAATAAATCACCAAAACCTTTTGAAAATCAAGAATCAAATCAAGAACCTTGAGATGAACAATGCCGACGGTTTTCTTTGGTTTCCGGCGACCACTGGAACTATCCATCCTCGAGAGACGACCGGCGGAGACATCTCCAATGAGCCTCACATCTTCCGAAGAAGAGAGAAGATTCAAGTTCTCCGGTCGCCGGATCTTGGAGTAAGACAAGATTCCGTTGCGGAGGAGGAACCATCTAGATCTCCATCCTTTGCCGAAGTTGGTCCACTTGTGTAAGATCCCAGCCACCGACTCCGATCCAACCGATGTCACTTTCCTCCGGTTGGATCCACCGGCTAACGACGTCGCCGGTAGACTCCTCGACCTAGTAAAATTCGTCACCGGCGGCCTGTTATTATCATCAATCCCATGTGGACTCTCCAGAGTGATGCAGCAGAGAGGATGCAGCTCCTTCACCCGCATTGTTTTTCTCTCTCTCTCTCTCTGCGATCACTCCGAAAGGTTTAAAGCTTTTAATCTCCGATCACAAAACTCCGACGCACATTCATCGTCTAGATCGAGCATGCAGATTTGAAGAAGAAGAAGACGACGAAGAATAAAGAACCTGAAGCTCTGAAACTGAGATTTCTCAGACAAGAGAATCAGAGAGAGAGAAAGGTTGTTGCTTTAATGTGAGACTGCGTAAGCTTCAACGCAATTGTAAAGGCCTTATGTAGAGCATATGTATATAGGTCTGTGTATATATCATTTGTGTATGTATGTTTATGTATATATATGATGATGATGAATCAGAGAAAGAGGTTGGGAGCGAAGTTGGACAATTTAAGACAATGGCTTTAGATTGTAATTTCGGAATGTGGTGGAGGGTATGAAGGTAAAATAAAGTTTGGATTAGATTTTAGTCCTTAATTAGATCCTCTTACAAAAGGTCCAGAACATTAGTTCGATTTTAAGCAGTCAAGCACACTGTCAGTTACAGACATTTTGGTTTAAGTTAATTTACATTTTTATCGTATTTTAAACAGTATATTACCAACCTAAGTATCATCGAGGACGTACATGAGTATCTTATGGCCATGGTTAAAACTGTAAACACAATTCTAAATCAGGCTATGATCACTTTACTGTATATGAAAAGAAGGTTTCTGTAGTTTTCTTGTTTCTGTGCATTTTGAAATCAATATACATGATTAATTTTTTGTTACAAGAACTGATTTTTTTTAAACGAAAGCTGATTTGTTAAATGCAGTGGGTTATATGACGTGTTCCTGTTAGCTTTAGAGGATGATATAAGGAAATGATGTGGATATATATATATATTTATAGCTAACTTAAAATGTATATTTTTAGTAAGAGAAATTATGATAAGATTCCTCTAAAGTTCTATATAAAAATGTAATGCCTAATAGAAATAAATTTCTAATGATTTTATATAATCTATGCATGAATCACTATTATATAGAGTAATATTTTTATTGGGATTCTAAATACTGTATTGTATACTATCTATTGTCATGTAATATATACTTATAAGCTTTAAAAGGAAATTGGTAGCCCGGTACATAGTTAAATGGAAACAGTTTTTCAAGGAAACAAAAGATGGAAACGGTTTTTCAAGGAAACAAAAGAAAAAAGAGCGCTATAATCATTAATTTTCTCGTATTTGGTTTGTGGAAAATGACTTATCAGTGAGTGAAAATAAATTACTAAGTTAAAAAAAAAACTGTACATCAAGGAAGAGCCCACTTTTGTTTTTGAATAAAATGCCACTATTCTAGTGATAGATGAAAACAGATAAGTTAATGGTAGTATTATATATTTATTAATGTATACTGTATGTATCTTTTAGGAAGGCTTAATTTTGTATGTCTTCTCAATTTTATTAAGATGAAACCTTACTAATTAAGGTGTGTTTCTTATTAACTCCCCAGACGATTGTATGTAATGTACATGAAATTATAAGAGATCTGTTTATGCTTGGTATCGGGTTTTGCTATACTTTCCGACATGATCTGGTTTACTTATACTCTTTCAAAACTTTTTTATCTAATTAGGTTTATTTTTTGTGAGTTTCAAATTTCCTCCATATGAAATGTTTGTACCACATGTTAGATTTTTTTTTAATATTGGTTAATATCGTAAAAGGTTTGGCTATCAAAAGGGGAAAATGTAATTTAATGGTTTGAAATTTATAATTCAATGCCTTTTCAAAAAAAAAAACAAAAATTATAATTCAGTGCGTCCAGATTATGAGATTTGATCTGTGGCTTGAAAGCACATATAAAATGACATTTTCAAACATCAAAACAGTATTCATTTCTATCAAGTTTATATCATTTCAGATTTCAAACTACATCGTATAAAATGTATGATTTTGAGTCGATGTAATATATTTTTTGTTATCATTAACAAAAGAAAGAATATCCATATAATTCAAGAGATCAACGAATGTGTTGATTTTAACAGTAAAAAAAAAGCTGTTGATTTTAAATATAAGAAGACAGAATAGTTATAATTTTGATGTCAGATGTATATATAGTAGGCATATAGGATAGTGTTTATTATTCTCATTTATTACGATGTAGCATCGACCGTGGGATGTTTGAGGCAGTGGACCGGCGTGGCGTAGAGGACCCGGTACTGGCTTGTTGTCTCACTGTCTCACACGCGCCGGAGTTCAGTTTTACTTTTCTCGTTTTCTTTTTTATTTGCTTGTTCTTTTGGCAGCTAAATAGTTGCTAAATACTATACTATTTGTTATCTTACACAACATTACAGATTATAAGTTAGATACCATTGTAAAAATTATATTTATTATCCTAAACAAAGTTACAAACATATAAGTTAGATACCATTCATTGTTGCAAGAAGAAATTGGCAATCAAAGTCCACATCATATATTAGACAGAGTAAACTCTAATATATATATAGTATTGTCCAACTTCACTTGGTATGATGTTTTTTGAAGAGAAAATCTCAAGATCAAATCTGCGAGGGATTAACCCCATAGCGGACAATATCTCATATTAAGCGAGAAGTTAAACGTGACAGACGTTTAGTTCTAGTAAAGTGTTTGGCCTCCAGCACAGACATCCAATATGGTTCTAGTAGTGCATATGATCCAAGAATGCATCTGGCCCGTCGCAGCAATTGTAAATACTATAATAATCATTTTTGTCAAAAATAATAATTTGATAATGGTATTTCAAGTTTCCAACCTTCTACCTATAAAGCTAGTTACAATGAAGATGTTGAAACGTTCTTTCAACTATTGAATAGCTTACAACAGAATAGTTGAAAAAGAAAAAAAATTGATGTGGATTCAACAAGAGTTGAAAGTATTCAGCATGTTGAATACTTATAAGTGGGGTCCATTTTCATCACTTTTTTATTTCATTTTGAATATTTATGATCAAATATTTTTATTATATTATATTTTTGTAAAATAAAATTGTACTAAAATTTATGAAATATCGTTAATATTAGTTTAATAATAGCGGAACTTAATTAATTTTCTTCCAAAATAGTAGAACTTTAAAGTATGAAATCTGCGTAATATTTCCTAACTTTTCAATTACGAAATTCATTTAGTGAATTATCAAGGCACGTTCTTTGCCACAAGAAAAACTCTTAACTTCTTAGAACATCTCCAAAAAAAACTCTACAACTTCAAATATATAATTCTTTGCTTTCCAAAAAGTAATTTAATAACTTCAAATTTAAAATTATATATTTTTATTTGCATTTTGGTATTTACAATTATATATCATATTTATGACTTTTAAATATTTTTTTGTTTATCCTTTTAATTCTTACAAATTTATATCTCATAAATATTTTAAATACATTTTTATAAATTTAATATTTACACAGAAAATTAAATAAAAGCTTTAAAATAAGATTTAAAATATTTTTAAACTAAATTTAAACAACAACAATATTATAAAGAAACTTAATAATTTTTGTAAAAAAGAAGGTACATGAAGACATAATTTATCATATGGTAAAAGATGAGAGTATCCAATTTTTAGCTCGTAATTTACAAATTAAAAATAATGAGATTCATTTTTACTTTGAAATGCACTAGTTTATCATATATACGAGCATTATGAAAATAATTTTATGAAATAATAGTATTTTACTTGTAGTTTAATATTTAACAATGTATTTCTATTTTAATTGTATATATTAGTGTAATATTTTATTAATTAATATTAATATAATATTTATATATATGCTAGTTATTTATAAAAAATATAATTTAAATTAACTATGAAAAATGTTAGAATCATAATATAAAATACAAATAATTTTAAAATTATGTTTGAAATTATTTTTTAGAGAATAATACTTTAAATTTCGAATATAAAGTTTTGCAAACTTAGAAACATAAGAACTGAAGTCATGACTCATGATTTCCAGTATCTCACGAAACATTTATCATCTCTGCACGAACTCTTCATCCTCAACTAATTTGGATTTGTTAAATATTTTAAATACGAAAAATGCTTGAATTTAACAATTAAACATAAATAAATTCTGGTAGAAAATAAATAAATTAGAATGAATCTCTAGAATATACTTTGGCATACTGAAAAATATAAGATTCTCAAAATTGGTTTAAAATATTAATATTTCATTTTTATAAATAGACATTTAGATAATAATCAATGTCCAAATTTAATGTTGATATCAAGTTTTATTTTGAGAGAGGTGCATTTTCCATGGAAAGTGATGGACTTGATTAATGTGGGGATCCACATATATGTTCCCATGTGCATAATGCTAACAAAATTGACAAAAGGCTATACTTTGATTGCATTAGACTTTACTTTGTGATGTATGTCATTTTTAAATTATGACATTTTTCTTCAACTCATCTTGGTGGTAAGGTGGTGATTTATCTATTCTTAATGTTAATGCAATATTTATTTTGTCAAGATAAAAGATATTGTAAGAAGATTCAATTATCTATTAATTACACGAGAAATATGTCAAAAGGTCCAAACAATGATATAAAGAAAAAAATATTTTTTCTAGTTAGCAATACTATATCAATACTATTAAAAGGAAAGGAGTTTTAATAAATATACTTAAAAAGGTTATTTCGACCTTTTCATTAACTAATAATATTTTGGTCTTAATTTGATTTGGACAAACGATATGTTACCTTAAATTTCTCTAACAATCATTTAGTCAAAGCTTTTATTTATTGGATACATATCTTTTTGTAAACGAAAAGGTTATACCATATATATACGACTACATAAATTTGGTTCGCGAAAATATAATATCACGTACAATTTATTATACTCTTCTCTAAATATGTTTCATTAACTTCATAATTAAGATAAGTTTTAAAATTATATATTATGTAAAATTTATTTTATTGACAAATAATAATTTAGTATTTAAGATAAGTTTAAAATTATCAAAAATCCAACAAATCCTTTTTTTACTGCTCAACAAAAAAACTACAAATCTATACTATTAAACTAGCCAAAAGCCTTTCAAATAAATTTTAAGTTTTACCAACTGAACAAATATAACTTTTATAAAATGCACAAAAATATAATGAAAGGTTAGATTTGGGCATTCGGGTCTTCGGATCAAATATAAATCAGTTTCTTTCAGATCCAAATTCTTTGGGTCTTGGGCATTTATATCCAACTAGATATTTGAATTATCTTTTGTTCAGATCAGTTTCTTTTAGTTCCAGGTCAGTGTGAGTCAATAATTCAAATGTCTGTAAAATCTACTATGTAATTTGGCTACATAATTAGTCTAGCTCGGTTCGAGTATTTAGGACAAAAAGATCTAAAGAATCCGAAAAGCCAAAAAATCAAAACACGAAAATACCCAAAATCAAACAAATACCAGAAATAACTAAATATCTAAAAGACCAAAATCTTACCTGAGAACCAAAAATATCCAATATTTTAAATATATTTTAAAATTTTGAAATCTTAACCAAAACCTGAAACTATAACAGAAAACATGAATCCAAAATTTACAATAATATTTTTATACAGAGAACATATATGAATTGCTAAAATATACATAATATGAACAAAACATACAGAGTCCAACAGAGACCAGCATGTCCAAAAAAATCTAATAGGTACTTTTTTCCAATCCCGACTCTCAACCTGTATTTCGTATTGGTTTGGTTCGTTTATCAAATTTAGGTAAAATTTTCATACTTAAGAAAGAGTTACATAATAGTGTATATAAAAAATCTCGAATAAACTTATTCATAAGTTATATAATTGTAAACAAATTTCTGTATTCGATATAATACGACTTTATAATATAATAATACACAATATACTCAAAATACTATCTCATATCCAATTTCGTATATAACCCATAAAATCCGCGCTTTTGAAGCGCAAGTCAAAATCTATTATATATATATTATAAAGCCAAACCACCAAAACGGGTGTTAAAGACAATAAGCAATTTTCTAAAGCCAAGGAATTAATATTATCCTCAACTTTTTTGATGTGAAACTTAACATATTTTTAGTTAAGTACTAGCCAACTTTATATTAGAAGATAAAATGTCTAATATATATTGATTTAAATAATTGTATCCATAAAGTCTTTGACTAAATGTCCAACCATACTTCCATCTAATGCCAAGCAGTGTTGGAAATTGTAACCTCCCAGTAGAAAAAAGTGTCGTCATAAAGATGTCTTTTTGGTCATCTGATTTGTATTAGAATGAAGCTCAGAAGAGCAGATAACTTTACAAGAGGTGATAGACATAAACCATACTAAACAACCACTAACCCACAAGCAAGAGAGATTCAGCTAGACCCAAAAACTATATATATATTACAAACTAATTCATCTCACAAGACGCATAAGATTTCTCAGAGATGAAAAGAGCGGATAACCAATTTAGAAATCATGTTGCCACATATGATCTTCTGATTCTCGGGTTGAACACACTTTTAGCAATGAGAAAAGAACCTCTATTAGATGGAAAAGATTCCAGCTCAACCATCCAAAAAAGAGTCAAACTAAGATGGAAAAAGATATCGTCTTTTAAGTACCAAAAGGAATGCTGCATTTCCAATGGGGGTTCTACTCATTGTTTTTAGAACTTTTGGATGGGAGTTCTTCACAAAAGTAGTGGATCCCACAACTACATACACACATATAATATATATATATACATATATGTATTTTTAGAACTCCAATGGGTAGAACCTCCATTAGAGATGCTCTAAGCCTTTGGACGATTGATAACTTCCACCAATGTTTTGTTATCCAAAGCAAAGGAGACCTTGGTGAATATCGATGAGAAATCATGCATTGGATGGACAATCTAAAGGTTGATAAAGCAGCATCAAGAGCTGAATTCATATTTACAAAAGTTAACCTACTATGAAGAAGAGCCGTTCCTTCCGAGTCCTTTACTACCTAAGCAGCCCTCCTATCTTATTTTTCTTTGTCATCTAAAAGAATTAGGACCGATTTTTATGACTTCAATAAAATATCAAATATCACTTCAAATATATTATTTATATATGGAGATAAACTAATGCATAAATCATTTAAATGTAATGCAAGTACTATCAACACACACAGTAATATTTAATTTAAGACATTATAAGTTATGATAAATATATATTTTTGATGATTTCCAGTTATAAAGTAAAATCTGAATAAAAGTGACCAAGTCGAATATACATTTGTGAAATTAAATAAAAACATGTGTTTTCACATGTAAGTTTTCCAAAATGTTTTTTTTTTGTTTTTTGAAACATTCCAAAATGTTATATAATTTTACTATTTTTAGATTTGGAAAAGAGAAAAAATAGAATCTATGAACTCAAAACTTAACTATTTTTACTGACTTTTTTTAATTCTTATGTATTTAAAACTCTAATACATAATTGATTACTAGAACACATACTTGGTTGTTTATTTGTCATTTAAATGTTTTATCGATTGATTCTGTAGAATTTAATTGTGGAAACATATTAGTTAGAAATTAATGTTAAATTTTTAAAAAAAGAAATCAGTGTTAATATGATTTGTTTCTGTAAAATTATTTTGTTTAAAACAAGGGTTGTAGGTTTATTTATAATAATCTATAATATAATGAGGCAGTTCCCTCTTTTCTGAAGTGACATGTCAGCGGTTTGTGGGGCCCACATACGGTTCGGTTTGGTGCTTCATTTCTCACGTAATAATGTTGGTTCTCCGGGTTGGTTCAATCATTTGTTGCGTTTGGTTATCTCTAAACTCTGCATTTTGTGATTGAGATAAGGGATTACTGTTTTTGTTTCTTCATATTCCAAAAATAAAATGTTTTCGTTCGTCGTCTCTTCCACCTCGCCGTCTCCGCCGATCTTTCACTCCAGAGACAATGAATCATATCTCAAGTCTCAACTCTTAGGCTCCCCTATCGTTCAACGTATCTGTCTTAATCTCGCCACTTCCAATCTCTCTCTCTCTCTCCCTCTCTCTCTCTCTCTCTATACATGGCGAAAAGAAGCCTCTGAGGAGACAGTGGAGAAGGAGAATCATCAGGTCAATCGTCTCTTCCCCTAAGAAATCTGCCACTTTAGGTAATTTAGTTCGTATACATATGTGAATTCCTGAGCATATTGATCAAGGATTGGGTGAAACCTTGGTTTGGATCTTTCGATTCTCTGGTGGATAAGAAGCGATTTGTTTATGTTTTGTGGTTTTATGTATATTTGTGTCTTTGTGATTTGTTCAAAACGAATCAATTGATTTATGTTCTCAGTTTGTGTTTGCAGTTGTGTTTGATCGGGAAACAGTATTAAACGATGAGACGTTTGGTTTTAGATGTGGATTAAGCAAAGACGACTTATAGATAGTCGGAAAAGCGTTTGATCGGTTACAAGGAAAGGAGATGCGTAAAAGAAAGGAAACCGGAGCTCGAAGAGCTTTTCCGGAAAGACACAGTACGACAAGAGAGCAAAGGTAAAACCCTAATCTAGCCGTCGAGTATGTGTGAGTGATTTCAGATCCCCTTACGTTGCAGAACCTTCTCCTTATATAGTCGACTTGGTGCTCTTCCATGACCTAGCTTGCGTCGTCTTCACGGGCTTTTAACTCGTTGGGCCGAAAAATCCAAGTTGCTTTGGGGAGCCGTTAAGCCGCATGCGTTTTGTTTATCGTGCGATCGACTAAAAGTACCCTCGGATCGCGCCGAGGAGTCGGCGTTCTGAGCCGCCGAGCCAAACTGTCGCTATGTCGTCATGGGCCGGGCCATCTATTCTTCGGGCCTTGAGGGATGGTCAAATCCATCCTCTACAGTAAGTCCCCCCAGTTCATCGGTGAGTGACGTTCTGTCGAGCTCGATAAATTTGGAAGGTCAGTGGTTTGAGAGGATAGATGGCTCGTTGTAAAGACGTGACGCTCAATCGGCATACCAAGAGACGTTGCCTCAGCTTCTTGCGCTCAGATGATTTGGTAGATTCCGGTTTGAACCGGTTTTCTTTTGGCTAACCCGATTCTGGTCACGACCGTTGGTTCGATTTAAGTTGGACCGGGTTATCACGGGAAGTCGAAACGACGAGTCGGTTTCGTGGGAATCTAAATGCTCTTTCGAATCCCAAATAGGCCCACGTAGACCTAATGATGACGCCTCGGGGGAATGCCCCGACCCTCTCCCTATAAATACTTGTTCACTTCTCGCCTCCTCCATTCTTCTCTGTGTATTCAGGTACTTTCTCTCTCTTCCTCTCCACTTCTCTCCCTAGGTTGTTGTTGTAGAATAGATAGTATTATGTCGTCTAGCGGAAAGTTGTCTCATAAACAGAAAGGGAAGGCGGTTGTGACCACGTCCAGTCCTGCAAGAGACGTTAGCGAGGATACGCTCGAGGAGTTCGAGTCGGTTCATCGCGAGGCGATAATGGACACCGGGAGTTTGAACGTTCCTCAGAGGCTTTTGGTTTCCGAGTCGGCACGCCTTCACCTGAGAGTTTGAAAATATATTAACATATTAAATAATCTTAAATTTTCGCCTTGCATAATTTTTGTGTGTTCCCGAACAGGGATAAAATCCAATCTCTTAGTGGTCCTTTACAAATATATTAAAATTTCAAATATATATATATATATATATATATATATATATATGTGTGTGTACAGTTTCCCTCTCTCTATATATACACCATTTATGGAAAAAAAGTGCCATACTCATAGAAACTAGAAAGTGGAGGACAACCCACGCTTAACCAAAACAGAATACAATTATATGCTGTTTTAACCTCGTCCTGACCAATTGCCATGTAAAAATGTCCACCAAAGCATTAAAAATTAGATTAAAGTCAAGAGGTAGAATACTTCTTAAGAATTGTATATGGAATTAGTCAAACTTCTAGAACATCAAGGGACAATCAACTAAATCCAGAACACATTAAGAACTATATAGCATGTAGACTTTAAAAGAGAGTCTTGGAATAGACAAACCGATGGAGACAAAGCTTGATCAAACCACCGAAATACGCAACCTCCTATAGAGAATAGCCCAAACAGGATAGAGAACAAAGCTTCAAGACCCAGGAGACAACAGGACAATCTATTTCCAAGTCTTCAAACCGGGTAAGGCGATGTCGATGAGGATACGACTTTAAACACCAACTTGAAGCTTGATGAAAAGCAGATCTCGATCAGATCAAATGGTAAATGACAAGGAGCAGTTGCAATCGACTCCGGATTCTGTCGCATGCAAAGGACAAGGAGACAGAAGATCGAAACCAGAGAAGAACCCAAGAAATCTCAAGACATACATGCAACAACAAAAGGTTAAATATACTGGATAGAGAATCAGATCCACACAAATAGATCTAAGATCTAGCCGAAGACACCTAGAAGAAAATTGTACCGATCAAAAGTTTCTCTCAGTCACGGAAAGCAAAAGAAAATCCGACTCCGGCTCTAAGAGAGCAGCCGGAGCCGGTGATCGGAAAGAAACCAAGAACAGATCTTATAGAGAGAGGTCAGAGGATATCATATGAAGACTTTATCATAAAATAGTTTTTTGTATATGAAGAGAGATATCTAAAAAATCAATTAAAATAATCAAGTTCACTAAAAAGTATAGACAGCCCATATTTGTTTGTTTGGTACTATCCCCTTCTTCTTTTTTTCACACAATTGGTACTATGCTCTTCAATTTCAGATATTCTATGTAAAATGAGTACTCACATGCCTGAAACCAAAAAAAAAATACTCAAAAAAATATCTTCCTTTTTGGAATGTTAGTTTAGGACATTATAATGATGAAATTCAAAAGAGCATCAAAGTCCCCTCTCTCAATAGCATGAGATCCTCTTTCTACCTGAGTTAGGTCACAGTCACAGGAGTGCTTGACTTGCAAAAATTAGGGCAAAAAGAAGAAACTACATTACAACAATAATGCACCTCAAAAAATGGTAACAAAGAGATGACCAGACCCATGCAACTCTGTCACTCAGATGTAAAGGAGATTTCACTTCAATAATGTTCCATCACCGCCTCTAAAACTCAAATGATCACTCTTTTTTAAATATGTTTGTGAGTGATTTACTGTTCCCTAATCAGTCTTTCTTTAGCTAATCAATAAGGTTGTGAATGGTGACTGCCTGACTGGTGTTTTCTTAAAAGCGGTGCAGTATTTGAGAAATTACGCAATTGTTACCATTCAAAAAATATGTAACTAAAAAGGCGTAATTGAAGCAAATAACGCATACAGTAAAAAGAAGAATAAAACTTTGGGAAAACTGTTTTTTTAGAGCAAAAAAATAGTAACTATGTCCATTTAGACTAATTTATATTTTGTGTCATATTTTCCTATAACACCCTTTAATATTTTTGAAAATAAATTTAATAAATAGTTTTACAAACAAAAAAAAATTGGAAAAATAGTAACTTTTGATAAAATACCTATATGAACTTAGTGATATTTTTTCCAATTATAAAAAAGTTAAAATTATAATTTTCATATTATGTTCTAAATAAAGTAGAAATGACATTCTACGAAGTAGAAAACGAAATCCACTTTTTTCATTGAATCTACAATGTTTAGAATACGTGATCTACGTAAATAGGAGTATTCTAAAAATATTTAGAATACACATTCCGCGTTTAACCTATCATTCTAAAATCTTTAGAAATCAAAATCTACACATTAATATAAATCTAAAACACGTAGAAACCGACTTCAACAGATTTACTATAAATCTAAAACATGTAGAAATCAAAATCTAAACATTACTATAATTCTAAAAAACTGTGGAAACCGATTTCTACATATTAGTTGTATTCTACGGATAAGAAATCAGTTCCTAAAAATATGGAAACAAAATATTTGGGAATATTCACTTTTATATTTTGAAAAAAAAATCGATTTTTTTTTAAAAAATAAAAAAACGAAAAAGGAACAAAAAAATAAAAAAAACGAAAAAGGAATAAAAAATTACAATTTTAAGGGCATTACTGCCATTTTGAAAAAAATTAGTCTAATGGGACATAAAGTAGTATAAATTAATATAAAGGGACATAGTTACCATTTTTTTGCTCTAAAAAAATAATTTTCCCTAAAACTTTTTTGTTTGCTCAATGGTTTAGAAAAGACGCACATATTTCATCCCTCTTCATTTATGTGGCGGTTTGTGAGTGTGTACGTTTTTTCAAATAATTATTTATTATTGTTTAATCATAAGTATTCAAAATTATTTTAAAAGTATAGTGAACTAGTTACAATTTTATTGCAAGAGGAAAGTTGACACGTTAAAATACAAAAAAAAAATCATATGTTAAATATTATTTGTGATAAAATGTCTTAAGCAAAAAAATTTATCTAAAATATCTTAAGCAAAATAATTTACTAAAATACCAAATTATAATCTTTTACATTAACTGTTTAAACATAATCAAAACAATTTACTAAAATACCAAATTATAATCTTTTGTGATAAACATTTGTGATAAAATGTCTTAAGGAAAACAATTTATCTAAAATATCTTAAGCAAAACAATTTACTAAAATACCAAATTATTATCTTTTACATTAACTATTTAAACATAATCTCAAAAATCAAATATTTTTAGAGAATTTTTTTTACCAATCAAACAATAGAACACTGTTTATTTTACAAAAACAATATTACAACATTATCATTAAGCAGAAAATTTTAATTTATAATCTTATTAATATATTTATTTTACATTTTTCTATTAAAACTGCACTATTTTCTATCTAACCTCACTACTTTTCTATCAAAATTGCACTATTTTTCTGATGATAAAAAAAAATTGCACTACTTTTCTATCGAAACCGCACTATTTTTCCATCAAATTTGTATTTATCCCGCATACCGCATGAAACGCAATTGGACTGTACCGCACTTTAATTACATACCACTTATATTATCCAAACCGTGGTTACCATTCGAACTGGGTTTGTTCCAATTATATTTTTGTCAAAAAGCTATAAGGGGTGCTCTCAATAGTTGTAGGGTCTGATAAGACACTAGAATATTTAAAGAGAGTTTGTTTTATAGCCACAGAAAGTCAGAAACGTAAGGGACTGATCTAAAAATGGTCATTAAGATTGAAAGTCCTTGTTTGATCCAGAGGAAAGAACCATGTGAACTCATAATAAAAAACGTTTTCCAATGGTGGGTATTGTTCGAGATGTACCATCCTACTTTGTGTGCCTCTATTTTTGCAGCATACATAATAACACCAAAGAAAACAACACATACCAGTCCCATAATTGACTACAGTCCCTCATAAATGACCTACTCGCACTCCAAACTCATAGCCATTTGGTTCTGGTATCCGGTTTATCTGGTTAACACCAAGAACCCATCCAAGAAAGAGAGATGTTGCCGCGAGAAGGTCGGTTTGGGGATTTATACATCCTTGGCCATCTAAGCTTGACTCTGTTTTCTCAGTCTAATCCAACAGAGTTTACTGCAGGAAATGCTGTTGAAAAAGCTGGCACTTAACAAATTCTGTCAGCGGTAATTCAGCAAGTTTATGATGTCACAATCAATCAATCACATTAATACTGAGCTTCAAGAAAGACTTGGAGTAACTAACTAATCATGCACCCTTTCATTAAAGCTTCAATCATCTATCTTATTAAAACTCAAGTACACAATTGGAGTGTTTGGAAACTTGAATAGGACTATTAAAAAATTTAGACTATTTGGAAACTCTTTTAAAAAAAAAATATTTTTGTTTGAAAACAAAGATAGATTAAGAAAAAAAGTAATGGGCTTATGTTTTTTTTTTAAATTGAAAGTTATCTAGACCAGTTTTAAAATATACCAAAATGGGTCAATCTAATTGCCTACATTTTTTTTTCTAAACTAACCATAAAACAAAATTTAAACTTTATATACATATTTCAAATCAAAATAATAATTCAAAGTTGATTTATATTAAAAATTGATTCAAAAATATACATATATTCAAAACTGGATTTTTACTAAACTATTTTTCAATAACCATTATAAAACAATATTATCAATATATATAAGAAAAATATAATACAAAGCCCAATTTGAAA
This sequence comes from Brassica rapa, assembly GCF_000309985.2. NCBI lineage: Eukaryota > Viridiplantae > Streptophyta > Magnoliopsida > Brassicales > Brassicaceae > Brassica > Brassica rapa. Next base: position 12,401,630 of record NC_024802.2, read on the forward strand.
TATCAACTTAAATTATGGTTTTTATATTTCATATTAAGTTTTAAAAATATAATATATGTAATTATTTATATGATGGTATGTATAAAATACTATTAATTATATTATTACTTATATGATGGTACATATAAAATACGATTAATTATATGATGACAAAATACAATATATAATAATGACTAGAGATGGGCTTTTGGGTACCCATACGGGTTTAGTTCTGATCGGTTTGCATTTCGGGTTTTCGGGGTCAAAGATTTCAGCCTTATTAGAATGTTTCTAAATTTTGGTTTGAGTTCGATTCGGATCTTTGCGGGTTTGGTTCGGGTTTGGATAACTAATTTAAATTATTTTTAAATTCTTAAATCATTATATATTTTAAATTTCTCAAAATGTATAAATAAAATAATATATTACGTATAAATTTGAATAACATATATCATAATACTTAAGCTTAACATATCAATTAACTTGATTTAAAATTTTGGATACGAAATCAATAATTATTTTAAGTATTTTTGGTGATTTGAGTATACTTTAACTATTTCAGATATTTACTTTAGACTATATATATATATATTTTCAAGTATTTAAACTAATTTAAAAGTATCATTCTTGATATTTTATATACGTTAAATCTAAAAATAATTAATATATATATAAGTATATAAATCTATTTTTAGATAAATTCGGATACCCAAATACTTCGGTTCGGATCAGATTCGGTTATCTAAATAACAAAATTTTGAATAATTAGAATATTTAATTAATTTATGTTCGAGTTTGGTACTATATTTTTGGATCGGTATCGGTTATGTTCCTCGGATTCATTTTTCCTAATACTAATAATTACATGAAAAACAAATATCAACATATTTTTCAAAATATATACCCGCGCAGGCGCGCGGGTCAAAGTCTAGTAACTATTTAAAAAACAATACAGTATCTATCACTCACCCAGTTTGCTCCACCAGAGTAGAGAATCATGAATATATAGAACATAATTGTGAATATCGTTATTGAGATATGTATAAATTTAGTTAAGGAAACTGTTTATATTCTTATATTCCTATATAAGTTGTACATGTATAAGATTTTATCATTTTATCATTATGAGAGTTAATATACAATTCTTCCAATCATATACTCTCATCGTTCTGTACACATTTTCACACGCATCTCCTGCAACCTTAAACATTCTAACCTGTTGAAATCATATACCCTATAATCCCATGCCTACTATATAGCTTTCACCAACCTTAACACAAAGGATAAAACAATCAAAACCAAAAGGCAGCCTGAAGAGGGAGAGATTCGAGTGATCTTTTCAGAGGATAAACAAAAAGACTCTGTCAGACAGTGCAGAATGTGCTGGCTACACTAAGAAAGAAAGAGACCACATAAAAAGAAACCAACTCACAGGTAATGATATAATTCCAAACCGCAGAGGAACCAACCACAGATATTGGCAAGCATAACATCTAACCAATCAGTCATGGTCTCTCACTCCCAACATTCCACATGCCAGTACCTTTTTTATTTCCTCGTTTTATCTTTACAAAACTCGATATAACCCAACAAACAAAAGTTACATAAGATAGATAGAACATCAGTGTGAAAGGTTCAACCTTTTTTTTAACTTTCATCGTTTAAACATGGGAATAACACTTTCATCTCTCATTAATCAAATTAAGGATCATATAACACAAGATCAAGGTACAAACTTTATAATCGAAAACAATGTCATAGAGCGGGGCGATTGAGGGGTGATTGTAAGAAGGACGAGCGGGGCGTCAACGGCCAAGATTGGACAGATGAGTATCGCTGCCGTTGACGGAGACGTAACTGTCGTTAGAGATTACTCCCTCCGTTTCAATATAGATGATGTTTTAGAAGAAGTATTTTGTTTCAATTTACATGAAGTTTTGAAGTTTTAAGGTTAACTTTAACTTTATTGAAAAATGTTCAGCCAATTAGATTTTACCAACTTTTTTATAATTGGTTAAATGATTTAAAAACTATATTTTTTAAAATATTTTTTACTTAGATCTAACTTTCTTAATCTTTGTGCACTAAGGCAAAATATCAAGTATTATGAAACGGAGGGAGTATTATGAAACGGAGGGAGTATTTGGCAATATGGGAACAACGACGTTTAGTGGACAAAAGACGAAGAATGTTGAGATATTTACCTTGGGCTTTTATTCATTAAGCCCATATAAGTGTAGTGGATTCTAGTCTTTACTACAACAACCACCAAACATATAAACTACCCCTAATTTTCCTACGCTTCATTTCTTATTTCCATTTTTTTTAACTTTCTTCATATTTGTCGAAGTGTAATATGGTTACTTTGTTTTTCTTCTGGAAATTATATTGTATTAATTTATAAGAAGTTTACAAATTGAGGTATACTCCAGTACATATTACCCCACTAGAGAGCACATACCAACCCTTAAAAGAGTAGAACAAACCTATGAAAAACACATCCATAGAATGTAATTAACACTCATAAAAAGATGTAACATATTTCTCATATAGAGAAGTAAATAAAGCTGCCTATTAGGAGTTTAGGACGAGATGGTTTGAGGTCCGAGATCAAGATATTACCGCCCAACAAAATTCTATTACAAGGGTATACAATCGCTATAAAATATGTTTGTGAGATATTGTTGGTTTTGACGATTGCTTCTTGTGTTGCTTGTTCGTGTGGATTTTGAGAATTCTTGGAAGTGGTTTTGGTTTGGCTTTTCTCTGGTTTGACGTGATAGCCTCGATCTTGATTTTATGTTTCATCATTGCTCCCTAGTTAGCGTTTGTAAGATGTGTGTGGCCGTGGTTCTGTGTTTTACTCCTACAAGTGTTAGCTTTGCCCGGCAGCTTAGGTTTCGCCATTGCGTTGGGCTTTCCTCAATTCCCCTTCTTGCTTTTGCCATCATTCTCTGTTAAGCATTGAGAGGTCGTCTCTTCTTCTTAGGGTTGGACTTGTTATGTGGTCCAAGATAAGGTTTCTTTTCAGTATCCTAGTTCTACCGGTTTAGTTGCCATCGTTTGATCCCATAAGTTTTTCACTTGTTCTTTATTGTGTACATTTTCATTTTGTTATCATTCAAATGTCATTAATAGAAAACAATTGGTTTTTGATTAAACAAGAAGAAAACTATTGGTTAAAAAAAACTTATAGAATAAATAGTATTATTTATTGCTTCCATTTCAAAATTCCGTTTCAAAATTAGTGTCGTTTTAGTTTCTAACATTTGTTTCACTATAAGCTCAAACAAAACAATATTATAGTTCTGGTCATACAAAAAATCAGTAAGTTTTTAATCGACATTTAATATAAAACATATCGAATATATGATAATCCACTTTCTATTTTTATAATTCTATTATTATTTGAAGAATTTTGAAGGAGAAAATTGTTGGTAAAAATGAAGATTTTTTTAATCTCTATATTTTATTAAAACCCTAGAGTCAGTCCTAGTGACTCACTTGCCATTGTTTCGCTACGGTAGAACTACTTGAACTTCTAATTACTATTGTCTTCCTACTTATTGTCATATCTCAATAAATATAACACCCGACAGTAAACTTAAATAATTCAGTTCTTGACATGATAACAGGAAACACATCGTCAATTTGCTTTCCTCATTGAATGAAAACAAGTCTCTGCTTCTTTCACCTAACTTCTTTTATCACTCTGCCTCCTTCGTTCATAAATTAAATTCCTTTTTCAAGGAGTAGTAACTTTTAGTGAATAATAAAAGTAAAAGTAAATGCTTATCATCTAACTCAGTCCCACATATAAACACACACACACAACAACAAAACCATTCACTAATTCAAATCTCAAAATCAGAAAACATATGATTATCATTATGATAATATGCGCAAGAAATTAAACTCACGTTAACTGGGCCAGGCCCATGAGCAAAGGTAAGGAGTAAAACTGTACATGCAAGCGATCTGAATAAAACAACGCTCGCGGCATCTCTTGTTCTTCGCAGATACAAAGAACTTACCTGGAGAGAGTAAGGATCCGGATCCGATACCTGAACATGCCAAACGGGTGGATCAAGTTCACGTCATTACATTGCAAGTCAAAGGCTTTCGATGATGTCTACGACTTTAACAGTTACAGCTGTAGAAAGAGCTCACATTGTAGCAAAGACGTGATCGATACAAGAATAGGTAAGAAAAACCTGAAACCCGATCCGAAGTTAAGGCGTTTGAAATCATGTCGAGCTGAACCGGAGCTGAACCCACCTACCCGGACCCGACGGAGCAAATCTGCCCGAACGTCCGACGCGCTGACCGAGCTGCCCGATGGCCACCCGTCAAGAAACGTAGTGGAGATTATATTCCAGTCTAGCTGGAGCCCTGATGAATTTCCGAGTCGGGTTGAGATGATTTACAAAGTGGAGAACGGGTCAAGAACTGTGACCCGGTTCGAGGAGTACAGAGAGGTTGTGAAGTCACGTGCGGGTATAAAAGGGGATCGAGAAGGCACTTGTGAAGAAGACGTACGGTGCTTGGCCGACGGCAACGAGATGATGAGGTTTTATCCACTCCCGGACGGGGTTAACGGTGGCGCGTGGGCTTTCTCCGGCGGGAAAAGTCAGGCTGTGTGTACGTTTTCAAGTAGCGGTGAAGCGCATGCGAGCGGCGGAGGTGGCGGAGGAAGGAGGGCGATGCTGATTTGTCGAGTGATAGCGGGTCAGGTTGCGAATAGAGTCGGGTTCGGGTCGGACTCAGTAGCTGGTCGTGACGGTGAGTTGTATGTCTTTGATACACGAGCGGTGTTGCCTTGTTTCCTACTCATTTTCAGGTTGTAAAAATAATAATAATAATTTTTCGATTCAACTTTTTTTTTTTCTTTTCTAAGTATCGATAACGATGTATTGTAATTTATTGGTTTATATTTAATTTTTTTATAAACTTGACCTGATTTCAAATACTCGATCCTATTCGATTCATGCATGTTGTTTACAGTCCATAGCTTTTATTAGTTCGAGACATTGTTTATGAAATTGTATGAACTTTCTTGTTATGTGTGACCTGGAATTAATGGTGTGCTAGATTTGGGAGTTGGGATAGTGGTTTAGGAATAATTCTTTTGGTATATTTATTTAGGGTGTTCTAATGTTCTTAACGTGAGAAATGCATTGATCGTATAGTTTCAAAACGTATAATTAACCGTGCATCGCAAATGTTTGAGAATAAACATTGCATGGACCAATTCTAGAAAATGTGAACCCTACTAGCTAACAAACCTATTTTATGGAAGTGTTTTGTCCATATCATACTTTAAATCAATGTTTGTGTAGATTCTTGATCACAAACAACAATATGCTGGCTTAAAAAAAAAAAAATATATATATATATATATATATATCTTGATTTTAACTTATGGTTTGTGACTTTGTGTTAATTAATGATGTTAATGTATTACCCGAATGAAACTTGTGGCTTTGACATTTACTGATTTTATACTTTTAAGCTTATGGTTTGTAGGGGTGGAAACGAATCGAATATACAAATTTTAGAGGTATTTGTGATACGATCCATTTGTCTTAATTATCAATTTTCTGGTCCGACTTGATATGTAACCATTCGGATATTTGGTATTTAGATATCTAGAAAATTATATCTTTTATCTGGATATTCGATTATATTCATTCAAAATATACATTTAAATATATGTATAAATATCCGTTTATCACATCGGAGGGCATATTTATTTTTATAAATATTAGTATGGTAAATTGGTTCGTCTTTTTTGGATATCGCTTATTAGTATTTCTTTTGTCTTCTGAAAGTCACGAATATTCTAATTTTCGCTTAAATCAAAATGGACAACATATCAAATCCGAATATTTTGCTCACTCCTAATGGTTTGTAACAACATTTGCAGAAACGACAATATAGTGGTGGTTCTTGATTTTAAGCAGGCGTCAAATCTTAAAATCAAAATGTGAATATGTATTTGAAAAATTAAAATCCTAAAAAAAAAACTATAAATCCAAACGAATTTAAGAAAAAGACATATGTATAAATAAATTGTTATATAACAAAAAGGAAAGAAGCCCTCACGATCGGGTTAAGTTTTAATTTTGTTACTATAGTGCAAGATTTAGGTCTTTATAATGCGTCGGCTAATTGCTGACTCTTTTTGTTTTTGTGGGGATAGATAATATGTGTTTTATATATGTGTATTAGTTTGACTTCAGCAAATGTGATAGCAAAAACATAATCATGGCAAACAGAATTGGGTGGAAGACTATATTTACAATATCAATGGGGATGCTAATCATATCTCTTGTCTTCTTGACTTAAAAAAATCATTTATTTGTCTCTTATAATCTATTAAAATAAATGTACAAATTAAAACTAACCATTAAATTTTTACAATATTTAAAACCTAGTGCCATTGAAATAATTAAATGAACATATTTTTAAGTAATTTTTGTCTTTTTTAAAATTAATAAAGTAATAATTACTCCTACTTCTATGCGATTCCATATTTTCTTCAAAATTAATAAAACATTTCAAAAATTAAATTCACAATCAATTCAATATAAATATTTTAACTTATCTATTTCATATTAATATTATAAACATTAATGAATATCAATAATATACACAAAATATTTATGTAAAAATATAAGTTACATTTTGTTTCATTCTCTCCCACAATTCACGTTACTCCTCTTTTTTTTTTTAACAAATCCTTCTTTTTACCAATATAAATATATTACATGCACCATTATAATTATTTACCAACTTACCATGTATATAAAATAATTTATTAGACATTATTGTAAAACGTCGATCCACAAAAAAAAAACATTTGTATAGATGCACGGATCATATTCTAAAAATGGTGGTAATACAATTGACGGCTTACAAGACAAAATAAAATTTAAAAAATATAAAATATAAATTATTATGCTTATAAATGTTATTAAATAATTATTTAACACATGCAAAATTATAAAATATATACTATCACTTAGACAAAATAATTTATTTAACACATGCGAAGTCATGGTTTAAATGTACACAGACTTAAGCTCATTTATAATTTCTTATCAGTTACATCAAATTTATATTTTCATTTTATTTTCTTAAACATTTTAAATCTTAATTTGTATATGTTCCAAATTTGATAGATGTTTAACAATCATTTTATTTTCTTATAAATACTATAGCTAATGTATCATTTATAAATAGCATGCTAATTCACAATTGCCTATTTTCATATTTTTATTTTTAAAAAATTATTCGCTATATATCTTAGACATGGATCTAATTATATAAATGTTATATTTTTTATATAATACCCAATATCGGTGATATATTTTATTCTAAAATTCTAAAATATAAAATTAAATACCAAGATAACATTTACATTTACAAATATGACTACATTTACAAATATATCATTAAATACAAACACAAATTAAATATTCGCGCGGTCGCGCAGATCAAGGTCTAGTTATACCTTTTAATTATATAGTGCATGTATACATTTAATTATATAAAAAAGTTAGGTGCAAGAAAGTAATGGGTGAATTTGCAAGATAACTATGATAAAACAAATATTCTGTAAATAAACATGTAGTAAAATGATGGTTGAATATGACATTTTATCACAAAACGTGATGTTCTCCTTAGCAGCACATTAACATGTGTATTTTTGTTTTGCTAAAACTAGGTGCATCCCCTATATATTATTTGAGAAACATTGCAACATTTTTTTGTAGCCATATGTCATCACTAGAATGATTCTTAGAATCTTTAGAGAAATAGGTTGGTCCATTTAAATATATAATAAGTTTTTTATTAAACCACAATAAATACATTATTAATGTGATTCATTATTTCCTTAAATAAAATTACGGAATTGCCTAATGTGGCTAAAGTATATATGATAATTAATGATTTTGAATAATAAAGATTTAATAAAAATAAGTGTGTATATTTGTTTAATTTTAAGCTATTAAAATAAATTAAACAATCATAGTAACCATATAATAAAAATTAAAAAATTTATTTATATATTATATTTTAAATTTTTAAAAACGAGTATAAATTACTAAAACTGTTAAAAGTTTCACATTCAAATTTTGTGATCTATGATTTAATACTTTTGTTATGACATGATACAAATAATTGAAAAATAATATAAGTTAAAAGTCTCATTTAATAAGTATCAAAAATAAGAGATAAATAAATATATGTATCATTTTAAATTAAACTATATGCCATATAAAAATACATAAATATCGTAATTTAAAAATTTACTTTGAATATTTTTTTGATAAATTTTTTTTAAAAATATTGACAACTTAATTTTTTTAAAATATTATAAATCACTTAAACCATTATTCCCACAGTGAAAATTTTGTTATCACTAATTTAGACTTTTTGCTATAACAGATACAATTGATAAAAAAATATGAGCAAAAAGCATCATCTAATAAATATTAATATTAACATATACCATATATATGATATATGTTACTATCATTTAAATTTAATTATATATCATGTCAAATAGAAAAAAAAATTTCGATTTATTAAATTTATTTATATGCTCGCACCAATTTAATTATATAAGTAGTAGATAATGATTTTTTAATTATTCAATATATATTTATTATTTTATAATATGCTATAAACATATAATATATAAAATAATTTTTATATATAATGTTTATCCTGCGCAAGACGCGGATCTTAACCTAGTTCATTAATATGTGTTGAACGCGGCATACCAATATATGATAAGTTCGTATAGTTTACATACTATATGGTAAAATGATATAGAAAATCCAGACATGTCCATATGAACGATAGCATAATAGTATTGTTGATTTTTATTTACTTCGTGGATGCTGACAAAAAAAAACTATGTCCATATGAACGATAGCATAATAATAAACATAATATACAAATTAGCTGACAAAAAAACATAAAACAAATTACGTTAAAAGAACAAATTTTTTTACATATATCTATATATTTTTGTTACTATTTGAACCGTACCGCACTTATCTCGCAGTTGTCCCGCACTCGGAGTCTAAATCTGGAGATACATGATCAAAATCTAGCTTGGGATAAAGATGTCAAACAGCATGATAAATTCGTCTACATTTTAATGGCACCTTCTTAACCTAGAATCTCCTAATCTTTTAAAGCATCACGAAAAGAAATTTTATAACTTCAAATATAGAGTTTTTTGGTCTCAAAAAATGAACTTTAAAATTTCAAATTTAGAGTTTTAAGAATTGAAACTTCATTTTTGAAGTTTCACTACTCAAAATTTTAAATTTGAAGTATCATCTTTTTATTTGTATATTGGTCCTTATAATTAATTATACATCACATTTATGATTCTTAAGTATTTTCTCATTCATAGTTTTAATCTTTAAAACTTTTTATATATTTTAAATATTTCAAATTTATTTTATAAATTAAAATTTACACATAATTTTTTTTTAAATCAAAATAAGATTTACAATATTTTAAAAGTAGAATTAGACAACAAAAATATTACAAAAGAAACTTAATAAAACCTTTATAAGAAAATATATATATGAAGACATAATTATTACATAAATTTAAATATTACAGCAACACTAATAGTCTAGTGAATTTTCTCTGGAACTTCTAAAATATTGTCTAAACAAATTTTGTATAACCGAAAATAGAGCATTAATAAAGTAGTCTTATGTAATAATGTGGTATTTTTCTTGTAGTTTAATATTTAATTATGTATTTCTATTTATAATTTTATATTTTAGTGTAAAATTTTATTAATTAATATTACTATAGTATTTTATATATGTGCTGGTTATCTACAAAAATTTTATGGATTTATATTAATTATGACAAATATAAGGAGCATAGTGTAAATTACAAATAATTTTAAAATTAAATTTGAAGTTTTGCTTTTGGAGAAAAACACCTTGAAATTTCAAATATAGATTTTTATAACTCTATAATAGAAAGTCTTTTTGGAGATGTTCTTATACAGTATTTTAGATAACGTCAGTATTGTCAACAGTTCGATGAAAAAAAGTCCATATTCATCATCAGCATCAACAATGTTGCAGCTGCAAAAGTAGGCGAATCTCTTTTATTCCATGTTCTGGTTGATTTCTAGATTTCATATGACCACTTTTGGTAAGCAATTACGACACCACTTGCACTTTTCTATGAAAAGGGTATATTTTTATTTTAATATTATTATTCTATTTTAAGATATATAAACACTTATAATGAAGATATTTCAGATTCTAAATTAAGTTTTTGACACTAATAAAAGATTTTTAAGAAATGTAATTTGCTCCAGACTGGAAGTTTTACGCTATTGCCGGATCCGAAGGTTGACGGTCTACTCTTCTTATTGTAGACACAACAAGCTATGCTCTACAGCGTCAAGTTGTTATGCAAATGGTGAAGATATAAAAACATACAGCAATGTTTGGTTTATCCTCAAGCTGTTTATCTTCTTTCACGTTTTAAGAACTATTTTTTTTGGGTTAGGATCTAGTTCTTCTTTGGAATTTAACCATTTACCATAGCCCCTAGTGGTGTGGGTGGATATGTTTAGTTTCTAATCCATTGTGCTATATTATGGTACACGTTATTGTAGACCGATTATTTGGAATAAAATAATTCTTCAGTGTTAAAAAAAAAACAAATGTAATTTGCTTGCTTTAGTTTCAGTTTGACGAAACTATACAAGTTATTCTTTTGTTGCTAGAAATAGCATTTTTTTGTTGCTAGAAAATAGAAATAGCATTTTCTTAAGTTCTTTTTTTGTTGCTAGGAATAGCACTTTCTTAAGTATTTTTTTGCCAATAACATTCTGGGTTTTGAATCGGATATATATGTTTTATATTGTTTGAAAGTTTTAGTTTTGTATTTATGGACGTTAATATATTAATATGCAAAACTTAGCATGTGAATATGTAGTATTTGCTTTTCAAAAAAGTAGTTTTTTTTCGAAAAATGTTAGTTTACATTTTACAATAAATTTTGGTAATGACGTTGAAGACAACAAAGGACCAAGGTATCCGTTATGAAACGGGCCAAAAGAAAGTGGTAAATTGATAGTAATAGAATGTGTAGTGTACTATATTACTCGGTCGAATCAATCGGACAATCTCATAAATTTTTGTGGTTTAGTGTTATTTGTGCGCCATTACCCATTAGTCGTCCCACTCACTAATTTTATTTTTTCTCCTTTTCACACCATTAGTCTTCTTTAAAAAAAAAAAACCTTAAGTCTTTTTTATTATAATTTTCCTGCTCTATTATTGTTTTCTTCCGATTTTCTAACTTGTTTTTTCCGACAACTTATAAGTAATTAGTACTGTCCAGATCTATAATGGGGCTGTTGTTAACGTGTTAATAAACTGAATTTTAGTAAATACTTTATGTATAAACGAAAAATATTTTTTTTCATTCTAGTTACGTAATGTAATTTTAAAATGTAGAAAGTTTAAAACGACACTACAAATTCTGCTATACTACGGTGTGACCGGTAACCATCGAGGAACATTAGAAATGAATATGAAAAAAATGAATAGGAATAAATTTTTGGGAATCACGAGGAATGAATGTTCCTTATCAAAATTAACAAGGAACAAATTTGTATTATAATTCTCTACAAAAAAGGGAATGAGAAGGAATGAAGAGGAAAAAATATTCTTCATAAATGGTAAAATTTTTGAGGAATGTTAAGGAATGTAGTGTTCCTCTTCGTTCTCTTGGTTACCATTCAAACATAGGGCCCAAATAGGTATATATATGATCAACAAGATTATAAGATTGGTAAAGATAAGAAAAACAAAATTGCAATTATATAAAGAAGATATGGGCCGTGCATTGTTTCTGCGTGTGTATCTATGTTTCTTGCGTTTTTCTTTTCTTCTCATGAGTTTACAGTCTGAAGTATCTTCAACAGTTTTTTGTTCTTTAATTCTAAGCTCACGCAAACAAAAAGTGAATAATCAAGTTGCGTTCCATTTTCTGTTATTAGTTTGTAAAAATATATTATTCGCTTTTCGTTTGCGGTTTAATGAAGTAGCTTTACATTTAGTAGTGAAGGATCCTACTTATCTGAGCAAGTTTATGAAATGCTTTGGCATTGAGTAGTGAAGGATCCTCCTAATAATCAAATCATTACCAGACTCACAGTTATCACAATCATATGATAAAAGGGGGTAAAATCTCCTAATTTTAATCATTCATTACATAAACTTTTAACAACCATATACTACTAACCAAAAACACAACAGTAAGATTTCAAAACCAACTTACAAAATACTATATAATAAATATTAATGCAAAGTCTTCTCCCAGTGACATTTTTAACTTCTCATTGTCGTTTGATTGGTTAAGAAATATGATAATTTATTCATTCCTGAAATCAAGTTAATTGATAGTTCGATGATACCATATTATTATTAGGAATCTGATCATATACCAATATTAATTGAAGAATGATGTATAAATATAACTAGTTTGGTGTTGGATTCTAGTGATTATATAATTCAAGTCAGAACATGTCAAAGGATAGCTTAGAAAAACATATCAAAGGATAAGGAACATGCATGATTATAGATCTAGCAGCAAAACATTAAGATCCGTGATTGGTGGATTAACAAAAAGTTAACAGCTTTAAAATTCGTATATAAACTTTTTATTATCAGTTAATCATATTGTCTTCTTGTCCCCGAACATATCTGACGTTTTACTTGCCGTCTTACTAATTCTCTGTTCGTCTTTTTGTCTGGAGGCAATTGTTCAATAGTTACAGTGTCGATTGCCATGTTATTTTAATCTTACTGGGTCGGCTCTAGAGTAACTAAGTCATGTTGTCATTACAAATTCGAAATTGTCATCAAACATGCATCTTAAGTTTTTGAAGACACCAAATTAATTATTACATATATCATGTGAAGTTTTTCGAACAGGTTATCTAGATATTCTTCCTGGATTATTTGGTTATATTCCAAGATCATTGTTCCTTTATCGTTGGTCAATAAAAGGCTTATTGGGAATTTGGGATCAATAATGTATATTCGATTATGACGGGTCCACAACACGTTAGGTTAGAAAGATATCAAAATCACACCACAGATCACGTCAAATTTCTTAGTTACAAATTACAATATATCAGTAAGTTTACGAAAACATGCAAAATACTGATCTCATGCATAGTTTATAACCTCTGAGGGTTTTCAACTTTAAATATGCTGTAACACTTCAACTTTGATCTATATAATAAAAGAAGTAAATAGAAACCAGCGTATTCAGGTTAGCAATATGTCCACAAATATATGTGTAACAAATGTAGATCTAGAGATTATAAGTTATATAAAAGATATTATAAGATAAGAAGAACACATGCATGATTGTATTGTACGGTACCCAATGCTTCAAAATTAGGTACACAACAGTACATAACTAAACTTGCTAGTTTCTATCCTTCCCTTCGACAAAGCCTCCTTATTTCTTTTTAGACATTCGCCGTACAGCCTTTTCAAAGCAATATACTGAATTTACGAAATTCGTGGTAATTCTGCTTATGCCCCTTTATCCAGAGTTAAATCAATAATGATTTTACGATTTTGTATCTAAAATTTCTGAACAAAAAATCAAGATGAGTTATTTGATCAAAAAAAAAAATCAAGATGAGTAATAAATTGACTATTGGATGAATATAGATTCAGAAAACAATATTGGAACGAGATATGTTTGGAATATTAATATGGTTTTGAAGAGAAAACGAAAGGGAGCACTATCTGTGAACCGTAGCATGTCACGCAGATCGTACGCGCCGTGCCGACTGCCGACCAAATCCTTACTCCATGTCTCTCCTACACACATGCTTGGCTCTTGTCTTCTTCAGCCTCAAAAAGTAATAAAATTTCACAATACTTATTATATAGGACATGTAGCGATTAAATATCTCTGTAGAAGGTTTTTGTTTGATCTCTAATGTCCGTAGCATGTCCTATGTTATTCCGGCACTTTCTTCTGGTATGATCCATGGACATCCATTGGGCCTTTGATCACCTTTTTAGGAGCTTCTGTGCCTGCTCAACTTGGTATCCCGTCTGACTCCCTAGTCTCAGATTATATTGTTAATGGCTCTTGGAACCTGCCCCCGGCAAGGTCAGATCTCCACCTCAGAGCTATGGTTTCTATTTCTGCTGTTACTCCTTCATCACAGCAAGATAAAGCCACTTGGGTCATTGACTCTATCACTTACTCCCACTTCTCGTCAAAGATTTTGTGGAATTTTATTCGGCCTCGACAACAACTGCTCGTTGGAGCTAGTATTGCCTGGCATACTGCAATCATTCCCAAGCACTCCACTAATGCTTGGTTGTTCATCCTCAACAGAAACCCAACTTTAATGAGAGTAAAGGCTTGGAATACTGATATTGAAACTACTTGTTTGTTGTGTGGTGTCTCTGATGAGAATAGAGATCATCTATTTTTTGAGTGCAATTATTCTTGGACATGTTGGAGTATTTGCGTTCATAAGCTGGGATTTGTTTCGGTTCCAAGGAACTGGGACCTTGTGATCAACTGGCTTATATCATTACCCAAGAGGGATCCGGCTACGGTGGCTGCTTACCAGGTGTGGGCTGCTGTTTTGTTTGAGGTTTGGAGGGAACGCAATAGACGTTCTCATGATGGTACTACCCTCCCTGAGGTCGTCTTGATTCGAAGCATTATGCGGACGATTAAGGATAAGGGCACTGCTCTTCTCAATACAGGCCTTCCACTAGGTGCTGATCTTCACCAATTCTGGTCTTCTAGACCTTAGTTTCTTCTCTCCATCGATTATCTGATGTGGAGTTTGTTAGTTTTTATTAACTTTTCTCTCCTTTGCTTCGGTAATAGGCCCTCTTCCCATTTTCTTTTATTTATGTACCGAACGTTTCTTTTCTATATCTAATATGAAAGCCTTTAAAAAAAAAAAAAAATGTCCTATGTTATTCTTTATTTATTTATACACAAATATAGATCGAGTTCTCTAATCAAACCCCATGGTATTAAAGTTGGACTAAGACTTAATTAGTCCATAAACATAGACTGCCATGTGCATGTACACTAAACGACATATCTCAAACATTTAAATTATTAAACAAATGAGTATAATAACAATAAACACAAATCAGTCCTCTGGAGGCAATTACAGCAGGATTTTAAAAATCGGACCAGTCAGACCGTGACTCGCCTTTCTAATTGATTATGGGTTTTGTTAAAACCTGAATTCAAGTTAAACTGGAAAACCCGGTCAAAAACCAGTCAAACTCACTAAAACAGGTGATCTGGTTCGATATTAAAACTCGTTTCTTTCAAAATCAAGTAAAGAAAAATATTTTAAACAAAATTCATAGAAAATCATATTGTTTTTAAAAATATATATCTAAATAAATTAGCTTTTATCATATTTTATATTTTTTTTGAAGTTTTCATTTTATTTTCATATCATTTTTAGATTCTAACAATGACATAATTTTTTAAAAAAAATTATAGTTATACATACAATATATATATATATATGTAATTACTTAATCTAAAACTAGATTAAAATTTATAACCCGGTAAAACTAGTTGTACCGGTCCGACTATTGATTCGGCTACAATGCCGAGTCAATGTCCGGTCGGATTTTCAAAACATCGAACTACAGAAACAAACATAGTTTTTACTCACTTGCGTAAGCATAAATTTAGACTAGCTAGTATTTTATCATGGTTTAAAGAACAAGTCAACATATAAAGCAGGTTATTTACTTTTGATATTTTACCACATAAACTAATGCATTTTCAATATCTCAAGTTTAATCAAAAGAATATGTATAATACAAAACATTGAAAATGGAATCACTGACACCATCCTGATGCATCAACATTCTAGATTTCATGAACAAGGAACTTGTGAGTCTGTGACAAATGAAATTCCCGAAATATTACAACTAAACTTTTTGGTCAACATTTAGATTGCATATTACCGTACAATAGTTGAGATTGACTTTCAAAAGGCTTTGCAAACTAATTGAGATTTGACCTTCAAAACGTTAACCACGGTTTGACTTTTCACTATGATAGACACCATACAAAAAGTTCTAGTCACCAAAACATAAGCCAAACCGTTAATTGGCTATGCTACTAATTGAGTACTAACCAGCATCGGTTTATTGAAAAGTCCATTCAGAACATCTCCTTTATGAAGGGATTTTTCTTCGTAATGTCAAGTTTGTGTTCTCCATTATAATAAAATCGTGAATAACATTATCAGCATGTCAATTTTTGATTCAACCATTTGACAAATATTCTTGAACTAAGAGTTTGGTCTAAGACCATCTCCAATGGTATTCTATAATTTTCTTTATACTTCACTCTAAAATAGAGTAACTCTATTATAGAGTTGGATTTGCTCCAATGGTTCACTCTATAATAGAGTTACTCTATAATAGAGTGAAATATAGAGTATTCTTGTTTTTTCACTCTATATTTGGAGTAAAAAAATATGATTACTCTATATTTCACTCTATTATAGAGTAACTCTATTATAGAGTGAATCATTGGAGCAAATTTAACTTTATAATAGAGTTACTCTATTTTAGTGTAAATTATAGAGGAAAAAATAGAGTGCCCTTGGAGATGCTCTTAACTGAAAGTAGCCTCGTGTGCATAAAACAGCAAACGAAGAATCGATAAAACATAGGTTTCTCGTGATAACATTATATGGAAATGTAATTGTATAATACTGACATGCTAAATTTGGAAAACTCTACATCAAACACGCACATGTACGTACGTATACGCACGTACGCACACAAAAATTACCATTCAACGGTCACACCTCAAAGGCTATATAAAGAGGTTCTTTGCTCTGTTGTTCTCAGAACCAACTCAGTCTTCCTCTTCTTCTTGAACTCTTTAACATAAAACAGAGAGAGAGAGAGATCTCAAATCAAAGTTTCAAACTTTTCGACCTAATCGTCTTCTCCACTTTAAACCCATAGGCCATATCTGAATCTGAGTCTCTGTTTTCAACCATGAAGAGGCTTCGAGGTTTCAAGATCGGTCACAGACTCGTCAAGATCTTCAAATGGATAATCCGAACTAGAAGAATCCAAACCGGGAAACGCCAATGCCTAACCGGACTTCTCAACCCGGTTCCAAAAATCTACTCTTTAGCACGGTGTCTCCGTCGTGGAGCTAATACACTGTGCGGAGGAAAGAAAACGGGTCAGACCCGGTTGGGTAACGAACCGAAACCTCAGGCTGTTCCTAAGGGACATTTAGTGGTTCACGTCGGAGAATGCGGCGACGATACGCGGCGCGTGGTGGTTCCGGTGGTTTACTTTAACCATCCTCTGTTCGGAGAGTTGCTGGAGGAGAAGGAACGGGTTTACGGGTTTGATCAGCCGGGTCGGATTACTATACCTTGTCGGGTATCGGATTTTGAGAAGGTTCAGATGAGGATCGCCGCGTGGGATCATTGCCGGCGGAAACGAGCTTTCAAGATTTTCTAATTTTAACGTTTTAAAATATAAATTAAATAAATTTTGACAGAGTCAGATGTCAATTAGAGAGGTGGGGAACTTTCCTCCACTTTGTGTGAATATCAATCATCGGTTGTTAATAGGTTATACAAAATTCCAATACATTTCAATATATATCTTTGGCTGCAATTCATTTTTTTGTTATTAAGCTATTTTATGAGGGCCTCTGAATGCACAGACATACATGTATAAGGTATTCAACAAATGTGTTACTAGATATTGTCCGTGATGTATGTATGATCAAATTATAAGACTTGATCTTGCTCAACTGTTCATCAAAAATTTATTATCTATAGAACATCGTGAAAACTAGGTACGCATAGGCTAGCACCTAGTTAAATATAATGATTCTTTGTTCTCTAATTATAATTCAGGTGAGTTCATGCATGAAACTGCGCGAGAGTGCAGTCGAATATTCTAGGCTGAGACGAACTCTACTAAAACTATTCAGAGATCAATAAATAGCAAAATGTTGTAAATGGATATTACTTA
Organism: Brassica rapa; assembly: GCF_000309985.2. Taxonomy (NCBI): domain Eukaryota; kingdom Viridiplantae; phylum Streptophyta; class Magnoliopsida; order Brassicales; family Brassicaceae; genus Brassica; species Brassica rapa. The sequence goes on from NC_024802.2 coordinate 12,419,722, forward strand.
CTTTTTGCACAAAGCTGGGGTAGCTCAGTTGTTTAGAACGTGTGGCTGTTAACCACAAGGTCGGGAGGTTAGACCCCTCTCTCTAGCGCTTACGAATGAATTCCTAGGATTCCTTTTTATGCCATCTAAAGATTCTAAACAAACACAACTTGACGCATCAATGACGACCGTTCATGATAGTTAAACGAAACACTCCCACTACCACATAATGTTTTGTTCTACTTGTACGCGCCTATATGTGGTATAGCTAAACTAAACTGCCAAAGCGGGTACGTTCATCAGTTTAAAGTTCATGAAACATCAGTTTTTGCATCACGTTTTTCTTCCAACTACATAGGGGTATAGATTTTGATGCAAACATTCCTAAAACATTGATCAGGTTGGCTTACGCTGGATCACGTTCTATACAGCTTAAATCTTCTAATGTCGGATCACGTCCAGGGCCGTGCTTACCCATATGAAAAAGAGGAAATGGCACGCCCCTTATTTAAACACTAAAACTTAGAGCCCCACTTTAACAACGACAACAGAAAAATTTGATCGATTAGCTTATGTTTTATAGAAGTTTTTGTTAGAATAATTTGTAATTATTATACATAAGTTCCATACATATACTTCCTTTTTCTGTCTTACCATTTGAGAAGCAAAAAAGATCTTCTTTATTATGTCACTTTTGTTGTTTTATTTTTATGATTTTTAACATTTTTTCTCATTACTTTAAATGTAATTATTTGTTTCCTAAACTGTTTAAATAATTTACACAGAAAAAGACATACAAATAAATATATATGTATATTATAAAAAATTTGCATGATATATGATATTTAATAACGATAATCATGAAGTAATATTTTTAAACACCAAAATACGAGAATTTTAATTGAATTTTAGTATTGACTTTTCATTTGTAATTTTTAAAAGAATAATGTTCTCTTTTTTTGAATCAAAAGAATAATGTTAGTTTAGTTATAGCTTTTTGTTGGAAATGACTTAGGCCGGGTACTGATCACGTCGCTAGTGACTTATTCCGGTGATGGCATGATTACGACAAAATTGACACATGATTATATGATATTTTTGGGAAGATTTTCATATAAATAATTAGGAATTTAGAATACAATTGACAATATATTAAGTGGACATTAATTCATATCAAACTAGATTTTTATCCTTAAAATAAAATAGGACTAGAATAGAATCCGCGCAATGTGCGGTAACGTTTCATTTTAAACATTTATTTTGCGCGGCTAAGTTTCATTTTAAACAATTATTTTGATTTATAGATTCTTTGAGTTCGTATTTTTTTATCTTTAAAAAGGATCGGACGTCGTCCCTGGAATCTAAAAATCAAATATTAGTCTTTGCATACGGAGTATCAGCCATAAGTCAATATCAACTCTTACTCTAAATGAGTCATCCTAAACTACTAATTGTAATCTTAATTTTCTATTCCATCCAGCTTTAAATCGTTAGAAATTTTTTTATAAATATTTTATATTATAAAATTTAAATTGATTAGATGAACCCGTGTTTGATAGTTCAAAAGTAAAATATAACATATGAAATCCAAAATATAACTTTAATTAAATAGATTAGATATATTTTAATTTTTTATTTCAAATACAAATGAATATTTTTAAAAAAATTCTAACAAAATATTTTAAATTTTTATTCCCAAAAATTAATTAATTTAAATTTCAGTTATCAGTAAAATATAATTAAATTATTTGATGTGATTTTAATTTTTATTTTTAAATCAAAACTGAATTAATTTTATATTTAATTATATTTTAATAATAATCAGAATTTAAACTAATTAAATATGAAAATAAATTGCAAATAGTGTTTTTAAATATTTTGTTTGAATTTTATAAGGAAAGTTGCTTATTTGTATATCAAATAAAAGATTAAGATATTAATGATATTGTAATTAAATTATGTATAATTTAATAATTTTTCTAAGACATGGTCCAAATAAAAGATCACACATAAAAAGTCATAAGACTTTAATTTAATAAGTTAGATATTGCAAAAACTTTCATTTTAAATATAATATAATATATATTGATTTTTTTAACGTTTTTAATTTTGCATTCACACTTGTTTTTAGTTTCATTATAATTACATTTAAAATTAGAAATAACTTTATAAGTTTAATGAAAGTTTATATAAATATTACATATGAAAGTTAAAATAGTTAACCCACCATTTTAACATCTTTCGCATTATTTCTAATTTTAACCTTTTTTAACACATCATATTGATATTTCCTAAAATATAGGTAAATGGGAACGATTTTTTATATATTTTAAAGTGCTAATACATTTAATATATAATTGATTAATAATTAAAAAAAGATTCTGTCTGATTTTCTGTTTAAATGTTGTATATTAAATGATTAATATAAAATATAACATAAAACATGTTAAACAAATGGTCCTACAATGACTTTTAAATAGTAGATAAAAAATAGAACCCTAAATTAATAGATTAGATGATAGTTTAGCAAAGAAAAAACAATAAATAATAGGATGATAATCGTTGCTCGATTCGACTTGCATATCGGTTTTACAAAAGTGGTTTTCACGTCTTAGCCACGAATGCTCCGCACGAGTTTAGTTTCATTTCCTTAACTAGGTCAACAAATTTCTGTACTAATAAAAAAAAGGTAAGTAAATTTTTGTTTTTACTAACATGTATAGATGTCATGCAGATTTTTGGCCAGCAGGCAGCAGATGGTCATGATACAATGATACATGCCATTCTGATATATTTGAGCAGTGTTCGACTTTTTTCCTTTTATTAATATATATAGTACACACATTACCAGATAATACGGATATGCATTGTATATATGTATATATTTACGAGAATAATAATTTCGATTTTTTTTGTAACCATCTATTCGGCAGAAAATCAAATGCGAGGAACAGATTCTGAAAGTCATTGGTTTTAGATCAGTACTATAAAACACGAATAACATGATTATCAAATTTCTTATGAGTTTTTTTTTTGACAAAAGGCTTGCATATTTATATATAAAAGAAAGCAAATGTTTTACAAGCACATGCATATATTCATGGCTATAGACCCACCTTAGTTAACAAACCATCATTAAACCCATAATTAAAAAGATCAGATTTGGCCCAAATAGCCCAAGTAACTGAATCGACTTCCAAGTTCGCTAATCTCAATTACGATGCCGTCGAAAGCCAAAGCTGCATATAGCGAGAAGAGATGATCGGAGAATCAAACCTGTAACCGCTGATGCGATCGGTGATCTGACGTGTGATCAGTTTGATGACCGCATCCTGAGAGCGGTATTGATTGTTGTGTAACCTTTTGTTCCTCTCCTGCCATACCCAGTATATCGTCGATTGCCAACATAACAATGTAAGTTTCTTTGCCGTTTTGTTCCCTTGTAGTGTCTGCATGGAAAGCAAAGTTTGATCCCAATTCCTCAGTGGTTGCAGGTGACATCTTCTGGAAATCTCCACCCAAATTCCCCAACTGTACGGACACAGATAGAATAAATGTATGAGTTAAGAATGCAACTATATATGTTTCACTGATTGCTGATGATATATTATGACGATAAATTTTGGAAGTTGTATATCAAAAATCCAAATTTAAAAAGGTACGGATTATTATTGGAGTCTGCGACAAAGAATGCGAGGATATAGTAAATCATATAATTTGTTGATTCTGCAATCTGAAACAAGAGTTATGATATTTTTATAGTATTAATGTCTTGATTTTGGTTTTGTGTGATAAAGGAGGAGAGACGGCAATGGCGGAGCAACGAACAAGATTGCTGCATCAGACCTTTAATAAGATTCAAAAAAAAAAAATTCATAAAAAAAAACTCATATAAAAATGAACAACTTGGTGGATATCTAATTAGTAGTACTTCGGATAACCGTAAAGTTAGCAAACCAAATCTGATCAAAATATGTAAATACTCAGAGGTTGGATATCCCTAAACCTAAACACAGTTTAGAACCCCGAAACACCCGAACCAAACTCAAACTCGAACGGACCCATATCTCTAAGTAGGGACTCACAATTCTAGACAGAATTTGAACGTCTATTTAACAACGATTTTTGAATCAGAATTTTGTTTGTTACAAATATATGTAACATAATAAATATAGTTTTAACAATGTTATTTATATTTTTTTGTAAAATTATTCTAGTAAGTTATATTTATTTGGAATGGACTAAAATATAGTATATGTTTTTTGATTTGCATCGGTTGTACAATAGTGGTTCTCACGATGAATTAAGTAATAAAAAAAAAGATTTTAGTCATTCCAACGACGTATTATGGTCGGATTATTTTTATACTGACCATTCTGATTTATATGGTTTTTCTTATAAGTATTATTTGGCTTTTGTTGTTACTTTAAGAATGTTCAATTCTTTAATATATGTACTCTTCGAGATTTGGTCAATATATCTATGTTATCATTCGATAATTCTAATAATGCAAATTTCAAGATATCTCTATATATACACATGATGTACTTTTTGAGAACTCACAAACGAAGTAATAGGAATTCACAATAAAAATAACTTAAACCTTTGTTTTTGCCGGTGTTAGACAATGGTCATGATCTACATTAACAAAGTTCCCGCAGCGGTTGCTATAGCGCTGCTGTTTCTAGTGGTTGTGATCGCGCCTCAGTGGACAAAGGCACAGCCACTGCCGCCATTCCCGCCGATGTCGCCACTGCCGCCACTCCCGCCAATGTCGCCACTGCCGCCACTACCGCCAATGTCGCCACTGCCACCACTCCCGCCAATGTCGCCACTGCCACCAATGCCGAAGGTGGATCCAGTGTGCACGACAGCGATCCTTGATATCGTCCAAAATTGCTACTCAACGTTGAGTGCGGTACCATCGGAAGAATGTTGCAATGGTCTCAAATCGGCGAGCAAGACACAAGTGACTTGTCTATGCGACAATTTTATCGCACATCCTGTCTTCAGCAACTTGACCCGACCTTACTACGACCAAGTTAGTAACGCATGTGGTGTTCTTGACAAATACGCCTGCAATGGTACAGGTGAAGGTACCTGTTTATAATCTTGTAATTTCAAATTTATAATTGTGATTTAAGTATGCATGCTTTTTTGTATAAACGCATTTATTTAGACTTGTTTTATGGTTTGCATAGCTTACATTACAAAAATTATGACATCTATAGCCGTTATTCAAGTTTGTAGATTCTTCACGCAATACGAAAGAAGAGTAATGGTGATTTTATGGTAATCAACTGATTTTTCTTTTTTGTGGCGAAGGAGGAGATTCTAAAGGAGGAGATCCGAAAGGAGGAGACGGTAACGCAGGAGCAATCAACAAGATTGCTGGATCAATGGGTCTATTTGGATTGATTACATGTCTGTTCTTCCTTTTGTTTTAATTTAATTCAGTTAATACAACTTGGGTTTGCCAAGCTGAAAATTCGAAACTCATACGTTTGTTTGATTGCTTCTGTAACCATGGTTTCCAATATGATGTTCTTCGAGTCAGAAAATTTATATTATTTTAAATATTTTTGAAGAAGGCTACTATAAAAAAAAATTGTAAACCGTGACCTGTAGTGATTTGTTCACATCATTGTAATAATACCAGTTTGACCTGTTAAATCTCATAATATAGTATCGTCCAATAATTTCACTTTTATACCATGATTCCTCTCTCTTTTCTTGTCAATACAAATCTTCCAGATCCCAAACTGATTAGCATCACGCTTCTTCTAGAAGAATGCCTGAGATATCACTATGCACATCATCATTTTTTAAATGTGGATACATACTAACGAACTCACATATATTAGTTGATTTTGATTGACTGATTAAACAAAAAGAGAACTATTATGATTTCAATAGTTCTAGAACGGTGATTGTTGCTTGATTTGCATCGAATGTACAAAAGTGATTCTATTTCTCGGCACGAATTCTAGTCTCATTTCCTTATATTAACCAATAGAAGTTTAGTAAGATATATACATAGTAAAATCCGTGGATGTTAGAGCACATGCAATGGTGAATCTCACCATTGAATCCTTAAGAATATATTAGTAATATTTTTTTTTTTAGTTTTTGTTTGAATAGTTAAGGATTCGAATCAAAAATGATCGTCCAATGGTGTTCCTGAAGATAGGTCCTTATAGAAAAAAAAATATTATTAATTTTTTTTTTAAAACTGAAATTGAAATTTGTTTTTTAAACTGAAATTGTAGTTTGTAGTGCTTTGGTGAAGTTAAATCAGTTGGTTAAACTTAAACCAAGACTGGTTATGTCAATTGAGCGGTCAGATTGAAGAGGAGGCATCCGGTTCAGTTAGACGGTTTAGCTCAAGGTTTATGATAGTAATTGTCGACTTAATGATTGTAGTTAGCTCTGATATATAAAGGTGTACTTCTTTTGTGTTTCTTGTTCTTCTTCTTTGAGAGTTTGATTGAGAGAGAAAACGATTGTGTGTGAGAAGTGTGATCACACATTCGTGAATTTGAGCGGGAAGATCCTAAACAGATTGAGATTAACTTGAGTCTAAACTGAACTGATCATACAAGTACATTGTAGCAAGGAAAACAAGAGGATAGAAACTCTAAACAAGTCCGAGATACATAGCTAAAGAGACACAAGCTAAAGAGACGGAAGACTACTTGACCATTCTCCTAATTCACCCGTGAGCTTGAAGCAATGTCACCTGCATAACAAAACCAAACAAGCAAGTTAAACCAGAAGCAAAGAAAGAACACGCATGTTAAAGACGTCTCAAGCAAGGCAATGGAGAAGACTCACCACACTTTCTGCTCAAGTGGTTGCTTAGTAGTTCAGAACACTCTTTACTTTCCGGACATACACACAACAATGGAGTAGATTTCCCATCTCCAACCAGATTGAACACAAATAAGTCTCCTATGTCGCATCTGTTATCACGACAGAACTTTCCCCAGCCTCTTGTGATGTAATACATGCCGCCTGATTCGCTAAATCGCAAATTCGCAGTCCATGAATTTCCCTCTTTGTTCACTAGTATCATCTCTTGGCATTGTTTGTTCAAAGCAGTAGAACTCGTAGCTCGCTTAGGAAGATACTGCAAACACATAATATGGTTTATACATATAAAAATTGACTAACTAAATATGGTTTATACGTATGAAAATTGACTCACAAGCTTGTCTGCTTTTAGATTTGAAGCAGTGACCTCAGCCAAAAAACAGTAGTCGAAGGAGAAAGAAGACATTGCCCCTGTTCCTCCTGAAATAAAAAAAAAACAAGTTTCCACGTCAAAACATCTCACAACAGGTAGGACCAAAACGATGAACTTTATTGAGACTTACTAATCTCATTGTCATCAGCATCACCCGCGTCGGCTTCTTCCTTGATGATGTGAGGATGTGTATACTGAATCTCACAACAGCTAGGACCAAAAGGAGTGACATGAAACACCATGTCTCCTTCGTGTTTGAAGATGACAAGGTCACCGATTTGAAGGTCATGTGCTGTGGTGAAATCTTTCCAACCTCTGGTGAGTCTCCTGCCTTCTTGTATCACTTCCCAAGTTTCATCTGAAGCGTCTGATCTTAGTTTCCATGTTTTCTGGTTCGTCTTCCCTTCTATGTGCTTTGAGAAGAAGGCAAGTGGTATTGTCTGCAAGAAAAGGCAAAGTTAATCAAACAAGAAATACATCTAATCAAGAAACGCATGTAAACAAATAGAGAGAGTGAGGTTCTTACGACGCCACTGTGGAAACCAGGAAGCAGCGGCTTAAAGAAATGAGGTTCATGTGGATTAGCCATCTGCAAACAAGAAACGAATGTAAACAATATCAATAATGAGTTTCCAAGCAGACGAAAACCGCACATTCGAATCCATAAACACTGATGAAAGTGACATGCATCAACTCCAAATGCAAAAATAAAGAACTAAACAGTCCGAGAGAACCCAAAATCGATGAAGCAAATGATCTTTTTCGAACCAATTATTAATACAAACTCAAAAAGCCCCAACTCCTTTTGAAATCCTAATTTCAAACCAGAAGAACCAATTTTTTACAAACGCAAAAAGCCCAAAATTCGAATTAAAACCCTAATTACAAACGCAACAAACCCCAAAATTGTGTTCGAACCCTAAGTTGAAACGATATCGATTGAACATGCAAACTAATATATATCGATGAATCTACCTTGTTCAGTCGACGGAGACAAATCGCCGTCGTTCGCCGCGGGAATAGCCGTCTGTCGTCGCGGGATTCGCCTTCGCTTCGTCGAGAGAGCAATCGCCTTTCTTCGTCGGGAGTTTTTTTTTTCTGCTTCGGTCGAGAATGACCAGTGTTTTACGCATAACCAAACCGAAATCTCTTCCATCCATTCAAAACACGCCACGTACCCTAAGGATCAAGTCCTAAAAATCCTTAATAACGTATCAATCCTTACTCCTATTAACCAAACAACTATTATTATAATCCTCCTAACCTATGATTAAACGCTAAGGACCCTGCATGTACCTCCGTTGTGGACGCTCTTACAGATTCGTCGTGCAATTTGAAACGAGAGTTATGGTGATTTTATGGCAATTGATTGAATCATGTTCTGTGTGGCAAAGGAGACAATAGAGGAGCACGGAACAAGATTGATGCAGCAGTAGCTCCAATTGGTTTTGTTGCAAGCATGTTGCTTTAAGAAACAATTACAGTGGAGGTCACTTTATGTCTTTTTATTACACTATAAGACACTTTTGACTCCTGAGGTAGTTTTTCACACTGATCGATACATATTGAGCATACAAATTCCCAACATATCCTTCTCTTCCTTTATTTATTTACTTTTTATTCAATTTAGTTCTATCCTAACCAAAAAAGTCAAAACACGTTGGTGGATTGGAAAATACAATTTTATCTTTCTTCTTCATCTTCTTTCTTCAAAACTCCATTATTTTTCTAAATCAAAATCTTTTTCTCCAAAATCATTTGTCCAGAGAGCTTATCTTAAATCATTTATCTATGTTGTTTAATCTATAATTTAAGATACATCAAGCTATTGGATCGATGACAACAAAAACATAGATGACGGTGAAGACGTAGATGAGGGCAAAGCTCGGTGATGTAGACAGCAGCTGTATCGTAGATGACGGTGTAGACGTAGATGAGGGCAAAGCACGGTGAAGATGTAGATGAAAGTGCGGTGACATTGACAGAAGCTGTATCGATGACTGTAGAGATGTAGATGATGGCGAAGACATACCACGGTGGAGACATGCGACATCGACCATAGACAACAACGGAGACGTAGACAAAATTAACAGCAAAGACATACGCGACAGAGTGCTGAGACTAAAGGAAACCAAAGAAAACTGAAAATAACAAAAATAGCGCAAAAGGTTTGGTTTTCAGAAGGTTTTTGTAATGATGGCCATATGCTCATATGTATTTGAAATGTGAGAGGTTCTGATGAAAAAAGGTTGGAGCTTGCAAAGTATGTGAGTTAACAGATGAGAGAAACTTGTAAAGTATGTGAGAGGTTCCGATGTTTGTAAACTATGTGAGTTGAGTTGACGCATGAGACAAACTTGAGAAGTCTGCTAAAGCTTGCGGTGAAGAATATCGCTTGAGGATGTTTGTAAAAAGTATCATGTAGATGTTGTAATCGGTGTACATGTAGCTTTTTGTAAGCAAATGTACATCTGTACAGTCAAACATTGTGTACACGTCAATGGTCAAATATAAGTCTAAATGTATATTATATTTTTTATTATATATGTAAAACATTCAAAAATATTCAACGTGTATAGTACACTAGTAAATGTTAATATCCATTAAAACACCTTTGATTGTACATTGGCTTTAAGTGTCCATCTTTTCCTATTTTGTACACCAAAACATATTAATTTGTACATGTGGATACCGAGAACTCTGTGTACATGTTGCTACTATTTTACAGTAGTATATGCATATACTACAACAATATATATGAAAAGCACTAATTTTTCTTCTCAGTAACATAGGTCGAATTGGATATGAAACCATCCATATGATTATCACGAATAGTGTATTGTGAATATTGTTAACTGATGTGTTTAGGCCTCTTTACTTTGTTCTTAGTGATGTATGGGAATCGTTTACAGAGTGGAGTGCTTACAACTGATTCTGATTTCATAAGCTCACCTCAGTCAAAGTACCAATCAAGTGTTCAAGATTATATGTATGGGCAATGCAACATTTGATATTTTTTATACATGGCTTTCATAATAAAAAAGAACATAAGAATATTACTTAGTACCAAGGCATTCCCACCAAATATAGTTCACATGGACAACTGAGACGTCCACATGGACAATTTACACAAGGCGTACACATGGACAACTTATAGGAGGCGTACACATGGATAATCTTACCTCGCCAAGCTGCCGTCAACTTAGTTCCAATCTCTCCGGATTTACATCATCTAGCTTCATCTGCGGCTGAGACGGAGATTGAGCAGGAGGTGGAGATACATCGGATTTCTTAGCCACTTTCCCATTGCCTTCATTTGTACTTATGGTTACAACTCGTTTTTATGATCTTTCTCTTGTGGTTATTCTTGTGGAGGTTGAAGGTAGAGGTGGAGAAGAATAAGTTAGAGTCAACGAATCAAGACTTTGCAGAAAAACCCCACCATCAAAACCATTTTATCGACACAGAGAGAGAGAGAGGAAGAAGGTGATGAAAAAGAAAAAAAAACAATTTTATTAATAAAAAAGGTATGGTTGTAAATAAAAGAAAGAAAGAGATATTGTGCCTTTGAAATATTTTAAACTAATTAAATCTCTTTTCACACACCACAAAAGGTGAATGTCGTTAGGGGTTAGTGCTGTCATTTTACTTCCAGGGTTAGTGCTGTCATTTTACTTCCACAAAGTACCTCAGTAGTTGAATGTGTCTGATTGTGTAATAAAAAGACAGAAAGTGTCTATTTATGTTAATAACTCTTGTTTTAAACTTTAGTTTGGGCCGACCAAGTTCTGTGTAATTTTTTCTCTTCTTTAATCTGACAACTCGAAACTAATAATTTAGGTTTGGTTATCTTGAATGATTGCATTGACTATCAAAATAATTGAACTGACATAAAATGTCCACTGGAAATAAGCGTAGAACTAGCTTTACATAATTTGACAGATTTGTAGAAATTATTTTGTAGGTTAACCTTGGTTAATGTGGTTCACATGTCTTTCACATTAACTTATAGTCAGGTCAGCCGACGCTTTCTGATACAGACCGTCTGAATTTGTTTTTTTTTTAATTACTGCGGGAGTTTTTGATACTCTTACGGTCTTACCCAACTTTTTTTAAGGTCTGAAACATACCACCATTGTCGACATACAAGTCAAAGGAATTGAAATTGTATTAGTAGTCGGCTGAAATTGTATTAGTAGTCGGCTTTCTGTACACATCATCATTAGAGTGAACTGTCAATGCATCTCAAATTATAATCCATATTATTGTAATGCTAACATAAGCTTGTAATTAGTTGTATGATCATAAGAATCTTGATACATATATATAATAATAAAACATATCTTTGAATTGTCAGCACCGTCCAGCTTATAAATGAGTTTCGACATTCTGTGCTTACTACTTCTTCGCAAAAATTTATATATATATATATCTTATAAATTTAGTTCCATACTGCGTACATGAACACGTCATAACATAAAATATTTATCCACAAAGCAAATCAAATGCGAGGAACATGGACGGGTAGAGAGAAAACGAATTTCGCATGCTTTTGGTCAACTATGTAAAATATAAAACAATGATTTATAAGGAAAAACGAAATATATTTCTTGTTTCAATCATCAAAAATCATTAGTGTCCATGCCAAGACTCCTATATAAACACGTTCATGCACTTTTTGGAAATCACATACGGAAAACAAAGTGAGATAATAACCCCCACAAAACAGTTTGTCTAAACAATCAAATGGCTTACGTTAACAAGGTTTCAGCGGTTGCAGCCATTTTATTTTTTGCGGTTGCGGTTGCTCCGCTGCTAGCTGAGCCACAGACACCAATGTTTCCTAAGATGGATCCTGTATGTGCCTCACTGATGCCTAACCTTCTCGAAAAGTGTTTCTCAACCGTTAGAGAAACGCCAACGGATGATTGCTGCAGCGATCTCAAATCCGCGACCACAACCCAAGTCACTTGCCTTTGTGATAATTACATTGCAAACCCGGCGGTTGTGAACTTCACGGGACCTTACTCCGCCGGAATCACAACCAAATGTGGCGTTTTTGACAAATACTCTTGCAACGGTAGTAGTAATGGTACGTAAAGATTAATTAATATCTTGCGAGTTGTGACTTAGTTATGCATGTTATTGAGTTATATATAAAATTACTTCTTAAGCATGCATTGCATATCAATACATCATGAATATTGTTTTTGTTATATGCGATTAATAAAACTACGTTAGAAAAATTGCAACTTGACAATTATGGAATATGCATGCAAACTATACGTGGTTTAAACATGATTATCATTATAATTTATATGTGTGATATTCTATGTATTGTCGATCATATTAGATATCATTAATAAAACGAAAAATCTATGCCACACCAACAACGTCAGAAACCATAGTCATAGAGTTTCGAGATCATAATGCAATGATTCGTTCTTCATAATGAATGGATTTTGGTTTTGTGTGGTAAAGGAGGAGGAGAAGGAAGCAGCAGCAACAGTAGCAGTAGCAGCAATGGCAAAGACAATAGCAAAAGTGAGGGTAGTGGAGGAAGAGCGAACAAGGTTGCTGCATCAATAATGGCTGTTTTTGGTTTAGTTGCAAGTCTAATCTTCGTTATGTTTTAATTTCTGTTTTCATTTGTTTTATTTTGGACGGACGGACCAGTTTCCATGTGATTCTTTTCCTTCTCTATTTCTTTTGTTCGAAACTGAGAATTCAAAACAATTACGTTTATTTGATTTCATATTCTCCCATTTGTCTGTATTTATGGTCCTTCCTTCATGAGAAAATTATTTTGATCAAAATGCATACTACCTATATACACTATAAACAAAAGTATAAAAATTGTTTGATAAAATATATAATCTATTAACTATACACTATAGATAGCGACAGCTCGAATTATATAATTAAAGTCCAAATTCTTTCAGTTATAAAAAATCAATTAAAAAGATATACACATATATAATACTGAAACAAATAAAAAATTGCGATGGTTAACCAACTAATTTTAGCTATATATCGTTCATATATATGTTTAAGCACATGGTTACACATTTGATAGATATCATTTATTAAATTCGGCTCATAATATTATTATTTTTTGTTTTGGTGGTGATTGATTGTTAAGAATCGTATCATAATTTTTGTTAAACTATTTTGTACAAATCTTATTAATATTTTCTTGATTAATAATATTATCGAGTGTTAACAATCTACATTCCAAGGCGCCTATACATACACTCAAGGATTTATTTAGGTTATCAAGAATATGTTTTGATCGAGAATAATAATTACTACTAAATGGATTTGATATTCTAATGTAACATGTGGCAAACCAGGAGAGGAACGAACAAAGTTGCTGCATCAGTAGTAGTGGTTGTATTTGGTTTGGTCAATGGTTGGAAGTGAATTCATCGTTATGTTTTCAACTCAGAACAGTTAATCTTATGTGATTACATATTTTCATATGCATTTTTAGGTTTCAAAATATTTGTTGAAACAGCAAACAAACATCATTTGTATTTTTCCCATTGGTTGGTTATGAAGTGTTTAAATCAGCTAATACGACAACGTAATAAATAAATGAATGGGCTTAAGAAAGTAAACTGGGCTTCAGATAGAAGTAGCCCAATAAGCTAAGATCCGGGTAGAGTCTCAAACTTTGGACTCGAGAAGACTTAGACAACAACACTAAAGACCTAACACACACACAAACACAATCTTTTGTCTCCTTCTCTCTCTCTCTCTCACAAGCCGATCGTAAGAAAAGTTTGTCAAACGATGGACGCCACGAAGCTAAGTGAACTAAAGGTCTTCATCGATCAATGCAAGTCTGATCCTTCCCTCCTCTCTACACCTTCTCTCTCCTTCTTCCGCGAGTATCTCCAGAGGTACTTTTTAAAACCCTCTCTCTCTCTCCTCGTTTACTTCGGATCTAAATCTTCTTTCTTAAGGTTTAGTTCGTATCTGTATTGGTTGAGATTTGTAAAAGTACTGACCTTTGAGTGTAAAGTGTACCCTTTTCTCTCTTGTTGAAGAAAGTTCCTGTCTTTAATCTGTGTGGCTCTTCTATTGTACTTGTTAGGGTCTGTAAAGTTGTGGGTTTATGTTTGCTTACTTGTTTAATTTGAAGAGTGTTCTGTTTCTGATGAATCTCTTTTGGTTTCAGTCTTGGTGCTAAGCTACCTTCTGCTGCTGCTAGTGAAGAGCACAAAGACACCAAAGAGGTATTAACCATTATCATGTTTAGTTTAAAGTCTTTGTATTGTGTACTTGATTGACTTTGTTTATGTTTAACAGAAGAGCTTCGTTGTGGAAGAAGATAGTGATGATGACATGGAGGAAACTCAAGAGCCAAAACCCACCGTGGAGGTTGAGGAAGAAGAAGAGGATGAGATTGTTGAATCTGATGTTGAGCTTGAAGGAGACACTGTTGAGCCTGACAATGATCCTCCTCAGAAGGTAATATTAACTTAACAAACCAAACCTCAGCTTTCATTTTACTTACTCGTTTGGTCTTTGGTAATAGATGGGAGATTCATCAGTGGAAGTGACTGATGAGAACCGAGAAGCATCTCAAGAAGCCAAGGGCAAGGCCATGGAGGCTCTCTCTGAAGGAAAGCTTGATGAAGCAATTGAGCATTTGACCCAGGCAATAACGTTGAATCCTACATCAGCTATTATGTATGGAAACAGAGGTGTGTGCAAGTTCTTTTTAACTTCCATCAAATGGTTTTTTCCTTACCTAATTTGTCTGTATTTGTGTGGGTTTCAGCCAGTGTCTACATTAAGCTGAAGAAGCCAAACGCTGCTATTAGAGACGCAAACGCTGCATTGGAGGTACAGTGATCTATCATTTCCTCAGGAACTTCTTTTTTTTCTAGTGATGATTATATTTTAATCTTTCTGTGTGTTTTTGAGATTGCAGATTAATCCTGATTCTGCAAAGGGATACAAGGCACGAGGTATGGCTCACGCCATGCTTGGAGAATGGGCAGAGGCTGCAAAAGACCTTCACCTTGCATCTACCATAGACTACGATGAGGAAATTAGCGCAGTGCTCAAAAAGGTATTGTTGTCTATCTGCTGTTCTCTTTTGAAACTATAAACAATACATTAGTAAAGTTATGTAACTAACTTTGTTGAAATGTGTTTAGGTTGAACCTAATGCGCATAAGCTAGAGGAGCACCGTAGGAAGTATGACAGACTACGCAAGGAAAGAGATGACAAGAAGGCTGCACGTGATAGACAACGTCGCCGCGCTGAAGCACAGGTAGCTTTTTATTAGACACCATGAGTTAGCTATTTGTCTCTGTTGGGGCTTATACATGTCTCTTTTTCTGTTCTGTAAAGGCTGCCTATGATAAAGCTAAGAAAGAAGAACAATCATCATCAAGCAGAGGAGGTGGTTTCCCTGGCGGATTCCCAGGGGGCTTCCCTACAGGAATGGGAGGTATGCCGGGCGGTTTCCCTGCAGGAATGGGAGGTATGCCGGGCGGTTTCCCTGCAGGAATGGGAGGTATGCCCGGTGGTTTCCCTGCCGGAATGGGAGGAGGAATGCCTGCCGGAATGGGAGGAGGAATGCCTGGTGCAGGAGGCATGCCTGGTGCTGGTGGTGCAGGAGCAGGTGCAGGTGGTATGCCGGGTGGTATTGACTTCAGCAAAATATTGAATGTATGAGTGTGGCCATTATGCAAATTTAGCAAAGTTCTTATTTCTTGTATAGCAAGGAAGGGTTTTGATATTGTGAGACTGGTTTTATATTGTGTGAGCAGGATCCTGAGCTAATGACGGCATTTAGTGACCCAGAAGTCATGGCTGCTCTTCAAGATGGTATGACTCTTTGAGTAAAAAATTACAGTGACCAAAAAATTACAATTATACTTGAATTGTTTTGAGTTTTAATGTATTGTGTTTGTGTTAAAACAGTGATGAAGAACCCTGCGAATCTGGCGAAGCATCAGGCGAATCCAAAGGTGGCTCCGGTGATTGCTAAGATGATGGGCAAGTTCGGAGGAGCACCTAAGTAGAAGAAACAAAACAAGGAGCTTTTGTCTTTTGCAATTTATGTGTTTAACTTCATGAGATGAGACGTGGAATATTTTTTAATTGGCGTTTTCTTTGTCAGAGAAATTTGAACAAAAGACAAAACTATTTACTCTTTTTTTTATGGACTTTCTAAGTTTTGCATATTTACCGTTTAATTGTCCGCAAAAAGTCCATCAGGATTACAAAGCAAAGTTATATACAACTCTGCAGTTGTGACCATATATTTAGCACTTTGTGAATCACAGACCGTTCGTTGACAAAGATGTCGAGACCAAATACAAACATAAGTCTTAGTGTGGACGATGTCGTTACGTTCCCATTTAACTTTGTCGTCTGTATCATACTAACATCATATTTCAAATGTTTTGACCTGGAAACTAAAAAGAAGTTTGAAAGATAAAATCTACAAAATAGAAATTAAGATGATGCTTTGACTTATTACACAGATTTTTACAGAGTCAATTAATATTAAGAGAGCCAAATAAGTCTAGAAATTTTTAAGAATCTGATCATTTGTATTTTGTAGTTAATAGGGATTGATGATTCTAGTCACAAATTCTTTATGTATATGGCTAGTGAGTGAGCGAAGCTTGTGAGCAACTACATTCGTACCGTTCCGTCAATTGTTTTCACGTCCAGAAATATGATTGATCAAAAGTTGGTCATGAATAAACGGAAACGTAGTTTACAAAAAAAAATAAAAAAAAATAAACGGAAACGTAAAAATACATCAACTGGACAAAACCATTGGAGGGGCAATCTTATGTAACTGTGAAACAAAAAAAATAGTAGAAAAATGCATGCATTTCAATTGCAGAGGATTATGTGGTGGTGAAAAAAAAACTATTTATTAAAATTATTCTACAATATTTGAACTAATGAACATATTTTGAAATCCAAACTGTTTTACGGCCAAAAGATCCTTGTTTCAGTGGTTTTTTTTTTTACCAAAAGCAACATGTATTGGTGAGACACCTAATTCAACCCAGGAAGGATTGTGATGTGATGCGGATGTTTATTGGGGAATTCCTCCACGTCCTTAATTTTATTGATTAAAATCATGTCGTCTTTGGAAATCAATAAAATTCTAAAAAGACTAAAATATGGTCAATGGTGGAAAACCAAAATAAAATAGGAGCCACGGCTCCAAGTTAAAAGACTCTAAACGTTGACAGCGAATCTTAAATTATTTATCGTCCAAATTAACTCACAAGTGATTGGGTTGGTGTTGAAAAGAGAACTAAAGCCAATTAGTTTATTGATCATCGTCGTCTTGTACTTCGTCAAAGGTTATAACAAAATTGTTTTTTAGATGCATCTTTAATAATTAATATCAAATAAATATTTTGTTTTGGCAACAAAAAGAAGGATCATTAATTGAGGAAGTTATTTTTTTTTCCTTTTACAAAGCACGAAAAATGATGTATACGGTTGATTTTTAAAATTAACTAGAGATTTTCCCGGGCTACGTCCGGGTCTCGGACATATATATTATGGCCATATTATGAGAAAATATAAGTCCATACTAGATTTTGACCCGCACGCCCGTGCGGGTGTATTTTTAAAAAAAATATGATGCTATTTGTTTTTTATATCACTATTTAGGGTTGGACAAAAAACTCGAATTCGAAGAATCGAATCGATCCCAATCCGAATAAGTAGTACTAAATCCGAACTGGAATTGATTAATTATCCGAATTATTCAAAATTTTGGTAATTGAAGAACTGAAACCTAATCTGATCTGAACCGAAGTATTTTGGGTATTCAAAATAGATTTATATACTTATATATATTAATTATTTTTAGATTTAATATATATAAAAACATCCAGAATATATATGATACTTTTAAGTTCGCATAAATGCTTGAAAATAAATACAAATAATTAAACGTAAATATCTTAAATAGTTAAAAATACTCAAAACTCCAAAATACTTAAATAATTATTAATTCTCTATCCAAATATTTAAATCAAACCTATTTAAATTGGTTATCTTAATCCAAACCAAATCCTCAAAGATCTGAACTGAACACAAAATCCCAAAAAGATCCAAAAACGAACTCGAACTCCCACCCCTAATCACTATTATATATATATATCCTATATGTATCATCATAGGTTACAAAATATGTGTTATCATATAATTAATTGTATTTTATATGTACCTTCAAATAAGTTTTTTTATAATTAATAATATTTTATACGTACTATCATATAAATAATCACATATATTATATTTTAAAATTTAATGTGAAATATAAAAACCATAATTTAAGTTGGTGTTTGAAATTGGACTTTGTATTGTATTTTTATTATATATATTGAAAACATTTTTATAATAGTTATTGGAAAATATGTTAGTAAAAATCAAATTTTGAATATATGTATATTTTTTAATGAATTTTTGATATAAATCAATTTTAAATTATTATTTTGATTTGAATATATATATCAAGTAACATAGACTCATTATTTTTTTAATACAATGTAATGGACTTTTAATTTTTTTAGTAGCATAAACCCATTTTTTTTTCTAACTTACTCCTATCCATGTTTCCAAACAATACTATTTTTAACTACTATTCATATTGCCAAACAATCCTAATGTGTACTTCAATCCTAATGTTTCCAAACAATTCTCATATAACATTGTCATCCATGTTTCCAAACAAACCATATTTTTAAACTGCAATTCATGTTTCCAAACAAACCTAATTTGTACTTCAGTTTCCAAACAAACCTAGAGCTTGACCCGCGCGCCCGCGCAGGTATTAGTTTTTACGTATTTATACATTGATATTTGTTTTTCGTGATTAGTGCAATATATTTTAGATATGTCTCCATATAACTAATTGTATTCAAAAGATCCAGATCGAATCGGATAATATAATGATTTTTGGTTCAAATATCCAAATCATTTTCAAATACGTTCGTTATTTGAGTATTTTTACTTTTCTGTACATCAGAACCAAATTCATACAGACCCGGAAGATCCAACTTGAAACTCACACATAAATTTAAATCCAAACATGGCCTAATTTCAAAACCAAAAAAATCTATACCCGAAAAAACGATGTATACCTAAATGGGTACCCGAATGTCTATGCCTAACAGATTCCGTAAACAAATAAATATATGTATAGATATATATTTATGTGTTTGGCTAAATTAAGTGAAATAGAAAAATTTTTATTTAGTAATATTTTTACAATATTAATAATAATCAATATATGAATATCGATTTGTTTAGATAAGTTTTGGAATTGTAATTAGTTAATTTAAATTAAATTTAAATGCAGTGGTAGAATTCGTATATAAAAAGAAATACAAAAAGGAAGTACCTAAAAAGATATTTCAAAACCCAAAAAATCTTTACCCGAAAGAAACAACCCGTACTTAAATGGGTACCCAAATGTCTATGCCTAACTGATTCCGTAAACAAATAAAAAAATTATTTTAATGTGTTTGGCTAAATTAAATGAAATAGAAATTTTTTATTTAGTAATATTTGTACAATATTAATAATGATCAATATATGAATATCGATTTGTTTAGATAAGTTTTGAAATTGTAATTAATTAATTTAAATTGATTTTAAATGTAATGGTAGAATCTGTAAATAAAAAGAAATACAAAAAGAAATACCTAATTTATTATGAATACAATGACTAAATGTGTAAATAAAAGAAAATACATATACTGCTATTCAAGTTTCCAAACAATTCTCATATAATATTGTCATCCATGTTTCCAAACAAACCATCTTTTTAAACTGCAATTCATGTTTCCAAACAAACCTAATTTGTACTTCAGTTTTAATAATATAGATATTAACAAAAAATATTTTCAACAAATTTATGTCATATTCATTGATTTTTCCCATTTTTATGAATAGTTTGGTGGTGAAAACCTTTCATAATTTTTGAGAAAAAAAAATTTTCATAGTTTTGTCTTTTTTTTTTTCTAGCCAGTGAAAGGAAATCCACATATATAATAGTAGCTTTAACCACGGTAAGAGAGTACATGTTTCCAAAGACATTTGACAGCTTCTGCTTTATGAGGTTAAGAGATCTAAAGTAAGAAATAATTACTCATTTCAAATTTTGAGAACACCCGTCTAAATTAAATAGAGGAATCTAACTTGATCATGAAGAAAAAAGAGTAAGGAAAAAAATAATCATCAGCGAGACAGCGACCAACTATATAAAGCATAATTCGTGAAAGAAGAGAATGTCCACTTTCATAAAATCAGTTATTATGCATTCACATGACTTATTTAGGCAGATAATATATTATTTTCCAAAGAAATAATAGAGCAAAAAGTTCAATAACACCGAGTGTTGCAATTATCTTGTTGTAGTCTCAGTCTTCAATTCATATACATACTTCACATCGTTATGTTGTCCAGTTTGCATTGATAGACTAATACATGTCTGCCAAAAAACAAAAAAGAAACATCCAACAAAAGCATCACAGAAGGCACTTGAAGCTTTCGAAGGTATTACAGGAATTCATTTCACTCAATACCTGACAACAAAGTAGCCAATTTATGATTTCTTTACTTTATTGAATGTCGGCTGATACCCGACGGCTATGAATGTGACTCTAATAAGAGATTAGGACAGTATGTAAATGTCAGTTTACCTTTCAGTAAGATAAAACTTGGAAGAAAAAGGTCAGTATCTCTTCAAAATCAGAATAGTAATTTTACAAAACTTGGTGGTATCATATTCCCAGAGCAAATAAGAGCAACCCGTGAAACCTTTGTCATTGTCGCTTAATGAAAACCTAAACCTCTTGATCTTTACTTACGAAGAAATTATTTAAACCAATATAGAAAGATTATTAAATGAAATTAACGGAAATTTTCTTTTCAAAACTAAATTTGAAGACTGTGACATTTTATTTTCCTATTAAATGATATGAAAACATTATTATTATTATATTCTACTATTAAGGAAATTGGAAAGTGTTGTACCGTCAGATATAAAGATCTTACGGAAACTCCTAATGCTGGTTTGAAACCGGTTTGACTACTGGACGCCGGATAATTAAGCCCAATCCACAAACTGCACACCTCCATATACATTATTAGAAAACCGGACTCCAGCCTTAAACGCCACCGCAACCACATGAATGCGTTTGGATTCTGTTGAACCTTCCAAGACGTGTTCAAGGCTGTTGATAATTTGGTAACGTGCGTTGGAAGATAAGCCAAGGAACACACCTAATCAAGCATATAAGATATAGAAAAGGGTGAGACTTTGTAGAACAATATGCTTGACATAAATTGGTTCTTTAGTTGTACAAAACCATTGTTACAGTTGCAGCTTCTAACTTGCTTTTGGGAGTTCCTCGGCCGTTTCACAAAGGAAACTCAGGGTAACGTCCTCTCCAATAGATCATAAGATCTCGTAAGGTTACCACTGAGAACAGAAGAAACTCATTCCTAAGTTCGTAATAATAAAACAATCCTATAGATAACTGTTTAAGAGCTGACGAATAGAACGAACTCCCCGAGTGTAGTCACTGTCTGTAACCTCAGAAAATATAGTATTTACTAATGGTATCATTGACCTTTTAATCTGATGAAAACATAGCAAACATCTCAAAATTATTTTAGGCAAAGACCAATATACAACAATATGTATCCACTTTTTCTTATCTATCAATGCAACTAAAAGTTCATAGAGCGATAACACTACTTCTAAGAAAACTTTCATAAGCTTTGAATCCTCACAGAATTGCATTTGGGCTTTGTACATGTTCAGAAGTGGAGTCAATGTTTCACCTCTCTCTGTTTGATCGTCAATTCCCGTTCTCTGTTGCAGGAACTGGCTAGTGTGCATTCCCTTCCAAACCATCCATCCACCTGATTCACCAATGGAATCAGTTGAACCTCCTAGACCAACACTCTAAGCCTTGTTAACATCTAAACTCTTTTCCTGCAAAAAAACACAAACGATCAGTACAATTTTCTCAGTGGACGTTTGAGATAGTTTAACTGTCTAAACCAAGAACATTATATCTTCGTTATATCCTTCTAAATAATCATTGCTCGGTAGGCTTCTGAAGATATCCTCCTTGGAAAGTATTGACCTTATTTTCATCTTCAAAATCTGCAATAACTTGAAATCAAGAATCTCATAACAGGATTGAAGCAATACAATAACAGCAGATACACATAACTTATATAGAAACTATTTTACCTTATATCAATGCCTCCTTGGATCTTCTCAATTGTAACCTGCACACAACAATAAAGAACTATTTCTTCTTACTAATGCTTTAAAAGAAAAAGAGAAGAGAGATTACATCCAAGATACCACCAGAGATGGAAAACCTAAGAGGAAGGGAGACAGTTAATGGCTCTGTTCTATAAGGAAATCTGCAAAATCAATGGAAGCTTTTCCTAGAAAAGCCAATTTCCAAGAACCCTAAAACAAATTTTGGAGAAAGACGTTGTAGCCTTCCCCATGGATTTTGCAGATTTGAAAGGCATTTTCTGAGGTGTTTATACGGTTTTTAATATTTTGGCGTGGGGAAGAAAATGTGAATATGAGTATAAATAAGTGAAAAGCGGAGGGGCTCTCAAAGGTTTCTTGGTCTGATTATCGCAGTAGATAAAGGGTTTTGTAAGTGGGAGCGAGAGGTTACAGATGAGAATCAAAGAAGTTAGAAACACATATAAGGGGAAGACGATGAGACACGCTAGGGTCTCGACAAAGCTTGAGTGATGTGGCATTGTCTTACTCTCTAATTGGTTGATTTTAATTGCTGACGTGGAGGTCTCTCTGTTGCTCGTATCTAGCTTTTAGTATAGTTTAGATGTGTAATCAAATATTATTCTTAACTGGTTTAAAACATGCGCCTTGCACGAGATGAATATATTATATACAGATTATTTTTACGTATTATTATTTGTTTAACATTTTTTATATATTATGAAGCAAGTTTATAAATGTATATTGAATAATTGAAAAACTATTAACTGTTATGTGTATAATTAAATTGACACAAATGCATAAACTAAAAAAAATATTATTTTTTATTTACAGTCATACATTTAAGCAATTATTTTCTCTATTTGTATTTTATGTAATTAAATTAAAATAATATTAACATAGATATATAGTATATTATTATATGACTATATATTAAATGAAGCGTCCTAATCATATGGTTTTATGAGCATTTGTAATGTTAACAAAACTTTTAAACGATTAATAACAAAACTTTTAGTGTGGATTTTTTTAATATTTTTAATAATTTATAATCATTCTTGAAAATTAAATGCAAATTTTGAAATTAAAATACTAAGTTCTAATTTCAAAAGCTTTAAACCATTGATCACATAATATTCAATGCGAAACTTTCAACAGTTTTCATAATTTATAGTCGTTTTTAATAATTCAAAATATAACATATACGAAAAAGTCTAAATTTTTATTATATGATTAATATGATTGTTTAATTTATTTTGATAATATAACATTAAAATAATAATTTAGGACATGTAAATTGTTATGAAATCTTTATTATTAAAATGATTAATTATTAAATCATTAATTTTCAAATATATATTCTATTCAATTTTGATAATTCTGTATCTTTTATTTAAGGAAATAATGAAAAATATTAATTGTAGATTTTTAATTAATTTATGGTTTATTTTTTTTTTTTGGCATCGTTTATGGTTAGTATAATAAAAAGTATATAATTATAAGTTTAGTGGACAAATATATTTTTCTAGAGATTTTAAAAAACATTATAATGATGACACGTGTTATAACTAGTATGCATACAACTTCTCTACTTATAAGGAAAAGGCAAAAATACAAAAATATGCTGGAGTTAATTATATAATTATGACATACATTCACATTATACTTATACGACTTTCTTGGGATTTGAGATTGAGAACATGTGAATAATCAATTTTACAAAACAGATGGAGTTAATTATATATTTTCTTGACTTTGACGAACTTTACGTACAACATAACCCTAATTAAGAACACTGGAAAACCATGGTGCACCCCCTTGCTGCTTTACATGGAGTATATGTTTATATTTGTATGCGTCTGTATATATATACGTATAATTATTCATATATGTATATTCTAGGCATGCAGAAAATATGACACTAATTGATGCTTGTGATAGTTTCCTATATGTCATGGTGAAGAGTTAAAACCCAAAATCATGTACACCAAAGTCTTGACAATAATCCTGAAACGTCCAATCCACGCCGTTGATTCTTTCCGGTGAACATATCGGAAAATCTGCTCCTGCGCAAGAAACATTATTATCATGATATAATGTTCCACCAACGTCATAGTTACTATCACTCCACGGAGTCTCGGCTTTAGTACTCTCATCTGACCATAAGTAACTAAACAATTCTTCATCATTATAAATGTTACTAAGTTGATGATTATCATTATCCATGGAACTGTTTTGATCAGTAATTGTGCTGATGCTTTCGTCTTCTGTTCTCGTCCCATTTGTCTCTATGTTTTTGGTGCTGCTACTCTTTGTAACCATTGAGATATCATCGGAAACTGAACAACTGTTTTTGGGGTTATCGGTACTATTAGGGTCTTGGTTTAGAGGTTGATGGGTCACAGGGTCGATTCCCATCTTAACAAGTTTTTTCTTGATGCGAGTGTTCCAATGGTTTTTTATTTCGTTATCTGTTCTTCCTCGTAATCTTGAAGCTATCTTAGACCACCTATAAATATTATACAACCAATGGTTTTAAGAAAATATTAATCACAAGAATCTTAATATTTAACTAAGTGTTGGTGGAGAAAATTGACAAAATAAGTCAACATTATTTTTCGAAGAGAAAAAGGTTATATAACTTGAAGATTATTTCAGAGAAAAATAAATGCAAAAGATTGGCATAATTCACACACCATATATATACTAAACTTGTTGGATAATAATAGTATACATGCAATTGACTTTGTAAATCTCAGTACTATGCACTATCCGTCTATCCCAACCAGGGTTTTGTATAAAATCTCTAGTTTCTGTTAAAACGTAAAATTTGAATTTCAACATAAATTTAAAACTTTTAAGCGAAAAAACAAAATTAAAAACTTTTAAGCTTCTCATAAGCGAATTAACATATGATTAGTTACTTAGACTTACTTATTGCCCATATGAGCATGAAGATCGATGACAAGTTGTTCCTCCTCGTGAGAGAGAAGGCCTCTCCTCAAGTCAGGCCGGAGGTAGTTGGTCCATCGGAGACGGCAGCTTTTCCCACAGCGGCGGAGACCGGCCAGCTTCGGCAGCGCACGCCAGCAACAATGGCCGTTGTTGAGTATGAAATTTATGAGCTTCTTGTCTTCCTCCGTCGTCCACGGCCCTTTCTTTACCCCTAGCTTGTCACAGCACGGCTGCCTCCCCATTAAATATTATTGCGTTTTTTCTTGCTATAATGCTATTGTTATTCCGTATGGTATATTGTTTTACTGTATATATGTTTGAAGGGATTGTGAAATAAAAGAGAGTAGAGAGCTGAGAGCGGCGAAATAAAGTGATTGAGAATGGAAAATATATACGGCTTGCAAGTTATGTCAAAAGCTTACCAAAGCTCACCCACCTATATATAACCTTCTGATCACACCTTTCCCCAAAATTGTGATTAAATAAAGAAAATAACTTTGCATTTTAAATATAAGGGTTGTAATAAATCCTATTAATTCTAGCTCATATAGTGGCATATGGCAAGAAATTCCAGAAAGTTAAATAGATGTAGAAAACGTCAAAAAAAAGTTGACAAAAATAAAAGAAACGTCAAAAGATGATGATAAACAAAAAAATGGAGCACTAATATTTTTTTTTTAAATGGTGCACTAATAACGTTAAGGTTATCTACGCTTTTATCAATCAATTGCATATGTTCAAGATTTGCGGGAGTTTAGTGGTGTGAACATTACATAAGAAGCACAAAAAATTATAGAACTTTTACATAGCGAAAATGCATGTTATAAATGAAAATAAGAAGCACTGTTTTTCTCACCCCAAATTCAAGCGACAAATTTACTGGATTGATATTTTATTTTAATCCAAATTATGCTGATTATTGAAAAAAATGGTTACAAAAGAGATCTTCAGTATGTTGTAGAGCGTACCATCAGACATGGATCTCTGATGCAGTTAGACGTGTGTTTTCATAAAATGGTAGAATTGTGAGTAGTAGAATCGTTTATATAATATTTTTAATTATTGTAATAGCATAAAAGACTGTATGTAATACAAATGTCATGATGGGGAAATTGATCGTTCATACAAAGTGCATTAGATAATCATTTTCTTATGGTATACAGAGCATATGTAATACAAATGTCATGATGGGGAAATCACAACAGTTTGAAAGAGGATCTTTTGTAGTTTACTTTATAGATATACTAGAGCTTGACCCGCGCACCCGCGCAGGTGTTAGTTTTTTTCATAAATGAATATTTATTTGTATAAATGATAATATATATTTAAATTTTTTTTTTAATATGACATTTCTAAACACAATAATTTTATAGTTTATATTGAGTAGTTTTATTTTATCATGTAAACCGTTAGTTATATCATCCATTTATTTAGAATATGACATGTAAAGTCACACAAATGTATTTTTATTTTTTATGGATCAAAATTTTATGATTATATATAATAAAATTGTTGTATAAACTGGTTTTATGGATCAAAATTTTATGATTATGTATAATAAAATTGTTGTATACTATTTATTATGTATATGTGGAATTAGTAAAATAATTACCGTATAAGGTATGTAATTACAAAATGTATATATGGAATTAATTATTTTCAAACACACATATGTATAATTAAAAAAGGAAAAGATAAAAAATATTAAAAGTTAAGTTTATTAATTATTGTTGCCATGATTTTTTAGTTAGAATTTGATTTTGGAAATACATTAATTGAAGAGAAAAGACAAGAATCCTAAAAGATAGGTTAATTAATAACTTCAGTGGCATACCATTGTAAATATAGTGGAAAACTAAGGGATAATCTAATTTTGTACTCCTCTTTTAATAGATTAGACTAGAGATTGACCCGCACGCCCGTGCGGGTGTTAATTTTTACGGTTTTATAAATTATTCGTTATTTTATCATTAGTGTTATATATTTAAGATGTGTCGTCGTATAACTAATTGTATTCAAAATATTTGGATTGAATCGGGTAATAAGATTATTTTTGGTACAAATATACACTCTTTTCAGATACATTGGTTAATTAAATATTTTTATATTTCTACACATCAAAATCAAAATCATTCAGACCCGAGAGGATCCAACTCAAGCATCATACATAAATTTATAATATCCAAGTGGCGCCTAATTTAAAAATCCAAAAAAATTAATCCCGAAAGAAACAACTTTTACCTCAATGAGTATCCGAATGTCCATACTTAACTGATTTTGCAAATAGATTAAAAAGGAAACTCTTTCTATATATTTGGCAAAAATAAGAAAAATAGAAAGAATTTTTTATTTAATAAAATAGTTATATGAAGTGAAACATTAAGTGACAATAAATGTAATACTTTTTAATTATTTTGATTTAAATTATTATCTTGTTCATATAAACTATGCCTTTGAATTATGTGTTTTGCTATGTAATTTTTCACCAATTGGAACTAAGACAAAAGAAAGTTTTAGTAAAACATATTAAACCAAACTATTAACCATATGCAAAACTCGGTTATCTTACATTTATATTTTTTTATAATTGCACAAAGTTAATATTGATTAACTAATAAATAAAAATCTACATTATTACTTTTACGGTAAATATAATTAATGATGTGATATATTGTTAAAGTAAAATAATTAATGAAATTACTAAAATAGAACTATACTTATATTTTTATACATTAATATTTGTTTTTCATAATTAGTGTTTTATATTTTAGATATGTCGTAATATAACTAATTGTATTCAAAAGATCCGGATCGAATCAGATAATATGGTTATTTTTGGTACAAATATCCAAACCCGTTTCAAATACATTGGTTATTTAGATATTTTAGGGTCATATACATCAGAACCAAACTCATCCAGACTCAAAAGGATTCAACTCAAAACCTACACATAAATTTATAATATTCAAGGAGTGAGTAATTTTAAAACAAAATAAAACGATACCCGAAAGGAACGACTCGTACCTAAGTGGATATTTAGTGTTCATGCCTAACTGATTTTATAAACTAATATAAATGTATTTTTTATGTGTTTTGCTAAATTAAGTGAAACTGAAAGAGTTTTTTTTTTATTTAGTAAGCAATTATATTGAGTGAAAAATTAAGTGACAATGAATGTAATTCATTTTTATTATTTTGATTTAAGTTATGATTTTATTCACTAAACATGTTTTTGAATTATGTTTTTGGCTACGTAATTTTCCACTGATTGAAAAAAAAATGTTATAGTAAAACAAATTAAAACAAACATTTAACCTTATGCAAAACTCAGTTATTTTACTTTTTTTATTTTATAATTGACACAAAACTAATATTGATTAACTACTAAATAAAATCTACACTATTATTATTATGGTAATATAATTAATGATGTGAAATATTGTTAAGACAATATAATTAATATGAGTGAAATATGGAAATACAATTAATGTAGTACTGCTATCTTCGTTTCCAAACAATTTCAGTTATAGTACTATTCATGTTTCCAAACATTACTAAAATGTACTTCAGTTTTAATAATATAGACTAGAGCTTGACCCGCGCACCCGCGCGGATGCTAGTTTTTTTCATAAATGAATATATATTTTTATAAGTGATAATATATATTTTAAAATTTACCCGTTTATTTTTTATTTTAATATGATATTTCTAAACACAATAATTTTTTTTAATATGACATTTCAAAATTTTATGATTATGTATAAGAAAATTGTTGTATACTCCCTATGTTTTTTAATATAAGTCATTTTAGAATTGTGTACATAGATTAAGAAATCATTAATTTTTTTATATTTTCTAAACAAAAACATCATTAAATTATTTATCTAAACACAAATCAACCAAAAATAAAATAGAAAGTATATTATCATTGGTCATATAACATTAAGTGTTAATAAATTTTATATAGAAAACCGAAAACGTCATATAATTTGGAACATAAAAATTATTCTAAACGACTTATATAAAAAACAGAGAGAGTACTATTTATTATGTATATGTGAAATTAGTAAAATAATTACATATAATGTATGTAATTGCGAAATGTATATATGGAATTAATTATTTTAAAACACACATATTAAATAGGAAAAGACAAAGAATACTAAAATCTAGGTTTATTAATTATTGTTGCCATTATTTTTAGCTAGAATTTGATTTGGAAATACATTAATTGAAGAGAAAATACAAAAATCCTAAAAGGTAGGTTAATTAATAACTCCAGTGGCATGTCATTGTAAATATAGTGGAAAACTAAGGGATAATCTAATTTTGTACTTCTCTTTTAATAGATTAGATGAATATCTATAGCAATGATATATCATATATGTACAATGGTTCGTTTAAATTTTATATTGGATGGCTCATTTAATCATTTAATACATAAAAAGATTAGGACTTAATTAGCTAAAGAATTAAAATGTATTATATGAATAATAATCTAGTAATAATGACTAAGGTTAAGAAACAATTTTGTCTTACTTTGAATCTGTCGCAAACAGGCTCAGAGAAAGGAGTTTTAGGGATTTTGCATTTGGTTGGGGAAAATGACCTTGGAACTAATATATGCCGATATGGTGTGTGCCAATGTACGCAATCACATGTGCGACATTTAAACCCAAATACTTCTTCAATATTAAATTATATATATATATATATATATATATATATATATAGTTCGTATTTTATCATGAATGCTATACGCTTATAAAGTATTCCATCCACTTAATATTTTATATAATGAGAATATAAATACAGAAAAAGAAAGTTGAACAACATTTCCGCTACAAAATCATATCAATATGTGATAATTAGTTACAATATCAACTAATAAAATTTAATAAATAAAATTAGTGTAATTCAGAAAACTGCATTTTTCAAAAGTACCACAAAAATATCATTATACTAAGACTAATTTTAACATTTCATAATTTTTTTTATATAAAATATCTACTTACTATAATATAATTTAATATTTGATCATTCAACTATTTCGCTATTGCAGGGTCTCATTTGTCCAAACAATATCATATAAAAATCTGTTCATATTTTTTGCATCTGAAATAATCTGTTCAGACCAGTTTTTTCTTCTCGTTTTTGTTTTTGTATTTATTTACCTATCTAAATGACTATTTGCTGTAAATTTATTATAATTTTCTGTTAAGTAAATTTTATGTATATGTATACATTTATGTTGCTAAGTGGAAGTAGAAAAATAATTATAAGAATATGTACATATCTATGCTGATTTTTATGAACTAGTTTTAGTTTTTTAAAGAAATCATATGTGGCTTAAGATTTTGTAGGAGTTAGTTTGAATTAAAATTTTCTTAAAACAATATATCATATCATTTTTTCTTTAACAACATGTATTTTTTCCAATCATTTCATCTTTTCTTATGAAGATGATAATTCAGATGAAATAAACATTTTTTAAGAAAAAAATATAAACAATGTCAGAGTTCTTTTGTGAAATGATTAAAAAGATGACATATAAACTTTTTTAGGAGAAAAATAAAATCAGTTTGTAAGATTCTGTAATGCATTTATTTTTGGGGTAATTGGCGAAATAGCCATTTTTTGATGATAAATTAAAGAAGTAGTGATGATTTTGACATAATTCATTGTCAGGCTTTTGTGCTTCTTCTCACCCGGTTATGCCCTTCAAAGTAATAGGTCACAGGTTTCATATTACAAAGTAAACGACGTGGTGGATTTGCGTCGCACCGTAACAATCACAAAAACATACGGAGCGCGTGACAGAGATGTATTCAACACATTATGAAAGGGGATGCAGATATATGAGTAGATAAAGATCGTAAGTGTACCAAAAACAAACGGCGAATTGACGACAATGAAACAAGTGTATTCTATACCAATTATAGAAGGTCCATACTACGTAGTATAAGGCGAATAGTATCCTTATAAATGTAGTTCCAATTGAAAGAGCATATAAATACTTTGGGTACAGTTGAAATCTGTATGACGCAAGGAAAGAACGTAGTACTTTACCCAAATGAAAGCCAAATACTCATTTTGCCAGCTTCAGATAGGCAAAATCAACAGTTACTATTTAGAACCGAACTATTCCATATGGTATACAACAATATCATAGCTAGAGTTATGTGGGAGTTAGAAAGTACCGTACATGGGGTTGGATGAAGAGACGGGTACATATAGCGTGGGATACGTCTAATATAACAACATGGACGTGAGGCTTGGCCCTGGTCAACCAAAACCCTTTGAATGCAACAACATGATACAAACCATCAAATTTGTATGAGTGTATGTTTCATGCCACATGAACAATATAGAATATAAACTTGGGAATGTAATTTACCAATATAATCACTTACAAAGACAATGACTTCTATGGTTGGGGAGAGATGGTGACATAATTAATGACAATGGCTTACAGCTACTCCATATTAAAGAGTATGAGGAAGCCACGTAAACATGTGGAGTTAGTAAAGATATTTTTACTGTGTGGAGTTAAACAAATGGTGTAAATTAGTAGTTGTATCAATAAATGTTGTATTCCATCTTCTTATCAATGCAAGTCAATCTGAAGAAACTCAAAGCAATGAGGTTGAGAATTTATAAACCCTAATCCAATATCAATCCCAATCTTTCGTAAACTAAACTCAATTTTCGAAATACAAGTAATATTCATTTCTATTCTACATGTACATATAGAATAGAAAATGTGACAAACGATATAACAAATACAAATATATTGTTCAAATTTTGAAGTGTTTGTGATTGCAAGGAATGTGGTAATGCTTACACTAAACTCAAATGTTGATATGGTTATGCTTTCATGGAAGGTGGTAATGCTTGCCCCAATGTCAATTCCAATCGTACATAAACTAAACCCTATCAACTAATCACTAAACCCTACACGGAAATATAAACCCTAATTCAATGTCAACTCCAATCTTTCATAAACTAAACCCTCGCCACTAATACTAAATCCTACATGGAAATATAAACCCTAATCTAA
This sequence comes from Brassica rapa, assembly GCF_000309985.2. Taxonomy (NCBI): domain Eukaryota; kingdom Viridiplantae; phylum Streptophyta; class Magnoliopsida; order Brassicales; family Brassicaceae; genus Brassica; species Brassica rapa. The sequence goes on from NC_024802.2 coordinate 12,452,252, forward strand.
TGCCCCAACTCTAATGTCAACCCCAATCTTTCATAAATTAAATCCAAATTTCGAAATACAAGTAACATGCATTTCCATTCTACATGAGCATATAAAATAGAAAAGGTGAATATATAGTTGCTATCTAAAGATCATCTTAATATATTTCTCAAATGTTGATATGGATATATCTTCATGAAAAATGGTAATGTTTGCCCCAATGTAATTGTACATAAACTAAACCATATCAACTAATCCCAGAAATATAAACCCTAATCCAAAGTTAACCCCAATCTTTCATAAACGAAACTCTAACCACTAATTACTAAACCCTACATGGAAATATAAACTCTAATCTAATATGAACCCCAATCTTTCATAAACTAAACCCAAATTTCAAAATTTTATCATATAGAATAGAAAAGGTAAAAATCAATATAGCATAGTGCATATATATTATTCAAATTTTGAAGTGTCTATGATTAATTGGAATGGGCTAATGCTTACACCAAATTTCGATTGACTGTAGCGAAAAAAAATGAAGATTGACGGTATTAGAGAAAAGAGGTGCAAGAGACAACATCATATAAATATCATTCAACATCACATTGTATTCTTTTTAATTTGATGTCATAATAAATTCTATTCCATTTAAATTCAATATATTATTTCTCTTTACAAAATCATATACAGACTAATATAAAACATATGTATACACCAATTCAGAACTCATATCAATAGAACATGAAACAACAACGAACAAGATGAAACCTCTCTTTCAAGCATCAAATGAAATATAACTTACTAAATAATACATTATATATTAATAAAAATGGCAAATAAGAGAAAAACCAAATTTGAAGGAAAGATAATCTATTCCATTTCATAAAGTAGTATATAAATACTATTACCCTTCCAACTCATCCATGACAAACCTGAAGAACAAAATAAAAATGAAGACACACATTCGTTTACAAGTTGGAAGGAAATAATAGCATATGAGATAGGCTACAAGTATATGAATTACTTTATGCTTAGGTTATATGTTTAGTTGTGTCAATCTCAAATAGCCTATGCGAGTAAAGAAGTAACATATGCATTTAGAATTGTACCATCTGATATAATATAGAATTTATATATATGGAATGAAACATATGGTCAGATGGAATGAAAAGCGAATAGTATATTAGTTCTGATATGATTCTTCAGAAATAGCAGAGGAATGGAATGACAGGTAGCCAATCTTTAAAACTAAGATTTCCCATTTCAAATAGCACAAGATCCATAAGATATTCCATTTCACAGAGAAGTAAACTTATTTATCGTAAAAGAGACTTTTCATTCCATAATTACTATCCTCCCTTCGCAGTAAACATATGAGTACGACGAACCAAAAAATTTCAACCTTAAATCAATTTGTTTACCTCAGATTACCAGATCAGATATGCAACAGAAACGCTGAGTTAGATTTATCAACTTAGAATAGACTAGGGCTGAATCTATTCCAAATAGGGGAAATGAAATTGAAACAATTGAATATACGTTAGAAAACAGAAAAGTTACAATATTACAACAGATCTCAACCTAATCGCCGATATGAAAGAGATGAGGTTCTGGTGATCGTTCACGCCGATCACACTTACGAACTCTTCTCGCAACCAATTTCACAAGCACAAACGATTTCCCGTTTACAACACACTTCTTGGAGTCGAAGAAACACAGAGGAGGCCGACAGTGATGATTGTGGAGAGAAAATCGGTGGTTTGGAAGAAGGCCAACAGTGACAATTGTGAAAAGGGAAGATGTGAAGTCGAGTAAGCCACGATTTACCTTTGTAGAGTTAATAATTAATTTTTGTTTTATTTTTTTTAGCAGGTTACACCGGTTGAGGATAAGGGTATTACAGTATTAATATGTATATGTAACAGCGTGTATATGTCTGTTAGGGGAAATAGTTACTCGGTGAATTATGCTTTTTTTCATAGCTATAGAGCCCAATTACCCTTTATTTTTGCTTCATGAAATCAATTACTAAGTTCTTAACTCATGATTTGATCTTTTTTTTGTTTTTTTTTTATACTTTTCGGTTAAGAGACAGATCTTATATCTTTTATTTAAGAGACGAAACTTAATTTTTCTTAAATTTTATATAAAAAAAGTTAAGAATTGTCTCTTATCCAAAGCTAAGAACATCAGTTAAAAGACTAGGGTTAACACAATTGATTCGTACTTGTGTCTATTGTCTTCTTTGCCAATCATGGTTCCCTGACAAAATGTTACCTACACAAGTCACAGGTGCTTGTTTTCGTGTGATTAAGACTAAACCTAATGACAGAAAACAATTAAATATTGCATAATTTCCCGTCAACAATATATGCATACGTAAATGTAAATCATATACGAATATATATATCAGCATTTAATGTAACAACAAATAAAAATTATAATTCCTCGGTATTTAATACTTCAGGCTTTAGATGAATTTTCCGTTCAAAATTGAATGACATTTTAAATTTTAATGTCATATTCATTATTTTTATTTTATATGATATTTTCTATTTTGTAGCTTATTTATTATTGGTTGAATTAGGATTAAATAGATAACTACTGATGTTTTGGTTTAGAAAAATAAAAAGTTAAATGTTTTGATATATATATGATAATCCAACTGTTGACAAAAAAAGAAATAAATATCTAAAATAAACTTCTTTTTTTTACTTCTCTTAAGAAATAAAAGGTTATTTCTAAAAGTAATAAATACATGGACTGTGGGAATTGGGGTCCCCCTCATTTACATGATAGACTTCGAAAAGAATGTATATGATTAAGTTTCTTAAACTCAATTCATCAACACAAAAGAGAAAATGACATTTCAACACCATAGATATGGATGCGGAACTACCAGTTTATTTGCAGAGTCTATATGAATCTATTTAAATTGTTGACAAAAAAAAAACACTTTAGATATCAAGACTTTCGTGTTAAAAATATTTCCAAAAGTAATTTCATTTTTAAGTTGACAAAACTTTAAATTTGAAGTTTAGAGTTGTTTCTTTCCAAAAAAACAAGTTTAAATTTAACTTTAAAATTTTGATATTTTGTACACTAGTCATTCTTATTGATAATAATTCATAAAAATCATAAATTCCCTATATAATGATAGAAAATACAATAATATATTACACATATACTAAATAACATCCAAAATATTACAGGCTAATAGAATATTTGAAATCATAAATCAGTCGTCTTATTATTTATTTGTAGATTACGAGTTAAAATTGTTGAAATCTTGTATTTTCGTTTATTGATGTAATATTTTGTTTTTATTTTATTTTATTTTTTGTATTAAATATATTGTATTATTGTTTTGTATAATATTTTGTTTTATTTTTATTAATATATTTTGTATTTTGTATAAGAAAAAATGTTATAGATACTAAAATGATAACTATAAAAATTAACAAAATTATTTAAAAGATAGATAATTAGAACGACCTAAAATATGAATTTCAAACTTGAATGTGGTTTAAAGTTGGTTTGGAGTATTGAAACTTCATATTTATTTAAAGTTATGAAGTTAATTTTATAGAAGTTGTAAACCCCACCATGTTCTCTTATTTCTTCAACAACTCTCACGTACTAATTATTAATTAATCAAGATACAAAGACACTTAATCATCGTTTTTTTTTTCTGAAAAAGATTAATCATCGTTTATGTTTCCGTAATAAAAACTTAAAAATCACATTCTTGCTTGCTTTAATCCCATTTTCAAGCCACAACTTACGTAACTTATAGAGGTGTCAAATAGGCGGGCCGTCCAATGGTTGCCCATGTCCATATACAAACGGGCTTAATATGGACAAACCCATTTTTCCCATTAGTTTTCATTGGACAAAATGTGGAATACCATTAAGAAAATGGTCTTTATTGGTTTTGGGCTTTATGGACGTGGACTGTCCAATGGTCACAAAACCTAAGGCTTATAAAATTTAAGTTTTTCCGCTAAACTCGTAAAATCGATTTTTCGCTTAAATTTTAATATCAAATTTTCCCGTCAGAACCAGAAAATCGAGTTTTTCTTCAAAACGCAAAATCGAATTTTTCCGCCAAAACCGGAAAATCGAGTTTTTCTGCCAAAACCGCAAAATCGATTTTTCTCGCCAAAACCGAAATTGTTGTACTTATGAACTTATGTATTATTGTACTTATGAATTTATGGATGAATTTTAATTTTATGAACTTGTATATATAATTGTATGCTTATAAATTAAAATTTTCTTATATGGTCATTATAGACCCCATGGCAAAACCGAAAAATCGAGTTTCTCTGCCAAAATCAGAAAATCGAGTTTTCCGCCAAAACCGCAAAAATGAGTTTTCCGCCAAAACTGAAAAATCGAATTTTTCCGTCAAAACTGCAAAATCGAGTTTTTCCGTCAAAACTGCAAAATCGAGTTTTTCCGCCAAAACTGCAAAATCAATTTTTCCCACCAAAACCGTAATTGTTGTATTTATGAACTTATGTATTGTCGTACTTTTGAATTTATGGATGAATTTTAATTTTATGAACTTTTATATATAATTGTATGCTTATAAATTAAAATTTAAAATTTTCTTATATGGTCATTATGGACCCCATGGCAGCCCATAAAAATATGGGTGTTAGTGGGTATGATCTTTAATGGACATGGTTCTTAATAGACATGGTCACTTTGCTGTCCACAAACAATGAATGGACAAATGGATATGGGCTAATGGACATGGGCTCGCCCAGTTTACAGCTCTAGTAACTTATGAGTAATGCCATCGTCATTATATTATGCATGCATATATATATCTATGTGTAATAAGTGGCGGAGCCAACCCTTTAACATGTGGGTCAGCAGCAGTGTCGTGCGAAGAGTTTTAGAGGTTTAAGACAAGTTTTAAAGATAAACTTATCTACAATTATGACAAAAATATTTTCTAATACGACATATTAATTACCTTCGTCAAATACACATTTTCAACACTTACAAGAATAAGTTTATTACGTAAATATGCTATATTATGTCATATAAAAAAATATAGATTTAGAAAATGAGTTACTCGATTTTCGTAAAAGTTTTTTTTTAGAAAATAAGTCTAAGCAACTAGATTAAAAATTATTTTAAATTTTGAAATCTTAAAAAGGATATTAATCGGGGGACCTAAGATGAATGCATTTTTCAATACATTATATGCATACTTCTGGTCAGCAGTGGTGGAACCAGGAATTATTTTCATCGGAGTCAGTATTATTATACCTATTTACTAATGTTAAGACATATGCAAGGATTAAATTTCATCGTTAAACAAGGGGGGTCAATTCTATATGAATGAACATTTTTTTCCATTTTACACTAACATATTCACCTATAAACAAATAAAAAATTAAAAATCATGGGGTCAGCTGACTCTCTCCTCCTCAGAGTAGTTATCATGGGGTCAGCTGACCCTCTCCTCCTCAGAGTAGTTATCATGGGGGTCAGCTGATCCTCTCCTCCTCAGAGTAGTTTCGCTACTGTGGGTCAGTTGACCCAAGTGAATTCTAAGAAAAAACAATTTACTTGTATTTGAAAAACAAATTGAAAATATATTGCAAAATTTAGACAAATTGAATATATGTTAACTGTGAAACCGATCCTCATGAAAAGTTTGGCTAACTGTCCCGTGATAGTTATTTACGGGCCGGGCCAGACCCGTGGTCCAGGTCTCATGACTGCTATTTCTACTTTTGGATATTACACTTTTGTGACATTTGGACATTTGTGCTCTGTGACTATTTTTGTGTTTCTCGTGCGTTTGGTAAAAAGTCCCCTATTAAAAAAAAAGTATAGCATGTTTGGTATTACAGTATAGTTTATACAAATTGAATCGAAGTGTTTTGATCTGACCTACAAAGGAAAATGGTTTCCCAATGGGTTGGATCTTCTTGTTAGGGTCTTGCACTGTGACGATCAAAATATATGTAAGTCCCAAAATGTTTAAGAAATCGTATTAGATCATTACGTGATAAGCCTCTGAAGAAAGACGTTGGGCCTTCCCTCAGTTAAGCTCAAGTCGCCAGCTGCTTCAAAACAAAGACCTGCAACTGGTAACAAACTCAGTCAATGGGAAAAGAAGAACAGAGAAAGAAGACAAGCGTACGTCTTCTTCAGAAGCTTATCGGGTAATGATCTATTGGGCTTAATAATAATTTCTCAAAATAATCATATCCCGGAATCATCAATAAGTGTTAGGAACTTTCTCTAACGTGATCATAATATGAGAATTTGTATTGCGCAACGCAGCTCAGTGGATGGGTTGTCTATAACTCAGAAATTGATTGAACTCTAGTATCCTATGAACCTTTTTCACCTTGGATCTTTACTCTTGCTAATGATATTGCAAAAGATCTTGTAAAGCCTTCTTACTTACTGGATCTTAGTGAGAAGACTTATGTGTGTTTTGGATAGTCTTGTGACTCTTGTCTAAGGCATTAACATTGTAAACCACTGTTTAAGTTAGAAACAATGGTAGTTTTTGTTTGATAAAATATGTTTTTGAGATTTCACGTTGGTACACGGTGTGTTTCTTGATATATATTGCATTTTCTAGGTTTTGACGGTCGAATGGGTATTTTGTTGTAACGGAGGATTTCTACATTCAGATCACTTCAAAAAGCCCAACAACCAATTAGCTGAGGCTAATGTCGTGAGAAATGAAAATAAAATTGTGACAGAGTTCAAAGTATTGAAAAGTCTTGTCTTTTCCTTTTAATGCATTTTAGAAAATATCTTCTGGCAAACATAATAAAATCAGCGCAAACGCAATCAAATAGTCAAATTCAACCTATTACTACTATTGATTAAATGATAATTGATAAGCTAGCTAGTATAAGGTGTTGAATATTCACAAGTGGAGTGATGTGTTAGTATACTATTTTCGCGGCTGCGTACAGATTCATACCATTAAATTACTTTTGTCGTCTCATTCATCTCTTTGATTTATTGAATGGGACTTCAACACTGGAGGCGACTGAGTCAAGATTGGCGTTGCAGTTGTCTCACTTATTTAATTTTATATAATATTAATAACAAAATATCATTGCGTTATTGTAAGAACTTAAATATAAGATATATTCATATTTGTAGCTCCATTTTTAGCTCCACTATTATTAATTTTTCAAAGCCTCCCTCCCTCCCTTCTGATGATGCAATATTTTGTTTTTGTCTACTTTTTTAGATTTATAAGATAGAGTTGTCTAGTGTTACTCTTCTGCATATTTTAAGAAAATATACTTGTAAATGTTGTACCTAACCAATTTCAACGCCGTCTCAAATCTTTCACTTTTTGAGTTTTGAATATGAAGGAACCTTAGAAATTTCACACAAGTTGATTTTCTAATATATAATTTAATAAAAAATAAATGATACAATCATTCTCCCTAAAACCTACAGTATAAATTTCCACACTCCCTTCTTCTATCTTCACCACCACACAACACAAAACCTCTCTCTTTCCTTAAAGAACTTGAGCAAAAATGGATGCTACGTCTTCTAACTTCACTCTCTCCAAGATCCTCAACACAGAGGATCCATACAGCTCCATCATGCTAGCCGTGGCTGCTCTCCTCGCCGTCATCTGCTACTTCTGGATTCAAGGAAAATCCAAATCAAGAAACGGACCACCGTTGCCTCCGGGACCTTGGCCACTTCCCATAGTCGGAAACCTCCCGTTCCTAAACTCAGACATCCTCCACACGCAGTTCCAAGCCCTAACTCAAAAACACGGCCCTCTCATGAAGATCCACCTCGGTTCCAAACTAGCGATCGTCATCTCTTCCCCATACATGGCTCGCGAGGTTCTCAAGACTCACGACATCACTTTCGCCAACCACGACCTCCCTGAAGTGGGGAAGATCAACACGTACGGTGGAGAAGACATCCTCTGGTCTCCTTACGGCACTCACTGGAGGAGACTGCGTAAGCTTTGCGTCATGAAGATGTTCACTACACCGACTCTTGAAGCTTCTTACTCCACTCGCAGGGAAGAGACACGACAAACCGTTGTCTACATGTCTGAAATGGCTCGCGACGGAGCTCCGGTGAATCTTGGAGAGCAGATCTTTCTTTCTATCTTCAATGTCGTGACGAGAATGATGTGGGGAGCGACTGTTGAAGGTGAAGAGAGAACAAGCTTAGGAAACGAGCTCAAAACCCTAATCTCCGACATCTCCGACATAGAAGGGATACAAAACTACTCAGACTTCTTTCCTTGGTTCGCAAGATTCGATTTCCAAGGACTTGTTAAGCAGATGAAGGTCCACGTCAAGAAGCTAGATCTTCTCTTCGACCGAGTTATGGAGAGTCATGTCAAGATGGTCGGAAAGAAAAGCGAGGAAGAAGAAGACTTCTTACAGTACTTGATTAGGGTTAAAGACGAAGACGAGAAAGCTCCTCTCTCGTTGACTCACGTCAAGTCTTTGCTTATGGACATGGTTCTTGGCGGTGTTGACACGTCGGTCAACGCATCGGAGTTCGCTATGGCTGAGATCGTGAGTAGACCAGAAGTTTTCAAGAAAATCCGACAAGAACTTGATCAAGTTGTCGGCACGGACAGTATAGTTGAAGAGTCACACTTACCTAAACTCCCTTACCTACAAGCTGTTATGAAAGAGACTCTTAGGCTCCATCCAACGCTTCCTCTTCTTGTCCCTCATAGGAACAGTGAGACCTCAGTGGTTGCGGGATACACTGTGCCTAAAGACTCAAAGATCTTCATCAACGTGTGGGCCATTCATAGAGATCCTAAGCATTGGGATGAGCCAAATGAGTTTAAACCCGAGAGGTTCTTGGAGAACTCTCTTGACTTCAACGGTGGTGACTTCAAGTACTTGCCTTTTGGATCAGGTAGGAGGATTTGCGCGGCGATTAACATGGCTGAGAGGCTTGTTCTGTTCAACATTGCGTCGCTGCTTCACTCTTTTGACTGGGTGGCTCCTAAAGGACAGAAGTTTGAAGTTGAGGAGAAGTTTGGGCTTGTTCTTAAGTTGAAGAGTCCACTTGTGGCTATTCCTGTTCCGAGGTTGTCTGATCCTAAACTCTACACAGCTTAAGTAAACCGAAGTAAGAAGGAAAAAGTTTGGTTCTGAGGAAGTTGACTGTAATTTTATTTTGTTGTGGGAGTTTTTTAAAATTTTAATGTTTTGTAAAAATAAGAAAGTGTCTACTCATCTCTGGTTATATATAATAAAAAGTTTCTTTTAATAAATGTCTTATATTTTTGGCTGGCCTACCTATCATGTTTTGTCTGAATAATAAATATTATAATAGTCGATCCCACAAATGATAAGCTGGTTGGTATACTACAGTAATAGCAATTCAATTAATGTTCATACTCACGGGCTTGTAAACTCCACATGTATATTATGTGTGTAAGGCTCGGACATGATTGCGGTAGAACAAACTTCCAAGTGACAAAAAGAGGATTTCAACAGATACAAAGTTTAGGTGGGACTAACTGATACGTGGCAGTTCACCAAGTAGAAAGAGAAGAAAACCGATTAGTATTAGAAGAATGATAAGCTTTATCAGTTTCAGAGGAATAAAGCTAAACAGAAGAGAAAAGCTAAATACGTGCATTGTAATGCTTAGCTGGACAAATGAAGCTTGTTCATTGGTTAATAAAGTTAGTTAGCTCTTGAGTTGACTATAAAAAGATGTCGTTAGAGTTTTTGGACTGAGTCTTTCGACTTGAGGAGAATCTCGAGTGGGTTAGCAATCACTAGTTCGTTTGTGTAATCAATCAATGGAAATGTACGCAAACTTTATCAAAGAACTAGCCCAAGTTTTGATCCGTTGAGATTAACAACTCTTAGGCTAATCTACACATGAAACGAACATGGGGAAACATGTCGTGTGATTTTACAAGGGAAGGTCCGTCAAATGATCTCAAGGAAGAATGTGAGGGCACTACATTCACTAGAGCAAAGGCTATTGAATTTAAGAATGCATGGCGCTTGACATGGAAAATCTTTTAGCGACCAGCTGGTACAAACAACATGGAAACAAAATATGGGTTCTAAATGGAGAGTTGAACCCAAAAATAAAATGTGAAACAAGAAAATATAACCATGTATTTCAATGGGCTTTATATCAAACCAAATGTGATAATTAAGTTATCAACATATATGTCCTGATGTCCGCATGTCTAAAGCAGAAGCTCACTAGAAAATTTGGTCAAAGGCGCAGTCCAGATAAACCAAGATCATCAGCAAACGAGCAAAACCAAATTTCAAATCCCATAGGAGGGTTCAATAGAGAATATTCCAGCCAGTAGAAGAACCCACGGGGCCAAAAACCGAAAAAAGAAAAAAAAATCATAAAATAATTTTGAACCGGAATTAAATTAAAACCAAATTACAGTTGAACCAAACCGGGTTTTAATTGAACCAGATCCTTAAATCGATGAGTAAAGTATAAGGATTAACTGTGAAATAACCAAAAAATAATGGGAAATTAGTTTTTTTTTAGTAAGAAGGTAGAGAGAGATAGGAAGAGAAATAAGGAGAGAAGGAGTGATTTTGGTTAGTTAGTGAATTTTGTGTTTTTTTCTTGTATATTGTACCTAATTTTCCTAAAATATATCTTTTTATTTTCCACTCCACGATCATGACCACCTATATGATATATCTCTATATATTAAAAAAGAAACATTTGACATAATGTGTTCACAATATGTTCGTTACGTGGCAGTTTCACAACGATTTGAAAATAAATAGCTGACATGTCACGTGTAGAGAATTTTTCATCCCGACTCTACATAAATGTATTCATACTATATACTAATTTACATTTTTCTTAATATAATACTCATTTGCATGGTTCCATGGGTTATACAAATGTTCCATATAAAAAGACAATTTGAAAGAAACTAATTGACATATCTTCTCCTTCATAAACCTCTGAAAAACACAATATACTCCTGTGTTTTTTTATCTATACTAAACTCACATACAATTTCACTGTGCTAATATATTACATGACACATTTTATAAAAAGAGAACTCAAATAATCTAACACTTTAAAGATGATTAGTTTAGAGTGTTCCATATCAAACCAACAGAACTCATAAACAACTTTGAGTCACGGTAAAAAAAAATCTCATAGAATTTTGAAAAAGACTACTTAACCTTTTTCAAGTGGGCATAATAGCATTTGTCAGATCCGCTACAGAAGGACTGGAACATCGACAAGTCATATAGTTAAATTGTTTTTAATAAGACTTACAAACAATTCATATATATTATTTCATTTTAATTTAATTTTCTACCTCAGTTTAAATTTACACTATGAAAATTTGAAATTTTGTAGTTTGTAATAATTGAAATAAATTTAGATTAAGTCAAGCAGAGAAAGAAGATGAAAAATCTGTAAAAAGAGACTCATTCAATGACATATTCTATAAAGATGATGCATTTTCACAAAATTTTACCATAATATTTATTATAAAATAGTTGATTTTATTGTTTTATTAGATATATCATGTTTTAAAAATATATTGTGTACTAGGATTTTGTATTAAGCAATATTCATTCACCGGATATTTTTAAATTGAAAATTTGAACTTTGTAAATTTTAAAATATCAGTAAAATAAAATTTCTTATTTTTAATAAAATATGTTAAAACAACATTTTAATTTACTATATAAATGTGACAAATAACTTTTAATATTCTTTTTAATTATTTATATACAGTACTAAAAATGAAGATGACATTTTTATTCATTTTAAACATATTTCTATGTATATTTAAGTATAAATATATTAAATTATTTAATATGTACATAAATAATGAACTATCACCGAAAGAGAGAAATTACTTTATATATATGTAAAATATATCACCATCAAGTTATTACTTATAGTAAAATCTGTTAAAACAAAATTTTAATTTGAAGTAAAAAATAAAATTTCGTATTCTTGTAAAATATTTTAATATATAATTTAAATATATCTAAATTACTGAAAATAATAAATCATATTTTTCTTTTTTTTTAATATTTATTTTATAAATAGATTTAGATTTCAAGTTTATATATAAAAATGATATGGTATACAGGTTGACGATGAATTTTCATCACAAAAGATAAAATAAATGTAATTATAAAATGATGAAGATAAATTTATGGATAATTAAATGGTTTAAGAAAATGAGAAATGCAAAAATAATCATAACTATTTAAAATAAACCCTGATGTGTCGCATTCTGATACACCATTTTTATGTAACTTGATAAAAAATATTATTATTTTTTTGTTTTTAATTTATTACTAGTTTGGGGAATCTGAGAGATGATGCAAAGTACAGAATAACTATGTCATTATTTGTATGAAGGATATAATATTTTTTCCAATCTTAAATCCTCACCAATTTCTATAACCCATAACATGCTACTGCCAGCGTATAGATGCATTGAGCATATGAAACATGTTATAAGCCCAAGTTATACTCAAAGCCCATATCGAAACCATCATTAACGAAACCGTCATTAACGAAACCGTCATTAACGAAACGACGTCGTTATTTATGGTTGTTGCCTCTCTTCGAGCTCAATTCGTTTGTCGTATAAAGCTTTAAGGTTTCGCAGTCCCGCGCGTCTCTGAATTAGGAGAACGATCTGTAGGTGATAGAGGACGCGCGAACGGAGAAACCCTAAATCTACACGAAGGGGTTCCTTCTACTCTCTGCAAAGGGAGATTCGAGCTCGACTACAGATTCCGTAAGTTTCCTTCTCCTCTCTCTCTCTCTCTGCTCACTTACGACGGTTTAATCTCGTCAGGCGTTTTGAATTTCTTCGATTAGATCAAATTTCGTGGCTAACATTGTTTGATTTTGAATCTTAGGGATTTGGTGGACACGATCCTACGGGAGAGCCTGAGACTCTAGATGGATCCCAAGACTTTTGGAGATAGAGTTGCTAAGGGGAGGCCTCAGGAGCTGGAGGATAAGCTTAAGAAGAAGAAGGAGCGTGATGTTGTTGCGGATGATACTGTTTCTGCTCGTCGGAGCAAGAGGCGTCGACTGAGGGAGGAGAGTGTGCTCACGGATACGGATGATGTGGTTTATCAGCCCAAGACTAAGGAGACAAGGGCTGCTTACGAGGCTTTGCTTAGTGTTATTCAGCAGCAGCTTGGTGGGTTGCCTCTGAGTATTGCTAGTGGTGCCTCTGATGAGATTTTGTCTCTCCTCAAGAACGATGCAGTGAAGAACCCTGAAAAGAAGGTGGAGATTAATAAGCTGCTGAGCACTGAAGATGATCAGATTGATCAGGTTTTTGATCAGCTTGTTTCCATTGGGAAATTGATCACTGACTTTCAAGAGGGTGGTGATTCTGTTGGTGGTCATGCAAATGAGGATGAGGGGCTTGGTAATGCTTTTGGTGTGGCTGTTGAGTTTGAGGGAAGTGAAGAAGATGACGATGACGGTGAGCTTGATATGGTCGAAGAGGAAGAAGACGAAGAGGATGAAGAACCTCAGAAAACTGGAGGTATGCAGGTGGATGCGGGTATAAATGAAGTGGATGCTAATGAGGGCACGAGTCTGAACGTTCAGGATATTGGTGCATACTGGCTCCAGAAAAAGATATCTCAAGCTTATGAACAGAAGATGGATTCACAAAAGTGCCACGTACTTGCTGAAGAGCTGCTTAAGATACTAGCTGAAGGGGATGATAGGGGTGTTGAGGACAAGCTGCTTATGCATCTTCAGTATGAAAAGTTCAGCCTAGTTAAGTTCTTGCTGCGGAACCGCTTGAAAGTTGTGTGGTGTACCCGTTTGGCTAGGGCAGAAGACCAGGAAGAGAGGAATAGAATTGAAGAGGAGATGAGAGGGTTGGGCCTGGAAGTGGCAGCAATTGTGGAGCAGTTGCATGCAACAAGAGCAACAGCGAAAGAGAGGGAGGAGAACCTGCAGAAAAGTATTAATGAAGAGGCCCGACGTCTGAGGGACGAAACTGTTGGAGATGGAGGTCGAGGCAGGAGAGATGTTGCTGATAGAGATTTAGAGAGTGGTTGGTTGAAGGGCCAGCGTCAGATGCTGGACCTGGAAAGCTTGTCTTTTGACCAAGGTGGTCTCCTGATGGCGAATAAGAAGTGTGACCTTCCACCTGGCTCCTACAGAACTCACGGCAAGGGATATGAAGAAGTTCATTTGCCAGCGGTTTCTAAAAAGGTGGATGTCAGTGAGAAGCTTGTGAAGATTGCTGAGATGCCAGATTGGGCTCAACCGGCTTTTAAGGGAATGCAACAGTTGAACAGGGTTCAGAGCAAAGTGTATGAGACTGCGCTGTTTAAGGCAGATAACATACTTCTTTGTGCTCCAACTGGTGCTGGGAAAACCAATGTTGCCATGCTCACCATACTGCATCAAATTGAGCTCAATAGGAACGATGATGGAACATTTAACCATGGAAATTACAAAGTTGTATATGTTGCACCCATGAAAGCGCTTGTTGCTGAGGTTGTCAGTAACCTGTCTAATCGGCTGAAGGATTATGGAGTCACTGTGAGGGAACTCAGTGGGGATCAGTCCCTTAGTGGGAAAGAAATTGAGGAGACCCAGATAATTGTCACCACTCCAGAGAAGTGGGATATCATCACGAGGAAGTCTGGTGATCGTGCTTATACCCAGCTTGTGAGACTTCTTATAATCGATGAAATCCATCTTCTTCATGATAATCGAGGGCCTGTGCTTGAAAGCATTGTCGCTAGGACTCTTAGGCAGATTGAAACCACGAAGGAGAATATTCGCTTGGTGGGTTTGTCAGCTACACTGCCAAATTACGAAGATGTTGCGTTATTTTTGCGGGTTGATCTGAAGAAAGGGTTGTTTAAATTCGACAAAAGCTACAGACCGGTGCCTCTTCGTCAGCAGTATATTGGGATCAGTGTGAGAAAACCTTTGCAGAGGTTCCAGCTGATGAATGATCTCTGTTATCAGAAAGTAGTGGCTGGTACTGGAAAGCAGCAGGTTCTTATTTTTGTTCATTCGAGGAAGGAAACCGCAAAAACTGCACATGCAATAGTGGAGACCGCAATGGCGAACGATAAACTCAGCAAATTCTTGAAAGAAGACAGTGCAAGTCGTGAAGTTCTTCAGAGTCAGATTGGACTTATTAAGAATGGTGAACTGAGAAAACTTCTGCCTTACGGATTTGCTATTCATCATGCTGGGCTAACAAGGGGTGATCGTGAGATAGTTGAGGCGCTTTTTGGTGAAGGGCATGTGCAAGTCTTGGTTTCCACAGCAACTCTTGCATGGGGTGTGAATTTACCTGCTCACACTGTTATAATCAAAGGAACCCAGGTCTATAATCCTGAGAAAGGGGCGTGGATGGAACTCAGTCCGCTGGATGTTATGCAGATGCTTGGTCGTGCTGGAAGACCTCAGTATGATCGGAGTGGGGAGGGTATAATCATCACTGGCCACAGCGAGCTTCAGTATTATCTGTCTTTGATGAATGAGCAGCTACCTATTGAGAGCCAGTTCATTTCCAAACTTGCTGATCAGCTTAACGCTGAAATTGTTCTCGGAACTGTTCAGAATGCTAAGGAGGCTTGCCACTGGCTTGGCTATACCTATCTCTACATCCGTATGGTTCGTAATCCAACGCTGTATGGTTTAGCGCCTGATGCCCTTGTAAAAGACGTAGTCTTGGAGGAAAGAAGAGCTGACCTGGTACGTACTTTCATCTGCTTTAACCTGCATTCTTGCTATCTACTGTTTAATTTATTTGCTATGTATGCCTTGTCTCTGAAGCTTTCCCACTGTCTTCTATGTGCGCTCCATGATGAGCTTTCATCTGCTTTAACCTGCTTCTTGCTATCTACTGTTTATTTTATTTGCTATGCATGCCTTGTATCTGAAGCTTTCCCACTGTACTTTCATCTGCTTTAGCCTGCATTCGTGCTATCTACTGTTAAACTTATTTGCTATATATGCCTTGTATCTGAAGCTTTCCCACTGTCTTCTATGTGCGCTCCATGATGAGTTGTTGCGATCAACTTTGCATGCTTAGTATTCATATTCTCTTTGAAAATCTGAATAAGAAGTTTACGTCTGATGATTTGATGTCATTTTCCTGAAAATGCTTTTTATACGTTTAATATTTTTAATGAGCTCACTTTTCTCCGAACCCTTGTTTTTCAATTTAGTACCATTGCCCATAACTCTTGCGCCTAACATGAGTAGCTTTGCCTCTCTCCACTTTATGCCCTTGATGAACTTGTTTGGATCTCTTGTGCTTATCACATTGATTGTGAAACTCGTATTGTAATTTCCCTGTGTCTCTGAAAATTTTGAGTGGGAAGTGTATCTGAGTATATAATACCGTTGCTATCTGTTTGCTATATTTTCCCCATAAATGTTAGTCTAGTATCAGGAGCTGTCTCATTGTATGTTACATCTTACTAGCAATCCATGATGAACTGTTGGATTCCTTGTTTCTTTCAAGCTGATCACAGATTTAATATTTAATATATCATTGCGCCAAAGTTAATTTAAAAATATCAGTTACGGCCATCTGTGTCTAATACTTACTTGATCGTTGTTGTTGCAGATACATTCAGCTGCTACCCTTCTGGACAAAAATAACTTGGTTAAGTATGATAGGAAAAGTGGATATTTCCAAGTTACTGATTTGGGACGGATTGCTAGCTACTACTATATAAGTCATGTGACCATAGCTACATACAATGAGCATCTGACGCCAACGATGGGTGATATTGATCTTTATCGTCTGTTCTCACTGAGTGAGGAGTTCAAGTATGTGTCTGTTCGGCAAGATGAGAAGATGGAACTGGCCAAACTTTTGGATCGTGTCCCAGTTCCGATCAAGGAAACTCTGGAGGAGTCTAGTGCAAAGATTAATGTTCTGCTGCAGGCATACATTTCACAGCTAAAGCTTGAGGGTCTTTCTTTGACATCAGACATGGTCTATATAACTCAGGTTTGTTTCTTGTTCTCTCTGCTTTCTTCTCTCATCTCTCCTAGTTACATTAATTCAATTGCTGTATATGTTCTCTGATGCTTACATTTCATTTTTTTCCCTATCATTTTCAGAGCGCTGGACGTCTTGTACGAGCTCTCTATGAAATTTTATTGAAGCGGGGATGGGCTCAACTTGCTGAGAAAGCTCTGAACTTGTCTAAAATGGTTGGGAAGAGGATGTGGAGTGTCCAGACACCTCTTCGTCAGTTTCATGGAATTCCCAATGAGATTTTGATGAAGTTGGAGAAGAAGG
This sequence comes from Brassica rapa, assembly GCF_000309985.2. Classification (NCBI taxonomy): domain Eukaryota; kingdom Viridiplantae; phylum Streptophyta; class Magnoliopsida; order Brassicales; family Brassicaceae; genus Brassica; species Brassica rapa. The sequence goes on from NC_024802.2 coordinate 12,469,539, forward strand.
ATTTGGTGTGGGAGAGGTACTATGATCTGTCATCGCAGGAGCTAGGAGAGCTTATCCGTAGTCCTAAGATGGGCAGACCGCTTCACAAGTTCATCCACCAGTTCCCAAAGTTGGTTCTTGCTGCACAAGTCCAGCCTATTACTCGAACCGTTCTGCGGGTGGAGCTCACAATTACACCAGACTTCCAGTGGGACGAAAAGATTCACAAGTATGTTGAGCCGTTTTGGATAACTGTGGAAGACAATGATTGTGAGAAGATCCTTCACCGTGAGTGTTTTCTGCTGAAGAAGCAGTATATCAGTGAGGATCACACTTTAACCTTCACTGTCCCAATCTTTGAACCGCTGCCACCTCAGTATTTTGTCAGAGTGGTTTCAGACAAGTGGCTTGGCTCTCAGACTGTGTTGCCTGTATCTTTTAGACATCTTGTACTTCCAGAAAAGCACCCACCACCAACAGAGCTACTGGACTTGCAGCCCCTTCCAGTCACTGCCCTTAGGAATCCGAATTATGAGAGCCTCTATCAGGATTTCAAGCATTTCAATCCGGTGCAGACTCAGGTGTTTACGGTTTTGTATAAAACTTACGACAATGTGTTGGTTGCTGCTCCAACCGGAAGTGGGAAGACTATATGTGCAGAGTTTGCTATACTGAAAAATCATCAAGAAGTACTTCTAAGGCAGGAAGATGATGCTACAATGCGTGTTGTCTATATTGCACCGTTAGAGGCTATTGCTAAGGAGCAGTTTCGCATCTGGGAGAGGAAGTTTGGGAAGGGTCTTGGTTTAAGGGTTGTTGAGCTGACAGGGGAGACAGCGTTGGATCTTAAGCTGCTTGAGAAAAGTCAGATAATTATCAGTACTCCTGAGAAATGGGATGCTCTTTCCCGCAGGTGGAAACAGAGAAAATACGTTCAACAGGTTAGTCTTTTCATTGTCGACGAGCTTCATCTTATTGGTGAAGGTCAAGGTGGTACTGTGTTGGAGGTAATAGTCTCTAGAATGAGATATATTTCTAGCCAGGGAGATAATAAGATCAGGATTGTTGCGCTTTCCACTTCTCTTGCAAATGCGAAAGATCTTGGGGAGTGGATTGGGGCCAGTTCCCACGGCCTTTTCAACTTTTCTCCTGGAGTCCGTCCTGTTCCACTGGAGATCCACATACAAGGAGTGGATATATCCAGTTTTGAAGCTAGGATGCAGGCAATGACCAAGCCAACCTACACCGCCATAGTCCAGCATGCCAAGAACAAGAAGCCGGCTATAGTTTTTGTCCCAACCCGTACACATGTCCGCTTGACTGCTGTGGATCTGATGGCTTACTCTCAAATGGACAACCCACAGAGTCCTGATTTCCTGTTAGGGAAGCTAGAAGAACTTGAGCCTTTTGTCAAGAAAATCAGCGAGGAAACATTGAAGGAGACACTGCGCCATGGTGTTGGGTACTTGCACGAGGCTTTATGCAGTCTGGATCAGGAGATAGTGACACAGCTCTTTGAAGCTGGACGGATTCAGACTTGTGTGATGAGCAGTTCATTTTGTTGGGGCACTCCATTAACTGCACATCTGGTGGTGGTAATGGGGACGCAGTATTACGATGGAAGGGAAAATTCACATGCAGATTACGCGGTCTCTGATTTGCTTCAGATGATGGGGCGTGCTAGCCGACCGTTACTTGACAATGCTGGGAAGTGTGTAATATTCTGTCATGCACCTCGGAAAGAATATTACAAGAAGTTTCTTTATGAAGCCTTCCCTGTGGAAAGTCATCTCCAGCATTTCCTGCATAATAATTTCAACGCAGAAGTGGTTGCTGGGGTTATAGAGAACAAGCAAGATGCTGTGGATTATCTTACATGGACTTTTATGTACAGGAGGCTTCCCCAGAATCCTAACTACTACAATCTTCAAGGAGTCAGCCACAGGCATTTGTCTGATCACCTATCAGAGCTGGTTGAGAACACCTTGTCTGATCTTGAAGCCAGTAAATGCATTGAGATAGAGGATGAGATGAACCTCTCTGCTCTGAACCTTGGTATGATTGCATCCTATTATTACATCAGCTACACCACCATCGAGCGTTTCAGTTCTCTATTGTCTTCTAAAACCAAGATGAAGGGACTTCTTGAGATCTTAACTTCAGCTTCAGAGTATGACATGATCCCTATAAGGCCTGGCGAAGAGGACAGAGTTCGTAGGCTCATCAATCACCAGAGGTTCTCGTTTGAAAACCCAAACTGTACAGATCCTCATGTGAAAGCAAACGCTCTTCTTCAGGCTCATTTCTCGAGGCAGGACATTGTCACGAACTTGGAAATTGATCAGCGTGAGGTCCTTCTATCAGCAACCAGGCTTCTTCAAGCGATGGTGGATGTGATATCCAGCAATGGCTGGCTGAATCTTGCTCTGTTAGCAATGGAAGCAAGCCAGATGGTGACTCAAGGCATGTGGGAGCGAGACTCGATGCTTCTGCAGCTCCCTCACTTCACAAAGGAATTGGCAAAAAGATGCCAGGAGAATAACATTGAAACGGTATTTGATCTTGTGGAGATGGAGGCTGAAGAACGCCTAGAGCTTCTCAGTATATCAGACACGGAGCTTCTAGACATTGCCAAATTCTGCAACCGCTTCCCAAACATTGACCTTACATACGAGGTTGTGGGAAGCGAAGATGTGACACCAGGGAAAGAGGTGACACTGCAGGTGACGCTTGAGAGAGATATGGAGGGGAGGACAGAAGTGGGAGCCGTAGATGCACCCAGGTATCCCAAGACCAAAGAAGAAGGGTGGTGGCTGGTTGTTGGGGACACAAAGACTAACCAGTTGGTGGCCATCAAGCGAGTCTCATTGCAGAAGAAAGCCAAGGTGAAGCTGGATTTCCAAGTACCGAGTGAAGCAGGAGAGAAGCCATACACACTCTACTTCATGTGCGACTCTTACATGGGCTGTGACCAGGAGTACGCCTTCTCGGTTGATGTTAAAGAATCCATGGAAGAATGATTCTTGTGTTTCAGGTTAGTGCTTTTGTTCAAGTGCATGTCTGATAAAACTTGGATTGTAGTTAATTTGAAAGTCAGAGAATGACGCATGATTTCCTTTTTCGGTGCAAGCGTTACTGGATTCTAGAGAGTGGTAATACTGTGATCACATGGAAGAATGATTCTTGTGTTTCAGGTTAGTTTTTGTTTTGTTTGAGTGCATTGTCTGATAAAACTCTCGGATTGTAGTTAATTTGAAAGTCAGAGAATGTCGCATGAATTGTTGGAATGATATGTTTAAAGTCCAGTAAGTGCTCATAAACCATTTTTACCTAAGACTAAGAGTAACTCATTTTATGTCATGAATCGAGTCATCTGTTTAGTGACAAAACCGAAATTGAACCAAAGCTTAAATTAAATAGCCAAACCAGAATTAAATTGAACCAGAACTAAAATCTCTAAATACCAATTAAAAGTTTTGACGTAAACCATCTCTAACAGAAACGCAAGAGAACCCTTCTTCTCTGTTTAGTTTATCTCATTGCACTCTTCGAAGAGGAACGAATCCTAATCATCAAAATCTCAGGTAAAATCCGATTTTGTCTGATTTATCGGTGTTTAGAATTTTGAAAGTCGATGTTCTATTGCTTTTTCAACTTCTGTATGTATGTTTGATCGAAACAGACTGCTTAAATCTATTATTAAGGTTAATCTCAATAGTACCATTAGCTTATATTCCTTACGCATCTAAAAATATTCACTTTTGTTCTCAATAGTATATTGAAACAGTTGCTGGAAAAGTTAAGGTACGCTTGATGCTTCATACGTCATAGTAAAACCTCAGTTACATATTCACCTGCTCTGTTCTGTCTCTCTGTAAAAAAGCAGAGAGAGACTGTTTTTCAAAACCAAAAGAGATGAAGAAGCGCAAGATAGCCATCCGTTTCGAAGGTTCAGCCAACAAGATCGGCATTGGCATCGTGACATCAGACGGTACCATCTTAGCCAACCCTCGACACACATACATCACCCCACCAGGTCACGGCTTCCTCCCTAGAGAGACTGCACACCACCATCTCCACCACGTTTTTCCTCTACTCTCCAAACATCCAAACGAAACCCCGAAGAGATCAAAGGTTCCGGCATGGGAGCGCCGTTGCAAGTCTCAGCCATTGGCGTCAGAGTACTATCACAGCTCTGGAAGAAGCCTATAGTAACTGTGAATCACTGAGATGGGGAGAGCTGTTACCGGAGCTGGTGATCGTGTTGTTCTGTATGTGAGTGGCGGCAGCACTCAGGTGATTGCTTATAGTGAAGGTAGGTACAGGATCTTTGGTGAGGCTATTGCCTATTGATATTGCTGTTGGTAATTGCTTGGACCGGTTCGCTAGACTCTTGAATCTCTCTAATACAACATCGAGCAAGTCCCCTTGTTGATTGTTCTCGTTTGTGTTTGTTCTATAGCTTGCTAAGAAAGGGGAGAGATTCCTCGATCTCCCGTATCCTGTTAAAGGTATGGATGTATCGTTCAGTGGAATCTTGAGCTTTTTATCGAAGCTACTGCTGAGGAGAAGCTCAAGAGCAACGAGTGCACACCAGCAGACTTGTGCTACTCTCTTCAGGAGACACTGTTTGCTATGTTGGTTGAGATAACTGAGCGAGCCATGGCTCATAATCGAAGGTGGTGTGAGCGTTTGCAGGAGATGATGAGGGCTATACGCTCTGAGCGTGATGGTAGGCTGTTTGCAACTGATGACCGTTACTGTGTTGATAATGGAGCTATTATTGCTTACACGGGTCTACTTGCGTTTGTCAACGGTAGTGAGACGGCGGTTCAAGTCTCTACCTTCACGCAGCGGTTTCCACACTGACGAGGTTCATGCGGTGTGTCGAGAGAAGGAAGAACGTTGCTGGTAATTTGATTGTGTACTCATCTGTGTTTTACCTTTTTGTACATTATGAGAATGATAATCTCAACTTGATGATTATAATGGTCACTGGCTGAGAAGAGGCTAATAAAGTTGCATATCCCTCAAAACATGTCATACAGTAACAGTAACAACCTAGGTAAAGTGAATAAATAGTGTTTGGTAACATTGACTAAAGCCTTAAAATTAGTTTCTGCCATGTCCTCTTACATTAGTTGCAGCTTTTGTTCTTCTGAATGACTCTGCTCTTGCACGAGAAAGGCTTGGATCAGTTGACGGAAGTAACATTGGTTGCTCTCTGTAGTTACTGCCAAAGGAACCAGACCGACCAGGTAGTTGCATTCTAGCATTACCACTCCAAGACTGCTCAAAATCAGCTAATTCATCTGCATAATGTTGGAATTGAAAGCAAGAAATGGTTATATTGTTACACAATAGAATCTTTCTGAAGCTTTAAAGAGGAAATTTACCTAAGTTTAAGTTGTGCAAGGTCTGCGTTGTATCAACTCGACCATCTGAGTTAAGTTTACGCGCAACCGTGTGGCCCTGCAATGAGCAAAACAATCACTTATACAGTTATTATATTGATTCAACAACAAAGGTAATGTACGCATACACATTACCTTGTTGTTGTGAAGGCCTCTTGAGATCCTGTGAGCTGCTTCGCGCGTTGCAGTATTGGCTTCTTTGCTTTCTTCAAGAGTTAACTGCATTCACAATAAGACCAGTTTTAGTACTTAAGCATAAACGAACATTCTTTACACAGGCACAACTCACCCCATCACTTCCTGTCCTTGTGGTCTTTGATGAAGTATAGTAGTTTCCGTCATGACCACCGTATGTAACAGTGGAGCTCTGGAAACTATAACTACGAGCCTGTGGCTGCCATTGTCCATTCACATTCATGTTATGCATTCTTCTGTTCCTTCTCTCTACAGAAACAGAAACAAAAAGTCAGTTACATAGAAACAAAAGAACCTCAAGAAGAGAAAGAGAAAGAGAAAGGTATCAATCACCTAGAGCTCTAGCCTCCTCAGTTTCCACCTCACTGCTAGACCTGCCATGTTTCCCTAGTCTTACTTTCTTCTCTTTGTCTCCTTTCTCATCATCTGATTCAATCTCTTCAATAATCGGTCCATGAGACCTTCTCATATGTGGTGGTTGATGATGGTTCTCTATGAAACCAGATGGAGGACGCATTGCTGAAAAAGGGTCCATGGTAGGACCAAAGAAGTTGGACTGAAACATGCCTCCACCAAAAGGCTGGGTGAAAAATGGGTCATCAAACGGATCCCTTCCTCCAAAAAAACTAGACATGAGACTCCGAGGACCACCAAAGGAGCCACCAAAAGGACCACCGAAGTTGAAAGGGTCTCTACCACCTCCTCCTTGCATCTTCCCTGTTTACTACACACTTCATATGAGAAAAGCTTAAGCACAAGTTTTTTTTTTTTTTTTTTTATCAAACACAAGCTTATTATATGGAAAGTTTCTATCTTCAAACACAAAGATCACATTTTTTTCCCAACAATCTGAAAATAAAAATAAGGGCTTATTGGCCTAATAGCCATTTTTCAGAGACAAATTAAGTAACTAACACTGATTTTGACATAATTCAATGGTTGTCTTTTTGCTCACCTTTTAGCCGGTTATGTCCTTTTAAGTTACAAGTTACCAGTTACAATAGTTAAAATAAGCGACGTGGTGCTTTTGTGTCAAATATAAACACGCACATACATATACGCAGGGAGAAGCCAGTTGTAATTATCACGTATGATAGTGACATTACGAAGGAAAATGAAGTAATACTAAGTGTACGCGTATTACAACTTATGGGAACCTTATGGGAACGTAACGGAGAAACCAATTCTTTAACATTGCTACTCATAATGACGAAATAGAATAGGTGAACCAAATAACATGGAAATAAACCCTTACCTAAATATAAACTCTAAATTCAAATATAAACTTTAACCCAAATAGAATAGAACGAAATAAATAACATAGTATATATTGGTGAAATTATGAAATGTCTATGATTGTATGAAAGAAGTTAATGATGATCCCAAGTCTCCAACCATATACCCTCTCACCTTCAAAATACTAAACCTTAAATTATAATCACTAAACCCTAAACCCTAAATCTTAATATAAACCATAAACCCAAATATAAACATGAATTCCAAATAGAATGGAACAAAATAAATAACATAGTCTGTATTGGTGAAATTATAAAATGTTTATGATTGCATAAAAGAAGTTAATGATGATCTCAACCATACCATTTTACCTTCTAAATACTAAACATTAAACTCTAATCACTAAACCCTCACCCAAGTATAAACCCTAAACCCAAATAGAATGGAACAAAATAAATGACATAGCACATGTTAGAGAAATTATGAAATGTCTATAATTGCATGAAAAAAATTAATGCTGACCCAAACCATACTCTCTCACCTACTAAAAACTAAACCCTAAACTCTAGTCACTAAACCCTAACCCAAATATAAACCATAATTCAATGTCAACCCCAATCTTTCATAAACTAAACCCAAATTTTGAAATACCAGTAAAATGCATTTCCAATTCTACATGAGAATATAGAATAGAAATGTGACAAACGATATAACACAGTACATATTGTTCAATTGTTGAAGTGTCTATAATTGCAGGGAAGGAAGTAATGTTTACACCAAATTCAGATTGATTGTAGCGAAAGAAATGAAGATTGATGACATTAAAGAAAATAGGTGGAAGAGACAACATCATATGAATATTATTCCCATTCAACATCACATTGTATTTTGTTTTATTTGATATAATAAATTTTATTCCATTTAAGTTTAATATATTATTTATCTATGCAAAATCATATACACACTAATATAAAATATATATATACACTGATACAAAACTCATATCAAGAGAAATGAAATAACAACGAACAAGATTGAACCTTCTAATGCATTCTTGATCACCTCGATCCAACGGAGGTTGAAATAGTTGTTAATCTATCTTTCCAGTGGGTTCAAAACCTGTTTCAAACAATCTTTTTGGAAGGCCTAAATCGTCCATGCCAAACTTAAAGAACAAAGTAAGAGAGAAACATGGTTACGACAGAGTAATTCGTTCTATTTTATATAGAAAATAACCTTTTATATTACAAACAATATTGTTGATGAAAAATGGTAGCGCATACATTACAAATAATTAGTTTCCATTTCAAGTAGAATAAGTTGTCAATAGATTCCATCTCAAATAGAATAGTTTGAACATATAGTTTTTCTGTTCCATCTCAAATAAAATTGGCATAAGAGATCTCACGCATGCAAGTTGTATTACAGATGTTATTCCATATAACAAATTATATTACTATACTATTTACTATGTATTTCTCCTAATGATCTGTGATGTATCGGGAACTTAGGACCCTAAAACAAATTGGAAAGTGAAAGAGACTAATTATGTATCGGGAACGATGGGATTCACGCGGACGATGGTACAGACTTAACAAGTATAACACCCTAATTCTGAGAAGAGCCCCCAAATTGAAAGAAAATAAGCACAGAGGAGGAGACGGTGAAGAGAATCTACGAAAAAGAAGGAGAACTTAGAGGAGGTTGAGAGATCTGAGAAAAAATCGAGTTGATGAAGTTGGGTTGAAAGGGTGTATTACTAACCGCTGCTGAAACCGTAACGCAGAACCCTGACGCCGAACACGATTGAAAAGGGAGGAGCCAGGAGATGGAAAAGCTGTTGAGTCGTTGGAAGAAAGCGGTGTCGGAAACTGTTTGACTGCAACAAAATTACCAGAGAAGTAAAAAGGAGAAGATGTGAACAAGAGTAAGACACGAATGACTTTTGTGTTGTGAATAATTAAGATATTTAATTAATTTTCGTAGCAGGTTGTGCCGGTTGAGTTTTAGGGGTATTACAGTATTATTATATATATATGTAGCAGCGTGTATAGAATCGTTAGGATAAATAACTAGAAGGTGAATTACAGTTTTTTGTGTGGTTATAGGCTCCAATTTCCCTAAAAATAACTCTAGCAAGATAACAACTTCAGGACAAAACAAAAGTGAAACCCAGAAATGGATACCACAATTCAAGTAAAGTGACAGCTCAGAAACGTTAACATCAAGGAGAATTCTTCATCGGTATTAGAAAAATCGCAAATCTAGCAGCAACGATCGGTATAACGAAGGAAACCTAACAACGAAACTAAATCAAACAGAAAGATAATTCAAATAAGAGAGATCAAAGTTCATACCTTTGAACAAACAACGATCGGTACAAGAAAGTAGAGAGAGAGAGAGAGAGAGAGAGAGAGAGAGAGAGAGAGAGAGATGTTGGAAACCCTGTCTGCAGTTTTTCTCTCCGGGAAGACAATGAAAAAGAATGTTCTCGAGATGTTTATTTTTACAGGATATTAGCACACGTTTCACAATAATATTACTTTTTTAAAATAACATTTAATAAAAACACTGAATTACCATTTATTTCCTTCTAATCCTGAACTTTAAACGTGGATTGGCATGCCGGATAATAAATCAATAACTAGATTTTGATCCACGCTTGAAAGCGCGGATTCTTTTGTTATAACAAATTTTGATATGAATTAGTATTGTGTAATTGTTTTACATTATTATGTTACAAAGTCGAATTATATAAAATAAATAATTATTAAAAATATTATATAATTCATGAATTACTTTATTTGAAATTCTGCATAAATCTTATGTAATTCTTTCTTACGCATGGATATTTTACATGGATCCCGAAAAACCAAACTAAAATCAACTCGAAAATTCTTGTTCGGTTCGCGTCGGGTCCAGAGAAAAATACGTATTTTTTTTTTTGGAAATGTGGGTCTCTGTTCGCGTCAGAGACCTACCCGAAACCCGTTTGGGATCCAAAGTACCCAAAATGTTTGTGTAAATTATATATATTTGTGTATTTTGGATTTTTTTGGTATACATATATTTTTGAGTTTTGTTTGAATTTCCGGTTATAGTTTTGGATTTCGAGTAAAAAATCAAATTTTAAAAATATATTTGGGTATTCAGATAAAATTTTGGGTATTTTTTGGTTCCTCGGGTCAGATTTCAAGTATAATTTTAGGTCTTTTGAGTATTTTCTGATTTTTAGGTATTTGTTTAGATTTTGGATATTTTTTCGTGTTTCGAGTATATTTATGTTTATCGAGTCCTAAATATCTGAACGGATCCATACCCGTTACATACAAAAAATAACATATATTTAATAGGTATTTGAATTACGGAGTCGAAACCATCCAGATCCGAAAGAAACCGAACCGAACTCAAATAATTTTTTTCTAAAGGTCTAATTAGGTCCCAAAACCCAAGACCTAGCAAAATTCATTGGTTCGTTTTATAAAATTTTGGGTGAAAAATACTCTTCAGGTTTGATCAATAATGTTTAATAGGACATGGCTCATTTATATTTCAAAAGTTGATCTCGTAAGAAAATTTTGATCTAATGGAGGAGGATGGTATATATGACAATGACCCCTACGTATTGAAATTTTGGTGCCGTTTATATCAAATATATATACGTTAAATTGATAGTCATTACTTATTAAAGTGGGTGAGATTTATTTGAATGTTAGAAGATATTATTTGGTTGATATATAATAGGGGATAGTTAATAATATTTAGTTGTATAAAATAGGTTGGACTAAAAAATAAATAGGTGTAACAACTTTGTATAAGTAGATTTTTGAGGACTCCTTCCCTTTTAATAGTATTGATTTTTGGTTCCTCGGGTCAGATTTCAAGTATAATTTTAGGTCTTTTGAGTATTTTCTGATTTTTAGGTATTTGTTTAGATTTTGGATATTTTTTTGTGTTTCGAGTATATTTATGTTTATCGAGTTTTATTTGAGTCCTAAATATCTGAACGGATCCATACCCGTTACATACAAAAAATAACATATATTTAATAGGTATTTGAATTACGGAGTCGAAACCATCTAGATCCGAAAGAAACCGAACCGAACTCAAATAATTTTTTTCTAAATGTCTAATTAGGTCCAAAAACCCAAGACCTAGCAAAATTCATTGGTTCGTTTTATAAAATTTTGGGTGAAAAATACTCTTCAGGTTTGATCAATAATGTTTAATAGGACATGGCTCATTTATATTTCAAAAGTTGATCTCGTAAGAAAATTTTGATCTAATGGAGGAGGATGGTATATATGACAATGACCCCTACGTATTGAAATTTTGGTGCCGTTTATATCAAATATATATACGTTAAATTGATAGTCATTACTTATTAAAGTGGGTGAGATTTATTTGAATGTTAGAAGATATTATTTGGTTGATATATAATAGGAGATAGTTAATAATATTTAGTTGTATAAAATAGGTTGGACTAAAAAATAAATAGGTGCAACAACTTTGTATAAGTAGATTTTTGAGGACTCCTTCCCTTTTAATAGTATTGATAGTATGGTATAAAAACAATATCTTCTTATTATTTGAACAAAAAAAAAAAAACAATATCTTCTTATTAAATTGTTTAATAGAATGATTAGTTGAACATGATGAATATATAGTTTAAAATTATTATAAAATTTAATATGCAATATATAATATATTTATTTATTTCAGTTGAATATATTTCTAATATATATATACATATATACTAATATAAAATTCAGAAAAATATATAATTAATTTATTTTATTTATTAATACAAAAATTATGTCTATATCAAAAAATTATTTTAAAAATAAATTTACAACTAAAAGATATATCTTTTAAAATAATATTTCATATTTAAAATGAAATTTAAATTTTAAAAATATTTAAAATTATTTTATATAAGTTAATATTATTTTTAAATTTAATTATATTTTAAATATGAAATATTATTTAACATAATTTAAATTATTTTTAAAATGTAAATTTTTATTTTGTGATAAAAATAATTTTATGATATTAGTAAAGAAAATAAATAAAATTAATTAATTAATTATATATTTTTCTAAATTTTATAAATTATAAATGTAAATGCTCTACCAATCAAAATTGGATAATGTAAAGCATAATGTTTTTGCTAATGCTCTACCAATATATAAGTAGATTTTTTATCATTTAATGAATGTTATGCTAGAGATTTTTTCCCTTCTTTTGTTTTTTGTTTTTTTGAATAAAAACTTGATTTTATGCTATTTAAGGATATTTCTTATAAAAAATTATTTATATACATTTAACAGCACTTAAATTATGAATGATACGTTGACGACGATTTTTTTTTTTGGGGGTTAAGTGTGGAGGAGGAATTCCTAAAGAACCATGAGAATTCTCAAACAATAATTAACTCTTAAATAACTATGTTTATAATCAGAGTTTCTAGTGTTTTGTTAAAATTCATATAGAATGTCAGTGTTCGTACATGTATTACTAATATAGGCAGTTATAGCTAAGAAAATAGTTACATCATCTGTTTTATTATAGCAATTTGAACATAGCAGATTGCATATAATTTTTAATTAGAGTGATTTAGCTATATACCATCTCAGTAAATTTTTATAGCTAGAAACAGGTCGACAATCTCAGTAAATTTTTATACTAGAAACTGGTTGAAATGACAATAAAACTTCCATTTATTGCCCAAAATCCGCCGCCATGGGTTCGAACTCAACCCACGACCAGCTCTACCAACTGAGGTAGGTAGGCTTTGTTAAGCGTTAAGTCATGTAAATTACATTTTTCATGATTACTCCACAGCACTGTACCCTCACAATTCAAAATGATGATTCTAAAAAAGTTTTCTAGATTAACCAAATAAACAAACAATTATCTCTGCAACTCTCAAAACCAGGGAAAAAGTTAGTTGAGACCTCTTAAGATTATGTGCCTTTTTTTTGCTTCACTGATCAACTTCCTTGTTCTCCAAATTATCTTCTGTCTATCCACAAAAATGTCAGAAACATCAAAGTTAGAATCTTTTGATCCATAAGTATCTGAAGGGCGTTGTTCAAAGACCTTGATGCAGAGCATCTGCATCATTCGGGAGCTTACAAATGAGAATTGGTTTACCATTGGTGGCAATGAACTTTCTGTGGTTTTGGTAAGATGACCACTATACGTACGTCTGTGTTTCTTAGCTGTCAAGGCAAGGTTAGCCTACCGGATGTTTATTAGGGGTTTCCTTTGTAAACTTTGCTGGCTTTGCTTTTTGTACGGACTGCGGAGTTTCCACTGCGATGGGAACTCATTTGTGGCCTCCATCAGTTTCTCAACATTGCTCATCTTTATTGCAAGGATGGATTTGGAGAGAGAGAGGTGGGTAAATCACATATTGTAACTGAAGAACAACAACAACAAACTCCACAAGGCTGATGACAAAGTGAAACTTATTTAAGGAAAAATCTTGTTTCAGTGAGCTTAACAACAAAAGTTTCAAGCAACTGACTGGTAACTATAAACATTGGATTTCATTTAAGTAACATATAGACTAGAAAGAAAAGGAAAATAAACGCCCACCGCCACGGACCACAAGGTTAAGAGCTTTGTGCTCTACCAACTGAGCTAGACGGGCATTGTTCACTTAATTAGCTTATGTTTCTTACATTAACAAACAATAAGATTTTAAATAAAAGACAAGTTAAAAACCAATGTTATTTCGATTTTTTTTTGTGATTAATCTACTTTTCTTTCATCTACCATAAATCGCAATACACTAATTAAAAGAGTTAACCAAATTAAAATCTTTCAGATGGAGAAAGACGCACGCATATCCAACATGTAGGAGCCTTTCCATGTGACAAGACAGAGCAGGAAAAAGAAGAAAAAGAAACAAACCTTTCTTTTGCGAGTCTTGGCTTATAATTAGATTAGCAGGCTGCTTATAACTTATCTTATGATAAGTAATTCAACCCCCGTGAGGGGTTTTAGCTTACTAATATGATTTCTTCCTCCATTACGCTTGTTGATTTTCATGGACTCCTCTTTGATCTGGAACTCATAAGATACTACCATTAAATAGTGGAGTCTATGCAAGTAAACGATCAAGAAATATATAAATTTATTATTAATAATAAGACTATGAACATGGAGACCATATATATTGTCTGTGAACTCGCAATTGTATAGCTGCATTCATTCAATTTTTTTTATTTATCTATTAGATACCACTACTTTATACTTACTCAAAAACCACTGGTATCAGTATTTGGACCAATTCACCGATATATGACATTGACATCGACTATTTGACTTTTGTGGCATGTGTATGAATTCTTTATGACAACAGTAGAACATTATATATGCATAGCAAAACATTGAAATAAACTGTTTATTATCCAATGATATTAAAGTAATAGAATTGTATTACATCACAAAACGTGGCGTTACATTTGAAATAATAAAGTACAACTTTCGTTTCATCATGAAAATAAATAAATAAAATTAAATGTAATACAAAGGTTATGATATATGGTGTTGTTAACTTGTACTGTATGATACTCGGTAGAAACTGGAAACCAAGTGCGTTACGCGTGAAGGTGAGTGCGTATGGAGTAAGAGAAGTCATGCACACACGCGCCTCTTTATCAGACTTATGAGTCGACTAATAACCTAACAACACGCCCAAAAGTTCTTTCTTTAAACAATGAGATGTTGAAAACAAACCTCTGACCAATCTCAGCCACACAAGACATATTATTTCTTGACGTTAATGAATCTCATGTTAGGTTATTATTTCTTTTTTAACTTATCTCATATTTTTTTAACGTCTCGTTAATTATGCTATTACAACGATGAAAAATATTAAATAAACGATTCTAGAACTGACAATTTTATCATCATATGAGAATGCACGTCTGACTGCATCACTCCGAGCCGCCATATGAGATCCATGTTCAAATTTGAATATCTAAGAATGAGTCTCTTATATACTGAGATATCTTATCTAAAATCAATATTTTTTTCTAAAAATATTTTTGGATAGATATCTAAAATATTGATTTTGGATAGATCTCTTAGCATTTGAAACAATCATTAAATATTATTATTGTACTTATATTCACAGTTGAAAATCTCTTCAATCGAATTGCTATAAAAATCATGATAGACAGATAACATACTATAATAGTATAAAGTCGACAGGAAAATAATTCTAAATATCGGTGTACAAGAACCACGCCTGTATTCCTAACCGGATTTTAAAAAAATTGGTCGGCTTGGGTTTAGATACTAAAAGCCACTTACTTCTATGTAAGACTATCTATTTGGAAAACATTATACAAATGACAAATTAAAAAGAGTAAAGCATAGAGAATCCCTTACTTCGCTTCTTTGCCAAGCAAAACCACAAACACCTCTCAATTTCATTCATCTTCCTCCTTCTCCTCACCAAAATGTCAAATTCAACCAAAATGTCAAATTCGACTCACCGGAGAAGAGTTCCGACTCCGGTGGGAAACGGAGGCCGGAGCCTCAGGATGAGACGGACGGCTTCCCGATGCGTTTCTGATAAGAACCGTTCAAAATCGACTAATCAGGTCTTTGAGCGAAGCTTCTCCGACACGAGTCTCGATTTCCGCCGCGACGGAGACGGTAGTTGCATGCGGCGATCCTCGCCGTTGAGTGGCTTACCGACGGAAGAATCTGGTCCGATCTTCTACTTGCCAAGGATTCGCTCTGAGGTTATGGCTTCTTCTCCGTCGTTGTTGCGCTTTTCTTCGCCATCGTCTCCATTTCCGACCAATCAAGAGGTTAGACTCTGTTTCTCTCTACTATTTTCAGTTCTTTTACTACTTTCAGACACGACTTCAGTTCTGTAATAAACTCTAAATATAGTCCTTAAGGTATAAGATTTTGTTATTTAAGCCTAATACTTTGGAATGTTACAATCTAACCCTAAAATATCTACTATTTTGGACGTAGAGTTTAATAAGCTGTATACCCTATTAAAGCCATTTTTATCTCCCGAGTAAATCTCAAGATCACAGAGTCTTCTTTAACTTAATTCGAAACAAAATCAGGAAAATAAAAGAGAAGCAACAAAAGTTGTAATCAACGTAGCAGTTGAAGGAAGCCCTGGACCTGTAAGAACTATGGTTAAGTTGAGTTGCAACGTTGAAGAAACGATCAAACTCGTCGTTGAGAAATATTGTGAAGAAGGACGAACACCGAAACTCGACAAAGGTGCTGCCTATGAGTTGCATCAATCTCATTTCAGCATCCAATGTAAGCTATAATACAACTTGTAGTCTAACCAAAATTTAGTTATTTTATTCTAGATATATACAACATAAATAAATTTTGATTCACATTGGTTAAAAATAAAAACAAAATCAAATGTATATTAGTTTTATAAAATATCTATACTATGCTATCTAGTTTTGATTTAGTCTCCAACAATCATGGGAAAATACTCAAAGTACTCGCGGATGATGTGAAAGCAAGAAAAAATCACATTATTCATGAGCTATATGCTTTTATAATAATAAAAGGATTACTTTTTTTTTGACGAAAATAAAAGGATTACTTGAACCAATAAGTTATCCTTCTTTTTCACGTAATTGAACTGTTATGAGTTTAATAAAATGTACTCAATTTGATTGAATTTTCAGGTTTGGAAAAAGGAGAAATAATCGGAGAAATAGGAAGTAGAAACTTCTACCTTAGAAAGGGAACTCATGAAACCGGAGTTTCTTTCGCCGGAATAGCTCCGATGAGAATGAGCTTTATTCCGTCGTCTAATATGATCGAATCGTGTATCGCTCAGTTTATTGGGAAAATCTTGAGGAGAACGAGAAAGTTATGGAACATATTGGTATGTACGCAATGAGATTTAAGTTCCAAAGTACGTGCACTTTTGAGCATGGCACAAAATATTCTATAGATTGATATACTAATGCATATACTTGTAAGTTGTAACCGGTATGGTTTGTAAGCCACAATTTAATAAGCAGTAAATAAATATTATTCTGCGAAAATCAAACTCTGCGACGGGACAATCTAAATTAGAAATATAGTTTTTTTTTGTAAATATGACTCAAAACTCAAAGTTAAACACAGTTAGGGTCTGACTGGTTCAAACGCAGTGGTTGCGGTTGCGGTTGCGGGAGTTTGTGGATGCGGACGGTTGCGGTTTCTAGCGGTTTTAAGAGATTTGTACAACTGGTGCTGCGGTTAAAAATTAGTGCGTTTGCGGGTGACTTATGACTGGTTAACTACCTAATGCGGTAACAATCAAATAATAAATTAACAATATTTATATTTAATATAATTATAAAAATATCAAAAACATAAAATTATAATAAATATAAAATTTATATAAAATTTATATATAGAAAGTTATAATTTTAATTTTTGAAAATTTATTGAAATTGCTTTTATTATAAAATTTTATAATATCAATTAAAATATAATAGATATATTTTTATATTTTCATAATTTCAATTTTAAAAATTTTATTAAAAATTTTTACTTTTATATTGTTTAAAAAAAAGAAAATTTTTTTACCCTCCCGCAACTGTCCGCAACCTCAAACGCTAGCTGGAGCCAGCTTTTGAATTTATGAGATTTAGAGCAGTTTGAAGCGGTTTAGAGCGATTTGAATGATTGTTGCAAACCGCCGACAACCGTTACCAACCGCAAAAGCTGCGTTTGCGGGTGGTAGCGGGAAAACCAGTCGCCCCCTAATTCATGATTTTTTGAAACTTTTATTTGTCCTATTCATCCTAAAAATTCAGATTATTTACGAAAATGTCATTATTATTATTTTTTCAAAAATAAGTTTTTTACTCTGTCATCCTCATAGTCTTCAAGTATTTACAATATTGTCATTGTCATCAATACATCAACAACCATGAAAACCAATTTGAAGCTTTTAATGCACCTAAAAATTGATTTTGACTCCTTATATCTCATTTCTTATGAACTAAAAACAACGTCTCTTTCACTTTCTCTTCATATTCATCCAAAAAACCTAAGATTTTGATTTTAAATTTTTTTTAAGGTTCATAGAACTATTCAAGCTCATGATTCATGGTCATTAACAAGTATGTTGCTTTGGTGGTGAAGTATTGTGTGGTTGGAGAAGGTAAACAAGTTATCTCACTAGTTAAAGCTATGAATCAACTTTTTTTCCAGATCTGTTCGTCAGATGAAAAAACTTACACGGAAGCCTTCTGGTCAATGCATAGGTTAGTTTCGCAATTGATTTTATGTGTGTCTTTTAGAGACAACTTCTCTGGAAGTCTTCTGGTTTTCTTTGTTTTCATATTAGTTTTGCATTTGACTGGATTGTGTCAAAAATTTGACTTTTCCTAAATGACTTACACGAAAGTCGTCCAACAAAAAAAAATTAATTTTTACTAGATGACTTCAAATTAAGTCGTTTCATGTTACTTTTGCAATTGATTAATAAAACTTAAATATTTAATTTTATCTGGACGACTTCCAAGTAAATCGTTTCAGGTTATTTTTCTGTTGGAATTTCTGACAGAATCCGGTCAAATGCAAAACAAACCTATTTATCCTAGACGACTTCCATGTAAGTCGTCTAGGAAAAGTCAAATTTCTAGCATCAATTGCAAAACTAAAATATGCATTGACCAGAATACTTCCGTGTAAGTCTTCCGAACGACTTCCATCGTCTATGTCAACGTTTAATAAAATTTCATTTTCTTTAAAACTATAAAGATTTTTTAACATTTTCTTGTTAATTCATGTATATTAGTCAATATTAGGACTCATGAATGAAATTCACAACTTAATTAGTAATAATTATGAGGTTAACAACATTCACGCTTATTAATGTTTCTAGCTAATGAAAAGACTTCCCCATAAGTCTTCTACGTTAGTTTTTGTAAAATTTGTATTTTAAACTTTAAGATATATACTTTTTAACTTTTAAAAGTGTTAACTAACTTCAAGAATATCAAATCATATGGTTTAATGTGTCTTCTTGGATCATAAGATATACTTTTTAACTTTCATGAAATTTGAAATTTTAATTTTCACTTAAAATTTGAGTTTCCTGCTTAAATTTTAATTTCCCGCTTAAATTTTCCCTTACTACCGTATTTAATTATGATGTATAATTTACTTTAATGATATATTTTAATGATGATATATAATTTACTACTATATTCTAAAACGCTTACTAAAAATATAAATAAGTATTAAATGTAATTGTTCATGCACATTTAATCATAAGCTATATCATCAACTGTAGTATGTCATGTCATATTTATTTAGCGAAAGTGATTATAGAAAGGACATGTGTCAATATCACTTTACTAATAATATCTAGGAGAATCTTCCAAGAATTGATTATTTTTGTAATTTCTACCAAAGCTTTTGGATATGCTTGAAGATAATTGAAACCAAGAACAAAAAGAGAAGGAGGGTTGGTTTGCTCGTTTGTTAAGTTGTGTCAGGTGCTAGGTACGAATCCCATCGGATGCAACATTTTTAGCTTAATGCTTAATATCAAAATGACGTAGTTTTGATTTCTGTTAAATAGTATACGGCTTTCACATCAATTAATTTTCAAAAAGACAACCACACTGAGAGTTTTTTTTTTGTAGAAAACCCTATAACCAATTTTTTTTCTCAGCATAACTAATTAAAAATTAATTAATGAGTTAATTTTAGATTTTGTTATTATGAAAAGTAAAATTTAAATTTACAGGTAAAAATGATTTATTATTTATATCTTTATAATTATTAAGATTTTCTAGTAATTTAATATATTTAATAGATTAATGTAAATAATCAAATTGATGAAATAAACCTAGATAAAAATTGTACTTCTCTTTTTAATAGAAAATCTACTACCATTCCCTAGCATTTCTTTAAAAAAATGAAAAAAAAATCACCATTCATAAGTAATAATTTTCTTTTCCTTCCTTACCATTATTTTCTATTCGTTCTTTTTGTTTTCAGAATGGTCACCAGTCGGACCCATATAATTATAGATCTCAAACACTGAGAAGTCAGTAAGATGGGATTTTTTAAAATTAGAGAATCACCAACTGAAGACGGGGAGATTTGAACAAATAATCAAATCACTAGGTGATAATCCGCGCCCTGCGCGGATGAATGACCAAAAGAATTTTTTTTCTTAATTTATATATATTAGAAATCTTATATATGGAACAAAAATGTGAATGTATATATAATGTAAGCTTAAGTGTTTTTTTGAAAAAAATTGTTTTGTGTAATTGGTTAATATTATGCAATAACTTTTATCAATTTATTATGAATTTAAGACAAAACAAAACAAAGGAAATATAATTACTGATTTCATAATAAAAAATTATGATATAATATTCAAAGAAACATATATAATAAAAAAATAAAATACGAAAGAAACAAATTTCAAAGAAACAAATAAAAAGGGGTATAGTGAGTCAATGAATTGTAGACGGCATATATTTATATTAAGAAATCATTGCCCATGTGGTTAATGAAACATAAAATAATCTTCATAATTCAAAAATATATTACATATTTGATTTCTCGTAAGTTGCGCTCCAATCGTAATCGTAACTTACCTTAATTTTGTAAATAGTTAAATCAAACTTCCTTTATATGACATAATTAATAATAATAATAAATTACAATAATTTGAATACATAATCTAGTTTCCTTATATACAAAAGTTAAGTTGTCGTTTCCAATTTTGTAACCATAATCGACGTTATATTATTACCAAAAATGATCAAAAATAATGGCCCACGCCTTGTTACCAAATTCGTAATTTAAAAATATATCAAAGTTATTAGAAGTTTCCTTTTAACAATCATTAATCACAGTTATGCTCGCAAATTACGTTTCTTTAATATCACCCAAATTTGAATTTGAATTTGTATTTTTTAATTCATGCTATTATACAACGTGATTTCGTAACAATCATTAAACGTGATAAGTCTCTGGTTATATATAAGTTTAACTATATATAAAATGGTATACAATATTTTTGTCTCAATCTATTTAACTTGATCATAGATATTATAATTTTAACGGTAATATTTTGTTACATGAAATCAGATATATATACACATAATGGTATAATCCGATACATCATGATTATAAATTGATCATGTGCATATATATATATATATATATATATATCTTTTATTTAACTATTTAACTATAAGAACTATAATTTATAACACATATATGTCGACCATGTACCAAAAACTCGTTATCTCATATATAAGTAACTTTGTAAGTATATGAAATAATAATAATAATAACAACGCATTAAACATGGACGTCAATGTTTTGTTAGTCATTGTAATGAAGAAACATATAGTATATTAGTAAAGTTATAATCTAATGATCAATGGCAAATAATGGTAATTATTGTAATTAGTCTAATTAACAAAGGGTTTTTGAATATAGGGTGTGAGAGAGCTTGTGGTGATGCCACATAGGAAATGGCAATTTTGATAATAACACATCAACTAAAGGTTAGTTATTTATAATGCTCCTCAAATAATACAAAAGGGATTAATGCTTGAACAAATAAATCAAATCATCTATACTATTATTTATGAAGTGATTTTTCTTAGTTGTCCTCTTCTCCATGATTTTAGTTAATTTGATTACTTTTCATATTTTCCATGATTTTAGAATAAGTCATTAGTTTAATTAATATTATTATTTATTTTTATTAGATATATATATATATATATATATATATTTATCATGATATCTAAGATAATTAATAACCATTAAACTATTCTATCGATATATATATATACTATTATTAACAAAATGGTTTTTAATATATAATTATCATGATATTTATCACATTTATTTAATAGATTGATAATAACCATATCTACCGATAATATCTTCATTACTTTTATCTTATATTTAGTTTATAATTTTAGTGACTAAAATCATAGCTAGTTTCTCTGATTTTTATTTGAAATATTGATCAAATACATATTATTATAAAAATATCTATATGGGTATACTAATTTATCTGAATAAATCATTTTTTTTTGTTTATTCGATTTGATCGCTTAATATACAGAACCATATCCATATACTGTGGTTCAGTTTTAAATGGTTCGGTTTTATTGGATTGAACATCCTAGACTATCGTTATTTTATTAATGTGTTATATTTGAGATTTTTATAATCCTTTCACTGCCACATGATTTCTTTTCAGTTCAAATATAATGTGTGTTTAATTTCAAATACTACTTTCCAAATTTAATTATTACTATTAGAAAAGATTTTGATTCAAAATCTACATCACATAAATAAAAATAAAAAACATAATTTAATACATTGATTACTAATATGAATATTGAAATTTTATAATTTATAATAATTTGAAATTTGTATCTAATTTAATAATTATATTTTGTTAAAAATAAATATTAGAATTAACAAAATGTTAGGTATATATATATTGATCCGCAAAGGGTGCGGGACATCAACTAGTTAATGCAGTAAATCTAAATATATTTGTTTCATTTTTATATATTCGCGTTTAAGTGTCTATAAAAGAACAAAGTATTATCCCACCAATATTGAAACATAATTAGGAAAGATAATGTTTTTCTTTCTTTTTAGTTATAATCTAAAAATTAAATTGAAAGATTTCTGACCACAAAATATCTTTTTACACATATAGGTGTTCTTATATATAGAACCTTCTCTAGTAAAACGAAAAAGATCAAGAAAACTTCATTAGAGATGGCTATCACCAAGAAAATGTTAGTGGCAATTATTTTCAGCATCTTCTTCATTGTGTCCTCTGTTCATTGCTCCGACCGCACTCTTGGTACTAGCTTCTTATTACAATTCGATTATACTTGTTCTTTTACTGTGAATACTTTATGATTGTGATATTGATACAATAATTATTGTTAAAATAGGTTATGGAATAAATCAAGATTTTAAAAAATGCTTCCCAAAGCAGCCGTGTGGAGATTCTTGCAGAGACTACTGTCAAACTCATGTTAGTCTTGTGGGATTATGGGAAACTTGTGAAAACGGCGGATGTTGTTGTACGAGCAAGATATCCTAATAATAATATCATCAAATATATGCATCTGCTAGAAGAATAATATAGTTACTTTTCATATGGTTCATAATTACTTTGTTAGCCTCTATTGCTCAGAGATGAATTAACGATCCATCTTTAAGACGCAAAATAATGATTTCAGTACTACAAAGATTGCAGAAGAAGAGTGGTAACATAATAGACAATGTATTTGTCTAAACTTGCAAGAAACATAATTCGAAAGATACAATATACACGAGCTCAAGCATGTTTAGCACAATCACTAGAAACATAAAAGCAAGATCATTTGGCTACTAGCACATTAACAATCTAATTGCTTCTCTTTACCACACCGACTCTGTCATAGAATGTGGATGTTTCTTATTAGTGTTATGTGTTGTCAATTAGAACTTTTGCGACGACAAGAACATGAAATCCCCTTCTAAAATCACTTTTTATTTGCTTGATCTGCTTCCAAATGTAATAACTCATGATCATCTTTGAAACTTCTAACCATATTTTGCTTATAAATCTTGATACATTATGCTCTATAAAACTAATAAAATTGCAGAAATGAAAACACAAAAAAAATCCATAATTTTTAATGTCCACAATCTAAATATCTTTATAATATTATTTGAGAAATCAGTTTCTTATGTGTCGCGCTCACGTTAACTCTCACGATTGTTGATTACACTGATACACTTAAAGAATTAAAAATATTATATTTAAATAGTAATATTGAATTTTTTATTTAGTTTCCTTTTTCAAAATTTTCAATTAAAATAAATAATAAAAATGAAACATTCATAAATTTAAAAAAATGGTTAAAAACGAAAATATATGTATATCTAATATTATTTCATTAAAAAGAAAAGTTCACAAAATAGAAATATTCCATTTAAAATATATTTTTAAATAACATAAAATATACTTTTGAAGTAATAAAATATTTATTTATATCTATATTTTCTTAGATGAAAATATATTTTTGCATATAATGTGATTTCATAAAAGAAGATTCACACATAATCTTGATATTAGAAAAATAAATATTATTTCTTTTAAAGCATAATTGTAAGCAATACAAAAATATATATTTTCAAAGTAATAGAAATAATTTTTATATATTTATTTGTTTTCTTAGATGATTATATAAAATAATTAAGTAACATAAACTGATATATGTTTAATTGATTAAAAATATTTATAACTAGTATTATTGAAATGTTTTATTTATTTTTCATATATTTAGTTGACTATAATATCTTTCGATTACAGTAAAAAAAATCTATAAATTATATTTTACTTATATAATATGATTTTTAAAATAAAATCACATAAATATTTTTTAAACTGCTTATTTTAAAGAGATATTAAAAATAAAAAGAATTAACAACAAATATCTTTTGATCAAATAATTGGAAAATATTTTAAAATAACATAACACTATATACTTTAACGAGGTAGATATATTATATTTTATTATTATTAAAATTATTTGTTTTCATAATATTAAATTTGCTTTTAAATTTTATGATTTTATGTTTCTGGAACTTAATATGACTATAATTAAAATATCAAAGAAAATCTAAATCTCATTTTAAGATTATTTAAAATAAATTTTAGTTTACCATTTAATAAATCTAAGGCATAAAATTATTTAGAATTTATAAAATATTTTAATTATTGTATATATTGATATATGTTCATAAGCTTCAAAATATATTAGTTACTTATGTATGTAACTTCATACTGATCATCGTTTTATTTTCTGATTTTTTAAAATCAACATATAATTTGATAAATATTATGAAACTACATGCACATTTAAATGATAAATAAAATTTTAAATGATAAATAAAATTAATTTTATTTTACTTAATTAAAATAAAAAATAATTATACCTCAGTTTGAATTTGAAAGAATATATGTTACTCAATATAATCACAACATGAGTGACTCGAGTAATCCATCTTATATCTAAAATCATAGATTTAACTACGATAAGAATATATAATTTTATAATAATAATAATTTATTTTATAAATGTAAACTATAGGATGACTCGAAACATATTAACGAATGAAAATAAAATATTAACCAACTATTATAATTTAGATCTTTTGTAAAATTTATATATATATGAGACTGTAGAATATTATCGTTATATTAATTTACATAATTTGGAATCAGACACTTTAATTTATTTTATATTTCATTTTAAGCAAAATATATCTTAAATTATACATAACCTTCCTCAAATATATTTACATATCTAAGACAATACTCAAATGATAACAAGATCGACTATAAAAACAACAAAACCGACTAGATATAACATATCTAAAATAATATGTCTAACTAAAATAATATAATATTATTATTATGCATACAAATTATAAATTAGTTTTAAAATAAAAAAAAATAACAAATAATTATTATAATATATTTATTTTATAAATATTTATATCCGTGCTCGGATCTGGTCAAGCTTGGCTCTTTTATTCGGCTGCATTGGCTTTTGTTGGTTACATATGAGTCGGTCCATTGATCATGGATAACGTCGGTTTTGATTCCATCTACTCTTATCTCCTACACTTCCTAGTTGGATTGATCCTCAATCATAATAACTTTGATGGGTTTATGCTGCAGCTCACTTCCTTACTTCATTGGTCACCTCTTCAGCCAAGTACGTATCAACCCTATTGAAGCTGTTTCCTTACTTCCGTTTGAATTATTTCCTAGTTCTTGAAAGTTATAAAAGTAGGTTTGTAAAGTTATAAACTACTGTTCTGTTGGCTGTTGCAACTTGCAACTCGTGTTAAGTACGGTGCTTACATCACAGGCTCCCTCTTTGGCATGGTGCCTGAGATATTTGTTGCTAATCTATACGTAAGTCAGGTTTCTATCTTCATTTCGAATTCCAAAACATTTTGTTACAACAGTTTAAGCCTGTGTCTAGTATTTAGCTTCTAGAAGCTCTTAAGTTAAGCTCCTTTTTCGCTGTTGGATCTTGTCATGTCGCTGATTAGTGAGATCTCTGGTTTATGTATTGCAGAGGGAACCTTGTAAAGACTTTATTAGCAGAAGCATCTTCTGCAGATGAACACGGCCTCTCGGTTACACAGATTGTTCTCAGCATTCTCGGGGCTTTTTAGGAACTGTAGCTACAACGATTCTCATCGCAAAGTATGCGAAAAGACAGCTGGAGACCATGAAGAAAGAGGAGGAAGCATTATCGCAATAAACCCACGTGACAAACTCTGACTTGCTTTTGTCTCAATGCTTTCTAATCTGAAACATCACTTGTCTCACTCCTTGCACAGTTTCAGGTCTGCTCCAAGAGGTCAAAGAGCTCTGTTTTTATTGTCTCATTGGTTCTTCTCATCTAATTTATTAACAGCTAACCAGTATGAACAGATGAAAAATCTAACCATTCTTGATTTTTCTTTCTTTCTAGAGTGTAAATATTGTGTACTCGTTGATATTGATGTGTGACATGAAGGAGAAAAGATTGTTGGGAAACGATAAAGAGAGAATCTTCATATGGTTTACTTTTTCAAATCAAATTAATTTTATTTAAAGCAAACATGTCAGAGCATAGCTGTGAATGTAACTCAAATTCATTTGAACAAATTAAATGATGGATACCAGTGAAGAAGATCAACTGCATCTATCATCACATAGAAAATGTGCCATGGGGATCATCAATTAAACTGAACATGGACATTAAATAATACAGTGGTATGACTGGACCCAAGAAAATACAGTAGCATGAAAATAACAGATATCATAACACAATGTATGTGCATATGTATAAAGACTTGCCTTTTTTCAATTTTAGTTATTTTCTTTCTTTTATTACCGCTGAAAAATGTACAACCAACACCTCCCCAAATAAATGTATCTTTGTACTCCCAAAAGCAGCTTTGGTCCAACACCCAAAATCCTTTTGAACAAAACGAATGCCTAGAAAACATTTACTCTAGGTTTTAAAACTTTGTCTTACCCTAAAGAACAACAAAATTGAAAGTTTGTCCTTTTCTCTTACATAAATTTGGGTCTTTGTGTACTCTCATAGAAACCGTATTAAATGACAAGTTCTGCTTAAAAAAATATTGATGGATAAATTATTAAAATCCACAGTCAACGTCATGCTGTCCCCACTCGTACCTCATTTTCATATAAACTGAATTTCAAAAATATTTAAATCATATTACTTGTATATCATTCTGTAAACGTTATTTCCAAAAGAAATAATTCCAGTTTTTTTTTTTTTATGTGCAGTGCTGCGGAAACTGGAATTATTTTATCTGATGTTTCTCCTAACATCATTCAATTTTTAATCTTATAAATTGCATATAAGAAAGGAAAATGATGTCACATAAACATATGTCTTCCATTTTTGACAGAGAAAAGCGGAATTTACCTGACAAAAGAATACAACCGTTAGTGGCAAAATACGTAAATAAGCACAAAACAGAAGGGTGATTCTCGACCCCGCCGGAATTTACAGTGTTAGTCGAAAGCCAAGAAAAAGCTCGCAGACCCAGAGAGAGAGAGAGACGGGCCTCGAATGCATCCACGTAAGAGAAAAATAGGCTCTCCCTCTCTCTTTCCCATTCGAATTGACGAAAGCACCCTCACATAGTCTCTCGAATGTAAGGGACATTATCGTCATTTCCTAGTCTTAATCAAAATTCAAAATTTCGAGTCGTTACAAAACCCGGAGCGCAAAACGGTGTCGTTTTCCTTGATATATTTCGTTTCCGTTTTGTTGCTAAACCAAAATCTCTGAAACAGCGAAATTTGTGCCGTTATTTTCCTTTCCTGCTTCGTCAGTGATTTTGACTGTGGAGGTTTTGTTATTAGCGAGAGAGAATGGAGATGGATGAAGATATGGAGATCGAGCCAACGGCGTTCGAGGCGAAAGAGATCGACCTTGAGTACGAGTTTGATGCCTCTCGGTGGTTCGATTTCACTCGGATGGAGTCAGCGGAGGAGTCTCAATCCGCCGAGTTCTGGTTTCACTCTGCTCCCTCCTACGCTCCCTCTCGTGAGTATCATCATCATAAGCTTTTATCTCTCACGTTTACAGCTTAGTTAGAGAGAGAGAGAGTGCTTAGTTTAATTTTCTTTCTTCGAATTGATTTACAATGTGATCAGTCATATTTGATTTGGTTGCAATTCTGTTTTGAGAATTTGCTGTTAATTCTTTGTTTGTTTATTTTCAGCTTTCGTAACAAAACTGTTACTCAGTGAGGAGGTTTCTGATGACAAGACCGAGGCGGCGGCATCCACTAGATCAGAGACAGCAGAAGATGTTTGTGAGAGGGATAGAGAGACCTATCAGCCTTCGCATATCAATAAAACAGGTGTGAATCAATTATGGTGCTTAAACTGTTTAACCAGTTTTGATTATGATGTGTGTAGAAAGTTAAAAGACTACAAGATATGTTTGTTTATAGATTCTTATAGTATCTTTTCTTTTCTCTTAAGGAAATGGAATGCGTTTTGGGATTTTTTCATCCCAACAAGGTAGTCACTTGAAGAAACTCCCAAGTCAACCCATATGCAAAGGTCTTTGCTTTAATTATGAGCATGCGATATGTATTTCAGTTATTGATTATGCTTATACATTAAGGTTCTTTAAACCATCTTGTAATACAGTTAACTTTTTGATCAGTTCTGTTTCTTTCAATACCTTTAGATGTGGTCCATCTTTGGTATTTAATTTGGTGGTCTCACTTTCTCTACTTTTACCAGGACCAACGGTTAGCAATCACAACCAAAATGATAAACCAAAGTTCCGAGCTAAATCAAGCATTAGATCAACTCCAAGGAGCTCGACGTTAATGAGACCTACTGCTAGTCAGTTAGCAAAACAAAATAATGCAAGGTGGCTGCTGTAGCATGTTTAAATCTTCTGTCAGCTTAATTTAATTTTTTTCCCACCTAATACGTAGCTTATTTTGCTGGTATAGTAAATTCCATATGCAAGTTGATCAAATTCATGAGAAAGGAATATGTGGGACCGAAGTTCAAGCGGCTAAAAGACAGAAGCTTGATGGAGGTCTTCTTCGTAAGGTAGAGTGTGATTAGTCTCTGCTTTAACAATGTACTAGCTAGGTTTATATGAAATTAAGTCAAATTTTTTTGCTCTGTTTCAGGTTGCTGATACAAAGCAGGAGATGAATTTTGTTCACAAAATACCCAAGAAGGTTTGCATTCTATTGCTTGAATGCTTTTGATCTTGCTTATATGGAAGATTCTATCTTTCTGGTGAATAAGGGAGCTCTTACTGAGATGTTAAATTATTTGCAACAGGATACAACTCTTGATAGAAACTCACAACAAACCAGGACAAAGATTACTATCGCACAGGAGCCTGATTTTGCTACATCGCAGAGGGCTCACAGGACACGGTTAGAGACTAAATGTTTTCTGAATGTGATTTGTCACTCAAAAGGTGGAATCTCACATAATGTTTTGTTAATGACTGTTTCAGGCACAAGAATGATGCCAAGTTAGAACAGGACTTAACAACTGTATATAGATTCAAAGCACGTCCATTTAACCGAAAGGTTTGTAACTTTGTATCTGCTACTAAGAAATGCGAACTGGAAATTGTTTCATTTTCCTGGCTCAACTGATGCTCCTTTGCGATCTCTATAGATATTTGATGCTCCCTCATTGCCCATCCGGAAAAAGAGCACTCCAAAACTACCTGAGTTCCAAGTAAGTATAGTAAATGACTTTTGTCTCAGCTGGTATACTGTTTCAACACAAAAGTATGGTGTATGACTTGGGCTTATATGACTTTCCTTTAACAGGAATTCCATTTGAAGACTTCAGAAAGGGCTATGCAACATTCTTCCGCAGTGACAACAAGGTCTAATCAGGGGAGTGATGTGTATAAGGTAGCAACGATGTTGCTTTCTATTAGTTTCATCACGTGCCTGCTGTTCTTATCAAGTTTTTCTCTCTTCTAAACAACTCTATCCTGAAAAGTGAGTTTTCTTTATGACAGGGGTCAGACAAATCTAATATAACTGATGCACTTGACGGTGTTAACAGGGCAAATAGGAGGTATGACTTGCAAAATCACAGAGAAAAATTAGAAAATTGCTTGATTTCTCACTTCAACTTGTGTTTGAGGTTAATACTAACTTACAATTTTTAAAAAAAATCTTCCAGACCAAGCGCTATGGATATATCTAAGCATGATGTCTCGGAGGGAAAACACATTTTTAAAGCTCGTCCTCTAAACAAGAAGGTACACTATCCTTTCTCGTGTCTCCTCCTCAACTTGCGTTATACTTGTCACTCCTGATACTCTTGCGAAACAGATACTTTCAAGCAAAGGAGACATGGGCATTTTCAAAAATAGCAAGCGAGAAACAACAGTGCCTTTGGTATGGTAGTCTCTTAACCATTATTATTCTTTGCACTTGATCTTCTGTATGCTTGATTAGTGGAGTTTCCTGATAAGGATGAAACTGTTTTCGAAAATGCAACACAGGAGTTTAGTTTTCATTCGGAAAAGAGAGTTCAACCAGATTTACCAACAGACCTTTTCAGCAAGGTACGGCTCATGGTTAGGTTATCTCTTAAACACACTTTTGTTATTTGATTACTCTCGTAGTTCCCTGACCGGATCCGGTTTTCTTAAATCTGCAGCTCTCCATCAAATCTGAGCTCAAGCAAAACAATGGATCTGGCACAAGATTTCATCAAGCAAAGGTGAAGCTTGCGAAAATCAGTTTAACCTTGATTCGTTTTACTCCCATTCTAAAGTCTAATCTATTCTTGGTATAATAATAAGGGCTTCAAGGAAAATAGAGTGAACTCTTTCCAAGCAGGGAATGAGGTAAAGCACTTAAACTTATTACAAAACAGTAGCGTGTGCAACCAAGTACACCGGAGGTTTCTAATTTCTTGAATCCATTACAGGTAACAAACAGACTGGCAGCTGGACAACAAATACAATCTAGTAATAGCGGAGTAGTAATCAACCAAACAAACCAGCGATGGACCGCTAGTAGGTAAAGCTAATAAAGCGACCACTATCTTTTGAGAGTTGTTTTCTAATCGTATAGATCCATGGAACAACAAGCAAGTGCTTATATATTTATTATTGTTGTTCTAATATGGCAGGAGCTTAGGCATTCGCTGATGGTATAGGAAAACAAAAGAAGCTTTTGTGGTATCTGCAATCATCATCACCAACAACTCCTTTTGTACATTCAAATTTGGTTCTCTTCTGTGTCTGATCCTACTCCTCCACTGTGAAGCAGAGACCAATTTGGCTTTTCTTCGGCATCTCTTTTTATATAAAAAGGAAGGAAAGAAAAAAAGAAAAATGTAAATCAGAAATACTCTGAATCTCTTGAATTTTAATTCACCAACCTTTATAGGTAAATATGAGACTGATCTAAACTAAGTATACTTTGGTTTTTGTTTTAGTCTACATCTGAAACAAGCTTTTGTTTATAAAGTGAAACACTACCATCACATTCTTTGATCCCAGATTTCAACTCTGACTTGACACACATTACCGTGTTATGAACCCTCATGGACAGACGATTGTAACCGGAGCCGGAGATGAAACCTTAACAACAACCAAGAAGATTACGAGGAAAGAAAGAGACCACATAAAATCCAAAAGAATAATTTTGGAACCATTAAGCAAGGAGAGGCCACTACGCTCTTTGTATCGTAGACCAGACAAGTTCTTTTTACCATCACTCCCAATCTTTCTCTTTTACTCTTCACGTTTCTCCTTTGGTTTCACGTGTGAAATGGCTCATACTAACTTGACTTTGGTGATGATTTCTAGACATTTCGATGGCCAGACAAGACTAACTATACAGTTTCTTTGCCTTCAAAACACTTTGATGGGTCAAAGACTCACGAAGTATTAAAACACTTTTTAACTTAACTTTTGTATTAATCAAACCTACAAACAATCATTAGTTTCCTACACCACATTATGTACACCAAACCAAACCAATAATCTTCCATTTCATTCAATTTACAAACCACCAAAAGGGTTTTCATCAGAGTTTCTCCGGATTAGGAGTTAGACATTTTCTCCGGATTATGAGACCAGGGAATGGAGATAACAGGTGGGGAACAACAAGTGCACTCATCCACGCACTGTGACTCAGGAAGAGTATGAGTCCTCCTGTGACCATCATCATCAGGTGAAGTAGTAGTAGTAGCTTCCCAAAGGGGACCCCAACATTCAACTCTGTTGAACTCATCGACATTGGAATGGAAATGAACCCAAACAGGAGCTTCTTGTAACTCCGGATACTTGTTCAACAAGTCCCCATCTCCATGAACAATAGCCTTCAACACCTATCAAAAAACGTTCAATAGTAAGCAAAAACAACATGAAACCAATAACAGAATTTTGGATCACACTTACAATAGGTAGCTCTTTGCAAAAGATGTAGTAACGAAACTTTGCGAAAATATCTAAAAGGATATGTCCACCGCTGATATGACAGTGAACGTGAAGCGACATTTTCCCTTTCACTTTCTTCCACTCTGCTACCACTTCATCTCTGTATAGCTTATTTGCCCATCCTTGCAACTGTATACAAACATTCATTCAAAACACCTCCCAAATTGCTTTAAGAGCAGAGAAAGGTAACTCTTTTTTGGTTACCTGAGAGTTGTTAATGGAGTGAGAGATAGCTAAAGTTAGTTTAGCAGTAATGTCACTGTGAGTGAGGGTGTAAGTTCTAGGGAGCGTTGGTGGATGCTTCTTCTCATCAACCCCTACAAACAATACTTTCAACTTCGATGATTCGAAGATCGCTGGTCCAAACAACCTTGTCATCTGCACGCCAGATTAAAAAGCTAAGCTCTCACGATATTGGAATTACATAGATTTTGAAACAGAATTGCTTACGGGAACAATGCCTTGGCTCTTCATCTTCGATCTTCCATTGGAGACAAGGAGTGAGTTGCTGCTGTTACCCCGTTTGTCTGAGTAACCTGGTTTGAGCCTTGCCGGTAACAGTAGACTCGTCGACAAACTACACATTGCTGCTCTCTTGAGTGTTTTCTTTCTTCAGAACTAAACACAGAGAGACCCTTTTGCGGCGAGGCTTGAGAACCAGATCTCACACGATCGCTAGCTGTGTTCGTACAACGAAACCCAAATCGAAAGCTTGTGACTTTGAGAAAACCCAACTCGAGAATGTTACTCTTCTTGGAATTTAGGGCTCTTTTGATGCGTGTCTAGGGGTTGGTTCTTGTGTGTAGATGGCATTGCTTCACGTTAGAGATCTTCAGACAGATCTTGGATTATTTTTCTGAGCCTCAGAGAGTGCCACGTGTCCTCTTCATTTTTTGAGCCGAACCCAACCTGTCTGGTTTATTTCCGGTTCAATATAGTTTTGTTGGTTTATTCGGTTTAGAAATTAGATGTCAAATCCTACCTTGTAACGTTAAAAATCCTTTTTTTAAAAAAAAATTCTCTAGGTTCAAAATTGATCGTATAAAAATTTAGAAATCAGTGATGATTGGTTTGACTGCGACTGTAAAACTTTGACTGTAAAAGTTTAACCGTGAGTAAGTTGGTTGTAATAGTAGTAAAATTGTTATTATAGACTTTTTTGTAAAGATTTTTACTATAGTTAAATTTGTTGTAGTTGTAATATATATGATGTAAATATTTTAAAATAAAATATATGAAATATGCGATGTATATATAAGATAAATATTTTTATCAATTAATATAATTTATATTAATATTTTTTTTAAAAAAATTATCAAAGTTAACATTTATTTAAAATGTAAATAATATTAATGTTATTTAAAATATTTCAATAATTTAAAATACACCCAAAATATTTCAATGATTATCTTTTTTTTTTGAAATTATAGATAATTTTTCATTTTACAGATTCTAAAGCCTATAAAAGAAAGATATATGTTTTTGCCTAAAATACATAAGAAAACAAGTTTGCTTTTTTATGCTGTAAATTTAAAAATAAAGATAAAGCATGATTGGTTAAAATTAATAGAAATTTAATGTAGACATTAATTTTAAAAAATAAATATATAACATGATTGGTAAATTTAATGATTTAAAAATAAATAATACTAAAGTAAAAAGATAAAACTCAACCAATTAATCCGTCATTTACAAAGAAGCAGAAGTTGTTTCAAATATACAAGTGAAGTTTCTCTATAGACAGTTACAAAAAAAAAAAAAAGTTTCTCCATAGAATTTTTCACGATGAGCATGTCTCGCCGTTTAAGATTTCCATCCCCTGTTTCATTGTACTGTTTTTGTTAATTACCTTACTGTCGAGGCTCGAGCGTAACTCTGTTTTTGTTAATTATCTTACTGTGTACCATAACTCCGAATCCCATTGGACCTTTAATATTGTCAGTTGTTAAAAAATGAAACTATAATCAACAAAAAGTATGCCCTTTTCAAAAAAAAAAATCAACAAAAAGTAACTGAAAGTTCACAATGACGCACACGTTTAATAAACCGGTTCAAAACAATCTTTCAGTGTGGCTCAACCTCAGTGACTTGACCTGGCGAAGAGGTTTCACCTGAATCATCACTATGACCAAAAAATGCATGTGTAGGAACAACTCCAATCCACCTCTATTTCTAACTCTATAATAGCATTTAGAGGTAAAACTACTTCAACCCATCTCTATTTTTGCCTCTAAAATAGAGATTGCTATTTTCTCCTCTATTTATAGAGGAAGAAATAGCATTCCTCTATATTTTGCTCTATATGTAGAGATCTCTATTTTAGAGAAATACATTGGAGTAAAACCCATCTCTATTATAGAGTTCTTCTATTTTAGAAGTAAAAATAGAGAAATACATTGGAGATGGTCTAAGAAAGAGAAAAGTCAGAGAGTTACTGTTGAAACTATGAACAACTGAGTTCATGTTTGTTCTTCTCATTACACTCAGGGCCGGCTTAATGGGTAGGACGAACGATGCACCCGCCCAGAACCACCAAAAAAAACAAAAAATTGGTAATATAAAAAGCCATATATTGTTGCACAGAATAAGGGCCCATTTTTTTTTATATAACAAAGATCATATTTTTTTGGAAAGTACTTATTGTGTTAATTTTAGACAATACTTAATGATATAGTAAGATAAGTTTTTATAAAAATTATAATACAAAAGCAAGTGATAAATTTAGTTAATTTGTTTGAAAATTTTATTATTTAAAAAAAATAATATTTAAACTATAATTATAATACCAAATTTTAAATAGTTATAGGGCCTAAATTTTTTTTTACCCAAAAACACTTCAGAATGCTAAGCCGGTCCTGATTACACTCTCTTGAACGCAAAGTCCTATGTTGGGACAACAATCCTCTACGTTGGAGAATAAGTAAAGAATCAATTACAAGGATTGAGACTGACAATTCTCTACGTTGGAGAATCTTCTTGAATTATAAATACATGAAACAGGACAAAAACAAAGTATTAAATAATGTTCTTGAATTGGCAGTGAAATGTTACAAAAAGCATCATTCAAACTTGCATACAGAGAATCAGTTCCATCTTCAGCGAGGCTCTAGTTCAGTAATAGTCGTGTCACAAATAGAATCACTAACAGATTTTACTGTAGATTGACTTGATTCGGACACGGATACCTGCTCAAATTCGGGCCTGCTACGCGGGAAAAAACTCGGTAGTTGAGGCACTGGTAGACTGATTGTGTTGCTAGTGAGCATCAAGATGATAGTTGATAACATTGGACGGTCTTCTGGATTGTCTTGAACACATAAGAGCGCAATATGGATGCATCTAGTGACTTCATTACTTTGATTATTCCTTCCAATTGATGGATCCAACAGTTCCAGTGGTGACCCGTTTCTCCAAAGCCTCCAAGCCTAATACAAAATGAATATATCAAGAAACCTTTGTCATAATGTTTATAATATGTTAAGTTGTTGAGGTCTTTAATGCTCACATTATTGACCAAGTTTCCAGCAGTACTCGTTTCATCCATCTGGTAGACGTTACTGTTTTTCTTTCCACTTATAATCTCGAGAACTAAGACTCCAAAGCTATAAACGTCAGATTTCATGGAAAATTGACCTTGCAATGCATACTCAGGAGACATGTAAGCGCTGAAATTACATACAAGTATGGTGAATATTAAATACAAAAGCTGAAATTACATACAAGTTATGAGGATAACTTACTAGGTTCCAGCAATTCTGTTGGTATTGCCTTGAGTTTGATCTATTCCAAAGATTGTAGACAGTCCAAAATCTGAAATCTTTGGGTTCATATCAGCATCCAAGAGAATGTTACTTGTTTTAAGGTCACGATGAATGATTGTGAGCTGTGAATCTTGATGAAGATAAAGAATTCCTCTAGCAATCCCTCCAATGATCTTGTATCGTTGAGACCAGTCTAGCTGACCTTGCTTTTCAGGGTCTGCACATTTCCATGCACCATAAAACAATCAGTTTAAAAGCTGAAGAAGAAACCTTCTAAAATAAGCAAAAAACTATTGAAAGGAACCATACCAAATAGGAAATAGTCAAGGCTTTTGTTAGGGACAAACTCATAGATGAGAATCTTTTCTTCTCCTTCCAAACAGAATCCAAGAAGCCTAACAAGATTCCTATGTTGAAGTTTTGACACAAGAACAGCCTCGTTCCTGAACTCTCTTGTCCCTTGTCCTGACATTTTCGACAGTCGCTTCACAGCCACTTCCGTTCCAGTTGATAGTGTACCCTATATACCATTGAATAAAACAAACATGGCCGGTTATTTTTCATAGTGTATATATAGAAAAAAAAAAGGAAAACAGTGACCTCCTTACCTTGTAAACCTCGCCAAACCCACCTTCACCGAGCTTATTACTACTGGAAAAATTGTTTGTTGCAACTTCAATTGTCTTAAAGTCGTATTGTGATGAATTTGTAGTTGAGATATCACTATCATCTGCAAAGCAAGGGTGTATAATTAGTTATGCTTCAAGTTTCCAACAAAAAGAGTTAAACAAACAAGAAACTAACTTTCAAACTGAGTTCTTTGGTATGAGTTTCTCCTCCGGCATAGAACATAACCAAGAACAAGCAGTATCAAGACGCCAACAACAGTTGCAACGGTAATGGCCACGACAATTCCAGTTGAGAGTCTTTTGCTATCTTCTCCTGACATAGAGAAACAATGTCAAATATTCTGACTCTTCTTGCAATCATTTTCTCCCAACTTGTCATATAGCATCGTAACTACAAAAAATGAGGTCTTAACATATGGTGCTATATGATTATGATAGTTTCAATGGGAAATAGATCGTTAACCCCGTTTTAAATTAGAAAACTTACCATTGTTGATCTTGCTGGGCTGATCATCTACAGGAAGAGGAGAAGCCGCCGTAAAATTAACAAAAGAAGCCTTAGAGAAGGTATACGTCTCCATACGGAGATAGCAGCTTGGCCGCCGGACACGGGTCCCTTGCCTCCTATTACAGCATGGCCGGTCGTTGTAGTGACGTACGCTCTCTCGGAGGCAAGTCTTACAATCACTAGAGGAAAGATCCGGCGTGCATTGCATCAATGCATAGATTTCCTGGAAAGGATTCAAGGCTGCGGTATTAGCTGTGTAATAGTTATCACTAGAGGATGGTGAGCTTTTGGATGTGGATGCTGCATCAATCATACGAACAGCTAAGTCTTCCCATATCTTCCTGAACTCTGTCAGATCTGAGGTTACATTTGCACGGTGGGTGATGCTCTGCCACGGACTTAGATCTAAAGATCCTAAGAAAGAAGTGTTGGAGTAGCGCACATAGCAAAGCGTGGGATGAGGTGCCCAAGAATACGCTTCTGTTTGGTTTGGACATCTCTGTAACAAATCATCAGAGGCCATCTTGATACAGTCAGAACAGACAACTGTATCTGATCCTGGCATGCACATCCCTGTTACGTAGATACGGTTCGGTTCTTGTCCGATGGAGCCGTTGTAAAAGAGGCCCTTTTGAGCCGTGACGTTTGAAGGAAGATAAGATAGGATGAGACGGCGGTTTGCGTCGTAGGTACCGTTGGGCGTGAAACCTCCTCCATTGTTCGGACATGTTGTTTCTGCTGAAACCGAAGCAACACCGAAGCTTATGAGAACAAAACAGAGGATTGAAATCAAATTCATCAGCTTTATTTTTTCTTTGTAAGAAGATCTTGCAAAAGCAAAAACCTCTCTACCGTTCGCTTTCTTAAATACCAAACCGAAGATTCCCTCCCAATATTTATAAGTTGTATTCGTTAATTTGTCAAAAGTCAAAGTCAGTGGTTGTTGAAGTTTCAAATGTGGACCCAGACACTTGATACACCATAGGGGTGGGCGTTCGGGTATCCGTTCGGGTTCGGGTCGGGTATTTCGGATTTTCGGGTATTTCGGTATAGAGGTGTAGAACCCGTTCGGGTATTTTTGTACTTCGGGTCGGGTTCGGATATTTTTAGTTCGGGTTCGGTTATTTCGGATCGGGTTCGGATATTTAGATTTTGAAAAAAACAAAATTAAATTTTCATTTTTCAAATTTCTTGTATTTAAAAATATAACTTTCACTTCACGAATCTTTTATTTTTAATAGATTGAATGGTTAATAGATTTAGACATAACATTTTGAAACTAAAAAACATTAATTTGATTATTGTTTTTAAATTTTGGATGTAACTTTTTGTTAATTCTTGAAATAAAAAATTTGACATGTATTTTAAGTGAGTAGCAAATCATTTTCTCCGTAATTGTATGTATATCTTATGAACTTAAAATATGTGTAGTATCAATATAAATACTTTATATAAAATGAGAGATGTAAACTAGAAATATAAGGTTAATTATACATATGTTCGGTTATTTTCGGATATCCATTCGGGTTCGGGTATTACCTGTTCGGGTTCGGATATCCAATCTCTCTTAATTCAATACCCGTTCAGATATTTTGCTACTTCGGTTCGGATTTCGGTTCGGGTTTTTTGGATCGGGTTCGGGTGCCACTTCGGATATCGGATAAAGTGTCCACCCCTAATACACCATACTATTATATAACCAAAACTGGTTTATTTATTAAACCAAAGACGGAGGCTGACACATTAGTGGTCCTTCTTCGTATGTCTTTTCTTCAATAGAGTATTATTTGTGTCAAGTTTCTGGGTCCACATTTGAAATTTCAACATTACTATTGACTTTGACTTTTGACGAATTCAACGTTAGGAACACTCGGACAGAAACTTCGTTTTGCTGTTTAAGAAATTACGAACAGAGGCGTGTCTACTAAAGACAAAGACTTTGATTTTGCAATACCTATCTTACAAAGAAAAAAAAAATGAAGAAGCTGAGTTTCTTTTTGATCCTCTGTTTTGTCCTCATAAGCTTCGTTGCTGCTTCTTTTTCAGAAGAAACATGTCCCAGCAATGGGATGGTTTTCACGCCCAACGGCACCTACGACGCAAACCGCCGTCTCATCCTATCGTATCTTCCTTCAAACGTCACGGCTCAAAAGGGCCTCTTCTACAACGCCTCCATCGGACAAGAACCGAACCGTATCTACGCAACAGGCATGTGCATACAAGGATCAGATCCAGTCGACTGTTCTGACTGTATCAGGACCACCTCTGATGCTTTGATTCAGAAATGTCCAAACCAAACAGAAGCTTATTCATGGCCAGGTGGTCCCACGCTTTGCCATGTTCGCTACTCCAACACTTCTTTCTTAGGATCTGTTGATCTAAGTCCGAGGGATAGCATCACCCACGGCTCAAATGTAACCTCGGATCTAACAGAGTTCAAGAAGATATGGGAAGACTTAGCTGTTCGTATGGTTGATGCAGCATCCACGTCAAGAAGCACACCATCCTCTAGCGATAACCATTACACGGCTAATATCGCAGCCTTGACACCTTTCAAAGATGTCTATGCATTGATGCAATGCACTCCGGATATTTCCTCTAGTGATTGTAGGACTTGTCTACGACAGAGCGCATTTGAGTACTCCCAGCCATGCTGCAATACGAAGCAAGGAACTCGTATTGTTCGGCCAAGCTGCTATTTCCGGATGGAGTTGTATTCGTTCTCCAAGGCTACTTTTGTTAACTTTACGGCAGCTTCTCCTCCTCCGATGGCTATGCCACAGCCTCCAGATGGCCAGGCCAATATGACCAACAATGGTAAGTTTTCCAACTGAAAAGAAAAATAATGATGGAACCAACGAGGAATTGATCTAGTAGGGGTTCAATTTTCATTGGAATGGACTGCATTTAATACAGTTTGTGTCTTGTCCTACGGGGCTTTCGGACCCATAATCTCGTAATCACTGAAAAAATAATGATTGCAAGAAGAGTTAAAATATTTGACATTGTTTCTCTATGTCAGGAGAAGATAGCAAAAGACTCTCAACTGGAATTGTCGTGGCCATTACCGTTGCAACTGTTGTTGGCGTCTTGATACTGCTTGTTCTTGGTTATGTTCTATGCCGGAGGAGGAGAAACTCATACCAAAGAACTCAGTTTGAAAGTTAGTTTCTTGTTTGTTTAACTCTTTTTGTTGGAAACTTGAAGCATAACTAATTATACACCCTTGCTTTGCAGATGATAGTGATATCTCAACTACACATTCATCACAATACGACTTTAAGACAATTGAAGTTGCAACAAACAATTTTTCCAGTAGTAATAAGCTCGGTGAAGGTGGGTTTGGCGAGGTTTACAAGGTAAGGAGGTCATTGTTTTCCTTTTTTTTTCTATATATACACTATGAAAAATAACCGGCCATGTTTGTTTTATTCAATGGTATATAGGGTACACTATCAACTGGAACGGAAGTGGCTGTGAAGCGACTGTCGAAAATGTCAGGACAAGGGACAAGAGAGTTCAGGAACGAGGCTGTTCTTGTGTCAAAACTTCAACATAGGAATCTAGTTAGGCTTCTTGGATTCTGTTTAGAAGGAAAAGAAAAGATTCTCATCTATGAGTTTGTCCCAAACAAAAGTCTTGACTATTTTCTATTTGGTATGGTTTCCTTCTATAGTTTTTATTGTATCTTAGAAGATTTCTTCTTCAGCTTTAAAACTGATTGATTGATGGTTAATGGAAATGTGCAGACCCTGAGAAGCAAAGTCGGCTAGACTGGACTCAACGATACAAGATCATTGGAGGGATTGCTAGAGGAATTCTTTATCTTCATCAAGATTCACAGCTCACAATCATACATCGTGACCTCAAAACGAGTAACATTCTTTTGGATGCCGGTATGCTCCCAAAAATTTCAGATTTTGGACGGTCTACGATCTTTGGAATAGAGCAAACTCAAGGCAATACCAATAGAATTGCTGGAACCTAGTAAGTTATGGTCATAATTGCTGAAAACGTACACTTTTTCTATTGAATATTAACCATACTTGAATGTTTTTTTTCAGTGCTTACATGTCTCCTGAGTATGCGATGCAAGGTCAATTCTCCATGAAATCTGACGTTTACAGCTTTGGAGTCTTAGTTCTCGAGATTATAAGCGGAAAGAAAAACAGTAACGTCTACCAGATGGATGAAACTACTACCGCTGGAAACTTGGTCAACAATGTGAGCATAAAGTCCTCAACAACTTTTAATAATTTAACATTATGACAAAAGGTTCTTGATATGTTCATTTTGTGTTTAGGCTTGGAGGCTTTGGAGAAACGGGTCACCACTAGAGCTGTTGGATCCGGCCATTAGAAGGAATAATCACAGTAACGAAGTCACTAGATGCATCCATATTGCGCTTTTATGTGTTCAAGACAATCCAGAAGACCGTCCAATGTTATCAACTATCATCTTGATGCTTACTAGCAACACAATTACTCTACCAGTGCCTAATCTACCGAGTTTTTTCCCACGGAACAGGCTCGAACTTGAGAAGGTATCTGAGGGATTCGAATCAAGTCGATCTACAGTTAAATCTGCTGGTTATTCTGTTAGTGACTCATCCATTACTGATTTAGAGCCTCGTTGAAGATGGAAGTGATTCTCTGTGTGCAAGTTTGAATGATGCTTCAGACAGCGTTTTCAAAATTAGATTGTGATTTTTGAAGATTTTTGTATTCATGTGGGTTCTGTTTCTACTGTATTTTCCTATTTTTCATGCCTTTTACTGGACTTAGCCAAACCTATTAACTGATTCTCTTATGTGCGGTGTCACATAATTTAGTTTTCACCTAGTGAAATGTTACTAATAACAACTTCCTTGTTTTCCACGGCAACGATTCTGATTATCTCCAACGATCTTTCTTAAACATAAGTGTTGAAATCAGCAATTCAGCATAATATCACAAGTACAATGCATAATCTTGTAGATCATCGTACTATCTCCAGGATCTTGTTGAGGGTCTGATCTCAACTTCATAGTACTTGTATGAAGATATATCCACCATACTGAGTATTTAATCTTGCCAAATTCCATCAAACTCTGTCTAAATCCATCTCATATCTGAAAGCATCTGACGTGGATCTATAACGTCTGAGCCAAAGAAAGAACGCTTCGAGTGGTGTTGTTCAGAGAGTTCTTGCTAAGTCCATCTGAAGTGGTATTAACGCAATTTTAAGAAATCCGCTGTTCCAGTACCTGGATCGCTAGAGCATTGGAAACTGTTTCGATCTTGGCCCAGAGATACATTGAAGAAGATGCTGTTTTGAGTGATTTTTTAGAGAAGATAAGAGAGGAGACGGTTCTTGTTGAAAGTGCTGTTTAGTCTGACAGATCCTACGTCCAAGCACTATTGTTGTTCTTGTGCAGAGCAGAAATTTTGTTTCTTTTTCTCCATTGAATCTTTATTGACAGTACAATCCTCTATCAGAGTGTGCATGACGTCTACTCTCTTACACGAAGCTATCCCATTCTCGTAAAGGCTAGGCAGAATTGCTGTTAACTCTCTAAATGGCTAAGGTATGTGTTGCTTCATATCCACTGATCCAACTAGATTTTGGTCTTCTCTATACTGGTCCGTATATATGAATCCGAACACGTTCACTGCAATATACATCATCTTTTATTTCGAATTTTCTTCCAAAACACTCAAGAAACGAGGAAGCCTAAGCTTAGAGATGTCCCTGGTTAAGAACAAATTACCACACTATGTTTACAATTTATTGACATCTCTGATATTTTGGACGAAAATATAAAAACAAAAAAGTTCGTAAAGAGCATTCTTTTTGAAGTTGTGAGATTAACATTGAGGATAGATTTTCTTGGATTGTCTTGGCTCAGGAGGTCCAATGAACAAACCAGTCTCCACTTCCATACTGTCATTGCCATCCGTGTTCACTTCTGATGATGTTAAGGTTGATGATGATGATGCTACTACTATTGCTCCCATTCCACTCAACTTTTTATTTACAAAATTCACCAAAATTCTTACTCACAATACATTATCTTTTCATAATAATAGTGGCATTTATGACTAGAGAAAAAAAAATTGTACCTTCTCATTCAGTTCTTTGTTTTCCTTAATGAGATTCCTCTCCTAAAAATTTTGACAAGGAACATAGAAATCTTCTTACTTGAGGTATTAATCAAAATTGTAGTCATAAGAAAAAGTATTAAAAATCAAAATAGAATACGATTATATATGTAACTATATAAATACGTATACACACATAGAAATGAATATGTTAAAGGTAAATTATGTTTTACCTCTTCCTTCAGCTTATCAATTTCTTCACGGAGTAATTGGTACTGAAAACTCATAATTGAACATACAAAGAGATGTCAGCTAAAAATTCCATATAGTAAATATAATGAATAGACCTTTACATGTACATTTCACACTATATGTAGTTTCATTGTAGACTCTTTACTGCAATATTATCTTGAGGATGATAATATTCCATGCAAACCATGCACATGCACATCAATGATATGCTCATGCATGGAACGCCCATAGACCGCAATGTAATAATATCATTAAATGTTTAGCAGAGCAATATCTATTGTTCTTAAAAACGTTTTTGCATAGTAATAAATGACGAAATTAAAACATGTTTTCATAAAAAAAATTGGTAAATTAGGATGATATGTAGTTGAAAGGGAAAAAACATGAACATTTAACTTCCTTCATTCTAAGTAAAGTACAATATATATCTACACTTAATATTCTAAAAAAACATCAGAGGAATAATATTCTAAACCACATTAGACAAACAAGGATTTTTTGAATGGATCCAAAATTTAAATTATCATTGGAAATGATAAGTTAGTGTATGTACGAATGAAATCGATAACGTTTCATGATAACTGTTTTTTTAGATAAGAGTACCTTCTTGGCTCTTATCCTGGTCAAGCCTCGCTCCAACTGATTCTCTAACTGGTGCAGCTCTTCAATAGAACATACATCAATACCTTCTCCGAGCATTTTTCTGCAATTATTTTATAA
Source organism: Brassica rapa (assembly GCF_000309985.2). Taxonomy (NCBI): domain Eukaryota; kingdom Viridiplantae; phylum Streptophyta; class Magnoliopsida; order Brassicales; family Brassicaceae; genus Brassica; species Brassica rapa. Next base: position 12,513,893 of record NC_024802.2, read on the forward strand.
TTGAATGATCTCACAGATTCTAAATCATATCAATAAAAATTACAGTATATTATAAGATGTTATGAGTTTTAAACCGTTTAATTATCTCAAGTTGCTCAATCTTTTTTGTCAAGCCATATGTTTCGCCTCTTGCTTGCTGTAAAGTAAATAGTGTAGTCGGTGAAACATTTAAAGACACGTAAATTCATCTTTACGAAAAGTTATTCATCCACAATATGTAAAACCCAACAAAGGATGAGAATTCATTTTGATCAAAATTAAAATCAGAGATCGGAAAAGAGAGTTTAATTTACCTGAGAATCTGCATCTCTCTTATGGTTAATTCCAATTTCTGTGACTCGTCTCTGGTATCGTTCTATTGTTTTTGAAATACTGAGAATAATCAAAGAAATGAAAACGTGGAGTCAAAACGTAAGCTTTTTTACTTCACCTTCCAACAAGCAAAATAACTATATCATACATTATTATATTATAATTCTAAAATCAAAAATTATGTGAAAAAATAAGTAAATATTTATGAAAGCAAAGTATATAATTGATCTCATGTTCTATTGGCGTTCAAAACTGTTCCTCTTTACTTCCAGATGCAGAAGATAGTAAAAACTATGAAAATAATGTAACTATAATATTAATGACGCAACATCAAACGACACAAATGTACACATATACAGAGACATGTAAATGTATATATAGGTGCACATGGACATGCTCAGATTGATAGTGAAATTAATAAGCTTTACCTATTCATAAATTATTAAGCAGTGCGTTAATAACTATGGTTAATTGGTTATGTGGTTAACAATGCCTAGTTAATTGTGTTTACCCTCTCTTGGTTTTGCTCAAAAGACACTTAAATACACGTATTTAGTTTTAAGTGTCTAATCCTACACTGTGCTTAATCAGCAAAGTTATTTATCAGACAACAAAATCAGTGTAGCTGTAAATAAAAATAAAAAAATGAGAGAAACCATAGAAAGAATGAAAATAATTCTGATCTACACACATGCGCTGACTCCTTCAGTGTCTTTGCTTACTAAAGCGTTTGTGGGTGAAAAGTGAAGCAAAATGTCTCTTTGATTCCACATTTTTACATATTTATCCATACATACATATATATGTATATATATATACTATCCATCCATATACACAAATATACAAAAGAAGCATGTAGATTGACTCGCATATATAATAGACTACAAATATATTATATCATGTATTCACCATGCCTAAACAGGTCTGTTCACACATAAATGAGTAATCCATCAACAAGTTCAAACATGCGTAGAAGTAATTACTATTTACTAATGTATATATATTCTATTAACTGTATAAAAAACCATGATAAAATCAAACTCTCACAAACGCACACTTGTATGTATATATATGTGGAGAGAGGCTCAAAGACACATGCTACACATGTCTAAATGAGGAAATTTATCTTTGCTTCCAAGTATGGCATTTTTATCTAATTCATGAACACTCTAGTAACACCTATGCAGGTTTGGTCCTGGGCAAAGCCGGACGAAACATTAGTCTAGGATTCTCAAAAAAAATTTTAAAAGAATTATATATATATAAACCCCCAAATTTGTAAGAAAAAATCCTCAAATATATAATTTTTTTAATGAAATCTTTATTAAAATCGTTTAAAACCCTTAAAATCTGAGGAGAGACCCTGGCCTATAGGCCTAATTTGAGTAGCTAAAGGATACTGTGCTAAAAATCATATATATATATATATTATATATTGCCACATAATAAAACTGACTAGATATGTAGATAGCTATCATTGACTTTTCTTTGTTATAGATGGATAAACATCAAGTATCTGTAACTTTCCATTATAAAAGGCTCATTAGAGAGAGAAGAGAGTCTGATAGATCAACTCATCTACAGCTAGAAGTGGATGGCTCGCGACAAGCACACATATACATATATATACATCGTAGGTGCCATGTAAATCTGATTACCACACTAACTACAATCCTATAAGAAGTACTCCATTTTTCTTCTCCCATCTACTTTTCTTCAGAATAACAAAAATCACCATTGAATTACTCTCTATAATGACTTTGCCAATTACATAATCAAATTTAATCCATTGCTTCTACAAATTAGCCCGTAATCGAATCAATCAGTACTGTAAATCGATTTTAGCACAAGAAGTGTCGATAAGCAAAGAGAGGGATAGCCGGATAGGATAAGAAACAAATATGAACATACCTAGAGCTAGAGAACTCATAGAGTTTGGATGTTGGTGAGAAGATGATCAAAGCAACTTCAGCATCACAGAGGACCGATAACTCGAAAGCTTTCTTCAAAAGTCCATTTCTTCTCTTGGAGAAGGTCACTTGCCTGCTAGTTGCGTTCTCTATTCTCTTCATCTCCGTCTTTCCCCTCACCATCCTTTACTTTCTTATTTAATCTAAAATCTAAAACTTCTGCTTCAATCAAATCAAACAAACAAAAAAAATTATCTAATAAAACCAATAGTATATATCCAGAAATTAAAACTAATTATATGAATTAGACATAGACTAAAAAATTTCAAGAATATAAACTGAATTGAAATAAAATATTTAATTGGATTTTAGAAGAAAAAGGCAAACAATTATTTGCTAATAGAAAATGAATCCACTAAAACTAAAGAGAGATTTCGAGATTTACCCTCTTTGTATGTGTATGCGCTTGGCTTGATGTGTCTATATTTGTATGTGGGTGGAAAGAGAGATTAAAGCGAAAAAAAAAGAGAAGAAGAGAAGAGATCTTGGGAAGAGGTTATGATACAGATTGCTGGGAACTTCCTAGAAGCCCTAGATTTATAATGAAGGATGGGAGAGAAAGAAATTGTTTATTCTTTATGATAATATATTTGAGAAAGCCTTTTATTTTTTACCTTTTTATTAAATTGCCATTTTTAACATATGCCTACAGTGGTGGCCTATAGCCCTAAACCAATAGACCTGGCTCAGTAGTACATTGCACTTTTATTTTTAGAAATCGTATTACGTAATTTATTTTCTACTTTTGGTAAACTTTAAATCCAAATTGGAAGGCAATATAATAAATAATTGAAATAATTCTGGGAGGGGAAAGAATAAGTTCCAATGGGATGACAAATTGACAATATAATATGAAATTTATTTCTACTGGATTTTAAATTGTATATTCGGTGGTGACAAACTTATAAATATATAACTCGTACCAGTCTATATATATAAATATATTTGGGTATCAATATCATGATACTGTTGGTGTAGTTGCCGATTTACCATCTCCTAAACTTGTAGGGTTAACGCATATCGGAAGTGAAGGTGAGATATAGTAGAAGTACTGGAGGAGATCTTGACACGTGCCCATGTTAACCGACAACCTCTAGATCCGGTGTCCGTCAAAGTGGGTTTTACCAGTCCATTGGTGGACAACAAGCAACTCTGTCGGTTGCCAGCTCCTCTCAGACAAGATGTACAAGATGTGCTCTATAATTTAACCTCGCACGCACCTTCTTATCTCCGTAGAAAAACAGAAACCAAAAGAATATTAAAACCCTTTGGACAAAATCGGTAAAACTTTAAGACAAAAAGTTACTGAAACAGCCATGAAGGCATAGTAGTCTGTGCAATAAATTAGTTTTTTTTTTGCTTAATAATAAATAACTTTTGTTGTCTAAGTGGCTACTACGTTAAAGCATGATTAATGGAAGATTTTTAAAGTGAAATTCTTAGTAGAATATAAAAAACCGTCTCTTAACTTTTAACTAAAAAAAGTTAAAAACCGACTCTTAAATAAGATAGTACAGAAGATTTGTGCAGATACACGGTTTTAAACGTCGAAGTTTTTAAAAATGAGTATTATTTATTTGTTTTGATATAATTATCAAACACGATCTTCAAAATGAAATTTATATCTTTACTTTCATCATGTCCTCTTGGTTGTACATATGAGTAGACATTTTACCCGATATCCGAACCGAAATAATAAAATACTCGAACACGTATTGAATTAGAAGAAATTGGATATCCGAACCCGAACATGTAATATCCACACTCGAATAGATATCCGAAGATAGCCGACCATATGAATACTTGATCCTATATTTCTAGTTTACTTCTCTAATTTTATTCAAAATATTTATATTAATATGACACATGACTTAAACTTAGATAATATACATATAATTATGGAAAAAACATTTGCTACTCACTTAAAATACATATCAAGTTCTTGTTTCTTACATTAACAAAAGTTGCATCCAAAATTTAAAAATAATAACTAAATTAGTACCTTTCTATTTTAAAGTTTTATCTTCAAACCTATTAATAGTTTAATTTATTAAAAATTAAAAACCAGTTAAGTTAAAATTATATATTTTAAATACAAAAACTTAAGCAGTGAAAATTTTAATTTTTTTCTTTCAAAATCTAAATATCTGAACCCGATCCGAAATAAACAAACTCGAATTTAAAATATCCGAATCCGGCCAAAAATATAGAAATACACGAATGAGTTCTATACTTTTATACCGAAATACTCGAAAATCTGAAAAATCCAAAAAATCTAAATATCTAAAAATCTGAAATAGCCTATCCGAACCTGAATGAGTATCCATACTCCCATCTCTAGTTGTACAGATGAAGATTCTGCAGGTGAGACAGAACTTTACCTGTGTTATAAATAAATAAATAATAAATCGTCCGTACAACCCTCTTATTATAACAGCGACCATACTCTCGTCTCAGCGAGACACCAACTACACAATATCACGTGGCAGCTAAGCCTCTTTGTTTGGTAAACTTCTTAACCATTCTTTTACTTTTACTTTATTCGTTTCATTTTAATTATTGTAACTATTCTGCATCAGCAAGTGGTTATCCACTATTGGATGCTTTTTATTTTACTAATGATACATTTAAATAACACTTGCATATTTGTTAATCTTTTCATATCTCGGTACAGGTGTCGCACGCTACGAGGACCACTTCTTTTTCACCTATTAAGCTTAGTAATGTGTGCGTGTGTTTTGTTCCTCTCTTGTTCTCGCCAGTATAATGCTTTTTTTTTTAATATTTTTTTTTGTCATCTATAATGCCTTTTTTATAATATGTGAATTATCATAAAATGAATCGTTGTTGTACATGTTCAAAGATTAGAGCGGTTAAACCGTCCATTGCCAAAAAGAAACAACAAAAAGGCTGACATGTTGAGATTGGAAATCATCTACAGAGAACTAAGAAAAACGAAACCACAGCCGCGGCATAATGCTTGTTGAAATGCCTTTCCTTACCTAAAAACAAGAAACCTATGTGTATCAACTTTTGCTGATAACCATAATGATAATAGAGAAAATTAGCTTAATATACATAATTGATGGTCAAATTAGCAATCTACACATAATTTGACATATGTGTAAATTGTTATATCTTTCTTATCTTAAATTCTTAAAAATGTTATTTTTAACGCTTTTTTTTATACGTTCTTACATTCTCTTTCTTCTTACAATTTATTTTCTTTTATACTTTCATTCTCTTTTTTCTTTTTACATTCTCGCATTCTCTTTCTTTTTTCACATTTCTTCACATGACTCTTACTTTTATTTTACACTCTCATTCTTTTTATTTTCCTTCTCTTTCCTCCAAGGAATTATTTATCAGATAAATTCTATTTACCAAAAAAAAAACAATTAACTCACAAATTATGTATCAACCCATTTTCTAGCTATCAAATCAAGTTTCAAATAATGTACAAGCCGACGAATAATTTATCAAATCATTAATGAGCTATACAAACAATGCATCAATTAACAACAAGTCTTTGGTAATATCATACAACAATTTATCAATTTTTGATACTAAACTATGTATCAGCTAATAAAACATGTAACAAAAAACAAATCATTTATCATATAAAAAACTATTTCTCAATTAAAAAATTAACTCACTTATCAAACCATTTATAAAGTACCCAACCCATATATCAATTAACTACAAGTCTTTTGTAAGATCATAAGAACCATTTATCATTTATTTGTTATGCAACTATGTATCTACTAACATAACATGTACCATATAACGAATCATTTATCATATAACAAATCATTTCTCAAGAAAAATGTATCAAGTCAAATCCATGTTTCAACTAATTTATCAGCTAAAAATCATATGTGAAACAAATGTATAAACTGAAAAACCATTTATCAAAATATTGATCAGTTAATAAATTATATAAAAATTAATAATAAATATTTTTGAACATTTTACTTACTTCAACCTTTTGTCGTCTGGATAAATTTGTGTTGGAGATATTTTCCCTTTTCCACATGGATTTCTTTTCATTTAAAGGAGGCTCTAGTCTCCATATCTGCCCAACACAACACTTTTAAAATAGAATTTTTAAAAACTTGGTTCCAAGATAAAGATAGTATTTTTCCACAGCAATTGGTGTTAGTGTTGGAGATAGCTAAATACAAAGTGAGTTGAGTTTGGAAGAGAAGAAACTAAAATAATAATTGGAAACTAAAGTTAAGAAAAATGAAATGCAGATTGTGTTTGTGAGAGGAAAGGAAAGAAAAGTAAAAAAAATATGATATAGAGCTAATAGAGATGATGAGAGAGAGCTAAAAAAAGAATCACTTTTCTGACAAAAAACTTATACACCTTAGATACCTTACACGTCTTACACACATACATAAAGCTATTAGATTAGATCGGTAGGGGTAAAATTGAAACTGTAATTATTTTCTGTTTATGAGGGGTATATCGCAAATATAGGATATCTTTAGGGCTATGTACGCCAATTAACTCATGATAATATATCACTTACGCAAAAACTAAAACAAATTCTGGTACATAATAGTAGTAATTAGATCAAATGATTTGACTTCCAAAATTTACCAATGGATCCAATCGTGATTCTTAGACTATTTATAAGACCAGCACCACTGTAAATCATTAATATGATCATATATAGTTTAAGTTCATGCTAAATGATTATCTATGGTTTGGATTACATATTAGTAGATGGAGAAGTTAATGGGTATAACATTTGCATAATAAAAAGTTTACTAATTTTACTCCTCTAATATAAATATTGTTTGGTCAATGAAATTTCGTTATCAAAATTTTGTCTAGTGTATAGTAAGCATAAGCAATCAAATCATATAATGCATAATATAATGGTCTAATGTTGTATATGAGCAGTCGCCTAATCTGATTAGGTCCTGGCTAAACCGCAATATGGTTTTCTCGCATTCATAGCTCATTGTACCTTTCTCCGCGAACCAAACCACATGTTACTCGTCTCTTTGATAGCTTCTATAATATCTCCCAATATCGCCGCTCAATTCTTCTTCAATAGCAACCACTGAAACTTTGAGAAGCTGAGACATGACTAAGTTGAGTTTGTTGTTAATACGTATCAATCATTCACAAGAATTGAAATCAGTAACATTTATAAATAACATTACAAATAATATGATTTCACAAAAAAGAAAAGTTCCCAAACATAATCCTGATATTAAAATATAATATATTCCTTTGAAAAATAATCTTAAATAACATAATATGTGTGTATATATATAAAGTAATGAAATGTTTTTTATATCAAGCTATTTTCTCATATGATTAAAAACAAATTTCAATAACATAAATTGAAATATATTTTATGAGCTAAAAATATTTCAGAATTAATACTATTGGATGTATTTTTTTTTTAAATGTTAATTATGATTTACACTTTCTTTATATTATTTTATCAAATTACCTAGATAAAATTAATACTTTACTTAGATAGTATGCTTTATCAAAAATAATTCACAAAATAAAAATTGGGTTATTATTATATTTGTTTTTTAAATTAACATAATAATTTTTCCTATATAAAATGATTTCTTTAAATAATAATTTGAAATTTTTTTATATTTATTTTAAATATTTTGTAATATTACAAAAAAAATTAAGCAAAATAACAAATTTTAGAAAAAGAAACTAAAGTATATTTCTACTATAAGTCTATTGGGATCAAGTAATTACAAAAAAAAAACTTTTAAATAGCCTAACTCAATATACTTTTAATGAACTATGATATTACCATTAATAAATGATTTTTACTTAAAATTTTGAGTTTGATTTTTATTTTATTTTTAATATTTATACCACCCGATATATCCATAATAAGAATAATTAAATTAATTTTAATTTATATTAATTTTATTTAAAATAATTTTCATTATTTCTTATACATCTAAAGTATAAATTAATTAGAATTTAAAATTGTTTTATTATTTTGTAAAGTTTGATATCCTTTAAAAAAAATTCAAATTGCATTACTTATATTTGTTTATGCAGCTTTGTACCGATTATCACTTTAGTTTTTAAATTATTTTTACAATTCAACATCAATAAGAAAGATTATGAAAATATATTTACATATTTTAGAAAAGAACCAAACTCATGCAACGAATAAAACCAATATGATTTGGTTAGTTGTACTTCAATTTATAGATATATATATATCTAACTCCATATATACATAAAATAAATAACTGGTTCCACTCAAAACTCTTAAACCCAAAATTAAAAGATCTAATTAAGGTAAAAAACTAAAACAACAACCAAACTAAATGCAAATAACAAGTTAATCAAAATTTTAATTTATTAAGAACAATTTGTTTAGGATAAATGATTGCTGTCTACATGAAGTATTGGCCATCATATGGCTAACCATGTAAACTAAACTAATGTATATCTAACTACACGAAGTATATTTTCTGCATGAAAACATCCCTCAACTTAACGATGTTATGTAGTTAACATCACGAGTTTAATTTCGTTCATCCAAACACTGATATAGATGTCAGAGACTTAAAATATCTCGTTTTATCAATAAAATATAACTGATAAGATAGTAATTTAACTAAATGATATTTTAGCCTACGTTTTAAAAGCGTAAGAATATTTTTAACAAAATCTAATTTACAAAATCAATATGTTTGAACATTTTTCACAAGTAGTGTTTTAACATTTTTATTTTAGTGTATTCAAAAAATATATAATTATATTATTTTTATTTTTATTAAATATGAAAGTTATATAAGATATTATGTAATTTAGTTTTTAATTATTTTAATCAATTTTCTTATGAAATTTTAATAAACGGTCTATTATTTGTTTGATTAATTGTGTGATATATACTTATTTGACACATTTTTAATGGATACAATTTTCTTATGAAAATATAAATGAAGTAATTTATTAATTCAATTAATTTTATATCAAACAAATAAAATGTTAGTGTCAGTAAATTGACATGAAATAAGTTTTATAATAAAAAAATGATCAAAAAAGTATGTACCACACAATTAATCAAAAATTTAGAGAAATTTTATTAAGAGTCAAAACAAATTAAAATAATTAAAGACCAAAGTTAATACTATCTTATATAACTTTCATATTTAATTAAATTACCGTCAGATACATCATATTTTTAATTGATAAAAATGGAAGATTTAAACAGTCGCCGACATCCACATCAATATTTGGATGAATTAAATTAAACTCGTGATGTTAACTACATAGCATCATTAAATCGAAGGATGTTGTCATGCATAATATATACTTTGTGTAGCTAGATATACATTAATTTAGTTTGCATGGTTAACCATGTGATGATCAATACTTCATATAGTCAACAATCATTTTTCCAAAATTTTATGGTTGAATTTTGAGAAGTATATGCAATATGATATACCCAAACAATAACCAAACTAATTAAATAGATATTATATATCCAAAAATCACATGTCTAATCAAAATAACATAGTACTATATAACAAATCATAGTTACAAATTAAAAAATAATGAAAATTTGAAAATAAAATATTAACTAATTTTGTCTTGTATTTGTTTTGTTAATATTTATATGTGCATGAGCACGGAAAAATCACCTAGTACTTTAATATCATCAAACTGGATATGAGGAAAAATAGGAAAAGAGAACAACAGCCAATGCAATATGATACCAGTTTTAGTTGTTCTCTCTTCTAGCAGCCAATGCTTCATTTGTGAAAAAAAAAACTGGAGATGGCTAACTGTGTTGAAGGGACACATGCAGTTTGAGGGATGAATGTTAATCATGAGATGTGTAAAAGTGTTTGATATGGATATCTATACAGGTATCATTGAAAGCAATCATATTCACATGTCTTCTTCAATACAAGAAGCGAAATCAGTCTTACATAAACCCTCCTCATGCCTCCTTCTGGGGAAAACGGCCTATTCATGCCCGAACTAGGGGTTGCTGAGAGAATACATACCTCAACTTTTACTGCAAGTCGAAACATACCTACACTAATCAAAAATTTAAAATTCATGCCTGAACTATGGGTTGATAAAAAAATACATACCCCAACTCTTATTGCATGCCAAAACATACCTTAACTAATCAAAAATTTGAAATTTATGCCTAGTCTTTAGAAGTCAACGCTAATTTCAATCTATACTATTATTTTTGAAATAATTTTATAGCAACGGAGCTCCCACGTTAAAAAACAGAGTGGTTAAAGTTTATGTTATCCTTAATGAATTTTTATATATATTATATTATATAATAATAAAAAAATTATATTAAAAATCTTATATATTTTTAAAAAATTATGATGATTCTTATATATTGTGTTGTTATCTTAAAATAATAGTTTACTATTGTAAAAGTAAAAAAAATTAAGAGACATGATTTTTGCAATATTATATTTTCTTAAAAATATATGATAATTCTTATATATTGTGTTGTTATCTTGAAATAATATTTTACTATTTTGAAAGTTAAAATTTAAGATAAAAATAATATCTAAGTAAATATTAATGGAGCAATATATTTGTATAAGGATATTTTCTAAGAAGTGATTTTAAGATATATTTGTATATATAAGAATTATCTTTTTTTTTTAAATATAATATTGTAAAAAATAACTTCTTTTATTTTTTTTACTTTTATAATAGTAAAATATTATTTTAAGATAACAACATAATATATAAGAATCATCATAATTATTTTTAAAAAATATATAAGATTTTTAAAATAAAATTCATTTTATTTAAAAATTCATTAAGGGTAACATAGAATTTAACCAATCTAATTTTTAACGTGAGAGCTCTGTTGCGAAAAATTACTTCGCAAATAAAATTCATTTTATTATATAATAGAATATATATAAAAATTTATTAGGGGTAACATAGATTTTAGCTACTCTAATTTTTAACGGGAGAGCTCCGTTGCGAAAATTTACTTCGCAAATAATAGTATAGATTGAAATTGGCGTTGACTTCTAAAGACTAGGCATAAATTTCAAATTTTTGATTAGTTAAGGTATGTTTTGGCATGCAATAAGAGTTGGGGTATGTATTTTTTTATCGATCCATAATTCAGGCATGAATTTTAAATTTTTGATTAGTGTAGGTATGTTTTGACTTGCAGTAAAAGTTGAGGTATGTATTTTCTCAGCAATCCCTAGTTCGGGCATGAATAAGCCGTTTTCCCCCTCCTTCTGCGTAAAGTTTTTCTTTTAATTATGTGTAAAGCCTTTTTTTATGTGTAAAGTTTAGCTTGTTTCTTCTGAGATTGTTGGATTTACAAATGAATTATAGATTTTAATTAGCAATCAGAGCTTTTTGATGCTTGGTAGGTTGTAATGTAGATTACAAATTGATAGTATATATCTCTATAATCTCGTAAATATTCCTCAATTCCTTTTTTCTTTGTGATACCAGTTGGTACACCATAATAGACCGGGACAGCTCCAATCAAGAATACATACACACTTCTCGAGCTGCAGCTATGAATGAACACCGATTTTGCGTCCATGCTTGTGGTTGCACTCAATATGCCTTGACTCATCAACATTCGATTGAGCTGGCTGGTTACGGAAGACGGTTTGTTGAGAAGTGATTCCTTGAGTAAAACGTGCATATGAAAGGAGTGAAGACAGTGAGGAGAAGAAGAAGAAGCGTGAAGCACAAGAAACAAGCAAGAAGAATCAAGAAACGTGAAGGAAGGAAGAAGAAGAAAAGTCAACAAGGAAGTTAGTTATGTAACTAGTAGTTAAGAAGTGAGTTGTCAAGTTAAGAGTCAGTTGATTAGTAAGCAAACTAAGTTCAGAGTTGGTAAGAGAGTAAACTAAGAGAGTTGGTAAGAGTTGTTAGAATAGTCAAGCTTTGAAGTGTAAGATTAGTCTAAGACTAGAAGTATGGAATAGGTTTAAGTGACCAAGGAAGTATGGTAAGTGTCAGCAAGAAGTCTAATATAAAGACTGTCATCGTTTGTAAGAAGGTATGCAAGTATGAATGAAAAATCAGTTTGGAAAAACTAAGTCTTGCATAAACAAAAACAGAGAGAAACAGAGAACAAGAGTAAGAGTTTAAGAGAGAAACAAAACAAAGAAAGAGACAAAGTGAAGAACAAATGTGCAAAGGAGAAGAATCTCAACATGGTATCAGAGCTCACTTGATGCGTGGAGCCTGTTTAATCAAAAGAACAAGAAGAAGGAAAGAAGATACCAAAGGAGTGGCTCAAGAAGCCAAACTGAAGAACTTGGTGATCAAAGAAGACACCAATCAAAGAAGACGGCAATTTGTAGTTTGACAAGTCTCCAAGAAGCAAGCATCTCCAGGGACCCATCCAGGAAGCTTCTAGATTCCTAGAAGAAAAGAATAGTTAACAAAAAAAAGCAGACTCGTGCCTAGTTGTGGATTCCAAAGATGGATCTAAACAATCTTGTCCATGTGAAAATGTAAACTCTTTAGAAGAAGAGATATTTAAATGTAAAAAAAATTTTGGTTGGCATGGCAATATTATGATTTATAGAAAGAGAGCCATCATACCTTAGGGATTTTCTAACTACATATGTTCTCTTTCGTGTCTTCTACAGAGGATCCAGAAGATGTGTGGCTTTCCTCCAATATTGATTTAAATACTGGAGCTACATCATCAACCACGGTGGAACCCCATAGTTCTTCTCAAGTATCTTTTAGGTATAGAAGTAGCTCATAATGCTTCAGGGATCTACTTATGCCAACGGAAGTTTGCTCTAGACATTATCATTGAAGCATGACTTCTTGGTTCAAACCTTGCATCTTTTCTGATGGATAAGGATCACCAATTTGCATTGGTTGAAGGTGCACGATTTCAGAACAGACTAGATATCGACGTTTAGTTGGAAGATTGATTTACTTGAGAGTAACGAGACATGAGTCGTTATATGCAATTCATACTCTTTCACAATTTATGCAAGGTCTTAAACAAGAGCATTGGGATGCAGCCATTCATGTGTACAATATCTGAAATGAAACCCATGATACAAAATATTACTGAAGGCATGGCAGCCCTTGTCTTTGAGTGTCTGGTGTGATGCGGGCTGAGGACCATGTCCCATCCTATGGATATCTTTACCGGCCTGATTTATTCAGCTAGGTGGGTCACCGGTTTCTTGGAAAACATTCAAACAAGCACAATCTCTTGCTCGTCGACAGAGGAAGAATACAAGGCAATGCCGGATACAGTTCAAGAGTTGATTTGGTTGTAAAATCTACTGACTACATTTAGCGTATGCTTTGACAAACCAGTTACGTTTCATTGTGATAACATTTCTGCAATTCATATGGAAACTAATCTCATTTTCCATAAAAGGACGAAGCATTTGGAATTAATTATCATTTCATAAAAGATAATATCGTGGAAGGTTTTGTTACAACATAACATGTTTCGACAAAGTTGCAATTTGTTGATATTTTGACGTAGACACTTGGTAAGAAAGAGTTTCCAGCATTTCTTGTTTGTTGAGTTGGAAGTTCAAAACCTACACCCTCCAACTTGAGGGAGGGTATTGAGATATGTACAGATCTATAATAGTTATGATTGGATATGATTGTATATTATGTGTATCTATGTTTTAGGATATAAACGTTTGAATAAATATAAGATCTTGGACCTAAGAATTGATACATGAAACACTTTCCATATATTCTGTTTTTGACAAAACATTTCCAATTTTAGTAAATTAATGATTCTTAATATGAAAATCTTAACTTTTCAAAATTCTCTGACTTATCTACAACATAAATTCAGTATCAACATACATGTGTGTATATATTGATTAGTAGGCTAAAAGAAGAAGAGAAGAAAACTTACAAAGACTGAAAAGTTAGGTGAACAAAGAAAAAGAATAAAATGGATACAGGTTTCTTCACCGTCGTCTTTGTCTTTGTGGGGCTCTTCATCATCTTGGCTCTTGTAGCTTGCTTGTTTTGTGTCCCACGACTTATCAAACGGTTTACGAGTGATGCATAATTTTTTTTTTTGTCAATGATGCATAACTATTATTCTGTTACCAATTAATTATGTCCTTTTTGTTACTTTTCAATCAAGTTTTGTTTCACCTAATGATATTGTTGTAACTCTATTATATTTGCATAAATAAATTATTGATAAAGTCAAAGAACTTCCAAATCTACCACCTATTAAACAACACTACAGTTCATATTACTGAAACAGAGCTTTAAATATTTTTTTTTTGTAACACAAACAAAGCTTTAAATATAAGAGAATATCAGAGCATCTATTCCACATGCCTACAGGCTACAATAGTACTTTAGATACTTCTAATTTCTTGAATTTGACATTAATCCTAGAAAATCAAGAAATATCAGTTGGACATTTTAACTACACACAATGATTCAAAAGATTTTCAAGCTTCATCAACTGTGTAAGACTAGACACAAAGGGTTTAGAATAATTAAACAAAACCTAAACATTCAAGATTCGAGAAAACTATTACTGTTGGCGGCAAGATACATACAAGCACCAAACAAAGCAAAAAAAAAAAAAAAACAGAAAAAAAAAAAATAATACTTTTTCATGAATATATTATCAATCACTTTCTAGAATCCTACAGATACTAAATCACAACTAGTTAGTAATGATATGAAAATAGTTCTCTAAGAAATATTTCTGCTGCGTAAATGGTATTTTCTTATAAGCATATATCAGTTACTGTTTTCAAAGATTAAGAAGCAATAAGTTTCTACAGTCTCACGAATACTAGATCAATGACAGAAATATTGCCAAGACTCAGAGACCAAGGGATAGAGACAATACAATAACAGAGAAATTTTCAATCATTGTTATTGTAAAACTCAAGTCAACGTATACAATTTATAGAATATTATACAGTAATCATTAGCCTACTATGCAAAGTTGTGAAGAAGTCATTTCATATGTTTACATGATCACTATGGGTTAAGAGTATAACACAAAACACAAACATTCAAGATTTAAGGAAACTACGACCACATTCTGCAAGAGTATCTCACCTACGTTAATCTAGAAGTGACTTCATAAAAATAAGATACATTATATATAATACATACAAGCACCAAACTAATTTAGAATAATAACTTTTTCAAATCAACATACAGATTACTAATACATTATATATAATACATACAAGCACCAAACTAATTTAGAATAATAACTCAAAACAGATACATTCAAAAGTCAAGCCAACTACTTACACAATCTACAGGAGTTTGGCCTGTGAACCTACAAGAGATTCTAAAATATACCCAAGTCATAAAAGGGAGACCTTAAAATACATATAAAAGCACCAAACCAAAGAGATACTAACACCGTTTAAAATTAAAACACAAATAGAAAGATTCATCAAGATTCAAACAACCTACAACAACATGATGGAATCTCTCACCTATGTTGATCTACCAGAGAATCCAAGATACATCGATTTCATAAAATCAGAGACCTTATAATACATACAAGCATTACAAATCAAAAAAATTCAAGATTTAAAGAAACTATTACCATAGTTTGCAGGATCTCTCACCTACGGTATGTAGAAGACCTTATCATACGTACAAGCACCAAACTAGAGAAAATTGAGATTAAACACGGTATGTGATGTTCCTATATTCAAAAAGAATATACTTGCTCAATATATATCTTAGCAGTCAGTTTCTAGAATCTCATGGATACTAAATCAATGAGAGAAACGTTGTCAATATAGCTTAATTTTAAAATGAAACCTTTACGCCTATATCACTTAGTTTGTATTCATATGTAATAGTATCAATTTTGTATGAGAAAAAGTGAAGAAAAGCATATACATGGACAAATCCTTGGCGTCAATGAAGATATGAACAGTTTGTGAAACACATACCTACACAAATGTTGTCTCTCCTGCTTGTAATTTTCAAAGAAATCTGATACACTCGAAATCTTCTCTGAGTCTTCTGAAGCACGTACAAAACCTGAGGAAATCATAACTAATTAGTCTTTGGTTGACGCAAAATGCCTCATAGTTACCTTGCGAGTTTTTACCCTGTAAGTGATAAAGTAAGGAATGTGTTACTTGCTTTATGGGATTGATTGTTTTTTCTTACCAACAAGTTAAAAACCTATCACATAGTCTTTGTCTAGGGACTTTCCTAAGACGCACATAGTGAGGTTAGGAATCAATTTTTGGTTTAAGCTGTTGGTTGGTTTTACCATCCAAAAAGCCAAAAACCGATTCAAAATTTTGGTTTGTAGTCTCTGTCTTAAGATTTGGTTTAAGTTGTTGGTTGCTTTGTATCACCCAACAAGCCAAAAAAAAAAACGATTTGGTTTATAATGTCTTAGTTAAACACTTGGTATAAACCGTTGACTGTTTGTCCCAACAAACTAGCCAAAAAATGATGTGTAATCTTTTTCTAAATGCTTTTACAAAGGCTTGTCGTTAATAAAGAGTCTGTTTTTGATTCATAGTCTTTGTTTTACACTCTTTTCAGCCGCTGGTTGTTCTTTGTCTAATGATTTTTAAGCTTCTGTGGTTAAAAGAATTAGTTTTCTGTACATAGTCTCTGTCTCAAGACTTTTTTAAGCCGCTGGTCATGGGTAGTGATGTAGCGTACATCCTTACTACGTGGTGCTTTGGTTTTCTTATTTCCTTTTCCTAATTATCTTTACTTTCCTTTTCTAAGTATGTTAGATTTCCTTTTCTTTGATGGCTTTGAGTCTTTAGTTCTCTATATATTGTGATCTCTTGATTTGTAAGAAGACACAACTTTGATTATTGATTTATAAAAACTTAAGGGCTTTGTTTTAAACAACTCTTGAAACCTTAGTTTCTGGGCATTCTCTAAGAATTCAACAGATCTTAAGAAGGCAAGTTAGCGGGCATTCTCAGAATTCAACGTTATCTTTGCGTTATCGGTTACTATCGTTACTTCCGCTCTATTAGTTGGTATCAGAGACCTTAGACTGCGATTTTGCTCGTGGTTTTACGATCTTAGATTTCAATGGCTCCACGTCCATCCAATGAGTGGGCGCAGATGCAACAATTCCTGGAGGACTTTCAGGAAAACTTTCAAGACAATATACGTCGAACAATGACTGATGCAATTCAGGCCGGAGTACAAGCTGGTGTGCAAGCGGTCTTCGCAGCCAACGCCGCAAACGCTGAAGCTCCCCGCGCACAGGCACAGCAACGTCAACAACGCCACAACAACCCTGTCTTTGACGACCTAGATGAGGCCGACGATGAAGACAACCCCTTCGCTAATAACAATCAACGACATGATCACCGTCAGGAGCAACACAACCGCAACAACGACGATCGACGTTGGACTTCGGGTATTAAAATTGATATCCCCGAGTTCCATGGAGGTTCGCAACCGGAGGATTTACTCGACTGGTTTGTTACTGTCGACGAATTTATCGAATTCAAGGACGTTCCAGAACAGAAGCGAGTACCTCTTGTTACAACTCGTTTCCGCGGCCACGCTGCCTCTTGGTGGCATCAATTAAAATTAACACGGACTCGCCGTGGGAAGGAAAAAATCACTTCATGGGACAAGCTTAAAAAACATATGCGAAAATCTTTTATCCCGCATAATTTTGAGCGCCTCCTGTTCCAGAAGTTTCATAATATCCGGCAAGCATCACGCTCCGTCGAAGATTATTCTAACGAATTTTATCAACTCCTTACATGAGTCGACATTCAGGATTCGGAAGATCAACTAGTAGCACGTTACATTGCGGGTTTGCGACCTCAACTACAAAATATGCTCCATCAGTTTGATCCTTGCTCTGTTTCGGAAGCTCGCCAAAGAGCCCTGCTTGTCGAACAGCAAACACGTCTAGGCACTAATCAATGGACCGGAAACTCCCGACCGCGCAACACGCCGGTCAATGACGACACCAAGTCTTCGACAGCACGCGACACAACTACAACGAACAATGGACAACGCGCCAAAACCGGCGAGCAAGTAGCCCCCGCAGCAACAGAAGCACGTCCATCGCGTCCCAACGCTCTGCGATGTTTTACTTGTGGGGAACAGGGCCATATTCAGACAGCTTGTCCAACGCTTGGGCGACGAGGTTTACTTGCAAGTGACAAAGATATCATAGGCGACCCTGTTTACGACGATGACAAAGACTACGAGGAAGAAGTAGAAGAAGAAGAGGTAACTGGCGACACAGGAACATTCCTCATGCTTCGTCGTAACTGCTTGGTTCCCAAGACCAGCGAACCATGGCAACGAACAGCACTGTTCAGCTCGACATGTACAGTCAAAGGAAAGGTTTGTCGTTTTGTGGTCGACTCAGGGTGTTCCGCAAACGTTGTTTCCACAGAAGCAGTCCGCAAATTAGCACTGCCGATTGAAGCACACCCGCACCCGTACCGTCTCTTATGGATGCAAACTGGTGCCGAAGTTTACGTCTCGCAACGCACTCCAATAACTCTCTCGATAGGGTCTTTTTACAAAGATACCTTCTACTGCGACATTGCTCCAATGGATGTGTCACATATCATTCTTGGTCGCCCATGGCAATATGATCGAGAAGTTATTCACAACGGCAAAACCAATACTCACTCTTTCTTATTTCAAGGACGAAAGATTACTTTGCTACCTTCACCGGAGAAAGATCTAACCGCCACCAACTCTCCCCAATCGGAAACTAAGCAAAATCTTTTAATCATCTCAAAAGCACAATTTGAACGCGAGCTTCATGATTCTCCTCCGATTTTTGCTTTGGTCGCGACATCTCTACCTCCCCCACAACTTAAACCTACGCCAGCAGCCTTCGTGTCAATTTTAGATGAGTTCAGTGACCTCTTTCCGGACGAACTCCCGGCAGAGTTATCACCTCTTCGGGATATTCAACATCATATCGACCTTGTCCCCAATGCAGTGTTACCAAATCGGGCACACTATAGGATGAGCCCAGAAGAACACGAAGAATTACGTCGGCAAGTTGAGGACTTACTAGTCAAAGGTTATGTACGAGAGAGCTTAAGTCCTTGTGCCGTCCCTGCTTTGCTTATACCCAAAAAGGATCGATCATGGCGAATGTGCGTGGATAGTAGGGCTATCAACAAAATCACAACTCGTTACAGGTTTCCTATTCCTCGACTCGACGACCTGCTTGATCAGATCGGGAAAGCATCAATTTTTACAAAACTTGACCTTAAAAGCGGATACAATCAAATTCGCATCCGTCCGGGGGATGAGTGGAAGACGGCTTTCAAAACTTGTGAAGGACTCTTTGAGTGGCTGGTCATGCCATTTGGTTTGTCTAATGCACCAAGTACCTTTATGCGAGTCATGAATCAAGCGCTTCGGCCCTTTATTGGACTGTTCGTTGTAGTCTATTTCGATGATATCCTCATCTTCAGTACGACATTAGAGGAACATTTAAACCATCTGCGGGACGTCTTAGCCGCTTTACGCAAGGAGAAGTTGTTTATCGCACGGCAAAAGTGTGACTTTGGGACGTCCGAAGTCTTGTTCCTTGGATATGTAGTTTCATCGGAAGGTTTACGTGTGGATCCACAAAAAGTGGAGGCGATAGCTTCTTGGCCCACGCCACAGATGATTTCCGAGGTTCGAAGCTTTCATGGTTTGGCCTCTTTTTACAGGCGCTTCATTCACGATTTTAGTGCTATTATGGCACCAGTCACTGACTGTATGAAGCATATGTCGTTCGTGTGGACTAAAGAAGCCAATGAGGCGTTCGCGCTTATTAAAAACAAGCTTACTACAGCACCAATTCTCGTTCTACCTGATTTCGACGCACCTTTTGAACTCCATTGCGATGCTTCTAAGTTAGGTGTGGGAGCAGTTCTAAGTCAGCATGGTCGCCCAATTGCTTTTTATAGCGAAAAATTGGCGGGAGCTCGCAGTCGGTATAGTACGTATGATGTGGAATTCTATGCTGTTGTCCAAGCTGTCAAGCATTGGCGACATTATCTTGCACATAAGGAGTTTGTTTTGTTTACTGATCACGTTGCTCTAAAATACTTGGGCACCCAGGACAAGATCTCGTCTCGCCGTGCTTCCTGGACCGCCTACTTACAGCAGTTTACTTTTGTTATTAAACATCAGTCCGGGAAACTTAACAAAGTCGCAGATGCCTTAAGTCGGTGTCGGGCGTTGGTGTCTACTTTACCAGTCTCTGTTACAGGGTTCGAATGCTTTGCAGAGTTATATCCCATTGACCCTTTCTTCTCACCCATATGGTTAGACCTGACGCATGGGGTTCGAACGGATTACTCTTTGGTCGACGGTTTTATCTTCAAAAACAACTGTTTGTGTGTTCCTGCGTGTAGTCTTCGTCTGCAGATCATCAAAGAACTCCATGGAGAAGGCCATGTTGGACGTGATAGGACGCTCAAACTTGTCGCCGAGACGTATTTTTGGCCGACGCTTCGTCGCGATGTTGAAAGATTCGTTGTTCGTTGTACGGTGTGTCAGCAAGGAGAGGGCCATGCGTCCAACGCTGGACTTTATTGACCTCTACCTATTCCAATGCAACCATGGAGCGATATAAGCATGGATTTTGTGCTCGGGCTTCCGCGAACTCAGCGTGGGAATGACTCTATTTTTGTTGTGGTGGATCGTTTCTCTAAGATGGCACATTTTATTCCGTGTAAGAAAACAACGGATGCGGTCCAGGTCGCTCAACTATTCTTTCGCGAAATATACCGCATACACGGCCTGCCTCAGTCCATTGTCTCAGATCGCGATACACGTTTTATAAGCCACTTTTGGCGTTCTCTTTGGAAGCTGTTAAAAACAAGTTTAAACATGAGTTCTGCATACCATCCCCAGTCCGATGGCCAGACAGAAGTGACTAACCGAAGCCTGGGTAATATGCTGCGATGTCTAGTTGGTGATAACCTCCGTTCGTGGGATTCTCTTTTATGTCAAGCAGAGTTTGCTCATAATCACGCGAACAATAGAAGTCTCGGTTTTTGTCCCTTTAAAGTCGTCTATGGCGTTATTCCTCGGGGACCTTTGGCATTGGCGACTCTGCCTCAACCTGGCGAGTTTCATGGACGAGCCGTGGAGCTTATCGATGAACTTTCTGCCATTCATGTTCAAGCACAAGACAACCTTCAAGGAACAGCTATCAAATACAAGCGTGCGGCTGACAAACGACGGCGAGAGGTGCATTTCAGTGTTGGAGATTTTGTCTGGGCTGTCCTCACAAAAGAACGGTTCCCGGTGGGTCAATACAACAAACTGAAACCTCGAAAAATAGGTCCTGTTGAGATTGTAGAGAAAATCAACGACAACGCTTATCGCCTTGCCTTGCCTCCTCACGTTCACACCGCGGATGTATTTAACGTTAAACATCTTTTTCGGTATGAGCCAGACGACGACGTACTTTCCGGATTCGTGGACGAATCGCTCGTACGGGAGGGGACCTGATGTAGCATACATCCTTACTACGTGGTGCTTTGGTTTTCTTATTTCCTTTTCCTAATTATCTTTGCTTTCCTTTTCTAAGTATGTTAGATTTCCTTTTCTTTGATGGCTTTGAGTCTTTAGTTCTCTATATATTGTGATCTCTTGATTTGTAAGAAGACACAACTTTGATTATTGATTTATAAAAACTTAAGGGCTTTGTTTTAAACAACTCTTGAAACTTTAGTTTCTGGGCATTCTCTAAGAATTCAACAGATCTTAAGAAGACAAGTTAGCGGGCATTCTCAGGATTCAACGTTATCTTTGCGTTATCGGTTACTATCGTTACTTCCGCTCTATTAGGTAGCAATACTGTCTAAGGATTTTTCATAAGCCGTAGGTATTCACAGTCTTTAATTAGCGTGGAGACTCTTCACAAAGCCGTTGGGTGTAGTTGTCTAGACTTCATAAGCCATGGCCCATGGGTAGCAATATTGTCTGAAATCTTCTCAAGCCGCCGCGTGTAATAAAGCCGTACGTACTAAAAAGTAAAGAATCTGTTTTCAAGCTATCTTTGTCTGAACTTTTTATAACCGTGTGTACTTAATGAATCTAACTTTTTATAAGCCGTGGGTTACTACTATCTGTTTTCAACTCATAGTCTTTGCCTTACGTTTTTTGTGCAATTGGTCGTTTTTTCATCCATCAAAAGTTATCCAAGCCGTGGGTACTTTTGACTCTCTCTTTGATTGTATTTCCTTCCCATCAAACTAGTCTAAGACCGACTGTAGTCTATGTCTGAAGATTTTTCTAAGTCGTGCAATGAATCTGTTTTAGATTCAGTTTTTGTTTGAAGATTCTTCATAGCCTTAGACATTAGTCATTTTCTGCCTAAAGACTTTTTAAGCCGATAGTAGTTTTTGTAAAGTCATAGCCTTTGTCTAAAACGTTTTTTTAGCAAAGCCGTTGATCTTTTCTAAGCCGTAGGTACTAATGTATAATTGAACACTTTTGCAACCAACCTTTGTTTAAAGACTGTTTTGAAAGCCGTGGCTACTAATGTGATGAATACATTTTCAATCAAAGTCTTTGTCAAAAGACTTTTTTGCAAGCCGTGTATACAAAATTAGATGAGGGCGTTTTCAGTCACAGTACATGTCTGAATCAGGAGACACAAATCCCTAAAACAGAGAGATGTAAAACTCAAAAAGTCAAACCTCAGGATTGGTGGAGAAGATAAAACAATGGTGTTCATGGAAGTTAAACCTTAAAAAGTACCTTAAGGTAGAAAGCAGCGGAAACAATCACAAGGCTAATCGTCATCCCAACCGAAGAGATTTAGAAAACATTCCCATTTGCTTTATTAGTTTTAAAAGAAAATTCCTTAAAGAGATGAAACTAATGAACTGATACTCACGATAAGTAGAAGCCTACGACCTGCTTTGTCCACCAACCATGTTGTTGATATTGCAGTCGCCACTACTCGCTGTAACTCCTATAATTAAAAACATCAAAACATATATGAAACTATGGAACTATATGAAACAAGAAACATCACATGTTCTTAAGGCAAGGTCCTACCTGCAGATTCAAAGATTGTACTAGAATAAAACAGGGCACCATTGATTCCACCGAGTTGTTGAAGTACATGCAACCCTATACCAACCTATTTTGCACACACAACAAAATAAAACTGGAGTTTAAGATAAATGCTTCTTATGGTATAAAAAGTATTAACTAAAGGGAAGATCTATGCACCCTAAGACGGAAATAGTATCTCCTACGCTTGAGATCTACAAACCGAACTGTAGATGATCTCGTTGTAGATGATGCTACAGATCTCTGCACATTTGAATAAAAGTGTTTAAACATCTTTCTTCTTGCTAATTTTTTGAAACCAAAAACATTTTCAGTGGTAATATTACCTTTATCTCATTAACCTCAACGGTAATATCCGTCTCAATCCTCCTCTCATGTTCTGTGGAGCTATCTCAGCGATATATACAAGCACCTAAGACCATTTGAGAAAGAGTTTGCATAAGTACACCTAACGTGTTCTTTTCATAAGCAAGAACAAACTAGATGAGTTCAGTGGTTACCGTGTAAGAGATGATACAGACACCAAACCAAAGCCTTCTAAAAGCCGTCCCATGTACAGAAAAGAAGTATCCTACAAAACCAGATATGGAGTCAACCAACCAACATGTTCAGAAGCTGAATGAAGAAATTGGATGATAACAGATACTCACTTTCGCAAATGACATGCATATCCATCCAATGATATTGGGGATTGCAGAATCATCAGAGACTATTCACCAAAAGACTTCAAGGAAAAAACAAGAAAGAAGAATTTATTACTAATAATCAAGAATCAGCAAAAGAATATTACCCCTTTTCTTCCAATGTATTCAGCGATCTGACCACTAGCAATTGCACCAACCATAGCACCCACATTGGACAGAGAACCAAACACATAGTACTAATACATGGAGCAAGAGAACAAAGTCAAGAGATTATCAAACAAGCCCATTATAGAAACCAGACAACACTAGACAGAGATAGGTCTGTTACCTCAGATACAGTTAAACCAAGATCTTTGGTGATTGCAGCTTGAGTTGGAGAGGAATAACCAGATTGAACAAAAAGATACAAACAAAACAGAGTTTCCTATCAAAATGTCAAACCTTTGAAACAAAAAAGTCAAAAAGTTTGGATACAGTGAATCCGAATTGAACAGGACCAAGAGCAACCAGAGCCCGGCTCTTGACCACAACAACAGGGGTTGTTGCTCTGGGTCCATGGGTCCAGAAATATTTTAGTCTCATTTTATTAATTTTAATTTTGAAGGATCCATTTCAAATTGTTAAACTATGAAATATTTGATAAAATTGTAATAAAGGGCCCATAATTAACTTAAACTAAGTCATATATAACCAGTGTTTTGAAACCCGACCCGGACCCGCGGTTGAACCGGTAAACCCGATGACCCAGAAAAAATCCGGTTTGGATTTTATGGAAAACTCAATATTTAAAAACCCGCAAAAACCCGTAAAAATCCAGTAAAACTCAGAACCCGATACCGGTTGAACCACCGGTCGAACCAATAAATAACTTTTACTTCATTTTTTTAAGTTTTTATATTCTAAGTTTCCAATTAAGAAGTTAGGTGTTGACAAAAAAAGTTAGATTTTCTTTTTTCAGTTTTATATTTGTGATTTTTAGATTTTGATGAAGATTTCAGTTTCAATATGCCACCTGAAAAAAATGAAGTGAACAATGGTAGAAATAACCAAAACTAGTTGATGTGATTTGGATTAGTTTATTTCCGTTATTGACATTTTATTACAATGATATTTTACTTTTACTTTTGGTTTTTTTTGTATTTGAAGTTTAATTTATTATTCAATTAGACATTTAAATATTTATAAATTTTTATGTTTTGATTTTTGTAGATGTCGTAAATCTTACTTTGCTAGAGAAAATTTTAAATAGTCTAAACTACTTTTTGATATTTTGTATGTCAAATGAAAATAAAAATATAAAAACTAAAGTTAAGTATTTTCTAGAAGTTTTTAAACATAAAATATATACATATCCAAACTATTATTTTATGTTTTAAAAACATTTAGAAAATATTAAATTTTAGTTTCTATATTTTTATTTACATAGCTGATATATTATTATATAATAAAATTAATTTATTTATTAACCTGCGGTTCATCCGCGGTCGACCCAGTAATCCAGCAACCCGGTAAATCGTCCGGTTCAGTGTCCGGGTCGGGTTTAAAAACATTGTATATAACAAAACAAAACCCAAAAAATCTGTATGTTTCACCATTTTATAATTTTCCCGATGAAAATAATTCTATTGGTTTAACTTAATGAAATGCAATTAGTAACAATAAAACGATATAAAGCTAAAGAACGATATCTTATCCCAATGAAAATAATTCATCTGCTAGACAAAATAATCCATCTGCTAGACAAAAATTTGTTAGAAATGAATATTCATTGATCTTTCAAACATAAAATAAAATAGTATAATTAAATAATGAAGAATGATAGATAAAAACCAAAAAATTACCAAATGACAAATGAGATACGGTTTTAAAATTTTGCTTTAAGTTATACTACCAATATAAGCAAATAATACAATATAAAAATTAAAAACATAGCCATTCTTAAATACATTTTTGAACAAATAGTTATTCTTAAATTTAATCAATTGAAAAATGAAAAAGAAAACCCGCACGATTGTGCGGGTTAAATTCTAGTAAATATTATTTGGTCAATGAAATTTCATAGTCAAAATTTTATCCAGCGTATAGTAAGCATAATCAGTCAAATTATATAATGCATAATATAATGGTCTAATGTTGTGTACGGCAGTCTCCTTAATCTGATAAGGGCCTGGCTCAAACCGCAACATGGTTTCCTCACATTCATAGCTCATTGTACCTTTCTCCGCGATCCAAACCGCATCTTACTCCTTTCTTTGATAGCTTTTATATCTCTCTCCCAATATTGCCGCTCAATTCTTCTTCAATAGCAACCACTGAAACTTTGAGAAGCTGAGACATGACTAAGTCGACTTTGTTGTAACTGCATATCAATCCTTTTCAAGACTTGAAATCAGTAAAGAACCAATATGAATTACTTATATTGATTTCGTGCACTTAAATTTTGGGAGGATGCTTTAATATCATCAAACTGAATATGAGGAAAAATAAGAAAAGAAAAAACAGCAGCCAATGCAAATATGATACCACGTCCTTTTTAGTGCGGTATCTCTTCTAGCACCCAATGTTTCATTGTGAAAAAATGGACATGGCTAGCTGTGTTTAAGGGAAACATGCAGTTTGATGGATGAATGTTAATCATGAGATGTATAAAAGTGTGTGATATGGATATCTGTTCAGGTATCAGTAAAAAGCAATCACATTCACATGGCTTCTTCACTACAAGAAATGAATTATTAATTTCAACAAGCAATCAGAGCTTTTTGATGCTAGGTTGTAATGTAGATTACTTCAAATATGTAACATGAGACTTTAGAGGTTGATAAACCATGTGATTGATCTTTACAATTTAATATATATGTATATATATATATACATATATATATATATAAAGACGAATATATTATATATCTCTATGATCTTGTAAATATTCCTCAAAATTGTCAAGTCTAACCAAATCTAACAAGATGAAGAAGATGGAAGAAGAGTTTCAATACATGTCTTACTTGTGATACCAGTTGGCACACCATAACAGACTGGCGAAGCCCCAATCAAGTTTGGCAGCGTACACACTTTTCAGCCAAAGCTATGAATGAACCGATTTTGTGTCCATGCTTGAGGTTGCACTCAAGCTGCCTTGACTCATCAACATTCGATTGAGATGACTTCTTACGCGAAGACGGTTTCCTTGTATTCTTGTTGTTGCCTTTTAGGTTCATGGCTGCAAATTCATTAGCTAATGACTGACACTGGCTGCAACCACCCTCTGAAGAAGATAACAAATCTGACCTCTCTCTCAACCAAACCTCCAACAAAGCTTTCCCAAACCGATAAATGTGTCGGTCCTAAAACGATGGTTAGGATGAAACCTGAAATATTCTACAAAATGTCAAGAAATATGACAAGACGATGGTTCATTTTCTTATTTTTCTTTGTTCACCAAAATTTTCAGTCTTTCTATGTTTTTTTCTCTTTTTATTTTAACATAGAAATCATTTATACATTTATATATACATGTATTGTTGATTTGGAGAGAAGGCCACCGGCAACGGCGGATGAAACCCCGGCTACTCTACTTTTGGTAGAAAGGGTTTTAAGAAAGAGAGAAAGTCAACAATAGTATTCTTATTCCACAAGTTTGCAGATTTGTGAGCATCACACCAAGCATTCAAAGTCAAAGGTTGCCCTGCCTTAAGTTATATTCCATTTCTTGGGTTCCATTTCATATATCGTACCACACGAATGGATGCATCCCAATGCTCCTATTTTGGAGCCTGCAAAAATTGGGAAAGAGTATGAGTTGTATACGGCAACTAAGGTTTCATTACTCTCAAGTAAATCAATCTTCAAACTAAAAATTGATATCTAGTCAGTTCTGAAATTGTCGCACCTTTAACCAACACAAGTTAGTAATTCTGATCCACTGGAAACCATGCAGGCTTTACACCAAGAAGTCTTGCTTCAGTGATAGTGTCAAGAGCAAAATTTTGTTGCATAAGTAGATCCCTGAAGCATTACAAGTTACTTCTATACCCCAAAAAAGTACTTGAGAAGACCTATGTCTTTCATCTTAAATCAATTACTCAAGTAGGCCTTGAATTTTGAAATCACATGTGGAGAACTTCCCATGATGATTAAATCATCTACATAGATGAGTACATGAATTTAAATATCTTTACTCTCAAATACAAATAATGAGTAGTTCAGATATTGATTGCACAAAACCATATTCTTTTATCACTTTTGTCAACTTGACAAAGCAGCATCTCAATGCGTTTTAAGACCATAAAGAAATTTGTGTAATCGACATACTTCATTCTTGTCCGCCACAGAAATCCATGTAGCAATTTCATAAACACCTCCTCCACAAGGTCACTATGCAAAAATGCATAATGCACATCCACCTGTTGTACTTCCAAATCTCTGGCAGCCACTACCTCAAGAAAGCATTTTGTTATCATTTTTCGCAACTGATGCAAATGTTTCTGTAAATCTTCTCCTTCTACTTGGTGATTACCAAACTTTAGCTTTATATCGTGCTATTGTTCCATTTGCTATATTTGATACAATAGACTCATCAACAACCTAAAGCCTTTTTCTCTGGAGGCAAGTCTTCAACAGTTCATGTTCCACTATCTTCAAGAGATACTATTTCATGTTTCATGGCTCCTCAAAAATCTGGATCTTCAACAGCTTGAGAATAATGCTGGGGAATCTCCTGATTGGCAATTGCTGCAAGGTAGCACCTATGATTCTCAGAAAACCGAGCACATGGGAAAGAAGTATTCAATCGGATAATAAGATGTCTCATGTATCGTATTTGTAACAAATCTTCAATTCTAGTCGGCTTAATCTTATGTATGTGGCCATGGCCAAGTAACTCTTCTTTCACTGGTGTATCATGTACTTCCATGTCTTGATCATGTCCATCTCCATCGCTTGGGTTCAAGATATCATCACCTGCATTCAAGTCATCATCGTGTGTCATCTCAACTCCATCGAACTTTTGTGTTGAAGATTCTTCTTCAGACTCTGTTTCCTCGACCATCGGCAATGGTGTTTCTTCTACTAAAAATGGTAAAGTCAGAGGCGTCGTCAGCTGATTCAAATTTTCCACATCTACCACTGGAGTAGCCAACCTTGACGCAGACAATATATGTTTATCGTTCTCCAACTCAATCATCATCGAAAAATATAACATCATGAGTCTGCTTACAGCTCAGAAAGATCGATCACTTGTCATATTTCTTGACATTTTGCAGAATATTGTCATCCTTTGAATCTGTAACTAGGCACAAGTCTGCTTTTTTTTTTTTTGTTAACATCAGAATGGTCATGAAAATAGAGAACCTTTTTTTCTTGTGTTAGATCCTTTTACATCCTTATCACTTTCCTGTACATGTTTTAAATTGTTTAACTGTCATGTTAAGTCCTCCTCATCTGAAACTGATTTTTAATTAGATGCTTCCTTGGGAAAATATTCCAATACTAAGGAAACATGAGGTGTATCGAATTCCTTCCGCAGGTTAGCCTATTTGATGTGCTAAACCCTTGAATCTTGAATCTTGAATGTTTAGGTTTTTTTTCTTTTTTTTTTGACAGCAAAGAATTTACAGACTCATATTGACTCTGTAAACCAAATCGGTAACTCCACATCCAAGTGAACGACGAAAGATGATTGTTTTCTAGCACTGCGTGCTAAGCTATCCGCCCGTAGGTTTTCCGTCTGTGGTACATGAATGATGTCTGAGTTGAGAAAACTACTTTTTAAAAGCTTAATGTCTTCCAGATAACTTCCAAATGCTTAGGTTTGTTTAGGTTTTGTTTAGGTTTTGTTTAATTATTCTAAACCATTTGTGATCATTTCTAATATGTTGGTTGTAACTGTGTTACAGCCTATCCCTTTGTCTCTAGTCTTACACAGTTGATGAAGCTTGAAAATCTTTTGTATCATTGTGTAGTTATTTCTCGATTCTCTAAGAGGGGTGTATTCAATTGGGAATTTTAGGTGATTCGCAACAAAATGACAAATCCACTGTTTTTCAAACATGAATTTTAAAATCTCACTAGATTATGCGGGTAGATTTTCATTTTATAAATATATAACGGATACTATCCTAAAATTTTAAAAGATATGATTTACATTTTAGTGTTCTAACGTGTTGTGTAAATCTATAATATTATTGGTTATGTTTCTTATTCGATATTATTAATGTATAATGATTTGTTTTATACATTTACTTTATTATTAACTAGTATATCTCCCTTGCTATGCACGGCTATTATTTATTTGTATGTAGATATACACTAAATATAGTAGATATAAATTTAACAATGTTAATTTGCATTTTATTTTATTTGTAAATTGATATTTATAACTTACAATTGCATAATATAAAGAGCCCTAATATAAATCCTGAAAGTAAAATATTGATCTTCTTTCAAAACCAAATAAAAATTTATTACATATAAAACACAAATTGAAGAAAAACATGTGTTTTCCATAAGTACTATTAACGTATCAACCTTACTTTGTAGATAAATTCTATTAGTGTCTTTTGTCGTGTTTATCTCTTTTTTTTTTTCCTATGGATGCTTTTGTTATCTTTCACTATAACTTTTACATTTCTTCATTTTCAATGCTATACATGCTTTGACATTTTGTTTCCAAAAAAATCAGACAAATTTTGTTAAGCTTAGAAGAAAAGTAAAAGTGAAAAAGTATATATAGATCAAAAGTAAACAAAATAAACACATAAATAAAAAAATAAGGAAGACCAACCTGGTCACTGATCAGATTAGTAGGTGATATATGAGTCTTTTTCATTTTTCCTCTCACCTGAATTTCTCCAGCTCCATTTGTTGTCTTCTAATGATCATCATTTTTTCTCTTGTGGCACTTCTCAAATTTCTGAAAGATTTTGTACGTGTGCTTTACGGCGAGTGTCTATTATTCTCCTTCTCTTTTTTTTTGTGTGTCCTTCTCTTTTTTTTGTGTGCACATAACCACACAAAATAAGAACTTCCAAAAAATCGAGAATTTATTTAATCTATTTTGAAAATGACATCGACTTCGTTTACTTGCGTTATCACTTTCACCCAGCATGTAGCAAAATGTTTATGAAAAAAGCTATCAGTAGATTATAAAAGAAAAGGTCGATGAAAAAAAAAAATTCAACATGACGCAATTTAGGATTTGAGGAGGAAGAGTTTGAGTGTTTTTAGAGTTAATAACCTGGACACTACTAACGTTCATCAGCCAATTTTGGAGTACGATTGGCCTACCCGTTTGAAGCCTATTGTTGTGCCACCGTGGGTTTGCCAGAGATTTCGTTGATATTGATCCACCATTCGATACTATGGATACGGTTAATAAAATTTTCAATCTATCTGTTTAAAATTGCAATTTCACACTTTAGACAGAGAGTTAGAAGCTGTTACAAAGAATATTAGGAGATGAATTTGAGTAAAAGCTCTGTGAGTTAAATTTTTATCTAAACAAAAGATTACCGTTTCCGAAGATCGTGAGATGATGGTTTAGTGTGAGGAATATTAGGAATTTTAATTTTTTTTTATAGAAAAGATTAGTTGAGATAAGCACACGAAACTGTTTTGTATTTTTTTTTGCATTTATGTTTTTAAAATTTGTAAAACATATGACATGTGTCAGATTTCTATTTGTTAGGCGACTTGCGCTTTAGTATATAAGGTATTGTGATTATATATTAATATATTTTCAAGTTTTGTGAAATAAATTCTTAATATGAAATAAAAAAATTGAGAATCTCCTTCATTTTTTCTAATTTTTACAAACTGAATACAATACATTTTAAATTTTTATTTAGTTATACTATAGACCTGATATTTTTTTAGCCTAATTTATATTTATATGTTATAATAATACTATATTATTAATTATGAAATCAATCGCTGCATTAATTTAAAAATATTTTAATATTTTATTAAGATTTTGTTAAATTTTTTCCAACATAATTTGTTATAAGTAAAAATAAAATTTAAATTTACAGGTAAAATTCATTTATTAATATCTATATAAATTATAAGAATTTTTAGAAATATTATATATTAAATCAATTAACTTAAAAATTTATTGATGAAATAGACCTAGTATGAATTTTTATGGTATTTCTTGTACTAATGTAGATATAGAATATAATTATAAAATTTGAAAAATATCATACACTTTTATTTTATTTTGTTTTATAATAAAATTTTATTTAAATTAATGTATAATAGTATATATTATTAATTACGAAATTAATCAATGGTATTAATTTAAATAAAATATTTTAAAATTTTAGAAAGATTTTGTTAGATTTTTTTCTCAACATTTAGTTATAATTAAAAATAAAATTTAAATTTACAGTTAAAATTGATTTATTATTAATATCTTTATATATTCATAGATTAATGTAAATAATTAAATAAATATAATTAATGAAATAGACCTAATAAGACTAGTGTCACTTTTTTATGGTAGATAAAAATGGTACTTCTCTTTTAATAGATAAGATTTAAAATTCAGTGTTATTAAACTTGACATTTTATAAACTACTTTCAAATCCAGTGTTATTGAAAATATTTTATTGTGGAGTTTCAAAGTTTTCAAGTGATTTTAGAGTGTTTGGGTGAAGCTTTTTAGTTAAAAAATCTAAAACTCAAATCATTTGAATCTCTGCAATTCAGTGAAATTATCTAAAACTTCATTAAAAATCAAATCACCTCAAATTTTAGATTGAATACACCCCCCTTAGATTTATGTCAAATTCAAGAAATTAGAAGTATCTAAAGTACTGTTGTAGGCATGTGGAATAGGTGCTCTGATCCCCTTTATATTAATCATGGAGCATTATAACATGTTTTCGTAGTCACGTGTTATCACTAAGATGATTCTTAGAATATTTTTAAAAAAAGTTGGTCCATATAAATATATATTATATTTTTTTTATTAAATTAACTATGAAATTGATTAGTAGTATACAAAAGAAAGTACTCAATTCTTTCCTTAAATAAAGCTACACAATTACCAAATATGATTAACATATATATGACAATTAATGATTATGAATAATACATATTTGATAACAATTTTTGTATCCTCTCTATTTTTGTTTAATTTTATATTATTAAAAGAAATTAAACAGCATATAATAATAAAAAATTAGATTTTTTCTTATATCTTAAAATTTAAATGTTTTAAAACGACTATAAATGACTAAAAATGGTGAAAATCCAACATTGAAAATTTTGTGATCAATGGTTTACCTTTTTTGTTCAGACAAGATACAAATGATTATAAATCATATGAATATGAAGTCTCATTAGTAGATATTTATATTATATATATATATATTAATCATTTAAATTAAATTATAAACTATCTAAAAATATACAAATATGGTATTTTGAATATTTTCATTGAAAAACTATTAAGATTTTAATATTTTAATTTTGGAATTTGTATTGATAAATCTCACATTAAAATTTTTATGATTAACGGTTTAATTTTTTGTTACAATAAATATACAAATGTTTATAAAATCTTATAAGTAGAAAATGTCAATAATAAATATTTATATTAATATTACTAATTTTTATATATGTAACATATAAAGTAAATAGAATGATTACTTTGATTTATTTACCAAAAACAAGATTGTAAATAAAAAAAAAGGTATTTTTTTATTTATGTGCTTAATCTAATGTATATACACATTATTTTTTAATTAGGTGGTTTCTAATATATTATTTGATCATGGTAATCTTACACTTTTCAAATCGAAGTGATTTTAATATTGGAAGAAATATATATATATATATATATTATTTCATTCAGATTAAATATTTTGGTCTTGGATTTTATTCTTAAAAAGCTTTTAGTGAAATATGATGACAAGATTTCAATCACCTCCTTTTGATTTTATTTGAAGAATATGAAATTTGATCATTCGTCTAATATTTGTTTCTCCCTAATTCTCTCTCTAGCTTTTATAATTGAAAGAAGGAGAGATTTGAACTATTTATTATAAGTTTTCTGGTTTATCATTTAATAAATCAAACAGTTCTTACTTTATACATAGTTTACATATATTATATATATACATATATATTTTTTATATGTATAATAACTAAATCTCAAAAGTATAGGTTAATATAATAAGTAATTTGTTTTGTTGTTCTAGAATTAGATGATTTTTAGACCGAACTGGTGAATATATACTAGACAAACATTTATAATTCGAGTATGCACTTATATTATATAACATCTTGATATATTAGATTTGAACATTAACTTGTGAATATAGTTTACCGGTGATTTTCTTCAAAACTTTTATTCGTAGACATATATCTAGAGTAGAACTAATTTTTACAAATGTACATCTTTTTAAATTGACACTTATATAATATACCGAATTCACAAAAGAAGTTAAAAAATAAACAAAACTCATATTTGTGAAACAGAAACGAGAACGAAAGTACAATTTTATAGAGGTAGAAAATGAAATCACTTTTGGAGAGTCAATAGTAGACAAATCGAGAGCAGAAAACCTAATCCCCTTTCATCATTTTACAATCAAAGTACAATTTTGTTTTGTGCATTGAAGTCTTAAAATAATTAAAATGAGTTGTAATACGTTAACTCTTCAAACATGATGATACATTTAAGAGACCAAAATTTTTGTTCATCATTTTACAATTGATAAAGATTATAGTGTTGCAAAATGTTAAAACCATTTAATGAACAAACAATGGTATAAAAACCTCGCCCAGCGCATGGATTATCATCTAGTATTCTCTTATGTCTAAAGCTCTGTTTGTGTTACAAAATAATAATCTAAAGCTCTGTTTCGGTATTATGAACTGTAGTGTTGTTTAATAGGTGGTAGATTTGGAAGTTCTTTGACTTTACCAATAATTTAATTATGCAAATATAATATAGTTACAACAATAACATTATGTGAAACAACACTTGATTGCAAAACTAACAAAAAGGACATATTGGCAACAGAATAATAGTTATGCATCATTGACACAAAAAAAAATAGTTATGCCTCTCTCCCAAACCATTTGATACAACAAGCGGCAATACCCAAGATGCTGAAGGCCGCCACAAAGAAAAGGACGACGATTAAGTGTATTGTATCCATTTCCCTCTTTTTCTTTGTTCACCAAACTTTTCAGTCTTTGTTAGTTTTCTTCTCTTCTTCTTTTAGCCTACTAATCAATTATACATATAAATATATATATGTATTTATACATGTATGTTCATACTGAATTTACAATGTGGATAAGTCAGAGAATTTTGAAAAATCTAGATTTTCTTATTAAGAATCATTAATTTACTAAAATTGGAAATGTTTTGTCAAAAACAGAATATATGAAAAGTGTTTTTTGTATCAATTCTAAGGTCCAAGATCTTATATTTATTAAAAGGTTTCTATCCTAAAACATAGATACAAAAAATATACAATCATATCCAATCATAACTATTGTAGATCTGTACATATTTTAATATCCTCTCCCTCAAGTTGGAGGGTGTAGGTTTCGAACTTCCAACTCGACAGACAAGAAATGCTGGAAACACCTTCTTACCAAGTGCCTACGTCACAATATTAACAAGTTGCAACTTTTTTGAAACATGTTTTGTTGTAACAAAATTTCTCACGATCTTATCTCTTATGAAATGATAATTAATTCCAATAGGCTTCGTCCTTTCATGGAAAATGATATTAATTTCCATATGAATTGCTGAAATGTTATCACAATAAAACGTAATTGGTTTGTCAAAGCAGATGCCAAATGTAGTCAGTATATTTTTCAACCAAATAAACTCTTGAACTGTATCCGGAATTGCCTTGTATTCTTCCTCCGTCGACGAGCGAGAGATTGTGTCTTGTTTGAATGTTTTCCAAAAACCGGTAACCCACCTAGCTGAATAAATCAGGCCGTTAAAGATATCCGTATGATGGGACATGCTCCTCAGTCCACATCACACCAGACACTCAAAGACAACGGCTGCCATGCCTTAAGTAATATTCTCTATCATGGGTTTCATTTCAGATATTGTACACACGAATGGCTGCATCCCAATGCTCTTGTTTCAGAGCTTGCATAAATTGTGAAAGAGTATGAATTGCATATGAAACTCATGTCTCTTTACTCTCAAGTAAATCAATCTTCCAACTAAACGTCGATATCTAGTCGGTTCTGAAATCGTGCACCTTCAACCAACGCAAATTGGTGATCCTTATCCATCGGAAACGACGCAGGCTTTGAACCAAGAAGTCATACTTCAGTGATAATGTCTAGAGAAAAATTCTGTTGGCATAAGTAGATCCCTGAAGCATTATGATATACCTAAAAGATACTTTAGAAGACCTATGTATTTCATCTTAAAGCATTTAATCAAGTTGGCCATAAAGTTTTCAATAACCTGCGGAGAACTTCCCATCCACATAGATTAGTACATCAATCTGAATATCTTTACTCTCAAAGACGAATAGTGAGTAGTCAGATATTGATTGCACAAAACCATACTCTTTTAGTGCTTTTGTCAACTTGGCAAACCAGCATCTCGGTGTTTAAGACCATAATAAAATTTCTGTAATCAACATAATTTATTCTTGTCCTCCACACGAAAACCAGGTAGTAATTTCGTAAACACCTCCTCCATAAAGTCACCATGCAAAAATGCATTATGCACATCCATATGTTGTACTTCCAAATATCTGGCAGCCACTACCTCAAGAAAGCACTGTGGTCATTTTTCGCAACTGGTGCAAATGTTTCAGTAAAATCTTCTCCTTTTAATTGGTGATTACCAAACTTTAGCTTTATATCGTTCTATTGTTCCATCTGATATATTTGATACAATAAACTCATCGACAACCTAGAGCCTTACTCATATTTGATACAATAAACTCATATTCTTGTATCAAATATAGCAGATGGAATAATAGAACGATATAAAGCTAAAGTTTGGTAATCACCAAGTAGAAGGAGAAGATTTTACTGAAACATTTACACCAGTTGCAAAAAATGAGAACAAACTGCTTTCTTGAGGTAGTGGCTGCCAGAGATTTGGAAGTATAGCAGATGGATCTGCATTATGCATTTTTGCATGGTGACCTTTTGGAGGAGGTGTTTACAAAATTGCTACCTGGATTTCGTGTGGAGGACAAGAATAAAGTATGTCGATTACACAAATTTCTTTATGGTCTTAAAAACGCATTGAGATGCTACTTTGCCAAGTTGACAAAAGTAATAAAAGAATATGGTTTTGTGCAGTCGATTTCTGAACAACTCATTATTTATATTTGAGAGTAAATGCATTTAAATTCATGTACTCATCTATGTGGATGATTTAATCACCATGGAAAGTTCTCCACAAGTGATTTCAAACTTCAAGGCCTACTTGAGTAATTGATTTAAGATGAAAGACATAGGTATTTTCAAGTATTTTTTGGGTATAGAAGTAGTTTGTAATGCTTTAGGGATCTACTTATGCCAACAAAATTTTGCTATTGACACTATCACTGAAGCAAGACTTCTTGGTGTAAAGCCTGCATGCAGTGGAACAGAATTACTAACTTGTGTTGGTTAAAGGTGCGACGATTTCAGAACTGACTAGTTTGAAGATTGATTTACTTGAGAGTAACCAAACATGAGTTGTCGTATACAACTCATACTCTTTCCCAATTTTTGCAAGCTCCAAAATAGGAGCATTGGGATGCTCCATTCGTGTGGTACGATATATGAAATGGAACCCAAGAAATGGAATATAACTTAAGGCAGGGCAACCTTTGACTTTGAATGCTTGGTGTGATGCTCACAAATCTGCAAACTTGTGGAATAAGAATACTATTGTTGACTTTCTCTCTTTCTTAAAACCCTTTCTACCAAAAGTAGAGTAGTCGGGATTTCATCCGCCGTTGCCGGCGGCCTTCTCTCCAATGCTCCTATGTTTTTTCCTTTGCCTCCTCCGCTCCTTATCCTCCTTTGTCAATATGTCAAGACTCTAGTGAGCGGCCTGTCTTCAGTTCCCAGATCTGGGTCGCCGGTGACGTTTTCTGTTCGACGGTCGTCTTCTTCCGGAATGGCGATGAGGCAAAGGCGGTTTGGATGTGGTGAGCTAGTGTTGGCTCCTTCTCCTCTATCTTCGTGTCTCGGTTTAGGACAAGTCTTCTTCTCTGCTCAGATTGGATTTTGACGGGGTTTCAGTAAATGCTTCTGCCGGCGGTGTCATCAGAAGCTCTCCAACATCGTGTCTAGAGTCTCTGGCTTGGTGGTGCGTCGAGTTGTCTACGCTTAGGCGTCATCGGCTTGTTACTCTGCTCCGGTCTTTGTCTTTCAGTTCATGGCGAGATAACATACCATTAGTCAAGGAAGCCACAGCTCAAACCGGTCTTTACTCGTTGGGTAAACTCGCCATGGAGTTGATCCAGGGGAGAAGCCACAGCCAACACAATACGGGCATGTGCACCCACAATTTTTCAAAAAGTTGTTATTTTGTAAGGTAAAATTATTAGATAAAATAGAAAACTCTTTTTTTTTTGCACCCACTGATTCATCTTTTACACGTAGTGCACCCATCATACTTAATGTCTAGATTTGCCACTGAGTTGATCTGGTTGTTTTCAGGCATGGAACTCTTCGGTTTTATTCATCATTGTGCTTAAACGTCAGTGGAGATTGCGAGCGTGAGGAAATCGTCAAGAACTAGCTACACCGATGCTAGCATAAGATGTACCGGTAACCAAGGAAAGGAGGTGAACGCCACCTTCGAATGTTTACCATTATCGGTTGAATACGTATATTGATAATTTGAAGTTTACAAAACTATATATCTAGCAGAACGTGCTGGTATAGTGGTGGTTGAACGAAGCTAGAAATGTTACGTTAGCTGTAGATCATTTTGTTGGAATCACGTTTGTAATCAAACCTTGAATTCTCGTTTTGGACAGACTAATAAAAATTACTATTATTAAAAAAAAAGAATACTACTGTTGTCTACAGCAAACCAAATTACTAAAAGCATTAAAATAATCAATACGCGTGTTTATTTCGGTTTTTCTGAAAGCAAACCGAAACCAAGAAGACTATGTACCAAACAGAACCAACCCAAAAAAAATTGAATACCTAATCGAACAACAATTTAACCTATCCGAACCAAACCCGAAACCTTCCTAGGAACTGAACCATTTGGATTCAACCTTCTTCCTAATCACATCATTTGTTTTTCTCAAGAGCTTTCTTTCTCCACTTCTCCTTCTCAACAAAATCAGCATCCAAGAACCTCGAAACAAACCCCCAAACCCTAAAAACATCATCAAAATTCGTCATAAACCCTAACCTAAGACACACCACCGACACTCTCAAACTCAGGTTCTGTTTCTCATCGCTTCCCTTCTTGTCCTTCCCAATCCTACTAATCTTCTGCAGATACGCACATCTCAAACCGATCTTCTCCCTCTCCGCGAGCCTCTCCACTACCAAAGGATCAACCTTCTCGCCTTGCCAGTCAAAAACGTTGAACGAGATCGACGGTCCACGCTTCGGTCTGGTCTTAGGCCCACAGATTTTGACAAGATGCATCTCTGGTTGGTGAGAACCTGGGTGTTTTAGAGACGTCAACGCTCGAACCAGCCATAAAGTCAGAGACTTTAGCCTTCTACTGATCAGTACTAGACCCAGTGAGTCTGCGTCGTCTAACCCTCGAAACTCAATAATGGTTTTATCGTCTTCTTCTTCGACTTCAACTATGTCAGTGTGGTCCTCCTCGTGGTCCAAAGAACTTTCTCCAAGGGCATTTTCGTCATTTTCCCAAGCTGGTTCTGCTTTAACGACCGTGAGATTCGCTGGATTTGTGATGTGTTCTGGTGACAAAGCTTGAGAGCTAGATTTCTTGACGAACAAGCAACCAAAACCGGGACCATCGTCTTGACCTAAAACCTCTGTAAAAGAACATATGAGAAAGTCTGGTCGGAACAGAGAAAGCCCTAATGTCTCCATGTCTTTAGAGCTTAAAGCAGAGGTGTCTAGCAAGACATGCCACTCGTTTTCGTGTGCTAAACTCATCCACGAGTAAGAATACGAAGCCCCCGTGACGAGAGATTGAAGTGGAAACACAAAGAGTCCTCTTTTGTCTCTTCTTCTCTTGCTCCGAGCAATGTTCCTCTTCAGTTTCTCGGACACAATCTCAGTGCTCGGCCATGAAAACTCGGCTGCTTTGGGCTTGACACCCTTCTTCTCCGAGATTCTGATCATCTCCTCGACTGCTTCGTCCTCGTAGTTGTAGACCGTGAGAAGATTCGGACACGTTTTGAAACAGTAGAGTTCCGCTAGAATCTTGAAAGCCGAGGAACGGTCTTGAGTTAGAATCATGTGATATTCAGACTCTTCAAGATTCATAAAACTCGTGATTCTTCTCCTCATCCTGGTCTGAAACCGAGATTCTTCTGTTGCAAACGATAACAATTCTTCGCCGGAGCTCACTTGCTTGCGAGGCAAGGTAAAGAGGGATTGGTCCGAACCTGATATAGATTGGGAATAAGAGAACAAGGGCTGTTGCTGACCGGTGTGGTTTAACAGCACGTGGCTAGATGAGTAGGAAAGGTTCTGATACTCTGTAGTTCGGAGATGATCGGCTTGGCTGGTCTGCAAGTAATCTGGAAAAGCTGTGATGAGATCGTAGAAAGATGTATGGAGAGAAGGGAGAGATTCTTGGCTTGTGAACTTGATGTCTCTTGTTAGGAAAGAAGCTCCTGTTGTGATGAGTGAGAACTCGTGGTTTTCGTCTTCTTGTTTCTTAGTTATGGATTGTGTTGAGAATGGTGATGAACAGCAGCCATTGAAGCAAGCTTCTGAAGCTTCTTGTAAGAAGTGTGAACTCATCTCTTTTGTTTCTCTCTCTCTCTTTTGTTCCTCCCTCTGATTTGTTAAAAGGGTGTGCGACTTATTGTGAGTTTGTTGAAGTCAATGAGATTAAATAAAATAAAAAGTTTAAAAGTAATAATCTCCTAATCTAATAAGTTGCATGTGGTCAATAAAAAATAAAAGTTGCAGTTCTTTTGAAGAAATGAAACGCATACCTAATTTTTGCATCTCTCTTCAATCTCTGAACAAATGTTAAGACATCAATTTCGTTGATAAATATTGAATAGTAGTTTTTAATTAAAAAGAACAATTTAATGTACAGAAAGAACAGGATAGGTTGCTGGCTAGGTACACATTGTGCCCACGTTTCTTATGGTTTGAATGGAGTTGACTTCTAAATGGCTTCGTATTATTGGGTCACAGTTCTATGTTATTCCTATTCTAATAGAACTGGTAATGCGAATTGTAAAATATGTTGGTATACTCCAAATGAAAGAAAAACAAACATTTGCCGTAAGAAAAGAAAAGCAATCAAGACTAGTATTATTTTATGTATTAAAAAAATAGCCAGATGTTTATTGACTGATGACCACTAAAATTATATCCGGGAAACGGGGTCCACTAGAGAAAAATATAAAATCTAGATTCAACTTGCTTTGTGATAATTTTTATAAATATATAGTAATACAATATTTTCACTGATACAAACTATTACACTACTAATTCTGGTCAAATATGTGATTTAATCTTTTATTTTAAAGTATAATAATTAACTTATTTTGACCATATAGTTTGTATCAGTGGCGATATTTCATTACTATTCAAATGTAAATATGTATAGTATTGGCAAAAAGAATGTTTGAAATTTTGTTTAATATATAATACTACTTCTACCTCTGTGCTAGAAGTTACATAAGTAAATAACAATCGACATTCGACTAAAAAATTAAAATAAATAAATAAATAAAAATCGACAAAAGGTAAAAACTATGTCTAAATATAGGCGAGAAGGACACAAATATTCCTCGTAAATATTGTAAGTTGTAAAAAATGATAAATTTTTTTTATTATTTTGTAAAACAAAAAAAAAATAGGTGAAAAGGACAGAAAGTGGATGGCGTTTTCATGCACGTAGAAAGTAGAACCTCGACGGCGACGCGGTTTGGACTTGGTCAATCTATATATCGTGTTTACATTACGCCTTACGACAGTTATCACGATCAAACATCTAATGTTACGTGTCCATATATGTATCATCCACTCCTGACTCCACTAGCATGGGTGTGTCGATCTAAGATGGGTGGTACAATAAACTTTGTATTATTAATCAACCATCTGAACTTTTTGTACGAACAAACCTAACACATAGATATCTCGAATATCAAAAATTATATTCGTATAATGAATCAACTTTATCAAATTCTCAGAACGTATTCTCCTAATTACGTAGAAAGAAGCATATATAGTAACAAGATTCGCTAACAAAACAAAATCTTTATACCCATAAGGGGCGAAGCTAGACAATTTAATGAATGGGTGCACCTTTGATAATGAAAAAGAAATACGCATAAGAAAAGGATCGAACCTAGAAAAGTAGGAGTGCACAAGCTGCTGTTTACCCTGTGGGCTTACAAATATTTGATATACTGCATACAATTTTTTTTAATTTCACTGTGGGTGCACGGGCCCGTATACCTTTCAACCTGGCTTCGTCAATCCATAAAAATATACGTATTTATAAATGTAACATGTGTGAATAGCTAGAAATCTTTCGATAGATGAAATTAAACGTTTATAGATAAAAATTCAATCAGTGGTGGATCTAGACATAATTTTTATTATAGTCAAAACTATAAACATTGTTAATATTTTTACAAATTTAAATATTCAACATGGGTATTATTTAAACTCGATACAAAATTACAAATTAACAAAATTCATAGTGGGCAGCTGCGCCACCCACTCATAACATAGCTTTCCCAGTAGATACAGCATTATACTCGAGTAAAAACAACAATGTTATGGTTTTGCCCAAAACTTTACCCTCTGTTTAATAACAATAGCATTATGAATACATATATGTATGGAGACTCTGAATTATGAATCATGAGACAGCTATGTGGAGATTATAAAGTGCTATATATTTAGTAAAAATATATAAAAATAATAAAAAGTGAAAAATCAAGGAACAATTGCTAGTGGCGACTGACTTTTATTTTCAACGAACCAAATCACAAGTTTATAATGATTTATACATTTTGGCGGTATTATAATCCGTGTGGCATCCACTATGATCGCAAGGAAATAAACAGAAAACAACAAGAAAAAGTAAGATGATATCAAGAACACCAGTTACCAAGAACATTAACACAAGAAAAGTGCAAAACGATATTCAGAAACCCAATTTTTGTGTTCGATTATTAACAAATTTGACAAAATATTAAAATAGCTGATGTGAAGAAATATCAAAGACAATACATAATTATGAGTTATGACCAATTGTCTTCAAAACACAAGTTGTTGACTAATTTAAAGACGTGGTGGTAACCTGTAAGTAGGAGCGCTGAGGTCGATAACGCACTAATGTCCTGTCACGTGATCAATTTGTAATATATCTTTTGCCTAAGATGCAGGCAAATGGTCCTTTTTGATGATGTCTCTAACGTTTTAAGTCAAAGTATCCTATTTATTTCATAATTGACATCTACCTTTTTGGGTTTTGGCTCTATTTTTCTTTGTCATGTTTATTACCTGAATCTAATAACTTAATGTACCAGGACAAACAATATTGTTAAATAATCGAGTTTCATTTTGCTCATAACTACTTCATATATAATATAAAATAGTTATAATATTTTTTTTTACTTTTAAGAAAAACCCAGTTTCAATTTGCTCATAACTACTTTATATCTAAAATAGTTACCAATTTTTAAGATAATTTTGGCATTCTTTCCAACGAGACAATTAATAGATTTGTGAACTTTTTGGTCAATTCCACAACAACGGAAGTTTTTGTTTTCAATTTCTTTCGAGAAGAAAGTATATAATTTTTCTGATAACAAAATTTTGGAAAAATAATTTAATTGAGTAGTTTGTTTACTAGCCAATTAATATTTTTCTATGTGTTTATGAAAATAAAATATATTGATAAATAATTTTATTAAAATATATTATAAAAGATACTAAAATAAACAAATGCAAGTAATAACAACAATCTGATTTAACCTGTTTAAAATAAAATAAAAATGATTAAGTTCGACTTAGAGAAATATATGCAATCTAATATATCTATAAATAAGAAAATTAAAATCCCTTGTCTATATTAAATATATATTTTTATTTTCTATGCATACAAATTGAAAACAACTAAAACTTATAATTTTGGGTACTTGTTTATAATAAAAAAATTATTTTCTAGTGAAAATAAAATATTAATCAATTATTATAATTTGTATTATTAAAAATTTATCTGTGCATAGACACGTAAAAGTCACTTAGTATCAAAATAATACACAAAAAAAGATCTCCAAAATAGTCTATTGGTAACGGAAGATCAACATATGTGTGGTCTCAAAACTGGATTATGGACGATTTTCCTCGGAGGCCGATCAGTAAACAAAGGGAGATTTTTGCTAATCTTCGTGTTTCTTCGCTGATGGATAATGATGGTCAATGGAATGTAAATAAGCTTCAGCATTTGTTTCCCGAGAATGAGGTTGCTCGAATTTGGCATCTCCAGGTGGGAAATGTTGCGGATCGGGATATATGGGCTTACTCATCAAATGGTTCTTACACTGTGAAGAGTGGTTACAAATTGGCAGCTCAGGCTAAAGAAGTGGAGAAGGTACAAGCAATGAATTTGAATCCAGGTGTTCTGGATTTAAAGAGGACCATTTGGAAGGTTGCAACTTTACCCAAGATTCGTAGCTTCTTGTGGCACGCTGCTTCTGGTGCACTAGCGGTAGCAGAGAGGTTGAATACTTGGGATTTAAATTTAGACTTGTGATGCAAGATATGCAAGTATGCAACA
Organism: Brassica rapa; assembly: GCF_000309985.2. Lineage (NCBI taxonomy): Eukaryota > Viridiplantae > Streptophyta > Magnoliopsida > Brassicales > Brassicaceae > Brassica > Brassica rapa. Next base: position 12,558,793 of record NC_024802.2, read on the forward strand.
GAGTCTATTGAGCATGTGCTTTTTAAGTGTTCGATGGCACAAGAAGCATGGTCCATTGCAGGTTTTCAGTCGCTCCCTCAAGTGGGTAACTTATCGGTGCTCGAAGGTATGTCTTCATATCTACACATGATGTCAGATGTTTTGATTCCTCAAGAACAGAGAAGAGCGATTCTATGGATTCAATGGATTATTTGGAAGAATAGAAATATGCTTTTGTATGCTGATACTCAGGAATCTCTCATCATCCAAGTCCAAAAGGCAATGGAGGAAGCTCGTATTTGGCATTAACTCAACAGCGACGGAGTTCACCAGAGACGATACATGGACTAAGTGAAGAAACGAAGAGATGAGAACCTCCCTTATCAGGGTATGCTCAGGGGCGGATCTACAGTAGCAGGAACGGGGGCACGTGCCCCCGACTACTTTTCAAATATTATTTACGAGCAACTAGTTAGGTGACACTATTTATTTTGATGGAACAATTGGTTAAGATGCCCCGGGTTACGTTCAGCTTTCAGTGTTCGAACTTCGAGTCCAACACCTATCTTTTTCTTCCTCGTTTTATCTCTTGCTGTATAATTAATGTCTTGTCCACTTTTACAATTTGTTTTGTGCCCCGTCAAATAATTGATCTGGATCCGCCATTGGGTATGCTAAATGCAACTTTCATTCCAATTGGAGGAATGCTTCACTTCATAGTGGAGTGGCTTATATCGTGCGAGACCAGAAAGGTAATGTACTTCATCATGCAAGAGATGCCATCACTTTCTCTCCAAACAGAATGACTTCTTAGTTCCGCTGTCTGGTATGGGCTCTAAAAAGCATGAACGATCTTTGGGGTGTTTGCATCTGATTTTTCGGGAGGTTACTGATGCTGTGATGAAACCTTCAGATTGGCCTCGTTATCAGGTTTTACTTCAAGAGATTAACAACTTATGTGCCCTGTTCAGTTCGTTTGCCTTTGAAACATAATCAGCATCTTCCAATCAGATTGCAAATAGTGTCCTCCGATCTTATTTGGCGTTAGGAGGACTTGCTGGCTGCATCAAAGGATTTTAAGAGAAACAGTTTAGATTAGCTCATAGACGTTATTACGGTTGAGCTTTTTCTTTTTGTTTCCCTTGTGTCTCCATTTTTATGTTCCCCTTGTGACTTTGAGCTTAGTTCTATCCAATTTCTAATGCAGTTAAAAAAAAATAGTTATTTTAACATCTATAATCACTACAAGAAAACAGCGGCATACTGAGGGAAAAAATCGTTGGTATGTCGTCGGAATAACGCTATTCCGACGACATACCGACGAAAAAAGTCCTCGGCAATAACTCCTCGGAAATTCATATTTCCTCGGAAATCCCTCGGAAATTTTCGACAGAATTCCGAGGAAATGAATTTCCGAGGAAATTCCGAGGACCACAAGTTCGTCGGAAAGTCCTCGGAATATTCTGAGGAAGATGTCGTCGGAATATCCCGAGGGATACACTTCCTCGGAATATTTCCAAAATTAAAAAAAAAAAAATTATAAATTTATTTTTTAAAATTGAAATTCGAAAATATAAAATTAAAATTGAAATAGAAAACATATTTAAAATACAAAAATAATAAAATATTTTTTATAAAAAAAAAATGTTTTATAAATACAAAATTAGTTTTAATAAATATAAATATTTTTATAAATATGAAATCATCTTTTTATAAATACAGAATAGTATTTATAAATACAAAAAATAATAAAATAGTGTTTATAAATCAAAAAAATGTTTTATAAATACAAAATTAGTTTTAATAAATATAAATATTTTTATAGATATGAAATCATCTTTTTATAAATACAAAATAGTTTCTATAAATACAAAAAATAATAAAATAGTGTTTATAAATCAAAAAATGTTTTATAAAAACAAAATTAGTTTTATAAATATAAATATTTTTATAGATATGAAATCATCTTTTTATAAATACAAAATAGTTTTTAAATACAAAAACTAATAAAATAGTGTTTATAAATCAAAAAATGTTTTATAAATACAAAATTAGTTTTAATAAATATAAATATTTTTATAAATATGAAATCATCTTTTATAAATCCAAAAATCGAATTTATATACAAAAAACGTTTTGTATATTTAAAAATAGTTTTTATAAATACAAAAATAATAAAATAGTGTTTATAAATCAAAAAAATGTTCTATAAATACAAAATACAAAAAAATGTTTTATAAATACAAAATTAGTTTTATAAATATAAATAATTATAGATATGAAATCATCTTTTTATAAATACAAAATAGTTTTTATAAATACAAAAACTAATAAAATAGTGTTTATAAATCAAAAAAATGTTTTATAAATACAAAATTAGTTTTAATAAATATAAATATTTTTATAAATATGAAATCATCTTTTATAAATCCAAAAATAGAATTTATATACAAAAAACATTTTGTAAAATCCAAAATCGATTTTATAAATATAAAAATAAAAAAAAATTAATAAAAAAGTTCTAAATCAATTCAACACAACAAATTATCCAACCAAATCACAATTCTAAACCTATTACACAACCAAATCACAATCCTAACCAATCACCCTAACAAAAATCTAACAAAAAACTTCTAAAATCATCAAATCTACTTAAAAACCTAACAAATAGAACCTAAGAGAGTGGGATAGGGTCCTTACATGATTTGTGTAGGAATAGAGAGGATTCGCCGGAGAGATCGTCGCGAGAGAAGGGGGAAATCGCCGGAAAAAGAGAGAGATCGCCGGAGGAAGAAGAGAGAAATGGGGGAAGAAGAAGTGTTGCGTGTCTATAAAACCTAGGGTCCGACGGAAACTATCCGTCGGAATTTCCTTGGTATTTTCAATTTCAATTTTCGCAAAATATTTGGCGGCTTGTTTGCCCGGTTAAATGAAAATATTCCGAGGAAATTCCGACGGCCACTTAAATATCCATCGGAATTTCCTCGGAATATTCCGAGGAAATTCCAAGGAAAACATGTTTGGGGTTTTAAAACATCAAACTTTTTTTGCTCTATATCATTTCTTATACAAATGCAATGCATACCATTGAGGAATCTTTGTATAGATGATCATAAACCATGAAATAACAAAATTTCAAAACGAATTGTAAGTATTCCCTTTACCGTTCATTAAAGTGTATAAGTGTTTCTCTTATGTTGTGGGGATTTCGTTCATACAATCGGAAAAGTGTTTATTATAGGGTAAGAAACAAATTTTTGACTTCATAATCAGTCTAAGACACTTAATAAGAGTTATATAAGTGTTATTCAAACTGCAAAACGTTGTTTTCGGTTTAAAAACCCTACTTCCTCGGAAAAGCCTCAGAATATTCCGAGGAAATTCCGAGGAAAAACAAGTGTTCCTCGGAATTTTCTCGGAATATTCCGAGGAAATTCTGAGGAAAAACAAGTGTTCCTCGGAATTTCGTCGGAATATTCCGAGGAACACATGTTTGGGGTTTCAAAACATCAAATTTTTTTGCCCTATATCATTTCTTATACAAATGCAATGCATACCATTGAGGAATCTTTGTATAGATGATCATAAACCATGAAATAACAAAACTTCAAAACGAATTGTAAGTATTCCCTTTACCGTTCATTAAAGTGTATAAGTGTTTCTCTTATGTTGTGGGGATTTCGTTCATACAATCGGAAAAGTGTTTATTATAGGGTAAGAAACAAATTTTTGACTTCATAATCAGTCTAAGACACTTAATAAAGGTTATATAAGTGTTATTCAAACCGTAAAACGTTGTTTTCGGTTTATAAACCCTACTTCTTCGGAAAAGTCTCGGACTATTCCGAGGAAATACCTAAACCCTATTATCCCTCGGAATTTTCTCGGAATTTTTAAAATCCCCCAAAGGCTGTGTAGCGGCTATAATATATCCTCGGATATTCGTCGGTGTTTTCCGAGGAATATTATTTCCTCGGTATTTCATCGGTATATTCCGAGGAAATGCCGAGGAAACCGAAATTTTGGTTTTCCTCGGAATTTCCTCGGAAATTCGTCGGAATATTCCGAGGATCTCATTTTCCGTCAGAATGTCCATCAGAATTACGCTGTTTTCTTGTAGTGAATATAATATCTATTTTATGTAGGTTATTTTATAGATTTTTTTTGGGTATTATATTTTGTGATTAAAAAAAATCTGTGGAATGAACCATGGAAACCCAAAACAAAGTCGCCGGACTTGGGAGCCGACGGTTGAGGTATGTAGTTGTAATGTTTGTTTCATATGGGGGAAATCTGTAAACAGAGTACAAATACAAAGAGTTATAAGTAAAACAAATAGCTACGATAAACAGAACAAAAATGACCAGAGACGGAACTTGGAAGCAAAGTGACGTTCAAAAGCATGTCCCGTCCAAAGTATCCGGCCACGGTAATCGTCACGTCAGCAACCACAGTAGTTTAAGGCTCCGTCGAAAGCAAACATCCTTTATAAGTCCAAGTCCCTCTCGACAGCCTCGAGAGCAACGATAAGTTAACATCAAGAAACATTTCAGATTACAAGTGTATGAACTATTTAGGGTTTATATCTCGTTTCTTACCTTCAAGAACTTCTGCAGAGACAAATATGATGGGTCAAGAGCAAACTTATTGTGGCACATTGTACGGAAAACGAAGCTGAAGCTGAGAAGTATTCCGACACAAACCATAATCTCCGAGACCAACAAAATTTGCCAGCGAACCAAAACAAGTTTATGATTTTAGGTATCTTGGAAGACAAGATTAACAAACCAAAAATGTTGGTAAAACAAGAGGTTTGGTTACTTGTCCTCCCACTTTTAAAATGAAAAGTTGTTTTTAAATTGACTCCGGGCCTAGAGAGATTATGGGCATAACGAGAAACTTCCAATGTTAACCAAAACAAATCAACAAAAGGGGGAAGTTAAATGCAGGTCTTCGAAGATGTTACCGATATAGCTTCAAATGACCATGTTTACAGGTAGAACCGTGAGACCGAGACTAGCCAAGAAGATCGCAATCGAACTTGTTGACCAACCAAAGTAGTAAGTGGTGATGATACTAGATTCAGAGAGAAGAATCTCCATTGCATACCTAACCATGAAGTATATCAACAGTTTTTTTTTTTGAAGATTGAAGTATATCAATAGTTGAACCTGAAAATCGAAAAAAAAACAATCAATATAGCACAATGCATTTTCAGTTTCTCAGAGGTTTATTTTTACCTTTACTGAAGGTGTAAGTAACCTATAGGCAGAAACAATATATGGATTTGCAGGTGTACGTAAATCCTCTAGTAGTAATATTTAGTTAACAAACACATGCTTGTGACTTACACAACAAACTTATAGTTATAGCCTTATAGGTTCTTTATCTTGCCTTGTACGTATCTCGTAGCATTTCAATTGAAATGATCTTTACATTATGTAGTGATTGATTGACCGACAGCGTATCTTTTAGGGAATACTACCTCAACGGAATTTAGTGATTGCAATGTGGGACTTGACCACAACCTACCGCATTCTCGGGCTGATACTTGATACAAACCAAAATCATTTCGTACGTAATCGCTTCTTTGTTGGATCTATGGCCATCTAAACCATTATTTATTTGCATGGCATGAAAGGTTAAATTTGAATGCAATCACTAACATGTTCTAAACTTCTAATACCACTTAAAAATCCTTTACAATTTTTTTTTAATAATTATTGGTTAGATTTATCCTAAACTTAATCTCTTTAATTATTCTTTTAAGTATTAAAGCTTGGATCTCTGAGAATGACAAAGTGAAAATAGATAAGAGGAGTACAATACCAAAAACACGATAAGAAAACAAATATTCAAACTTCGTTTCTGTTCTTTCTTTTGGTACCTTCTTACTCTATGATCATTTTTCTCTCTTTCTCATGCTTGTTCTTTCTCTTCTTGCAGCTCTCTCCCTTCTTGGTTGCTGTTGAGATTTTGCTTACCTCTCTCTCTAAATATGTAGTGTATGACCTATGTGTTAATCTGCCAATAATTAGATTAGGAAATTTATAGTGTCTATAAATCATTGGACCCAATACCATTCACAACTTGCAAGATATTCAATATTGTTCCAAAACTAAACTAGGCAAAATTGACTCCGTGAAATATAGGATCGATAGATCTGACCTACAAAATCTCACGAGAACCATGCTTCAGCGCTTTTGGGGATTTCTGCCATGCATCGACCGATTTGTATCTTGCGATTTGATCGGTCATGACTCATGTTACCAAACACACAAAATCAACAACGAGAAATCTCAATCAAATTTAAGATTTTCTATAGCAGTCTCATAAATAATGGAAAAGCGATTGACTAAACAACATTGGATGCTTCATGTTAGGCTTAGTCATAAGATTTGTTATTAGGTGCACCTAATCGTGTTAATAAATCATATGATTGATCAACTTGCATTTTATTATCATACAATATTCATTTTGACATTTATTAGAAAATTACTGCAATTACTTGCCAACAAAATGTTCTTTTTGGGGGAAACAATAATTCAGCTAAAAAAAAAAAAAAAAAACAAAAACAATAATTCAGCTGATAATTTTGACTATAAATAATTTAGAGACAGAATGCGAGAGGCGTTGACAACACGTACGACGAGTTCATGCACGAGAAACGTTGACAAAGTCAACAACTACTGTCCACTCGCAGTCTACTGTATATGACTACTAACTAAGATTCATGTGGGCTCCACATTATATACTTATGACATGTGGCAAAATCAAATGACCTTTGCTCTGATGCCTCTTCGGGCTCTCTGAGCTCAATGTCTTTTTATCAGTTGCTAAGATCCACTCTCAGAATAATAGCCCCTGAATTTTATTTTTTTGAACTTTATAATAGCCTGTGAAATTAATGTTTAACAACAATTATTTTGAAATAGAATATTGAAATTACGAAGAGATTAATGAATTATAAACCTCTGAAATTTGATAAAAATATTAATTTCTGAAAGATTCAATGAAACACGATTAATCATTTATAAGTTTAGACCAATTCTTTTTGATCAAAAAAAAAATGCTTAGACCAATTCCTAATTGTGAACTAATTCATTTTTTTTTAACTTAATACTGCCAATAATATTTTTAATTTAAATATTTAGCTTACATCTAATTAGATTTTAGTTTAAATATGGGGATTAGTAACTCAATTATTAGGCAAGTGAATGTGTTAAGTGTTAAGTGTTAGTTAATAAGAGAAATTACAAATAAATAATGTTCAAAAAAAATTACAAAAAATTAATAATGGAGGTAAACAAAATTTCCCGAGAAAAGAGTATAAAACACACGCAAATGAGGAGCGTGGTACTTATCAAAAACACTGTTTTACACTCGTGCGACTACTTAACTCTTGACAATCCCTCTCTCATACACACTCTCTGCAAATGAGCAAACTCAGGCGAGAAGAAACACCGACGTTTCATTCTCCGAGATAAGTTTCGAGGATGAGAAAAGCTTCACGGTGGTTTAGGAATCTATTCGGACTTAACAAACCCGACCCGGGTTATCCGGATCCATCCATCGTAACACCTTCTCGCTCTTTTCCAAAACGTCGATGGAGCTTCGTCAAGTCCAAACGCGAAAAAGGAAACGCACCGCCGAATCATCATCCTTCTCCTCCTCCTCTGCGGAGTTCGACGCCTCCACCGTCGTACCTTCAATCTTCTCCGTCAGACGGACGGCGGTGGAAACAGAAGCTGGTACGGGAGGAAGAAGGAGACAAGGAGTCCGACGACCAAGAGGTTGCGTTGGCCGCCGCGACTTCCATTGTTGCTGAAGCCGCCGTCGCTGCCGCCGCTGCGGTCGTCAGGCTAACGAGCACGGCGAATTTTAGCAGCGGCTTCAACGACGTTGTGGCGCATGTTAGCAGGTTCGACCGATACAGAAGCGGTCGCGACAGTCTTGCGGCCATTAAGATACAATCTACATTTCGTGGTTATTTGGTAATTTTCTTTCTTTCTCTTTTATTATTTGTTTTGCAAATATTTATTTGGTACTCTTTATCGAAGTTTAATTTACAGATTATCAAATATCAACTTTTGGAGAACGTACATAATTTGCTTTTTAATTTATTCCATTTTTACATATGATGATATGATAGACGAAAATTAACTGGTTATAGATTTCTTAAAAAAGTTACGGGGATGAATATTCTTCGTATAAATTAAACATCAACAATATGATCCATTGGAAGCAGTTGCAATTTTTTTCTATTGCTTTGTGACATGATTAAGTTCTAAAATTTTATAGGTTATAGACAGTTTAGTAAAAAAATTTAGAAAATTCGAATAAAATTATGAGCCTATGGTTTGCATATATCTCTTAAAAAAAGTTTTGGGACAATGTTTAACTTGCATCTATGCATCGGTTATTACCGCAGAAGTAGGCTATATTTCAATTCATGATAGGCTAGTTAATATATGTATATCAGTCTTTCGATTCATGCTTAGTGTGTGTAAGCCAATTCAGACCCACATGTTTGCTCATCGACCTAAAAGTCTCGTTGTTCATTAATATTGTAGAGAGGTTGACAATTCATGTAATGATGTAAATGTCTTCCTCATATTTGAAAGTTCAATTTCCTGAAGGGTCAACTTTTTTTTGTCCTTCTTTTGGCGCCAACTTCTATCAGAAGTAACGCTTATTTAAAATTCAATATGTTTTGTGGTCCTATCTATTAGGCCTACTATCTATAATGAAAGCTTGAGGTCAAGACTCACAGGTCTTTTTTTTTGGAAGAATTCAATTTAAATCAATGTTTTTAAATTGTTTGATTAATGTTAATCAAGGCAAAGAGAGCATTAAGGGCACTCAAGGGATTGGTCAAGCTTCAAGCTATAGTTAGAGGCCATATCGAACGAAAGAAAATGTCGGTCCATCTGCGTAGGATGCACGCTTTGGTTCGAGCTCAGGCTCGTGTCCGTGCCCGTCGTGTTGTTGTATCGTCTGAATCCTCTTCTTCTAAATCAAACAACACCAAATCTTCTCACTTTCAAAACCCCGTAAGCCTCTCGTTAAATCCCTTTAAGATTTTGTTCTTATATAACCCACAACATATCTTGTAATTCAAGGTTCCTTTTTAACATCTATATAGATTGACAAGGGTCCAACAACGCCGGAAAAACTAGAGTATTCGATCTCTTCTCGCAGCTCCAAGCTCGGTCATTCTCATCTTTCCAAGGTATTACATTTTCAATTTCTGTTTGAATTCATGTTAGTTAGGCTTATTCATTTAACATTTAACTAAAAGATTGTGGAATAAAATTTCAGAGGAACGGTTCAAAGGCAAGGGGCAACAGACCTGACATTTTCTACTCATCTCACCTCGTCCTAGACAACTCAGGCTGGTCTGGACCAGTTTACGCCATGCCATTTAGCCCATCCTCGTCACACGAAGAGACCGTAAGCCAGTTTTGCAATGCAGAGAACAGTACTCAGTTATACTCAGCTACATCTATAAACAAACCCAGTGTTTTCACGACTAGTTCTATTGCACCGAGTGAAAGCACCAAAAGCTGCTGCTACACAGACCATCCAAGCTACATGGCTTGCACAGAGTCCTCTAGGGCTAGGGCACGGTCTGCTAGTGCCCCAAAGTCGCGACCGCAGTTATATCATGAGCAGTCTTTGTCTAAACAGTTTGGTGATGCTCTGCAAACTAGTTTCATGAACAAGGCTTATCCCGGTTCAGGTCGCTTGAACCGGCTCGGGATGCCAATTGGTTATAGGTACTAAGAATAGTTGTTGAATCCGTTTTGTACTATATGGTTCGGGTTGTGATAGTAATCAAATGAAGTGGATGACCGGTTAAACCTGGTTTTGTTGTAGTCCAGTGGATTGATTTATGCATAAAATGTATCAAGGTTAAACCTTGGAATGACAAATATTTCTGTATTCAAGTAGACAAATTGGTAAAAAAAAAAGAAAAATGGGTGATTTATTCAAAGATCCAAATTTGATCATACTTCACAGGCCGCAGAGAATTGACCTCAAAACCAAATTTCTCATGTTCTGTACCTATCCTGAAAACTCAGAATGTCAAGTTAGCGAAATGGAACTTCTTCACAAACAAAGTACCTCCATTTCTCTTTTGGTTTGCATCCAGAGGCAGTGAGATCCTCTCTCGTCAGCGGCTCCTCCGACGCAACACCAGCCTCTTCTGTCGGAGGGCTTGCCTGCCGCAACGAACAATTGACTTCCTCTCTTAACAAAATGACTTATATAGAGGAGCAATGATTTAGTAGATAAGAGTCCTAGAGTAGGAGCTAAAATAAGCTTCTTTCATCCTCTTAACACATATACCACATTATCAGATAATCATCTGTGTATATATATATCTTACAAATCAAAACTCACACGGCAACAACCAAATCAGAGCTAAACTCGTACTCCAACCAAACAAATCAACCACTGACCGATTTATTAATCTTGCACAATGTAGTTTATGGTATATATGTGTGTGTGAAATATGATACACATATTTAGCAAGTATGTTTGCGACACATGAATATACAGTAATCTTTATACATAAATGGCGTAAGCTAGTGGTTTGTGTGTATATATAGGCTTCGAATGTTACAATCTGCACCGCATTGAAGTTAATAGTAACAAGGATCTTTACATATATAATATATCTATACATATTTATAACTGTTAGAACCGCACTGCAGTTGAACCGTTTGTCCCACATCACTTAATCCACGGTCATTATTCAGAATCTATATTTTAAACTAATCTGTCTCACAATGATCTAAAATATTTTTGACGCATAATACATGAATTAGTTTTGTTGTCGCAAACCACATGAATCATGATACTTAACTACAAATCCAGGTGGTGCATTAAATTAATCATAAACTCAATTAAGATAATTTTATATCAATTCTGTATTCTTTGTACTGTTACAACAACAAAAATTCTCTATTTCTTTGTAGTCGTCGGTTTTCTATTTTTTATACTGATACATTATAAACTTCACAATCTTTCCAATACTCCATCTGTTTCACTAAGATAGATGTTTCACAAAAAAAATTGTTTCAGAAAGATAAATTTTTATGTTTTCTATAAAAAAATTGCAAACTTCAATAAAATTAATTGATTTTATTAAGTTACTATTGGTTAAAAGTTATTGAAATTTAAAAATTACAGAAAATGATATATTTATTATAGTGATTTAATGTGTTTTTTTAATATGTATGAAAACACTAAAAATTCTATCATTCTAAAACGGAAGGAGTATTTAATTAGAATGAAATAATGAAAAGAATGTGTCACTAACCACGTGATTTCAACTAAAATACTAAATAAACAAATAACCATGGCGAAGGAAAAAGACTTTAGAAGTGTGTCATAATCATAATGCTATTGGGTTGATTGTGCAAGAGATTTTTGTTTGCTGGAACAAATTTTGGCGTCATATTTTTATATTTCCTAATTCTTAGTAGGTGGAACCAATTTCACTCTATAGTCTTCTATAAACAAATGAATGAAAAACATGTGAATGGTAGATGAATCACCCCATAAAATTGTTGTGAACATTCGGATTAGATTCTATAGTATCAAAACAATGACAAATATTACATGTTTGTAGACCGCTAATGACCAACTAAACATTTTAATGTAGACCTCAAATCAATGATGGTTCTATACACAAATTAATGATGATTTTATACATATTTAGAGTTTGTATATTAGTTAGCATAATACAAAACTCAATAGAGTTTAGTTTTCGTTTCTAACTAAAATAGGATATATATATATATATATTACTATTAGAAAGCCAGTAAACCCAAATTGCAGGGAGAACCACAATTTTAAGATTTTAATAATATGAATAAGTGTTTTTGTTGTTGTAATACTGCAAGGCATTTTCATTTCCACTTTATTTCAACTCTAAAATATAATTTAGAGTAAAAATGTTCCAATAGTACTTTATTTTTCACTCTATAATAGAATAAAAAATGAGTTTACTCTATATATAGAGTAAGTTGTTGTTTTTTTGTTTATCAATCTATTTTTCACTTTAAAATAGAGTACTATTAAAGTATAATTCAACTATATTATAGAGTTATACTATTCTAAAAGTAAAAAATAGAGTTATTCATTGGATGGTCTGGCATGTTCGACAGATTGATTTAAAATGTTTAGCTGAGACACTAATCATGACATGAGGAGTACGAGGACAAGAGTAGAATATAGTCAAACTAGGGTCGGCCCGCCCTACGGACGGGATGATAATTTAAAAATAATTTAAATAGTTAGAATAAATATTTTTTTTGTTTAATATTTATTTTTATTTTAAAATGTTTTCTTCTATAAGAGTATAAATCATTATTTTATTGATTGTTGTTCTTTATTCAGTTCATTCTCATTACAATTAACTAAACTTTTTCCTTACGATTAATAAAACTGTTTATTTAAAGTTTTAATCTGTTTTTATTTTGATGGTGTAGAATTTTTGAATTAAAATGGCAGTTATCTTCACTATTCTTTGATAAATAACATTATATTTTTAATATTTATTTTAGTTTGAAATGTTTAGTTTTATAATATATAGTAATCATTATTTACTATTATAGAAATGTGCACATTAGTATGTGTATACATATATATATATATGTTGGAGAAAAAGACATAGACGAATTATTATAAAAATAGTTATTTTTTATCTGTGGCATACATAAATCCACTAATATGTTTTATCCTATAAATTATTCAGATTGTGTAATAAACTTTCTACTATATAAATAACATTAAAAATTTTGTAACGCTACTAATGTACACAATTATTTTTTACATTTGTGAATAATTTGAAATCATATATCTCAAACCAATCAGCTTCTTTCTAGAAATATTTCCTTAGGAACAACATGTAAAGTTGCTTCGGGTGTTATTATCTGCTTATATATAAACACGGTAAATTTCACTTGTATATGATAAATTAAACTGAATGTCATTAGAAAATAAGATAATTTATTTTCGCATCTCAGAAAAGCATGATAGAATCATAACATTTTGGTATGCTCTAAGGGTTTTATATATTTAAAAATAAAATTATTTGAGTTCTTCTCCTTCGTTTAGTGAACAATGTTTAAAAGACTTATAATTTTAGGAAATCAACAACAATTTTGCACTTTCTCTTTTCAAATCATTGACAAACTATATTATGTAAATGTTAGGGAAAAACATCAAACTATTTTGTAGAGATTATGTATTTTCATTATATTATCATCTGCTGACTGAAAACGATATTAAAATTTGTTTGCATTGAAAATTATTAAATACTAATGAGAGAAAATAATGGATAAATGTCTTAGTAGATTTGATCTTAGTAATAAACAAAATTGAAACAACCAAACAACTCACCGGATCAACCCAGAATTTAGAGGGAAAATTTATAACTTTCTTTTTTTGGATTCTTTTACTTAATTAAATAAATGCTATTTTAAAATTTTGAAAATTAACAACAATTTTACACTTTCTCTTTTCCAATCATTGGCAAAAAACAAAATTTAACTGTTGGAAACAAAAGATCGAATTATTTTGCAGAAACGTTGTCCTATAGTTTTTATTTTTATTTCCTGAAAAGTAAACAAAACAAATTTACATAACTTCCACCAATAATATGATATTATTTGATTTCTTCAGTGGAGATAATATAATATATTTTCTACCGGAATTTACACTTGAATTTATATTTGTCACCTTCTCATTATTTTCATGCTAATGAGCATGTTCCTATAAAAATCTAACATATATAAAATCATTGCAGTGCATACACTCGGGACAATTCCCCAACAATATGGTCGTCTACTAACAGCAGGCTCAGTAACTACGGAGGCTTCTAAGCTCCATCTTTCTTATCAACTCATCCGAGAAGTCGAGACTTCATTTGAACCGCTAAACACAATCTTCTTTTTTTTTTCTTTTTGAAACTAAGTGTGAAAAACTGAGAAGCTAAGTGTCATGACACTGCAAGCTCCACATACTCGCGGCCTGACAGCAGTAGATATAATCAAACAACGATCTGTGACTCTGAGATGCTCCAACGCGACGAACTCCTACGAAGTTTAAAAGTTAAAAGGTCACAGGCGAAGAAGACAAAGTAGAGCAGTGGTTTTCTGTGACTCTAAGAAATAAATCCTAACGGTCTCAAATAGAACAAAAGCTTTTCGCTAAACATTAACCAGATTAATTGCAAAATCACTGTAACTCAGGAAAAAGAGAAGAGGACAAATCTCGGAAGAGAGACAATGTTAGAAACAAACAATTTAACAATTAACACCAAAGCCTATCCAAAATTAAAGATATGATCCACTACAGAACATCAAAAGATGAAAGCTTACAACAATCAAAACCCGTAAGAAAGGTACATATAGTTTCATGCAGTTCTGGAGTGCCTCTGTTTCTTCTTGATCCATTTGCAGTGCTTATCTAAATATACAGCAGTGAACTCTAATCACTAACATCTAAGCAAAAATACAAAATATATAGAAACTGAAAAGAAGATGATGAGAATATACCCAGATTTGGTTAATTGTCGTTGCTTTGTTTTTCTTGGTCCTTCCTATACGAAATTGACAAAAGTCATGTACGTAGAGTAGTTAATTAGAAAGAAGAGATGGAGGATACTTAAATTAGAGCTAGCCATTTTCCAGAAAATAAAAGGATATATATGTTTGAATAGGTTGGTAGGATGATTTCGAGAAGAGGAATGGTAACCTTTTTATACTGAGATTTCCACGAGAGAAGCAGAAATAAATGTAGATCGTGTATGATTGAATCAAGGAGGCCTTTAAGAAGACGAAGGTGAAACTGATTAAAATCAGGGTCTGAGGAAGAAGATGAATCGAAACCCTAGACTTAGAGCCTACATCCCGACGGCGGAGAAGAATAACGGTTCAACCATTGAAATCAAAAACGACACGTTTAGAGACAGGACTAAACTATTTTGGAGATGGTTTTTTTAAAGCTTCATCTAAAACCCGTTTGCAATCTAAAGCCCAAACAAAATATAAATCAGAATAAATAAAACGCTGCATTTTGTAAAGCGGGACAGGTGTCGTCACGATGTCGACCGAATAGATGACGTGTCCGTCTACGTGGACCATCTGGGAGAGATCTAAAGCTTCTTTTATATATATAGATAGATAGATAGATGTATATTTGGGTCATATATTAGCCACTGAGGAAGGTCTTCTTCAGTTGAGGAATGAAACAAAACAACGAAACCCTGACTTGAAGATAAATAATGACTTCAAGCGTACATCCCGCATCGGAAGCGTAACTATAAGACACTCATATTTAGCGTAGTATAAAACAAGAAGATGGTCGATTTTGAAAGATACTTACCTGTACGGGGCCGTCTTGATCATGAAGAAGAGTTGCCTAAGCTAGTGACTTCCATTGCACATAATGGAAGGGTGCTTAGCTTAAGGTCTCCCCAAGTGGGAGAGCCTGCGTCATTATTTGTGGCATTGGAAGCCTGCGTTTGCACGCGGCCTCTCCCAAGTCTCCAGTTCAATGTTTGGTTGGTTTAAGAGTCTTTGATTGAGTTGAAATTAATACAGTTAACCGTAGCTAGACTATGACATACTTCGTTACGGATAAGGTTGTTGGATCCGTGCCAAAAGTCGGATTCACAGATAAAATTAGCACTTTTTACATGTTTGAACTTCGGTGGTGTTTGCTATTAGCTCATCTTTTGATCCATCTTGTTAAGTAACCACACAACATATTCTTTCAATCCAATCTTTCTCGAGATTTCACGACTTGGGTTGTGTTCCTCATGGAATCATTTTTGTTTTGTTCCTCCAAATAATTGCAACAACCTACGGTTGACTCAAGAAAAGTCATCCCACGAGTCAACGCAACAAACCATTCAAAATGAGGGACCAGGTGAACTAGACAGTAATATACAATATAATTGGAGGGATTCCTCCAGGATTTTTTCATCCTCATCAAAGATTCATGGCTTATAAATCATAAACGTGACACCAAAGGAAGTAACGTTCACCTATATTCTGAAATGAACCCAAAAACAGTAAATTTTGGGGCTGACATGATTTTTGGTTTATAAAACGAGCTTGTCTTTAACGAGGAGTTACAGAAGTAATCGGTGCATCATCAATGGAACAGAGAACAGACTTATCCATTGATGGACCTGTTTGTTCCTGATTACTCTTAAAGAAAAGTCCAGGTGGTCTAGGCACTGCAAGGGAGATAGAGCTAGTAGTAAGCATTTGAACTATCTCTGCCATGGTTGGACGATCTCCAGTGTCTTCTTGGACACATAATAAAGCGATATGGATGCATCTCCTTATTTCGTTTCTTTGATAGTTATTTCCAAAAGACATATCCACGAGATCTAATGGAGACCCCTTGCTCCATAGCCTCCAGGTCTATTAAACATTGTAAGACTTCAAATTAAATTAAATATAATTTATTTCTTTAGATTATAACTATCTAGACTTACATATGTAACCAAGTTGCAAACACTACCATCCATCTGATAGAGGCTGCTGTTCTTCCTTCCGCTTATAATCTCAAGAACTAAGACTCCGAAGCTATAAACATCTGATTTCATTGAGAACTGGCCGTACATGGCATACTCGGGAGACATGTAACCACTGAAATGGTATATAAAAGTTTGAGTTAATAGAAGGATGATGTCATTATATGCACTGAGTAGATGGAAAGAGCAAAAATTACTAGGTTCCAACTACTCTTCTCGTATTGGCTTCGGTTTGGTCCATTTCAAATATTCTAGCCATTCCAAAATCTGCAACTTTTGGATTCATATCAGCATCCAAGAGGATGTTGCCCGCTTTAAGGTCACGATGTATGATTGTGAGTCGTGAATCTTGATGGAGATATAGAATCCCTCTAGCTATTCCTCCTATAATCTTGTACCGTGTATTCCAATCCAGCTGGCTCTGCTTACTTGAGTCTGTGCATATACATAGTTAGCATGTCAAACAGACGACATATTTTTGGCTAAGCATTGTTTTAACTTTACCAAACAGGAAATAGTCAAGACTTTTGTTAGACACAAACTCGTAGACAAGTATCTTCTCTTCTCTCTCCAAACAAAACCCAAGAAGCTTGACTAGGTTTCTGTGCTGAAGCTTTTCCACAAGAACGACCTCATTCTTGAACTCTTTCTCGCCTTGTCCTGATGTTTTTGAAAGTCTCTTCACGGCAACTTGTAGCCCATTAGGAAGTGTCCCCTAAAAAGATAGTGAACTACACTTAATTAACCACACCTTATTTAAATTTCTTCTATTAGAGATTCCCATATCAGGAACAATAGTGATCTTTTGGGTAACGTATAAGTGATGCCGTAATCCTTCACTTTTGAGTTAGATTTTAGTTGTGAGTTTGACTCATTACTAATATGGTATTAGAATAAGGTTTGAATCAACAAATGATCTCTCACCTAAATAGTGTCTTATTTATGTAGCATGTATAAATTTTTATTTTGTTGTGGTATTTCCAAGATGGTGGGTTTGGGATGTTTTCACATCTCAAGAAGACAGAGAGTTCCATATCAGAACAAAAGTGATATTTGGGAAATATATAAGCTATATGGCAATCTTCTTAGTTTTTGAGTGTGAGTTTGATCCCTTACTAATATTACATCAAATAAATCAAGAAGCTCAATGAATTAGTTATACCTTGTAGACTTTTCCAAACCCACCTTGACCAAGTTTGTTACTTATCAAAAACTTATCTGTCGCAGCTTCAATAACCTTAAAATCAAACTGCAGTGAGCCTGCAGTTGTAATGTCCTCCCCTTCTGCAAGAAAAAGAAAAAAAAGCTCTATAAAACTCTAAGCAGTACATACAAATATATTTTGAATCCTTACCATCATCTGCAGCTGTAGTATCATAAGTCTTCTTCACTCTCTTTGTTACACGGTAGCTTATAACAGCCACAAGAAAAAGAACAAAGACAGAGAAAGGCACACAAATTGCCAAGATTATCACCGTCCAATCTCTTCCTTTACCTGCCAAAGTATTACATCAGACATGACACATGGTTTCCCAAATCTTAATGTCTCAACCCGAACTAAATGAAATATACATAGAGATTTTTTTTTACCAGGCGGCAAAGGAGGACCTGAAACCAGGGGAGGACTATTTACCGGCGGAGAGAGACTTGTCACAAAGGTTTCATTGTAGAACGGATAGAGCTCGTACCGTGAGTTACAACTCGGGACAAGAACTCTTCCTCCAACACTGTTGAAATAAAAATCCTTGATGGACCTTTGCAGACAGGTTACACAATCTTCACCTGACAGTTCAGGATTGCACTGAACCGAAGTGTAAATGGTCCGGGACGAAGTGAAGTTTGTCTTGTTAGCCGCAAACTTCTTCGTTCTGCTATTAGCTGCTTCCTTTGCAGACTTGTTAATCAGAGCAACCACTGCATGGTTGAACCGGTCGGACAGGTCTTGGTCTTCTGTAATCTTTTGAGGGTTCCAAGTGATTATTCTAGTTGTGGTTACAGCATCACTGAATATATTCCGGTCAGAGTATCCAAGCATGCACTCATCATACTGAATCAAGAATTCTTTCCCTCCTGGACATCGAGTCGGAGCATCTTTCGTGGCAAATAGGACGCAGTCACCGCAAGCTTCAGGCGAGAGGTCTCCTTTGCAGAGATAGAGTCCGAATACCATGTCATCGTTTTGACCCTTTGTGAGGCTTTGTGATCCCATGGAGAAGAAAGCACTGTTGGAAGAAAGAGAGGTCAAAAGGGTTTGGAGATTGAAAAAGTAAGTTGTGTTTCTTGATATTCTGTTAGTACATAGTTGGCTGACATAAGTCGGGTCTTGTAATTGTGCAGAAGCCCTCAGGTATGTAATGAAGAAGGCGAGCAGGAAGAGAGAGTTTAATGAGGTATAAACAGGCATTATCCAACTTCTTATCATTTCTTCTGTGTTTTTTTTTCTTTTACTTTTTTCCTTCATTGGGTTTATGAGTAAAATTGATTAAAACCAGATCAGCTAGCCAATCTGAAAGTTAAGACCATCTCCAACTTCTTGTAAGTCAAAGTCAACTCTAAGAATAACATCAACTTTTATTGTTTATTTAATTATAGAACTGATAATGTGAAAGAGAAAATGAGAGAATTAAAATATCAGTCTTCTTCTTTGACGTCTACTGTATTTATTAGTAGAAAGAAAAGCAAACTGGACGTGAATATATATTAAAAAGGTTGGAGACTATTCTCCTAGGCGCGGAGACTTTGTATGACTAGGACGTACCCGTTTACTAGCTTACCAGACAAGTAACAAATGAACAGCTAAACATTAATTAAGCATCATAATTAAAGTATTAGTGACCATATGAAAGATTGAAATGATTGGACGATGTGAGAGGAATTTTTTTGAACGCGTAAAAAAACAGCGTCAACGTATCTGATCACTGTTTGACATGATTCTCCCCAATGGTTCTAACAAGGGGATTTTTTTTGTAACTTCTGTCACAAATGAAAATTTGGTATAAAATTTAACATTTACACCAAAAAAAAAAAAAAAAAAAAAAAAAGGGGATTTTTTTTATATGCATGGCTGATGGTCAATCTCGATAAGAACACACTTATTACATATTGGATATTTTTTCCCAAAAGGTTACAATAATGTCTTACCTGAATTTGAAATATTTTCTGGCTAATGCTAAGAGTAGTCAAATTGCATGTTATCGGATTACCATCATGTTATCAGACTACCATGTACATTATATGAGTCGAAACTCAAGTTTAGACCTTTCACATAGCTTTGATTTTGTTTCAAGGAAGATTCGGACCCTAGAGGAATGTTTTAACATGTTCCCAAATCTCGTCTACCACTTAACTAAGCCTTGTAGGCATTTTCATTTTTGTTCCCAATATGACTATGCTAAAGCTATGTGTTGCTTGCAAATTTTCCAGAGCGGGTTCTTTATATTGAGTAGTTCAAACCGGTAGTGACGCTTAATTATTTTCATATCTGATATAAAACAACTGGCAAGCATTTTTGGAAACAACCTCAACAAAAACAGACATGCTGGATTTTTATCGAGGACTAACATCGGTGATTGTTGCTTCATCTAACGAACAAGCAAAAGACATGCTGGTGGGTTCACCCGGTTCCAACCCCTGGGCTAGTGGGTTTGATCCTGGTCCATTCCTAAACAGAAATCCAGGTGGTAGAGGCACATCCAGAGTAATTGAGCTGGTTGTGAGCATTTGATGAATCTTAGACATTGTTGGACGTTCTGCAGAATTTTCTTGAACACACAACAGCCCAATATGAATGTATCTAATGACTTCATCTCTTTTACTCTCTTCTCTGATAACGGGATCTATGAGTTCATGCAATGATTTGTTCTCCCAAAGTCTCCATACCTATATAAGTTGTGTAATATGTTTTCAGAACTATCATCACAATTTTATAGAATCAAACAAAGTTTGGGGCTAACGAGTTTATAGCTCACATATGTGACTAAGTTGTTAACTAGACCCTCCATCTGGTAGAAGCTGCTATTCTTTTTTCCGCTAATGATCTCAAGAATCAATACTCCAAAGCTATAGACATCTGATTTTATGGAGAATTGACCATGTGTCACATATTCGGGAGGCATGTAACCACTGCAAACATAAAGGTGAATTCTCAGAAATATGGTATTTGATCGAAATTCACCAAATCCAAAAAGTAGATACTCACAAGGTTCCAACCACTCTTCTTGTATTGGCTACATTTTGGTCCATACAAAAGGTCCTTGCCATTCCAAAATCAGCAATTTTTGGGTTCATATCCGCGTCTAAGAGAATATTACTTGCTTTTAGGTCACGATGTATAATTTTGAGCCGTGAATCTTGATGAAGATATAAAATTCCTCTAGTAATCCCATCAATGATGTTGCGTCGCATAGTCCAGTCCAGCTGAAGTATCTTCTTAGGGTCTAGATAGTCATGCATGATCACAAATATTAGGTATGTACAAGAATAAAAAACAAGAAACAAGAGTATAGTTTTAAGTTTAACTGACCAAACAGGAAATAATCAAGGCTTTTGTTAGGAACAAACTCATAGACGAGTAACTTCTCTTCTCCTTGTAGCGAAAATCCGAGAAGTCTAACAAGATTTCTATGCTGAAGCTTTGCAACAACAACTACCTCGTTCTTGAACTCTACCTCACCTTGTCTTGATGTTTTAGACAGTCTCTTTACCGCAACTTCAGTTCCATTCATGAGCATACCCTTGTAAATAATCCAAATAAGGCATCATCATTTCATTGTTTCTCCACGAAAGAAGAAAATGGGGTGGAAAAATAGCATATAAATACCTTGTAAACCTCACCAAATCCACCTTGACCAAGCTTGTTACTAGCAGAGAAGTTGCTGGTCGCAGCTTCTATTGTCTTTAAATCAAATTGAACAGATTCCGCTATTTTAAAGACCAACATTAAGCTCATCAAAAAAGCTTCTTTAGGTTAAAATATCAGTTAAGGATTTAAATGGAAACAAAAAACTCACTTGGAAGTTCAATTTTTTGCTTTCTCTTTCTCTTGAAAATAGCAACGACTATGGCTACCAATATTATGAAAAATAAAATAACAATGACTATAGCACTGATAATTCCTCCTGATAAACTTGTATCTGCATAAAGCCACCACTTCACCAAAACCATAATTACACAATATATTAAAAATCAAATCAAGAATGTCTCTGAAATGGTTACCAAAAGGACTTGCCTTTCTTAGGCATGTTGGTGACGACAAAAGGTGTCTTTGAAGGCGGCGGTGAAGGCAGTGGTGGTGATGATGGAGGTGGCATTCTAATATGATCAAAAACACCAGAAAATGTGTACAATTCCCACCGTAAAAAGCAACTTGGCCGCAACACAATGCCACCTCTCTTCCCATGGTGCAATGTCTTGTAGTAGTCAACGCTCTTCTCTAGGCAAAGTTTACAATCCTCCGAAGAAACATCTGGAGTGCATTGCATCAACACCGATATGTTCTTGTAACCCGGCACAGGAGCTATTTCATTTTCATAGTATTTACTAGTAGGAGTAGATAAATTGTTTCTCACCAACGATGTCATCGTACGAGACATTAACTCATCCCATACACCATCAAATTCCTTCAGGTTTTCTTTTTCTATGTCCACGGAATTGTAAAGGACTTTAGATGGCTCCAAGATGAGGACCCCGGTGAAAGGTTTGCGAGAGTAGTGAACAAGGCAAAGAAACTCTTCACCTAACCATGTGAAAGAGTCTGTCTGATTGGGACATGACTTTAGTAAACTATCTGAGGTGTCCTGGATGCATTGGGAGCAAGCTTCTGGTCCAGCACCTGGAGAGCACATCCCCACGGCGTAGACTATGTCCGGGTCTAGGCCCATCCAACCGTAGAAGTAGCCGTCGTGAACCGTGACGTTAGAAGCCAGAGTAAAGTTGATGAGACGGCGGTTCATGTCATATGGACTATCCGGTTTGAAGTTTCCAGCAGTTTCGTCACATGTTTGTGCAGAAACAGATATAGCACTAAAGATTATGATTAAGGAGCATAGGATTGATACACTGCTCTTCTTTGCCATTTTTATTATCTTTAGATTATTCAGTTCATGTGTGTGTGTCTGTGTTGAAATGTGTGGATATTATAAATTTAAGTCTGAATTGTATACTTGAACGACTTTGCATGCTAGCTAATAATACTAGTTTGAATTATAGTGGGAGACTTGACCCTAAAGTCACCCTTGATGTTAGAGGGTGTTTCCGTTTTGTTATAATCAGTGATTTATTTCAATCAGTGACTTTATGACGCTAGTTTTTCCGCAGCACGCGGATCTATATACGAAAAACGGTTCTATCTTATTCACATGGACAGCTTTTCGCAGCAGTCATGATCATACCAAGATATAGCATCTTAACTTGCCTTAGACATTTTTTGCTTCTTTTAGTTGATTCAGTCAATGTTTGCGTGCGTGTTCTTATGGTTCTCATTAACAACTCAGACGTTTGAGTTTTCTACTTGAATGGACATGCACATTAATAAGAAACTGAAAACTTTGAATTTTGTGATAGACTTGGACCGTCGAGTTCAACTTTAACATTAGAGTTCTGGACTAACACTTGTGATCTTCAATATTTGAGTGAGGCTACTTTACTAGATATTTCTCCAGATTGCAGGTGACCATTATAAACTATATATTCTTCAGATTCGTCAAGGACTTCGTTAGGATTTACTAATGAAAATCAAACAAGATCAAATAACTTAAACCAAGACACGAAAATCATGTTAAAAATATATTAATTCATGGTTTTGTGGAAGTTGATAGTATTTTTAAAAATATATTTGTTAATAAATTTATGTAAATGGGTGAAACCCCTAATTTGATAGGTTACTGTAATAAACTCTCTTTGTATAAGAACAGCCCTGTGTGTTTTTCATTTCCCAAACCAAGCTATAAGATATTGAGAAAGATGCTTAATCTTTGTTTTAAAATGATAGTGAACTGCCTCTTATCATGGTCTAGAAACGTAGTCATTCTGAATGGACTATGGGTAAAAATTAAGGAAGAACATATATGAGAAAGTGACATGCGTTTGTGGAAAAAAAACTTAAACCAAACATAACATGTTGAGTATTCAACGAGGAATAACATCGGTGATAGTAGCTTCATCTACAGAACAAGTAAAAGACTTGCTGTTCCATTGACCCGGTTCCAGTCCCTGGGCTAGTGGATTCGATATTGGTTCGTTACTGCAAAAAAATCCAGGTGGCAGAGGGACGGGCAGTGCAATTGAGCTGGTTGTAAGCATTTGGTGAATGGTAGACATTGTTGGACGATCTACAGGATTTTCTTGAACACATAACAGCCCAATATGAATATATCTAATGACTTCATCACTTTTACAATTGTCTCTGATGCCAGGATCTACGAGCTCGTACAATGATTTACTCTCCCAAAGTCTCCAGACCTGTATAAATTATTGTAATATATTTATAACTATGATCAATTAGATTAAGAGAATTAAAAAAAAATTGAGAGTTATTTAGTTGATAATTGCTAACATATGTGACTAAGTTGTTAATAAGACCCTCTATCTGGTAGAAGCTGCTATTCTTTTTGCCACTAATGATCTCAAGAATCAATACTCCAAAGCTATAGACATCCGATTTAGTCGAGAACTGCCCATTTGCCACATACTCTGGTGGCATATAACCACTGCAAAATACACAAGTTAATAAGCGACAAAAGGGTTCATTAACTGAACTTCATTTGCTCCAAGAAAGTATATACTCACAAGGTTCCGACCACTTTTGATGTATTGGCTACAGTTTGGTTGATTCCAAAGATCCTTGCCATTCCAAAATCAGCGATTTTCGGATTCATATCAGCATCTAAGAGAATGTTACTCGCTTTGAGGTCACGGTGTATGATCTTGAGCCGTGAATCTTGATGAAGATATAGAATCCCTCGAGTAATTCCCCCAATGATGTTGCGTCTAACTGTCCAGTCCAATTGAGTTCTCTTCTTAGAGTCTGCATACTTATACAAAATAAAAATTAGCTAGGTTCAAGGAAGAGAACCAAATGAAAGTGAATTTAATAAAAACAGACCAAAGAGGAAATAGTTGAGGCTTTTGTTAGGAACAAACTCATAGACGAGTAACTTCTCTTCTCCTTGTAATGAAAACCCAAGAAGTCTAACAAGATTCCTGTGCTGAAGTTTTGCAACAACAATAACCTCGTTCTTGAACTCTACTTCGCCTTGTCCTGATGTTTTAGATAATCTCTTCACCGCAACTTCAGTACCATTCATGAGCATACCCTTTCAAAATAATTGCAAATTAAGCAACATATCACTTCACGAAGTCTCAACAAAAGAAGAAAGCTAGGTGGACAAAGAAAGTCTATATGTGTATATACCTTGTAAACCTCACCAAATCCTCCTTCACCAAGCTTATTACGCTCAGAAAATTTGTTTGTAGCAGCTTCAATTGTGCTTAAATCAAACTGGATCGATTCGGCTTCATTTAAGACAAAAAAAGTTTGTGAAAAAGTTCCAAGACAAAATTAAATGTTCAAAACATAAATAAACTCACTTGGAAGTTCAATTTCTTGCTTTTTCTTTCTTCTCTTTAAAGTAACAACGCCTAGAGTAATCAATATTATGGCAACAAGAGCAACAACGACAATCACCGCAATAACTCCTCCTGAGATTCTTGTATCTGCACAAAAATCCAATTCACCAAGAACATAACTACACACAAAAAATAAAAATAAAAAAGTTGCTCTACTCTAAAAATAGAACTTGCCTTTCTTGGAAACATGAGAGGGTACTGTGAGAGACGGATCTTTGGAAACAGGAGATGGTGTCATAGGGAGCGGCGTTGAAGGCTGTAAGAAAATAAGATCTGAAGCACCAATGAAAGGATACAACTCCCACCGGAAAAAGCAACTTGGTCGCGATATAACTCCACCTTGCTTCCTACGGCAACACGTCTGATAGTCAATAACGTTTGTCCGTAAGCAGACGTCACAATCTTCAGAAGAGACATCTGGTGTGCATTGCATCAACGCCGATATGTTCCTGAAGTCCGGTAATTGAACTACATCGTCTTCGTCTGCATAGAACTTAGACGAACTGTTCCCGGCTGATGAGGAAGATGAGATATTAGAGATCATGCCAAACATTAATTTTGTCCACACACTATCAAAGTAAGTCTGATTCAGATTGGTATCTGCAGTACTGGCGATCGCTCCGCGTGGCTCCATGCCGAGTAATCCGGAGAAGGAGCGGTTGGTGTATCGAACAAGGCAAAGGGTTTTGTCACCTGACCATGAGAAAGCGTCTACCTGGTTTAGACAGTTCTGTAGTAAGCCATCAGAAGCGGTCTCAATACATTGAGAGCAAACATTAGGTTCAGCGCCTGGAGCGCACATCCCCATGGCGTAGACTCGGTCCAGACCAAGCCCGATCGAACTTTGGAAGTAGCCGTCATGAGCCGTGACGTTTGAAGGGAGGGTGGAAAGGATGAAACGACGGTTGTTGTCATAAGTACTGTTGGGTATGAATATTCCAGTAGTGTTTTCACAAACTTGTGCAGAAACAGAAATGGAACTGAAGCTTATGATGATGATGAAGAAGAAGAAGAAACAGAGAACTGTCTCATAGCTCTTTTTCGCCATATTTGTCTTTTAGATAGAGTGTGAATGGTTGTATTAGTACTTGAATGACATTAATAGGGGTGGCCGGGTGGGAGCGAATAATAATATAATAATAATATAATTTTTGGTATTTGTGATTTGTTTCACTAATTAATTTTTCAAGTCAATTTGTTTTGAAAAATACGGATATCCGTAAAAATTATGAATCTTTACGATCATTTTATCCAAATTGTTAAATACAAACAAATCTAGAAAAAGTTTTTTTTTAAATAAAAAATTATATAAAATAAAATAAAAGTAATAAGTAGCAAAACTATATGTTTCATAAATTTTTAAAATAAACTAAATTTATTTATAAAACACAAAAGTTAAGAAAAAATTGTTGTTTTATAAAGATTTTATATTTCTTTTAGTTTAAAATTTTTATAAGTAAATTTGTAAATAACATTAATATAATTATATGTTAAATAATAATATATAAAAATATATATTTAGTTGTAGATAAAAATTTATTTGTATAAAAGCGGAGGGGATATACAGTTATTTGTGATTTACTCTGTTTTTTGCTGATATTAATTTTTAATATATTTTTTGTTCCGAAGAGTTACGAATATTCGGATTTTTTGAATCTAAACAAACAATGTATCGAAGCAAATTCAATGGATATCCGAAAAATCTAAAGGACTAGTCTTGGCCTTTTGGATTTTGACTTATGGAATAATATGCATGCCAATTTGTCAATCACTAGCATCATTTTCAACGGGGACTAAGTCTCGTACTGTGAATGCATTTATTTCTGATCAGAAACTAACTTCGTCATAATTTCCTCGTTTAGTTAGTAAAAGATATATAAGAAGCATGATGGTCATTCGATTAAATTTATTTTAGAAAGTAGACTTGCTGGCAGAGCATTTAGAAAATCATAACACTTATTAATAAAAAGAATTTCAAAATTTTCCAAAAAAGAAAATTCAAATTTGGAAGTGTTCGAACTTTTACGTACGTTATGTGCTTTTATGTGGATTTTTTTAAATATAACCTCTAAAATATTAATATAATTGATATAGATCCACCAATAAATGCTATCCACTATTGTAAAATATAATAATTTATTATTTATAATAAATATGTTTAAGTTTAATATATTTGGAATCAAATAAGAGATTTTGGTAAACCTGAATAAGGGTAATATTTTAGATTTAATTTTTAAAACTGCAGGAATTGAAGGATGCAAAAAGAAAAACGAAATTGAAGGATGCAAGAGAATGTATAATAATGCTATTAATGTAATCGTAAATAAATCCAATCATTTGTCGTCTAATAAAATTTTTTAACAAGTCAACGAACTTAACATCACATCAGGAGAATATTTATTAAGCAAAATTTATTTAGAAATTAATAAAAGTATGCATTTATGATTGACAAGAAATATGGGTATTATTTTATTTACAAAATTTTATTGACAAAGAAATCCCAAGTTGTTAGAAGATTAGTGTTATAGTTTTAGACAATAAAACACAAATTCATTACCAAAATGAAAAAAATGTCCAAAATTGTAGGAATTATAACCAATATATTAAGGCTCTAAATAGTGACCCAAAGAATGAATGAGAATGGTGAATTTCTTATCATTCATTACAATTTACACTATTCACAAGAAATATTTGTTCCATATGATTTTATATATATATATATATATGTGTCTATCAATTTTTAAAATATAATAAGTTTACTGTATATTTTTTTAATTGAATAGATTGTTTCAAACTTTCACATGTATTTGTATCTTCTTCTACATATATCTTTTCAGATTTTATTTTATTATTAAAATCGTAACTATATATATAAAGATTAGTAAAATATTGTTTTATTGTCATATTCAAAAATATTGTAACTTTTCACAAATTTAGAAAGTTTTTTTTTAAAATAAATTTTCGCTTCATAGATTTATATTATCGAGTAAATAATTAAACATTTAGTTTTTGTTTAATTTTTAAAATAAATTATATAGTTTAAAATTTGTTTTCATTAGTTTAAAGTAGTAAAGATTAATCATTGTTAGATAATATGATTTTTGTTATTTAATTTTTTTTTTATAATTTTAAAAGTTAACATCGATAAATATTTAAATATTTAGCATATAGATGTATAATATTACAACATTAAATTATATCTATTTAATTTATACTAGATATAAATCTAATGGATCATCTATTGTTTCAATTCAATTATTGATAGCCCAATAAAAATTTATGGTCTTCCAAAATTTAAATGATAAAATTAGATTCTAAATGTAACATGACTTTCTAGTAATAAGTCTATTAGGTCAATTTTTTTAAAAAAAACACACATAAATCAAGGTTTTGACTTCTGTTTTAATATATAAGATTTTAAGAAATAATAGACTATAATTATTATTTATCAAATTAGGGAATGAATAGATTTTCCTCTTGTTTTATTCTTTTTCGTTCCTTTATTTTCTATTTTTAATATTATTTTAGAGCCTTAGATTTAGATCGGTCTTTAGACGAAAATAAGTCAACATCTACGAATTCATATTTCATACTTCTTCAGCCTAGGACCCGTTTACCAAGGACAATAATTTCGTATGTAGATAAAAATCTTCGCTAAGGTTTGTGGGGTTTCAGAAAAGGCACTTCTTAAATCTATTGGTCTACTTCTTCGTGTTTAGAATTTATCTTTCTCGTTGTTCCACAATAACAACACAGTTGTTAAAAGCAATACACAATTGGTGTGATGGCCTGGATACAAGCCCATCAAGCATTTGCTCGAGGGCCAATCAGTATAAAAACATTTTTGGGGCCAATTCTCATGAAGATTAGGTAGCAGAGATGGTTAAAGTTGCTATTATTTGGGTTTCTCTTGTTGGGTGCCCTGGGTTCGAGTTATGGATAGAGCATTTCTGGGTCAATTTTTTTTTCTTGCTTCTAGCTTGCAAAATGTCAGGCACGGCCCTGGTTGGTTCACGTGGCCAACTACTTTACTTCTCAAATTATGTGCTGTTCAGCTATTTTGTTAAGTCCTTAAAAAAGAATCTTAAAATAGAAACTTTTGACTTAGTTTGTAGAGATCTATTATTCTTCCTATTTGTTCATTAAAATAAGTCAACAGGACAGTCACAGTGTTTTTCGTTACCCTCAAAGATGTGGTTTTGGGGATCGAAAGGAGCATCTGGATTCTCGTCTAGTTCCACCGCAGAAGATGTCACTCATGGAGTTGACGGAACTGGCCTCACTGCTATTGTCACTGGTTCTCTTCTATCAAATCTTTCTTTCACAACTTGAGTTTTGTCTAAATATGTTTACTTTTCTGTACTTTAAGATCTAGGGCCCTCTCTATTCCTCTCTCAGATTTGACTTTCACCTGTAGGCAAAAATGATATGACTTTGACTGTCCCTCCTACACTTAGGATAGTTGAGTCATAAAGTAACAATCTTTTTTCTAATGAGCTTTTCTTGAATTGGATTCTGTCTTTAGCATGGTTGGGACCATTTCACTGATAGGGGAGAGAACTTGAGATCTGTAAAAGAACATGTGCTTATAAAATCTTATATACACTCTGTCTCTGTTTCAGCTGATTATATATCATAATCCAAATAAAATTAAAATAGCTAGCTTAGTTTGTTACCCTGCATTGAGCTTTATGGACTTTGTTTGGTTTCTTAAGTTGTCTTTTGTTTCATTGTTCATGTTTTCAGGAGCATCGAGTGGTATAGGAGTAGAGACAGCGCGTGTTCTTGCACTGCGTGGTGTGCACGTGGTTATGGCGGTGAGGAACACTGTCTCCGGTGCTAAAGTTAAGCAAGATATCCTCAATCAAGTCCCTGGTGCTAAACTCGACGTCATGGAGTTAGATCTCAGCTCAATTGAATCTGTCAGGAGATTTGCATCTGACTACAAATCTACTGGTCTTCCACTAAACATCTTGATGTAAGCTCTCGAAACACAGTAGTTCATGTCTAGTGTTTTGTGACGGTTTTAATGTTTTGTAATCTCTCAAATCTTGTTAGCAACAACGCTGGGGTAATGGCATGTCCTTTCATGCTCTCTAAGGACAATATTGAGCTGCAATTCGCAACTAACCATCTAGGTGAGCTAAGAGAAACCAAACCAAGATTATTATACCTTTGTCCTAAGTTTTATAGTCTCATCATCATCATCATCATCATCATGTTTCAGGCCATTTTCTGTTGACCAAGCTTCTGCTAGATACAATGAAGAACACATCACGTGAAAGCAAACGAGAAGGAAGGATTGTTAATCTATCATCAGAAGCTCATCGGTTCTCTTATCCTGAAGGAGTCCGGTTTGATAAGATCAACGACGTATCAAGGTACTTCTTCGATATCATGTTCTTTATTCTTGAAAAAAACGTGACATTGTTCGTTGCTTTTGTTTCTACTGCAGTTACAGTAGCATTTCAGCTTATGGTCAGTCTAAACTCTGCAACGTATTACACGCCAACGAGCTTGCAAGGCAACTGAAGGTAAGTACAACAAGAAAATGGATCTATCAAATCAAGAACCTATGTTGATTCAGTTCTGGTATGATCATAAAACAGGAAGATGGAGTCAATATAACAGTAAATTCACTTCATCCAGGAGCCATTATGACAAGTCTTTGGCGCCACTTCAATAGCTATTTAGCTGGTAACTTCTCTTCTGTTACGCACATGTTGTAAACAAATGTGTGTATATACATACTTTGGATTTGCTTATGATCCTCTCTGTCACTGGCTTGATGTACGTAGGAGCTGTTAGTGCACTGGCTAGCTATTTTATAAAGACTGTTCCGCAGGTATGCTTTTAGTTTCTAAACCTCACACTGATAATAACCAATCAGTAACAACTATTCTAGGAGAGAACTGGTGCTGGTTAAAGATATAGACCGTTCTTCCTTTGGTTTGTTGGTTATCTTGTTTAATACTGGACTTTGTAGGGGGCGGCAACAACTTGCTACTTGGCATTGAGTCCTCAGGTTGCAGGAGTTACAGGAGAATACTTCAGAAATTGCAAAATTACTAAACCATCATCATTTGGACAAGATTCAGAATTGGCCAAGAAGGTTTGGGACTTCAGCACTAAGCTAACAGATTCACATTCAGGAGAAAGTCATTCTTGAAAGTAAATTGTTTCAGATGAATCTTTACTTTGATGGTTTTCATGTGTGATTTCTATTTCAGTATTTTGACAAAAGGAAATAAAATAACATAACAAACCTTAATCATTTCAACTCTGCAAAATGTGGTTTAGTTCTGGTTCTGACCGGTTTAGTTATTGGCTTTTACCAAAGGATAGAACAATCACTTAATAGAAGATGCAAAATGAAAATATAGTCACCTTTTATAACATTGCAAAAGATCAAAATTCAAGGCTTGAAGAGAATCTCGACTGTTTCAAAGAAGACTGGTTACAACAAATGATGCTTGCAATTTCAATCTGGTGCTCTAAAAATGGGTTGAAAACAAAATTAGTAGTGAGTGAAACCAGATCAATTTTTTTTAACTATTATTTACTAGATGCATTACTACAAAACTCTTTTGATCACAAACACACAAAACTTAAAAAAAAAAAAACAAGTGATCGACTTAAAACAACACCAAACATGCATTAAGATCTCACAAGATTATGCCTACTAAAGACTCGGTTGATATCTAAATTTTAGAGATTATGGTTAAGAAAACTTTGGCATGCAGACATCTCATATAATACATAATTACATAAATATATTCCAAGATGTAACTAGCCGTCTTCATCGCCGCTAAACCATGATTGAAGAAGCGAATACACGAGCAATGGACCGACAAATGGTGTAAACGGTGGTGGTTTACTGAACGCAACCACTGGGTCTACTGTTTCCTCAGTCTTCTTCATTGTCTCTCTTTCGCTATTGTTCACGTTCTCAAGTTTCTTGGGTATAATGGTTCTCACTACTTTACCTGCTTCTCAGAAAGAAAAAAAAAAAGAAATCACTCTGTTTTATTTTCTTCCACGTGACAAACTGAAACTGTGAAGAATTAAGGTACACGAGTTACCGTGTGATCTTGAAACCGAAAATATTGGTTTGAGCTTGTCTATAGGAGCAGGAAAAGGCCGCATAATATTTGATCTCTCTCTTTCTGAAACATATGAGAAGAGAAAGTCTAATACCTTGAAGAAAATACAAAAGAGAAGACCAAATGAAAAAAAAAAAGAAACAAACATCACAGAGATTAATGCGCAAGATTAAGATGCTGATTATTACCGGTTTCAACAACTGAGCAATATAAATTGAAAGTCACTATTCCTCCGGTTGTAAGAGCTTTTTCTTCAGCGATCGAATACTTGTTTTGAGTTTGGGGAATGTCAGTTAGTTGTAACTAGTAGAGGAAGGAAGGTTTGAGAAGGTCCGGGACTTGGGGAAAAAGTATACACAAATTTATAGAAAATAACAACATATAGTTTTGATCAAAAAAAAAAAACAAAAAAAAACAACATATAGTTTTCATTATTGCAAATTTACCCCATAATTTCAAACAGATCCTAACATCAATCCACGTGGCTTCCGTGCGGTGTTCCACTACCGTTGCTGGAACGAACAATTTGGAAATTACATCAAACTTAAAAACGTTCCAAACCTGTTTGAAATTAATTTGTCGATAATATTTCTAAATGATAAAAAGGCAAGAAAGAAGAATCTAGCATGTTAATTTTATATGATTTGAATTGTGTAAACAAGACTGAAATAAATTTATACAATTAATATTCAAACTAACTTATCAATAATTGTGATCTAATAGTTTAAAATCTGTTTTACTGCTTCTAATTCAGTATATTGTAAACAATTTCAATTTACATGAAAATAAAATTCAGTTTTCTACGTGTCTGAGCTTCAAATTATTATATTCCTTTGTTTCAAAAATAAAAATGTCCAATTCAGTTTACATTGGACATGTGCAAAAGAAGAAGCTCCACTTTCCCAATTACTAAAGAGGAAGCAATAGGAACAATATATGAGAAAAAGCATACTGAAATGCATATTCATATATGAGAAAAACCATACTAAAGATGCATATATATATATATATATATATATATATATATATATATATGTCCATGACTAGAAACCATTTATTCGCCAAGTTGAACAAGTCAACTGCAAATTCAAAACACACGTTTTCGTACATACATATAAATAAGAAGTGTAGAGGTCTAGATAGGGATCAGTAGATTCAGTACACATAAAATACTCACTAGATCACAATACAAACCCTAGTTATATGACTTCATTTTCATTCCTTTACTCCGAACAAGTATCCAAGAGACGAACCTCCACCAGGAACCGACTTAACCTTCGTCGTTGGACGATCCTGAAATTATAATATTCTCTCAACCCACAATTTTTCATATTTGAAAAAGGTACAGAATTTGATTAATTCAGAATATGAAGAAAAATAAAGACTTACTGTGACGAAGTTGCCAGAGTTTTGGCCCTGAGCTCTGTAGTAGTTGTTGTTGTTAGAGATCTTAGGCTTTTGGTCAGATTTGTCGTCGTCGGTGGGATCTATGCCGTATGGTGGTGTAGGCTTTGGGGCAGCCGATGGGAGATTCTTTGGAGTCTCATTGTCTGATCCAAAAAGATAGCCTAGTGAGCTTTGTCCGCCTCCAGAGCTCCCACCTCGGCTCATTATTGATTGAGAGGCTTAATTAGTGATTTATATACCTGTTTATCAAACCCTATAGTTACTAGACTTGTTTAGCTTGATCAGGAAAATGCGATATGTTAAACTATTGATAGAAGAGATAGAGAGAAAAGCTTAAATAGAGATAGCAGGTGGAGATTTTCTAAGATATGATGAGACTAATACTTTCATAGATAATTAA
The DNA here is from genome assembly GCF_000309985.2 of Brassica rapa. Taxonomy (NCBI): domain Eukaryota; kingdom Viridiplantae; phylum Streptophyta; class Magnoliopsida; order Brassicales; family Brassicaceae; genus Brassica; species Brassica rapa. Next base: position 12,592,871 of record NC_024802.2, read on the forward strand.
GTAAACATTTAAAATGATGAGTTTAGTAACCTTAACTAAACGTTTATGAATTCGTCTTAAACCTAAAATTTGTTTGTACCTTTTTGAACTTTTAATTATATAGTATTGGTATATTTTGGAACTAAAGTTTAATTTTGTGATATTCTTGGATATTTCAGATAACTTTTTCTAATTTTATAAATGAATAACGCATAATTCATCATCTGAATAAAAATAATTCCAAATATTTGAAATGAAAAAAATTAAACTACATACATATAAGGTAATGTTTTGTATCATCATTAAATTTTAGAGCATCTCCAAGAACAACCTTATTTTAAGGTAAGATAAACCTCAAATTGATAAGGAGTTGCGCAACAAAACTACTTCACTTCGATATAAGGCTGATCATAAGTATGCAAGATTGATGCAGCGTTGGTTTGAAGTCTCAGCTTAATACATAGGAGAATAAGAAACATACTTTACAGCCTTGTAAATTTTTTTAGGCTTCTTACTCTCATGTAAATGTCTATTCCTACCTTGATCAATACATTTAACATTTCATACAAAAAAAAGATAAGCCTCAAATTGAGGTTTGAGGGAGGTGTTCATCAATGGTAAAACCTTAAATCTTTTTTTTTAAATTGTTTGCAATATAGTCCTTAAAATTGATCAAAGTTAATAAAATCTACAAAACTTTATGAATAATAAAACATATATTTAAAAGTATTACAAATAGTATTAACGTTATATTATAATAAATGAGAATTATAAAACACACTAATTAAATCACAAATAAAAGTAATATATCAAATTACTCAATATAAGTTTTTGTAATATTCTTATACAAGATCAATTAATGAATTTTTAAAATAATATTAAAATTTTATTATATATAGGTTAGAAGCTTAAATTTATCGAATCTAACATTTTATATGTAAAATATTTATGAAATATAATAGTATACAGGTTAAAATAATAAATATACAAGTTAACATGGTTATTTGAAAGATACGTTGACGTTTAGTGATTCTTTTCTGTGTCAATATACTTGACGTTTACGGAGTCCAATGCAAATAATGACAGAAGATGATTTTTCTATCCTTGTAATATTATTGTGACTTTTAGCATCCTTATGACTAAATAACTAATCTAAAGCAATTGAAAAGGTTAAAATATAAATTACATCAGTTTTCTTAATGTTCGTGAAAGCTGGAAAACGTCAAATAAAAAAATACGGAGGGAGTAATTGTAGAGACTGAAAAAATATAAAATTTTGAAATGTTCAAAATCTTATAATTTGAGGTTGCTCTTGAAACCTTATATTTAAAGTTTTAATGTTGCTTTTAGAGATGTTCTTAGAACAAGTTACCACTTTTAGCCCAAACAAAGTTCCAACCTTAGAGCAATATTCGAGTGTAATTTTATGTCTGAAAAGACATTAAATGCATGATGAATTTAATAATTTATGGAGGGTGAAGCAAGCGTATACGTAATACTTAAATCAATGTGTTTAATCCTAATAGTCTCATAACTAAAAAATTTTAGCCGTCAAAAGAAAAAGAGAGAGATTTTTCTTTTTAGTTTCAAGCCGATGGCCGGAGGTTTCTATAGCTTCAATATTGGCTTGTTTGATTTACTTTGCTTCTTTTTCTTTGATTTGTTTTACTTTCTATCACTTGGTTTGTTTGATTGTCAATTTATTTTAAATCTGGCAAAGTTTTTTTATTGTTTTTTTGTATGTTTCTTCCAATGGATTTGGTAAGACAAAAACTTCGGTTCAGTTAAACCGTTTAGAAAAGGTAATTGACAGATCTATTGCGGATGGTTGCGACGGGTCCTACCGGCTTCAATCGTTGATGGTTCTTCATTTAAGGGTGATGGAGTTCTTGCTGCAAACTATGGTTACTTGAAAGTTAGCACGAAATTCTATGGAATGGTAATCTCTTTGATTCTATTATTTTCAATAGAGCAATATAAAGAGTTGTCTCGTCTCGGTGACACCTACTAGAGTATTAAAAAGAGAGTGGCAATCGTTCCCAATTCAGTTTGAAACGTGGTGGTTTTGGATTAATATAAAGATTATCTCCCTTGAGATTCAACTATTCCAAAAGTAAATATGGAGCTTTTATATGAAAAATCTTTGGTCATCCACAAAAGATAGATTTCTGTTAGATTACTTTGGATCCCTACTGGTGTATCATTTTTCTATATTTATTTTGCTAGTTCTCATTGTTTAGAATTTTTTGCATAGAAGGCTTAATAATATAATCGAAAAAAAAAATCTTTAAATGTGTTTGATAGCTCCATAACACATTTTTAACAACAACAAAAATATTCAGATTTATGAGGGAAAAAATTCCAAAATGACTTCATAATTAATTTAAAAAAAAGAAGAAATCAAAACGCTTTGCGATTTCTAGACTCTAACATGTTACTCCATATGTTTCATTTTAATTATCGTTTTAGATTTTGACACACAGATTAAAAAATATTTAATTTTTCAAATTTTCAAAATTAATGTATCATTACCAATACATCTAAACCATATTTCAACTAATAAAAAAATATATTAGAATATAAAACCAATAAATTATGCATTGAAGTTATAAACCAATATTTATTTTGAAACAAAAATTTTATCCTGCAATAACAACTAAATTGAAACAGAAAGAGTAAGGGACTGTTTGTTTCATCATCTTTCATCTCCATCCAAATGATTCATTTGTATGATCTATCGAGATGATCCATTCAGCTATCTGTGACTGTTTGTTTGTCCATCCAGATAGCTAATCTAGATGAATCATCTAAATAGATCTTATGTTTGTTTATTTATTTTTATTTTCATCCAAAAGAGTTTAGTAAATCAATTACCTAAATACCCTTGTGTTGATTTAATCTTATGTTAAAATTTTTACAATAATAACTTCTAATAAACAAAAAAAATTGATAAACATGTATTTGAAAAAAAAACTAAATTAAAAAGAGTATTAATAATAAACCGACTGTAACTTCGGTTTAGGCGGAAAACAAGATTTTTGGTTATGACGGGAAAATGGAATTTTTTTATTATGACGGGAAAACAAAAAATTTCGATTTTGGCGGAAAAATACAATTTTTGGTTTCGGCGAGAAAACGCATTTTGTGCTTTTGGCGGGAAAATACGTTTTTGACGGAAAAACGTATTTTTGTAGTTTTGGTGGGAAAATACGGTTTCGGCGGGAAACCACATTTTGCGGTTTTAGCGGGAAAATGAGATTTTTTGGTTTAAGCGGGAGAAAACGTTTTTCGGTTTTGGCGGAAAAATACAATTTTCGGTTTTGGCAAGAAAATACGTTTTGTAATTTTGGTGAGAAAACGCGTTTTTGCGGTTTTGGCAGAAAAACGAGATTTTCGGTTTTTGGCAGGAAAACACGTTTTTTGGTTTTGGCGTGAAAACAAGATTTTTCAGTTTTGGCAGAAAAAAGACAATTTTCGGTTTTGGCGATAAAAAACGTTATACGATTTTGGCGGGAAAACGTGTTTCTGCGGTTTTGGCGGAAAACAAGTTTTTGTAGTTTTGGCATGAAAAGGCGATTTTTTTGGGTTTCCCGAAAATTTGTTTTGGCGGAAAAATATTTTTTTGCGGTTTTCGCGGGAAAATGCGTTTTGGCGGGAAAACATGTTTTGCGGTTTTCACGAGAAAACGTGTCTTGCAGTTTTAACGGGAAATGTATTTTGTTGAGAAAACACATTTTTTGGTGTTGGCGGAAAAACACGTTCTGGCGGGAAATCACCTTTTGTGGTTTTGGCGGGAAAAAAATATTTTTTTGTGTTTTAGCAGAAAAATGTGTTTTGGGGTTTTGGCGTGAAAACACGTTTTTGTGATTTTGGCATGAAAACACGGTTTTGCGATTTTTTGCGGGAAACACGTTTTTGCAATTTCTGTAGGAAAACATGTTTTTGCAATTTTGTCTGGAATGCGTTTTTAGGGTTTTGGCGTGAAGAATTCGTTTTTAGGTTTTCGCGTGAAAATGTGTTTTTTGTGATTTTGTCAGTTTCGTGTGTGACAATGATATTATGTTTAGGTTTGTAATTTGCGAATTACATCAGAGGTATAATAGACACTATACTATATTGAATGGTCCAAATTGGTTCAGTTGAATGGACTTTAAAATTAAGCCTAAATTTTCGAAAGTCATCTTGATGATCAATCTGGATGAGTTGCACTTTTAGTGTTTAAACGAACAAAACTCTTATCTCCATATAGATGGCTCATCCGGATGGAAAAACGAGCGGACCCTAATAGTTTTGTAGTTTAGACATATCACTGGTTTCTTATACACTCGCAAATTTCAATCAAAAGAACGGAAAGAACAACAAAATGTAAAGTCAAGGAATAGACAAGATTGAAGAAGAATTATGAACTTAACTGATGGCATTTTAAATAGTGTCTGGGCCAGGTGATGCACTATCAATCCACTATGAATATCGGATGCAAAATTACATAGTTTTAATATTATTGTTACAAAAAAAAAAATCATTGTTACATAAAATATCAAATAACTAATCATAGTAAAATACTAAAATATCAATGAAAAGAGTTTAAATATCGATGTTCTGTCTTATCTACAAATCGGGGATGCAAACTAATTATAAGAGCATCGACTGTAATGTAAAGTTCTCAATTTAGAATCTTTCACTTAAACTACGATAAATAAATATCTCAAATGATGAAATACTCATTCAAAAATATTTCAAAACAATTTTTTTGAGATACTTTTGAATGAATATACTTTGAAATATTTTTAGATTAAATGAGTATATATACTTTGAAATATTTTTGGATGAATATTTCAATCCTCAAGGCACATGCATTTCAGAGTCTTAGTTGAGTTGTAATGTTTACTAGATTTTGACCCGTGCAACCGCACGGGTGTTTGTTTTCACTTTTCTATACATAAATTATTGTTTTAGAACATAAGTAGTATATATTTTAATGTTAATCATATACTTAAATATTTATATAACTATTTCAAATACAATAATTTTATAATTTACATGTTATAATTAATTAATTGTTTAAGCAAATTAATATATTCATGAGAAAATATATTTAAAAAATATTTTGTATTTAATTTATGCTAAACTCTGACCCGTATTTCAAAACTGGATTTCTTTTTACCAATATTTTTATGCTTATTCATTTTAGATAATTTTTTATTTGTATATATAAAAGTGTAAGATATATTAATTTTTAGACATGTATTATATAGTTTGTTAATTTTAAGCCGTTCTATCATCATATTATATTTTAAATAAATAGTTTATATTTATGAAAATAAAATTTATAAATTTATCAATTGAATATAATTTTATCATATTTATTTTAGTATAATAATTTTATTTTAACATGATCATGACTATAAAAGTAGATAAAATAGGATATAATTTATTTATTTTCATTTCTAAACGATATCTTAAAATACATTAAGTTATTGTTTAAATATTACACAGATTTATTAGAATTTTTAAAATATAATATATAAATATATATCTTATCTATTAAAATAGAAGTCATGACTTAGTTCATGTGTGTTTTTTTTTATTTGGACCACCCCTTAGAAAGTTGTTCAAATTATATTTTTATAAATATATGAATTATTTTTAATTATTTTTTAAAAAATCAAATAGATATTCCTATATTTTCTCTGAAATTGTATATGAATAAAATCTTTTCATATCTTTTTATTACAATATAAATATATTATTCATTTTCATTAAAATAAACCTTTTAAATATTTAATTAATTTCGTATTTATTTAGATAAATGTAAATTTCATTTTTCACCTAATATTTTTTATAAAATATTTGTTAATTTCTTTTTTTTTTTATTTAAAATTTAATGTATATTTAATTTTCAATAAAAAACTTTTTAAATATCTAATTAATTTTGTAATTATAACTAAAATCATGTAGAATTTTGTATTAAATTCGTGATATTAATTTAGTATAATACTTTTCAATTAAAATTTTGATCATTTAACAATAATATATTTCAATTCAGAATTTTCTATCACATAATATAAAATATGCTATCACTGAATTTTTTTTTTTTAAAAGTTATTGTATGTGTACTATAAAGTTGTTGTATTTTAAAATATTATATCAAACAATATAATTGTAAATATTACAATTAGTCATGTAAAGCAGATAATTATGTGTGTATAAATAAAAATAATCACCCGCACGGTTGTGCGGGTCAAGATCTAGTTATATTTAAAATGAAAATGTAACTTATATATTAAAACAGAAGTCACAACCTTGATTCATGTGTGATTTTTTTAAAAATGGACCTAATGGACCTATTCATAGAAATTCTAACTATATTTTAATTCAGACTAATAATAAATATAATTTTTAAAATATTTTAATCATAGTATCTTTTGATATCTTTTCATTTTAAATATAAATATATTTATTTTAAAATTCTAACAAATCTGTTTAAAAAGATTTTTACAAGATCTTCATTTTCAAAATTATATTTAAATATTTTCACTAATTTTGAAATTAGTTTAAAATATTATTATACATTCATATATTCAGTTATATAAAATGAAAAATAAAAAAAATCTACAATATTTTAGTTATTATATAATCATAATCAATCATACTAAAATAAAATTATTATATTGAGCTAAATATAATAAAATTGTATTAAATTTATATATATTTATATATTTTATTTTCATAATTATAAAATATTTATGTTCAAAAATAAAATCTAATATGTTGGTAAGATGGGTTAACATTATCAAACTATATAATACATGTATAAAAATTAACATGTATTTCTTTAAAGTTAATAATATAAAATCTTTGTAACTACTTTAATCATAATATATTTTAATTTTAAATATAATATATATTTATATATTATATTTTAAAAATTATAATAAATCTGTGTAATATTTAAACAATAACTTAATGTATTTTAAGTTATCGTTTAGAAATGAAAATAAATAAATTATATCTTATTTTATCTACTTTTATAGTCATGATCATGTTAAAATATAATTATTATACTAAAATAAATATGATAAAATTATATTCAATTGATAAATTTATAAATTTTATTTTCATAAATATAAACTATTTATTTAAAATATATTATGATGATAGAACGTTTTAAAATTAGCAAACTATATAATACATGTCTAAAAATTAACATATCTTACACTTTTATATATACAATAATAAATTATCTAAAATGAATAAGCATAAAAATATTGGTAAAAAGAAATCCAGTTTTGAAATACGGGTCAGAATTTAGCATAAATTAAATACAAAATATTTTTTTAAATATATTTTCTCATGAATATATTAATTTGCTTAATAACTAAATGCAAATACAATAAGATAAATATATAATAAGAAGTGACAAATACATAAGGTTTAAACAATTAATTAATTATAACATGTAAATTATAAAATTATTGTATTTGAAATAGTTATATAAATATTTAAGTATATGATTAATATTAAAAATATATACCATTTATGTTCTAAAACAGTAATTTACGTATAGAAAAGTGAAAACAAACACCCGTGCGGTTGCACGGGTCAAAATCTAGTTATGATTAAAGTAGTTACAAAGATTTTATATTATTAACTTTAAAGAAATACATGTTAATTTTTATACATGTATTATATAGTTTGATAATGTTAACCCATCTTACCAACATATTAGATTTTATTTTTGAACATAAATATTTTATAATTACAAAAATAAAATATATAAATATATAAATTTAATATAATTTTATTAAGCTTAATATAATAATTTTATTTTAATATGATTGATTATGATTATATAATAACTAAAATATTATAGATTTTTTTTTATTTTTCATTTTATATAACTGAATATATTAATGTATAGTAATATTTTAAACTGATTTCAAAATTAGTGAAAATATTTAAATATAATTTCAAAAATGAAGATCTTGTAAAAATATTTTAAAACAGATTTGTTAGAATTTTAAAATAAATATATTTATATTTAAAATGAAAAGATATCAAAAGATACTATCATTAAAATATTTTAAAAATTATATTTATTATTAGTCTGAATTAAAATATAGTATGAATTTCTATGAATAGGTCCATTAGGTCCAGTAGAGTTTGCACACAAAAAAAAAGGTCCATTAGGTCCATTTTTAAAAAAAATCACACATGAATAAGGTTATGACTTCTGTTTTAATATATAAGATGACAAAAAAAAGGCACATGCATTTATTTTATTTTAAACTTTGATAGAAGCTGTAAATTAAAAATCCTTCCTTAGAGATGTTTTTAAATAACAGAATACTATTTTTTAGAAACAACAGAATAAAAACTTGCACTTAGTATTAGTAAAACTTTATAATAGCTGGATATCAACTCGGTTAAACCCATGGTTCTAAAATTGGTCTAACCGGAGCGTAGACTTCCGCCTATGCGGCAAATCGGTCTTAGCCGAACTATTTTTTTAAGCCTGATTTATACGAATGAAAGTGGTTTAAACCTTTTAAAATCAGTTTAAACCGTTTCAAATCGGTTTAAATTTGTTAAATTAAGTAATCATGGTAGTACAAATCCATAAATTTATCTATTTTTTTGTTTTATATATTTAATTTTGATAATTTATACAAATAATTTTATAATTAAATCTAATAACAAAAATATCTTATATAAATGTAATATATATATATAATAAATCAATAATTTGTTAACGCCTAGACCCATTTAAGTTCCGTATAATCCATCTAATCGATAATCTTCTACAAAGCGTCCACTTATCGCTTACCGATTTCTTGAATCAATACTATTAAAAGGGAAGGAGTATTAAAAAATCTACTTATGAAAGTTGTTTGGACCCTTTTATTTAATTCATTATTTTTTTGTCTTACCTTAAATTTAGACTAACAATATGTTACCATATATTTCTCTAACAATAATTTATTCAATTCTTTTATTTATTCAAATCTCACTCCTAAATCCTAACTATTCCTAATACTATATTTACCATTTTGATTTTTAGTCGTAAAAGCATTGAAACTAATATTTTATATTATCACTTTTATCATATAATATATGATTTAAAGCAAGAGAAGTTACACGACATATATGTGTACATTCTAACTTCCTCTTTTCTTTATAATAAAGTAATCATATCATATATAAACTTTTCCACTAAAATCCCATATCATATACTAAACTTTCAACCGTCTATAGTTTGATAGATATTATTCTCATATTTAAAAATTAGTTTTCTGAATATTCATGTTACCTTCAAAAATGTAGAAATTCATTGGTTCTGTTAAAGCTAACCCGACTTCACGATATCAATATTGATTATTCACAATTTTAAAAATTATTGGTTTAGATATTATACTTTTATATACTTTTCACTTAAAAATGAATCAAAACTATTAAAAGGGAAGTTATTGGAGTCATGTATAACTATTTATTATTTTTTTGGTGATACCATTAATCATTCTAACCATACAATATTTTAAATATTTTTAACAGATCCTAATATTATTTTTTATGATACATTTTCTAAGAAAAATATTTCATCAACAATGTTTTTGTACAATAATGTACTTGAAACTCTAAACAAATACCCAAAAAATTCAAAAACCTAAAAATTCAAAATCTTATCCGAAATCTGACATGATGAACTGAAAAATACCCAAACTTTTATTCAAATAACCAAATTTTTTTTAATTTGAAAATTTACCTGAAATCAAAAACTATAATCGTAAACCAAAAACCTAGAAAAATATCCATAATACCGGAAACATATTCGAAATATTCAAATATACCTAATAAACACAACATATTTATGATCGGATCTAGGGTAGGACCCATACTCAAACAAAAACCTGCGGGTCCAAAAAAAACAATAGGTTATTTTCTCTGGACCTGAACTAAACCTATATTTTCGGGTCGGTTCGTTTTTATTTTGATCCGGATATAATTTTCATACCTAAAAGAAACTTTTACGTAAAAGTGTATATATAAAAATTCAAATAAACTAATTCATAGATTATATAACTTTTAAAAATTATATTTTTCGATATAATAAAACTTTGTATTATAATATAATCCAATAAATCCGCGCTTTCCAAGCGCGGATCAAAATCTAGTATCAGTTAAAACTGACACTTTTATGAGTTTATTCATGATAAAATTGGTCATCTTTTAAATCAACAGAACCATGTGGGTTGGGTCGATTTTTTTTAATTAATTTTTTTTGTTTTCCATCTCATTCTTTTATCATTTAGTGAAAGGGTGGATTAAAAATATCAAGGATCTTAAAATAGTGGGGTTAAATCGAAGAGTATGATTGCAACTTACAAGATATGATATTGCCTTCTCTAAATGGGAAAATAATAACCAAAGAAAAATTACTAAATATATATGTACTAAACCATCATTTCCTAATAGGACCTTCATTGTTTATATTGATGATTGTGTTTGGAATTATTTTAAGTTTGTGTTTATAAATAACCAAAGTTTTATTTGTAATTGATGGTTTTATATAACCTACATACATGTGATGAATACAAATAAAATTTTAAAATAACGAAACGAAAACTAAAAGCCTATTATGAATACAAGTAAAATTTTAAAATAACGAACAGAAAACTAAAAACCTATTATGAAGAATGGTAAATAAAAAAAATAAATATATTGGGCAAACTGAACTATATTTCAGATAGTTTTTAGCCGCTTTAAACATATTCTTGTTCAAATATCCATTTCAAACAGCTATTTCATACGCATATTCCTTGTTTGATAATTGAAAGCGTTTTGCACCCAACTACTTTCAAGTTTCAACCCGTCTTTAAATATGCTTTCAATCAAGGCATATTTAAAATAACCGAAAATTTTATATTTGAATATCCCCCAACTTTAGACGGCTACACATTAATCTAAAAGCAACTAAAAACCGTCCGCATAAAATTGTTTGGTAATAATTTCCAAAACATATATTAAAAGCATATGATGGAACCGTACAAATGAATTTAAGTTTTGTCCACTACGATTAGTTGAGTTGGAAGGGCGCTAGTAGGACATCTATAGCAATGAGCCACAGCCACTCCACCATTTGTATTATTAATATATAAGTTGAACTTAACACTTAACGTAATTTCTAGGTAGATATCCTTAATCCACCTAATTAGTCTTTATTAAAGCCACTTTAACCACCTAATTGCTCTATATTTAAAATCAAGAGTCAAGCCATATATCATGTCACATTTACGGAAAAATGTCACATGTTTAGATTCTTTTAAATGCAAATAAGATATTTTACATAAAAAACATATATTTTTAGTTTGATTTTAAAATCATATAGGAGATGAAAAGAATAAAAAATGACATCATGTAAAATGATTAATTACATAAATTAAATGGGAGAAAACAAACTATTTTTGTTTCTAGCAAAATAAACCAAATAATTACATAAATTAAATGGGAGAAAACAAACTATTTTTGTTTCTAGCAAAATAAACCAAATTATTTGATAATTCCTCCATTTCGCTTTAACAGGTGTTTTAAGATTTTTTTATTTAGTTTAAGTGATGTTTTCACAAAAAAAATTTTCAAAAACTACTGGTTTATCTTGTTTGTATAAAAATAACAATAACTACCGGTTATTCAACTAATAAAAAGTTATACTGCAGAAAACAAATGGTTATAACATCAAATTACATTAATTATTTACATAAAATTTCAATGTTTTCAAAATTTTATGTAAATAGTTAATTACAGTATAATTTTTGATTAGTTGAATTACCGGTAGTTATTATTGTTTTAATACAAACGAGATTGTTTGTATTAAAACTAGCAAGTTTTTGGTTGGAATGTAAAACAATTAAAAGTCTATTATTTTAAAGAGTATGTTAAATTTAAATTATTCCGTAAAATTATTGACACAAATGGCAATAAATACGTTTCCACAGTACATTTTAAGCTCTCTTAAATGTAAAATAAAAATATTACTGAAAACGTGTTCCATCTCTACGTGATAAATGAGAGAAAAAATAGACTAACTAAAATGCTGACATGCCAATTTTTGATGTGGCAAATATAAGCCCGACCAATGCTTATTTAAATTCCAACAGTGCCGAGAGAAGAATAGATAATTAGTGTTTAACAACTCTTTATAGTTTCTGTTTTACAAGATCAACATGACATTGTATTTTGATGTCTTAAAAGAATAAAAAATCTGCTAATGGATGTGAAGAAATACTTCCCACCTGATTGTAGAGAATCGTTTTGCCTTTAGTTTATTTTTCATTTGCAAAGCGGAGAAACAAAGATGATTAAAGAAAAACCAATTAACAGAAGAAAATCGCAAAGTGATCGAGCTTCTGATCAATTAACCAGAAATGATTGAGAATAGTTACAGATACATCATCAAATTGCTGTCTAATAATAGAAGACTAATAGAGTATCTGAAAATTAACACGTGCTCGACACTTTTTTATTTACTGTCGTCAAGTACTCGCACTAATAAAAAGTAGAGGAAGAGATGACGAATTGGCATCATACTAGATATTTTCTCATAGTGTTTGATAGAGAATAATTGAATAAGTTTTCAAACGACTAGCTAATCTGATGGCGTATGTCAGTTGGATATGGCTTGTAAACGGGCTTAAAACCAAAGGCCTAACATTATTAATTGTTGGATCGGACAAAGGTAACAAAATAAATAGGTTCATCAGTTCATGTAATCCCAACCAATTTTTGGTGTAACGTTTCCATTATAAAGTTTATGTTATCTTGTAAATTGAGATGTTCGGGCGCGGCCTCTAGTCACCTTGGGCACGGGACAAGCGGGATCGAAATATCCTTTTGAGTATTGATGTAAACGATTAACTCTTCCTTCCATTGAGCCCGGTTTGTCTAAGACACAACCGGCATTTACAGATATACTAATACTAATCGTTTTTTTTCCTTTGAATTTTGATGCAATACTTTTGTGGTTTTCACATTTTAGATATCGATTTTCTTATTTTTCAACATTACGAATTTTTCTTTTCAATGCACATGCAAGCTTTTAATATTCTAAATTTAATTTTTCACAAAAAAATATTCTAAAATTTTTACCAAAAAACTCATAGTTTTAAGACTAACAAGCCAAGAGGGGAAAAATGCTCGAGCCAAGTCTTATTAGATTGTACTCCATCTATTTCACAAAGAGTGTCATTTACACATATTAAGAAACTGATTGAAATGCATTTATGTTTTCATTAATATCATCTATTTAACCAATAGCATTTTAGATAAGTACATTTATTTATAAGATTCATGCATTTTGCCAATAATATTGAGCTAAAAGTAAGTATAAATTGTATTGAAATTGTAGAATGACACTTTTTATGTAACAAGAAAAAATGATAAAGTGATATTTAATATGAAACTAAGGGAGTATAGAAAATTAATATTTTGTTTTCCTTAATATATAATTCAATAAAAAAATTGAAAGAAAATATTAATTTTAATATAGAAATAGAATCTTTCGAAGTAACGGTAGGGGAGTACTTGTTGGGATTAAGTCTGATATCGAAATTAACATGTATAATATAATGTTTTATTTATTTCACAAAGTAATACAATATAAACAATGATGAAAATTTCTCTTTACAAAGAAAATATGTTTTTACTGACTCTCTTCCAAATTGTCTAACATGTCACACTCAAACATAGATGCTAGCGAACATATTCAAAGATCAAACTAACCCAAGAACTCTTCATGATCCCTATTTTTATGCTTTGTGTCTATTCTAATTCAACATCAAAATGCTTACGGCTTTTTTTTAGGTTGTACCTAATCCGAGGTACATCTCTATCTATTTAGACTAGTAGATTTTGTGGCTAGCTTTAGCCAACTTCACAAGGAAGTTCTCATATCTTTATTTATGGAATATTTCCAATTCTTCTTCAAAGTTTTTTAGAAATCTTTTCTTGATTTATCTAAATCAGAGTTTGCTTAGACTCCAAATAACTTTTAATTTAGCTCTAAATCAGTTTAAATTCATATCTTTATATCAACTACACAGCTTCGTCTCACGTAGCATTTCTTGTACTACTTCATGTAATACTTTATGAAAGGTATATTAACATCTAGAAAAGTTGATTTTTTTTTTTTGGATTTTTAATATAAAAACCCCCCCCAATTAAGTTTATTTTGGGTTAAAACCCCTAAATTAAAGATTTAACAGAAAATCCCCCAACCTAAATTATCTTAATGAATCAGACCCTCCGTTAATTGTACGTTAAAGTTCGTGAAACAACACGATTTGTTAATAAAAACAACACAATGTTTAACTAAAAATATCATGTAGTTTACCATTATCACTTTTAAGTGTCGTAAAAGTCCCATTACTGAGAGATACGAGGGATGAACCCTAATTTTCGAAAGAGAGAGATTTTGATTATCGTTAATTTAGTTCTTGTGAGAATCTGAGAGAAGCTGTGTTCGTGAGTTTCAAACAGCATGACAATCTTAACTCTTGACATAAAATAAGTACAAAAACAACACTTGAAACACAATCAAAATGTCATAGAAACAAGTTAAAAACAACACTTTTACCACTAAAACAAGCTGCAACCACAACTCTATCTTAACAACTTAATTTAGTTAGCTTTTAACCAAACTAACTTACTTTTATTCTTCTGGTTGTGTAACTACACAACCAAGTCTTCTTTCTTGACTTCTTCTTCCTTTCTTGCTCTTCACGCTTCTTCTTCTTCTTCTTCTTCTTCTTCTTCTTCCTCCGTTTCTTGCGCTCCAAGCTTCTTCTTCTACGTGACTCCTTGGTCACTTCTTCTTTTTGTGTGGCAAGCTACCTTGCTTCCACTTCTTCTTCTCTTAGAGGATTTAATCAAGGTTAAATCTCAACACTGAATGTCAAAACAATAGCCAAAGCTCCTCTGTGTATTTCAGGAGCTAATTCCATTCAAATTTCGCCTAAATAGCACAATCAATTGAAAACAAAACTTTAAAGAAATTAGAAAAATCACATAACAAAGTGAAAGCAAAAGAGAACAAAACGAAAGGCATAAGGTACACGAATCACCAGGGAGAAGATGAACAATTATAAACTTGAAAATTTGAAGAACCCTAATTTTAACTTTGGGACTCGCCATACAGATATAAGGAAGAAGAAAACCAGGTCGTTTTTTGCATTTATTAAACTCTGCGTTCCATTTAGATGGAGATTTTCAAATTTATAACGGGACAAGTAACGGAGGGTCTGATTCACTAAGATAATTTAGGTTGGGAGATTTTTTATTGAATCTATAATTTAGGGGTTTTTACCCAAAAAAAACTTCATTGGAAGATTTTTACATTAAAAATCCTTTTTTTCAATTTCTAAAATTCAGTTTTCACTGCACTAACCTAAGTGCAGTAGTGATGGCAAGACCTTATCACGATTTAGCCAATCCCACCATTAAAAATGTTCTTCGGCCATTTAAATGTTTATCCAATTAATTTTGTTTTTGGCGTCATCATCCAATTAACTTCTTGACAATGAAAGTTTTCGCTAATCAACCTAACTCTCAACTCATCGCTGCTTTGCTTTTGGGCCAAAAAACTAGTCGCTCATCATATTATTGAAAAACACATGCAGCCAAAAAGACATGGAACATTTTCAGTATCACCGTTAGTTCATATATACAGTGTTATTAAAAATGAAGTTCATTAGCTATGCTTTTTTTTTTCTTTTTATCCGTTAAATTAATTTAAAAATCGATGCGTTTAACTTCATTTTTCTATAACATCGAACGCGTTTAAATTCTTTTTCATGGTTGCTATGGGACGTCGAAAGAAAATAACAATAGTTATAATAAATCTCGTTTCTCTCTTTTGATTGATGATTTCTTTGTTTTATTAATTTTTAAAAATATGAAAATAAAAAATGAACGCATGGATTATAATAAAATATTATATATTAAGTCATGGAAAATACAAGTCTATGATAATAATTTTTCTAATTAATTTATAACTACATCAGATACAATTATATTATATCAAAAATTTATAGAACAAATTTCACTGTAATTTTTTTTTGCAGGTACAGTGTCACTAATCATTAAATAATACGATTTTATTTGTTTGTAAACTATGTTATTTTATTTCATTCATGTATGTAGAAATTGTAGTCGACGATATGATATTGATTGTGCCCGTTATTTGTGGAACCAATATGGATTAATCTTTAAAGTTTAATAAATAATTAATTTCCTGAAAAAAATAAAGATCTCTGACTCTATACTGCCACGTGATTTTCTCATCATTGCTCTTTCAATTTTAAGCACTATCTTTATTGTTCCCTAACCGTCATCAACGGTTAATTTCACCGACCATAATTAAATTATGCAAAAGACCAAAGATACCCGTAATTGCCGCTTCCCCTTCTTTGATCGCACTATTTTCTCCTACTCCTGGTTAACAATCTCGAGGTTCATTGTTACCTCAGAATTCTCAATATGATGGACAGTTTATGCTAAGGTTTAAGAGCGTGCTAAGAATAACTGCCGACCCCCAGATCGTATCGTTGGCTTCAAAATAGAATTTGAAGCAACGCGTAAACTCCTCGGTTATGAGTTCAAGTTCTGTCAAAAATTAAATTGTCATTTGCTTGGTCAGACACAAATAAAAATAGTACTCCCTCCGTTTTTTAATATAAGTCGTTTTAGAGAAAATTTTTTGTTCCAAATTATATGCCGTTTTCGGTTTTCTATGTAAAATTTATTAATAGTTAATGTTGTATGACCAATGGTAATATATCTTCTATTTTTCTATTAGTTGAATTGTGGTTAGGTAAATAATTAATGATGTTTTTGTTTAGAAAATATAAAAAGTTAATGATTTTCTTAATCTGCATGCATAGCTGTAAAACGACTTATATTAAAAAACGGAAGGAGTAGTATAGTTTAAGCCTTAGAAGTTAGAGCACCCTCAATGCGGGATGCAAAGAGGGTTTTTAGAGGAAAAGGTGGTGTGGGGCCCACCAAAAAGGGAGAGACGGTTGTCTCCTGTCGCTAAATAAACAACGTATTTTACACTGTATCGGGGTTTCATAGATACGTGGTGGTCCGCGATTGATTCATTTTTTTTTTAAAGCAGGTAAGAAAAAAAAAGAAAAAAAAAGATAGGAAACCCAAGTTGGGTATTTGGGTTGAGGGTGCTCTTAGAAAATCGAAATCAACTTAGTTGTCACTTGTCAGTAGTATCTCTCTTGGAGAATTAGTTGGATCTCAACCCAGAGACCTCTTAATTATGAAAACTATATTTGGATTTGCACAATTGTGCGGGTATTAATTTTCATGTTTATATATATATTTTACATAATTAGAATATATTTTTAAATATAACAATTTGATAGGTTTCATGCTGTAAGTTAATTGATTATTTCAAATCATCACATATATTTAGTATTTTTTATTATATATATTTTAAAATTATTTTTTATTCAATTATTATGATCATGATCCGTAATTTAAAGCGCTAAATTTTTTTATGAATATTTTTTATGTTTATTCATTTAATATAATAACTATATATATAGTTTAAAATAAGTTAATTTTATACATGAATTATCTAATTTACTAATGTTAACCCGTTCTACCAACATATTATATTAATTTATCAGTGTAAAATAATTTTATCATATTTAGTTAAATACAATGTTTTATTTAAAATGATAGATATAACTATAAAATAGTAAAATTTGATATAATTTTTCATTTTATAAAAGATAACTGAGTATATATATATATATATTAATGTATAATAACATTAATTTCATTACTAATTACAAAATTAGTGAAAATATTTATATACAATTTTTGATAATTAAGATATTGTTGTAATGTTTTTCATTAAATTTGTTAAGAAAATTTAATATATATATATATATATATATATTAAATTAAAATATATCAAATTATATTATGATTTAAGTAGTTAAAAGATTATATATTAGCATTAAAGAAATACATTTAATACAAATTTTAAATGATGATCTAAATAAAAATATCACACATGAATAAATGTGAGTTTGTTAACCAATCGGGGTTTTTAGGAGTCGATGTTATATTAAAAATGATATATTATTAATTCATATTATTATTACTAAATGAATGATAACTGATTTCTAGTGAGGGTCTATTTTTTAAAAAATCACACATGAATCAAAGTTGTGACTTCTGTTTTAGTATATAAGATGCCTTACATTCATTTAATGATATCACATAAGACATGAAAATTTCATGGGTATGGACAGTCCAACACCAAGTAAGAGATGGTGACCGACAGAAACGTAAAGCTATTTTTATAAACAGCGTGACCCTATGATAGACTGCATTTACATGACAAGTGTTTGGGTTTTGGTTTAGAGCTTTAAAAGTTTGTTTATTGACCAGAAAAAAATGTTTATTTGAGAATTATGTTAAACAATAGTTTATATACACCTTTGTTTGCAAAATATATATATCAAGATTTTAACGAATTAAAATTTTTTGAAGCACAAGTCATCCTATCAATCAAATTCTGCCACATAATTAATGTTTTACTTTTCAAAAAAGCAATTACTAAAAAGAAAAACAATTGAAAATATTAAAAGTTTAAAACAGTTTACGGTCTTCTCTACTTAAAACAAAAAGAAAGCAAACTAATTATTTTAACTGCCTCTAACAGGCCACGATTTCCACTCCCTACTTTAAAATCAACTTTAGATGAACAAATAGAATCACTTTGATAACAAATATGCGCACAAAATTATTTCAAACAGAAACTCTCCCTTTTCTCTCTATTTCTTCTTGAAGACAAAACCCTAGATCTAGTTTTCTAGGTGGCCGACGGCCGTGTTTCGCCGTCGGCTCCACCTCCAGTTCCGTGTTCTCTTCTTCTTCTCGCTTCACTCCCTCTCTGCCTCTCTCAGCCGATATGCTTGTTGTTCTGTGGCTTGGCCTTTACCGCGGCTCTGGTGGTTCTAGTCCTTGGAATCGCAGCGAGGTTAGGAGTTTTAGAGGGTTTGAGGTTTCTCGGTTGGGTGTGGGTGCGGAAGCTTAGGTTTGGGGTCCAGATCTAGGTGTCGACATGGAGTTTGTCTCTTTTTTACGCCCTTCATCCTCCTTCTCGGCGAGGGTGCGCTCCTCTGGTGGGTCTGTTCCGGTGGGGAGCTAAGTGGTTACGGTCTGAGGGAGGGTTTCCTTGATCTCGCCTCTTGTCTCTGTCCTGGTTCTTTTAGATCTGTCAGTTAGATATCACGGTGGTTCGTCTGGTGAAGGCATCGTTTCCGGCAGGGCAGAGCAGATCCACTTCGGGTTCTCCGATGTGGAGGCGTGTGAGACCAAGGATCTGTGGCTTTGTCATCCTGGGTCCTTGTTCTGTGGCGGCACGTTCGGTTCTAGCCAGCTTCAGGGGCTTGATCTAGGGCCTGCTCTTGACTGCTCTTTGTGGAGTGGTGCTGGTTGTGTCCGTCTGTTCAGTTTCAGGTGCGGTGGTGTGGCGCTTCTCGGCGAGTCATCTTCCTCAATAAAGACTTGGCATTGGCTTGCAGGTATGCTTGACCTCGGGGTTTACTGTCTGATTGTGTTGGCTGCAGCTTAGGAAGTCTTATGCAAGCTGTTCTTGGTTGAACCATATCTTAAAGAGCGGATCATCGGCAAGCTAATTTCTACCGGGTTCTGTCTCTCGAATTAATTGGGTTCCTCCTTTTGTGGCGAGTAGTTTGTTCTGATTTTGACGAGTCGATTGATTAGCTGTTCTCTTTGTTGTCTTGGTTCCTGTATTGACTAGGTTAGAGGTCTTCTGTTTAGTTGCATTTCAATTTTTCTGCTTCTTGTGTCTTCTGTACTTCTGTAAAAAACTTGAAAATTGGTAATAATATCTTAACATTCTTACCAAAAAAAAAAAAAACTATTTCAAACAGTTCTTCAAAAAGTGACTGATGCTTTCATCGTCCTTCCTATAACTTGATTTTTCTGATCTTAACAAACGATTATGTATATTCTTGAGATTAACCCATCTCACCTAAGAATATTTGGAATACACCACGACAGTGTAAGAATATATATATATATATATATATCTATTTTTTAACAGGTGTTATTTAAATAGCCTATTTTAAAAAGAAAATTTAAATAGATAAATATATTAAACTATAGTTTTTATTTAAATATTATCTTTCTCTTTAAGAATTGCAGAGTTTGCGTTGTTCTAACAAATGTGACATAATGTTCAAAAAATAATAATACAAATGTGACATTACAAGTCTAAACCAAAATAAATATTAAAAAAAACAACAACAATATACCATACATAAAAACAATTTCTAATAGATCATTAAATTTTGGTCCCCGTTTTCAAAACGTAGATTTTGTTTCCTATTAAAATAACATATAAAAGAGAATTGTTTTTTTATGAAAATTTTATATATGTTATTAAAATTTCATTCGAAGTGTAGGATATATATTTTATTAAAGTAGAAGTACTTTAAATTTTTGTTTGGTAACATAAATAGCAGTTAAAAAAATAATGTTGTTTTGAAATATGAATAGCAGTAAGTTAGGAAAAAAAGTAATGGATTTATTCTATTATAAAAATAAGAAGTCCATTACATTATATTAAAAAGTAATGGGTTTATGTTACTTTATATACATATTCAAATCAAAATAATAATTTAAAATTAATTTATATCAAAAATTCATTCAAAAATATACATATATTCAAAATTTGATTTTTACTAACATATTTTCCAATAACCAATATAAAATTTTTTTCAGTTTATATAAGAAAAATACAATACAAAGCTCAATTTCAAACACCAACTTAAATTATGATTTTTATATTTCACATTGAAATTTAAAAATATAATATATGTGATTATTTATATGATTGTACGTATAAAATATTATTAATTATAAGAAACTTATTTGATCGTACGTATAAAATACGATTAATTATATGATAACACATATTTTTGTAACCTATGATGAAACATATAGAATATATAATAGTGACATAAAAACAAATAGCATCTTATTTTTTTTAAAAATACATCCGTGCGGGCGTGCAGATCAAAATCTAGTATCATTTAAACTTCAAGTTTTGAGTTGTTCAATGTTTTTGACATGGTAAAAACATTTCCTTTATTTAATTCATAAATTCTTCATCTGATAACTATAACACCAGGGTAAGTTGTGATTCTCTATGCTTTTTGGATTTCTGTTTATGCATGTATACATTAGATATTGATGATGTCTCCAAATTATATTTTGCTTTGCACAGTCTTAGAATTATATGGAATATGTAAACTTGGAGCAATGATAGTGACGAATGAGCAAGTAATGAGATCTTCGAAAATTATGGATTCATGATTTAAGATATTTCTCAGATTCTCTGCGATTAAAACATATCTGAAACTTATTTATTTTATTTTATTTTTAAAACAATGTTGTTAGTATCTATCCAATATCTTAGTAAAATATATCTGAAACTTTTTTCGTCAAATATATATATCTGAAACTTTTTTATTTTATTTTAAAAAGCAAAAGAGTCATGTATCTTCTCTTTAATCGTTCTTTTCTCCATTTTTGTCAAGCAGCTTCTCTTTCCTCTCATTCACAAGTCTGTATATCTTCACTCATTTCTTTAGATTATCTCTATAAATTTAGAAATGAATTATTTCATGATATCAAACTTAGATTTACTGTGTCTAACTATGCTTGTTGTTTTGTTCTGAAATTAGTTCTGCTTTTGTGTCAAGTTATAGAAATGGAGGCTCTGGTTTTCTTCATTGTACAACTTATTTCGGCATTTGAATTTGCCGTAAACATATGCAATGATATCAGAAAAAACACAAAAAATACAAGAACTCATCAAAGGATGAATTGGACGGAGAATTAGTGAAAAAAAAAGATAAATATAAGAAATCTTTTGTGATTTATCTACACGTTAAGTTCCTGGTTGTATTTCGATTTTCAAAACTCTAAACGGAAACAACTTAAAAACACATATTAATTCATGAGGTAACTAAAAACAGAAATACTACTAAATAGAAAAATGAACTAAAGAATATTCCATTGAAAAAAAAACTATAAGCGTAGATTTATCTTTAACATAAATATTATTATTTTATTATTTTTTGAACTTATATTTAATTTATCCAAGTAATTAATCTGCAGAAAAAATGTCTTTTCACATCTAATAAAAAGTGTAGTTTTCGAAAAATAAAAAAAATGAGGTGTATTTTTCAAATTCCAAACTATAAATAAGGTATTTTCAATTATCCTTTAAGAAATGTTAATCGATGTTATTTTCTATATTCAATGGAGTTTGATATTATTTTTAAATTTTTTTTGATGAAATATTAAATTTATTGATCAATTTGTAAAAGGGTTATATGTACAAAAAACTATTCGTATAGTGACTCTACTACTAAAGAAACTGCAAGACCCAATTATTTATTATTTAAGAAAAAATTAAAACTGATGCTAGAATTAGTTCTTAAATTCAGTGACATTTTTTTTACAATTTAAATTATTTGTATTTTTATAATCGATGATATTTCCAATATTCATTGAGATTTGTTACTTTTTACAATAGAGTTACTAAATGAGTAGATGTCTTCCAGCACCATGTGCAGTGATAAAATATTTAAATTAAAAAACATTTTTATATATTTTATTATTTTCTTTTATTTTTTTTAATTTAAATTTTGATTTAATTAAAAAAAGAAGATAAAATATACAGTTTTGTTCATTTTAAATTATATATTAAAATAAATATGTATGTATTTAAAACTATAATCTGATATAGATTTTTTTCTATTTCTTTTGGATAAAATATAGGTATGAAATCAACTTGCATAAAATTAATAAAAGATTTGATGTAAAAAGTTGTATAATTATCAAAAAGTACAATTAAACAATATTTCTAAAACTTTTAGATATATAAAAGAAGCTGAAAACGTTTATTTGTAATAAAACTGTATAATTATATAAAATAGAAATAAATAACATTTCAAAATTTGTAAAATATGCTTATATTTTTATTATTATGTTATTTAATATCATATTTGAATAGATTTACTTTATAGATTATGTATAATTTACTATTATGTTCTAAAATATTTACCAAAAATATAAATAAACATTAAATGGAGTTGTACATGTAACATTTATCCATAAGCCATGTCATGCCATATTATTTAATGAAAGTGATTGTAGAAAGGACATGTGTTAATCTATATACATCACTTGAGAAATAATGTTGAGGGGATAAAATACATTCGGATTTGTTAGTTCATATATTCAATGATATTTGCTATCATTTATATAGTTTGTGACACAAATAAAAACTTTGTGTATTAAAAGTTTTTTAAACCATGCTAGGTTTTTTAGTTCCTATATTAAATGAAACTATGTGGTAAACCACGCCTTGCGCAGAGCTATGGATTAAAAAATATTATAACTTTAAAACTATATAAATTAATTTATTGGTGTACTTTAAGTATATTTAAAAAATAAATCCATAAAAGTAAGAAAAGACTTATATAAATTTATTATGAGTTTAAGATAAAACAAAATATAAGCAACTAACTAAAATTAACAAAATATAAATGATAAGATCTGCGCCTTGGTGTAATTTAATTATATTTGAAGAGAATAAATATGTAAGAGTAAACAAAGACTTATATAAATTTATTATGAGTTTAAGATAAAACAAAACATAAACAACTAACTAAAATTAACAAAATATAAACTTAAGCTTTTGTTACCATATTTTAAAAATAATATCGATTGGATATATGGTTAGAAAACTAAGTAAACTTAACAAAATATATAATGCGTATACGGTCACTTAAAACATAACTTTGTGAACCCTAAGCTTAGTATAGTTAGACCCTACACCTTATAATCAAATCCCTAAACCCATAAAGGTGATGATTGTTTTCCTAGTTTTTAGATTCTAGTTTTTGGTTTTTGGATTTTGGTTTTTGGATTTTAGATTTTAGTTTTTGACTTTTGGTTTTTGATTTTGCAGTAGATTTTGATTTTTTGAAAAACATGAATGGTTGTTTTAGATTTTGGTTTTTAGTTTTTAGTTTTAGTTTTTATTTTTTAAATTAATAAAATAAAAATATTATGGATAGTAAAATATTTATTCTGAAAATAATAAAATATAAAACACTGTCATTAAAATACACATAAATTATTTAAAAACTTATTTAAAAAATATATAAATACAAAATAAAACTATCGTAAATTCCATATAAACATATATATATATATATATTTTTTTAATTTTATCTCAAATGCCTTTTATATTTGACCTCAAATGCTATTATACAAGTAATTGAGCATTATAAAAATATTAATATCATACATTTGATATTTTTCTAAAATAATTTTTGCACATATTTCTATGGTTATTTTTGTTTAATTAATTAAAATATTGACTTTTAAAATAAAATTTCCTTTTGAAATATTTTTGAAATTCTTTTAGTTTGCAAGTAAGAGAACTTCTTCTAATCTACAAGTATGATCAAATATTTTTTGAGTGTTGAGAAGAAAAACTCGAAAGTTGTATGTATAATCACTTACCCATTTTATATTAATAAAGCACAAAAAATGTATTGTGATGTGATGGTGAAAAACGGATGATAGTGGGAATGGGGCAAATAGAAAAGAAAGACCAGTTACAAAATAATAAATAAACAAAGACTAATTAAAAGAAAATGATAAATAATAATTGCATAATAAAAAAAATCTTCGTAGAAAACTGGAAAAAAACTAAAAAAACACAGATTTTGGTTTTTGGGTAGAATTAGGTAGTTATTTGAAAAACTAGTTTCCCTAGTTTTTAGGGAATCATTTTTAACAAAATCTTGATTGGCAAATAAAGTAGTTTTTCAGAAACAAAAACCAAAAACCATTTTAAAAATTACAAACAATCAACCTCATAATCTAAACCCTAAACCCTATAAATAGATTAACATCAACATACAATCTAAAGTATAAAATACATAAAGCATTTCACACCATGAAGTATATTATACGATATGATTATTTTATGGCATAAAAAAGAAGATAATACGAAATGTTATACAGATATGAAGAATTATAATAACAATCGTTTTATGTTATACCGTATTAAATGATATGATTGTTTTACTCTTAACAATATAGGGTAACTTGTTTTCTAATATTAAAACTGTAATGGTATACAATATATTACTCCATCGATTTCATTTTAATTATTGTTTCACACTTATAAACATAGAATAAAAAAATATTTTTTTATTTACTAAACAAAAACATCATTATCAATAAACATAATCACCTTTCAATCTATAGAAACTAGAAGGACAGTAGCCTATTGGTTAAGGTTTAAAGGCTTCTACATCCAGGTTTGGGATTCAAATCCCAGACTATGCAATTTATTGTAGATTACAGAAAATCCAGGTTTCAAGTTCCGCAGAGAGCGGTTTATTAAACAATTATACAGACTACAGAGAAAAGGCTTGCAAGGGATCTTCAACATGGTGCAAGTAAATCTGGCCAGACGTGGATCTTCATAGGACGGCTCAGGTGATGCAGTTAGGCATAGGTCTTCATAAGGCAGGTAATATTGTCGGTTGTCGAATTGTCTATGTAATCTTTCCTATATCATAATTGTAAGATCGTAATAAATCAGCGTCAAAAAAAAAATCAATAAAAACTAGAAAATAAAACCAATAAATTTTGATTTGAAATTATAAAACGATATTTATTTTGAAAAATAAATTTTACTCTACCGCGATAACTAAAATGAAACGGAGAGAGTATATATTATTTTTATAAAATTTCAAGAATCAGGGCTGTTTGTAATAATATCTCATTTTGAGAAAAGAATTTGACGTCAATAAGAGTTAAAGACCAAAGACGAATATTCTATAACTAGCGACCAAAGAAAAGAAACAAATCTAAAGAGCATTAAATTTTCTCTCCGACAAGACATGCTTTCCATCATTTCTCTTTCATCAAAATCTTTCTTGTTCCCTTTTCTCTCTCTCTCTTCCAAAAATCTCTCCTTTATCCCCGCAAAGAACCAAAAAAAACAAAAAAAAACTCACACTCGACTAATGTCGCCGGCAACAGAACTTCACGGCTCGTTCCTCAGCCGACTCAGCTTCCGCCGCAGCCAGATCGTGTCCATGGACGTCAACCACGAGCAACAGCTCCAAGAACTCGAGTATTTCCAGAACCACGTCTCCGAGCGTTTCTCCGAGTTCATCTCTCCATCGCCGCCGTCTGATCCAGTTCTCTCGATCCCCTGGCTACGGAACCTCCTCCACGTTTTCATCTCCTGCGAAACGGAGTTCAAGGAAGTCCTCCCGACCACTGCTCAGATCTCGAAAACGCCTTCGCTGGAGAAGGCTTTGTCGGAAATGCTCGATCGGATCTTAAAGTCGCTCGATATCTGTAACGCCGTCGTTAACGGCATCGAATCCGTTAAAAAAAGCCGGCGTCTTGCGGAGATAGCCGTAACGGCGCTTAAACAACGGCCGTTATGTAGCGGAAGCGTTCGCAGAGCCAAACGCGCGTTAGCAAGCCTCCTCGTTAGCTTAAACGCCGATGTGAAAGATAGGAACAGCGGTGGGAGTAGTAGACGGAGGACAACGTCGCGGTCGTGGTCGTTTGGACAGCGCAGCAGCCACGTAAGCAAGAATTGGTCTGCAGCGAAGCAGATTCAGGCAATGGTGGCTAATCTTGTGCCACCACGTGGAGCAGAAGCGATGCCGGTTTACATAATGAGCAGTGTTATGGTTTTGGTGATGTGGGTGCTTGTTGCTGCGGTTCCTTGCCAGACAAGCAGCGTTCCCGTGGCGCCGTTGCAGCTTCCTAAGCATCAGAGCTGGGGTAGCAATGCTGTGAATGTTCAGGAGAGGGTTGGTGAAGAGGTGAAAGGGAAGGAGAAGCGTGGGGGTGGGTTGATGGAGGAGATGCAGAGGATGGAGAGTGTTGGGTTGTCTTTGATGGAGTTCACGGAGAGGTTTAGGTTTCCGGGAGAGGAAGAGGAAGAGGAAGAGGTTGAGGAGAAGGTTGATGAGATGGATGAGATTTGTCGGAGAATGGAAGTGGGATTGGAGGATTTGCAGAGACAAGTGAGAGCAGTGTTCCAAAGATTGGTGAGAATCAGACTAGAGATTGTTTCTGTGCTTGATCTAAATCTGTAAATCTTAAATAACAACATTAATATTTTTATCTCTTTTTTTTCTTTCTAGATAAGACTAATCTTTGAAAGATCTTGCTGTGTATAAGCTACAATTCGTATACATATACACCATGTTTGGTTTCTGGTATATGAAAACTGCAAAATTATATTGACCAGAGATTAATAGATTCATAGTGTCCTGACTTGTGATTGTTTCCAGAAGCTTTCCTATGTTTCTTACCGGGGCGCTTTGGTTCTGTTCTGTCTGCTTCCATTAGTGTCTGAAGCTGGTGTGTATTGTTGATGTGTGCTCTTCTGTCAGCTATTTCTTTCAATGTATGCAACTCAAGATCTTTAAGAAAATTTACAGAGAGTGAGATAGAAACCTCTAAAACTGTCTGGAGGAAACTCATGTGCTTGTCTGGTGTGGATGATTGGACCGCACGGGTGCCACACTTCCTTATCAAAATCTCAACTATGATCGTTACCTAAATGCACATCTTTAATAAGTCAATCATCACGTTTGAGGAAGGAGAAGGAAACTAAAGTTAAACACACACTATCATTGTCACCTTTGATTTAAAGTAAATGTCTTGAAACAGACGACCAGGGGAGAAAAAAAAAACTTTCACAAAACCCAAAACAGCCTGGAGATGCACGGAAACGCATGAGAAACTTAAGGAGAAAACCAAGCTTACATACTTAGAGCAACAGCAGCCTGTGGAGTTACTTTTATAATCTCAATTGATTTGGTGTGAAGCAATGATAAAACAGAGGAAAGAAGCTCTCAGGTGACGATAATAAGCATATCTCAGTCTCTTTGTATATCAAGACAGATACCGCAGTCATATGAGAGATAACGAGAGTGGACTAAACTGATACCAGGGAGCTCCTCTCATGCACTTTCCATGTTAACCAGTACGCATCACAAGGCCACAAGCTGCTTTACTATGTTCTTCTTTTCCCTGTATATACAAAGCCAAGATAATGCTAAACAAATGTCAAAACTTGTCTAGTAATTCTATTGTTTAATTCAAACAGTATGCTTACTTACATCTCAAAGTGTAAGGATCATTTCGTTCAGGATAAGGAAAGCCTTCTCATTCTCCTCCTAGGAGCTTGACTGTAGGAAAAATGTAATATATTAAGAATATTAGTCAATGTTTTCATAAAGCAACACTGAACTATACATCTTTATATAAGAAAACAGCATGGACATACTATAGTTCAAGTTTGATGAATAGTCTTTCATTAACAACAAACGCCATATACATATATGGCAGAGAGAGATGGAATTGTAGCAGTATACGATCGGAGAGAACCAAATATTTTCTCCAGATACTCTTGAGCACCAAATCTTTTAACCTAAACTCACAAACCAAGATTGCTTTGTCACCACAATATGATATATTTTTTTTGGTAAAAATTGAAGCCTGGCTTGTCCAAAATGAGTTCATAGAAACTGCAACTGCAACTAGAGAAAGCTCAACATCTTATAAAAGCGTTGACGTCAAAGCTTAGAATCATGAAGAAAAATATTAGAAGCTTGATAGTTTTCTTCTTCCTTTAGAACTCTGTTTTCTCTGTTGATTCTCTGACATGTCTTCCTCATTTCTGCTCTATAGTGTTTCTACATGTATCTATTGGCGAGTGAGAGTAGATTTGGCGTTTTATGAACGTGAAATCAAATGCTCCGTGTTACTGTTCATTATCACTTTTAATCATGAGTTTCCCTGTATTATTCTCCATCTTCGAACGCAGTTTCGTCGTTATCATCTGCTCGTTCTTGCTGTCCTGTTTCAAAGGCCGCCATACCCAAACCCACTTTGATTGATCCTGGTTTCTTCCCCCGGTGGCCAGCGCTTGTAGCTTATGCCCATGGAGACCTCTTTTCTTCTCCTTTCCGTTGATGTATTAGTTCGCGGAGTACTATACATGAGGTACTACGTAACGTGTTGCATGAAGCTGGAGCCATATTGAAGTTCATGTATTGATTTCTTGAACTTAGAAAAGGAAAAGGAATAATGTGTGAAAACAAATAGGCGTTTTCCATTAAGCAAAAGAGAATTTGTTTGAAGAAAAAAATTGTCATTTTTTTGTTTGCATAAAAGAAAATAAACATTAACAAAGAGATTTGGAGATCTTTACTTGGAAAAGAAAGCTATAGAATATACCTAGTATGGAAGCTCCCTTAGTCTAGTGGTTTAACTAAATGTTCATCAATGCTTCTACATTAGGAGGTCTGGGGTTCAAAAACCCGAGTAACGCAAATTATAGAGAAATATGGTTACAAGAGGTCTTCAGCATGGTGCATGGCGTATCATCGAACATGGATCTCATAGAGCAGCTCGGAGTAATGCAGTCAGACGTGCAGTCTCATATATGATAGAATTATCGACTGTAAAATCATCTATGTATTATTTCTCATCATTGTAATGACATAATTAATCATACGTTAAAAATAAAAAGAATCTACCTAGTATAACTAGGTTGGAGAGTTTTCCAAGAGATTAACACAGAGAAAAGTATTCTTAGCAAAAAGGGTTTCATTACTTGTATGGTGAGTGAAATATAAAAGGCTAAGAAGAAAGAGTTTCTTAGGATCATGTGTTAGATCATAGAAATGTGTGAGTCTAGTGTTTCCTGATTAATTAAGACTTGTAAGTTTACTTGGAAGAGATCTAGTAATGACGTATGTCTTTGTTGAGAAATTCTCTTCTGTTTTTGTGTTCATTTACTGTAGTATTTCTTGAGACAGTACTCGTACTACTCTATGACGTAGTTTCTATATTCTAGCCATGATATTGCAAAGGTTATTTTTCCTAATTATAATTTTATGTAACTATTCTATTACTCATAATTCCCTTTATTTAAAATACACTTATACTAAGTTTTTTAATTATAAGAAATGGTTAGTGCCCTATACTAAAAAACTATCTTGGATCCCCCCTTGGTTGTCAGGGCCAGCTCAAAGACATGGACCAGCAGTGCACCCGTTCAGAGCCCACGTACAAAAAGGCCAGTACCAACGTACAATAGGACCCATATATTCAACCTGTTGAATACTTAGAAGGCCTATTCTAAAATGTTCCAACCGTGTTCTTCTTTAAATTTTTACTAGACTTTGATCCGCGCTTTCAATTAATTATTATTATTTTTCTTCAAAGCGCGGATTTATTATTATTTTTTTTCAATTAATTATTTAGTAAATATCATATTTTCATATATTTGTATTTTATTTTATAAAAGACTTAAACTTTTTATCTTTATTTATCGTATTTCATTTTAAATGACTATTTATGTTTAAAAAATTAAAATTTATTTCTTTAATGAATTAAGTTTGTATAACTCTGATAAATTAATTTTATTATGTAGTTAATATTTTAATAAAAAAATATATACTTTTAATAAAGATTTATACTTTTCAATGAAAAAAATCAATTTTTTTTTATGAATGCTTAAATTATATTAAGAAAAGAAAAAAAATAATAATTAAGAATAGTTGAAAAAAAATTATTTGAACTTGAACTCAACAGCCCAAAGGAAAAAAAATGTGAGAACTGAATCTGATTTCTTAATCGGCCCAAATGGCCCAAAAGAGATCTGATGTGGGCTGGATCCAAAAAAAATGATCCAATATAGATGTGTTATTAATATTATTTGATTGTCATTAATGAAACATGCAATGTTAATAAATAAAATGGCAGGCTAAAGTAAAAAGGACAATAGGATCCTGCTTTAATAGTATAGACTTTATTTTTGTTTTTTTTTCAATTGACAAATATTTAGTAAATGTCACATTTTCATATATTTATGTTTTATTTTATAAAAGACTTAAAAATTTTATCTTTATTTATCGTATTTCATTTTAAATGACTATTTATGTTAAAAAAATTAAACTTTATTTTTTTAATGAATTAAGTTGGTATAACTCTGATAAATTAATTTTATTATGGAGTTAATATTTTAATTAAAAAATTATATACTTTAAATAAAGATTTATACTTTTCAATAAAAAAATTCAATTATTTTTATGAATGCTTAAATTATATTAAGAAAAGAAAAAAATAATAATTAAGAATAGTTGAAAAAAAATTATTTGAACTTGGACTCAATGGCCCAAAGGAAAAAAAAAGTGAGAATTGAATCTGATTTTTTAATAGGCCCAAATGGCCCAAGAGAGATTTGATTTGGGCTGGATCGAAAAATAATGACCCAATATAGATTTGTCATTAATATTACTTAATTGCCCTTAATGAAACATGCAATGTTAGTGAAAGAAACATGCCCCTAAGGTAATTATGACAATAGGATCCTGCTTTAATAGTATAGATATAATTGTTTGGCAGCACTGTAAAAAAAAAAGCATCAAATTTATGTTAAAAATATTGGGCGGAGCGGACCATTGCGGTAGTATATCATTTTTATAGTTTTCTTGTTGATTTGGGTTTTATACATGTATAAAATAAATAATGAAAACTGAGTGGTTTAATTTGGACCAACTTATTTTAAATCAAGATTTATTTGTATGCTTATTTATCTTTAGAAATTTATCCATTACCATTGCCTGCATTATTGTGGAACTGTTTAGTTTATGATTTATTGTATACGTCAATCCCTTCGTGGTAATCGGTATTCTAGAACGGCTCTTTAGAAGTGTTAAAAAGAGATTGAAGCTTTTGTTCAGGGTTTAGGGAACACGATTTAATAAACCGCTGGGTACACTAACCGGGAACTCATCCGGTTTATTTAGTCATGTCTGATTCTCACATTACACTGATTTGATTATGGTTTAGGTTCAAAGTTAAATTTGTTATGCGTTTAATTTTTTTTTTAGGTTTTGAATTATACACACAACTTTATTTTTTGTACACTTTATTTTTTGTACATAAACCAAATAGCAACGCTAAATAATCTTTATGTAAGGTTTATAAAAAAAAAACATATATGCTATAGTTGATTTTTTTTTATTTTGATGATTAACATAAATCAACTAATTACAGTTGTGTACAAAAGTTAAATATCAATCTATAATATTTTTATAGAAACCATTTAAATGAATATATGCACTATATATGTATTAAATTATATAATATTTTCGTAAACACTTATATATATTTAGTTGACATATTCATAAATTTAATATAATTTCTGTAAAAAGTATTTAGACACATTATTTTGTGTGCTATATACTTTCATATTTAATAATTCATATTTTAACTGCATATGATTATAAATGGTAATGGTTATTCATAATTCCTTAATATCAATAAAATATCAAACATATTTTTTTTGTTCTTACATATACATGTATGCATTTATATATTTTAAAAATTTAAATGAAAATTTTGCTGATACAATAACAAATATAAAAATTGACAATATTAGTTTTATATTTGAACTAAATGGTAAGAAAGAACCGAAAATCGAATGAAGATACAAAAAATAAGCGCAAAACAGGAATACTCTTATAATTTTTGTAGCTGTCACAAATTTTCATAAAATTTAAATTACATTATATTTATTAAAGTGATGATATTCATTTTTATTTTTGTAAACATGATATTTATTACTTATTTATAATAAGTTTTATTTTTTAGATATTTAGTTTTCATTAAAAAAATTCAACATTTATTTAAATATAATAATTTATTAAATTAGTTTGATCTGCATTTGTTGTGTTTGATCTTCATTTTTGTTTGATCTGCGTCACCCATTATATGGAAAATCCATTTGGCGTCAACTTTTCAAATGTCTTCTACTTTGGATTGTTCATGTATAAATTATGAATCTTGTGTTTTGAACTTTTGAAGATATTATATTGTATATAGAAAGGAATCTAGTTCTAGTTATACAATATAATTTTAAAAGACGTTGATTCCTAAATAAAGGAAGAAATATATACTTGATGTTCAAGTAGCCTTTTAAGAGAAATCACAAAAATTATACTATAAGTGTTTCTCATGAATTTTATTTTAATTTTACCAAGAAATATATACTTGATATCTCATGACAATACTTATACCTGTAATTTCATTTTTGTTAATAGTATTTTAGGTATAGAGATTTTGTAGTCTTTCCACATCTTTTTAAATCTGCATGAATCAATCATTATTTATTAGCCATGTAATATAATTTCTTCTAGCATGCAAATGCTACAAAAATAAATAGAGATTTTGGAAGACCAGCATAAGAGACAGAAAATTTGTAGTAAAAATTATATGCGTACGCTGTTAACATAAATAACTAAGAAATTCATTATTTTTTTGGTAATAAGATATTAAATTAAGAAGCAAGTGCAGATGAATGATAAGTAGAAGTATAGGACACATGGATCTGTCAATTAATCCATTCCAATAGACTCAACATCACAGAAACCTAAAAGTCATACAAAACCCCAATTGAATATGCTGCAACGTGCAAAGTTTACAGAAGTCGGAATGTTAAATAGTTGAGAAAGAGCACTAAAGATTATTCAAATAAAATTGAACATAAAACCAACCCAATGTCTGGAAAGTAGATGACTAATATAAATTGGTCAGACCAAAGTACCTCAGACAGCCGCACCTGCTTCTGAAAATTTCCACTCACCATACAAAGCACCTTCTCGTTCTTTTACACTGCACAAATAGTAAAGAAGGTTTTAAGAATGATCAATTTTCTGGTCTGGTGTCTCTTGTTCATTAGCACATTTACAATTAAACATTTGTGTACAGGATGAAAAACGTATAATCTTGAGAGAAAACATTGCATGTGAGCAAATGAGGCCTGATAGATAAAAACCATAGTAGAATTAGAGAACAGAGTGAGATCTAAAGAGATTAATAGAGAGTAAAATAAGATAAAGAATCATATGAATTAACAATTTTTTTCGGAGAAGAAGTCTTGCATGTCCACATCGAGTTTGTGGATTACTGGATTAGAGAAGGAAAAAAATGTGTTTTTTAAGAAATCTGCAGTAATAGAATATCATTGCACAAGTATAAATGATATAGTGGAAGTAGTTATTCGGAAATTGCTAGTTCATGGAGGTGTGAAAAGAAGAACCGTCCTCGAGGTGGATTGAGAGAATATTTTTGATTTTCTAGTAAAAACTTAAAATTAAAACGTAAGTGGGAACATTTAGTCTTTTGTATGTTTATTCTTTCCTTTTTAAAAATTTTTATTTTTAAATTATGTGGTAAAATTCTAGAATATGATTGGTTGAGTGACTTTTGCTTTCATATTTTTCTAACGCTTTGTTTTGTTAAAACTGATTTAGAACACATTACATCATTGGAGAGTAAGA
The DNA here is from genome assembly GCF_000309985.2 of Brassica rapa. Taxonomy (NCBI): domain Eukaryota; kingdom Viridiplantae; phylum Streptophyta; class Magnoliopsida; order Brassicales; family Brassicaceae; genus Brassica; species Brassica rapa. The sequence goes on from NC_024802.2 coordinate 12,627,385, forward strand.
TTTAACGATAACGAGAAACTAATGGTCTTTCTACACTAGAAACTAATGAAGACAAACAACATTGATGACATTTTAGTAATACAAACTGATCTTGTTTCAAAAAAAGATATATTAGGTGTTTCCGTTCCAATAATAGCAGACGAACTTCTATTACCTTCAACTGAAACATGACAATATCTCATCATCTAAATAAATCTTCTTCTTCGGTTGTCTTTCTCAATTCTGTCTCAAGTTAGCTTTAGTTAAGATACTGTTGAACAAAACTGAAATACAAAATATAAATCAGATAGATAGTTGGGATTGATGGTTCATATCCAATATAACCACCCAAAATCCCATAAGAATATGGAAGTAAACCAATCCTAAAGCAAAACTTGATCCACCTCCTTGCATAGAAAAAAATTGAAAGACAAAACCACTTCAGCACCAATAACTCACTCAATCGAAGACCAAACACACTCAAAGAAAAAAAGAAGCTGCATGATAACTCATCAGAAAGACGAACCCAAAACGGATCTTTAAGCCAGTGCAAATGAACTTGTTATCAGCAAATCACTTATAGAGAGTTAATATTAGACAAATCGAGAGCAAAAAAACTAATCTCCTTTCGTCATTATACAATCGATGTTGCCTATTTGTATACATATAAAGTCTTAAAAATTATTAAAATGAGATGTAATACGTTAACTCTTTAACAACGATGATATATTTAATAGACCAATATTTTTATTAATCATTTTATAATCGATAAAGATTGTAGTATTACAAAATGTTAAAATCATTTCATAAACAAACATTATTATAATAACTCAGCCCGCGCACGCGCGAAGATTATCATCTAGTATACAGAGGATTTAGTAATGACAATAAATGAAAATTTTCATTAATAAGGAAAATGCCCTTTTCCGTCATTTACCAAATACTAGTACTTACTTTTATTTTATGCTTAAACGCCGCAGTTAAAAAAGAATGGACACATGCATGCTATGTTTTATTTAGGGGCACAACCTATGTATATTTTTTTTTCTTCCAATTTTAGGGGCACAACCTATATATTTAGATAATGGAAAAAAGTTGAGTTTTTTATTTGAAAAAGAGGAAATGCTTGCTAACTTGAGATGATGGACCAGATTCTAAAGGCTTATTGTGATTGCTGTCTATGTATAATTTATTAATAATACCAATTGTTCCACATATAAACTTTCAGTAAATAAATTTGATAACTAAAATTTCAGTAATCTTACTTTTATATATACAAGTAACAAAAAAAAAACAACATTTAAATCTCTCTATAATATTATTTGAGAAGTCAGTTTCTTATGTGTCGCGCTCACGTTAACTCTCACGATGGTTTATTACACTTACACCCTTAATGAATAAAAAATATTATTAGTGAATTCTATTTTTTATTATTAGTGATTTCCATTAATAACAATTATTTATGTTTCTTTTTTCTTAATATAACTGTGATTAACTTTTTACTGTAATTTTCCTTTTTATTAAAACATAAATAATAAAAAGAAAAAATATAAAACATAAACATAGACATTTATATAAAACGAATTTAGTTTTTTTTATTCTTTATGTTTCCTACAACAAAAATAAAAAAAAATCAATAACTGTTAAAAATTTATACTTATAAATATATATAAAAAAACTTCACAAAACTGAAAAATATATTAAATTCAGATATATTTTTCTAAAAGAGAATAATATTTTTATTATAAATATCTTTTGATTTAATAATTAATAAGAAAATAATTTGGAACAACATAAATGGTTATTTAGTAGAAGTCAGTTTCTTATGTGTCGCGCTCGAGTTAACTCTCATGGTGGTTTATTACACTTACACCATTAATGAATTAAAAATATTATTAGTGATTTCCATTTTTTTATTATTAGTGATTTCCATTAATAACAATTATCTATGTTTCATTTTTCTTAATAAAACTGTGATTAACTTTTAATGCAATTTTCTTTTTTATTAAAACACATAAATAATAAAAATAAAAATTTATAAAATATATATAAAAACGAATTTAGTTTTTTATTCTTTATGTTTCCTACCACAAAAATAAAAAATTCAATAACTTTTAAATCTTTATACATATAAATATATATAAAAATAACTTCACAAAAACTTAAAAATATAATAATTCAGATATATTTTTATAAAATATAATAATATTTTTATAAAGTATCTTTTGATCTAATAATTAATAAAAAAATAATTTGGAACAACAAAAATTATTATTTAATATCTTATTTTTTCCAAAAATTATTATATATTATGAATATTTTAAAACCAAATAAATATTTTATAATGTGAGGCTACAACAATATAAATAGTATTTCTTATTTATCAATATATTTTTGATTGAATGATTAGAATTTTCATAACAAAATTTATTAACATTTCAAATTTTTAGTTTTATCGAAAACAACATATAGCAAATTATACACAATCTTACAAAATATATTTTTCATCCTAAGATAAAAGTAACAAGATGAGCTTATTTTAGTTTAACTGTAACCAAAAAAAATCGATACAATTCAATATACTAAATTATGAAAAACCAAATCAAACAGTTATTAAGATTTAGCTTGTAGTAGTGTTCTGTTGTATGAATTTTCAAAATATTACAATTTATTTTTATTAATGCAATTCTGATTTAATATTTATTTTTCCTATTTTCTAAAACAATATATACCCATTTATACAAAAAAACACTAATATATTTACAAATATAAGAAAATGAACTTAACTACATGAATTTAAGAAAATAATAGTCCAATTTTAATATAATTTGTTTAATTTAAATAATAGATACAATTTAACACAAACATAAATATTTGAAACTGTACAAAATATTATATGTGAAATTATATATCCAGTTAAGATGAGAACATAATACTGCATAACAAACTTACTTTTTCAATAATATTATAGAGATTAAAAATTAACTTAAAAGTTATAAACAAAGAATTTTCTTTTATCTATTGTTTAAATTCAATCATTACGTAAATGTTTGTACCTGTGCATGAGCACGGGGAAATTACCCAGTTATCAGCCTTGTTCAAAAAATCGTCCGCAGAGCCGATTACTCGGCCGAGTATACGTGATACGTAAGTGGAACGTGGCGAATTGGGCCAAATCGGATGCTTTCTACGCTGAGCCCTGTACGAACGCTTAATACGTAGAAGTAGTTGTATTATTAGTGAATTTGCTTGGCCCAACTCGTGATTTCCTTCTTAATAATTTATGTTAGCAACCCAAAGCTCAGCCAATCGTAAGTTCTCATATCTTTTCACACATAAAACAACATTCCTCTTCTTTTCTACTTACATTTCTCCTGTTTTTTTTTCTAAACTTCAAATAGCGAAAAACAAACCCCCAAATCTCTACAATTTGGTCTTTTTATAAATTACTAGGTCCTTGTCCGCGCTACGCGCGGATAGTATTTTGATTTTTTTTCATATTTTTGTACTATTATGTTAATTGTTTAGTTTTATAAAATGTTATGTTTTTACTGTAAATTTGGAATTAAAAATCTAATTTTTCCTTACTGTAAAGTAAGTTAATTTTTTTGAATCTTACTACAACACATTATACACGAAGAAAATATAGTTGGTCTTTATATTCTTATTTGGTGTAATATTAAAAAATTTGATGTTTGTTTAAATGATTTTTTAAAATTATATATTTTAGGATTGATTTTCGTGACTATATTTTATAATTGGCTAAAAAAAATTGTTTGTCCCATATAGACATCTACATAAATGTGGATTTCTGATAAATTTGTTCATTGAGATATTTAGTTTCACTTTTAACTTTATTCTCTTTTTTGGCACCCTCATGCTAGCTTGTGGGGCTAGCCAACTTGGTGCAAAAGGGTTTACAAAAGCTGATCGAGATGCGCGTGATCGGACACCTTTTGTTAGGCTATTCGTACGAAATTTTAAAGATCTAGGAATATAAGCAATAGAAAGTTCAGAAAATTCTTTGGATACAGCCTGTATTTCGTCGAGCTCCGAGTCCAATGCAGGTTAATTTTCCTCCTTTTGAATGAGTATAACCAGTTGTTCACAGTCGATTGAAAGACCATCTCTCTGTGTCCAAACTTCAGTATCACTTGCATTACCCATAGCAAACCTTCAGCTTCCGCCTGCAGTGGTGATTTGGTGCGTGTATATCTGCCTTTGCTCCAAACATCATTAGAAAGTCACCATCCATTAACACAAAGCCAAGTCCAGATATGTCTCTTTCATTTATCCAGGATGTCTAGCAGGAGCGTTTTTTTCCGGAGGAACAGTTGTGTCTGTTACCTCAACTCCCATATCAATCTCCATAAACTCGTCTATACGTTGAGCTATCCTCCAACACTCTGCTTCAATTTTATTCGCTAATGGGAAAGACATAATTCCTATGACACTATTAATGATTGTTTTTTTTTGTAACACCGGTACGGCAAACTTATGTTTTATTTAACAAAACTTTTATTTTAATTTCGTATTAAAGAATCAATCATATTTTATATTATCCATAATTTTAGTAAATTTGCTTATTTGTCATGTTTTTTTTAGGTTTTAGCTAAATCATTGATTTATTATTTATTTTTAGCTAACTCACTAATTTATTAATTTAAAAAATATCCTTAATTAATATTATATATATTAAAAATGAATTTTATTTTAGTAATATTAAATTTCTATTTTATATTAAAATTTAGTTAGTTTTTCTTATTTGTCATATTTTATTAGGTTTTAGACTTTTTGATAGGTTATTGATTTATTATTAATTTCTAACTGATTCGTTAATGTGTTAATTAAAACAATACCCTTAATGAATTATATATATAATTTAATAAATTTTATTTTAATCATATGAAGTTTATATGTTATATTAATATTAAATATTTGATTCTAAAATAATATAATAAAATTATAGAAAAATTTAAAAAATAAGACAATTTTATATATTTTTTGTTGCTATCTGAAAACAATATTTTTATTATAAAAGTTAAAAAAATACAAAAAATTATAATTAAATATTATTCAAGAAACAAAATTTATATAAATATATTTTCTAAACTATTTCTAAGATTTGAGTGTTTTAAAAAATTTAACACGGGATGTTTAAAACACGGGATTATGCTTGTGAGAGAGTGGCTGGGAATGGGCTTCGAGATGGGTCGAATGGACTTTAAAAATAACTTTTTTTTTAACTCAAACCCAATCCGGATGACATGGCATCTTGATTGGTTCATAATATTTTACCTATGTGGCATGGCTTAGAAATGAGGGATTTAGTCCCTTTTATATAGTAGGATGAATCTAATATTGATGATGTAATATACATAAATATGTATTATACGTGTGTATGTAGAGTATTATACATTAAAAATACAAAAATTCCTTCCCGAGTACTCCCCGATTTTTCTCCGCGTTTTCAATAAATCGCTAGGCCCGTATGCGCCGCACGCGTAGCGCCTAGCGAGTTTCCGAACAAGGGTTATCAGTAATCTGTAAGCGAGCATTTATTTTGATTCTTTATTTATAAAAAAAACAGTACCTCTTATATATTAATTGAGTAACATTGCAACATTGTTTTGTAATCATGTGTCACCGTGAAAATAAAATTCAAAATTCATAGAAAAATAGGTTGGCTCATCTTAACTTATATTATATTTTTTATTAAACTAACTATTAAATTGATAAATAGTATACAATAGAATATTCTCGCATTTTCATTAAACAAAAGCTACGGAATTGTCTAATATGATTAACATATATATATGACAATTAACGATTATGAATAATAATTATTTGATAACAATTTTTGTATCTTAGCTCTTTTTGTTTATTTTATATTATCGAAAAGTCGCACATTAGAAATTTTGTGTTTATCATATGAATATGAATTCTCAATAATAAATATCTATATTAAAATATGCTATATATATGTCTATGTCATTGAAATTTAGTTATATATTGTACCATATAAAATAAATAAAATATTTTTTTTGATTAGTTTACCAAAAAAATATCGTAAATAAACAAGATGTATTGTTTTAATTTATATGATTATTCTAATTTAATTATATACATAATACGTAAATGAATACAAATAAATATAATTTATAAAAAAAATTATATATAACATTCATCCCGCAAAATTGTGCGGATCTTAACACAAGTAATAAAATATAAAGAAACATCATTTAATTGATCAGTAATCTGTAAACCAGCATTTATTTTGATTCTTTATAAAACAATTGAAATATTTATAAAGAATTGTAATAATGCATTGAACGATTAATCCGTCACCACTATACATCTTACGAATCCATTAATTTTATTGGATTTCTCTGTAATGATAGTCGTCACCTTTCGAAATCGATCCTGACCGTCCAAGATCAAAATCAGTATTATCAAGTTTGATGAGCCTTCCTTTTAAGAAGATGAACAAGAACGTTGTCAAAAAAAAAAAAAAGAAGATGAACAAGAAAGATGTTTGATCTCTTTATACATACCGAAAGAAACAATTATTCGGTTGTTCGTTTTTGTACCCAGCCACTAGCCATCAAGGAACATTAGGAATGATTGGAAAAAAAATGAATAGGAATAAAATTTTGGGAACGACGAGGAACAAAGGTTCCTTGTCAAAATTAACAAGGAACAAATCAATACTATTAAAAGGGAATGAGTTTTAATAAATCTACTTAAAAAAGTTGTTTGGACGATTTCATTAATTAATAATATTTTGGTCTTACTTTAAATTTCAACTAACAATTAGTTACCTTATATTTATCTAACAATCATTCAGTCAATATTTTTATGTATTAGACCCTTATCTTTTTGTTCACTATTTGATTATACCACATATATACTTTATTTATTAGACCGCATCATTTGGTACACGAAAATATTATACCACATGATACACTTCATTTTATTAAAACACACTTCTTATCAATACATCACTTATTAATCCCAACCACGGGTTGTAGCAATATTAAAGGTTTAACGTTCAAATATGGGTAATTCATTACAACATTAAATGAAACTAACATGTATTGTAAGTCAATTTCTATAATTTTATTAAAAGAGAAACTGGTTTTTGCTCATTAACAATAATATAGGCATTGGAAACAATAGAAAATATATTGGAAACGTTTCACTCAAATAAATACTGAAATTTTGGTTGTTAAAATCAATGCTGATATTGCCTAGATTGTAACAATCAGTTTGAAAAACAAAAGAGAATATATTATCGATATGCTAATTATATTCATTTACTTGATTAACACTTTTATTGATTTCGAATTCATTTTAAAGAAAGTCGATTGTTTGAATATATTTTCAGAATATATTGTATTTTATTGGGAATATATTATATATAAATTTTGTAAATAAATTACTGAAACGATTCTTTTTTTATTTAGAATTTTAATCCACATAGTATTGGTTTCAAAGATATAGAATCTGCTTGGCTATTTATGAAATTTATTTTAATGTTGGTTTCGTTTTTTCAGTTTGGTATGATTTATTCTCCAATAAATGTTATCAGATCAATGCTTTATCTTATTTAGAAATTCATTAAAATTTTATTTAATTTCAAAAACAAACCCGCGCTTTTAAGCGTGGGTCAAAATCTAGTTTGTATTATAATTCTCTACAAAAAAGAGAATAAGAAGGAATGAAGTGGAAAAAATATTCCTTACGGATAGTATCATTTTTGAGGAACATTAAGGAATGCAGTGTTCCTCTTCGTTCCCTTGGTTACCATTCAAACCCTTAGATGTTCATTTGAATCAACATTTACATTCTGTATCTAAATGCAAAAATCTAAAATATTTAAAGTATCTAGATATTTAAGATGTAAAATGTGGATATAATATTTGCATATAAAAATCAAAAGACCTAATTACCTTTCAGTATAAATATAAAATCAATTTTTTCTGCCAAAACCGTAAAATGAGTTTTTTCGTCAAAATTGAAATCATGTTTTTCGTCAAAAAGGTAAAATTAAGTTTTCCGCCAAAATTGTAAAATTGATTTTTCACACCAAACGGAAAATTTAGTTTTTTTTGCCAACCCACAAAATCACATCTTTTCTCGCCAAAATCACAAAATTTCGCTTACCCGCTAAAACTGCAAAATTAAAAATTTTGCGTCAAAATCACATTTTTTAGCAATACTGCAAAATTGAAGTTTTTGCCAAAATCGTAAAATTAAATTTGCCCACTAAAACTTCAAAATCATTTTTTTCCCTCCAAAAACCAGAAAATTGAGTTTTTCTACCAAAAATGCAAAATTGGATTTTCCCGTCAAAACTGCAAAATAGTTTTTTCACCACAACCGCAAAAGTACGTTTTCTGTCATATTAGAATCGAGTTTTTCCATAAAACTGTAAAATTAAGTTTCCTCACCAAAACCTTCGAATCACGTTTTCAGCAAATCACAATATTGTGTTCTTCCGTCAAAACCGTAAAAACATTTTTTGCAAAACCACAAAATTGATTTTTCCGCCGAAACCTAAAAAAAAATGCCATCAAAAATTCAAATTAGGTTTTTGTTAAAATATGAAAAAATCAAATCATGTCTATTTATTATTTTAAAATTAATTTATTATTAATAATACTATGTAAGGAACCCGTGCGATATCGCATGGAAACTAATTTTACAAAAATAAGTTCACCATATTTTATAAAATAATGTTTTTTAGAAAAACATTATACAATTGTATTCGAAAAAATACATGTGTTACAAATTTATCTGGCATGCAACTATATTTTTTTATTGATAATACGATAATTTTTTTATATATGTTTGGTTATAATAAAATTATAAATATGTCAGTATCAAATAAGATATATGTCTAATTATCCGCTTAACTAAGTTATTTAAAAATTTCAAAAATTTAAAACTACTTAAAAAGCAAAGACATTCCATGTGGTCATTTACTAAATTAATAAGGTAAATTATAACAACAAGACAAATATGATTGGTTTGAAACCATGTAAGACATGTGTTATCGGAAACATGATTATATTAGGCCTGGGCATTCGGGGTCCCAATCGGGTTTCGGTTTTATCCAATCGGGTTTCGGTTTTTCGGGTTCATCAGAATCAGGCCCATTCGGATTATATGAAAGTTCGGTTCGGGACCGGTTCGGGTTCTATCGGGTTCGGATCGGGGTTAGTGAATCTTCAAAGAACCGGTACAACCCAATATACTTTCGGGTTCGGGTCCCAATCGGTTTTTCGGTTTAAAAGTACCTGATTTTTACCTATTTTATAACCAAAACATGAGTAAAATCGGTTCTTCAGTTTTAAAATATCTGATTTGTACCTATTTTGTAACCAAAACTTAAGTAAAATCGATTCAAAAATAAGGAACATCAACCGTGATTATTCAAAATCAAACGAAAAGTAAACATATTTACTGATAAAAAGAAAACCAAATAAATAAAAGCATAAAACGAAAATCAAGTTCTCATGAAATGAGAAACATTGGTTAACGAAAACAAAATTAAAATCTAAATACTTCAAGATTCAACGTCCATCTTTAACCATCAACATTAATATAATAGAACCACCAACCTTCATGTAATAGATAAGTATTTTAGATTTTCAATATTTCTTAGTGTATTTTGGATACATATTATGAATTGAGATCATGTTTGGTACAAGATCTTTTCGAGGTTTTGAATGTTTCGGGTTTTATCGGATATCCATTTAGATTCGGGTTCGGTTCGGATAATACCCATAACCCGAAATACCACAAAACAAGACCCATTCGGTATTTACGTCGGGTTCGGATCGGTTCGGATTCATTTTTATCGGATCGGATTCGGTTCGGGTTTTCGGGTTCGGTTTATTTGCCCAGCCCTAGATTATATGATAAATTTAAGATATCTTATCTTTAAACATATTCTTTTTTAGCATATAACTCACACATTCTTTTTAAAATATTATTATTGGTATCTTCTGTAAAAGAGAGTCTTTCCAAAAAAAAATGACCTTGTTAGAAAGTTAAAATATGTGTTTTCGTTTTAAAAGGTAACATCACAAAAGATTATGCTAACGAACCAACGCTATTCTATATGATAGACTTTTTGTATTTTCTATGAAAAAATTGTGATCTTCAAGAAACTTAATTGGTTTTATTGAATTAGTATTGATTAAAAATTATTGAAAATTGAAAATTACAGAAAATGATATATTTATTATGGTGATTTAATGTGTTTTTTTAAATATGTGTAAAAACACTAAAAAGTTTATCTTTGTGAAACAGAGGGATTAAATGTTTTGTCTCGAAGTAAACAGTAACTATAACAACGTTTGGATGCAACATCCATATATTATTAATACAACTTAGTACTTCCTCCGTTTTACAAAGATAGATTTTTTGGTGTTTTCACACATATTAAGAAAACACATTAAATTACTATAATAAATGTATCATTTTCTGTAGTTTTTAATTTTCAATAATTTTTAACCAATAGTAATTCATTAAAGTCAATTAATTTTCTTGAAGATTATAATTTTTTTCATAGAAAATACAAAAAGTCTATCTTTGTGAAATAATTTTTTTTTTCTAAAATACTTAACTTAATGAAACGGAGAGAGTATTCAACTTAACATCTGAATATAATATCTGAATATTGCATTAAATACAAAAAGAACATGGTCTTAGTGAATTTAATGAATTTAATGCATCTGCAATGGATATTGTAGCAAATGATTTCAACATTAAAATTTCAACTATTTCCGTGTAAGATATCTATAAGCATTTTGTAATTTCCTTTCAAAACAAATGTCTTTACAAACTTGTTGTAATGCAATAAGCAGAACATTGGCTTATGCTTCAAGAGGTGAAGTTGTTGCTCCAGGTTGAATCCGGTCGTTTGTTCTTCTACGTCGTCAAGAGTCCAATACCGTTTCAGCAACATTTCTAACAAATTAAAAAGGAAAAAGTCAACAAATTGGGTTTTGTAAATATTGAGATTACTAGTATAAAAATTCAATTAGTTTGGTGATGACACGAAAACGCGTACGGTTACATATCACATCTTATTCAACGTGATTGAACATAAGTTGAATAACAACAGTTTTATTGGCTTAATTAACATAACAGTTAACTCTAGTCGACCAAAGATGTCATCTTTTCACAGCATTCTTGTGTACTGAATTGTACGGAACTAACCTTTTTTTTAAGGGAACTAACTTAATTAGTAGTATTAATTTATATCAAGTTATTCAATAAAAAAATTATTCAAAGTACATTTTATTTTTATAATCAAGTGATTGGTGGATTCACTTTTTGTCAATTTTTATCTGGTACGCAACCAACACTGCGGACCTATTTACCAGATAACTGTATTTATTTATTATACAAGATGCAGATGTGTATTTTCTGCGGATTATTTCTAAAAAATAACATAGATCTTTTATATCTGATGTGCTATGTTTTTATTGATTTTACTTTTAACAGTACATGGCATATGGTTTCATTTTTTGTTCTTTTCAAGATTTAAATAAGGACCAGTTAATAGAGAGATAAAACAGAAATGGTTAATCATCTTTTTCTTAATTCTTACAGCATTGAACTGGTCAACAATTTGTATATATAGTGTTCGCATGCTTAACGAAACATAGGCTCAGGTGACTGCGGTTTGAGCGGTACGGGACAAGCAGTTCAACTGCGGTGCGGTTTTAACAGTTATAAAAACGTATAGATATATAGTAAATGTAGAGATTTTTGTTACTGTTAACTATGGTGCGGGGCGGGACGGTTGTAAACATTCGAAGCCATAATATATTTATACACATAGAAATAAATTTAAATACTCCGTGTGTTTCAAATTGATAAATGTTTTAGTTTTATACACAGATTATAAAACATACTCTTTTTGTTTCTAAATAATGCATGTTTAGATTTTTCACAGATATTAAAAAATTAATATTTAACTATTCATACATTAATTTAAAAAATTACAACAATTTCCCATAAATTTAAACCAATAGAAACTCAATAAATCCAAAATTATCAATTAATATTTTTTGAAGTTTACAATTCATTATTAAAAATACATAGAAAATCTAAAACATTGATTTTTTAGAAACAAGTAAAAAGTGTTACAACATGCATTATTTAGAAACAGATGGAGTATTAAATTTCAGTATTAAATACATATTTTTGTGATTCTCTATTTTCCATAATTTAAACCAATTAGAATTTAGTAAATGCGATTAGTTTTATTAAATTTCACAATTAGCCATTATTAGATAAAATGCATTGAGAATATAAAAATATATCACTTTGAAATATTTTTTTTTCTAAAAACATGTATCTTTATCTATGTTCAAAATTAGCCCGAGTTGCCGAGTTTACGGTCTTATAATCGCTAATCAGAAGGTGATTGTGCCGACTAAGGGATGATCGGAGTGGCTAAGCGGCAGACCAATTCTTTGCCGAGTTAACCGTAGAACTATAGAAATCAGTGCCTAAAATCTCCAATCGCATTTGTTCGATATGATAGTTCTGTAAAGTTTTGGTGTAGATAATTTATTTGCAGAGCAACGTGGATGATTCTTGTTATAAACGTCTAGAAAAAGCTAAAAAAACCGAAGACAATCATGTGTTATGGAAAGTACGGCGATTAGGTTGCAGAGGAAGCTACATACAGTACAACATGTATAAATTAATAATGTTCGGATTTTAAAATTTTATTAATTTATAGAGATTAATTTATAAATTTTTTTCTTATTTAGATTTTTTATTTTAAGATATATTTATTCTAAGATAAAAAAATATTTGATTTTAGTCTATAGAAATTAATTGTTATTTTTTGAAATTTGACACTTATATTACTTTTATTATATTATTTGGTATATATAATATATATTACATAGAACTTAAATGTGATTTTAGATATAATATTACTAAATCTCATAAAAAAATATATTAAGTGTTAAAAAAATATAAAGATAATTCTATTGTGAATATAAAACAAATAATATAATAATAGGTTCTTACATATATAAAATATGTATAAATAAAAATTATTAATTTATAATTTTAATGGGACCATATATTTACATAAAATTTTTAAAAAAATATTATCTTATTATTTTCTCGATTTATGTCAAATTTTGAACCGGTTTAAATTGGAACAGGTGAAATTTACTAATTTATAGAGATTATTAATTTACCGAGTATTAATTTATAAAGGTTTTACTTTATTTGCGTGAAACGATGAAGCTAGAGTAGTAATTTCTTGTTTAACTGATAAAATCAAATAAAATGCAAAAATAGCATATACTGTACCACACATCGAACCAGGATCGTGACCAGATGATTAATACTATCTAACCGTTGGACCAAGTTAATATATTGAATTCAATACCGAAGCTATCAAGATATATTATATAAACGATATAAAAACTCTAAAACTAGGCTTCGATTAATTCCGCATAATCTTCGATTTTCATTAAGCCCGAGATTACCGCATGACTAGTGTCTAGCGTAGTTCCGAACAGGGATCTTTATGAAACGGAAAACGTAGATTTGTTCATCACAGTAGACGTAAACGTACAATACATATAATTCATTAGTGCAAGTGGAACCCTACGATGTCACGAATATAATCGTAAGTAGCTTGTGGAAATCAACTTTGTTTTTTTAAATATGGCAATCATATACGTAGTACCATATTTATTAAATATTTGCTTATCATAACTAAATATTATCATCAGTCATCACATAAGTATATATTATTGTTAATGTATACGATATTTAGTTTTTATCAATCTTCTGAAACCTGGTAAACCTGGTCTATGCAGCGCCAAGATATCTGTCTAAATGGCAAATCGATTATACCCAAAACAGTTTTCTTAAAATATGATTTATTTTTGTATATCGGATTATAATTTTTTTAAACCGATTAAAATATGTCTTAATCTATCTAAATATATTTAAATCTACCATTTCAAATAATAGTAATAGCGTAAATCCAAAATATTTTATACTTTCTTGTTTTGTTTGTCTAATTTTATAATTTATCGAAAATAATTTATAATTACACCCAAAATATCTAATATAAATATAACATATATACAATGAAGCCTCTATAAATTAATAATGTTTTGACTACACCAAAACTATAATTTTTTTATTAATTTATAGAGATATTAATTTATCGATATACTAACTAAACCAAAAACTCAATTTGGGACTATAAAATTATATTATTTTATAGAGATTTTTAGTGTATATTAATTTATAGAGTATTAATTTAAAGAGGTTATACTGTATATATATAAATAAATCGATAATCCATTAAACTCCCAAATAATATGCTTAGTCATTGATACTATATAAAACCCTTAGTTACGACTTAATGATTTCTTAAACATGGGGTTGTCACACAAACAACATTCATAGATCAAAATTGATAAATTTCTTTGAGTCAATTAGGTAGATACCTGAAAACAATTGGGAATTTAGCAAACTACCAAAACAAAAAAACATTGAGGTGTACAGTATACCTATAGGAGTTTAAATGACATTTCTAACCTTCAGTTTTATTTGTCTTTTTAACATTTCTCTCTCTCTGCTCCACCAGCAAACCATTACTCCTCTCTCTCTTCCGTGACTACGTCTTCCATTGCTGCAACTCCTCATTCCTTTATTCAATCCTTTTCTTTCGCTCAAAGTTCCAGCCTTCATTTGAAACCCAACACAAAGTTCCTCGATTTCGACAGGAGTCACCGTGAAGCAGTACGTGACAAGACTCGTTCTTGTTTATCGGAAGGACGGAAACGCACCGGAAGACGGAAATGCGCCGGAGGACGGAGACGCGTCGGAGAGGGAAGAGAGTTGTGCGAGGAGCTCTGGGTGGCGGGAGTCGAAGCCATGGCGGAGCTGGGCGACGAGGATCGGTGGATAGCTTGGCGGTGGAGGCGGGGGATCCGGAGGCGAGTGCGGCGGAGGAGAAGATAGGAGACAGAGGAGCGGAGGGAGAAGACAGAGATCTCCGTGTCAGAGAGGGAAGAGAGCTGGGAGAGGAGATCGGGGTGGCGGGAGACGGCGTCGTGGCGGAGCTGGGCGTCGTGGAGGCGGATCCCTTGGTGGAGACTCTCGGCGGTGGAGGCGGGAATCCGGAGGCGAGTGCAGCGGAGGAGAAGAAGGCGGAGGAGAAGGAAGGGAGAGGAATGGAGAGACGGTGGGTTCGTTTGCGAAAATCCAGAGGTGATTGAAGAAGATGATGGTTTTAGAAATAGGGGTATTAGAGTCATTAATTTTTAAGAAAAGTATGTAACAGTGTTCAATGGTAGATTGCTAATTTCGCAATATTGTTTGTGTATACAATGCAAATTCTCTTTTTTTTTTTTTTTTAATACAAGTGTAAGATTTATTTTCATGTGGTATGCACTGTTATAAATCTGAACCTATTCCGATATTTTTGAATCGTTGATATCATATCAAGTTATTTATCTGACAATAACACGCGTCAGTGGTCGGGTGGCGCAAGGCGTTCCGTGAATCTCTAAAATACTCGAATTCGAACCCGCTACTAATCTAGAAAAGCACGGCGCGTTGCCATCAGAACTTTCACATTCTCTCTCTAGACAAAAGGTCACCTATTTTTTTTTTTAATCTGACAAAAATGATATAGATATTTATACTATTAAAAATATCTTTAATATAACTTAAATATTGAAAAATGGATTCGGATTTTTATAAGAGGTTAAACCACATAACAAAAATCTTATACTTAACTCTAAATATCGAAGAACATATATTAATGTCGATATATTGTGTGTGACAACTGAGGACAACTCCATATATATTAAGGGTCTAATTTATATATGAACATGGACTATCCATGATGGACACATAGGTGCTCTGTATGCTTTTTTTTTTTTTCCACACGTATGCTTATCTCACACGTTAAAAGAAAAATTCAAAGAAATCGGTTGTATTTGTATTCTTGTGAGATCATCAATGGTGAACCAAAATAAAGTGAGATCATCAATATCATTTTATTATATCATATGTTGTCCTGGTTTCACATACCATGTCGACATACAAAATAGTAATTCATAGTGTGGATCTAATCAAATCACCAAGTAGTAATATATAGTGTATATCGACGGATCAACCGAATTTATACAAAAACCTCCCAGATTTATACGACTGGTCAAAACTGATGACAACCATTATTTTACTATTAAAGTTTTGGTTTATCGCTAGTGTGAATAAATTGATAATGCTTTGACGTAGCATGCAAAATCATTTATTTTACTTGCTGATATGTATGGACTTTTAATAACGTCAATCAATATAAACTAATTGGAACCCCATTATGGTGGACTAGTAGTTTCTATTAGGGGAGAAGTTGTGATGTTGGTCTAGGCCAGGGATCGATTCTCTTTTAGTACAAAATTATTAATTTCACATGTGGTCACACAGATATGGGCCTATGTTTATGGTCCATTTGAATACCGAAAGATGATCTATCCGTAGATTGCATCTCCCATCCGAAAATTAAGTCTGTGTCTTTAATATACTCGAATTTAATCCTTTTAACTTACAAAAAAAATAAACTAATTGGCCAGGAGAAATAGGAACGCTTTCTGCATGTGTCGTACTCTTATCGTATCTAATAAACTACTTATTTCACATTCTAAAAATAGTGCTCTCTCTGATTTAAATTATACATAATAAAATCACTTTTTAAATACCATATAGAGTATTAGTATTTTAAACCATTTTATCTGTTTTAACTATATAAGCAGTATTAAAACTGCAAAATCTTCTTGATCGATATTATATCATTTTATTTGTTTGATCTGTATTTATTCTATTTAGGTCGTTTATTTCGCTTACTGCCTTGTCCATTTTTTTTTTGAAGCACAAGAAAGGGTAAACTATGCACAAGATTATTTTACTCCCACTAGTTTATGTTGTCTTCCAATATTTATTTTTTTTTTGGTAAAAAAAAAGGTGTTTTCACCTCTTTGCCGGAAACCCAAGCAATGTAAATAGTCTCTCCCAGCGCGAATCGAACCCGGGTGGCAGAAATTACAGCCGCAACCCCTTTACCACCAAAGCTGACTCGTTCCAATATTTATTTTCTTAAATGACAACAAAAATAACACATAAATGCTTTCTTTGGATATTTATTCTTACAAGTAAAATAAAATACTTTTTTGACAAAAGTAAAATAAAATACTTTTGGGCTATATAAATCGTTTTGGTTGATTTTGTTGTCTCTAAATGTTTTTTAGCTTATTGTCTCTAAATGTTAAGTGATTTAAATTATATGTAGATATTGCGCTGAAACGCACCTAGTATTGTGTGTATATATATATATTGTATTTTTCGATATGTATAATACATATCCTCCCGTCAAGTGGTGCAATAAGGGATGAAAATTTCTTCCCAGTTGCACGAACAAGCTGATTAAAATATTCCTTTTTGTTAGTGGTTTTTTTCGCAATATGCTTTGTATTTATTATATTGTTGACTTTTGAGTTGTTTGCCTTTTCTTATTGCCTTTTATGGGACTCCATTCACCCGTCCCAACTTCCATTCTTCCTCGTCTAGAAAAGAAAGGCTATTAGCATTTATCAATTTCATCAAGGGCAGACAAAACTTAAGAGCTTACTACAAAATTCTCCACAGATAAACTGAATTTATTAACGAAATTGAAGCTAATAATTGTAAGTTTGAAATTATTAAAATAACCAAACCGCTTTTGAGAAATAACATATTTTTGTCTATTACATAGCATTCTTTTGCGTATACGTTCAGAGTTAAATATGTAAATATAGAGGAAAACAAAAAAATCATAATTACAAATTTACGTTTGAAAAAAGAACAAGTAAAAGAAGAAGAAGATATTATTGGAGAATCTTTCTTTAGTCTTAGTTGTAAGATTTTTGTGCTACTGGCTTAAAGGTAACCCTATTCTATGATAGAGGCGTGGCTTATTGGACCAAAGTCACCAAACTATATATTACCACAAATCTTAACATAAAGCGATAATACCCTCTCAAATTCCTTTTATTTTAAAAATATTTTATTAAATGAGGCTTTCTACATATAGAACATACTTGGAGTATATATTTAGTTATATCCAGTGTTTGTTACGTGAATGCAAGGCAAGCTAGACTTACGTACGTACCACATTAAACACACGCATAATTTACAAGTATGAAACTAGTGACACAGCCTTTATATATAAATAAGGGGCTAGTGTACGTCATACATCTGCATGTACAAATGCCGCTTTCAAAATCTAATTAAGTAAAAGAACGATATTTAAATTCTCTATAAGTCATATATAGCTTCAGTTCAGAAGACATATTGCCAATATATATATATATATAGATATATAAATATTGTCAATATCTGATGATAAAATAGCAGAAATATAGAATACTCTTAGTTTTGGTGTATGATCCAAAATTGAGATATTTTGTCGGAGATGGATATTTGACAAGTTAAAGCAAATGTATCAAATTCTAAGTTTAGGTACGAATTGACTTTTTCAAAAGTCTACTAAATAAATTTTAAAAGTTAAATGATTACAGACGGGTTTACATAGAAAACCAAAAAAAAAAAAGAACCCTAAACCACAAACAATCCTTTTTCATTCTTTATATAAACTGATGTTCCCCAAAAGGCTTTTCCTCGCCATATACCTGTGAAAGAAAAAAAAAAGAGATAAAAGGGAAACAATATTCGAGAGAGAGATATGGGTGAGGTGACTTATATGGACGAAGGAGATTTAGAAGCAATAGTCAGAGGTTACTTAGGCTCCGGAGACGCCTTTTCTGGGGAAAGCTCCGGTGGGTTTTCACCTCCGTTTTGCCTTCCGATTGAGACGGCTAGTTTCTATGAACCGGAGATGGAAACAACCGGTTTAGACGAACTTGGTGAACTCTACAAACCTTTTTACCCTTTCGCCTCACAAACAATCCTCACAAGCTCCGTCTCTGTCCCCGGAGATTCAAGAAGTTTCCGAGATGATAAAAAACAACGAACACATGGTTGTCTTCAATCTAACGGATCAAGAGTTGATCATATCCGAATCCCAGTATCCAAATCGAAGAAGAGGTCAGTTATACTTGAAAATCTACTTTCAAATGCAAAAAAAAAAAAAACTTGAATATTAATAAATGTTTTGAACAAAAAAAAAGAATATTCATATAAAAAAAAACTGATTTTCAGCTGTCTGGGTTACTATTATGAACCAATTCTTGAAAATAATTTTATTAGAATTTTATACATATTAAGAAAGCAGTTTATGTTTGATCATAAATGTATAAACTTTCTGAACTAAACAATTTCCTACGACTTTCAAGCAATAGAAATTTAAAAATATAATTATTGTCAATAAATATTTCGATATATAAAATTTGTTATGCAAATTAATAATATATGCATAGAAAACTGAGAATGTATAAGAAAAAAACATAAAATGCTAGAAAATTCATCTTTACAAATGTAGGGTATATACTATATATAGTTATTATTATCACCAACTTGTTTTTCATAATTATAATTATCATGAATATGCATGCTCCTTGTTGGATTAAATAATTTATGATTCGAATTTGAACAGCAAGAAGAATCAACTAAAGAGAGTTGTTGAGCAAGTGAAGGAAGAAAATCTGTTGTCGGATGCATGGGCATGGCGTAAATACGGGCAGAAACCCATCAAAGGATCTCCATACCCAAGGTCTTAAATCATTTCCGGTTAACATAATCCTATCCTTACTTTTAACCAAAAACCGGTTTGACTTACTTAACCTCTTTTGTTTCTTCAGGAGTTATT
This sequence comes from Brassica rapa, assembly GCF_000309985.2. Classification (NCBI taxonomy): domain Eukaryota; kingdom Viridiplantae; phylum Streptophyta; class Magnoliopsida; order Brassicales; family Brassicaceae; genus Brassica; species Brassica rapa. The sequence goes on from NC_024802.2 coordinate 12,647,240, forward strand.
ACAGGTGCAGCAGCTCAAAGGGGTGTTTGGCAAGAAAACAAGTCGAAAGAAATCCTCAGAACCCGGAAAAGTTCACCATAACGTATACAAATGAACACAACCATGAGTTACCAACCCGGAGAAACTCATTAGCCGGTTCGACTCGAGCCAAATCTTCTCAAACCAAACCGGCCGTAACCAAAAAGTCCGTAAAGCAAGTGGTTTCTTCTCCCACAAGTAACCCCATGATCACATCCACTGATGTATCTTCTGTTGCGGTTCAAGATATGCGAGTTGCAGAAACGAGTACCTACCAAATAACCGTAGAAACCAAGGGCACGAGTAACACTTTACCATCGGATTTGTTGTCTGGGACGGGAACTTTTCCGACTTGTACCGGTGACTTTGATGAACTACTGAGTAGCCATGAGTTCCTCAATGGGTACTTATGGAATTACTAAAGAACAGTAGGTGTATGTATATTCAAACTTATATTATAGTTGCATTGCGGGCATTGAGAAAAATGTATATCTAGGAGATTTGAGTGTCGTAGTTTTCGTCTTGTTTCCAGCTTGACCTGAAAATGTAACCAAATATAGTTCATTTAAATTGTCATACTAATGCTAAGACAAAACCCCATTTTACATTCGATTACATATATATATTTCAACGTTTTCCACTGCACTAAGAAAAGACTACGCCTAAAATTGTTAGACACTGTGTGAAAATGGAACCGTCTTCAGGCCGGTCTAGATGATTAATTAGGCATCCTAAAATATCTATTTTACATTATAGAGACACCAATATACAACTCACCCGCCCACCCAGCCGCATTTAGTATTTTAATGAATGTGAAAACTAATTTTAACTTTTAAATCAAATTATTGACAAAGAATTACTAATATTCAAATAAATGGTCAGACAGTTGCACAAATCAGCACTTGTTTCCATCCAGTGTCCAAACTGAACGTGTTTTTAGGCTCTAACGATTGATATGGATACATATGTTTTGTAAGGCAAACAAAGAGGTAACAAAATTTGGATTCGAGAAATTAAGAGAATCTTTCATGCCTTGAAACTCAAAAGTCTACTGTCATTAGCTTTTATTTACAGATGGGATAAGAAACGAGCCAGTCTTAGATTTCTTGTATCATAGTAACTTGGGGATCATGCATTAAACTTCCGTCAACAGATAATATATTATTCGCAATCTATTCCGAATTTATCAAATAGTTGCAAGTCCCAACTTCTCTGTCTAGCTAACAATAGATGACTCGTCTAAGCCACAAACACTTAACCTTAAAAAGAAATTGAACTGTTGGGAAAAGGAAGAGGCCGCGCAAATACCCTTGCTGCCACAAATAATGACGCAGGATCTTCCACTTGGGAAGACCTTAAGCTAAGGGCATCTTTATTGGTGGGATGAAGAGAGAGAGGGAGAGAGTCCCTTGTTTTGCTTTTTTTTTTTTTTTTTTTTTTTTGGTCATTAGAGAGTAAGGGACAGCCTTTAATTAAGGGCTTTTCCCTTCTCTTTCTTCCTCGGTTCCCATCCCCTTCCCCTAAGGGATGCCTTAAGGGACCTCCAATACAGATGCCCTAAGCACCCTTCCTTATTGTGCAATGGAAGTCACTTCACAGAGACGGACCCACATGTATTAATGTATTAATGGTGGGTCAGCTGACACACCTTAAATGATAAAATCCTAATTTGTTAAAGAGAAACTGTATAGATTCAATAGATTTGTTGGCAAAATCTCTCAGGGTGACTCCCCTAATTCCGGATTCGACACCCACCTCACACTCTCTTTACCATTTTTGTATTAGTGATTTAAAGCCCATTAAATTTTTTGACCCATGTTAAAAAATCCTGGGTCCGCCACTGTACTAGCATTTTCAATGTTCGACCATCTTCTCCTAATATGCTTGCAATGTCAATGTGGGACTGAATGCTTATGATTTATATGGTTATCTATAAGGCAGCCTCGTATTGTTAAGAAATCTAGAAGGAGATAAAAGGTTTTCTTGTGTATTAAGATGTGAAAGTTAAGCCTTATATACAGACTCGGTAACATATACGTTTGACCTAGTTACAAAACATTTTTACCTAATTTCAGGATTCAATATCAAACTTACAATTTATGGGCCTATCGCCCAATACCCCTCCTCAAGATGGAGTGTGCATATTACAAACACCCATCTTGAAAAGAAAAAATACAAATTCTCTGCATCCAAGCGCATTGGCGATTATATCTGCAAGCTGAAAAAGCACGCATTGAGCCTAAATTCTAATGCGTAACTATTTTTCTATTTATCATGTATGGCCTATTTTGTGTTTGGTTTTACTTTGATTTCTCTTTATGAATTATTTAACGATGAAACTTTTAGTTTAGCAACCGATAAAACAAGCAGATTGTCATATGATGCTGCAAGTGCAATGCGTGATCCATAATATTTTATTTTATTTTGGTTTAAGGATATTGCAACTTTATATATTCTACATCTTTAAGTGATATTTCAATGATTTTTCATATTTTACGGTGTTACATTACGTGATCTGATTTACATAGTTAAAGGTGAAGACGTTATATTACAGAAAAGAATCTGTATGATCTACAAAAGAAATTCAGTATGGCGATAGGTTATTCCAACTTATCCTCAAGATTTTCAGTGTATAGACGAGAGCTAAAAACACGACCAAACAGAAAAAGATTCCGTTGTTTCTTGTAACTCACGTCTCAAATCATTAGGACTGTTCTTAAGTCTTGCGTTTATATGTGTTGATGGTGACGCACGGCATCATAAGAAAAATGTAAAGGGTAGAGGCCGTCACCGATGGTAAGAACTACGGATAGAAAGAAAACCGAAAATAAGTTTGGTACAATATTATATAATATCACCTTGTATAATTGAAAATCCAAATAGCACGTGATTTTTCTGTGATAAAATATTTTATATAAATTACCTATTTGATCCGAAAAAAATTACCTATTTTCCATTGATAGTTAGTTTTACATTTTGTACTTACCGTGATTAGAGGAAACTTTCAAACATGTAGGGGACTGGAGATGCATTTAGTTCCTTTCTTTTCTTATATAACCACGCGAAGTATAAACTTTGATAAGAAAAAGTGTAAAAACTTGTACTATATAATCTCACTAGTAGTAACGAGAGTAATCATCCAAAAACAGAAAAAACTACGTAAGGAAATAAAAGGAAAAAAAAAGATGGCGAACAGTGAAAGCGTTGATTGGCAGTTCAGTGGCAGCGATGAGGGCAAGGCCGCCTCAGAAGCCTCACTAAGCACTTACACCTCTAAACTCTTTGCTCTGTGCGATCCTCAAGGAAAGGCCATTTTGCCTCCAAGAGGTGAAACTGCCGAGACTAGCCACACCGCTGAAAGGGCTGTCGTTAAAGCCGTCCTATTCGGCACTGGAAACGCCTATGCTCCCAGTATTGGCCTTCCGGCGGCCAAAAGGTGATATATACATACATAGAATTATAGTAGCATAGTTTATTAATTTTAGACCTCTTTGACAAAAAAGTGTCCCATAATTTTTGCTTTTCTCAGGGCAGTAGCAGATTACCTAAACAGAGATCTTCCGAAGCAACTGTCACCTGATGACGTGTTTATGACCGTTGGATGCAAACAAGCCATCGAGCTTGCCGTTGATACATTGGCTAAACCAAATGCCAACATCTTGCTTCCCAAGCCAGGCTACCCAAGTAACTTAATCCGTTCCATCTTCAAGCACCTTGAGGTCCGCAATTACGAATTTCTTCGCGAAAAGAACTATGAGATTGACCTTGACAGCGTCCGAGCGGCAGCGGATGAGAACACATTCGCAATATTTATAATAAACCCGCACAATCCCAACGGGAACACCTACTCTGAAGCTCATCTCAAGCAGGTATTTTCACCTATACTCTAATTAGCTATACAAGTATTCGCATGGCCTTATGTTATAATCCATTGACTGTGTGTATATTAATGAATCTTAGCTCGCTGTGTTGGCTCGAGAACTCGGGATAATGGTTGTTTCTGACGAAGTTTTTCGTTGGTCGGTGTTTGGGAGTAATCCCTTCGTTCCCATGGGCAAATTCTCGTCCATTGTACCGGTGGTTACACTCGGGTCCATATCGAAGGGATGGTCTGTCCCTGGATGGCGAACTGGCTGGATCGCGCTTCACGACCTAGATGGTGTCTTTAAATCCAAAAATGTCCGGTCTATTTTTCTCCATCACTCTTTAAGCAAATATATGAATGAAATGTATCATTAATATTCAGTATGCACGTACTATGTTTGATATTAAGAGTTATCAACGTTCTTTCTTATTAACTTTTTTCCTAATCTTTTTTTATATGGACAGGTTTTAGCTGCTATAAAACAGTTCCTTGATCTAAATTCTAAACCACCAACCGTTATCCAGGTACGAGACTTTCTGATTCGGACACTTTCTGTAACAATATAAAATAAAATGTTACGGACTATTCCAATTATTATCAATTATATAGCTAATGTGTCAGGTTTGTATTATGTAGGCGGCCATTCCCACCATCTTGGAGAAAACTGGTAAAGAGTTCTTCCATAGGAGGCAGATGTTTCTGAAAGATAAAACCGATCTTGCATATTATAAGCTCAAGAGCATACCTTCCCTCACCTGCTACATGAAACCTGAAGCGTGCACCTTCTTTTGGGTATTCTATCATTACTATGCATCTTTAGAACTTATTCTAACCTTCTCTGTATAATTGTGTTCTTTAAATTTTGTTTTCTTTTCTACTCGCAGACCGAGCTGAACTTATCATCCTTTGTGGACATTGAAGATGATGAAGACTTCTGTGAAAAATTAGCTACTGAGGAAAACCTCGTCCTTTTACCAGGTATTCATTATCTATGACCAACGTTTAGCGGTCTACCAAGGGAGACAATCATTTTTTTCTGTTTGATAATTTTAACAAAACAACTTATATATTGTGTGCTGGTTTGGTTTAGGGATTGCTTTTACTTTGAAGAACTGGGTGAGGCATTCTATTGACATGGATACTCCAACTTTGGAGGATGCATTTGATAGATTGAAGAGCTTTTGTGATCGCCACTCCATTTCAGGTGAAACTCCACGCAAAGCTGTCAATGGTATCAACTAAAGGGTTCTTATGTAAGCCTATGTCTTTTTATATGTTATAATAATAAATAAATGGGGGTGTTTTGCTTTTATGAATAAGTTATGAACACCTTTCGAGTTTGTGACAGAATAAATCAATGGTATACTATAGTAACCATTAAGCATGTAATGTTTTCACATCGTTTGGTATGTCTTTCGATGTATGTATTTTCTTTGTACATTCTATAAACGAATAAGTTTCAGTATGTTTTCATTTGAATATATTAGTATCTATTTTTTCAAAGTAAGACTAATCAGTAATCAGTAACCACTAACCTAGAAAAGCCAAACCCAACCCGTATACTTGGAATAGTCCGGTTAATTGGCTGGTCTTGGTTTAATCTCTATATAAGAAATAGAAACCACACTATTTTCTGTTTAATCCGAGTGATTTTTGAAAGTAATTCCGGTTAAAATGGGTATAAGTTGGTTTAATTTCTATTACCAATTTGTTGGAAGTGTAGAAAAAATGAAAACAAATCAATTGATTTCAGTTCAGCTTCTGTGAATAAACTTTCGGTTTGGGAAGTTAATTAAACCGGATTGGCAACTCAAGTTTTTTCAGTTTGTCAACTGAAACCAATACTCTGCCAATACAAATTAATACAGCTTGAGCTTTGTCTTACAAGTTACAAGTTTATGTATGCATCAATTTTTTCTAACTTCTTGCGTCAACAATGTTCCGTACACTGCAAGTCATATGTTTTGAAGAATCACATAATCAAAATCTCCTTTTCTTACTTCTATACTCATGAGGTATGTTGTTATGCCTGAAGAAGATTGCTTGAGTTGAGTGATGATTAGATCTATCACATTGGTCTAGGAAACTTTACAGAGAGATCATGATTCCGTTTACGCTTCAACCTTCTCTTGGTTTTGTCTTCCTTCGCGTCAAAGTAAGCAAGAAACGTATGCAATGTGTTAGAATGCGAGCTTTCTGGCGAAGGTACTATAGCTTCTTCCAAAGGCTTGTGGTCGTTGCAAAAGTCTCGGACTATCTTGAAGAAGTAGATAAGGAGAGCGATGAAACAAGCAACCCCACACATAAGGAATAGCCCCCAGAAGCTATGGAGACCAAGCTGTTCTTGATCATCATCTGAGTGTGAACCATTCAGGTTACTACAGTTAGATTTCGAAAGCCACTTTTCACGTATCTTTTGAAGCTGTCCTGTTTCAGACAGACCTAAGATCGCTGTTGACATGTCAACAGCTAACGGAGAGTCTCTTGGGAATGCCTTCAGATAAAACAAGAAGATCAAGATTCATGTTCAGACAAATGCTTAGAGAAACTTCAAGAAAAGGGGTTACTTACAAATCCCCAGCCACTTCTAGTGAACGCTTGGCCTCTTATAGCGAACCCACAAAACTCCGAGAGGAAGAGATCAACGTAAGGACGTTCATCAACAATAGCAGAGACAGTTCCGTTTTGAAGAGCTGTAGCGTATTCTTTTGGAGAGCCAAGTGCCACAAGTCTGGACCTGGCGATGTTAAGCTCATCAATCATGTAGTTTTCAGCATAAGAACCTACCTGAAACCCAACACGTTCACTGCTGCTCATGAGTGTGTCTACTCCTTTGATCGGTGAGTTAAGCTGTTGCACTGTAAGAATCGATGTAAGACTAGCTGTGTAGCTTGAGGTGATGATCAAAACCACAAAAAGCCAGATGAGCAACACAACACGACCGAGTGTGCTCACTGTATTCTCTCCTGCAAGTTTGAACATCTCCAAGATGTTAGACCAGGGCAAATTATCCAGAGCCAAAGTTCCAAACAGGGTTGATCCGAATTTTAAGGTATAGATATCCCACTGGTATCCAAACCCGAAAAATTTAGGATATCCGAAAATATTTATAAATATATATATATATATATATATATATATATCTAGAAATATTAGTTATATTAATGTTTATAATAATTCAAATTTTAAAAATTACAATTAAAAATTTGAATATATTAGTTACTTTTGGATAATTTAGATATTTTCAATAATTTTGGATATTTTAGATATTTTTGGACATGTTGGATATAAGAACACCAGATCCGACCTGAATATTTGGGAGGTTATTTTTTTATACATGGTTATAATAAGTGGCTGCAAATGATTTTTTTCTGGTTCTTCAGATTTAACCGAACTTATTTGTACCGGAAAGATAGTTCGATCTGAAATTTTAAACTATGTGGTCATTACCAATTTTCCTAGATCTGAAATATCGATATCCAAAATATCTCACCGAACCCGATCTGATATCCGAATGCCTATCCCTAGGAAACTCTATACAGGTAATAGTAACTAGCTGGGGTTTCAGTATATATGAACTTACTGTGGGAGAAAAACATGGTAGAGAAGGTGAACCTGCATGGGAATAGGTATGTTATACACCAATATATAGGAATAATGTAGCTTCAGTGACTGTTTACTAACCAGAGTATTGTAACAACTTGACTCCCTGGCGGTCCACGGAACTCATCATTGATCCTATGTTCAAGAACCCATATTACTGATCCAATGATGAGGAAAAAAGCTGCTGTTACAGCCCACATAGGAGGAGTAAAAGGTCTCAAGAACGCCCAAGGAGTATCATTTAGCTTTGTGACAGCAGCAACCACTACAAGCCCTGACTCTATGTATGGCTGAGTGAAGTCTACAATCCTTATTCGTCTCTTAACAATGGCTATGTCACCTACCACAGCATCAAACACCTGAAAAATCTCAACTCTATTACAGTCAACTCTCTAGAAAAGGCTTTGTGTTATGATCTGTTGATCCTTTTTTACTAACCCCTGTAGAGACATTGTTGACAAGTTCATTGTAGTTTGGGTTCTTGAGACCATCTCCAAAAAGGACAAACTCATGAGCGACCGGATAAGGAAGCAGTTTTACAGCAGCTTCAAAGACATCAATGGAGTACCCTTCCACTTTATTGCTTCCATTAACACTTGACACAAAGTCCTTGAAGCTTGCTCTATTAGGTACACCAATTCTCAATCTCCTCCCGTTGTTAGGTAACACCCATCCACGAGGCGTCTCAGACGTCCCACCAGGCCAAGTCACATTGTACAGATGTTGGTTTGAGCTAGAACGGTTTGGAGGCTTGCTGTATAGTGACTCAGGAGGTATAACAGAGAGACCAGAATGGTTAGACCAGTAGCCTATCTGCTTAAACCCGTCACCGACAATATTTATAATGTCATAAGCAGGCTGAAGCATTGATCTGTCTGGAAGAAACTGTACTGGACCTGTGACACCAGACATCTTTGTCTTCACAATAAATTCAAGAAACTGTGGTCCCTGATCGAATATGCTCAAGGCACCTAGATTAAGTGTTCCTCCCTTCAAGCTTGTTAACTTAGAGTCGCTGGAGAAGGTAATGTTAGCTCCACTATCAAGAAGACTCTTAACAGCTCTAGCAATGATCCAAACAGTGTCATATGCATAGAGTCCATAAACGTTTAATCCCACAGTTCCATTACTCAACTTGTTCCACCGTGCCACAAAGTCTCTTCTCTTTCTTGATTCTCGAGTGTGGATACGAAGAGTGAGCACCCCTCTAATGGCTTCAATCTTCTTGGGAGGTAAAGGGCTATATGAATCCAATAGAGAAGTTAACCATGTTGTAGCTATCCAGACATAGCCTTGCTCCATCATGCCAAGCTTCTTGGCTTCCTCAAAGATCATTCTACCTGTTTTAGGGAATGTGTGCACAATGATTACACGAGACTCCATCCCTTGAATCTTGGTTAACTCACCTATGATCTCACGAGGACTTGTGATCACAACATCCAGAGGAAGCACCGCCTTGTAAGAGATCTTGCAGCGTCTTCCTTCAAGCTCGTCGCCTAAAGATGTTATACCGTTTCTGCTGTTGTCATCGTCGTTGTACAATGCAACCACGTCTGACCAACCGTAGTAAATGATCATTTCCGCAATGGCACGCATTAGAAAGAGATCGCTAGGTGCTGTCTGGACAAAGAAGGGGAACTGGAGTGGCGAGAGACTAGGGTCTAGAGCTGTGAATGACAACATAGGTACTTTAAGCTCATTTGCAATGTAAGACAGAACATGAGCCATAATCGATGTCTGAGGACCAATTATAGCCACAGCATCAGTCTCCATGAATTTCAACGCTGTGATATTAAAAACCGAGACAAGGATAAGTAAGAGTTTAGTTTTCAGAACAAAAATAGAAGGGAAAATTCTATAGATAGCACTTTATTTTTTACGAAATTAGCATATAACCAAAAAATATCCCAAAATAACAGTAATTTAAGGGACTAAATTACTTCAGTATTTAAGCCCGATTTAGTACCAAATATAAAAGTATCCGAGTGCAACTCATTTTCACATGAGAGCATGACTAGTTTTCCCGCTAGCATCTACAAACGTAGTTTTTGCGGTTGGTAACGGTTGTTGGCATTTTAAAACAATCAATGGAAACACTATAAATCGCTTCAAACCGTTATGAATCTCTTAAATTCAAAACCTGGTTCCAACTAACGTTTGCGGTTGCGGAATGGTAATTTTTTATATAAAATAATAGTAATACTAATATATATATACATATTTTATTTTAATTTATACTACAATTTTTTAAAAAAAATATATTTTTTAATTTATACTATAATGTTCTTTTAAAAATATATATTTTAATTTATACTATAAAAATTTTAAACAAAATTATTCTGCATATTTAAAAAAAAATTAATAGTATAATCTATAAATAGAAATTTTATATTTATTATAATAATATGATTTTAATATTTTTATAATTATATAAAATATAAATATTATTAATTTATTATTTAAGCACTGATGTGTTTGGTAGTTAACCAGTTATAAGTATTTCGCAAATACACCAATTTCTAACCGCTATACCAATTGTACTAATCTTTCAGTAACCCTTAAAACCGCAATCATCCTCATCTGCAAATTCCCATAACCGCACCCATAACCGTATGTGTAACCACAACTTTACACCACACCAGTTAGGCCTTAAGTCCAAATCGAACTTTTATAATATTGAAGTATTAATGAAGCTACTTATACTCCAAAAAAAACCTGAACCCCCGAAACAAAACATGAATAGACACCCTAACACTCATACCTACCTAAACTACCCTTGCCCTAATCTCATCTCCTGATAATAAATCACAAAACTCAAACTCAAATATAAAATAAAAAAACTTTTTAAACTTTAAGTAATGTTATTTTGATTTTTTTTTCTCCTGGTATGCTAATTTTCTGAATATTTAATTATACAAAACTTATTAAGAGACTAAGAAATTTCATTAACCATACGTTCAAAAAAAAAATTCATTAGCAATTCTGTTCATAATAGATCCAAAATTTTCAAAGTATTCTTAACTTAATTTAGGAATATTGGTATGTAGTCTCTTTTCATATAAATAATTTTCACCTAATTTATCTTATTTCGAAACAAAATCAGTTTAGTATCGCTGATGTGTTATCATTGGTGTTTGTCCTTGCTAGTTTTTGGTGCAAAAAAAAAATTAGTTTCTTATTATTATTTTTGTGGTATTCTTTATCTATTGGTTGCAAATTAGTATCAATAAAGCAAATTGTTAAAAGAACTATTAAACATTTATTCACCTCCTATGATGCTGAGGAATCCGCTGCGTTTAGCATCGTTCATCAATATACGCAACTTCGATCCCCCAAGGAAGCTGGGGTCGGAGTTCACATCATCCTCTGCAGCTTTCATGGCGATATTTGCAACTTTACCATGTAAAGTGTTCAAACCGAAGATTGCTCCAACATTAACAACATGAGGCCTTGAAGCTCCCTCTGAAATGATCCCATCACCACTAAGAACAATGAAGCTCAACAGAACCAAAACGCAAGACATGTTGGCCTTCTCAGTTACTGAAACACCAAGTATGATATAAAAAAACAGCAAGTATTCACAAAATGAAAGATTGTGAGGCAAGTAACATAAGATAAAGCTAGAAACTTGTTATGGACAAGAGAATATGTAAGATAAGGAAAGAGAGTAGCTTTGACCAAACCTGGAAATAAGTGTCACGAGGATGAAACCCTTACCTGACCATAGAGAGACAAGGGTTGGCAAGGAATGTGTGGCAGAGATGCCAAAACCCAAACCAATATCATCCTTTTAAGAACAAAAGATTGGTTATACTGAAAACATCTAGCTGAAAGAAAGGCATGAATAAGAAGCAAAAGGGCTATATATATATTTTTAAAATGAAAAGGGAAGAGCAAGTGGGTCTTTAACAACTAAAAGAAAAGGTAAACTGAATCATGGGTATGCTTGAAGAAACTTGGGAAAAATGCAAACTTTTTTGTGGTATTTGATTACTTTCTCTTTTCTCTATCAAGTGACAGCGTGAAACTCTAAACTTTATGTTTAACCAAAAAAAAAACGAAAACAAACAGAAAAAGACTTTAAGGTTTGTCTTAGGTTTGTGTAACATGAAAATATAATCCTGATCTAGAAGCTCTCCGTGAGCTCGAAGATAGGAGAATCAAGGTCCAAGAGGTGATCAAGAGAATAGAAAGTCACCACGAAGATCCATGAATCAGTGATTATGATTATGATAAGCGATGATGGTGACTGGTGATGATAGAGAAGAGAACTTGGAGAACAAGTTAAAGTTGTATTCTTGATTGATTTCTCAGAATAGCTAAAAGGCGTAAATATAGTGTTTGGAACCGGTTTGGTTCTAGTAAACCGAAATACATAAAAAACCAGAGTTATTAACATAAATAGACATTTTCTGTCTTTTTATTACACAATCAGACACATTCAACTACTGAGGTAGTTTGTGAAAGTAAAATGACAGCACTAACCCCTGACGACATTCACCTTTTGTGGTGTGTGAAAAGAGATTTAATTAGTTTAAAATATTTTAAAGGCACAATATCTCTTTCTTTCTTTTATTTACAGCCATACCTTTTTTATTAATAAAATTGTTTTTTTTTTCTTTTTCATCACCTTCTTCCTCTCTCTCTCTCTCGATAAAATGGTTTTGATGGTGGAGTTTTTCTGAAAAGTCTTGATTCGTTGACTCTAACTTATTTTTCTCCACCTCTACCTTCAACCTCCACAAGAATAACCACAAGAGAAAGATCATAAAAACGAGTTGTAACCATAAGTACAAATGAAGGCAAAGGGAAAGTGGCTAAGAAATCCGATGTATCTCCACCTCCTGCTCAATCTACGTCTCAGCCGCAGATGAACCTAGATGATGTAAATCCGGAGAGATTGGAACTAAGTTGACGGCAGCTTGGCGAGGTAAGATATCCATGTGTATGCCTCCTATAAGTTGTCCATGTGTACGCCTTGTGTAAATTGTCCATGTGGACGTCTCAGTTGTCCATGTGAACGATATTTGGTGGGAATGCCTTGGTACTAAGTAATATTCTTATGGTTTTTTTTTTATTATGAAAGCCATGTATAAAAAATATCAAATGTTGCATTGCCCATACATATAATCTTGAACACTTGATTGGTACTTTGACTGAGGTGAGCTTAAGAAATCAGAATCAGTTGTAAGCACTCCACTCTGTAAACGATTCCCATACATCACTAAGAACAAAGTAAAGAGGCCTAAACACATCAGTTAACAATATTCACAATACACTATTCGTGATAATCATATGGATGGTTTCATATCCAATTCGACCTATGTTACTGAGAAGAAAAATTAGTGCTTTTCATATATATTGTTGTAGTATATGCATATACTACTGTAAAATTGTAGCCACATGTACACAGAGTTCTCGGTATCCACATGTACAAATTAATATGTTTTGGTGTACAAAATAGGAAAAGATGGACACTTAAAGCCAATGTACAATCAAAGGTGTTTTAATGGATATTAACATTTACTAGTATACTATACACGTTGAATATGTTTGAATGTTTTACATATATAATAAAAAATATAATATATATTTAGACTTATATTTGACCATTGACGTGTACACAATGTTTGACTGTACAGATGTACATTTGTTTACAAAAAGCTACATGTACGCCGATTACAACATCTACATGATACTTTTTACAAACATCCTCAAGCGATATTCTTCACCGCAAGCTTTAGCAGACTTCTCAAGTTTGTCTCATGCGTCAACTGAACTCACATAGTTTACAAACATCGGAACCTCTCACATACTTTACAAGTTTCTCTCATCTGTTAACTCACATACTTTGCAAGCTCCAACCTTTTTTCATCAGAACCTCTCACATTTCAAATACATATGAGCCTATGGCCATCATTACCAAAACCTTCTGAAAACCAAACCTTTTGGCGCTATTTTTGTTATTTCCAGTTTTCTTTGGTTTCCTTTAGTCTCAGCACTCTGTCGCGTATGTCTTTGCTGTTAATTTTGTCTACGTCTCCGTTGTTGTCTATGGTCGATGTCGCATGTCTCCACTGTGGTATGTCTTCGCCATCATCTACATCTCTACAGTCATCGATACAGCTTCTGTCAATGTCACCGCGCTTTCATCTACATCTTCACCGTGCTTTGCCCTCATCTACGTCTACACCGTCATCTACGATACAGCTGCTGTCTACATCACCGAGCTTTGCTCTCATCTACGTCTTCACCGTCATCTATGTTTTTGTTGTCATCGATCCAATAGCTTGATGTATCTTAAATTATAGATTAAACAACATAGATAAATGATTTAAGATAAGCTCTCTGGATAAATGATTTTGGAGAAAAAGATTTTGATTTAGAAAAAAAATAGAGTTTTGAAGAAAGAAGATGAAGAAGAAAGATAACGAAGAAGAAAGATAAAATTGCATTTCCCAATCCACCAACGTGTTTTGACTTTTTTGGTTAGGATAGAACTAAAGTGAATAAAAAGTAAATAAATAAAGGAAGAAAAAGGATATGTTGGGAATTTGTATGCTCAATATGTATCGATCAGTGTGAAAAACTACCTCAGGAGTCAAAAGTGTTTTATAGTGTAATAAAAAGACATAAAGTGACCTCCAATATAATTGTTTCATAAAACCATCAAAGAATATATATTTGTTTAAACCGGATAGCTAAATATATTTCCTGTCACAGTTTGTCACTTTCTCTGATGAAGTAACCCTTTGTGTTCCCCAGCCAAAGAATTGGAGTACCCATATGCGGGAAAACAAACAATTTCTAAATGGACTCATCGCTTCTTTTTTATTGTTACACGATCGTTTACATGCTTTTCTTTTTTTTTTAGGTTTACATCATAATTAAACACCATAAATAAATAATTTTAAAAAATTTAAACATAGATATTGAAATGTGATTCATTCTCTCAAAAACAGAAACCAATTTCGATTTATGATGCTAAGATGACTGAGACATAACAAATTAGGTTGGTTCGGTTTAAAAGCTAACTTCTCGATTTTTAAAAATTGATTTTTTTGAAGCGGTCTTCTTCTCACATTACCTCAAACACTCCTCTCATTTTTTTTCCTTTCCATTGTATACTCTTCAATTGGTGACCACATTTTAGAAAAAGAATGTGATGAATTTATTGTTCCTCAAAAATTGATACCAATCAAATTGAAAATTTTGTCAATTTTTTAACAAATGAGTTTCAGTGTTAATTCCTCTCTTTCATTTACGGAGGAACTCATGAACAATTAATTCCTTCTCTAATTCTGATAAGGAACATGAATCTATAGTTTAAAGTTTTTTTAAGTGATAACGTTCAGATAATTAAAAAAATTGGCGCAAGAAACTAACAATATCGTACTAATCAGATAATAGAGAGTTGGACATGGGATTTCGCAATCCCAACAATTGGTATCAGAGCGCAGTTGACGAGAAATCTGCAAGAAAGACCGAAATACCCTTTGGATGATGAATGAGTGATGAATGGGTATCCTATGAGTTAGGAATGAAAGGTGTGTAGCAGATATCGAGTCAGAAGATCCTGGAAGTCAGTTGTGGGACACGAGATGAATGTGATCCTTAGTTTGAAGGGGAGAATGTGATATAACAATCCAAGTCCCACATTGGATAATTAGACAAGGAGTGTCTAATATATAAAGAGATGTCCAACTCTAATAGTACGAGGCCTTTTGGGATGGAAACCAAAAGTAAATCCATGCGGGCTTGCCAATTAGGCCCAAAGTGGACAATATCGTACTAATCAGATAATAGAGAGTTGGACATGAGGTTTAACAATCCCAACAATATTCACTCATCAACATCCAACCTTAGTTTAACCTGTCTTCGTACAACTAAATTGATTTTCTTATCTTTTTTGGCATTTTCTAATTTGACATATCCTGTGTGGTGAGTTAAAAGGTCAATCTATATAGGTGGAAGTTTAACCTATACTAAATTTTGATCCGCGTTTTCGAAACGTGGATTATTTTAGATTATATATTTTTTTGAAATAAAATAGTATATTCTAATTATTATATATTATTATGTTAAAAGTTGTATTATATTGAAGAATATTTTTTTTAAAATTATATAATTTATGAATTAGTTTATTTGAGATTTTGTATGTACATACTTTTATGTAATTCCCTCTTATGCTTGAGCATTTTACTCATACCCAAAAACTGAACCGAAACCAACTAAAAAAATACAGATTTGGATTTGGTCCGGATCCAGAGCAAAGTAACTATTGGATATTTTTTGGACCCGCATGTGTTTGTCGAGTCCATGTCTTACCCAAGACCCGATCATGTATCCAAAAATACCCAAAACATTTTGTGTATATTAGTTATATTTGAGAATTTCAATTGAATAATTTTAGTTATCAGGTTTATGTTATCGGTTATAGTTTCGGGTTTCAGGTACAATTTCAAAATTTAAAATATAATATTAGGTATTTTTTTAGTTCTTTGGATCAGATTTCAGATAAAATTTTGGATCTTTTTAGATATTTGAATATTTTGGGTATTTGTTTGAGTATTCGGGTATGTCTTTTTAGAAACAAAACAATTTGGGAGTAGCTGCATAAATATCTGAAATGATGATATTGCCGATAAGAAAGTATCAAATCTATTTATGGTAACATAATAAAGGGGCAATTGTGTAAATATCATAAATTAATAAGAAAACACATTTCGTCTGCCTCCTCAGCTCTCAAAGGCCATCATCATCATCTTCCCTTTCGATCAAACTTTGTCAGATTCAACGAAAACATGTCTCGCCGATCACTAACCCTCCTGAAACACCTCGCCAATTCAAGAACCCAGACCCGATCCGTAACCTACATGCCCCGACCCGGCGACGGAGCGCCACGCGCGGTGACTCTAATCCCCGGCGACGGGATCGGCCCTCTGGTGACGAACGCCGTGGAGCAGGTGATGGAAGCGATGCACGCGCCGATCTACTTCGAGAAGTACGACGTGCAGGGGGAGATGAGCCGCGTGCCGGCGGAGGTGATGGAGTCGATACGGAAGAACAAGGTGTGCTTGAAAGGCGGGCTCAAGACCCCCGTGGGCGGCGGCGTGAGCTCGCTCAACGTGCAGCTGAGGAAGGAGCTTGACCTCTTTGCCTCGCTTGTCAACTGCTTCAACTTGCCCGGGTTGCCCACCAGGCATGAGAATGTTGATATCGTTGTGATTAGGGAGAATACTGAAGGCGAGTATGCTGGGCTTGAGCATGAGGTTGTTCCTGGTGTTGTTGAGAGTCTTAAGGTTGGTTTGGTTATGTAAAGTTTCGATTTTGAAGCTGCCCTGATTTGAAATTTGTGGAATCTTGGCTTAGGATGTCTTAAGGTCATATAAAGTTTCGATCTTTATGCCTTTTATGTTATGGGTTTTAGTGTGACGTGGAAGCAGTCTTGAATCTATGGAATCTTAGCTTAGGATGTTGTGGAGAGTCTTAAGGTTATATAAAGTTTGGATCTTTATGCCTTTTATGTTATGGGTTTTAGTGTGACGTGGAAGCAGTCTTGAATCTATGGAATCTTAGCTTATGATGTTGTGGAGAGTCTTCAGGTCATATAAAGTTTGGATCTTTCTGTAACATCCCGGTTTGTTGTATATAGTGAAAAGGTTTAATAGAATCTATTTGGCACCGACCGAGTGGGAGCTCCATTAGCCGTGGATGATCGGAGTGCTATACTTTCTACCTTTAATGCTATGGGTTTTAGTGTGACATGGAAGCAGCCTTGAATCTATGGAATCTTAGCTAAGGAAGAATGGTTTGGCATTTTCTTTAGGGTGATATCAATAAGAAGACTTGATTTGGTTTTGGTGGATGTGATGGAGTTAGGCTTTTTTCTTGGATCTGATGCGGTGATTGTTGTCTCTGTTTAGGTGATCACGAAGTTCTGTTCGGAGCGTATAGCGAAGTATGCTTTTGAGTATGCTTACCTGAACAACAGGAAGAAAGTGACGGCGGTGCACAAGGCTAACATCATGAAGCTTGCTGATGGTTTGTTCTTGGAGTCTTGTCGTGAGGTTGCTAAAAAGTATCCAGGGATCACTTACAATGAGATTATTGTCGATAACTGCTGCATGCAACTTGTAGCCAAGCCAGAGCAGTTTGACGTCATGGTATGTTCAAATATCTTGAAAATTCATTATAACAAATCATATTATTGCCTTGTTTTTCTTTTCTTGAAATTAAATGTTTTGCAGGTAACACCCAATCTCTATGGTAATTTAGTTGCAAACACTGCCGCTGGTATTGCTGGAGGCACCGGAGTCATGCCTGGAGGTAAAATTAGCATGTTCAATATACTCTCATTAACCCTCTCTAGATACAGTACTGGAAAAGTTCTGAGACTTGTGTAATATGAACAGGAAACGTGGGGGCTGACCATGCGGTGTTTGAGCAAGGTGCATCAGCAGGAAATGTCGGGAAAGACTCGATAGTAAGGGAAAACAAAGCAAACCCAGTGGCGTTGCTTCTCTCATCAGCCATGATGCTTAGACATCTTCAGTTTCCTTCATTTGCTGACCGGCTCGAAACAGCAGTGAAGAAAGTGATCTCTGAAGGAAAGTGCCGGACTAAAGATCTTGGTGGACAAAGCACTACTCAAGAGGTCGTTGACGCAGTCATTGCAAAGTTGGAGTGACTTGTGACAAAACACTTAATCTATCTCTCTCTCTCTCTCTGCATAAATCATCAAGTTTTTGTGTTGACAAAATTATATGGGTATGATCCACGGTGTCTGGTTTTGTACCTCTTCAGTTTCATACAATTCTTTTAGGCGTAAAATCGTCGAAACTTTCAATCAGATTTTGCAATTTCCAAATAATTCAGCTTGAATGAAAGCTTGGTGATATATTAGTGCCAAATGTTCAAACAAAACCTGTTAGTTTTCAGTTCTTACTTCTTTTCAAAGCATAACCATCACTTGAGAAACTTTGCACTAAGCCACTAGTCAATCATAACTCTCTATTTGCACTCTGGTCTCAAAAGTAGATATTTATAACACTAGGATTAACTAATTTAGGCTTATGGTTTAGAGTTGAACAGTGTGATAGGTTTTTTGGAATGTGAAATTTAGTATTCGAATAAATACTAGATTTTGACATGCGCTTTAAAACCGCGGGGTTTTTTACAATAAAAAGTTTAATAATGTTAATGATTGTTGTATGTTATTATGTTACAATATTGAATTATATCAAAACATATAATTTTATAAAATTATATGATTTATGAATTAATTTATTTAAAATTTTGTATGTATATTGTTATGTAACTCTCTCTTAGGTCCAAACATTTTGTCTGGTTCGAATAAAAACCGATCCGAATATACATGTTCGGTTTAGATCCAAATCTACGGCAAAGTATATATTGGGTATATTTCAGACCCATAGTGTCGGTTTAGGTTTGGATTCTACAGAGATCTGAACCGGTATCCTGAGTATCTAAAATGTTTTGTGTATATTAAATATATTTTTCTGTTTCGAATATGTCTTCGGTATCATGATTATTCTTTTGTGTTTCAGGTTCGGTTTTCGGTTAATGTTTCAGATTTCAAATAAAATGTTAGATTTTTAGAAACATATTTCGTGTATACGCATAAAATTTTAAATATAATTAAAAAACTTTAAAGTATTGTCATGCTTCTATACATTATGTTTTACATAAAAAATTTACATTATGTGTATAAAAAAATTTGGTTCATATAATATCTTAATAACTGTTGTAAATCAACCTTTATATGGGTCGGATAAATGATCATCATAGCTGACAATAAAAACTATATATAAACACTATCTTTCTGGTATTTGAAAATAAATGCTACTCTCATTATTTTATGTTAATAAGCACAAAATCTGGTCACAAAATCTTTTAGTTTGGCACAACCGCACAAATATTAAACGTATTATGTGATATAAAATATAGCATTTTAATGAAAGGATCCAACAACCTTTTATAAGTAGATTTTTAAAGATTGCTTCCTTTTTAATAATATAGATATAAATAAATTCTTGAAAAAATATTAAAAATTTGAAAAAAAATAGTTTCAAAAATAATTTTGATTTGAAAAAAAAAATTTGAAAAAAAAATTCGACAAAAAAAATCAAAAAAGAATATTTATAAAAAAAGTTCAAATTTAAAAAAAGCATAATTCGAAACATTAAATAAAATAAAAAATTATTTATTATATAGAGAGAATAAAAGTATAAGAGTCTTTTACCACTTAATGAAAAAAATATTTTTGAAATTATCTATTCAGTGGTGGATACCAAAAAAGTGATAAATATGAAATTTCCCTGATTTTGTTTCGAGCTTTCATTTAAAAATTATATTGGTTAATATCGTTAATACTTTTATTGTAAATAAATTTATTTTATAGATACTTAATAATAACATATTACTTATACTAGAGATTCTAACCGCGCTACGCGCGGTTTATTTATTTTTAAAATTTATCATTTTATGTGCATGTGATTTATTGAATATTATACTATATTATATTTTTAAAATTTTATAACTAATTTGAAAATTTTGTGTCATTTTTGTAGGCAGTTTAGATCATCGTAATTGAAAAATATATAAATTATATCATAAATAAATGAATAGGAAGAACACAATTCTCAAATAATGCACTAAAAATAATATTATAGATTAAGTTGTTAATGTGAAATATCAATTTTTTAACTATGGAATATCTACAACGATTTTTAATATGTTTGATTGTGTAATATTGAATTTAGTAAATCAGATTTAAGAATTTGTAAAGTGAAATGAATTAGAAGTATATAAAATACATTATAAATTATATTAATGTAATATTTAATTCTTTTTTGTCATCATATAATATCTAATTCATTTTTGTTATATTTTTTAATTTTTATTTATTATTTTGAAATGTCAACTTATGATTGCTTGATTTTCTGATACCATATTTTCGTTTAAAAATTTAACATATTTTTAAGACAAAATAGTAATTGGTTGATTAACTGTCGTTTCTTATTAAAGGTATATTAATAACTTTTGGATATTTTCTATTTATTAAAACAAAATGTTGTTTTATATATTTTTTTATCAATTGCTATGTGATATTTTTTAAAGTGTGGTTGCATGCAGTATTCATAATTTGGTGTTTTTCTATTTAAAGTAGTTCATTTTTATAGGTTATATTTTATGTTTGATCCGTGTTATTTTTTCAAATTTTGGTGTTTTGTTACATAATGTTATATTTTATAAAGTTTATGAGTGAATGATGTTGAAATAATCTATAGAGTGGTGTGCTATTTATTATTTTTGTGTTTTGGCTGTGGTTATTTATAGGGAGTGTATATTTTTGATAGATATTATGTGTAATTAATTAATTTTCTTCAACTTGGGTTTTAAGGAATTGATACAGCTATTAAATTCAGTTTTTTTATATGTTGCTTAATTTTTTTCCAAGTTATTTTTGACCACTATTTTCATTTTTACATTGATCAAGTTTTTATTTAAATGCTAGATTTAATTATTTTATGATTTCAAATATATTTAAAGTCTGTCAATTTGTGGGTAACTAATTGTTGTTTTTGTTTAGTTTTGATTTTTCTGCAAAGACTCCTAACGGATATTGATTTTTATAATTTATTGTTCACTTTTGTACATACATGTTTTTATTTATTTTTTAAATATGAATAAATATAAAACTTTAATTTTAATTCAATATCACAATAATATTTTATAAAAAGTAATGGACATTAAATAGTTTTTTTGTTAGATAATAAGAAATTAAATATTTAAGAATTATTTATAAAAAAATTATAAATCCAACCCCACCCCTAAATACTAAACTCTAAACTCTAAATTCAATTAATTTTATTTTAAGAAATTTAGTTTGTTTTTAATTGGTTATTTTAAATCATATATAGACACCATTAAATGCTTATAGCCTCAAATCAATTTTATATTCTAGATTTTTTTGAATAATTTCAATTGTATCTAGCCAAAAAATTTAAAATTATCGTTCCATGTTGTCTCTTGCATGCCCATGGATTCAGCAGAAATTCAAAAAGTTAACCTATTCGGGAATCTCCGGATCTTAAAATTTTATATAGCTTTAATTATTTGAAAGGCTTGAATTCTTTAAACTTTATTATTGTTATTTAATTTCTATGTTAGTGTTTCAAATATTCTTTTACAGATATTAAGCTATTTTATCTAAAATATTTTTCTTCTGTTAATTTATTTTATTTTATATTAATTTTCATTTTATTTCCAAATATTTAGTCTTTTGGAATATTTTCAATACCATATATCATAAACTTTAAAATATATATTTTTTTAATTGCTGGAAAAGCTTACATTCTATAAAGTAAATTACTCTTTTTGTTGGTTAATATTTATGCTAAT
Organism: Brassica rapa; assembly: GCF_000309985.2. Taxonomy (NCBI): domain Eukaryota; kingdom Viridiplantae; phylum Streptophyta; class Magnoliopsida; order Brassicales; family Brassicaceae; genus Brassica; species Brassica rapa. The sequence goes on from NC_024802.2 coordinate 12,669,153, forward strand.
GTTACAAAGATTTGCTATATACATATTTATAAGTAATTAAGAATTAATTATAGAAGTTTATAAACCCAAGTCACCCTTAAATACTAAATCCTAAGAAATAATCACTAAACCCAAATTTTAGTATATTTTTGATTAGCTTATTTTTGAAAATTGATATTCAACTTATTGTATTTTCAATCAAATTCTCATGTTTTCTTTTGTTAATTTAGCTTCCTTATTATTTTATCCTATTTAAAAGAAATATATGTTTATAAACTTTTGACACTTTAAAAAATATAAAATTAAAATAGTATATTGGTCTTTTAAACATTATGTGTACACTTTTAATGGTTTGTGTACTCAGTTTTATATTATAGATTATTAATATTTGGACTGTTCACCTCCTCCCCGATCTCGAGTCTATTGTGCTGATAAGATATTGAACCATTTATTTCTGTTAAACAAATTGATGATGATAAAACTGTAGTATGTGTTACTCTTTGGGATATCTATTAAACTTCCTAACTTTCACTATGATGTCCTTACATGTTTTTAATATCTCACAATTTGTTATGGAGCATGGAGAAACAAAAGCTGCTTTTTTTTTAATAGAAGAATTATATCCATGTTTGTATTCTTTTGATCAACATTTATTTCACTAATAGTTGGTCCCCATATCTAAAACTATCAACGCAAAAGAATTTAATTGTTTGCTTCATTATTTCTCATACTTCTTTCCCTCTCTTTTTTTCCTCTACGTCCTTAGATCTAGACACTTTTCACTATGATGCATTCATTTTCTTTTGATCACCTAACTTTATAGTCATCCAAACTATTGTGAAACTTGGTCATCTTCATCTCACATTGAGTGAAAAATGAGTTCCTATCAGCTATATTATACATTTCCAACTTGATTATGGGTGAGCTCACACTGTTGGTGTCAATCATCTTCGCCTTTTTCTTGCATAATATATACTCTCTCCATAGCCAGCTCTGAAAAAAATATAAGGCTAAAAAAAAATATTTAAGCTATTAGTCATTGATTTATCAACAAACAATAACAGTTAGAAAAATTCTCGTGAAGGGGGCATTTACATTGGCTAACAGAGCTATTTACAATTATTCTCAGATATTGGCCATCAACGTCATTTAAGTATTGAGGGGCTCTCATCGACCAATTTGTATTTTTTTTCTTCAACTGCTTTACCCACATCCCCAACACCATCATATTCCCTATTAAGGGTCTGACTGGTTCAAACGCAACGGTTGCGGTTGCGGTTGCGGTTGCGGGAGTTTGTGGATGCGGGCGGTTGCGGTTTCTAGCGGTTTTAAGAGATTTGTACGACTGGTACTGCGGTTAAAAATTGATGCGTTTGCGGGTGACTTATGACTGGTTAACTACCAAATGCTGTAACAGACAAATAATAAATTAACAATATTTACATTTAATATAATTATAAAAATATAAAAAATCATAAAATTATAATAAATATAAAATTTTTATTAAGAAAGTTATAATTTTAATTTTTGAAAATTTATTAAAATTGTTTTTATTATAAAATTTTATAATATTAATTAAAATATAATAGATATATTTTAATATTTTCATAATTTCAATTTTACATTTTTATAAAATATTTTTACTTTTGTATATATATTGTTTTAAAAAAAAAGAAAAAATTGTATCCTCCCGCATCCGCCCGCAACCGCAAACGCTAGCTGGAGCCAGCTTTTGAATTTATGAGATTCGGAGCGGTTTGAAGCGGTTTAGAGCGATTTGAGTGATTGTTGCAAACCGGCGACAACCGCTACCAACCGCAAAAGCTGCGTTTGCTGGTGGTAGCGGGAAAACCAGTCGCCCCTAAGTCATATTTATTTTCTTACAATCCTTTTTATTTGTTCGCATCAATTCTTATTTTTTTCCTTTAAGTCCTTTTAAAAATATTCAAGCGGTCTTAACAACTCTTGCGGGAAATGATCTGGAGTTTCATACTTGGCTGCTAGAAAGGCGAGAATCTCTTGTGTATTTCAAACTAAAACAAAGAATTCTAACATGAAATAAATAGCAAAAAGCATGGATTTATGTATTTTAAAATCGTAAACAGCTTGTATTATGTTTTTAAAAATAATAACATGCTTATGTTAAGCCTGAAAGTACTTACAATACTACAACATAAACTAAATGTACGCATATAATAATCCGTAATAGAGAATCATAGTCACTAAATAACTGCAGAACCCAAAGAACGAACGTCAAGATATTTCTTATACACAAAGTTGGGAGAAAATTACTGTTGTTTTGTTCTGTTACACATGAATCTTTTGAGAAACTGATATTCATACGGATATGTTGACAAACGTATAGGAAAGACAAAAATCTAATAGTAATCAAAGAAAAGTTGTTAGCTTCTTATGAATCACCAACCTGATTGTAATTTTGGACTCTTGAACCCTGCATGAGCTCATGGTGGAGAAGGCAACAAAAGTAAAACAAAAATCCCTTAGGATACAACACTGTCTCGGGAATCTTTGAGGATAGGAGAATCCTCTCTTGTATGATGCATCCATTCAGTGGAAGGTGGACAAATGAGTTTTCTTGTCTGGTCATTTCATCTCCCTATCTTCATTCAGACCTTGGCAGGAAACTCAGAAAAGTAAGTGGTTAGCTATAAATCTGCAAGATTTCGTGCCTAGAAATTAGAGAAATTCAGGTATGACAATGGTTTGTTATACATCTCTATTCTACAAATGGATTAGCAAAATAAGAACTATGAATTTCAAGATTAAGAAAGACAAAAAAAAGAGATTCAAGTAAAAATCCAAAAGAAGCTAAAAAGATTTGGTAACAGTGGAGGTAAGTGAACATGACGGATAAAAATACAAAAAAAAAAATAAAAATCAGCTGACCAGTTCAATCTATAACAGCTAGCAGCCAAGCAGAAATCATCTCTACGTTCTTCAGAGCTTTATTCGCTTTGGAGGACAAAACAGCCCGTGAATTCGGCACCACTTTCGCCGGAGCTGTGATTTGCAGAGCGATTTTTTCCATTAAATCAGTGGTCCATTTTGCCATCACATTGGTAGTCAATTTCACCGAATCGTCTCCATGTAAATTGGTGGTGTATTTCGGCTGGGTTTTGGTGTTTGATTTCGCCGGACCGGTGTCACTGTAAATCTCATGGTTCGTATCCGTTGAAGCGGTGTGTACGATTGGTTATTTGTAAGGGGATTTGGGAAGAGAAAAGTTTTCCCATTCATGTGAGTATATGTAGCTCGAGTTTGATGGGAGGTGAAGAGTTTGGATGTCATAAGTTCTGTAAATCTTTGATGGCAGTTAGTAATGGAGGGAGACGTTACACATCCTATTCCATTCGAAATTAAATTGTCTGGCTATTAGTGTTTACATATTTATTGATGCTTAAGAGATTTCATGCTATTAAGGTTTGATTTCAGGATAAGGAAGATGGAACGTGAGATTGAGAATGAGGAGATGAGTTAAATTTACCAGTTTTGGGCTTTTAATGTGGACTGTAATATAAATTCATGTGAATAAATGGGTTTCCGCGGATCATTTTTGTCTCCATCGGTAGTGTAACTTTAACAAATAATATGAGTGAGTTGGTTTTTTTTGACAGTTGTCTCCTTGTTATTGGCCACAATTAACTGGCTGACGTGGATGCCTTCTTTGCTCTAGTTTTAGAACTTTTAGTATAGTATAGATAATGAATTTATTACACAGTCAAAAGATAATATAGATTTTTTTGTTATCAAAACAATAATATTTTTAATTATAAAAACTTAATATTGGCAATTGAATTAATAATAGATATAATAATATGTATTTTTATTATGATTATGTCTGTATTTACGAGCAAAACACCCGGTTATAAATACTTTTGTAATGATTCTTTTAAAAACATCTAATCCACCTTACTAATATTCGTTATTAATTGTATAGTGAAACGTAAAATATTGGACATGCATTTTTTATTTTTAAAAATAACATTGTTCGTAAAAGAAAAGCCCAAAGTTTTCTAAATTTTAATACTGTAAAAATTTAATTAGATAAACTTGTTTTTAGAAATATAAAACCTGAAAATTGCTTTAGTAAATTAAAAACTAGTTTTATTAAAATTTGGTGGCAACAAACGAAACCCAATCCAGTTTGAAGACAAGTTGACGTGGCCTAACTCGAATCAATTGTGTTCTCTCTATCTCTCTGTCTCCCTCACCTCTCTCTCTCTCTCTCCTCTCCAATTCACGATGGCTTCTCTCAGACTCCCCGCTCAGCTCGTTACACGTGGCACTCTCAACCACCATAACTCCTCTTCCTCCGCCGCTCCCTGCGTTAGCCTCTCGTGGCGGCGATCTCTCACACCGGACAATTCATTTCCCAACCTCCCATCTTCCTCACCCCTTAACCGGAAACCATCGACGGTAGTGCCGGTTACATGCAGTGCTGCAGCGGTTAACCTTGCTCCGGGGACTCCAGTCCGACCTACGAGCATCTTGGTCGTCGGTGCCACCGGAACCTTGGGAAGACAAATCGTCCGGAGAGCTTTAGACGAAGGGTATGACGTCAGGTGTTTAGTCCGACCAAGACCAGCTCCCGCCGACTTCCTCCGTGATTGGGGCGCCACCGTCGTCAATGTACGTAATTCACATTGCAAGTCTTTGACTTTATCTCAGAAAAAATAACTAAACCGGGTTTTGTTTTGGACCAGGCGGATCTTAGTAAACCGGAGACAATTCCGGCAACTTTGGTCGGAGTCCATACTGTAATAGATTGTGCCACGGGACGTCCTGAAGAACCCATCAAGACAGTAAGCTTCAATGTTTGGTTTGTGTGTTTAAAGACTAAAGAGTTAGTCTCATGTCTTTTGCTTGGTTTGTGTTCGGTTTAGGTAGATTGGGAAGGGAAAGTGGCTCTTATACAATGTGCAAAGGCTATGGGGATTCAGAAGTACGTCTTCTACTCAATCCATAATTGCGATAAGCACCCCGAGGTTCCTCTCATGGAGATTAAGTATTGTACCGAGAAATTCCTTCAAGAATCCGGTTTAAACCACATTACAATCCGGTTATGCGGTTTCATGCAAGTAAAGCCCTCATCTCTTTTAATTTTACAATGCATTTAGCTATCCTCATTCACTTGTATTGCTTGATGAGAGATTAAGTACATAAGTTTCAACATTGAATGTTGTTTATAGCTAATTGTTGATTTTTAAAACTGATTTAAATCTTATTACACCAATAAAAGTACACATTTGTTGACAATGATGTTTTAGAAAAAAGAGTATCGAGTTTTAACGTTGTAGAAATATGGATTTAAGTGTTGTAAATTATTCATTCACATAGTCAATATACAAATCTTAAAATAGGTACCTACCTCAGGTCCTCAATGTTTTTCTCTCTAAGTGTTCTTGCTTTTTACTTGATTCGCTTTTGTTAACAACACTAATTCTTGCCTGATCGATGAAGGGTCTAATCGGTCAATATGCAGTCCCCATTCTGGAGGAAAAATCTGTGTGGGGAACAGATGCACCAACGCGTGTGGCTTACATGGACACACAGGTAAAATTAAACAATGTAGATGTAGTTCATTTCCTTCGTGTAGCACACAAAATGATGTAACAGGTTCCTCATGGGCTATAACAGGATATTGCTAGGCTGACACTTATTGCTTTACGCAACGAGAAAGTCAACGGAAAGCTTCTAACGTTCGCTGGCCCTCGTGCATGGACAACTCAAGAAGTAAGCCCCAGATTATATTAGTAGTTATTGTGTAATGAAATGGATAACAGAGAAATGTTACTGAAAGCATAACTAACATGTCAGGTAATAACATTATGTGAGAGACTTGCTGGGCAAGATGCAAATGTCACAACGGTTCCAGTTTCTGTATTGAGAGTCACACGTCAATTAACTCGGTTTTTTCAGTGGACAAACGATGTTGCAGATAGATTGGCCTTCACAGAGGTAAACCTGGCTTTTTCACATGATAAATGATGCTTTTTTTTTCATACTAGTTTTCATTTCAACTGAACAATCATTGCTTTTAACATTTATGTGGCTTAGGTTCTGTCGAGTGACACAGTCTTCTCTGTTCCGATGACCGAGACTAATAGTCTACTAGGTGTGGATCAAAAGGATTTGGTGACTCTAGAGAAGTACTTGCAAGATTACTTCAGTAACATATTGAAGAAACTAAAGGATCTTAAGGCACAATCCAAACAATCAGACATCTACTTCTGAGTTCTGACGACCTTGTAGTGTCTCAACGCTATTTATAAACTGCACTTGCATCCATAATGTGTCACTGTGAGCTTCATCGGTGCTTTGTTTTTCCATAAGTTATTGTACTTTTTCTTGTAATTAAAGAGAATTATTGTAATATATGTAGCTTACCATACATATTCTTTGTTCCCTTGAGGTGAAACCAGCAGGTGAAAAAAGAAAATGAGATTTCTGTGAACCATCATCTCTGTACGTATGTTACTGTTAAGCTTTTGTTACAAGTTAGGGCTGTGAACTTGGTATATTTTTCTTCATCTTCAAGTCTACTACTTCATTGGTTCTTATTTTGGCTAAAGTGACCAAGTGAGATAACTATTTGTCTATTTTCAAAAGGAATGGTAAATAATAAATAAAAGTCAGTGTCTAAGATCATCTTTAATGAAAGGTTTCATAGGGGTTCTCATTCAAACATATGTAATCTTGTGATTTTCAAAATTCATGTGATAAAAAACTAGAAAACAAAATTATTATTCTTACCAAATATCTATCCCCTATATATTATTTGAGAAGCATTGCAACATTTTTTTGTAGCCACGTGTCATCACTAGAATGATTCTTAGAATCCTTAGAGAAATAGGTTGGTCCATCTAAATATATAATAAGCTTTTTATTAAACCACAAGAAATACGTTATTAATGTGCTTCATTATTTCCTTAAATAAGATTACGGAATTGTCTAATGTGGCTAAAGTATATATGACCATTAATGATTTTGAATAATAAATATTTGATAAAAATAAGTGTGTATTATAATTATATTTGTTTAATTTTAAGCTATTAAAATAAATTAAACAATCATAGTAACCATATAATAAAAATTAAAAAAAAATATTTATATATTATATTTTGAATTTTTAAAACGAGTATAAATTACTAAAACTGTTAAAAGTTTCACATTCAAATTTTGTGATCTATGATTTAAAACTTTTTTTATGACATGATACAAGTAATTAAAAAATAATATAAGTTGAAAGTCTCATTTAATAAGTATCAAAAATAAAAGATATATAAATATATGTATCTTAAACTATATGCCATATAAAAATACATAAATATCTTAATTTTGAAATTTACTTTGAACATTGTTTTGATAAAAAATTTGAAAAAATATTGACAACTTAATTTTTTAAAATATTATAAATTACTTAAACCATTAATTCCACAGTGAAAATTTTGTTATCACTAATTTATACTTTTTGCTATAACAAATACAAATAATAATAAAAATATGAGCAAAAAGCATCATCTAATAAATATTAATATTAAAATATAACATATATATGTTACTATCATTTAAATTTAATTATATATCATATCAAATAGAAAAAATATTTCCTCGATTTATAAAATTTATTTATATGTTCACACCAATTTAGTTATATAAGTAGTAGATAATAACTTTCTAATTATTCAATATATATTTATTATTTCATAATATGTTATAAACATATAATATATAAAATAATTTATATATATAATGTTCATCCCGCGCAAGGCGCGGATCTTAACCTAGTTGCATCTTAAATCCAAATTATATGTCCAAAACTATAAATATTTATATATACTATTACATTTATATACTTTTACAATTTAGAATATATAATTATCATTTTGAATATAAATATTAATAGTTACATTTATAAATATTAATAATTTTAAAATAAAATTTTTAAAATAATTTCAAAAAAATTTTGAATTTCAAAAAAAAAAATTGAGAGCCATATCTTGGGTTACGCGAACAAATCGGAGTTTAGAAAATATTTTGAAAAAAATCCAAAATTATAAAAATATTAATTTGAAAACATATAATTCGATATTATAAAAGAAACTTATTTATTCTTAATTTTTAATACTTTATTACTTATATATATATATATATATATATATATATATATATATATATATATATATATATATAAAGCAATGGGTAAAATCGTCTTTTGTCTTTTTTTTTATGAAATTTTTTTGGTCATTTTTCTCTTTGAATGCTCTTTTTTGTGACAAAAAACATTCAAATGGTTATTTAAGAAAAACTGTCCAATTTTTTATGTATCACTATTATTTTCTTTTTAATTTGAAAGAAAAGATAAAAAAAATAATGCTATATGATTTAGAAAATAAATAAATTATATATTTACTTTACAAAAAGAATGATAGAAAATAGGTAATACAAATTCATGAAAAACTATACTAATCCAAAAAAGTTATGATCAAATTTCATAAGTCAATGTATATAAATTTTCACAATCCACATAACTTTTAAAATCTATCAACTCTTAAAATTCACAAACTCTACACAAATTCATCTCCCAATAACCCCCCTAAAATAAAGCACCAACAAATTAAGAAGAAAAATAAGGAAAAAATATATGCAAGTATGAATGTGTCACAAGAGCTTAGTAAAAATTATTATATAGTATACAGAGAATACTATAACGAAATCCTTTCTAGTTACTTTGTTAACTGTTGTAGTTTTGGTTACTGGATGCAATGTCCTTTTAAAGGTTCGTATATAAATCTACTAAATCACCGAAGAAAGACAGAAGTGGTAAAGCTTGAACTTTGGTATGGATTTAGTTTCTCTCCCAAATTGAGACTTGAATAACCACCATGGTCCAATGAAAATAAAACTCTACATAACTTTTAGCTTTGTTCACGGTAATCCCAAGTTAAACCTTTAGCCACTTCAGTATTTTTTTAAAATATTTCTGTATGTATTAAACAAGATATTTTACAGTAAAAATATTTTTTTATTACACAAGTAAAAGTTACCTAACAACATCTCGTCCACTATTGGCAGCATATCTAGGAGAGTGTTTTTTTTTTTTTGGTCAAATCTAGGAGAGTGTTTTTTTTTCTGCAATGTCACAACAAGCCACCCAAAATTTTCACACACCCACAGAAACGTTTCCCTTTTGATTTACAACACTTGATGCTTTCTATTCTCTTTTTCATTATTAAAGGTTTATATTGACTGGAAAAAAGTAACACCACGAAATCATAGTACATTGAAGTTCTTGAAACGCAAGACAAATACTAGTATTTCATATGTTAAAAAGGTTATACATCTTCGGAAAATACATCTTCAGTTTGCTCAGCCACTTTTCTTTTGTTGCCTCGATCAACTTAGATCTTAATTAACTATTGCATTAAAATAATGTTTAAAAAAAAAGACTATGGCATTATAACTAGAACCAGCAAGAAACAAAACTCTTTTCTAACAATTCCTAATAAATTCAATTAGAAAACGATAAACAAAAAAATTACAATTTCCTCGCTAAAATCTGGATGAGTAAAATTTTGTTCGTCGTAAACCTAAGACTGTGCATTATTATATACACTAATACACATTTGAAATACTACGTGAAAATATGAAATGAAAAGCATGTGTATGGTGAACCTTTTTTCACTAGTGAAATGTGTAGCACATGTGACCTGTCGTCCCCAATTATTCAGTGCCTGCGGAATTTTGCCCATCTTTCAAAGCCTTTCTGTGTTTTGTTTATGCTTCCTCTATAAACCCTAAATTGAATCAGCTTCCACCAATGAACACCATATTTAAAACATTAAATGTATCTTACTGACCAGAACTTTGCTCCAAGCCCCACTAAATAGCAGAGGAATAAAATAGTTGTATCATAGTATAATTAGTATTGTTATTTGTCTTAGAGTATACACGTTAATAATGGATAAGGCCTAATCTATAACTGGCATCTACGTTTTTTTTTTTTTTTTTTTTGGTGCACAACTGGCATCTACGTTTAAATAAAGCATAAGTAAAGGGTAAATAGTGAGATGAGAGTTACATATTCATTGGCATATACATAATTGGCCAGAACTTACATAATTTGTGTAGATTACATTACATATGAATATTTGAACCTAATTGAATATGAGAACAACAATTACAATTTCCGGGAATATGCTTAAAGGTCCTACTTTCATGATGTTTTATGCTTTATAAATATAAAAAAGGAAAAACAAAAATCTTACACAATTGATTGACGTCTTCTTCTTTTTGTGCTGGTCTGAGTTTGACGTTTTCTTTCTCTGAATTTTCAGCCAAATCATCAATTAAGGTACCATGAAAAAAGCAGGTTTTAGAAAGTTTTTTTTCAATAAAAATCAGTCATTCAACTATAAAAGCTGAAACGTTAGTACCGTTTGGTACCTAAATAAATCAGAGAATAAGGAGGATATCTATGCCATTATCATTAAAGAAATTCTTCAATCTTGACAACTTTGTAGTTAACTTTTTGTAGTTATATTCAAAAAGGCGATACAAATTCTACTTGTAATGATCTATAATTTTTTTTAATTATATAAATTTTATTCAACCAGAAAACATTAGTAAATCATATCTGATGTAACCCGCTTTGAACAAAAAAATCACAAATTAATCTATTACAAAACTAACTTTGTCCATTTACTAAACTCGACACATTCAACTAGTCTGTATTTTGATATCTAGGAATCAGTATTCATTCTCAACCTTCGATGATGACCACGGAAAAGTGAGGTTCTCCTTGTTCTCTCGGATATCGGAAGTTCCCGTGTCATTTCAAGAGTAGATGGCTTCCAATGAACGCCACGAAGCTTATAACCATCACCATAGATGAAACGCTAGCAGAACTAGAGGAGAAAAGAGCGAGAAGACACTAGTCCAATATCCCTGCTATATAAGTCGCCTCTGACGCCAAAACCGTTTAGGACTGAAGCACCTCCAAACCACGAAGGTAACAAAAAGGTGGGCACGAGAGGACTACTATAACTTGAACCATGCATGCTCTAAGACCTGCAAAAAGTATTAGCGGAAACACTACCATGGGAAAACAACTGAGAGCTCACAACACTGGGATGTGTTGTAGCACCAAGGAATCACCGAGGGAAAGTAGAAGAACTGCATACCACCTGAAGCCACTACAAACTTCACGAGATCGCCACCTTTGAGAACCGAGGTGTGATTATATCTGAGACGCTAACAATGGAACCGGTGACATTGGAACCAACAAAACAGAGGAAACATGAGCATAATACCATATAACTTGTGACAAGTATCGATGATGAACCTGGAATTAAGCGCCGATAGAGAAAGATAGAGAGAGAGAGAGAGAGAGAGAGAGCTTGAGATACCACCTCAGAGAAGCCATAGACGAACTCTCCGACACCTCAAAACTCAACGGGCCAACACCGAGAGATACAACACACAACAATACCTTAGGCTAAGCACACCTTCGAGACTATGGGACCTTCAAAGCACCCATGGCAAAGGTGTAAGGATGTGGCTCAGCCAAGATGCCGAGGAAGAGACACCAAACCACACAGCTGCGACTCAACTACAAATCAAAAGCAGTACGAGACCACAACCCATATCTGCAACCAGATTCGTTAAACCCACTCCGCGCACAGATGACTCTACAAGCGGCTTAAAGGACTGGCTGCCAACCCCTTAAAGTCGACTTCGCTGACATCTCCCATACCAACCACCGCGCTGAGACTCCAAAAACCTAGCAAGACCACACTGGAGATATCCTTTCGCGAGCAGAGATCATGAACCGGATATGCTTTCAGACACAGAACCACGAGCAAAACATGGAGAGAGAGAGGAGACCGCAACGAAGCAAAAACAAAGGAGAGATGGGGGAGAGAGAGAGAGCAGATTACCTATGGCGTCGGAACGCGCGTTTACGCGCCGTCTGTCACCAGAATTTGAAATAGATTTGATTGAAAGTCGAGAAAGTTTGGCAGATGAGATAAAAATTAATGATCTATAATTGTTATTAAATTTTCTTATTCTTTTGTCATAGTGGGTAATTGTCGCTATAGAAAGTAAAATTAAGATAACAACTAAGACTATTTTACGACATGATTCTTAATTTTGTAGCTAATTTGCAAATTTATAATTTATGTTAACCCAACTTTATTCTAAGTGGAAAAGTTTAATTATGGTGACCAATGGTTGGCGGTGACTTAAAATAATGAGCGCCATAGAAATGGCGACTGAAAAGATAGCAACTTCTTTTTTGAACACATAAAAAGATAGCAACTTATCACTAGCAAATGCTCATAAAACCATACATACAATTTGGCGATGAACTTTGCTATGACAGGATGTTGCTACAAACTTTTTAGTTAGTTTTAGCAAACTTCATAGCTACGTTGTACAGTATAATATAACTTCATGTCCTTTAACAAAAAAAGAAGAAGAAGATATTTTCAAATACTGTCATCTCCAAACCAGAAAAATAAAACAAAAATACAAACAATACAGTAAGCTAGATTCTAGAATCAGCAAATTAAATGGTGTTAGAACTTGAACGTGCTAAACCTGATAAGCTAAAGAAAGTGAGGAAGATAAAAAGGTGAAAGGGACAAGAAGAAGGCGACATGGCAATACATTAATTCAACTAGGGCCTCGTCCGCGCTACGCGCGGATTACACATTATAAATTTGTTATTTTTAAGTTATTTTAAACTTAAAATATTTTTTACATAATATTCGACCAAAGATTGGATAACACCACAAATTTAAATTTTTTATTTCTTCACTCGACTCATATCCTTATGTTAATTCCAAAAGACATATAAAGTTATGGTAATTTTTCTTCTTGTTGATGAAATAAAATTTTTTTTTTTTTAAGTTAATCCATTTATTGACACAAACAATTAAAAATATTATACATAGAAATTAAAATTTATTTCTCTTTTCTAATTTTCTATATATTTTGGATCAATATTTTTTACAAACATGATTTTATTTATGAGGATTTTATTCAGAAATCAGTCAATGATAGGGCAATAAAAATTTACAGGGTATGAATTTTGTTGAAGTACTTTTCAGTTTTCTGCTTTCTTTTACTGTCCGGAAATTATAAGGATGTTCATAGGTTTGTGACATTCTTTATACGGAAATCTTGCACATTATCAATATTATTAAAAGGGAATCATCTCCAAAAATCTACTTTAAAAAGATTGTTAGACTCTTTTATCTATAATATTAAAATTAGCATTGTTTTTCAAATAACGAATGGAAAGATATGTTTAGATATAAACTTTTTTGTCGGCAAATTTTTTTATCTTTAACAGTCACAAAAAATAAAATCACAAAAGCCTTTTACAACATATTTGTGGCTATGATGAACATATGGCCGATCCAACATTTATTAACATATTATTTTGAACCAAAACATTTTATACATAGAATTGTAAAAATTTATATAAAACATATTTTATTATAACAATACTTTAATGTTTTCTAATTATAGTCAATATTTTATCCGAATACACAAAATATGTCTAAAAATCTAAAATTTTACTTGAAACCTGAAAACCCGAACCTGGAACTTAAAAGAATATTCTTGATATCAGAAAATATTTTTGAGACAGAAAAATATACATGATATATTCAAAACATTTCTGGTAGTTAGGGTACCCATTCGGGTCTTGATAGAATCCAAACTCAAACCGAGATTACGGATCCGAAAAATACTCAATAGATACTTTACCCTAGACTTGGATTTGAACTGAACATGTATTTTCAGGTCGGTTTCGATTCAGTTTTTAGAACCATATAAAATGTCCAAACCTAGAAAGAGTTACATAACACCATACATTCAAATCTCAAATAAATTAGTTCATAAATTATATAATTTAAAAAAAATTCCAGGCCTTAGCATCCGGGTCTTCGGGTCGGATTCGGGTCGGATCTCGTCGGATCCGGATCCTTCGGGTCCTAGCAATTTAGACCCTTATAGGTACCTATAATTTTTTGGGCCTTATCGGGTCCGGGTTGGTTCGGGTCTATAATTTTAGTACCCGTAAAATACCCAAAAAGTTTGGGTATATTTCGGATCCAGGTCGGATTTAGGACCCGAAATAGACCCGAAATTCCCGAACTGGACCCGAAAACTCTAAAAATACCCGAAGAACCGCAAAAAATACCCAAAAATTTATCTAAAATCAGACCCAAAAACCCAAAACATACCCGAATACCCGAATTATATTTTCTAAAAATCTAAAATTTTACCATAAACCTACAATTATACCCAAAAATCCAAACCCAAAACTTTAAAAAAAAATCTGAAATACCAATAATATACCCAATCACCCAAATATACCTAGTATATACAATTATTTGCGGGTACTTCGGGTACCCGAACGGGTCTCGGGTAGGACCCGGATCCGAGCCGAGATCTGTGGGTCAAAAAAAAAGACCCAATATGTACTTAGCAAGGTAATTGTGTTGGAAATGCCCAGGTCCGGATGAAATGTCCAGGCCTAAAAAATTATATGCTTTGATGAACTAACTACCATATGTGCTGGAAATTGTGTAGTTTAATTACATACGTCTCAATGTAAGATAATGCAAAATCTAGGTTTAAATCTGACAAAGAAAATTATCATTTTAGACATGTCAATCATAGCATAATATTGGAAATGTTTTGCATAAACCTCTCTACGAAGTACACTTCTTTTTTTTACGGCATCTCTACGTAGTACACCACCTCAAATGAACATTATTGTATAAAATAACATTTTATTGGTTCTTGTCAATTTAAAAATTTGTATATAATTTAACACAAATTTACGATTTATCCGGAAGTTTAATGTTCTCTTTGTTTTTCATTCGGTAATAACATCTGCATTACACTAAATTATTAAATGTGAATTTTAATCTACCTAAGACTCATATACACAAAACTATGAAACAAACAATTTAAGTGGATACTTGTTGATATAAGTACGTATAATACAATCTATACATAGAACTAAAATCTCTAGGAAGAACATGAAAAAGGAAACGTGTTTAGTAAGCCAAGCTCCTCGCAGTTTCAAAGAAATGAGCCAGGGCTTCCTCTGGCGTCCCTACCAAGACACCGTGTCCTAGGTTTGAGTATATGCCGTGAAGATAGGTCCAGTAATCTTCACTACTCTGACATAGAAAGACATTTTCTTTCAGTTTCTTGAATTAAATATAAAGAACTATTACCTTCAGCTCAACAAAGTAAACTATCCACCTATAAATCTCTTCAGTTAAAGCAGGAATCAGAGATAATAGGTTAGATGGATCAACATTTCCATGGACTCTTAAGTCTCTAACACTGCTCCCCAGTCGCCTCTTTCCATCAGCCATATCTACAGTCCAGTCAAGTCCAATAACATCTGCTGAAGAAGACCCATGTTTCCATTTTGTGTAGAAAACAATAGGCGTGTCTGAATATCTTCTCTTTTACAGCATGAATGATCAGGCAAGCCAAATGAGAAAAAGGAAACGTTAAAACACCAAAAGAGAATCTTTCCAAGTACTCAAGATGGAAAGTACTTAAACTATACCTCTTTGATCCAAGGCTCCCACATCTCGGGAGTCAACTGTCCACCCCCATGAATCGAATATTTGAATGCAGTGAGCTACGTGCTCAACTTTTTACACAACGTACTCTGTGATGACTTTGGTTATATTAGATATTAGAGCTCTCAGTACAATTGGTGCAGTGTCCAAGGAGCTCCAACAAAACCCAATACCTTAGCATGTTCCTCGGCCTCTTGTCTCAGAATGTTGAGAGAGTCTCCAATGAACTGAAGTTTCTCAAGATCAATTGGATGAAATTTCTTTAAACATTCTTCAGGTCTGATGAGATACTGGATCACAGGGCCTTTAACTTCTTCATTGTCAAACAGGAAACCGAAGGCAGGTATAGGAGTGAGGATGCCAGAGAAAATAAATGACATAGTCTGGTATGAACGGAAGCCAAAGCTGCAAAGAGATTACCACGATAAGATCAGTGTTGTCTCTGAAGGAAGGGTGTTTCTGAGCGAGCTTCTGGTAAACAGCGGTATACTTTCCTGCTTGCCCTTTAGCAGTGCTAAGCAACAGTGTATCTGTTAATAATGTAAGAAAGGTTTCTATTAACTGAGGGTACAGATTCATTGATCTCTTTAATGATCATTAGCATAATCACTTAAAAGCTGGAAACTTTGTTATCTATTTCACATTCCAAACAGAGAAAGAAGCACCTTTCAAAAGTTTTGAAAAATAAGAGAAGCAAATATATTTAGAGAAATTGGATTGCAAGAGATACATACCAGAAGAGAAGGAAGAACAATCTACGACGAACTTCCCACTCCAAGCAGCGTTACTGAATCTTCTTGGGTGACAAATTAATCCACGTTTATGGGACTGGATCGAAGAAACCCTTGACCCGATGAGTAACATGTCGACGACTGCAAGCACTATATACCAGAAAGAGAAGTCTCCGATTAGATTGGCAATAAAATATAACTTAAATCGTTGTAGGTAACTGTTCTCATACCTGTTTCACAATCATAAGCAGCAGCAGCTCCAGCCCAATTAAACCTCCCCTGTAGTTATGTTTCTTGCTTTCAGAAGATGTACTAAGCGGAAATGGAGCTCTGGTACAGCTAAAGCCAGTGAGAAAAAAATTGAGCCATTGCAGCCTCCAGGTAGATTTTTCGGAAATGATTTCTAGGGTTTGCGTGGTTTCTCATTTAGCAGAGAAATCAATATGATTTTATATAAGCTAAGAAACAAAGGAAGTGAAAACGCTTCCATGTCTTCGATTGAAAGAAAGGGGATTTAATGAGAATTAGTTGTTGGAGGCTAGAGTTATTGTGGAAGAACGGTTCAGTTGAAGAACGCTTTGGTTTGTTTCTCTCACGAAAACGCTAAGATGAAGTGGATGGTGACGTGGCTAAAGCTAATGTACTCATTGGCCTGAATAAAAAAGCTGACGTGGCATGCTGTATGCTCTCTGTATTCTGCTTTTAGTAGTGTTAGATGTCTTAGTACTTGTAATGTTTAATTATTCCATCTTTCTTTTGTTTATTTTTACATTTTCATTTACATACTACACTTCAAGTTGACTATTTAAAATTTACTTCATCAAGCTTTCCCCAAAATGTAACAATAAATTGACTAATTGAAGTTTGGCGGGACCAAAGTAAAGTTCTCATAATATCATTATCTCTGAATCAACATGGTGCTCTTATATTTTCCACCTAACATCACTAAATTTTGGACATTTACCAGACAATTACATATGACTTCTCTACTATTTTGGATTTTCATATAATGCATGCATTGCATAAATTCATAAAGTGAGGGGGCGAGTTTGAACCAGTATATTAACATAATCAACTCACTAATAAAAACCTATATATGATTCAAACTTGATGCAATGCATGTTTTACCTGAAAATCCAAAATAGTAGAGAAGTTATATGTAATTATTTGGCAAATGTCTAAAATTTAGTGATATTAGGTAGAAAATATAAGAAAATCATGAAAAGTAGAAAGAGTTTGTTATTAAACGTAAAAAGAAAACAGAAGGGACAAAATGGGTTGCTTCTGCACCAAGTTAAAATAGCATCTAGATATCAGTTACAAGGCTTCGATGCTAAGTATCTCTACGAGTTCTGATTCCTGGGGTTTTGTTTGAATTGCTGTGATATAAACTCGTCACCACATGTACTCGCAAGTCGCAATGGAACTGATTTGTTTTGTTGTGATAATGTGCGTACTCGTGTTCTGGACAGTCTCCTATTAGTCGACGTCAAGTAAGAAAAACACCTAGTAGTATTGTGTGAATCCGGTGAAACAAGATATATGAGAGAAGAAAACTATATGAGGGTTGTTAGTTTCAGTAATTTTTTTTTTTTTGAAATGATTTAAGGTATAAGAGAATATTGAAGCATATATTTTGAAGAGATAAAAACATGTATTTTGCATTTTTAATGCAAATGTCCTAACATAATAATGAAAATAAAATTCTCGTGTCTCTCCAGATTACGAAGATAATAAATAACAGCTTAATAAAAAATGTATTTAAGATATAATCATTAATTTCTTACCCCCAAAAGATTATCGAAAATCTAAAATTTAATGGTCTAAAATTAACCCACCTATGTTTTTCTCCACACTTGAATGGTTGACTCGTGCAACTAAAATTTCATTGACCATTACCTATATATATACCTTTAAATACTAATTACTTTTTTGAAACACAAATACTAATTACTAATATATACATATTCAGATGATATGAAACATCAATAAAGTAAAATACAAAAAGTCTAGTCAATGAGAGAAGAACAAACCATGACGACGTGAGCATCACACCTGAAGCCTGAAGATCTGTTTTGGTAACAACATCCATTCAGTTACGTCTTCAGTTTGAACACCCAAACCAACTACACACTATGCTTTTAAAAAAGAATAATTTATTTCCCCCTAAAACCATAATAAATATCAAATCTTGACTTTCCAAACAACTAATTCATTTATTAGAAAAAGAAGTCATGTACATTCCTCGTTTATTTTCTGACGTTACCCGTTACCATCATGTAATAATGAGTGTCCAAATCAAATACTGTCGTTACGTAATTAGAGACTAATAAAGATAAGGGTATTCTGGAGAATATGATAAAATTGTCAAAACGGGTCAAAGTTACAATCAAACACAAAGCCAAAGTTAGAGTAGTAGTGTACTTAAAAGACCAGAACTAACCGTATCTATCTAATTAAAACTCAAGTACAAAATTGGAGTGTTTGGAGACTTGAATAGGACTTTTAAAAATTTGGAGTGTTTGGAAACATGGATTGCAGTCTTTTAAAAAAAATATTTTTGTTTGAAAACAAGGATAGTAGTATTAAAAAAAAAAGTAATGGGCTTATGTTTTTTTAAAAAATTGAAAGTTATCTAGGCCACTTTTAAAATATACCAAAATGGGTCAATCTAATTCCCTAAAAATTTTTTTTCTAAACTAACCATAAAACAAAATTTAAACTTTATATACATATTTCAAATCAAAATAATAATTCAAATTTGATTTATATCAAAAATTGATTCAAAAATATACATATATTCAAAAATGGATTTTTACTAAACTATTTTTCAATAACCATTATAAAAAAATATTGTCAATATATATAAGAAAAATATAATACAAAGCCCAATTTGAAATACCAACTCAAATTATGGTTTTCATATTTCATATTAAGTTTTTAAAATATAATATATGTAATTATTTATATGATGATATGTATAAAATACTATTAATTATATGATTACTTATATGATGGTACATATAAAATACGATTAATTATATGATGATAAAATACGATATATAATAATGACTAGGGATGGGCTTTTGGATACCCATACGGGTTTAGTTCTGATCGTTTGTATTTTGAGTTTTCGGGGTCAAAGATTTCAGCCTTATTAGAATGTTTCTAAATTTTGGTTTGAGTTCGATTTGGATCTTTGCGGGTTTGGTTTGGGTTTGGATAACTAATTTAAATTATTTTTAAAGTCTTAAATCATTATATATTTTAAATTTCTCAAAATGTATAAATAAAATAATATATTACGTATAAATTTGAATAACATATGCCATAATACTTAAGCTTAACATATCAATTGGCTTGATTTAAAATTTTGGATACGAAATCAATAATTATTTTAAGTATTTTTGGTGATTTGAGTATACTTTAACTATTTCAGATATTTACTTTTGACTATCTATTAATATTTTCAAGTATTTAAACCAATTTAAAAGTATCATTTTTGATGTTTTATATACGTTAAATCTAAAAATAATTAATATATATAAGTATATAAATCTATTTTTAGATAAATTCGGATACCCAAATACTTCGGTTCGGATCAGATTCGGTTCTCTAAATAACAAAATTTTGAATAATTAGAATATTTAATCAATTTATGTTTGGGTTTGGTACTATATCTTTGGATCGGTATCGGTTATGTTCCTCGGATTCATTTTTCCAAATCCTAATAATTACATGAAAAACAAATATCAACATCTTTTTCAAAATATACACCCGCGCGCCTGCGCGGGTCAAAATCTAGTCTTTGTTTTAAGATTCATGTCTTGTGTCTGAACCTCTCAAAGTAGTATCCGAGATAAGGTTTTCACTTTTTTCTTCTTCCGGATTTGGGTGTTTAATTTGGTGAGATTAATAGTAATTAATTAGTTGAAAAAGAAAATAAAGAAGAAAACACCGAGTGATATATATCCTGTGGAGAGAAACAGACGAAAATCTCGGTGCTGGCAAAGATTCCTTCACAGTCCTTTTGCTGTTTGTTTTCTTCATTCTTCTTCTTCGTCTTCCTCAACTAAATCATTCATTTTGATCTCTCTTTCTTTAATTCCTAGATTTGAAATAATACTCTCTCGAGAAAACAACTACTTCACTGTTTCTTTCTTTCTTTCTCTCTATCACTATCAACACACACCTTCTCTTCTTCTTCCTCTTCCTCTCACCTACCTTTCAACTCTCTCTATCTCTCTCTCAAACCTTTGTCTTTCTTTTTAATATATTTATTTATTTTTGTTATGGGTTGTACAAGTTCTAAGCTGGACGATCTTCCGGCGGTTGCTCTCTGCCGTGAACGCTGCAATTTCCTAGAAGCGGCGATTCAGCAACGTTACGATTTAGCCGAATCACACGTGGCGTACACACACTCGCTTAAAGGAATAGGTCACTCACTCCACCTCTTCATCAACCACCACCACCGTTGCGTCGGAGATTCTCCCAGACTCAACCTTCCTCCTCAAAGAAAAGGCCACCCTGAAGAACAAGAAAACAAAGGAGTAGAACATTCCCCTAAGAAACCAAAGCTACCTTCTCCTCACCATCCGGGTTCGGGTACTGATTCGGGTCATCTCGAGTTCGATTCGGACTCCGAAGACGACGATGATGAAGAAGACCATTTGGATTTAGACCACCACCACCATCTCGGAAATTTTGAAACCGGACCTTATATGGGATCCCAACCGGGTTATACCCGGTACCCGAACCCGGAAATGATGGGTACTCCTTATATGCACATGAACTACATGAAGAACAGTTCGATGCCTCCTTCACTCATCTACGAGCAAAGACCAAGTTGCCCTCAAAAAGTCTACATAGGCGAATCCGGACCCGGACCCGGATACTACGGTTCTTCAACTGATGCTCCATCCTCTAAACCGCCTCCGCCTCCTCCGTCCCCGCCTAGATCCAACGGGTGGGATTTTCTAAACCCGTTCGATACTTACTATCCTTCGTATACTCCGAGTCGAGACTCGAGGGAGCTTAGAGAGGAAGAAGGTATACCCGAGCTGGAGGAAGACGACGATTCACAGTACGAGGTTGTTAAGGAAGTTCACGGTCGTGATAATCAGCCGACTCCTGCTGTTGTTTACAGGGAAGAGTCTGATTCTCCGTCTCCGTCTCCGCGGCTGTCTGTTGATAAATCTGGAGCTAGTACTAGTGGTGGAGATGCGGCTATGTATCAGACTAGGCCGAGCGTGTCGGTGGAGAAGAACGGGGTTGAGTACGAAGTTCACGTCGTTGAGAAGACGGTTGTTGAAGATGGCGGAAACGAGAGCAATGCCACGGCGACACGTGGAGGAGGAGGAGGTGGGCCACGTGCGGTCCCTGAGGTTGCTAAAGAGATTGAGAATCAGTTCGTGAGAGCTGCGGAGTCTGGAAGTGAGATCGCTAAGTTACTTGAAGTTGGGAAGCGTCCTTATGGTCGGAAACACGGTAATAAAACTTTTCAGTTTTGTCCGAATGATTGTGATCTTTCAATAATTAATTAAAAAATGAAACTTTTTGTTTTGTAGCAGCTTCAAAATTGTTGCACGGGGTTACTCCTTCTGTTGCTGAGCCGCCAACGTATGCAGACATTGAAGAAGAGCTTGCTTCAAGGTCAAGGAACCTTTCTTCCACATTGCACAAACTCCATCTCTGGGAGAAGAAGCTTTACCGAGAAGTGAAGGTAACGTTAATCTCTTACAACACTACGATGTGTTTCAGCTCCTTTGTCTGAAGAAAAGCTTCTACTCTTTTCTAGGCTGAGGAAAAATTGCGTGTAGCTCACGAGAAGAAGGTGAGGAAGCTAAAGCGTTTAGATGAAAGAGGTGCTGAAGCAACTAAAGTGGATACAACAAGGAAGCTAGTAAGAGACATGAACACAAAGATACGGATTGCGATTCAGGTTGTGGATAAAATCTCCGTGACGATTAATAAGATTAGAGATGAAGATCTATGGCCGCAACTGAACGCATTGATCCAAGGGTAATAATAACCTTGCCTCTACATGTTTTTAGATGTTTGCGTTTGGAGATGTTGATTCTGTGTTTGGTTTGCTTCTCAGGCTTACACGGATGTGGAAAGAGATGCTAGAGTGTCATCAGAGTCAGTGCCAGGCTATAAAGGAAGCTAGAGGGCTAGGGTCTATAAGAGCTAGCAAGAAGCTAGGCGATGAGCATCTTGAAGCAACTAGTTTGCTTGGTCATGAGCTTATAAACTGGATATTAGGATTCTCTAGCTGGGTTAGTGCGCAGAAATGTTATGTAAGGGAGTTGAATAAATGGCTCATGAAGTGTCTTCTCTATGAACCTGAGGAAACAGCCGATGGTATCGCTCCTTTTTCGCCTGGTCGGCTTGGTGCTCCACCGATCTTTGTGATCTGTAACCAATGGTCTCAAGCTTTGGACAGGATCTCCGAGAAGGAAGTGATTGAGGCAATGCGTAGCTTCACCACGAGTGTGCTTCAGCTTTGGGAACAAGATCGGTTAGAAACGACGGTGATGGGGCAGGAGAAAGTTAGGAGCATGGACCGGGAAGAGCAGAGGATACACAGGGAGATTCAAGCGCTGGAAAAGAAAATGGTTCTGGTTGCACCTGGTGATGGTCTTTTGGTATCTGGGAACGTTGTTTACCAGAGTGATACTAGTAGCGATAGTTTACAAGGTAGTTTGCAGAGGATTTTTGAAGCTATGGAGAGGTTCACTGATGAGTGTATGAGAGCTTATGATGATCTCTTGGTGCGTGCTGAAGAAGTAACTGCTCCGAGAGAAAGTGAGGAATGATAAACAAAACTAGAGGAAGATCTTTGCTTGATCTTGCAATGGTGGAACCAACCAGAATCATCTGCGTCTCATTCTGAGCCTCATGCATGAAGAGCCCCACAAGTGGATGATGATCTAAGAGGAGGCATAATCCTTGTAAAAAGACGGCCAGTTCTATGGTTAAGAGATACGGTTTAGTGCAAATTGACTTTGAACCGGATGGTTAACATAAACCATATATGAGGCAGGTAGCATATATTAGTTAAGTTCTAATAATTTTTATATTCAGGCAATGTACATTAGGCGTTTAGGACTAAACTTTTGACGATTCTCAGCAATTATTTTTGTAGAATCCGAGGGTAGCTCAGGGAAGTCTCTCTTTCTTTTGAAGTACTAAAGATGTGACCTTTTGGTTGCAGAAACTAGATTACCCTAAGCAGCATTGAGCTTCTCACTAATCCAGGTTATTAGTACTAGTATTTAACATGTGACCTTTTGTTTTGTCGCATTATTCTCCCTGTATATGTATTTTGCTCACATGATAAATTTTGTATAAAAAAAAGAAGAAAGTTATCATGAAGTGGGAAAAATGGGTGAATGATTTACGTTTTCTCGTTGTAAGAAATTTTTTGTTTGATAATATGCAAATTATGCATGCCTGTAAAAGTTACTAGGCATAAGAATAAAGACATAATCATTTTATGAGAAGTTACAAACTATTTCCAATCATTTACCTGACCAGCTTTAAACATTAATGATTCATGTGAGTAAACTATACTCCCTCCGTTTCATAATACTTGATCTTTTGTAATAGTGCACAAAGATTAAGAAAATTACATTTCTCTAGAAAAATATTTTAAAGATATAATTTTAAATTCAGTTAACCAATTATAAAAAAAACTGTAAAATCTAATTGGTTGAACAGTTTCCAATAAAGTTAAAGTTAACCATAAAATCTCAAAACTTCCTTAAAATCTCAAAACTTCATGTAAATTGAAACAAAACAAACCTTCTAAAACATCATCTATATTGAAACGGAGGGAGTATAATAAACCCACCCAATGGTCCATTCTTTTTTTCAGTTAGTCCCTGCGCCAATAGTTAACGACTTTGTGTTGCTGTGCCAAACATGATTAGCGTGAACTTGACGTCTCGTGTGTCAATCTATATGTCCTGTTTGTTTGTTGCAAAAGTAATAAATTGAAAAAATTATGTACCATGAAGAGAATAAGAGTGCCATTAGTTATTGTTGTGACCCAACCAGAACCATGTATTTATTACAAATTAGAGATAGTGCTTGAGCATCTAATCATATAAGAAATGCAATTACATAGGAGAATCTTTGGATAACTTCACTCTCTTCCTTTTCTACACAAAAGAGACAGCTCTTGTGTCCTCGAAAGCCTGATTCTCTGTTTCATTCTCCAAAGCTAATAATAGGAAACAAACATTGCAAGAACTTTTCATTGGCATACATCCACGTTGAGAATATACAAACTACTTTTCTCGCCGTTGATCCATTTTCTTGACCATGAATTTTAGTCTAGCGGTCTATATCATAAAGCACTGTATAACCATATCCAACTCAAATGTGGTAATCTGCAATATGCGTTTTAACTGTAAACAAATCACAATTTAAATAAAATTTTAACACTTAGCCATATTAGTTTATGTGGCTTCCAAAAATAGATGGTAACACATTCAGAGTGAAGAACTTTTTTTTGGTTTCAGAGTTTCAAAAGTTAACTTCTTAAAATGTAAATATGTCACAGTCTGTTCAAACCCTTTAAAGAAAATTGATTTTCACATTACTCTAATTAGAAGGCACGTCAATAATCCAGAAATGTCACACGGTTTCATAGGTCAGCTACATAAAAAAAGAATCTTAAATGAAAAATGAATAAAAAGCGAGAAAGAAAGTAGGAATGGTTGATGATAAGGCACTCCAATCACAAAACACATTGAGCTGGCGATAATGATATTTTCCCAAAAATCTTACAGTATTTGGTACCACAAAGTGTTTATCATTATCAATAACATAGGAATCAATTTATATTGTAATATAGTATAGTATATACAGAAAAGAAGTTGACTTGTGCTGTTTTTTTTTTTTGCCTTTTCAATTTTCAAATCCATTGGTTAAACATTTAGAAACTCATAAATCCTACTAAAACATAAAGAGATGCATACTTCAGAGTTGACCTTATAAAATCTTTGTTTTATAGACCTTATAAATTCTAAAATCTTATTTTTACCGCTGATATATTAAATTTATAATTATAAAGTTTTCCCAACTTTTTATTTTATTTTGTAGTGGTACCATATTGACAAGTAGGAGACAATGTCTCAGAAACTTACTACAGGAGTCAAAAGGGTGAACGTGCTATTTCCCCACGATAACTATTATATAGCATCAGATGTCTACCAAACTATGACCTCGTACTAAATATCCATGAATTGAATATTGAAAATGTATTTCTCCCCGAATTAAAAGTTACAATTTTATTTCTCTCCAAACCGATAGTTTTGAATTTAATTATACATGAACTATGGTTTAAATCGGTTTACAGTTTACCCAACAATATTAACCAGTTAAACCAAAAAAAATCTAATTTTAATTAAACCAAATTTGTTGAACTAAAAAAAGAAATAATTAAACCAGACCCGTGACCCATTGCTCTCTTCTTCTTAACCCGAGAAAAAAACTAGCGAGAGATGATGGCACCTCCTCCTCCTTCACCATCATCGTCTCCTTCTCTTCAACATCTCACCTCCAAAATTATTTTCCTACCGGAGCACCACCACCATCATCTTTACGTGGAGAAACTGAATCCTTATAATATGTAAAGTTTGGAACGGATCTTTTTAATTGGTTGGGGATTATGCAGCTTCAAGCTTTTTATTTAATGTAGTTATGATCTATAAGACAAGTTTTGTAAATCATCGCAAATTATTTGAAGAATGGTTTCATCATTAATTCTTCGGATTTGTGTGATCACTAGGTGAGGATTATCCAGCTTGTTTGTTTATTCATCCTCGCAAAGTATGAAACTTTACCATTGAAGATGATGAACTTTTTTGATGAATAGTTAAGCGTCAGAATTGATAAACTTGGAGTCTGGTTTGTGCAGAGAAACAGAAATGTGATATATTCTTAGAATCTAAAATCAAGTCGGCATTTTTTTTCCAGTTTGTTTCTATGACGAAATGTGAAGACAAACAGGTTGCAAAGAGGAGACGGAGAGAGCATGTCTCCGTAGAAAGGAGGATTTTACGAGGGCGGATGCAGAGGAGGCAGAAAGAGCATTTTAGATCAGGTTTAAACGGAGCTTGTTCGGCGGATGCAGCTGAGGTGGAGAGAGCGCCTCTGAACAGGTTTAATGGAGCTGTGTGTGTTTGAGCTGTTGGACTATTGCAGTGGAGTAATCTGCGAGATTGTAGAGAGAGAGAGGGGTAAGGGTTGTTGTCGGGTTAAGAAGAAGAGAGCAATGGGTCACGGGTCTGGTTTGATTATTTCTTTTTTTGGTTCAACAAATTTGGTTTAATTAAAATTAAAAAAAAATGGTTTAACTGGTTAATATTGTTGGGTAAACTGTAAACCGATTTAAACCATAGTTCATGTATAATTAAATTTGAAACTATCGGTTTGGAGAGAAATAAAATTGTAACTTTTAATTCGGGGAGAAATACGTTTTCAATATTCAATTCATGGATATTTAGTACGAGGTCATAGTTTGGTGGATATCTGATGCTATACGATAGTTATCGTGGGGAAATAGCACGTTCACCCGAGTCAAAAAGACAAACTTAAAAAAAGAGAACAATTTTTATTTTATTTCCATTAATATCTTCTCTTCTCTCTCTCTCTCTCTATTACAAGAAGCAAAAGATAAACACTTTCCGACAAGCCAGAGAAAAAGATTGGAACCTTCATTTCATGGGTTGTTGTCAATCCTTGTGTCCGGATGAACAAAACCCACTTCGGAAAGATGGAGCTCAGCCGCCACAACCGGCTCAAACCCACCGCGGCGGCGCTACGACGGCTGCTGGACTCGATAACGGCGGAGATGGAGGAGTAATCCCGTCTTTCTCAGAGTTCTCTTTGGCCGACCTAAAAGCAGCCACGAACAACTTCAGCTCAGACAACATCGTATCAGAAAGCGGAGAGAAAGCCCCGAATCTTGTATACAAAGGCAGACTTCAGAACCGTCGCTGGATCGCCGTCAAGAAGTTTACTAAGATGGCTTGGCCTCATCCTAAACAATTCGCGGTACCAAAAAAAAAAGAAAACACACTTCTTCAATGGTTCAATTCATTTTAATGGAATCCTGCAATGTTTTCAGGAAGAAGCATGGGGTGTGGGGAAGCTGAGGCATAACCGGTTGGCGAATTTGATTGGTTATTGTTGTGACAGAGATGAAAGGCTTCTTGTTGCTGAGTTCATGCCTAATGATACTCTCGCTAAGCATTTGTTCCATTGTATGCTTTATTGATGATACCCTGTCTGTCTCTGTCTTGCAAAGAGTTTGCATTAATGTTTTGTGTTGTTTCAGTTGATTTAATTGGAATCTTTTTCTTTTTATTAATATCCACAGGGGAAAATCAGACAATTGAATGGGCTATGAGGTTGCGAGTTGGGTATTACATAGCTGAAGCTTTGGATTATTGTAGTACTGAGGGTCTTCCATTGTACCATGATTTAAATGCTTACAGGGTTCTCTTTGATGAGGTAACATTCTCTTCTCTAGATTCATTTCATGCTTACAAGTTTTTTTTAATACATCTTTATGATCTAAGGTGAATTTTTTGAATGGATATTGTAGGATGGTGATCCTCGTCTCTCGTGTTTCGGCTTGATGAAGAACAGCCGGGATGGTAAAAGTTATAGCACAAATCTAGCATATACACCACCTGAATATCTAAGAAATGGTGAATCAATTTATGTATCGCTCTTGAGATTATCACAGTCAGCATCATATGCAAATGTTTAGGTATATATCTATATAGTTAAAGTCTCAGTGTGATCAAATTGTTTGTGTGTTGTAGGAAGAGTGACACCTGAAAGTGTTACTTACAGCTTTGGAACTGTGCTTCTTGATTTGCTTAGCGGCAAACACATCCCTCCAAGCCATGTTAGTTCCTTATCTATGATGCTGCTCCTTCACTCTCATGTCATATACATGTGGATAGGTTCTGTGATATTAACTTAGTGATGTCTCTTTCTTCTAGGCTCTGGATATGATACGTGGCAAGAATATTATCCAGTTGATGGATTCACACCTCGAGGGAAAGTTCTCAACAGAAGAAGCGACCGTAGTTGTCGAACTCGCCTCTCAATGTTTGCAATATGAGCCTCGAGAGAGACCTAACACAAAAGATCTCGTCGCCACACTTGCACCCTTGCAAACTAAATCAGAGGCAAGTGTGATCGAGTTCTTGAACTTTCTCCCTCTTCTTGAGTTCGTGCTAAAACATTTTGAATACAGGTTGCTTCTTGTATAATGCTTGGAATAAATAAGCAGGAAGAGGCACCTTCAACGCCACAGAAGCCACTTTCGCCATTAGGTGAAGCTTGCTCGAGACTGGATCTCACTGCTATTCATCAGATCTTGGTCATGGCACATTACAGAGACGATGAAGGGACCAACGAGGTAAACAAATGATATGGCTAGGTTTCAGATACAACATTGCGTGTAAAAGAAGCTAACTCTTTATCTATGGTTTTTAGTTATCTTTCCAAGAATGGACTCAACAGATAAAAGATATGCTTGATGCGAGGAAACGTGGTGATCAAGCTTTCCGCGAGAAAGATTTCAAAACCGCCATAGACTGTTACTCACAGGTATCGATTAAAACCTTATTTGTTATTTTGGATAGTGTTAGAACTCATATGGTTATTACATCATGGTTCTAAAAATCCGTATAGGTGGCAGCGCCTCCCAACCTGATCCTTTTCTTATAATCTGATTTATATGTTTCAAGTCGGTTTAAATCGGTTAAAATCAATCTCAATTAGTCTAAACATGTTAAACTATGCAGTAGTGTTGGTAAAATTTAACAAGTTTGTCTAATTTCTTTTGTCTCATCAAAATAATTTAAAATTAATCTCAAAACTAAAATATTCTATATAAATGTAAAAATATCTATAATAATTCAATAATTCATTAACGTTTGGGTGATGCCTATGCTCCAAATAATCTGCTTAGTCGTTAGTCTTTGACGGAGCATCTAATTACTGCCTAGCTATATCTTCAACATCGGTTTACCCACATTTGCTTTTGGACAGTTTGTAGACGTTGGAACAATGGTGTCGCCAACTGTGTTTGGTCGGAGAAGTCTATGCTACTTACTATGCGATCAACCAGACGCAGCACTACGCGATGCCATGCAAGCGCAATGCGTGTATCCTGACTGGCCAACGGCTTTTTACATGCAGTCTGTGGCATTAGCGAAGCTGAACATGAACACTGACGCAGCTGATATGTTGAACGAAGCAGCTCAGCTTGAAGAGAAGAGACAACGAGGTGGAAAAGGATCTTGATTCTTGAGACAAGACCTGTGGTACATCTTCTTGTAAAGTTTGTTGAGCATCAAGAGATTCTTTCTTGTCCTTGTGATTGTTGATTGGGGATGGAATGTAACAATAGAGGGAGGAAAAAAATGTTAAATGTTTGTTTGTAATGATATATACATCTTATAAGAATGTTCGATCAGAATCCAAAGCAGCCAAGCTCGCTGGATGTTATTTGTGTTTGAGCTTTCTTCCTGTGATGCTAGGAGAGCTGAAAGATGTATTAATGTTCTGCCTTCATTGGCTATCTTTTCAAAAGCTTATATACATCTCCTAATGCCATCAAGCACTAATACTAATTTAATATTATATGATTCAGATTTAGTCACATGAATTATCTTATAAATAATGTTTAATGCACAAACGACTCTACATGTTATTGGTTTATTAGGTAGATGCAAAACCAGCAAGGCTTGTCTCATTGAAGCCTATGATATCAGCGCAACTCGTGGATGCATTCATGTGCACCATCTTAATTATCTTAAAAACTTGGTTGGTTAATGCAGATTTTTGTCTGCCTCCTACACTCCAATATTTGATTTCTCCAAATATTGTTATGGTTTTGAGAGCGCATATCTATCCATGAATGGTGCTGGATTTTCCTTTCAACAAGGCCAATAACATGCAGAGTCTCTCATGCACATTCAATTATTTTAATATGGTTATTTACCAGAACAAAACAGAGTAAGGTACAGAGTTAATATAAGTAAACAGAGAAAAGTAAGTAAATTAAGAATTATTTTAAAGTATGGATGCATGATGAAATATGATCAAGATCCGCATTTGTTGATTAAAAGCATGTGAAGAAGCAAACGAAGTGAGATTAGAATAAGAATTAATTCATAAGTAACATGGTTTCAGAATTTTGTAAGTATTGAAGAACATGTTGAAGTACAGAGATGGCATATGATATGATGATACTGAAATTTCCTGTTTGTTTTAAAGATAGCGTGTTCTTATTTGGAGAAATTAAAGAAGAAAAGATAGCATTAATCATATGAAAGACTCTTGTATTAGTTTTGAGTTAGTTAACAATTACATTATCCTATTTGTACAAAAACATTGTGGGCACAATGGCCTATTAGATGTTAAGAACTGAGACTCTATATTTGATCAATGATTTAGAGAGTGACTCGATTCCATCTTCAAGATCTTGAATGCATGAATCTAAGTTCTGCACATCTTCAATCTTCAAAGACTTCTCTGATTGGAACTCCAACTCCACTCTTGTGAATTCATTGGCTTCACATGCAGCTTTGTTCTGGCTCATCATCTTTGAGACCAGTGACCATTTGCCACAAGACTTTGGTCCGGAAATGAAGCTAAACATAGATTCAAACAAAGAAACTGTTACAGCTTCTGCTTCTCTAAACACAGCCAAAGACTCTTTGTTTGTGTTCTCGCCAGTTTTCAAACTCTTGAGTACTTTCTGAAATGATTTCTTGAGAAACTTTCTAGAAGCTAAGTATTTTTTGATCTCAGCCGATAGATCTCCACGCTTTCTTCTTAAAATAGATTGGATCTCCTTGAGACTCTCTTTCATTTGAGATAAACCATCTTTAGAAACGTTGCATAAATCCAAGATCTTGATAGATCCATCAAGAATCATCTCAATTTGTTCTTGAGATAAAGTTTGTTGAGTGATGGACAAGCGAAGCATCTTGTCAAGAGAATCATGTAAATCTTGAAGGTTGCTAAGTCTTTGGCGGATAGAAGAGCTTGAAGATGAAGAAGCTGTCTCTGAAGATCTCAACCGGTTCAATTGCTCATCGACATGAGCGGCTTGAGGGTGTTGTCTTGAAGGGAAGCTGTTAGAACGAACATGGAAAGAAAGTGCCATTTCTTCTGGTTTAGCTTTGATTTCTTGTTATTCAGATTCAGAGAAGGTTTAGAGAGATGTAAGATGTTTGTTATGTGTTCATTGGCTCTCTGGTGAGTACATATATATACACCTTTAGAGAAGGGAGACATTTGGAATCTTAATAAAGATGGTTCAATGATGTTTCTGCAATGTCTCCCTCCAGCTCATTGAAGCATATGATATTAACGTCAATACATTCATGTGTACAATTTAAACTTAATATTTTTTTTTGGTAAAATATAAACTTAATATTTTGGAAATTGTTTCAGATATTGTCTGCCTCCTACACTGCACACTTTTGTTTCTATATGTTTGTATAAAAATCTAGTGGTAATGAGTCTAATGACATGAGCTGGAAGTACAGAGTGGTTTTGAGAGCGAATATATGCATGAACCGTGCTGCTGCCATCACCTCCTGCACATTCATTTATTATTCTTAATTGATATGTGAACATATAAAATTCATATTAAGATGATAAAATATGAAATCATATCAAGAAGGCATATGCAGCGTTGCTTGGAGAAGGGGACAATGCATAGGCCTTCCTCCAGGTATGTCAAGAGTATCAACTTATAATAAAGGACTTGCTGTGGCTTTTAATTGTAGAACAAGAGTTGCATAATACATAACGCTTTATAATTAAAGAACACAATCAAGAAGATTCCAGTGTCTGTAGTTTCTTGGGGTGGAAGTAACAACTAACAAGCCCTTTGGTCTGATAATGATACCACTTGTTTCTTGAAAATTATTATTCAAGCAAAAATATGAATAAAGATAGATAATAGAAGCAAAGGTTATATGGCAAAAAAGTTTATGTTTGTTTCTGATCTCATTTAAATTTCTGTTACAAAATTTTATAGCCGATATGATCTATAAGATATTAAGAAGTGAGACTCTGTATTTAATCATTGACTTTGAGAGTGACTCAGTTCCATCTTCAAGATCTTGAATGCACGACTCTAGCAACTGCACATCTTCCATATTAAGTAACTTCCCGGATTCAAACACAAAGTCCAATCTTGTGAATTCATTTGCTTCATCTTCACATGTAGATTTGGTCTGGCTCATGAGTTTTGTGACCAATGACCATTTTCCACAAGCCTTAGATCCGGACATGAAGCAAAACATACGTTCAAAGACACCAACTGTTATGGCTTCTGCTTCTCCAAACACAACCAAAGATTTATCGGTGCTCTCTTTGTTTTGGCTCACTTTCAAATTCTTGACTACTTTTTGGAATGACTTCTTCAAGAACTTTCTTGTGGCTAAGTATTTCTTGACCTCTGCTGATAAATCTCCACGCTTTCTTCTTAGAATAGATTGGATCTCCTTGAGACCTTCTTTCATCTGTGACAAAGCGTCCTTGGCCACATTGCACAAATCCAAGATCCTGAGGGATCCATCAAGAAGCTTCTCAACCTGAACCTGAGATAAAGCCTTGTTGGTGATAGATAGGCGAAGCATCTTGTCAAGAGAGTCATGTAAGTCTTGAAGGTTGCTTAGTCTTTGGTAAATAGAAGAGCTGGAAGATGAAGAGGCTGCCTCAGAAGATCTCAATCTGGTCAACTGCTCATCAACATGAGCAGCTTGTGGATGTTGCATAGAGGGAACACTGTTAGAACGAGCATGGAAAGAAATAGACATTTTTGTTTGATCTTTCTTTCTCTTGCCTGAGATGAAGAAATGGTTGTTCTGTTTCCATTGGCTTTCTGGTCAATCAATATATAAGGAATCTTTAGGTAGTTCAAATTTTGAATCATAGAAAACGATGTTTGTGAAATGTCTCCCTCCAACCATTCACCCTAACGCATCATCCAATGTGCATAAGAGAAATATATGATTCAGATTTGATCACATGAAATGATTTTATAAAAGATTGTAATGCAAAGTCAGCTGGGCTTGTTTCTTTGAGGCATATGGTATCAGCACCACTTGTTGCACCAGCTTATAATCTTGATCTTTTGAAGGCTGCTGCAGATCTTGTCTGCCTCCTACACTGCAGAATTTGATCTCTTTCAAGTATTTTAGTTGTGTCATGATCTGTAATATACTTAATAGCTACTGGTTGCACATGAGGTTTTGAGAGTGAATATATGCATGAATGGTGCTGTTATCATCAACTCAAAGTAGACAAGCCTTACTGGATTTGCTTTAAACAAAACCAATAAGGTGCAGAATCCCTCGTGCACATTCATCTTTTTGGTTTATATTAAATACTATTTTGCATTTTTCTTGAATATCAATCACATCTTATATACAACTAACCCTTCATGAATGACCAAATATCATTTTATAAAAGATTGTAATGCAAAGCCATCAGATCTTGTCTCCTTAAGGCATATGATATCAGCGACACTAGAGAAGTTTGACAATTTAATAAACCGGACTAACAAACCTAAACAGAGCAAAAAGAGTAAAACAGAGCAACACAGAGTAAATTTAAATAAACAGGGAAGAGTATAAAATCAATAAAATAAGAATTATTGTAAAGTAAGGATGCATGATGAAATATGAGCATGATGAAGTATTCGTTGATTAAATGCATGTGAAGAAGCAAAATAAATAAGATTATACTAAGATTTAATTCATAATTAACACTAGATATTGATAGGTACTGATATTAATTCTTACATTTTTATATATTGATATTTATTTTTCATAATCAGTGTTATATATTTTAAATGAGTCGTAATATAACTAATTGTATTCAAAAAGATCTAGACCGAATCGGGTAATATGATTATTTTTGGTATAAACATCCGCACTCGTTTCAGATATATTTGTTATTTAGATATTTTGTAGGTTTGTATACATAAGAATCGAACTCATCTAGACCCAAAAAGACTCAACTCAAAACTCACATAAATTTATAATATTCAAGCGTGACCTAACTTCAAAAAAAAAAAGACGATACCCAAAAAGAACAACTCATACCTAAATGGATAGCCAATGTTCATGCCTAATTGATTTTATAAACTAATAAAAGAGACTATTTCTATGTGTTTGGCTAAATTAAGTGAAATAGAAAGATTTTTTTATTTAGTAAAATAATTATATAGAGTGAAAATTTAAGTGAAAATAAATATAATACATTTTTATTATTTTTATTTAATTTGTTATTTTATTCATAAAAATATGTCTTTGAATTATGTTTTTGACTACATAATGTTTCACTGATTGAAACTAAAATAAAAAGTTTTACTAAAACAAACTAAACCGGATGTTTAACCATATGCAAAGCCTAGTTATTTTATATTTTTGATTTTATAATTAACACAAAGTTAATGTTGATTAACTAATAAGTAAAAATATGCACTATTATTATTATGATAATATAATTAATGATGTGATGTATTGTTAAGGTAATATAATTAATAAAATTATTAAATTGAGTGAAATATGGAAAGATAAATAATATAAATTATATTAATAAAATTACTAAAATGACACTATGTTTCCTTTCTATACTGATATCCATGCTTTTAAACAATTTTCATTTATACTGCTATGCTTGTTTTCAAACAATACCAAAAAATACTATAGTTATAATAATATACTAGACTTTGACCCGCGCACCCGCACGGATGTATTTTTCAAAGTTTCTATTTGTTTTTCATGTCAATAATATAAGGGATGAGCAAAATATTTGAATCTGAAGAACCGAACCGATCTCGATCCGAAAAAATAGTACCAAATCCGAACCAAAATTGATTAAATATCTGAATTATTCAAAATTTTGGTTTTTGAAGAATCGAATCCGATCCGAACCGAAGTATTTCGAGTACCCGAATGTATCCAAAATAGATTTATATACTGATATATATAAATTATTTTTAGATTTAATGTATATGAAAACATCTAGAATATATATATGATACTTTTAAGCTGGTTTAAATACTTTAAAATATATACAAATAATCAATAGTAAATATCTAAAATAGTAAAAGTATATACTTAAAATAATTATTGATTCTCTATCTAAATATTTGAACTAAACTCATTTATATGTTAAGTTTAGGTATTCTAACATTTATTATTCAAATTTATATTTAATATATTATTTTGTTTATAGTTTTTGAGAAATTTAAAGTATATAATGAATTTTAAAATTTTAAAAGTAATTTAAATGGGTCATCCGAACTCGAACCGAATCCGCAAAAATCTGAAGTGAACCCGAATTGAAATTTAGAAATATTCGAATGGGACTGAGATCTTTGACCCCGGAAACCCGAACTCAAACAAACATGAACTGAACCCGATTAGGTACCAGATAGATAGTTTCTCATAATATAATGGACGTCTAATTTTTCTTAAAAATATAAGTCCATTACTTTTTTTTCTTAATAAACTGCTATCCATGTTTCCAAACAAACCTGTTTTTTAAAACTGTAATCCATGTTTCCAAACATTTTTTTTTAAAATGCTATCCATGTTTCCAAACAAACCTAATTTGTACTTGAGTTTTAATAAGATAGATATGGTTTCAGAAAAAGATATTAAGTATTGAAAAGAGATGGCATGTGATATGCTATTAAGTTTCCTTTTTTCTTAAAGATATGTCTTCTTAGGTAAAGTAATTAAAGAAGAAAATATATAATTAATCAAATAACATTATCAACGCTATTGGATTTATAGCTCTTGCGTTTCGCGGGAGCAACCTCAGGGCTGTTCTTTTAGAAAACGCGCTGCGTCAGCTTCTACGATCAAAAAACGAACAAAAAGACGATGGAAAATTTAATTAAGTTGACGCTGCTATTATTTTTGCAAAGGTTTTCAGTGTAGTCGCTGACGCTGTTAAAAGCAGCGGTATTTATGTTGACGCTGCAACTATTTTTGATAGCCAAAACCACCGCTGCCAGTGTTTATGTCCAGACGCGTGAACGAGAAAGCAGTTATAATTAAGCTGCAAGACGCTGACGCAACGCGTCTTCTAAAAGAACAAGACTCGTCCTAGAGATACAGGTCTTAAAATTGAGAAAATCACATTTTAAAACTGTTTTTTTACGTTTTTCAACTTAAGTTCTCTTTCGGTTAGTATTGACAAGGTTTGTTGTGATATTTCTAAGGTACTCTACCTTCCGATTCAAGTAATCCTTCGAGTAAGACAATGTGGAGAGCCGTGATGATCTCTCATGTGATCATCGCGATTTGCATGTTTCTAGTAGCCATTGTTGTATATTGGGCGTACGGAGACAAGGTATGTCAAAGTATGATTATGATTTATATAATATTCTTTGGTGTAGGTTTCACATAATTCACTTCATAATAGTTTTTTTTTTTGCTTATGATCCATAAGATAAATATTTGTCTCCCTACGATATCTCCAATACACTAATTTGGAGTAGTATATATTTTTGTTGCCATTGCGTTAAATTATTTGTTTGAAACAATTGATGCTTTAATGTTAATTCTTGTATATGATAGATTCCGGTTACGGGAGGTCCAATAGGCAACTACTTGAAACTTTACGAACAAGACTACTCAAAGCAAGCCGCTTGTTTTATACACCTAACGTTTATCTTCTACTGCTTATGCTCATATCCGATATACTCGATGTCATCATGTGATAACTTGGAGATGGTGTACATAACCAAGACACAAAAGCCTTGCTCCTTTGTCCGGATGATGTTGCGTGTGTTATTGGGTTCGGTTGGTTTCTTTATAACCGTTGGATTCTCATTCTTGACATATCTTGTTGTTCTTATCGGAGCAGTAGGCTTGCTTGTTACGTCTAAGTACCCGTGTTTCATGTGGGTATCTATCAAAAATCCCCAGAGGAAAAGCTTGATGTGGTTGCTTAACGTTTTGGTGGTAAGTTTAGGCGCGTCTCTCAGCATTTTGCTTGTGGTTGGCTCGGCTTTGCGTTTGGCTGATAACGGTTTACATGCAAATTTCTTTAAACCCTAGAGCATATTCTTGCAATTGTTAGCAAGTAGGGGGCTATTTGTTTCACCATATGTCATCTCCATCTCCATCCCGCTGATCCATTTATATGATCCATCCAGATTTTATGGGACAATTTGTTTGTCCATCCATATGGTTCATCTAGCTAAATTCATCTAAATAGACTTATGTTTTTTTTAATCTCCATTTCAATCTAAATGAGTTTAATAAAACAAATTATTAAAATACCCTTGTTTTGATTTATTAGATTTTTGCTAATGTTTTCCTAATTTCTTATATATATTTTTCCAAATATATATTTTTCTCTCTAAATAGTAATACAAACTTTATAATCAATGAACCAAAAATCCATCTTAGAGTTCTTTTCGATCATAATAGTACCTTATTTACTATATTATCTGACTTAAATGCAAAATATCTTTAAAATCAAAGTTCTCATTTGTTCCGTTTAATATAATCCGTTCATTCTTCAAAGCCTAATTATTTATAAAGCATTTATCGACATTATAAGAGTTTAATAATTATTACAGATACAACTATATTTTTATATGAATATGAAATCATAATATTCATTTCTATAAATTGTTTTCTATTCATTATTTTATGTAGTATATAAATATAAAAATAACTGATCAAACATTATTACAGTTTCTATAACTTT
This sequence comes from Brassica rapa, assembly GCF_000309985.2. Taxonomy (NCBI): domain Eukaryota; kingdom Viridiplantae; phylum Streptophyta; class Magnoliopsida; order Brassicales; family Brassicaceae; genus Brassica; species Brassica rapa. The sequence continues at coordinate 12,707,302 of NC_024802.2, forward strand.
GAAAATTAGTTACCATAAATTATTATTTGTAATATCATTTAGGTTATTTGGCAAGTGATAATAATTAATTTTAGACTTACCTTTTATTTTAGATCTTTTTAAAATAATTAAAAATTATAAAAAGTTTTGTTCATTATGTTATGTAGTTTATAAATATAAAAAATAATTGATCAAACATAACTATTCTTTATATAATTTCAGAAATTAATTACCTTAAATTATTATTTGTAATATAATTTAGATTATTTGGCAAGTGATATTAATTGGTCATAGATTTATCTTTATTTTAAATCATATATATTAATTACAAATAAGATATCCCGAACCAAATATAGACTTTCCAAATAATATAAATTATATTACAAATAATAATTTATGATAACTAACTGCTGAAATTATATAAAGAATCATAACGTTTGATCAATTTTTTTTTTTATATTTATAAACTACATAACATATTGAACAAAACTTTTATAATTTTTAATTATTTTAAAAAGATCTAAAATAAAAGATAAGTCTAAAATTAATTATCATTACTTGCCAAATAACCTAAATAATATTACAAATAATAGTTTATGGTAGCTAATTTTCAATATTATAGAAAGTGTAAATGTTTTATCAGATCTTTTTATATTATATACTACATAAAATAGTGAGTAGAAAACAATTTATAGAAATCGATATAATATTCATATAAAAATATAGTCATATCTATAATAATTATTAATCTCTTATAATGTCCAAATATGCTTTATAAATAATTAAGCTTTGAAGAATGGACAGATTATATTTAACAGAACAAGTGAGAACTTTGATTTAAAAAATTTTTTGCATTTCACTCAAATAATATAGTGAATAAGATAATTTTATAACCGAAAAGTACTGTAAGATGGATTTTTGGTTCATTGATTATATGGTTTGATTTACTATTTAGAGAGCGAAATAAATATTTGAAAAAGATATGTAAGAAATTAGAAAAACATTAGCAAAAATCTAATAAAAAGGAAATGATAACGAACAAAATAAGAAGATGCCGAAAAAGATGCATAATATGTGTTGGAGAAGTTAATGAGATAAAAACATAAATAATTCTACAAGCATTTGTTTTTACTAAATATTAATCAGTTATTTTTACATTAAATTCTTGGAAACTTTACGACATACTATACATAATATATATTTTCATATAATATTTATATCCGTAAATTTGCGAACAACCACCTAGTATTACTTGAAAGAGAAAAGCAAACAATAACAAGAGAAGTCACAAGTACGTAAATAAAAGGCATTTAGTAAATGGGACAAACCCCATATTATTGAAAAGAAATAGCATGGAAACTGGTTTGGAAATAGCCACTTCCGTTAGACCCGGACCCGTTCTAATCGACATCCCCAAAGAATTAATATTAGAGTTGGGCGTGGATCAAATACTACCGTAATTTTAACTATTTGAGATTTGCTTCGTATTTTAAGGATACCTAATTTTCCAATTTTCTTTGTTTCGAAAAAATAGATATATCCGGTTTTTCAGATATTCAGAAACTTTACAAATATTTGTGAATATTTACAGATATTTACGAATATCTCATCCACTTTGTTCAATACAAATAAATTCAGGAAAAACATACAAGTTTATCTTCAAAAATATCTTTAACATTATATAAAATAAAGATTAGTAAAACTATATGTTTCATAATTTTTTAAAAATAATTAAATGTTCTTATAAAACATAAAATTTTGGAAAGTTATATTTTTTTTATAAAGACTTTATATTCGTTTCTTAATTTAATACTTCAATAAGTAATTTTTTAAATAAAATTAATAAAGTTATATGTTTCAATAATAGATATATAAAACTATACATTTATACTTCTATATACAATTGTACGCCCACACACACACACACATATATATATGTCGAAGCGGATCGAATATTCGATTCTGAAATTTTTAGTATTTGTAATTTGTTTCGATTTTAACGGATATTAATTTTTAATATTTGTTTTACTTCGAAAATTCGCAGATATTCGTATTTTTTGAATCGAAATGACTAACGAATCGATTCAAAATTAACAGATAAATTGTCCAACCCTAATTAATATGGCCAACCAACACACTCCTTTATTAAAATTTTACATAGTAATGTATTTTGTTTCTTTTAGATATAGAGAAAAAATGGTAATATATATTCTAGAGAAAAATTAGAAATGAATTGATGGGATGATGTTAAACATGTGATCAGAGACTGGCGGAATTTTGTCTGTAATTAAAGATGGTAAACTTATGCATTTTGGTCTAAACATGTATATTCCCTACCAAGGTGGCTCCAATACGCGGAATAGTTTTCAATATCAAATGAATATGTGTGACCAAATGAATTGTTTAGTGGCCATCGTCTTGTGGAATTACTCTCTTTTTCTTTTCTTCAACTCGCTATTTCTTATCGCAGTGCCCCACTAAATTTTAGTACCATATTTATTGTGATTTTGCATTTAATACCGTTTAGTTATGATAGCTAAGTTTTTTTTTTAATCTCTACTCCCTTTTACTTTTGTAAAATCATCACAGACCTATAAAGAATCATCTTCTAAATAAAAATTGACTTAAAATTACTTTATTTAGCTATAATTGTAAAAAAAAAAATATAGAATTTAAAGGATTATTATGTAAACAAAAACTCCGTTTATATTTTGTATATAACGTTTGTACATATTTCTTTAAAAGCATTTGTTTTAATATTTGCATATTTCTATTCTCGCTATTTTAATACTATTTAATTTCAGATTTTATATTAAAAACAATTTTTATTTTTATTTACGTTGTGTTTTCTTAAATAGAAGCGTGATTCCAAAATAGAATCTTAAGCTTCTAACATATTTTAAATAGGTTATTTTAGAAGCGTTTTGGAAGCAATATTATATAAACCTCCACAAATTTTGATTCCAATTCCGGTTCTGAAGCAAGAAGAAAACGTACAATGAATCGAGGTCATCTCTCTAAATTCTCTCTCTAGGATTCCTTGGGAGAAAAGTCGGTCTTTTGTTCGATCAACAGGGCCTCTTTTATAGTTGCGAGACAAAAGACAGCTCATTGTCCTTGCTGATGAGGTTACATATTTGATTTGTGAGGTGAAGTCATATATTCCATGCGATGCGGATGCAAGTCGCTCGTCCCAACATTAAATACTGGTCAGACTGCTTCACCCATACTCGCTGACCGGGTCAACACATTTCTTCCTTGAGCAAGGGCGCAAGCTGGCCGTCGAGCTGTCGCACTCCTCGTCTGATTTTGTCTTTAAGTTCTTCTGGTTTTGGTTATGTTTGGATAAATAAAAGCCACAACAATTGTGTGTATTTGAATCTATGTTTATTTTCATGTCCTGATCAGGGGGTTTTGGAAAATGGTTATTGGTCTCAAAGCTGATGAGCCAAAACAAAGCTACACGTTAAGCTGAAGCAAATGAATTCACAAAAGTGGATTCGCAATTCCAATCTTCAAAGTCCTTGAAGATGGAGGATGTGGCCGATCTTAGAGACATGCATTCAAGATCTTGACGATGGAATTGAGTCACTCTCTAAATCCTTAATTAAATACAGAGTCTCAGTTCTTAACATCTAATAGGTCATTGTGCCCACAAAGTTTTGTACAATATAGGAGATGTAAATGCTAGCTTACACATAAACTAATTAAGGAAGAATATTTCATATGCTAATTTCTTTCATTTCTTCTTTCTTCCTAAACATAAGAACAGACAAAAAATGAAGAGATAAAAAAACTCAGGTAGTAGATGCAAGTTCTGATTCCAAGTGAAGGTTTAACTAACATAAATTATATAAATGCTCTGAAGAAAAGTTTTCATTGATTGAATTAAGGGCATCTGCAACTTTAGTCTAATCTTCTGAATATTGGAATTTTGTAGCAGCATTTTCTTAATCTAAATTAGAAGTTTAATTGATAGAAGCAAAATAATATGTAGTACAACAAACTTTATAATTCCCACTGACTTTTATCCCTGGACCTTGAATACTCTTTCGACAAAAGACCCTCTAAAAGTCTAAAGAGCAATCTCAGTCTGGATGCTTGTGTTAGAACAGAACACTACTTGTTGTTGTTGTTGCGCCTGTTGCACTTTCTTCTCAGCTTCCCACTTTGATTTTGCTATGGTTCCATCACTCACAGGCTCATATGCCTGAGTAAAATCAAAAACAAAAGTCAACTTTGTGATGTCTTTGTTATCTTCATCTTTACAAGACTAAGTCAGAATCTCAAGGGGAAAAAAAGGCAAAGCAAAGAGTTTTGGTGGGCACCCACCTCAAGTTTTTGAACAAGTTCTTTGGCATTAGGGGCAGAGACAAAGATGTGACGCTGAGATGGCTTGATAAAGCCATCATCAACGGCTTTATCAATGAAGGTGAGGAGGTAATCGTAATAACCATCCACATTTAACAAACCCACCTACAGTTTTTTTTCCCCAAAGTGGAAACACAAAATATCAAGACTATTATACTTTGATTTTGGTTAGTGATTCAGAGAGCAACACACAGTGAAAACTGAAGTGTCTTCTTTTATTACTTACAGGCTTGTCGTGGATTCCAAGTTGTGCCCATGTTATTACTTCCAACAACTCCTCCAGTGTTCCATACCCACCTGATATCAATTTGCATGAACAGATCAATTATTAATAAATCTTCTTTTGGAAGAAAGATGTGAACTTTGAAAAACCCTGGCCGAGTTTCAAGTTTACAAGGATTATTTGATCATATATAACTGCTATAGTCTCTTGTTTCTTAACTGTCAAGTAAGAACCCATCTTTTGCATTTAATTGCAGTGGTAATGGAATAGTATTATGTTCCAACTTGACATAGAGATTATATTACAAATTTACAAACCAGACACAACTAATCTCTTGTTAAGTTATGGCCACCCTTAGTTTGACAATACCTTTTTATGGGCACTCTCCATTTATAGAAGTTGTTAGATGTGGTATGGGCTAAGAGTTATTATAACAGAGCCTAACGAGTAACAAACACTTTTTAAGGTCTACAAAGTATATAAGCTACTTAGTTACTTCGTACCTGGTAATGCGATGAAACAATCGGAGTGGCTTGCCATTTCAGCTTTCCTTTGATGCATATCTGCCACAGCTCTTACCTCACCATATGTTTCTCCAGTGATCTATTATAAAAAAATCACGTTTTAAAGAACTTACCTGAACACTAAGTATTCATTCAAGCAAAAAAGTAGTTTAATCCTACCTCTTTGTCCATAAGAGTCCTTGGTATGATCCTAACCCATAAAAGCAAAGCAAGATGGAAGCAACTCACACAACAATATCAAATCATTAAGCAGTGAAGGGCACACATCTAAAGAAGAGATTATTGATTGAAGGAGCATACCCTAGCACATGACATCCAGCTTCATGAACAGCTTGTGAGACCAAACCCATGAGGCCAATGCTTCCTCCCCCATACACAAGATTCAATCTCTTCTTAATCTGTTTCATAAAACAGAGAAAGACAAAAAAAAAAAAAAATCAAGACCCTTTTCAAAGGTTTCAAGACTCTCATTATAGCATAAAGATAACCGAACCAGCTCTTGAGCTAGATCAATGGCAGCATCTCTGTAACACTCTCTGTTTCCACTGCTGCTTCCACAGAACACACAAATCCTCTTGAATCTCGACTTCACTATTTCCATTCTCTCAACCAAAACAGTTTTTGTCTTGTGGATTTGAAGAAAATAAGTTTCTTTATAGGAAGAAGAACGTGTGGTTCAAGCTAACTCTTTCTTGTTTCACTTTGTGATGCAACTTAGACAATGAGACAAGAAATTATATAGATACAGTCGCACAACAAAGCAACAAAGACAGTACTGTTCCACGTATATCCAATTGCATTCAAGTAACAAGCTTTCTGCTTTTTCTTTTTATGGTTTAAAGAGTGGTTGCTTTTAACGTTTTTGAAAAAATAAAGAAAACACTTTAGGATATAAACTAAAATTCAAAAGAAATTACAAGAATAGAACAAAAATTAAAATTGTTCAAAAATAAAATTAAAATTTTTGGAGGGGAACTTAAACAAGTATAACAAACCAATCAGAACTCTTTGTTTTATAATAATCAAAATAACAGATTGATTTCTCACGTTCCTAACTTCATATTCAAAGTTGGTGTGATGATGTCATAATACATTTGTGTGTTAGGTCTATCAAATTTTTCCTTTTTCTAGCAAGATGGTTCATCATATCATCGAACCGTTTGTCTCCACTTTTCTCCATACAATGTTTCGTCCTTTGGCTCAACGTGTCGAGTTCGGGTTGATCCACACTAATGTGGCTAAATTTTCATGGGTCCGACATCATGACCCATACTCTTGGTGTATATGTGTCAACATGTAAGGAGTGTACTTCTCCTGACACAACATTCCATTATTAGTTTGTTGGGTTTACACATTACATACTTCGAAACTATGGTAGATTGCAACTCAACCGACAAGTAGTTCGTGTTTCTGAAACCAAAACAACACACAGTTCTTATCTGCTTATATTGGGTCAATGCCTAACTTTGACTCGGTCAAAGAAATGATAACGCCCTTTTAACAACCTTTCATATACTTAAACCAAAATGTCACCATCATCAATATCATCTACCAAACTTTCATTGACCCCTCTTTACAGAACTATGAAGATTAGTTAACCCGTAAGCAGTCCTGCCCGTAAGTACTGCAAAGTTGGTTGCTTTGTGATTAGATACAAAGACATCTTTGAGTCTTCTATCTGTGCATGATTATTCACTTTTTCTCTAATCAAAGAATATATTTTTATTCTATGTATATATAACTAAACTTGGAACCCAGAGTAGTATCAGGGGCGAATCTAGGCAATGTTTCCACTGGGTGCATTAATAATAATAGAACCTAAAAAGATTAAGCTTAAGGATCGAACCCAATTTGTTATGGGTGCACAACTTTAATTTTCCATCTAACCTATCAGATCCTTTACATTTTCCATTGCCAAATGTAAATTATATATAAATATTATGGGTGCACAGGCCCCATAGTACAAAGCCTGACTTCGCCGCCCCTGAGTAGTAGTACATTTTGAAATTGTTCTCTATTTTAACATAAGAACAAGTTAAAGCTTAAACATTACTGCTTCAAAAAAAAAAAACAGAGAATCAGTTGAAACTATGTGCAATATCTACTCAGGATCGGCCATAGGCATTGCCAAGTGAAACATTGGCATATAGTCCTCAATTTAAAAAAAATAATATATATATAGATAAAAATCTCTAAACTTGTAAAAATAAATTTTTTAAATTTTTTTATTAAATTGTCTACAGTCCCTAAAATTCAGGGCCAGCCTTGTACCAACTTTAATTCATTCAAAAATATTAACCTTAATCTCACCTCCAAAATATTAAATTTTAAACAAAAATCAATAAACTAAATTAAAAATATAAAATATTTTTAAATAATTAATACTGTTTTTGGATATTCTACTCTTATATGTTATTTTAAAAACAAAATTGTGTTTTAGTGCTATGTATCTCTTTAATTAAAACAGTAATCACAGTTAAGATCGTAAGGATATGAAATAGTTATGCGTTAAATTATTGAGATTATCCTTAATATTTAAGAAAATTTAAAAGACTCCCTACAAAATACTCCCAATAAATTAATAACGGAGCTTCCGAATCACGCACGTTGCCGATAATCTAACTATAAATATAGTGAAATCAAATAAAGCATAACTATTTGATTTATCTGTGCGTGCATAACGATAATCTAACTATAATCTCTCAGGAGGAGCTTGTTCAATTCTATGCATAACGATAATCTAACTATAAATATAGTGAAATCAGTTATTCCCTGTGATGTATCTCTCAGGAGGAGCTTGTTCAATTCTAGTAATAACCGGAGGGAAAACGATAAAACAACTTCTACATATTATGTCTGAAGATGACACAGTGCCACTTACTACCTTGCAATGCTTCTTGATCTTCAGCATCCTCGCAATCGTCATGTCTCAGTTTCCGAACATGAACTCTCTTTTTGGACTCTCGTTGGTGGGTAGCGTTATGGCCGTCGCATATTCCACTGCAGTATGGACTTTACCTCTAGCTAGTGAAAGGAATCAAAACAGTGTCTCTTAAGCTACAAAGGATACAAGTTTCGATAACATTTTCAACGCCATTGGATTGATAGCTGTTGCATTTCGCGGGAATAACCTCATCCTCGAGATACAGGTCTTAAGATCATAATGAGTAAAATCACATTTAAAACTGATTAATACGTTTTGAACTTAATTATTTTCTCTTTTGGTTAGCATTGACATGGTCTTGTTCTGATATTTGTAGGGTACTCTTCCGTCGGATTCAAAGAATCCTTCGAGTAAGACGATGTGGAGAGCCGTGATGATCTCTCATGTCATAATCGCTGTTTGCATGTTTCTAGTCACCATTGTTGTATATTGGGCATATGGTGACAAGGTATGTCAAAATCTATTGTATATAACTTAAGAAACAAGATATATATAATTTTATGGACCGTTAAAGTCTAATTATTACTTTATCTGTTTCATTTTAGTTAGACTCTAAATTTTGTTTCATTTTAAGAGTCATTTTATATTTTCAATGCATATCCTTTATATAGTAAATCACAAGTCACTCCACCAATTAAAATGTGCCACATGGAATTTATTTACAAAAAATACAAATAATGCCCTTTAAAAAAATCCTGGTCCCGAATACTTTGTTAAATCCCTATTTTTTCTCGCATAATCACCAACACGTTCAAGATAAAATCACGATCAGAAACTGTTTTAATCTTATTTATTTTACTCTTCTGTTTTCTTAACATAGATTTTACTTTCTTCTCATAGCTTCAGTTTCCTTCTGTCGAGTTCTTACTCTGCGCAGAAACAAATTCCATACAAATTTACAGTTACTCTTATTTTAATTTTTAAATGATTATTTTCAATATAGATTCAGTTTCCTCTGACTCTCAATTAATAATTTCTTAAATGTTCATTTCAGGGAAAATGACACTTGGTTATGCTTCTGTTTCGAAACTTACTTTCAATAAAAGGATGAGAAATCAAGGTTTGCACAAAGCCACAAACTAAGGTAACGATAAGCACTTCAATTCTATTATCTACAAAATAGATATTTAGAAATCTGTTCTTTGTCAAATCTTTATGAAACTACTTGCCTTACTTCTGCATTAATAAAAAAAGCAGAAACGGAGAAAAAAGACAGAAAAAAGAAAAATGAACAAAACAAAACCATCTAGCCTTTTCTGCAACAAACATAGAACACGAGCATAACCATGCATAAATGAAAACAAGTGGTATTTTGTCTCTGATTCTCTCTCCTATGTTACTAGAATCTCTATTTTGTTTTTTGTAGCTTTGAAGAAATCATATCCCATGAGCCATTGCTAACAAATAATTGACGTGATAGCTACTTTACCGAGGGGAAAGAGTATCAACAGCTATGATGATTCAAATTGGATATTTACAAATTTGTTTGTCATGGTTTGACTATTTACATATCTATGTTTTTTATAGAAGAGTATATTAGACTATCTTACAAATTTTTGTAGGTCTATTAACTATTTTACATACATGTTTAGTTTCATAGTTTTTATTATATTAATTTTAAGTAAAAAGGAACACTTAATTAAAAAACAAATACAAATAAACCTGAATGGATCAAATATGATATTACTAGGTGGTATCCAACTCCAGGAAAAATGTGTCTAAATAAGTTCCATTTTGATAAAAACATAAAATAAATCTGTTGCAACTTTTTTTTAAAAGATAGTTTAAATACAAGAAAAGTTTTCTCGTGCTTAGCACGGGGTGATAATACTAGTATTTGTTAAATTTCCAGTTTTATCTCTATCCTTAACTTCACTAGTTATCAAATACATATAAATTTATACATTAATTAGAAGTAAAAAAATATTTAATTGTTTTTTAATATGTGTGAAAAAATTAGAATGACAATAAATTTGAAACGGATGAGTATATTTTTTTTTGTGTAACCTTTACAGACTTCACTTCATGATCAGACTTTAACCGTCCATAATAGTCAGTACGCAAGATGCATATCTTTTTCCTTAAGTTATCCCAATAAAATCTAACACTAATATAGTATATTGTTGTTTTTGCCATGGCGTTAAATCTTGTGTTTGAAACAATTGATGCGTTAATGTTAATTCGTATATATGTGGTAGATTCCGGCTGGGGAGGTCCAATAGGAAACTACCTGAAACTTTTTGAGCAAGACTACTCAAAACGATCCGCTTGCTTCATACACCTCACGTTCATCTTCAACTGCTTATGCTCATATCCCATAAACTCAATGCCAGCATGTGATAACGCAGAGATGGTGTACATAACCAAGACACAAAAGCCTTGCTCCTTCTTTGTTCGGATGATGTTGCGCGTGTTATTGGGTTTGGTTTGTTTCTTTGTAGCCGTTGGATTCTCGTTCTTGCCTTATCTAGCGGTTCTTATCGGAGCAGTAGGCTTGCTTGTTACGTCTACGTACCTGTGTTTCATGTGGATATCTATCAAACAGCCCCAATGGAAAAGCTTAATGTGGTTGCTTAATGTTTTGGTGGGAAATTTAGGCGCGTCTCCCAGCGTTTTGCTTGTGGTTGCGTCGGCTTTGCGTTTGGCTGATAAGGGTTTACATGCAAACTTCTTTAAACCCTAGAGCATATTCTTGCAACTGCTAGCATGTAAATATGAAATTCTGGTACAAGTAGTTAATCTTGGAAGCACCTTTACTTAATCACGAGAGGCTTGGAGCTGAAAACAGCAGCGTATTAAACTTGGATTAATAAGTCTCGATCAATGGCATTCAGATAATACGGAACCGCTTAACATTTTATAAGGAGTTGGAGAGTTGGATTAAACCAACTCATGATTTAAACACACGAAAAATCACTTATGGATAAAAAATAATGGAAATCTAAAATATTCATACTTTGTACTTATCATAATAAGTATTTCTCACAAGAAAGAGGAAATCTAAAGAAAGAATTTTAAACAATGTTAAATTGATTCAAACAATATGATTTTAAATGGATGTTGCATTGTTTCTGAGTTTCTGATCTACTCATAGTGGTTATCTCTATCTATCTTGTAGCAAGCCATTTTGACAGACCTCCTAAATTATTATTTCTATAAAATCTAGTAGTGTAAAGAAAGTAATGACTACCGTATTTATGTTGGTCCAGGCCTTTACATGCATATCTCACAGAAATAACAAAAAGAACTGATTCGGCTGCTCATTTCTGTCAAAGATCAGAGAAGACTTAGAGAAATCATGTTTCTTGCCAAGTCGATCCACACTAAGAGTGATGCTGCATCTGATACTCCGGAAGTTAAAATTCATATATTTATTCGATCGAACTATGACATGTAAAGCCTCCGTTCAAAAAAATAATAATAACTATGACATGTATTTGGTAGTGTTGTTTAATTTACCTCAAAAATTATACAATTTATCTCACATCTTAAAATGTAAAATTATATCATATACAAAGCTCATGTATTATAATAACTAGGTAAGGAACCCGTGCGATATCGCACGGAAACTCATTTTATAAAAATAAATATGCTATATTTTATAATATAGATTTTTATAAAAAAATATTCTTACAATTTATTTTGAGGAAATACATGTCTTAGCATGAAACTATCTTCTCTTTTATTAATAATACTAAAAATCTACATTTTGTTTATAGGTTTGGTTGTAATAAATTCATAAATATTTTGAATAAACTTTATTTTGAAAACGAAAAGACACATATTTTTAATTCCTTAAAAATATAATAAAAATAATATTCACATGATAAAATTAACATCATAAAAATTATGCAGTTTATAAGAATAAAAGACACACCCTTGGACATTTTTAGTAAATTTATCATTATTGCTTATTATTATGCACTTTTGATTTTAGAATATGTTAACATAATAAAATTTATTTGATAAAATATGTCTTTATCAGTGAGTTTAAAACATATTACAGTTTAGTTAAGAAAAAAATAAAGGCACACTCATATAAAAATATTAATTTTCTCTAAAATATAATTTAAACTGAAAATATATTAACTTTTTTCAAAAGGATTCACTTTTAAAACATTTTAGTATTCTTAAAGAATGCATCTACTCAACAGAAAAAAATAATAAACAAATGAATACTTTCATGAAAACTAAAATAAAAATTAATTAAACTGAGAAAACTGAGAAAACTAAGAATTATATAAATAAATACTCTTGCACTATTCAATTGTTACGTAAAACATACAACAACTTAAAAATATAACCAATTGGTAAAGGCACACACACTGACGTTTCCATGCATGTTTAAAGTTATTATAATGAACTCATTTTATTAAAAATGTATGCCCTTTTTCATTTATAATATTGCTTTAAATTTCTGAAAGAAATTTTGTAAAACACTAACACAAACTATGGAACATAAAATTAATTAAATTGATAAATTATGGATTTACCTTTTTGAAACCATTAACAGCTTTTATTAGATTTTCAAATAGTATTTTTGAAGTAAAGGTGGTATTTAGATATAAACACTCTAAAAAATTATTGGTTCCTCAAACAAAATTTCTCACCTTAGGCTAAGATATTAGAATAACAGAAAAAAAAATTTCATGTGTTTATATGTTTCTTCAAAGATTTTCGATGATTTTTGAACAATAAATCTTTTTTCTAATCTATTTATGATTGTTGTGTTTTTTTTGTTGTGATTTGTCAATGTCCACAACTCTTTATATAAAGGACTAAGAGTTGCAATGGTTGTTAACACGGTAAGTTGCAATGATTTATCACCAAAGACTAAAGTCAGCTACGATTGCAATAGTTTATCACTCAAGATTGTAATGGTTGATCACTAAAAATTACATTCACCCAAAGTTGCAATGTTTCATTTAATTAGTTATAATTGTTTCACCAAAAATTGCATTGATTCACTTGAACTGTTACAAATTTTTATTTAATCGCCAATAATTCTTCTATTTATGTTTAATAGAGGTTATGGAACTCATGTATAAAGGAAAGTATTTAACCAATACAATTATTAGGATGAAAAGACACATATTTAAACATTTTGACAATTTGTATTAAACTCATACAATTCTTAAGATGAAGAAACACATTGTTAAAATGAAAATACACATTTTTAGATGTGCAATTCTTAAGATGATAAGATTTGTGCATATATAAGAACAAAACTATAAACATTTTCCCAACCACTTGAATATCAAAACAATTTTATAAATAACTTCGAAAGAACCTATATAATTTATAGAACGATAAAACATATTTTTAGACATTTTAAACTTTCTAAAACCAATGCTTTCTTACAGTGACAAGACATATCATTACATAGTTTTACAGTTTACTAATTAAATAAAATATTTATAAAGAAAACTTAAAAAATATTACAACCCACAATGTAAAATTTTTCTTTTTTTACCATACGTGATACACTTGGAAACATTTATATATTTCAACTAAGAATAAATCAATATGTTCTATTTTTTGGAAAATCTTATCGTATATAGGTTTATGGAATTTCAATTAAGTATATTTTGGCTGTTAATCAATATATTATGTCTCAAACTTCTCCCAAAAGAATGAATTACCAAAACAATAGGATATCATCATTTCGTTGAAATAATGTGTGTAGTTGTAGATGACCCTAACCAGTCTCTGCAGTATTAAATATATATCTTGACAATTACAACAAATAAAAAACAAATCAACTTATAAGTTATAACACTTACAAAGTCGAACATGTGATCATAGACAGACTCATAATTTGCTTCTTGCGTATACACGTAGGTATATGCGTTCATCCCACTAAACATTATTCAAATTAGAATAACAATACGATTTTGAACCTTGTTTTTACGTTATGTGATTATGTCTAATGGTAACGTTACCATTATCTATATATATATATATAAAATAGTAAACCCGCATTGATGTTAGCAATTTTTTATAGGAAAATAAAAACAAGATAACGTTTAAGATGAGCTCCCGTGCATAGGATTTGTGCTCAGGTTTGTACTGTTTACAATTTGAGAATAATAAAAGGAAAGTATAATTCAGAGATATACATCCACGGCTCCATCGGACTCTCCTTCTCCCTTATTGGTCTTCTTCTCGGCTACCTTTCCAAAATACTGATCATCAAATTTATCGAGGCTAACATCAGAGACTTTCAGTTTCTGGCAATCATTGATCTTGAAGGGACAATTTCAAAAATAGGAACATATCAGGTGACACAAGTAATTGATGCTTAAGATGGATAATAGAACGTGGCAGAATTAGAAAAACTCACCGGTCACAAAAAAGAAAAACAGCGGGTAGTTGGTTAAAAAAAAAAAAGGATGATCGGCTCTGTCCCAGGGGTGATGCTGGATCTGTAATATAATCACATTCACAAGAAAAAGCCTACTCGGACTACAGCTATAAATATTCAATAGATATCTAGATTCTTTTGCCATATGGAACCAGCCTAATCAGACAAATAACATGTAACCGAAGTTGAGAACATGCAAGAGATTTTTTTTTTTTTTGAATAATATGTAAAATTTATTCAGAAAAAGTTATGTTTTACAGACTAAGCTACTTGAAATTTGAGATTTTGAGGTTTTTGAAAAGAAACAGAGCATAATGTTTTCCAAAGCTTCTATCGTGTGGCAAACCAAGCCTGAAGAATAGTTCCGTAACGTCGAGCCCTCCTTGAACCCAACAAGAGACACTGGTTTCGAATCTGTCTATCAATAGTCTTGATCATTACGGAGGCCGGTGTTGGGGAATCTCCATGCCTACGATTGTTCCGTTCTCTCCAAACTGTGTAGAGGATCACTTGAAAGCTATATCTCAGGAGATAGATCTGTAGCATCGGCTGGGTATTATCTGACAGTAACTCACTGATATCTTGCCACCGAGAAGAAAATCTGGAAGGCAGGATGTTGCGAGTCAGGTTCTGCCATATCTCTAGGGAGTAGCTACATTCAAAGAACAAGTGTTCCCTGGTTTCCAATTGATGTTGACATAAAACACAGCCAGGGTTTATTCCAGAGTTCCAGAGGAGCATTTTGTCTCCAGTGGATAACCGATTATGCATCGCAATCCAGACCATGAAACTGTATTTCGGAGTGGAGGAAGGGAACCAGACAGTAGAGTACCAGCTAACTTCCGGTTTTGAGTCACGAATCAACAGCCAAGTGCTCTTTGTGTCAAACTTTGGTTTGAAAGTGTTCAGATTGTGTTTCCATAACACAACATCTTTCCCAGGATTCATTTTGCTCCTCTGTTTATTCAATGCTTCCTCAATCATAACATAAAGATCATATCTATGTCGCCGTGGGCGACGAGTCATAGCAGATTCCACCGTTGCGGTAAGAGAGATTCCCATATCAATACAACCCCTTGCTCCCACAATGTCAAATAAGCGACCCATATCTGACCATTCATCGAACCAGAATGAGGTACCACGCCCATTGTTAACTTCAATGTGATGAAACTCTTTCGCTTTATCGCGATACTTCAACAGTTTACGCCATACCCATGATCCTAGCGTTGAGTTTGAACGAACTGCCCAGAACGTCTTTCCCTTGAGTAGATATTCTTTAACCCACCTAGCCCATAGAGAGTGAGAAGATGTGACCCTCCATATTAGCTTCAGACAACAAACAGCATTAACTTCTTTCAGTGGCCGTAGACCCAGACCCCCTTCATCTATCTTTGTCGTGACCACCTCCCAAGCAATCTTTGCTTTTCTAGCGTTCAACTCCGGACCTGACCAGAGAAAAGCTGAGCACAAACTATTAATCTCCTTCAGACATTCTCCTGGAAGGCAAAAAGATGACATCCAGAAGTTTATAATGCTCATGAGCACGGATTTTATAAGTTGCAGTCTCCCAGCCCTAGATAAAAAACGATTTGTCCAGAGACTAATACGCTTTTTTAGCTTCTCAACAAGAGGCTGATAATCATTTTTTCCCATTCTCTTTGTCAAGAGTGGAAGGCCAAGATATCGAACAGGTAACTGGCCAACATCCAAGTGGAACTGATTCTGTATTGCCTGCCTATTCTCCTCCTGCATACCACCACAATAAATCGTTGATTTCTCCACACTCATCACCAGGCCTGAGATGTTCGCAAATCTTCCAAAGACGTCTAGGATGCTTTGTATTGAACGTGAATTACCATCTGAAAAAACAAGAATATCATCAGCGAAACTCAAATGAGTAAGGCTTAAGTTCTTGCATTTAGGGTGATAACCCATCTTGTGCTCCACTGCAGACTTGTCCAATAACTTGGACAAAACGTTCATGCTGATAACAAATAGATAGGGTGAGAGAGCACATCCCTGCCTCAGACCTCTCTCACTTCTGAAAAAACAGGCCAGCTCACCGTTAACTTGAACGGAGAATGATGGAGTAGTGACGCAGAGCGAGATCCAGTGTATGAATTTTTGAGGTAAACCCAGAGCCTGTAGTGTGTTGAAGAGGAACGTCCATTGCACTGAATCAAAGGCCTTTGAAATATCAATCTTTATCGCACACCTTCGAGAGATTGAGTCTTTGTGATAGTCTTTCACAAGCTCTGTTGCCAGGAGGAGATTTTCAATGAGAAGTCTATCCTGGACAAAAGCAGACTGGTTGAGACTAATGAAGTTTGGAAGAAGCTTCTTCAGACGGTTAGCAATGATCTTTGAGATCACTTTGTAGAGAACATTGCAACAGGAGATTGGGCGATAGTCCTTCATCGTTTTAGCCCCTGTTATTTTAGGAATAAGGACATATATGTGAAATAAGGAATGGATAATTAGTTTGAACCAGTTAAACAGTCTTATCCTGTGCATACATCTACCATCTATGCAATCTATTCACTGACATCTAAAAACATCACATCTCTACGTTCGGAAACTTTGTTAAATCAAACTTTTTGTTAAAGCAAACAGATTTTCAACGGCGAGAGAGGAATATGATTAGAGAAAGACATACACTGACGTCTGCTCCGGTAGCTTCCGACCCAAGAAACAGCGAAGCTTTAACAGACGAAACTTTCGAATTGGCGTCGTAGCTGAGCCTCAACATCAGATCAGATGACATGATCTATCTATCCTCTGTATCTTATTTTCTGAACTTTTAGCTTTTCAATTCCGTCCATGGCAGAGTTGTCACCGCCACAACTTTCTTCTTACTTCTTACTCTTCTCTCTGATCAACTTTATAACGTCGGTTTCTCGTCATCAACGGAGACGGCGGCGGTAGTTTAGATTCGCGGTGAGATCTATTAGAAATCAATTGTAGCCGTTGAATTGGCAGGTTAGAGCAGATCATGACGATGAACCAAAACTTTTCCTTTGGGACTTGGATTGAGAAGCGTTCTCAGAAAAAAACAACGGCTCAAACCAGTTCTTCAATCTATTAATCAGTTTAAAAGGTGTGACGTTTCATTATCAAAAGAGGTCACTGTAAAAAGGTGCGTCGATCAGAGAAGAGGTGCGTCGATCTGTTGAAACAATTAGATGACGTAAGATTTTGTGATTAAAATAAATCATGTCCGTTAGATTAAAAGTAAGGATAAACTCAAACGTTAGATCAAACTTTTTTTTTCCACTATATTTTTAGTAAACCCGCATTGATGTTAGCAATTTTTTATAGGAAAATAAAAACAAGATCGTACGGTGGAGATTGCTGCTGTTATCAATACTAATGCAAACAGTATCTCTTTCGTTTCCTTTTTTCTGAATCGTCACTTCTCAAAAGACATAACTTTTCAGAATAAAATCCTTGAACAAATTTAGATATCGTTTCTTCATCATCATTGTACTTATTTTTCTTTCTGTTTCATCTTCCTTTCTTCAAATTTTCTCAGTTGCTATGTAGGTTTTTGTATAATGGAATTCCCTTATCCAATTCAACCACCAATAAACCGAACTGAGTTTTTGTTCCTCTGCTGTTGATCTCTATCTGAACTTTTTACTGCTCTCGATTTTTTTCTTATCCTCTTTTTTTTTCTGATAACTGCCACTTGTTTCTGTCTCCCCAACCCACTGATCTCTTCTGGTAATGATTTCCATCCATAAGTTCAGAGTAAGTATATTTATATGATCCACGATTCAAAACAACTTATTTGTTTCGATGTATCTCCATGTCAAAAATGTACCTTTCTAGACTGAATCGCTGTCTAAACACCAGTGAATAGAAGTAATATTTACAACTCCTTAACTGTTTCATTACCAAACGTCTCCAATTGAAGAGTTATGATTTTCTGTTCATATGAATCTCCGAACATTTGTCTGTTTAATTTCCTTAATCATTTTTATCCGAAAGGTAGTTCTTACTAAATTTTTTGGTAGTCATATTAGTTACACCTGCCGTTTAACATTGCATAAATTGTAGATATGCTTTTGTCGAACGTGACTGAATAGATAGTATATTTTAGGTCTGTTTCTAATTATTACTTTAATAGCAAAACACAAGGGTTGTTTTTACTCGAAAAAAATGCTCATTTCGTTTCCTGTTTGCAGCCGGACAATAGGAGGAGATTCATTGATCAATATGTTTCCTTCTCACCAAACAATTACGGTTTCGACTCGCCTTTAGGACCAGATTAATAGGGTAAGTTCCTCTTTCTTTTCGTATCATCTGTACATGCGAGAAAATCAGTCACAGTGATATTTAATTAGGTAGGAGAATTTTGTTCTGGTGTAATAGATTTTGTTTGGAAGATTATAACCTTCCAGGCATGGGAGATCTCTTTTGTTCGTCTGTAATACTCTTGACAGTAGCGCTATCGTTTGTCCAAATCATGTATTTTCTTTATTACTTCTTTTATGTTATCTGTTGTGATCTGATGAAGTCAATGAACATGTTTACATAAGGTGTTTGAACTTTAAGTCTAAAGATAGTCGTTGGTATACACAAGACGTGTGCATGAATTTTTCGAGGCTATATATTTTTGAGGGTGAAATATATAAATTTAGTGATTTTGAAGTATGGAGGAGTGTAGAGCATTATAAAACTGACTATTAGTCCTTTGACATAAAAGTAACAAGTTTTAGAAATGTTCTTATTTGAAATTTATTTTTTACTATATTTTAATATCACTTTGATTAGTGGAAATTTTCTTTTGAGAAATGCATGGACATAGACTATTTATAGATTTTAAAAATTATTTGAATAGTCACAACTCTTCAATTTAAATAGTCACAACTCTTCAAGTTGAATAGTCACATTTTTTCCATTTAAAGGTAGTTATTTTGAAAAAATACTTATAAGAATAGTCACAACTTTTCATTTTTTAAAAGATACTTATATGAATAGTCACAACTCAATTTTTTGAAAAGACACAATTTTATTGACAACTTTTAGAAAAAACACAACCTTTCAACATAAGTGAATTCACAACCTTTGGAATTAATTTGAATTGCTATTATTAGTAGATATCAGGGTTGACTGATCAGGGACAACCAGTGTGACTAGCTTGGTTCCTCATATCTTAATAGTAAAGAGTTCTGAGTTTTTTTTCTATAAAATTTTGAAGTTTGAGTAAACTAGATAGAAAAAGTCTCAAAAATATTTTATATGTATATTATCTATAATTTTATTGTCATCAAAAATTTACAAAATATTAATGAAAAATCCTTTAAGTAACAAATTATATTATTTAAACTTCTCTTTTGACTAAAACAAATTATTATTTGAAAAACAATAATGATAATAATAATAAATTATTTAAATCAAATAAACATAAGTTGTAAGGTTATTTTTTTCTTCCTAGAGCACATAAATATATTGAGCCGATTCTGAATATTGGGTCAAAATTGTGGGAGAGACGAAATGGAAATGGTCGATGAGCAGTCTATATATTATATATAGTTAGTGTTTGAAGGAAACATTGTCTTAATTAGTTTGTTCCTAGTGGAAATACAAAGTCAACTAACTATGTCACCAATTTGAAGAAAATAACTTTTTAGAAAATCAGGTGCAAAATAATATCCTGCAAGTACAACATTAAAGTCGCTTTAAAAATCAGAAATATTTTACTGGTCCAAATCATCTGGTTCATTCTTAATTTTACACGTTTTGTGAGAAACATCTTGAAAATATTTCATGCAAAGAGTTGGGTTTGATTCTGGTCTGGTTATCGGAATCGGTTAAGCAACCTTTTTGAGTCAGATTTTTGTATGTTAGCTCATGTCCAGGGGCAAATGTAATTCCGGAAATATCAAGGGAGCTGTACAGATACGTCTGGACCGTTTTGTCGCTACAATAAATTTTCTGATCAAGAGCACTGATATATATATTCAGTCTTCTGTGTAATATGTTGGTTGAAAATTGATTGTGTATCACTTCACTAAAGTTGATACTATTTTGACATTTACATCGATTAAATAACTGATGCATATATTATTTGTAGTTAACATCATTTATTAAAATGATACAATATTTACATCAATAAAAAACTGATGTTAACAAAAAATAGGTAACTGTATTTCATTTAAATCAGTTTAATAAAAGTTATGTTATTTTATGTTAGTCTACATCATTTAAATCATTTAATGTAATATAAATTCATTTATATCAGTAAAAATCTATACTATACTAAAAGGAGGATATAAGCCATGGAGAGAGTGTCCACATAGGATAGAAAAATCAACCAATCAGAAAACCCGAAATTGCCATGTCATTTCATTTATTTTTCGCAAAAAATAGAAAAACAATGCGAAGGTGAGAATCGAACCCGGGTTAGTATGATATATATATAGGACAGTTACCACTAAGCCATTGAAACTTTCTTGGACACATATACAAGAACCACTAAGTATATAATCACAAACTCTTATGTATATTTACAATAATATGAATTCAACTTTCAAGACTCCGATACTTTGTTTTGTAAAAAAAAATAAGTAAGTGACTAAGCTAATATATTCTTAGAAAGTGTGAGAACGTTGACAAATATGGAAAATCATAGATTTTTGTTTTCGTGACAAAGTTAAGAATTTTGTAAAAGTAAGTTTAACATATAAATTTTCGTGACAAATATGAAAAAGCATAGATTTTTGTAAAATTTTGACAAAACAACTCATAACATACTTCTCTAATGTCTTAATAAAATATTATTTAAGGGTGCAATAATTAAATATATTAATTCAATAAATTTTGTAATTTATAGACAAAACAATAACACAACAAATTTTGAAACATTTGTTAAACCTATCGATTTTTTTTCATGAGAATCCAACTAAACAAGATAAAAAAAATAATTAGATTTACAAATATTTAATTACCATTTTATTCAATTTTGATTAATTTCAAATTGTCATAATGTATCTTTTTGAAGTTACAAATATGAAAAAGCATAGATTTTTGTACAATTTGACAAAACAACTCAAAACATATTTTTCTAATGTCTTAATAAAATATTATTTAAGGATACAATAATTAAATATATTAATTCAATAAATTTTATAATTTATAGACAAAACAATACCACAACAAATTTTGAAACATTTGTTTAACCAATCGATTTTTTTTTTTCATGAGAATCCAACTAAACCATTAGATTTACAAATATTTAGTTACCATTTTATTCAATTTTGATTCATTTTAAATTGTAATAATGTATCTTTTTGAAGTTACAAAAAAATAATGTTCTTTCTTTATTACACTAGCATTATATATAGATTCTATATACACAAAATAAATATAATATAACAACATAAGCTTGCTTTCCCCGATTCATATGAAAACTTTTTAAGTTATCCACCAAAGCAAATTAATTAAATCAATGAAATTGTTAAAATACAACAAATTAATATATAATTTTATTTTAAATTAAATTATTTAAAAAGTGTATTTTCGTTAAAACAAAATAATAAATAAGTAAAACTGATTCAATGTTAAGAAGATTGATAACTGTAAAAATGTCTCCTTCGTATTTGATATGTCTATAACCGAGTCTCTAACATGAGACAAGTTTGTTTAAAAAGTAAATAATTTTATTTTTTTTATATTATATAATCAATATATATTATTTACTGATAATAAATTTATAGTTATTCATCTACCACAAATATCTATGCAAATATGTGAATCAAGTACAACAATCAAACAACATAATGATTTCCACAAAGAAAATTTAAAAAATATATTTATGTTATGTAGTCATATTTTATATTTTTTAAATAATGTAATACAATATTATACATTATTTTTTAGAATTGAGAAATACATATATCACTTAGACAAATTAAGCGATAATTAAACAAATTTGATTTTTATTTTGTGAGCAAAAAGTTTATTATTAATTAGCATTACTTATTTCAAGATGTTTAAGAAATGATGGACAAAAAAATAGGATGGACATAAATGATATATGAACTATAAATAGTTTTTTGTAAAGCTGACTTAGATAACCCATATGCATATCCATTTCCAGTCTTTTTTGATGCATAAATTCAATTTCTTCAAAGTAGTTATTCCACAAAGAGATCGTATGAGATATTGTTTTAATATTCAGATTTATTTATTGATTGTTAAGAACATTGATAAGTGTAAAAATGTTTCATTCGAATATGATATGTCTATAACCGAGTCCCCAACATGAGACAAGTTTATTAAAAAGTAAATAATTTCATTTTTCTTATATTATATAATAAATATATATTATTTACTGATAATAAAAATATAGTTATTCATCTATCACAAATATCTATGCAAATATGTGAATTAAGTACAACAATCAAACAACATAATGATTTCCACAAAGAAAATATAAAAAATATATTTATGTTATGTAGTCTTATTTTCTATCTTTAAATAATATAATACAATATTATACATTATTCTTTAAATAATATAATACAATAATATAATACAATATATAGGACAATTACCACTAAGCCATTGAAACTTTCTTGGACACATATACAAGAACCACTAAGTATATAATCACAAATTCTTATGTACATTTACAATAATATGAATTCAACTTTCAAGACTCCGATACTTTGTTTTGTAAAAAAAAATAAGTAAGTGACTAAGCTAATATATTCTTAGAAAGTGTGAGAACGTTGACAAATATGAAAAAACATAGATTTTTGTTTTCGTGACAAAGTTAAGAATTTTGTAAAAGTAAGTTTAACATATAAATTTTCGTGACAAATATGAAAAAACATAGATTTTTGTAAAATTTTGACAAAACAACTCATAACATACTTCTCTAATGTCTTAATAAAATATTATTTAAGGGTGCAATTATTAAATATATTAATTCAATAAATTTTGTAATTTATAGACAAAACAATAACACAACAAATTTTGAAACATTTGTTTAACCTATCAATTTTTTTTTCATGAGAATCCAACTAAACAAGATAAAAATAATAATTAGATTTAACAAATATTTAATTACCATTTTATTCAATTTTGATTAATTTCAAATTATCATAATGTATCTTTTTGAAGTTACAAATATGAAAAAGCATAGATTTTTGTACAATTTCACAAAACAACTCAAAACATATTTTTATAATGTCTTAATAAAATATTATTTAAGGATGCAATAATTAAATATATTAATTCAATAAATTTTATAATTTATAGACAAAACAATACCACAACAAATTTTGAAACATTTGTTTAACCAATCGATTTTTTTTCATGAGAATCCAACTAAACAATTAGATTTACAAATATTTAATTACCATTTTATTCAATTTTGATTCATTTTAAATTGTAATAATGTATATTTTTGAAGTTACAAAAAAATAATGTTCTTTCTTTATTACACTAGCATTATATATAGATTCTATATACACAAAATAAATATAATATAACAACATAAACTTGCTTTTCCCGATTCATATGAAAACTTTTTAAGTTATCCACCAAAGCAAATTAATTAAATCAATGAAATTGTTAAAATACAGCAAATTAATATATAATTTTATTTTAAATTAAATTATTTAAAAAGTGTATTTTCGTTAAAACAAAATAATAAATAAGTAAAACTGATTTGATGGTAATTTTTATGATATATATATATATATATATATATCAATTCTGTGAAAGAAATAGAAGCTTAATATGGAAAAAAATCTTAAATACAAAAACCTCTAAAAATTAACAAAAAAACTAATAAATTAAACTATGATATCACTTAAAAGCTTCTTTGACCATATTAATAAAATATTTAAGCGATAATTAGACAAATTTGATTTTTTTTCCAGCAACAAGTTTATTATTAATTAGCATCACTTATTTCAAGATGTTTAAAAAATGGTGGACAAAAAAATAGGGTGGACATTAATGATATATGAACTATGAATAGTACTTTGTGAAGCAGATTTAGATAACATATCTGCACATCCATTTTCAGTCCTTTTTTATGCCTAAATTCAATTTCTTCAGAGTAGTTATTCCACAAATAGATCGTATGAGATATTGTTTTGATATGTAGATTTGTTTTTTCAATGTTAGGAAGATTGATAACTGTAAAAATGTCTCCTTCGTATATGATATGTCTATAACCGAGTCTCCAACATGAGACAAGTTTGTTTAAAAAGTAAATAATTTTATTTTTCTTATATTATATAATCAATATATATTATTTTCTGATAATAAAAATATAGTTATTCATCTATCACAAATATCTATGCAAATATGTGAATCAAGTACAACAATCAAACAACATAATGATTTTCACAAAGAAAATTTAAAAAATATATTTATGTTATGTAGTCATATTTTATAATTGGATTTTTAGTAATTAAACCCCTCAACTAAAGATGAATCGTAAAAAAAACCCTCAACTAAGAATCCTGTGAAATAAACCCTCAACTTTAGTTCCGTTAACATATGTTACCCTCCGTTTAAAAAACCGTGACGGAGGGTGACATATGTTAACGGTTTATAAGTTAAGGGTTTATTTCACTGGATTTTTAGTTGAGGGTTTTTTTCACGATTCATCTTTAGTTGAGGGGTTTTATCACTAAAAGTCATTAAATATTATTAAATTATTTATTATCATTTATACATTGTTTTAAGATTTATAAGCCTTTAAAACTAATTTATAAATTTTAATACATTAATATATTTGTATATTAATTTATACATCTTAAATTAATAATTTTTAACACTACTTACAACTTATTATAACTTTGAAATATTAAATTATTTGATATTTGGAAATAGTGATATAAAAAAATTTGTGTGTTTATATCGTCATTGTCAAATATGAAATAATTGAAAGTTTCTAAGTTATATTAAGTCTTAAGTAGTGTCGAGATAATTCATCCATGAAGTCAATCTTTCTATTTAGAGTATGACGCACTTTTTCTTTTTTTCATGATTTCTGTCATCCGGTTCATACTTCTCCCCCCTCCAAAATAATGCATGATTATTTTTATTCTCATTGATTTCTGAATAACTACATTATATTTTTATTTTCTTGATCAATAATATATTTGAAACATAAAGTAATACAATAAATCAAGAACAATATAGAAAAATAGGAAAGTATGAGTCTGATGACGAAAATCATGAAAATAAGAAAAAGTACGTCATACTCCAAATAGAAAGATTGACTTCATGGATGAATTATCCTCAACACTACTTAAGATTTAATATAACTTAAAAACTTTCAATTATTTGATATTTGAAAATGACGATATAAACACACAATTTTTTTTATATCACTATTGCCAAATATCAAATAATTTAATATTTTGAAGTTATAATAAGTTGTAAATCGTGTTGAAAATTATTAATTTAAAATGTATAAATTAATTTTATAATAGATTAATGTATTAATAATATACATTAGTTTTAAAGGCTTACAAATTAATCTAAAACAATGTATAAATGAATAATAAATAACTTAAAAACCCTTTAATGACTTTTAGTGATAAAACCCCTTAACTATTTTTGAATCGTAAAAAAAACCCTCAACTAAGTTTTCAACATTATAAACCCTCAACTTATAAACCGTTAACATATGTCACCCTCCGTCACGGTTTTTTAAACGGAGGGTAACATATGTTAACGGAACTAAAGTTGAGGGTTTATTTCACAGGATTTTTAGTTGAGGGTTTTTTTTACGATTCATCTTTAGTTGAGGGATTTAATTACTAAAAACCCTTTATAATTTTTAAATAATGTAATATAATATTATACATTATTTTTTTAGAATTGAGAAATACATATATCAGTTAGACAAATTAAGCGATAATTAGACAAATTTGATTTTTATTTTGTGAGCAAAAAGTTTATTATTAATTAGCATTACTTATTTCAAGATGTTTAAGAAATGATGGACAAAAAAATAGGATGGACATAAATGATATATGAACTATAAATAGTTTTTTTGTAAAACTGACTTAGATAACACATATGCACATCCATTTCCAGTCCTTTTTGATGCATAAATTCAATTTCTTCAGAGCAGTTATTTCACAAAGAGATCATATGAGATATTGTTTTGATATTCAGATTTGTTTCTTGATTGTTAAGAAGATTGATAGATGTAAAAATGTTTCATTTGAATATGATATGTCTATAACCGAGTCCCCAACATGAGACAAGTTTGTTAAAAAGTAAATAATTCCATTTTTCTTATATTATATAATAAATATATATTATTCACTGATAATAAAAATATAGTTATTCATCTATCACAAATATCTATGCAAATATGTGAATTAAGTACACCAATCAAACAACATAATGATTTCCACAAAGAAAATATAAAAAAATATATTTATGTTATGTAGTCTTATTTTTTATTCTTTAAATAATATAATACAATATTATACATTATTTTTTAGAATTGAGAAATACATATAATATCTTATCCGCGCGTAGCGCGGTTAAAAAATCTAGTTAGCCTAAAACTTCAAAGAACCCAAGATCAGGAGGAGTGGTTACGATTTTTTGGGTTTAATATTGTTGTGGATCTTTTCTTCCATAACTGTCTCATCTCAACTAAGCATGCCTTCGTCTCCCTCTCTCTCTCGATGATAATTGTATCATCACAACTAATGCCAATCCTGAATGATCCATTAAGATAGCAATATTTGTTTTTGTTAATTCCAATCAGATTGCAGCATAGACACACACACTCCATTCTCGATGTCATATACTTCAGGTCTTAGTTGTCGTCGTCTTTCCGTCACTGGACACATAGCTTCTGCCACTTAATATGATATGTACGTTAAATCCTTTTTCCCAATCTGTGATTTCTTAATCTGACTAGATCTTCTGAATACTTCGTGATTTCCATTCTCTGAGTTAGTTAATGAGAATTCCCAAATTTGATGTTTGTTTTGGATTTGGTTTCTTCTAGGAATTAAAAAGTGATGTTTATGAGTTGGGATATATTAATAATTTGTTAGCTTACAAAAAAAAAAAATATATTAATAATTTGCGTTTGATTATAATTCTGACTTTGTTACCTTTTTTAATTGGAAATTTTCAGAGATGGAATCTAAATAAACTCCGGCTGTGTCTTCTTTTTTTTTTGAAGACGACTCCGGTGCTGTGTCGTCGGTGAGATATTACCAATTCACTAACAACAGAGTGAGTTATGTTACTTTAGTCACTTTCGGGTTACAAAGTCGGAACTAATATCGATTTTTTTTTGTGTGTTGTAGGCGCAGGCTCGCAACGGAAGAAGATAGATATTGAAGAATTTTGTGACGAATTCTGTTTTGATTTCATTTTTCTCATTATACTTTTCTTTTTCTTTTTCAATAGATTGTATCTTCTTCTTTTTTAACAGATTGTATCTTCATTGTAAAGAAAATAAGAAATGGTGATTTAATAATATTTTTATTTATTATTTACTTACATAAATTTATCTATTGAAATGATTTTAACATCAATAAAATACAAATAATAATAACTAAAATTAATAATTATAAATGATAATCAATAAAAAAATCCAATATTAATTTTGCTTCATTTATTAATAGATGAAATAAATAATTAAAATCGATTATTTTAAATGATGTTAAGACTAGCATCATTTTAAAAACTGATATAAGTATTAACATCATTTTATTATAATTGATATAAATTGACAACGCTTATAAATACTGATTCAAATATTTAATATTTTTACATCAATTATCAATCAAGTGATATACATTATTTGCATCACCACTTTCAGAATCATTTATTTAAATAATGTAAAATTATTTTACATCATTTATAATTAATACGAATATTAAAAATAATTGATGCTAACTAAGTCTTTTTTTGTACTGTATGAAATATCATTTTACTCGTATGCTTCTCACTTATTTAATATGTGTCGTTATCTCATGAAACTTATAAATTGAACCTTGCAAAGTTTTTTTTTTTGGTTTAAAAAACCAAAGATTATTCCAAAAACCAAAGATTATTCCAAATCGTCATGCAACAACTTAAAAGGTTAACTCCCGAGTCTTTCACATATTTACTCAGGGATCGAAACCAGATACAATGCTTCGATTGTTTAAATCGTCATGCAATATAAAACCATAAATAATATACTCCTTCTGTTTTTATAATTTCATAATATTTGATGTTTTACCTTATTGCACTAAGATTAAGAAAATTACATTTTTTTCTAAAAGAATATTCTAAGATATAATTTTAAAATAAGTTAACCAATTATAAAAAACTGTAAAATATAATTGGTTGAATAATTTCCAATAAAATTAAAGTTAATCTAAAAATCTTAAAATTTCATGTAAATTGAAATAAAATAATTATTTTAAAACATCATCTATATTGGAACGGATGGAATATCTGGTTACAAAACGTCAAATATCTGATGGCAAATTGTTAACTATATTCTTAATTAATCAGTGGTTTAATTAGGTACGCATTTATTTAGTGAAAGTAAACACGGCAAAACATTCTTTTTTAGAAAATCTCACACAAGTTGTGTCAGTGATATCAGGCTTAGCATAATTACAGTAAATTATAATGAAGGAAACTGAACATGCTTAAGCGCAATCTCTAATAAACAGCCCTTAATATTTTGATGAAAATAGCACCAATGGAATCAAATTCGATTTGCTCACATAACTTTTACAGCATAATTTTGTAAAGACCAAAACAAATTGGTATCTAATAATATGTTTTGCTTATAATTTATTTTACTGAATATAGGACAAAAGAAAATTGACATGCGATAAATTTTGAAATGACTAAAGGAATTTTCATAAATCAACTTGCATTAGAATTATAGATTTGGTCGATGTACATGCATGTGATTTCAATAGAATTCATTCAATTCAGCCCTTGCTCCTTCTTGTCATTCAATTCAGCCCTTAACTCAGTTTCTCCTTTCTCCACATTAGTAGATGCACAGTCTACTCCCACTGATTCACAGATTATGGAAACATCTCCATCAAGTACTATCAAGAACAAGGTCCTAGAGTTCTCTGTTATTGATCCTTTAACCACGACAACTAATCATTGTGCCTTTGCGAGTCCTTCTCGTTTTACAGTGTTAGAAGAAGTGGATGAAGCTGAAATTGAATTTTCAAACTCGTTCAGCTTGACTAGAGGTGGGAGAGAGTCAAAGCCTCCCATCAAGTACCAAAACATGGAATAGAAGACAGTCCGAGGGAGAGGAAACCGTGGCCGACGAGGCCGTGGCTCCTATCATTAACTAGTGTCTTTCTTACTATTAATGGTTTTTTTTTTTTTGGTAAAATACTATTAATGGTTTATTAAGTCTCAGCCTTTGTTGTTTCATTGGTTTGAGATTCACTCATACATGAAACTTGTTTCATTCCAGCTTTTCCAAACTATAAGAATATTTCCAATCTTATCTTGTAATAGTTTAAGTTTTAAATTGAAAGCCCTTAGTTCAAAAAACAAAAACAAAATTAGCCCTTGAATTTATATATAATCACGACGGCCATATTTGGCAGCTACACTGATATGTTTTCAATTGGCTGACAGGCCTTGAGCAGGGTTTGCTGGGTATATTGGTAGGAAGATGTGTTGCGAGGTTGAAGCCTCATTTAGGCAATATAAACATGATCATTAGCGTTATGTCATTAGTTATACTTATACGTAGACTAAGTAACCCACTAAAGGTTGCTGATTCCTTTTGTATCGACTAGTATCATTATCTACATATAAAGCACTGAATTTTAATTTCTAATTTTTGTAAAAAATTTGTATAACCTCAAATTATTAAAAGGCGGATTTTATTAGAATTATAACTAAATTATCTATAACTCCAAAATTTTGACAATCAATCATGTCTATATCTTTATTTTTTTGCTAAATTATCATGTCTATATCTTTTCTTTCTTCCAAACTTACTTGAGATTAAAAGTCTTTATAAATTTTGATAGGAGTTCCACACACAAACAAAAACAAAACAAATATTTTTCATCAAGGGATACTTATTTAACATCACGGATTCACAGTTTATTAACAAAAATCCAAACAAAGACTGAAAGACAGAAGATTCAATCTAATAATAGTCGGCAAACACCAGTGATTAACTAACGAAATAAATTAACAAGTGGTCAGATCTTCCATCCTCGTTAAAAGAAAATGAATCAATAAAGTTTTTAGTGCAATACTGACCGAGAACATTAAATCCACGTGAAACACGTGGGTTCCTTTCCTGGTCCCGAAAATACTGTTGTGTGTCTGTACATGATAAAAGTACTAGTGTGCCCTCGTTTTATACACACTATAAAAAAACCCTAAGAGCATCTCCAACCACTAACACCATTTTAGTGTCAAAACCACATTATTTTAGTGTAATTTCAACACTAAAACAAAAATCTTCTCCAACCATAACACTAAACTCCACACTAAAACTATTTTATAATATTATATGTATTAAATTTTTTATTTATCATTTATTTAATTGTATGTTATAGTAATAAAAGAAGTGAATAGTGTTTTAGTGGGATGAATAGTGTTTTAGTGTGGTGAATAGTGTCACACCAAATTTGGTGTCAAATTTTAGTGTTACACTAAAATAGTGTGATTTTTGCAGTTCCATTGGAGATAATTTGATGTAAAAATTACACAAAATAGTGTTTTGCAGTTCCTTTGGAGATGGCCTAAGCACTGAAACCCCAAATCATCAGTCTTTAAAAAAATACAAAAGAGAGTTAAAAACAAAATGGAAGAATGTAAAAGAAACTTAGTAGATGAAGAAGCCAAAGCTTCTCTAGACATATGGAGATATGTCTTTGGGTTTGCAGATATAGCAGCTGCAAAATGTGCCATCGATCTTAAGATTCCAGAAGCCATTGAAAACCATCCTTCCTCACAGCCCATGACACTAGCTGAGCTCTCCTCTACAGTCTCTGCCTCTCCATCACATCTCCGCCGTATAATGAGGTTTCTTGTCCACCAAGGAATCTTCAAAGAAGTCCCCATAAAAGATGGTCTAACCACAGGCTACACTAACACGCCACTCTCTCGCCGCATGATGATCACAAAACGTGACGGCAAATCGCTAGCTCCTTTTGTTCTCTTCGAGACAAGTCACGAGATGCTAGCTCCGTGGTTAAGACTGAGCTCAGTTGTCTCTTCTCCGGTCAACGGTTCACATCCACCGCCGTTTGATGCTGTGCACAATAAGGACGTGTGGGCTTTAGCAGAGGATAATCCGTGCTTTAGCGAGATGATCAATGAGGCCATGGCTTGTGACACAAGACGCGTGGTACCACGTGTTGCCCGAGCTTGTCACGACTTGTTTGACGGCGTGGCTACGGTGGTGGATGTAGGAGGTGGTAACGGAGAGGCGGTGGGAATATTGGTGAAGGAGTTTCCTTGGATCAAAGGATTTAACTTTGATCTTCCTCATGTTATCGACGTTGCTCAAGTCTTGGATGGTGTTGAAAATGTTGGAGGCGATATGTTTGATTCTATTCCAAAGTGTGACGCCGTCTTCATCAAGGTTAAATTCATTCACATAATCTATGCGCTTTTGGTTAACTATTACATTTCAGTGCTTTTATTTTTCCTTTTCTCACAACTCTCACTTAGTGCTCAAAATCAATTTACACAACATAAAAAACGATTAAATGTTAAAATTAACAATCTTTTAAGTATCCTGTTGTTCGAAATATAGTTATTCTTTTCACTTTGCAATAACTCGAGTACTAATTAAGCTATAAATTAGTTATGATTTGTTTTTTTTGTTTTTTCTTTGCTTAAAGTTATGATTTGTTTTTGTTTTGTATATATAACCTTTGTGTTTGCATTCTATTGTTTCGAGTGTAATTGGATTGTCTGTTTGCTTTAATATACTTGTTCCATTAATATACGTTATTTTAATTTATTAGATTCGTATATCTATTGTAGAATTAAAGAGACTTTTTGTTAAATATTTTACAGACTTAAAATACATGCATGGAGAGAAGTATTAGTTCTCATACAATAAAAAGTGAACTAGGTTAAGATCTTCGCCTTGCGCGGAATATATATTATATATAAATTATTTTTAAGTATTATATATTTTTTACATATTATAAAATAATAAATATATATTAAATAATTAAAAATTTAGTGACTATTACGTATATAAATAAATTGGTACAAATAATTAAATAAATTTTATTTATCCAGACAAACACTTTTTTCTATTTTATATGTTATAAAATTAATTTTAAATGATATTAACATAGATATATAGTACATTTTTAATATTGACATCTGTTAAAAAATATTTTATACTCATATTATTTTTGATCGTTTGTATTTCTTTATAACAAAAATTTTAAATCAATGATAAAAATAAAAAATTTATGGGATGTTTAATAGTTTTAATAATTTATAATTTTAAAAACATTCAATGCAAAGTTTAAAATCTAAATATTAAGTTGTCAATAATTGTTCAAAATGTTTATCAAAAAATTTCAAATCAAATTCAAAATTAAATACATATGTATTTTATATGGTATATAATTTATTTTAAAAAATATTAATATGCATATATATAATATTTATTAAATGAGACTTCTTACTTATATAATTTCGTAATCATTTGTATCTTGTTATAACACAAATTTAAATTATGGATCACAAAAATTTCAGTGTGAGATTTTTAACAACTTTAGTCATTTATATTTATTTTTTAAAATTCAAAATATAACATATACGAAAAAATCTAAGTTTTTATTATATAGTTAATGTGGTTTTTCAATTTATTTTAAAATGAATTAAAAATGATAGAGAATAGACTGATTTTTTATCAATTCTTTATTATTTAAAATCATTAATTGTCATATATATTTTAGCCACATTAGATAATTTCGTGGTTTTTATTGAAGGAAACAATGAAGAACATCTAATCTATTAAAATAGAGTCCTATTTGAAATTACCTTGGCATGTTTTAAGTTTGGGCCTATTGAACAATGTTGTGACAAAATGTAGCATGTTTTATATATATTTATTTGATGACCGATATATTTACATTAAACAAACCTTAATCATTGGATTAATATTAAAATCTATCCAGCACTAGGTCATCTCTAGCGTCGTCATCTTCTCCTCTTCCTATGTTCCACCATTATTACCTCCGACCACTATACACAGATAGAGCCTGTTATCCACTTCAGTGGGTGTATGTAATCCTGATTTTCATCATCTTCTTTGATCTTTTTCTTCTCACCTTTACTTCGCTTCATTTCATAACTTGAATCACGAAATCTAAACATACATTACACCTGCAAGTTTTTAAAATTTATTTGCATTCGCATTATGACATAATATTGTCAACCATATAAACTTTAATCTTATATATAGATTATATCTGTTTTTCCATTAGATTTTTTTTTCTCAAAAAAAAAAATCTACACTTACCATAGAACTATAGAAGAACTAATGTATAACATATAGTATAGTAGATTACTATATCCATATATTTAAATATATTTTTAAATTGTTTTGAAAATATAACTTATCCTCAAAGTATATATATAATTTGTTACAATAGATTTATATTCTCAAGTTTCTGATCAAGTATACAATAACGTGTTCTGCAAACTAAATATTCTTATTTTCGAACCATCAGTTATAATATCTTGCCACCACATCATAATAGATTTGATCAAATCTAAACTAGCTTTTCGTCTAAGTAAAAAAAGATCTAACAACTTAATTATGTTAAAAACATATTTTCCTTATTCATTTATTTTTGAAAACAGAAAATATTTTGCAGGACACGTTATTGTGTTGCTTTGCAAATAATTGGAAAATACGATTATAGGTCTTAACCAACTAAAACTAATATTATGGACGTTGAAATTTAAATAATAAAACATAGTATATAATATATCCACAAAAAATATTATAATTAAAAAATATATAAAAACCCTATTGTGGAAATATTTTTTTTTAAATGTAATATTGTAATGAGAAAAAGACTAGGATAGCACCAAACCAAGTTTATGTTCACAAAGTAGCACTCAAGGTTCAAAGTCACAAAAATAGGTTTCATTAAAGAGGTAAATATACATTTATACCCCTTGGGTTAATTAATCTAAACCTTAGGGTTTAGAGTTAGGGGGTGGGGTTTTGGAATTAGGGTTTAAAATTTTATAAAAAAAAATATTAAAATAAAAAATAAAAATTTTAAAAACAGTTTTAAAAAGTATTTTTAAATTATAAAAAGAAAATTTGAAAAAAAAAAAAAAAATTCGAAAAAAAAAAATTGTAAAAATTTCGAATCTGAAAACATATAATCTGAAACTAAAAAAAAAAGAAAATCTTTTTTTCATTTTTTTAATTTTTATTTTATTTATTTTTGTTTGTTTATTTAATTTTAAACCAAGGGTATTAGGGATATTTTACCCTTTAATGAATGTCATTTTTGTGACTTTCTCCTAATAGTGCTATTTTTGAGACATAAACTTCAAAAGATGCTATTATTGACAATTGCCCTATTGTAATCTCAGTAACAGTTAAAAAGGTTTGTTTAAATAATTTGCTTATAAATTTTGGATCTCAAACATATTAACATTTATATATATGGGATGTTGGAATTTAAAAAAGAAACTGTATATATTATATCCACAAACAATATTATAAACAAAACTATATATATAAAAAACTATGGATTTTTTATAAATAATTTATATATTCTAATCTCGGTAACAATTAGAAAGATTTGTTTAAATAATTTCCGCCCTTGAAAAGGGCGGGTTACTATCTAGTTTATGATTAATTTATGGTTAGTTTAATAAAAAGCTTACTATATATTTATATGGACCAACATATTTTTCTAAAAATTCTAAGAATGATTGTGATGATAACATGTGGCTACAAAAATATGTTATAATGCTTCTCTTTTAATATATAATGGATTACAGGCTTTGCTATTTATTTGATTAGTATATAGATAATCTTAGAGCACCTTTAACGGTTGTATACCATGATAGTATCTTAAAAAACAAAATTATTATTATTTTATTTGTATTTTTATGTTTAATTTTTTCTGAGCACTTAATATTTTAGTTTACTGACAGCTGTAGGATTTTTTTTTCATAATATCTAAAAAACTTAAAACAAAAACTTATCTTTGCTCTCTCTCCTGCTTTTTGATTAATTTTAACTTTTTAAGCTAAAAATTTAGTTAAGAACCCTGCAACATCCCTGCGTTAAAGATGATCTTACAACCCACTTCTAGAAAAAAAAGACCAAAACTTTTTTTCGATTTCTACAGATGGAAAATTCTGGTTCGTCGAACAAAAAAATTGAACAGGTTAAATATTTAAATTTATTAGAATCCATTTATTTTCTACCATCTTCCAAAAAAAAAAACAAGAATACTTTGGGACATGATAATATGATATGATACCAAACTTCCCAGTCAATTGATGGCGACCACTATCCAGTGTCAAATAATTAAAGCAACCATGCCACTCTTTTCCCAGATATTACTAACCAATACTCCGAAGAGACATCCTTTTGAAAAGCAAATACCTTTTTCAAGGTAGTCAAAATATCTGTTTAAAATTCGTAAACTAAAATATATTTTCTGCATATTTTATATATATATATATATATATATATATATATATATATATATATATATATATATATATATATATATCGCGTCATTTTCTGCATATATATATATCGCGTGGTATCAGAAATAATAACATGATATATGTTATAAAATTTCATGCCAATATTTTATTATATGTAATAAATGAAAAATCTATACTATTATTTGCGAAGTAAATTTTTGGAATCAAGCTCTCACGTTAAAAGTTAGAGTGGTTAATA
This sequence comes from Brassica rapa, assembly GCF_000309985.2. Taxonomy (NCBI): domain Eukaryota; kingdom Viridiplantae; phylum Streptophyta; class Magnoliopsida; order Brassicales; family Brassicaceae; genus Brassica; species Brassica rapa. Next base: position 12,743,638 of record NC_024802.2, read on the forward strand.
ACTTTTATATCCTTAATAAATAAAATGTATAACTAAAGTAAAAAATAAAAATGAAATTTTAATTTATTTGATTAGATAATTGATTAAAATTAATAATAGTAAGAATTATCCAAAATCTGAAAATATAATTTAAAAAGAGAGATAATTTATGTATATATTGTATTGTTATCTGAAAACGTCTTTTAGTAAAAATTTAAAAACATGAATTATATAACTAAATATTAATCAAATAAAATGTATAACTAAATTAAAAAAATGAACGAAATTTTAATTTATTTGATTAGATAATTGATTAAAATTAATAATAGTAAGAATTATCCAAAATCTGAAAATATAATTTAAAAAAGAGATAATTTATGTATATATTGTATTGTTATCTGAAAAAGTCTTTTAGTAAAAAGTTAAAAACATGAATTATATAATAAATATTAATCAAATAAAATTCTTAATTATATAATTAAAAATAGAATATTGAATTATCCAAAATCTAAAAATATAATTAAAAAAGAGATAATTTCTCTATATATATATATATATTGTATTGTTATCTGAAAAATTATTTTAATAAAAAGTTAAAAACACAAATTACATAATTAAATATTAATCAAATATTTTTTCTTAAATTATATAATTAAAAATATAATATTAAGTTATTTTAAGATTTATTTTATTATAATGAATATAGTGTAGAAATAATTTTTCAAAATTTATGAAAATGTTTAAGCCCGCATCGCGGGTAAAACACCTAGTATTACTAGTAAGAAAAGAATGATAGAGAAATATTAGTGAGCGAATAGTTAGTGTTTTTTTCAAAAAAAAGAAAAAAAGAATAATAGTATAATAATCTTATAGCGTTATTTATTGACAAATTGAAGGGTGATAATCTATACTATTATTTGCGAAGTAAATTTTTGGAACGGAGCTCTCACGTTAAAAGTTAGAGCGGTTAATATCGTTTATACCCTTAATGAATAATTATATAAATTAGTCAAAAGATAAAAACGAATTTCAAATCAATCTGATTAAAAAATTGATTAAAATTAATAATAATTATTATCTAGAATATAAATAATTAAAAAGAATTTATATTAATACTATTATATTTATATTAGATAATTGACTATAAATAAATACGTTAAAAGTTAGAGCGGTTAATATCGTTTATATCTTTAATGAATAATTATATAAATTAGTCAAAAGATAAAAACGAATTTCAAATCAATCTGATTAAAAAATTGATTAAAATTAATAATAATAATTATTATCTAGAATATAAATAATTAAAAAGAATTTCTATTAATACTATTATATTTATATTAGATAATTGACTATAAATAAATATAATAACATTTCAAAAATAAAACATGTTTTAAAACATAAGATAATTCTTAGATATATTATGTTGTTATCTAAAAATAATATATTATTATAAAATTTATAGTTAGATTTTATAATTAAATGCTAATCAAATAAATATATTTTCTAAAATATATGTGAATGTTTTTAAAATTTAACACAACAATAAGCACCTATATTTTTTGATAAAAACTAATGAATATATTTTAATAATTTTTATTTATATGTTATATTTGATAATTGACTATAATAAATATAATAAAATTCTCAAAAATAAAATATATTTTTAAACCATAAGACAATTCTTAAATATGCTGTGTTTTTATCTGAAATAATATTTTTTACTATAAAATAAAAATTTTAATTTTTTATCTTTTAAAAAGCATAATTAATAATTTCTTATGTTGGTTTTGATTTAATAGTTATAAACAGATAAATATCTATAAGAACATTATGCCCGCATGTGCGGGCAAAACACCTAGTAACATAGTACACCCTATTGTAGACCATATATCTATAACCAGATTACTATAGTCATATACTCCCTCTGTTTTTTAATATAAGTCGTTTTAGAGAAAAATTTTTGTTCTAAATTATATGTCGTTTTTGATTTTCTATGTACAATTTATTAATAATTAATGTTGTATGGCCAATGGTAATATATCTTTTATTTTTCTATTGGTTGAATTATAGTTAGGTAAATAATTAATGATGTTTTTGTTTAGAAAATATAAACTATTAATAGTTTTTTTAATCTATGTACATAGCTGTAAAACGATTTATATAAAAAAAAAACAAAAGGAGTATGTATCAGAGAGGATCTAGAAATCATAGGATAGCGCTGATCTGTCAAAACAGAGATCAAGAATCCATTGGAAGAAGGCTCAAGTGTCGATGAAACATGTTTCTGTGTACATATGTGTCTATTGGAAATTGGGCTATCTAATGTACATCTCTAAAATTATTTTGACAGAACTTTCTTTCCCAAATTATATCTTTATACGAGAGCCCTTTAAAAATATATTTATTAATATAAATACTCCAATGCTTCAATTATATTTTAAAGCATGATATTAGTTAGTATTTCTTTTTGTTGTCACAAATAATTAGTATATCTAATACGTGGTCTAATATACGTTAAATATGGAAAATGATGATAGTGGGTATTACATGATTGGGGAGACAAAGATTGCATAAAGATATTGAAGAATTGCAAAGAAGCGGTCCCAGCAAATATCGGAAAAGTGTTTATAGTGGAATCTGTAATTAGAGAGAATAAAAAGACGATGATAGTGGAAGAAAGAGATGAAAAGTTAGAGCATGTCAGATTGATGCTTGACATGGTGATGATGGCTCACACAAGCACAGGCAAAGAAAGGACTTTGAAAGAGTGGGACTTTGTTCTTAACGAAGCTGGCTTTGCTCGATATGAAGTTAGAGACATCGATGATGTTCAGTGTGTTATCATCGCGTATCGGTCTTAAATGGAGGATATGAGAGGGTTGAATCCAAGCTGGGGACGAGCTAAACCAAAATTTCATTCGTGAAATGATTATCGTGTTGGTAAGTGTGATGAGTTTCTGTTACATGTGAATGCTTGTGCTGTGTCAGAATAATTAAGGCTTGTTTCAGTACCACTGTAGCAGCCATGTTGTGTTTATTTTGCTTGCTCTTTTGTATTTTCATATATTTCTAATATTCTCGTTGGCCTACGGACTTGCACTTGTAACTTGCTTTTAGTTACTTTTTTTCTTCAATTAATAGATGGATGATATGGAAGTGTTGAATCCTAGCTGAGGAAGAGCTAAACCAAAACCGTTTCCTTTGAGAAAAGTCCAAACATTTGTGATAAATGGCATGCCTGATAATTGGACGAGTGGTATATCTCTCAAAACTAAAAGTGTGAACGATGGTGTTGTGCTATATCCTTTGGTTCATTTACATGATCGCTTGATAATATTTATTTTTTATTTTTTGAAGATTCATAAGAGCATCATTAGTGGTAGGATTCTTCCCATATAATCATCTAACCAATAAAAATTAGTATAATATAAATTTTTAATTAAATTTTAAAATCAAATAGAATTTAACCAATAGAATGAAAACAAATGGAAGGAAAACTTCTTCTAGATTTTTAAAAATCTCCTTAGAGCAACTTTAACCCTACAACCCCAAGAGAGTTTCTTAATGTTTTTTTAATTAATTGATTGTACTTTTTTACTTAAAAACTTTAGCTAAAAAACTATTAGAAATGTGTGCTCCAATGGTAGTTTCTTAGTTAGGGGTTTTTAATTTTTTTTCTGAAAGATAAATTTTTTTTATTAAATAAAACTTAATAAAATAGAACATTTTAAACATACATTTTAAAATTAAAAAAAAACAGGATTACAAAAATAAGCGAGAATAATTTGAAAAACATATTCCAAACTCAGTTGTTGTCGTCGTCAAGTCCAAATTTACTCCATAAATGTTCAACTAAATCAGCTTTGAGTTGTTGATGCATTTGTCTATCACGAATTCTGGTTCGAACACCCAACATATTGGCGATATTTGTAGGCATATCTGTAGAATAATCGAGATCGACATGTGAACTTCCGGTGTCTTCTCCTGCTTGGAACTCTGAAACATTAAGTAGGGTATATCTATCTCGCTCGTCTTCGACGATCATATTATGGAGTCTGATACATGCTCTCATAATCTTCCCAATTTTGGCTTTATCCCAAAAAAGCGCGGGATTTTTAACAATGGCAAAACGAGCTTGCAAGACTCCAAAAGCACGCTCGACATCTTTTCGGACAGCTTCTTGATGTTGAGCAAATAAAACCGATTTCGGCCCTTGTGGCATTGGAATAGATTGGATAAAAGTTGCCCATTTCGGATAAATACCGTCGGTGAGATAGTAAGCCAAATTATACTCGCTTCCATTGACAGAGAAAGTGACTTGCGGAGCTTGACCTTTTATTATGTCATCAAAAACAGGTGAGCGTTCAAGAACATTGATATCATTTAAGGTACCTGGAGGTCCGGAAAACGCATGCCATATCCATAGATCATACGAAGCAACCGCCTCTAAAACAATTGTGGGTTTTCCCGAACCACGTGTATATTGTCCTTTCCAAGCGGTGGGACAATTCTTGCACTCCCAATGCATACAATCGATGCTTCCTACCATCCCGGGAAATCCACGGAACTCACCAACTTGAAGTAGACGTTGAAGATCAGCCGGTGTTGGTTTTCGTAGGTACTCATCGCCGAATAAATAAATTATTCCTTCCACAAAATGTTCGACACATGACCGAGTAGTAGTTTCACCGAGTCGGAGGTATTCGTCAACAGCATCAGCCGCAGTACCATATGCCAAGACACGAATGGCTGCTGTACACTTTTGAAGTGGAGAGAGACTAGACCTTCCGAGAGCATCATTTTTTTGTCGAAAGAATTCAACTTCATTGAAGAGTCGATCAACAATACGCGTGAACAATGGCTTGTTCATTCTAAATCGTCGTCGGAATAGATTTTGAGGATATGTTGGAGTTTCACTGAAATAATCATTCCATAAACGCACATTGCCTTCTTCACGATTTCTTTCGATGTGGACTCGTTTTTTTCTTTTTTTCCTTGTATCTTCTTGATCACCATGATTTATGCACATATCCTCGAACGTTTGATCAAAATATTGATCAAAATATTGATCGCAATATTGATCAAAATATTGATCAAAATCATCTACTCCCTCAGAAATGTTATGTGAAGAAGAAGCCATAGATTTTTTTTTCTTTTTTTTTTGTGAACGTGAAAAATTTGTGGTCGAAGAGAAGACTTTATAACTTGAAGGATGAGGAAAAACTTTATTTTTTTGGTGATCAATGTAAGACAAGAGAAAAAAAACAATGAAATGTGATGATGAGAGTAGAGTGTAACGTTTTTGTGATTATGATAAGAACAGAAAAAATGTGATGATGAGAGTTCGTGATTATGATAAGAACGGAAGGAATGTGATGATGAGAGTAGAGTGAAAATAATGAAATGCATTGCAATGTTTTATATAGAGTAAGAGAGAAGAGTTACACAACCAACACTCGTGACACATACACTTGTTAACCATACACTCGTGACACAAAACGCACAAAACTCGTGACAGAAACATACAAAACTCTGTGACTTCAACTTGCATACAAACATACAAAACTCTGTCTCCTGACTTTTTTTGTCTTGTCCTCTCACATACAGCTTGCATTATGTCTCCTGACTTCTTTCTCTCTGCACACGGGAAGAAAGGCAATAAGATACATATCACATAAACATACAACAAAAACTTTACACAAGAAAGGCACAGAACATACATTCGATTTAAACATACAACACTTAAACTTGAAAACATTACATATAACAGGAACAGAACATACATTTGATTTAAACATATCACAGAAGCACAGGAACAGAACATGACACATACACTCGATTTAAACATATCACACAAGAACAGGAACAGAACATGACACATACACCTAGTTACCCAGCATCTCTGTAAGAAGCTTAGTCTTTACTGCTTCTTCTATTTCAGAAAGTGGGTCTGTTTTTGAAATGAGGCTGTTAAGCAGAGTCATTTTCGAAACTCTCTCTTTCAGGACCAAGTCTTTCTCTTTAATAGAGCACATGGCCAGAAACTTTAACTCAGCCTCAGTATCTACTACTGGTTTCTTTGCAGAAGCTGCTTTCGAAGCCTTCACCCCAGCTGGACGTTTGGTCGGTTCCTCATCTAGATTGATAGTTGCTTGAGAGCTTGATGTTTCTGCTCCATCGTCGCACTTTCTCTTCTTAGCGCTTCCACCAACCTTACTATTAGCATGCTCACACCATTTCTGGTCATAGCGGAGCTCCTCCCAAGCATGGTGGAGGTTATACTTAATCTTGTGATCATTGAAAAAGATAGAGTGTGCCAGTTTCACAACATCACTCTCACTCTGACCACTAGTTTTCTGTCTTGTTGCTGCCGCATATGATCCACAGAACTTGCAAACAAGATCATTCAGCTTCTGCCACCTTTGCTTACACTGAAGAGGTTCTGGCTTATCACCTACTGCCACCTTTGGACTAGCTGCATAGTAAGCAGCAATGCGACCCCAGAAAGTACTTGATTTTTGCTCATTGCTGATGACAGCATCCTTGCTGGTGTTTAACCAGGCGCTAATGAGCACTAGATCATCAGAAGGAGGCCATTTTTTTCTTTCTTTGCGCTCTGAACGTGACTCTTCACAGAAGCTTGAAGTTTCAGTTGCTTGAGTACTGAACACAGGGATTTGTGAACCGCATTCATAAGGAAAGGGTTCAGGAAGGTTACAATCTTGTTGACAGTTCAAAAGGTCCACGAAATTGGAGGTATGACTATATGGATTAGTAGAATCCATATTAATATGTCAAACAAGTGAGAACGAAGAGAAAAAATATTCCCGGTTTTATAGATGAAAAGAGAAAAATGAGAAAGAAGAAGTAAAGAGAAGGATGTCGGATGGTGAAAAGGAAGAGAAAAACAATTCCTGCTTTTATAGATGAAAAGAGTTAAGCGAGAAAGAAGAAATAAAGAGAAGGATGTTGGATGTGGTTACGGTTCTTTTCATTGTCTTTACTCTTTGAGAAGAGTAAAGCTGAGCAGACACATATCTAACTTATTTATTACCTATCCCTAACAAGCATTCATTAAACTAACAACTATCAGAAGCATTTTAAAAAAATAGCATTCATTAAGCTAACTACTATCAGAAACATTCATCACAACTTGAAGTTTCACTAACCAGCATTCATCACAACCATTGATTAAACTAACTACTACCCGGCGAAAGCAAATATGCAAATAGGAAGAAAATGACAAGTTTTGCACACTAACCTCAACGACAATCTCAAGTTGTGTTTGGTTAATGCAAGAACTGGATGTGTAAACCTGTTCACATCGCCTCAACCCTGTCAAAATGAGCAACGCAATGAACTTAGACCATGATCCAACTTCAACACACTCACTTATGTTATTGCTAACCACTGATATGAGATAAACTTAAATACAGAGCCTAAGCTAAAAAACATAGCCACGACTTGATGCTTAAGCTAGCTAAATAATCTTTATAACAGTAATTAAGATGAATGAAGTGAGAAAGTTAATTACTTGGGAAGCGATCTCAGTGAGGACCGAGACACTCGTCGGAGGAGACGCCGTGAGGACCGAGACAGTCGTCGTCCGTGGTGGGTTTGCATCGTTCTTCTGCCGGAGAACACGGGAAGCGACGGAGGAGGCGGCTTCAGGACAGAGAGAGAGATGTCGTCTGTGGTGGGATTGGAACCTTCTTGTGACGGAACAAAAGAAGCGTTGTCCTTGGTGATGGGTTTCGATCGGTGGAGAAGACGGAGAAGACGGAGAAGACGGAGGAGACACCATGAAGAGCGAGAGAATCGTCGTCTTCGTGATGGGTTTCGATCCTCCTCCGTCACGGAGAAGAGGAGAAGACGAAAACGAACGCGAGACGGAGGATCAGTGTGGAGGATCGGTGTGGAGGATCTGTGTGGAAGATCGGTGGTGGGTTTGGATTAATCGTCGGTTTCGACTTTCTTTGGACGGAGAACACGAGAAGACAAGAAGTGAGAGGAGAGAAGAAAGAACGAAAGAAAGAAAATTAAAAAAAAAAATAACACAGAATGGCGACACGTGTGTATAAAACTCCACTTATAATCGGTAACCAAACTCTCTAATTAAGGATCGACTAGATTTTGACCCGCGCAGGCGCGCGGGTGTATATTTTGAAAAATATGTTGATATTTGTTTTTCATGTAATTATTAGGATTTGGAAAAATGAATCCGAGGAACATAACCGATACCGATCCAAAGATATAGTACCAAACCCAAACATAAATTGATTAAATATTCTAATTATTCAAAATTTTGTTATTTAGAGAACCGAATCTGATCCGAACCGAAGTATTTGGGTATCCAAATTTATCTAAAAATAGATTTATATACTTATATATATTAATTATTTTTAGATTTAACGTATATAAAACATCAAAAATGATACTTTTAAATTGGTTTAAATACTTGAAAATATATATAGATAGTCAAAAGTAAATATCTGAAATAGTTAAAGTATACTCAAATCACCAAAAATACTTAAAATAATTATTGATTTCGTATCCAAAATTTTAAATCAAGCCAATTGATATGTTAAGCTTAAGTATTATGACATATGTTATTCAAATTTATACGTAATATATTATTTTATTTATACATTTTGAGAAATTTAAAATATATAATGATTTAAGACTTTAAAAATAATTTAAATTAGTTATCCAAACCCAAACCAAACCCGCAAAGATCCAAATCGAACTCAAACCAAAATTTAGAAACATTCTAATAAGGCTGAAATCTTTGACCCCGAAAACTCAAAATACAAACCGATCAGAACTAAACCCGTATGGGTATCCAAAAGCCCATCCCTAGTCATTATTATATATCGTATTTTATCATCATATAATTAATCGTATTTTATATGTACCATCATATAAGTAATCATATAATTAATAGTATTTTATACATACCATCATATAAATAATTACATATATTATATTTTTAAAACTTAATATGAAATATGAAAACCATAATTTGAGTTGGTATTTCAAATTGGGCTTTGTATTATATTTTTCTTATATATATTGACAATATTTTTTTATAATGGTTATTGAAAAATAGTTTAGTAAAAATCCATTTTTGAATATATGTATATTTTTGAATCAATTTTTGATATAAATCAAATTTGAATTATTATTTTGATTTGAAATATGTATATAAAGTTTAAATTTTGTTTTATGGTTAGTTTAGAAAAAAAAATTTTAGGGAATTAGATTGACCCATTTTGGTATATTTTAAAAGTGGCCTAGATAACTTTCAATTTTAAAAAAAAACATAAGTCCATTACTTTTTTTTCTTAATACTACTATCCTTGTTTTCAAACAAAAATATTTTTTTTTAAAAGACTGCAATCCATGTTTCCAAACACTCCAAATTTTTAAAAGTCCTATTCAAGTCTCCAAACAATCCAATTTTGTACTTGAGTTTTAATAAGATAGACTAGACCTTGACCCGCCCGACCGGGCGGGTATTTATTATATATTTTTAGTTTTTTTTGTTTATATTAAATGACGTATTTGTAATATTGAAACATAAATTCATATTGAAAATTAATCTTTGCAGTTATAATAAAAAATAAAAATTAAAAGTTTAATAAAATATTCTGATATAAATTTTAAATTTCGTAACTAAAATAATATAGAGGCGGTCATATTTTTTTCCAATTTCAAAATCTAAGCTTCCTTAAAGACAAAGAAAATAAATTTATAAATACATAAAATATATAAACATATTTGGAACTATAATTTAAATTAAAAGAAATTTGTTAAAGAAAAATAATCTTACTGTTGTTATTTATTTCTAGAGCTTGACCCGTGACCGTATAAATATTTGCTTTCACTTTAATTTTTTTTTTGTACTAATGGTATAATATATATATGTAAATTAAAATATATTACATAATTGCTAATATAACATTTTTAAACATAACAATTTTATTTATTACTTTGAATAATTATATTTTGTGATTTTAATCGTCTATTATATCACAATGTATCATATAAACAAATCCAATATTTATAACTAATTGGACTTATATTATGAAAGCATTATACTAATATCTGAATAAACTATTTTATATTTTATTTATATGTTATATAAATTGATTATGATGTGTGATTTTTTATTTTATTATTTATTACTTATAAATATTAAAAATATTGAGTATGCTAATACGAAATATATTAGAAAATTTATTTTGGTTATGATTTGATAAAGGAAATCTATTATTTAAATTTTGAAAAGATATTAAATGCTTAAATCTATGATTTAAATTAGGAAAAGACAAACATGCTTAAATATAGGTTCAATAAATATCTCAATGGCATTCTAATGTAAATAAGTGGTAAAACTAAGGGGTATTTCTATTTTGTACTTCTGTTTTAATAAAGTAGATAACTCCTGTTTTATTTTCTTTTCCTTTTATTTAAATCACTTTTTTACCATAAAACTCCACTAAGGATCAGCGTTAATGCTGGTCTTACCAAGAAGTGTTCTTCATTCTCTTTCTTTACTATTCATTTATTGTCATTACTTTTATGTTGAGAAACGCACTGAGATACCATTGTTGTGCATGGCCTAAGCATCCCAAAAGCCCATTCATAATGAGGCATATCACACGCCCCCACTTTCTTGTCGGACCGACGAATCAACTCTCGTCCGGCGACGAGCTTACGCAGATCACACACCCCCACCCTCTTACAATAAGCCTCTCTTTATAATTTGATGATGTGCAGATATTTTAGCTGATATTTTCTTACATATCCGGTGTGGCTGGTAATAAAATTAGAGTAGCTTAGAGTAAGCAAAAAATGGAAGAAGTAAATGAAAAAGTTAATAATTTATAGTATTACTCTGATTTACTCTCATTTTTTCTAAAATAACGAAAAGGTGAAGAAACAGAAAAAACAAAAGAAAATTCAATTTTCCAGCATAAAACTAAGCTGAATTAGACCATCTTAAATCGTTCACTATATTTTTCATCTGAATTAGACCATCTTAAATCGTTAATTATTTATAGTATTACTCTGATTTACTCTCATTTTTTTATGGACGCGAAATCATACCTTTAACCACTGATTAAAATGACCAAAATAATTTCTTTTAATATTAAATTTTTTATTTTGTCACAAATTTAACCTCTAAAAGATAACCAAAATAATTTCTTTTAATATTAAAACTTTTAATATTTATTTTTTTAAATTTAAAATTTTATCCCCAAAACTCCACCTTTAGCTATAAACCCTATGTCTAGATTAATTAACCCTAAAGTAAAAATATATTTTGTTTTTTAATAAAAATTATTTTGATTATTTTCTTCGTGACTATTTTGTGAAAATAAAATAAAACAGGTTTTCCTTCAAATTATATGTTCCGTTATATATATATTATTTTTTGTTAATATAAATACTACAAAGCTTCGTTCATATTTCAAAGCATGATATTAGTTTGTTTATCAAATACGTGGTCTAAATTTTAATTTAAGTAATATTTGGAAAATGATGATAGTGGGTGTTACACGATTGGGGAGACGAAGATTGCATTAAAATATTGAAGAATTGCAAAGAAGCAAATATTGGAAAAGTGTTTATAGTGGAATCTATAATTAGAGACAAGAAAAAGACGATGATGGTGGAAGAAAGAGATAAAAAGTTAAGAGTATGTCAGATTGATGCTTGATATAGCGATGATGGCTCACACAACCACAGGCAAAGAACGAACTCTGAAAAAGTGGGACTTTGTTCTTAACGAAGCTGGTTTTGCTAGATATGAAGTTTACGGACATTGATGATGTTCACTGTGTTATCATCGCGTATCCTTAGATGAAGGATATGAAAGGGGGTGAACCTAAGCTAAGGAAGAGCTAAACCTAAATATATTTAGTTATGAGTATCGTTATGTGAGAGTAAGTGTGAAGAGTTATAGTTAAGTTTGAGTGATTTTGTTGTCAGAATAATCAAGGCTTGTTTGAAAACCAGCCATGTTGAGTTTATTGTGTCTTCTCTTTGTATTTTCACATGCTTTTAGTAATCTTGTTGCTTCATTCGGACTTGCACAGTTTCACTTGTAATTTGCTTTTAATTATTTTTTTTTCTTAAACTATATATGATATATGTTTGAGAAATATACATATGATATATACTGGATTGTCCTAAATTGCATTTGAGTTTGAATTCATACTAACAAGTTATTTTTTATCTTTGTATTCTGATATATACAAAACGACTTAGCTGAGGAAGAGCTACACCAGTACCTTTTCCTTTAAGAAGTCAAAACGTTTGTGATAATTGGATTAGTGGTAGTAGTACATCTCTGACAACTAATGTAAAGTGTGAACGATAGTGTTGTGCTGTATCATTGGTTCACTTTGGGCAATCTATGTTTCAGAAAACAAGAGAAAGAGAGACAGAGATAGAAATTTTTTTCTCTAGAGTCTCTCCCCCAAATACCTTTTAACCCTTGCGCCGCCAACATCTGATCTCTGTTCTGGTGGAGGAGATCGACGGCAAGCTTGCTGTACTGGTCTTTTTTGCAGTGCCGTCTTAACCAATATAATGACCCTAGGCGAAACACGAAATATGGATCCTTTTAAAAATATCTTTTATATTTTTTCTTCATTGCATTTTCTTTAACTTGAACGGAAAGAAGCTCTAAGACCTGAAAAAAAAAGAATCAATTCTTTAAAAGATGAAAAAACAATCACATGAAATGTTTTTTACTAGCTTTAGTTGATGCAAAATCATTGATAATTAATTCAAAATTCATACTCTCCAAAATTTCTTTTTCAATGCATAAAATAGATAAACCGTTCAACCTTTCTTGAGACATTGATGATCTAATTTTTTAACAATTTTAGCTTAGAAAAACTTCTTTCAGCTGATGCAACTATTACATGTGTTGTTAGTAAAATCCGGTAAGCAATATCAACATTTGGATAACAACCCATATATTTTACCAACTCAAGAACCTGAATCGGTGTCTTTGCTTCATCAGATAAATTCATCTGCAACATTCTTAACTCAGAGAAAAAATCATCCAAATCGACATCTGATAAATCACCATGAGAGAATGTTCTATAAAAATTGGTGCAGTTTTTTTTTAATTCAATAGCATCAAGTGACTTAAGCTTCACCGAATTATATAAAAAACCAAAAACATTTTCAAATGTTCTCATTTGCTCAAATCTATCATTCAAAGAAGTAATTGCCATATCCACAACAACAAGATTATTGTTTCCGTTGCACAATCCCAAAAAAAAAAGACAGCTTTCACGCAAGAATGTGCCATGTCACTAACAACAAGATTCAAGCTATGACAAGCACATGGCATAAACAATGCTTTTGAATTAATTTCAAACAATTGTTTTTGAACTCCTTGGTGTTTTCCTTTCATATTAGAACCATTATCATAACCTTGTCCCTTTACATTTTTAATATCAAGATCAAGGGACTTAAGAGCACTTTGTAATTCATTAAAGAGGCCTAGTCCCGATGTATTATCCACCTTAAGAAACTCTAAGAAATACTCTTCTATTCTAATATTTTTATTTGACGTATTCACACATCGTACAATTATACTCATTTGCTCTTGATGACTCACGTCTGGTGTACAATCAAGGATAACAGAAAAATATTTTGCTTCTTTAATAACACTTGTGATAAAAAATCTGACCTTATATGCGAGAAGAGAAATTAGCTCGTTTTGAATGTTATGACCAAGATAGTGGTGATGTACCTCATGAGTTTGGATGTGTCTTATATGATCCTGTATAATCACATCAAATTCAGCAAACATCTCAATCATTCCTAGAAAATTACCATTACTATCTTGATAAAGTTTCCCATTTGATCCTCGAAATGCTAAATTTCTTTTTGGAAGACATTTCACAACAGCAATTATTCTATATAAAACTTGTCTCCAACGTTCTTTTTCTTTTGCAATCTCTTACTGAAATTCTTTATCGATAGTCAAATTACTTTGCAATCTAACTTTGAATTCATTCCAAGTTCTCATATTAGCCATATGCTCCTCACTTTTTTCCATGACCTTTTAGTCTATCACCAATACGTTTCCAATCTCTTAATCCTTCATTTGCTAATAAATTTATTTTTCCATGAGATTTAAACAACTTGCAACGGAAACAATAAACTTTATCAACATGTTTTGAGTAAATTAACCATTTTCTATCAACTGTCTTCCCATTACACAACTTTCTAAAATAATGCCTATATGCAAAATGTCTTTTTGTTTTTTCATCAATAGGAAATTCAAGATTCATGTCTCTTTTTGGTTTTTTTTAATCAACAAATCTTTTGTTTTACTATCAAGATTATTCCAATTTCTAGGATCATAGATATCAAAAGGAAGAATTGGTGGCTCATCAGTGTCAATATTCTCAATAGAGGGATTTGACTCTTTTTCATGAGATTCAACATTAGTTTATGCTCTAAAACTCTCACTATTTGTGTTTTTTTTCTTAATAAGTTTATCTAAAGCTCCTCTTTGGGATTCTACGAATTGTTCATCATGTTTTTTTTTTCTCTGATCATTTCCACACACCATCTCTTTTTAAAATAAAAGAACAAAGTCACCTGGATTTGATGTGCCCAAACATTTAACGAGACCCACCAAAGAAAATTTTAGAACTGCATAAAAGTTTGGGTTTAGAAATAGTAATAAAATAAAAATCTGAAACAATAAACTAAGACACAAATATAATTGATTAAACATACCTCTATGGAAAGGGATTCCACTAACAGATCGATGAATAGAATATGATTTTTGGTTTGTGATTTGTGTTGTTAACGCCTAATGGTCACCGCTTCGGTTCTAGAGTTTTTTTTTTCTTTTGTCAACGGGAAAATTTTAAAGGTGAGAGTACAGACTTTTTGTTGTTTTATAAATTAGGTTAACTAATTAGGTTTAATTAATTTTTGGGCCTTTATCATAAATTAACAGATTAAAATGGGTTTTTAAAATAACACTAAATTTTTTTACAGACCTATGGATCCATGGCAAATGCCAAGGTAGCCATGGCCAAGAGACGGCACTGCTTCTTCGCCACCCCAGCTTCTCTTGTCCTCTCTTTTGCCTCTCTCTAACATCTTTCTCCTTTCCATCTTCTCCATATGCTTTTCTCCTCTTGACATCTCCGGTTCGCCAGTGACTTAACAACAGCAAGGTGAAAAGCCTTCTACAACATGAATCACTTGTCCATTAGTTAAATCATTAGGAAGTTAAACTTCTTTAGTTACCATTTTATTGGTTAACAAATGTCATTATGGTTTAACAATTTTAGTAAGAAATAAATTAACATAAGACCGCATTATGGAAAAGAAATATTAGAGGAAGCTCTATTCATTTTTGTATCCAAGCGCGACATCCAGATACAAATATTCAAATGCTGTTCATTTAGATAATATTACATCAAGATTTATATGATGTGTCTAAATGTAAACTCTACAATATCTAGATATTTAATATGGAAAAGCATATAAAATTTGGATACAACAATTAATACCAAAATGATGATGTAGATAATTTATATACACCATAGATAAATGATTATACCATCTATCTTCTATATAAATACAGTAGACTTTTATTTCATCTCAAGTATCTATCTCATCAGTGTCAGATACGAATACGAAGGCGGATAGCCTCGCACGCAGTGTCAGGAAGCAATCGTCTTTTGTCGTTCACATGGATCAAGATCTCTCGAGTTGGTTCACAGAGTCAGTATGAGTCTGTATAAGTTGATGACAAAAAAAAAATTATCTCATTAATAGATGTACCAAAAGTTGACACCTTGTCACAAGTTTTTTAAAGTTATTAAATTTATCTCACATTTTTCATTTTCTTAATATTTGGATCAAATTTATTAACAAAACATTTATAACCCATAAATTATATATAAATCATTTATAAATATTAACAGTTCATATATTTTTATTCTAGTTACATGTTGTTTTCATGATGACATCATCGAGAAATAAACTATATCATTAATATGTAAATCTAAATTTATCTGCATATAAGTATATTTAAAATGAATATGAGATATCATTTTTTATTTTCGTGATGGTTAATTTTTTATGCGTATATTACATAATTTAAGATTTATTTATTTTCAAATGTAATTATAAATATGTTTAAATTAATAGAAGATGTATTTATCATTTTAACAAGTTATATACGTAAATTAAAAGAAATAAAAAGTGGTTTGTAAATTTGATATCGTAAAATAAAAAACTCATGTTTCTGTATTTTACTTTTAAAATTAAAAAAGTGATTACACTAATGTATTTAATACTTTATATTTTCAAACTTTTTAATATTTAGATGGGATATTCGGTTAATGAATGTTACACATGAAAATTTGATCAATCTTCTTAAGCCCAAAATGGGCAAAGCCCGAAACAAAACACAAAAGGCCAAGACAAACGGGCACTCTTTCTACAAACTCTTTGGTATATCTCTCTCTCGCTCTTTTCATTTTTCTGTATGTAATTTTCATTAATGTGAATAAAATTTTGTTTCTTTGATAAACGGATCGATTCTTGTTCTTGCTTAGAATCGTGGGTTTGCTTTAGTTATTATAATATATGATTATATGATCGACCATGAAAACTGATGGATACTGTTTTATTGTCTTATACTCTGTTCATTTGCTTAGGAACTTTGTGACAGAAGAACACAATCAATGAAAACGAAATTTTATATTTAAAAAATATTATCCAGAAAGTGGACCTTAAAAACAAGCCGGTCAAAGTAATCTACCTTTTAACTCTGGTCTTAGTCAATAAATGAGTGCTTCCTTCGTTGAAATTTAGACACTTGGAAAATTTGTACTTACAATATTGTGTGGTCGGAGGAAGAAACCAAAACGAAAAGTCATGTTTGTATCTTTCTACCATGAGTCTTGTGGGGATCAAACTCACCATTAGTCTCAAGAAATTTCTTTCTGGATATATATTTGGTGAAACTCTCTAACTCTTAACTCACTTTAGTCTCTCTTTACCTTTTCTTACATATAAAGCAATGAATGAGAGGGTTGGTGAAATCTGAAAGGAATCCTATTTCGTTGGAGTTTGTTGCATATTGTAAGTCCAGTGTCTAATCTTTTTGACCTATTTGCTGAAACTATTGAGTATAGCTTTGACCTTTTATACATATCCGTCGATGTGATATGTTCATTCATATGAAACCACAAAGTTGAAGCTCTTGTGTTGCTTGTTTGTGTCTTATGAGGTTTTCTTGATTACAGTTTCTTGCATCTAAAGCTATGAATTTCAATCAAAAAGCTCATCCGGATTGCTTATATTCAGCCAATCCTTTCCATGAATGTGCTTCAGCTTGTTTAGAGAAAATTGCTCAAGGCCATGTCAAGAAGAAGACTAAGAAGCAAGGTAGGTCATTTTCTTTCTTTCTTTTTGCTGATCATTGCTTTTTCTATTGTAAATTATTTTTCAAGTAAAAGTTTATGTAATTAAAATTATTACAGGTTTAAAGGCTCTTAGTTTCTCAGGGAGTTTTGGTAGGAAAAAGAAGGAATCATATCCACAACCGCTTTCACCGTTATCTGCAAGGCCATATCAAAACGGTGGAGGCAGTTTTGGAAACGCTAATTTTCCTAAGATTCACCATGCAGTAGTAGCTGCACCTGTTGCTGTGAAGAACAAGACAGTTTCTGATACGAATAAGTCTTTCTCCTCTTCATCATCTGATGATTTCTTTAAGCATAAACCGGAGAAAAAACTCTCTCAAATCATTCCTCTTTCCCCCCAAAAAATGGTATTTTTATATGTCCATCATTCAAACTATTCGTCTATATTAGATGTTTCTCAATGTTTCTACCATGTTTGTGAAGGTTGATAAAAGCAAACCGGTATCACCTAAACCGGGAAAACAAGAAGGAGAGATTGAAGCAGGCGTTGAAACTACATTATTTAATTTCCTAAATTCTCCAATACCGCATGGAAAAGAGAGCAGTGATGATGATGATGAAGAAGAAGAAGAAAGCAACAATGAGATTGGAGTAGAGCTCGATCTTGAGTCAGTAATGTCTGACACTATCGTCTCTGTCGGGAAATACAGAGTGAGATCGGGTTTGGCAGCAATCCTGAAAGCTATCATCGAGAAACACGGAGACATTGCTCAAAACTGTAAGCTGGAGTCGGGATCAATGCGGTCTCGTTACCTCGAGTGTTTATGTTCGTTGACGCAGGAACTTAAGTCAACCCCGGTCGGGAAGTTGACCAAAGTCAAAGTCAAAGAGATGTTGGCAGTTCTCAGAGACTTGGAGTCAGTGAACATCGAAGTGGCTTGGCTGCGTTTTGTTCTTGAGGAGTTTGCGCGGTCTCAAGAAGATGTAGAGAGTGAAAAAGAGAGGCAAGAGAGTTTACTGAAGGCTAAGAGAGAAGAGCTTGAAGCTCAAGAAGCTGATTTGGTTGGGATGGAGGAGGAAGTGGCCAAGGCGAGGTTGCGGATTGAGGAGACACGGGACCTGGTGGTCGAGATGGAGAGTGAATGGGTGAGGATGGAGAAAATGGGATTCAAGATTGAGAAATTTAAAGGGAAAACGTTTATAGATGAGCTTCTGTGAGTTTGTATTTGTGTGATTGTGATTTTGTCAAGGGTTTAATAGTAAGTTGTAGCACAAAATCTAAAGACTCTAAAATGAGTTTTCGGTTTTTTAGAAGTATATGGGAAAAAATGGTTTTATATCACTAAGGTTTATTTATTAGTAACTTGTAATGGTGTTGATGTATTTGTTGTTGCTAATAAATATGTTTGGCTTTGTGATGCAAATGTTCTTTTACTTTTTTAGTTTCTTTCGTTTTCTCCAATGGAATGATTATAAGAACATATGTTGTCTTGAGTTTAGTTAGATAACGAAAGATATGTTCCTGAATCTGCTAGTGGCTTATGCACAGAATGTTTTAGACTTAGTTAATCACTTGGTCAAAACTACTTGTATAATTTAATCGTTTTCAATATATTATAGAAAATGTCAAAAGGATGCTTTTATGGAGATAGTAAAAATGTATACTGAGAAGAACTAACACAAAGAAGAAATGTAAGAAAATTATCTTACAGCCTACTCTGTTTTAACTTCTGCTCTGTTCTTAAGCCGTTAGACTAACGAACTTTGTTATTTGTGGCAATGCCACTAGGCTTCAGTTACTCATGTGGCCTTTATATTGAAGCCCACTGTAACATGGCCCAACAGGCAGCTCCCGAGCCGAAGACTATGCGTAAAACGGCGAAGCTGAACTAGAATCCCCCAAAAAGGAATGTGCTTAGTCTTTTTGCATAGCATGAGTAAATAATTAATTAACATTATTGGATATTAAATCTTAACTACTAGTGAGAGCAATAGTTGTAAAGGAATCACAAGACAAAACACGGAAGATGACAAATGATGTCAACGACAAATTGTTTGTCGCTTCAAATCACCTTTGACAACGAATTTTTGTTTTCTTATGTTTCTTAATTTCTATAATATTTGACGAACCAATTTGTGGGATAAAATTATTCTCAAGTCAGTTGCCTTCCAAAACTTAATGTTGTACCATTTTTTATCAACATTATTAGAGAAGGTGTGTTTTTGTCGACACCAGAAAAATAATTCTGAACATCAAATACAAACCAAAAAGTCGGCAACTTTTTAAAGAGTCTGCTTTTGATCAATCTTCTACAAACCTGAATAATTGAAATCTAGACTCAAAAGAACTTCAGTTCATAACTAGTTAACAAGTGTATGCTATAAAATATTTTGGTGATTCAAAAGAATTGTGCTTGATTAACATGTTTACGAATTAGTTGTATTTATTTTGTTATTTTAAATATGATTTTTTTTTAACATGATTTCAAAAGAAAAACACAATGAATTCTTGCTAATAATTTTTTTCTGCTTTCTTTTGCTTTACCTGCAATTACTGATTCTTAGATTAGTTAGATATAAGGCATAGATGTTCGAGTACACATTCGGATTCGTTTAGATTTTTCAGGTTTCCATGTTCCATATTTGACTTTATAGGCCTCATTCAATATTATTTAAATATGGATAATGTTCAGTTAATAGTACTTTGATTCAGTCATAATTTGTAATACATGTCAAAAGTCTTCTAACCACTAATTTTATATTCGGTTTATTTTACTTCGGATACATTTATTTTTAGATATCATATTAAAATAAACATGAAATTAGGTACTTTAAGTTT
The DNA here is from genome assembly GCF_000309985.2 of Brassica rapa. Lineage (NCBI taxonomy): Eukaryota > Viridiplantae > Streptophyta > Magnoliopsida > Brassicales > Brassicaceae > Brassica > Brassica rapa. The sequence goes on from NC_024802.2 coordinate 12,763,888, forward strand.
TAAATACTTGTTTGTATATTATGATAAAATAAGCATATAATTGAATATTTGAAATATTAATTTAAGTATTAAATATTTATTTCGGATATTACTTTTTTGTATTTTGGAGGTTTTGGAATATCCGCTTAGATTTAGTTAATAACAATTTGGTTTGGATTTTATGTAATTTTATAGGATCTATTCGGGAATTTTTCCATCTTGAATCAGATACTTTTTTGGTTTTCCGGTTCCGGTTCATTCTGGATCTCGGATTTCAAAATTTTTGTCCAGGTGTAGAAGGGCTTGTTGGAAGTTTTTCTTCTTCTTTTTTATAAAAAGGTTTGTTGGGAGTTGCAACTTGCAACATTGTTCTTCTCCAGAATCCACTAAAATAATAGAAAACAAAACCCTTGCGGGCCATTTATATAAGAACATGGCTCATAAACTGTTAGGGTTTAGGGTTTACAAACTTGAAAATGAATGGACCATGTTGGAAGCTAGGAAGAGATAACGAAGAAAGGTTCATAACGGCTAAGTATTTTCAAAAACAGAGCCGAAAAGGCGTGATAACCAGTAAAGAGTAGATGCTAGGCTGTTGTTGTGGTGGTCCCTTCTGTAACGGCCCGGTTCCTAGCCCAAAAATTTTCTTAAGGAGAGCCCGTTAAGACTGCAGCCCATTAGGGTAAATGACCTAGGGTTCCCTCCTTTTCCTATAAATAAAGCTGCCTCCTCTCATTTTTCTCTCATTCTGAAACTAGAGCGAAGCTCTGCAGAGATTTAGAGAGACTAGAAAACCCTAGCCGTCAAGCTTCCCTTTTCCTCTTCTCTCTTCTTCTCTCACGCCTCCTCTCTCTCCCTCTCCCTCTCCTTTCTCTTTCCGTTGGTTCTCTTCCTCTCTCCTCGCCGTGAGTCCCCCGAGAGCAAGCCGAGCCGCCGGTGGTGGTGGTGGTGGTCGTCCAAGTGGTGATGGGGTGATCGTCCGAGTGTGGTGATGGTGGTGGATGTGTGGTGTTGTGGTGGTGACCAGATCTCGTCTCTCTTGTTTACTTGTTCCAGATCTGTTCAGATCTCATCCCCTTTGTCTCTTGTTCCAGATCCAGATCCAGATCTAGGCTAAGGTGGAGTGTTTCGAACCCAACCTTCTTTCATGGTTCTGTATACTCCTTTATGTTGGAGTTAGGCTTGATTAGACCCTGATTGGGAGTTAGGTTGATAGGACATGGTATTGCTAGGATGATAGATGAATGAATCATGATGCATAAGAACCCTCATACTGATAAATGGGACTTGATGAACTGAATTGAATTGTCGTGGTAATGATTGATTGGTAGTTGATACTTGTATGTTTGGTTGTGTTGTCCCATGTGTTGTTGTGATTGAAGTTAGGATGCTAGAGAGGAACAAATGCTAGGATGATAGATGAGCAATGATTATAAACGTTATTGAAGTAGAACTTGAATGCGATGTGTATTGTGTGTGACACCGATAACGGGTGGCGTCTAGTGATTTAGTCCAAGTTCAAGTATGAATGAAAAGGGAAAGTAATTGGGAATGGGGAGGATTAAGTGAAAACGATAAGGAAGTGAAATGATAAGTAAAAGTATGAAAGAAGGATGTTAAGGTTAAGCATGGGTGGGAAAGCATATAGAGAGTCTAAGGTTTGTAGGTGGGGTAAGTGGTCCAAGCTAGGTATCCATAGGAGATGTGGCGAATCCACATGAATATGGAAGCACCCATAGGAGATGTGGCGAATCCACATGAATATGGGGTAGAAGCCTAGTGGGGGGCTACCCACTGAGGAAAAGAGGAAAAGAGGAAAAGAGGAAAAGATGAAAAGTTGAAAAGGATGTGCATTGTAGGGTTTTAGCTCATGGTCGGGTAACGGGGAGTTAAAGGTGTCATAGGGTCGGGTCGGACGGACAAGAGGAGTCGGTTAAGTCTAGGGTTTGACGTGTGTGGCAATGAGTGAGATCATTGTATTGATTGATCGCTAGGTTGTTAGAAATGAATGGAAGTGATTGTGGAAATTGCAGATAACATTAGGAAATGATGAAAATGCATTAACTGATTGTAGTGGCTAGTCAGTCCTAGTTCCCGCATGGAGTAGTATAGAGTGTCATGCGGGCAGGCTGGTCTAGAACCACTTCACTGAGTAACTTGTTGCTCACCCCTCCATTTCCATTTTTCCTGTGCGCAGGACTGTAAGTAGAAGTATATGGATGTGGGTATGACGGTATTTCAAAGAAGGTTATGCGCTCGTCTCTCGGGACCAGTAACGGGACACGTAGGGTTGTCTAGATGAGTAGACACGTGTCCATAACGCCCCTTCGATAACCCCGGTCGGACTCCGGGGAATCGGGCTGTTACAATTGGTATCAGAGCGGGTTAAGATCCCTTAGTTCTGTCCTAAGGGATCAGCATTTCCGACGTTTTCGAAAAAAAAAAAAAAAAAAAAAAAAAAAAAAAAACTTGTTTTCATTAAAAGAAAAGAGTTTGTAAAAGTTTTGTTTCTTCTAACACTCCTGGAAATGATTTCAAAACCACCCATTATATCTATACGTTATTATGATTTTGATCGGATCCATTGTATTTGCAAAATTTCTTTTTGAGCTTAATTCATTCATTGGTTTTTAAAAGATCCCCGAGCAAAGTTGTTCTCGCCTTGTGTGCCTCCCTTGTATGATGTGTGATTGTGTGAGTTCCTTTTGTTATCGGATGTTAAGTTTGGAAGTCTAGGGCTTGGAATTCGGGGACGAATTCCGATTAACAGGGGAGAATTGTAACGGCCCGGTTCCTAGCCCAAAAATTTTCTTAAGGAGAGCCCGTTAAGACTGCAGCCCATTAGGGTAAATGACCTAGGGTTCCCTCCTTTTCCTATAAATAAAGCTGCCTCCTCTCATTTTTCTCTCATTCTGAAACTAGAGCGAAGCTCTGCAGAGATTTAGAGAGACTAGAAAACCCTAGCCGTCAAGCTTCCCTTTTCCTCTTCTCTCTTCTTCTCTCACGCCTCCTCTCTCTCCCTCTCCCTCTCCTTTCTCTTTCCGTTGGTTCTCTTCCTCTCTCCTCGCCGTGAGTCCCCCGAGAGCAAGCCGAGCCGCCGGTGGTGGTGGTGGTGGTCGTCCAAGTGGTGATGGGGTGATCGTCCGAGTGTGGTGATGGTGGTGGATGTGTGGTGTTGTGGTGGTGACCAGATCTCGTCTCTCTTGTTTACTTGTTCCAGATCTGTTCAGATCTCATCCCCTTTGTCTCTTGTTCCAGATCCAGATCCAGATCTAGGCTAAGGTGGAGTGTTTCGAACCCAACCTTCTTTCATGGTTCTGTATACTCCTTTATGTTGGAGTTAGGCTTGATTAGACCCTGATTGGGAGTTAGGTTGATAGGACATGGTATTGCTAGGATGATAGATGAATGAATCATGATGCATAAGAACCCTCATACTGATAAATGGGACTTGATGAACTGAATTGAATTGTCGTGGTAATGATTGATTGGTAGTTGATACTTGTATGTTTGGTTGTGTTGTCCCATGTGTTGTTGTGATTGAAGTTAGGATGCTAGAGAGGAACAAATGCTAGGATGATAGATGAGCAATGATTATAAACGTTATTGAAGTAGAACTTGAATGCGATGTGTATTGTGTGTGACACCGATAACGGGTGGCGTCTAGTGATTTAGTCCAAGTTCAAGTATGAATGAAAAGGGAAAGTAATTGGGAATGGGGAGGATTAAGTGAAAACGATAAGGAAGTGAAATGATAAGTAAAAGTATGAAAGAAGGATGTTAAGGTTAAGCATGGGTGGGAAAGCATATAGAGAGTCTAAGGTTTGTAGGTGGGGTAAGTGGTCCAAGCTAGGTATCCATAGGAGATGTGGCGAATCCACATGAATATGGAAGCACCCATAGGAGATGTGGCGAATCCACATGAATATGGGGTAGAAGCCTAGTGGGGGGCTACCCACTGAGGAAAAGAGGAAAAGAGGAAAAGAGGAAAAGATGAAAAGTTGAAAAGGATGTGCATTGTAGGGTTTTAGCTCATGGTCGGGTAACGGGGAGTTAAAGGTGTCATAGGGTCGGGTCGGACGGACAAGAGGAGTCGGTTAAGTCTAGGGTTTGACGTGTGTGGCAATGAGTGAGATCATTGTATTGATTGATCGCTAGGTTGTTAGAAATGAATGGAAGTGATTGTGGAAATTGCAGATAACATTAGGAAATGATGAAAATGCATTAACTGATTGTAGTGGCTAGTCAGTCCTAGTTCCCGCATGGAGTAGTATAGAGTGTCATGCGGGCAGGCTGGTCTAGAACCACTTCACTGAGTAACTTGTTGCTCACCCCTCCATTTCCATTTTTCCTGTGCGCAGGACTGTAAGTAGAAGTATATGGATGTGGGTATGACGGTATTTCAAAGAAGGTTATGCGCTCGTCTCTCGGGACCAGTAACGGGACACGTAGGGTTGTCTAGATGAGTAGACACGTGTCCATAACGCCCCTTCGATAACCCCGGTCGGACTCCGGGGAATCGGGCTGTTACACCTTCTCCTCTCTGTGTTTCACTTTACTGAAAAGACAAGACGTGACATTGTTTCTACCCCCTTACATGTGATTGTGATCGATTTAGAAAAAAATCACAGCTATTTAGTCGAGACAAATGATTCAATTATTTTAGATAGAAAACAATTAGTTGAGTTGGTATAGTTCCGAATACAGATCACTTCTCAGTAAGTCCAAACATAAACAGGTAGTGTGGGTCTATAAAACAGTAATAATAATACGTGCAATATTCACGTAGGGAGTTACCCATGTGGTGAAAATTAGCTACGCGACATGCGTGAAAAGGTTTTGTGCGGTGGGAAATGGGCTTAATGTCTCGTTGTTTGGCTGGTTGTAATAATCCCATTGGCTTCACTTTTTATATAAAAAAATTCTTGTATGAGTAAGAAAAGACTAAAAAGAAGCATGAGCAAGAGCTTTACGAAAAAGTTAAATCGTAGCAAAATGGAATCCAAGGAACAATCGAGAAACAGCCGTAACGCTTTATTCTTACTCGACTCTGATATGAAAGTACACATGTCACTGACTAATTGGTTTGTTGACAAACCGAGGATAATGAAACGAAATGAAATCGATGACCCACCACGCGTCTCCTATACACAATAATACAGCATGACCAGCAGAAAAAATTGTATTTTATTTCGACGTTACTGATAAGAGTTCCGACAAAACATATAATACAATAATACGAAATTAAGTGATGAGATACTCTTGAACTGGATGTAGAGAAATAGAAAGATTAACTTATAAAAAGCCAAATGATTCACAAGACACACCGAACTAAACTATTGAAAAACTAACAAAGTGGCTTTTTTCTTTAACAAAAATAAATAAAGGAAAGAAAAGAAAACATAGATCCATTTCATAATTAACATCATCCATATCCATCCACCAACTTAAGTTCTTTCTCATTACACACAAAAGCAACAAATAAAGTAACATTGAATCCTTCATTAAGTGGGTAAAATTCACAACTTCATTATCAGTTTGTTGCGCTGCTTCGGAATGAAGCCAATGCCTTAACTGCTGCAGCTCTCAAGATGTATTGATGGTAAGCTGCTGCTGCTAATGCTCCCACGAACGGACCAACCCAGAAGATCCACTAAAAAAAACATGTGAACATCAAATAATTAGAGACGCCAATGGTTAATTTACTTTTAACAAAGATAACGTAACAATTATGATAATAAGAAAAGACTTTACATGGTCATCCCACGCCTTCTCGTTGTTGTAGATAACAGCAGCACCAAAGCTTCTCGCTGGGTTAATTCCAGTTCCGGTAATGGGGATAGTAGCCAAATGCACCATGAACACAGCGAATCCAATTGGAAGTGGAGCCAAAACCTAGTCAGAAAACAGAACAACCAAACCAAAAAAAGCGTTCAGACAATATCATAATCTTCACTACAAAGACCCATTTGAGACAATATCAAAAACTTTACTAGAAACTACACAGACGCACTTAAGACTATTCAAGAAAATTATCATTTACCCCAAAAGATTCACACTTTTATAAGAATCTTTACAGCCCCTTTTAATATTTTAACAAGATTAATCATAAAACCATATAAAGATTCAAAGATAATCAGAATATACGCAAACCCCATCTGAGAATATACCAAACTTCTATCACAAAACCTTAAAAGATCTAAACTTTATCCACTTACGGGGATGTGAGAGTCACGAGCGCTTCTCTTAGGGTCAGTAGCGGAGAAGACGGTGTAAACGAGGACGAAAGTTCCAATGATCTCAGCTCCGAGAGCAGTTCCCTTGCTGTAACCAGGGGCTACGGTGTTAGCTCCGCCTCCGAGAGTGTTGTAAGGAGTCTTCATGAAAGCTTTCACGAAACCCACACCACAAATGGCTCCAAGACACTGAGCTATCATGTACCCAACAGCTCTCACAAGAGAGACCTTACGCGCCAAGAACAGACCGAAAGTCACAGCTGGGTTGATGTGACCACCTGAGAAAAAAAAAACAAGAACAAGAACAAGAACAAGATTAGTAATAAAGTAAACGAAACGTGTAAGAAGATTTCTTTTTTTTTAAAGGTGAGATGATAACTTACCAGAGATACCGGCGGTGCAGTAAACGAGGACGAAGATCATACCACCGAAAGCCCATGCGATACCGAGTAAACCGACGCCGTCGCAAGGACCGGTTTGCTTCTTGTGGCCGATGACGGTGGCTACGGTGACGTAGAGGAAGAGGAGCGTGGCGATGAACTCGGCGATGAGGGCCCTGTAGAAAGACCAGGACTTGAGCTCCCCCATGTCGAGGAACGGAGCTGGGGGAGGATCAACGTAGTCTTTTCCATGGCTTTGAGTGTGTCCCTCTTCGCTCACTTCTTTCGACATCTCTCTCTCTAGATAGGTATGGAGTGGTGGTGAGTGACGACGACAGTGTCTCTCTTCTGCCTTTTAAAAGAATCTAGCAAGTGCCCCCATGGATAAGCCGAGGGTGTTTTCGGTATTGTCTTGTGTTTTTTTAGTTAGTACTGGTATGGTAATTATCTTAAACAGCTCTGTAAGAAAATCATTATTTGTACGGTTAGTTGTTTTAATGCCATAATGGGAAAGATTCTTAAGAGTTTTTGGGAATTTAAATGTCAGATGATTACCTCTAAACTTAAAATTGTACTTAGAACTTTCTAGTTTTCTAGTTAATAACGAATAATCAAGGCATTAATAAGATCATTTAATAAATAACGAGAAAAAACCAATTACTAGCTAAAACTTACTCCCTCCATTTTTTATTATAAATCGTTTTGAAGCTATGCACATAGATTAAGAAAATCATTAATTTCTTATATTTTCGAAACAAAAACATCATTAATTATTTACCTAACCACAATTTAACCAATAGAAAAATAGAAGATATATTATCATTGGTCAGACAACATTAATTACTAATAAATGTTACATAAAAAACCGAAAACGACATATAATTTGGAACAAAAAAGTTTCTCTAAAACGACTTATATTAAAAAACGGAGGGAGTATAGTTTATTTGTTTTTTTTTCTTTTGTTTTTTTGTGTATTATTACAGGCATTATATGTCAAATAATTAATATTTAGTATCATCTGACAGTGATGATACGAAATAAAAATCAAAGGTGGGTATGGACAAAATCTTCGGCGGTTCTGGAATTGTGAATATTTTCTGATAATAAAACAAAATGCGAGAGAATAATGTAAATTAAGATTTGCTGAATAATTTTTTGGGGTTAATACAATTTGAAAAGAGATAGAAAAAGTAGAAGATGGTGGAACCCAAGTGTACAGGTAAGCCATGTGAGGGTTAATGATAGAAATGAGGTGTAAGTTTTTCTCGTCAGCCTGTCATCCGACCCCTTTTCTCTCTTCTTCTCAACGGTTATATCGATTTCTTTGTCTTTTATTGTCCAATCTCCTTTTTTTGCAAGTTTCTTCTTGTTTTTAATTTATTTACCAAATAACGTTATTTAGGTGAAATGTTGATTTTCCAAGTGGTTAGTAGTGCCTATCTAAACTAACTACTTTCCGAATAGTTAACAGCTATTTAACATTTTGTTTGGTTAAAACTCTCTACATACTTGTTAGCAGAAATAATATTAGAAGAACATATTATTCGTGGTGGTTAAAAATGATCATCTTTTATACAAAACAAGAAAAGAGGGAGATGGATTTGATTGATGATGTGATACACTTTTGACAAAATTAGTAAAGGTAAGTTATTCACTCGTGGATGTATCCTAAGAAAATTTTGACGAGGATTTTACAAACTTTCTTGAAAATCTCATACAATAGGTTTGTATGCATTCGAGCATCTTTAACCATGTATATTTATTGGATTTTTATTTTTAGTATTAAACTTTTACAGAAATAAAACACAATTAATGATAAATAATAAGTGGATTATAGGATTCTCATGAAATTTTAAAGTTTCTTATTTGATTTCTCACTCATTTTTTCTTCTATTATTGTTACTTTTAAAGTAATTAGAGACTTATGATGTACTTTTAATTGTATAGATGTTCTTATAAGTTATATAACAAACAAAAACGAAGTTCATGTCTCAAAATCAAGTCTACCAGACTTTCTGCCCATAAGGAACTAATTACTTGTAACTTGTTATTTTATATGATTACTATACGAACAATTATCAGGATTCAAAGATTTCTTTGACATTAAGCAGAATTTTTTTTATGTTACATATATACATATATGAATAATCGTCTATGAATGCTAATTTAGAAATAAGGATTGCATATATACAAAACCATTACCGCAAGAATATTTGACTCAAAAAAAAAGAACTAGCAATTATCCTCGAGTTAAAATAGGGGACCAACGGATAATATTAACGGAAGAGGAAGCCTGTAAGACCGTAACGAGTAATTATTATCGTTTTGGTCCATCCAAGTCCAAAAACAAAGTGATTTCAATTTTTAATTATGTTTCCAAAAGCAGATTATATGATAGTAGTACATTTGAACCAAAAAAAAGACTATTAGTACACCCTACTGCTTTCGTTTTTTAATTCGTGAATAGAACATCTATATTATTAAAAGAGAAGTACATAATAGAAATACCTCTTAGTTTTACCACTTATTTACATTAAAATGCCATTGAGATATTTATTGAACCTATATTTAAGCATGCTTGTCTTTTCCTAATTTAAATAATAGATTTAAGCATTTAATGTCTTTCCAAATTTAAATAATAGATTTCTTTTATCAAATCATAACCAAAATAAATTTTCTAATGTATTTCGTATTAACATATTCAATATTTTTAATATTTATAAGTAATAAATAAAAAATAAAAAAATAAAAAAATCACACATCATAATCAATTTATATAACATATAAATAAAATATAAAATAGTTTATTCATATATTAGTATAATGCTTTCACAATATAAGTCCAATTAGTTATAAATATTGGATTTGTTTATATTATACATTGTGATATAATAGATGATTAAAATCACAAAATATAATTATTCAAAGTAATAAATGAAATTGTTATGTTAAAAAATGTTATATTAACAAATGTGTAGTAAATATTCATACGGTCACGGGTCAAGCTCTAGAAATAAATAACAACAGCAAGATTATTTTTCTTTATCAAATTTATTTTAATAGAAATTATAGTTCCAAATATATTTATATATTTTATGTACTTATAAATTTATTTTCTTTGTCTTTAAGGAAACTTAGATTTTGAAATTGGAAAAAATATGACCACCTCTATATTATTTTAATTAGAAATTTAAAATTTATATCAAAATATTTTATTAAAATTTTAATTTTAATTTTTTTTATAACTGAAAAGATTAATTTTCAATATAAATTTATGTTTCAATATTATAAATGCATCATTTAATATAAACAAAAAAAACTAAAAACATAAAATAAATACCCGCCCGGTCGGGCGGGTCAAGATCTAGTTTGTCCTTATCCTCCGAGCCCTAATAAACTTTCTTTTGTTAATGTCCATAGTTACTAATTAGTCACTTTCTGAAATACCAATATTAACACTTATTTGTTACGCAAATGTCAATATATTAACTGATTAGCATGATAGAAATACTTGAGTCTTTTACGTTCTATATAGACACGGAAATAACTTTAATTAATACACCATCATGGAAGTACAGTACATCAGAAATATTTGATTTGAAATTATGCTGTCTTTGTGACAGAAAAAAATGTCTGGTCGCTGTGCAATCATGAAACTGATTATTGTTATCCTCCTTTTCCATGACTGTATGCTTTTCTCATTACAAAATTATGTAAGAAAAATTATTTAAGCTTAAATATAATCCAAATATTAATGCATGTTCATTTGCATCTTAAACTCGTACAGGTCCGAGACTCTGAGTCATTAGCGTGTCTATATTTAGGGCATCTCCAATGCAACACTAAAATTTACTTTATATTTCACTCTAAAATAGAGTAACTCTATTATAGAGTTGAATTTGCTCCAATGGTTCACTCTATAATAGAGTTACTCTATAATAGTAGAGTGAAATATAGAGTAATCTTATTTTTTCACTCTATATTTGGAGTTAAAAAACAAGATTACTCTATATTCCACTCTATTATAGAGTAACTCTATTATAGAGTGAACCATTGGAGCAAATCTAACTCTATAATAGAGTTACTCTATTTTAGATAGAGTAAATATAGAGTAAATTTTAGTGTTGCATTGTAGATGGTCTTAACTTGAAAACTGATTATGTTATAAACTGAGTTTCCCTTCTCATTCAATGAACAAGATACATCGTTTAAATATACACAAGGTTGTTATCTAGTTACACTTTACAAGGGATTGTAATCTAGGTAGTTATTGACTCCTGGATACTCGGAGATATGTTGACAATATCTTTCACCCTCCCTCAGTCTTATCGTCAGGTGGCTGAACGGAAAGACTGGACTTGAATTCGTTGAATAGGGAAGAAGGGAGACCTTTAGTAAATATGTCAGCATACTGTGAAGTGGAAGGAACATGTAGAACTCGTACTTGACCCATTGCCACCTTTTCTCGGACAAAATGAATGTCGATTTCAACATGTTTTGTTCTCTGATGCTTCACTGGATTGTTGGATAGGTAAACGGCACTTACGTTATCACAATAGACCAGCGTAGCCGAGGTGATTGGGCATTTTAGCTCTAGTAAGAGGTTACGTATCCAGCACGTTTCAGCAACAGCATTTGCCACGCCTTTGTATTCCGCTTCGGAGCTTGAGCGGGAGACTGTTTCTTGTCGCTTGGAGGACCATGAAACAAAATTGTCGCCTAGGTAGATGCAGTATCCCGAAGTGGATCGTCGTGTGTCGGGACAGCCTGCCCAGTCGGCGTCTGTATACGCCGTGAGGGACATGGAAGAAGATTTGTGGAGCTGGAGGCCATGATCGAGCGTGCCCTGCAAGTACCGAAGGACTCTTTTCATTGCGAGGAAGTGAGATAGTCGTGGGTCATGCATGAACAAGCAGAGCTGATGTACGGCGTATTGAATGTCCGGGCGTGTTAGTGTGAGATACTGAAGAGCCCCTGCAATGCTTCTGTATAGTGTTGGGTCGTCAACTTTGAGGTCAACTGGAGTAGCAATTGGCTTACAGTCCTGCATGTTAGCTCGTAGGAGAATTTCTTTAGCATAACTCGATTGACTTAAAAACATCCCACCTGCTTTGTGATCAACTTTGACGCCGAGAAAGTACGTAAGCTTCCCGTCGTCGGACATCTCAAACTCTTGTTTGAGTTTGGAAGCAATTGTTTCTCGAAGGCGTGGAGAGGAGGCAGTGAGAAGTATATCATCTACATAAAGGAGTATGTAAGCTCGATCTTTTCCTTTGTCGTAGACATATAGAGACGTGTCACTGCAGCTTTTTGTGAACCCAAGTTTGGCTACAAATTGAGAGAACCGTGCATTCCAAGCACGGGGTGCTTGCTTGAGACCGTAAAGCGCCTTGTTGAGTTTACAGACGTGGTTTGGTTTAGTGGGATCAACCATTCCGGGAGGCTGGTGCATATAGACTGTTTCCTCTAGTCTGCCATGAAGGAAGGCATTTTTGACGTCAAGATGGTGGACCTCCCAGTCATTGTGCAATGCAAGATGAAGAACTGTTCGGATCGTCACGGGCTTTACGACTGAACTAAATGTTTCATCATAGTCTAGTCCTGCCTCTTGTGATTTGCCGTTAGCGACGACGCGAGCTTTGTGTCGTCTTATCGTACCATCTGGACCTATCTTATGCTTAAAGAGCCAAATAGCACGAACAATGTTAGCATCAGGAGGCCTAGGTACTAGACTAAACGTCTTGTTCTTAACCAAAGCACCGTATTCATCACCCATAGCCGGGTTCCAGTTAGGATCTGAAAGAGCATGAAGGTGGCTTTTTGGTAAAGGAGAGACGGAAGAGGTAAGAAGAGAGACAAAAGGACCTTTGTTTACGAGTTCCATCCTGGCTTCTTGTCGTCATAGAGTGACGAGAAGTAGGAGGGGGGACAGGTGCGACAGTGGGGGGAGAAGGAGCCGGTATAGTCGGAGGCACCGGTGACTCCATTGGAGCTTGAAGAATCTGTTGGAAGAGAGGAGATGTTTCTGAAGAAGTTTCCAAAAACTTGTAAGTGTTTGAGGAGTCTTTTATTTGAGGTTCAGCTGCTGGGAAGATTGCTTCGTCAAAGACCACATGACGAGAGATAATGATTTTTCTGGTCTTAAGATCCATGCAGCGATAGCCTTTGTGGTTTGTAGGATAGCCAAGAAAGATAGATGGAGCAGAGCGTGGAGCAAGTTTGTGAAGAAAGGAGTGATTAATGTTTGGATAACAAAGAGAGCCGAAGGTTTTTAGATGGTCATAGGTTGGCTTTTTGTGAAAGAGTTTCTGGTAAGGAATATTATTTTCGATGGATGTAGAAGGAAGTATGTTTAGAAGATGAACGGCTGTGTGAAGGGCCTCCACCCAAAATACAGGTGAAAGGCGAGCTTGAAATAGCAAGGTTCGAATGGTGTTGTTTATGGTTCTGATCATCCTCTCAGAACGTCCGTTTTGTTGAGACGTATGAGGACACGAAAACCGAACCTTAATGCCATTATTAGAGAAGAAGGTTTGGAATTGGGCATTGTTGTACTCCCCGCCATTGTCGCACTGGAACGATTGAATGTTTGTTTTGAACTGTGTTTTCACAAAAGAAGCAAAGTGAGTAAATTTTGTGAAAACTTCAGACTTGCGTCGTAAGGGATAAATCCATACGAAGTGAGAGTAATGATCCAAAAACAGAACATAGTAGCGAATGCCGCTCCTGGATCGCCTAGAGTCATAGTGTTGAAGGCCTGAGCGAAATCAGTGGTAAGTTGAGGCTGAGTGTTGGCAACATGCGCTTGTTCTGGTCGTTGTGGTGCTGGTCCTAGAAGCCCTCTTGCAGCAGGTTGAGTCCAAGGCGTCGGATATTGTGGCCACTGCATCATGGCTCCTGGGAATAACGGTTGTTGCCAAGGCTGATTCCAGTTTGGCGCCCAGTTGTTGCTCCAAGGACGTTGATTTCCAAAGCCTGAGCGACCACGACCCCTATTGTTCTGTTTGCGGTTTCTTCTTGGGTGATTTAATTGCGGTTTGTCCGTTGTTGCCGTCAGAACAGTGGATGATGATGGTGTGTTGTTGCTTACTGGGGCTTTGGTTCCTCTTTTGAGACGTGTTTCTTCATTAAGAAGCATTGATTTTGCGTTATCAAATGAGGGGAACGGATCCTTGTGCTTGATGACATTGATGATGTTGTCATATTTCTCGTTCAGTCCATTCAGGAGATACATGACGAGAGTGCGATTTGCCACTGGAGCATCGAGATTTTCCAAGAGATCGGAGATTGATTTCAGCTTCTGACAGTAGTCATGCACTGATTCATCTCCAATTTCGGTAGTACGCAAGTCATGATCAAGTTGCAGGGCGCGAGCCTCTTTGTTGTTCCTGAACTGGTTTTCAATGCGAAGCCATATGTCTCGTGCAGTGCCGTCGGTTTTGAATATGCTGCGAAACAGAGGTTCAGCAAGAGTGCCGTAGAGCCAGAGTTTGACCAACCCGTCTCGTTTCTTCCAGGGTGTATCGTCATCATTAGCAGGGACGGCGGTGCCGTCTATGTGTCCCAATACGTCAAACGCAAGGCAGTGCATGAGAAGGAGTTCGCGCCAAGCATCATAGTTGTGATCTTCAAGATCTAGAGTCAAGGGAATGTGGGTTTTAATGTTTGTAACCCCGAACGCTCTTTCAACGGGTTGAGCGTTTAGAGCAGCCATGAAAAGAGATGAGAAGAGAAGATGGAGGTGATGAATAGAGTAGAGAGATATAGCGAGAGAAGAAGAGATTAAAGAGAAGAAAGAAAAGAATCGGGTCTCAGGAGCTTTGATGCTCTGATACCATGTTATAAACTGAGTTTCCCTTCTCATTCAATGAACAAGATACATCGTTTAAATATACACAAGGTTGTTATCTAGTTACACTTTACAAGGGATTGTAATCTAGGTAGTTATTGACTCCTAGATACTCGGAGATATGTTGACAATATCTTTCAGATTAGCCAAAGCTGGTGGGAATATGCATATACCTGAGTCAATTTATGAAACCGAAATGATGGTCGTCATAATCAATTGGGTGGGTTTGTCATCTAAGACATTTTTTTTTTTTGAACTGAGCCATCTATGACATTCCCTGATTCAAATCTCCTTATGGTGGATCATATTTTTGGTTCAGACGATATCAGTGCATGTGAGAATGAATCATATCTTAAACATGATCTCGCTGCCAATCCTTGATTTATGTTCTTTCTTCGGAAAAGAAGGGGGTTATGATTAAATTATTAAACAAATTGGGTTAATTTGGATAATAACTGAAGTTCAAGCAAATAACCTACCACCACAAGGGCAACCTTGCTCGCCCAATCTTTATCTCCAAGACATCCACGTCACTGTTTCCACATCAGTTGGGCAAAAGACAGGTCAGATCTCTTCCTTCGTTCACTCAAATCGTGCCACGTGTACTATTTCTGGTAACGGCTAGATTCATCTACAACATCTGTCTTTCTCCAACTCTTTAAAGGTGGTCCTCGTTTTCAGAATGTTATTTTTAATTATTATTACCAAACGGCCACTACTTTTAAGTTAAAACTTGTGGCGGATGTTTAATGGTTCAGTCAGGCACACAGAATATGCTATAATAAGCACCATAGATACACAATACATGTTTAACATATCGTACTTAATTCAGTGAATACGTTTAGTTTGTGGATTGTACTCTTATTGGGTGTCCTGTCGTTAGTGCTAATACTACATATGGTATTAGTAGCTAAAGTGTCATGTGTATGAACTTAGCTTAATTATTCTTACAAGTTTTTTTGTATATTTAAACTTAAAAACATACATATAGTAATAGTACCATCTTGCCTGGCCATTCTACTTCGGTTTTCGTATAATAATACTTTATTTCAAATGTACGTCCCCTTAATCTAGCTCTTTTTAAAAAAAGAAGTACGTATACATCCAAACAAAGTTAACTATGATAATAAAAACCTGGTGTTCCTCAATATTTCAGATTTCCAGCTGTTTTTGGTTATGACTAATAATTTAATATTAAATTAAAAGAAAATGTTGCCTTTTATAAAGGGAATTTAATTTGAGCAAATCAAACCTTTACAAGCTTCTAGCAAAAACTTTTGGAGGTGGACACAAAACGTGAAACAATCGACCAGAGGAACTAAAAAGAGCCTATGTATCCTTATGACTTTTAGTAGAACATGAACATAGTGACACATGGTGATTCTTGTGAAGGAGAGGAACAGAATTGATCAACAGGCATCATGTATACTACAACTTGTTAAATCAGCTTAATAACGAGGACTTCACCAAATGTAGCTCAGTTCACTCAAACACAAATCAGCTGTAACCACATGCGGCCTATTTGATCATGGGCTTGATCCAATAGTTAGCCTGAAGGTAGGCCTGTAGAAAATTCTTTCCAAGAACCTTCTTACTTCAAGATTGGTTAGGGAATTAAAGTAACCGGACACTTCATATAAACCAAGATTACATCAAGTATACCATGAAAACGGTAGAGTATTAGTTGTAGAATCGTGTTAAGTATTTGGTCCAGCCCAGATATATTGGCCCATTTGACACTTTTTGTTATTGCCGTGTCGTTTGATTCGGTGGAGCTTTTGGGCTATAGTGTACTCACAATAGAGCTGTAAAAGCTAAATGGTTAAAAAAACTTTTGTTTAGCCACCAAGTTGGCAGTTTGTAATGCTATTATGCTAATGGAGCTGTAAAAGCTCTAAACTATTGTAAGGATCTTCAAGTTTAATTAATGGCGACCGTGTTTGCACAAAAAAAAAGTGTACTCACAATAGGTTCAGTTGCTCGCTCTTTTTTTCTAGCTCATTTGGTAAAATCTTATTGCCATTTACAAGATCAAAAACTAAAATGAAAAAAAAGATCGAAAACCGAATAGTTTATATAGTTATATTGTCAAAGTCTATAGCTGACATGGTTTGTCAATTTAGATCAGCTTGCTTATTAAGCCCATAGTAATAATAAAATTCATAATAATGCTTTGTTATATGTACACTTACTTTTTGGTTTCTCTATAACCTATGGGGGTTGAGTAACCCAATGTGTACCAATGTGTATGTTTTGTTAGGCGACCATACTGCCATACGTGGGAGGGTGAATAAACGTGTGTTAAATTTCTGTTTAATGAAAAGTCTTAAAATCACTTAAAACTTCAGAAACAACATGAAGGTTCTGAGGTAGGCCATTCAGAAACTGATTATCTCATCTCGCATAGACAAACAAAACAATTATCAATTCAAAAGGGCATCTGCTCCAGCCTGAGGCGTTCACATTATCCAACCACACGTGGAGCCCAAGTAATCATCCACGTCATCCAAAACCACACTAAACCACATAAAAGGTTGTAGTAAAGAGCCAAAATAACCGGATAAGGAACCATAACTCCATGCCGTCCTCATTTTTTCTTCTTCTCTGTGTTGGAAAATACATTATTTTTTTATTTTTGTCATTCTTCTTCCTTGCTTCTGTAACCATATAAAAAATCTCCTATATTCAAAATATTTTTGACAATATCACCATAGTGGGTTCATCAGCTTATCTTTCTTCTCGGGAATCTAGATTCTGATCACATTGTATAATTTATCGTCTTGAGCTATTTACGAGTTGAAGGTGTTAGTAGTATTATACCTACAAGGTTCAAAACTACATATTAATTGGGTTTTAAACAAAAACTTAAAATACATAAACGTAATTTAATTTTGAGCTAAAACATGTCATGTTTTTCATCTTCTATTAATAAGTGTTGAAGAGTTTACTTAGTTAAAAAGCATTACCCTCCTCCAAAATTTAAACTTAAAAATGTGATGTTAATCAAAGGGTTCATCTATGAATTGTGGAGTATTGTCGTTTAGGTGATGGACCGCAAATGGGCTTAAGTAAAAAACGTTATTGAAACGTTAGCCCAGTTGCATCAAGTCGAAGAAGGATGAGGTTGTTACAAGGGGACCCGCGAGTCTAACAACCTCGATCATCGTCTTTCTCAAAACAGAGAGTTACAGAGAGAGAAGAAGTTACAGAGAGAGAGAGATACAGAGATAGAGAGAAAGTATCAAGGCCGAGGAGAAAGCTTGATCAAGATAGAGAGATCCGGAAGCTGATCGCAGCTCTTGAGGTCACGGAGCTTTCTCCAGATCATTCTGCGTGTCTTCGTCGTTATCGGAGGATTCGGAGGCTGATAGTGAGTCGTCTTCTTCGCAGTTACTTTGGTACTCTTCTCCGAACAGTTCTCGGTAAATCTCTTTGTAATACCTGCACAAAGAAGATAGATCGGTTGAGATCTTGAAGCTATTGTATCTCATTGATCAGTAGTGAAGTGCATGAGAGTTTTGTTCTCTCCCCAGTCAGTAGGAAACGAAGACTGGGTAAACAATTGCTTGTGTTGTTTGCGTTGATTCGATTAACAGGTTCATCACAAGTTAAGGTCAAGATTGAATTGATAATCAACTAGGTGAACTGGATCAAGATCGGAATCGAACCTAGTCTGATACCTTAACAAGTGGTATCAGAGCCAGGTTCTCTGGTATAGAGAACTAGGTTCACGCAGCGGTGAAGCTGTGATTCAAGCGAAGGTTGGTTGCTGTGGGATTTGGTGTGTGTGAGAAGTGTGACGGTTTGCAGAGGCTATCATGGAATCGGTTCACGGGAAGTTTGAGATGGAGAAGTTTGATGGATCAGGTGACTTCGGTATGTGGAAGTTCAAGATGCAAATGCAGCTGGAGCTGCAAGGGCTGGGACACATCTTGACTGAAGCAGCTAGTTCTACAAAAGTAGAAACTACTGATGATAGTGACGATGTCACTGATAAGGAAGTTAAAGTCGATCCTCTGGCTAAAGAAAAGGATACTCGAGCCAGAAACCTTATCTGCTCAAGCCTCACCAACATGGTACTAAGAAAAGTAATGAGAGAAGCAACCGCTATGGGGGTGTGGAGAGCACTTGAAGCAGATTATCAGACAAAGACCTTGCCTAACAGGATCTACTTGAAGCAAAGTTTTGCGAGCTACAGGATGGTTGAAAGTAAGAGCATTGAAGAGAATCTCGATGTTTTCTTGAAACTGGTGGATGATCTAGCGAGCCTAAACATTCAAGTCTCTGACGAAGATCAAGCCATTCAGATTCTAACTAGTCTGCCACCACAGTATGATTCTCTTGTTCACACTCTGAAGTATGGAAATGGCAAAGAAACATTGACGATAAAAGAAGTTACTACGTCAGCTTATGCAAAGGAAGCGGAGTTGAAAGAGAAAGGCTTATTAAAACGTTCTAAGACTGATGCAGAAGGACTTGTAGTTTCCAGAGGAAGAACCGACAAGAGATCAGGAAAAGGTGGGAGGTTTAGATCAAAAAGTAAAGATTTTAGATCAAAGTCTAAAGGCAAAGGCCAACAGAAGACTAGAGAGTGTTGGATCTGTGGCAAAGAAGGTCATTTCAAAAGAGAATGCCCTGAGAGAAAAGATCAGAGAGCTCAGAATGCAGCAAATGTGGCTCAGGACAAAGAGTATCCTATGGTTCTCACTGCAAGTGTCCATGACACTAAGTCTGAGTGGATTCTAGACTCGGGATGTACTTTTCACATCACACCAAATCGAGAAGTGTTGTTTGACTTTGTCGAAGAAAATGGAGGCAGAGTGTTAATGGGTAACAATACGTTCAGTGAAGTTCATGGGTATGGGAAGCTGAAGATTGTAAACCCAGACAAGTCTACGGTGATTCTAACTGAAGTTAGATACATGCCTACCATGGGGCGAAACCTAATATCGTATGGTCAGCTTGAGAAGTGTGGCTGTACCTATAGGGGAGAAGGCTTTAAAGTTGTGTTCTTTAAAGATGGAAAGCGAGTTCTTTCAGGAAGTTACAAAGACGGGCTCTATTATCTTGACGGTACAGTTGATAAGGCTGAAGCAAATGTATCAAGGACAGAAGAGAATCTGACAAATCTTTGGCATTCAAGATTGGGACATATGAGCTTAAAGAATATGAATTTTCTGGTGAAGAATGGGTATTTGAAAGAAAAGGAGGTTCACACATTGGATTTCTGTGAGAACTGTGTTCTTGGGAAAACTCATAAGTTACCATTTCCTACAGCCAAACACGCTACAACTGAGACGCTGGCATATGTTCATAGTGATCTGTGGGGTTCAGTGTCTAATACCGAAAGTCTATCAGGTTGCAAGTACTTCCTAACTTTGATAGATGATTTCTCGAAGAAAGTTTGGATCAGGTTCTTAAGAACTAAGGATGAGACGTATGAGAATATTTCAGAGTGGAAGAAGCTTGTTGAGACTCAGACAGGAAGGAAGGTTAAGTGTTTGCGCACAGATAACGGCCTTGAGTTCTGCAACAATCTGATGGATACTATGTGTAAAGAAGCGGGGATTAAGAGACATCGAACGTGCGCATACACTCCACAACAAAATGGAGTTGCAGAAAGAATGAACAGGACAATAGCAGATAAGATTCGTTGTATGCTAGCAGAATCAGGACTTGAGAAGAAGTTTTGGGCAGAAGCAGCTGCTACGGCAGTTTACTTGATAAACCGTACTCCTAGTGCTTCAATTGAGTTTAAAATACCCGAAGAAGTGTGGTCTGGGGTTAAGGTTGAGTTTAGTCATCTCAAGAGGTTTGGTTGCGTGGCCTACGTTCACACCGTACAAGATAAGATAAGTCCAAGAGCTTTGAAAGGCATTTTCATGGGTTACCCTCAAGGCACAAAAGGGTATCGAGTGTGGCTAATAGAGGAAGGAAAGTCTACCATCAGCAGAAATGTTGTGTTTGACGAGAAGACTTTGTATAAAGAATATAAAGGAAAGGGGACTGCAAGCGACCCCAAGGCAAGAAAGGTAACCTTCAAAGCTGATTTGATTCAAGGTCCTACTCAGAAAGGTTCTACCTTTAAGGTGGGGTCATCTTCAGAATCAGGGAACACCGGTGAAGGTGGAGTTACTTCAGGTCAGAGAAGAAACTCAGATTCAGAAGAAAGTGAAGAAGAATCAGAAGGTCAGGAGGAATCGTTAGATGACTACTTGCTTGCTAGAGACCGTGTAAGGAGACAGACTAAGCCTCCGGCTATGTTTGAGAGTGGAGACTTCGTGGCTTATGCGTTAACATGCGCGGATGACATTGTGACGAGTGAGCCTAAGTCATTAGCTGAAGCTAAACGAAGCAAAGACTGGGATAAGTGGAATGCTTCTATGAAAGAAGAAAAGGCTTCTTTAGACAAGAATCACACTTGGGATATCGTTGATAGACCTCTTAGACAAAGAGTTATTGGGTGCAAGTGGATTCATAAACTAAAGGAAGGTATTCCAGGGGTTGAAGATCCTAGATACAAGTCTAGATTGGTGGCTAAAGGTTTTACTCAGGTGGAAGGGGTTGACTACAATGAGATCTTTGCGCCTGTGGTCAAGCATGTGTCTATAAGGATCATACTGTCCTTTGTGGTAAACGTTGATGCTGAGCTAGAGCAAATGGATGTCAAAACGGCATTTCTCCATGGAAACCTAGATGAAACAATCTATATGGAACAACCAGAAGGGTTTGTGAAGAAAGGAGATGAAGGAAAAGTGTGCCTTCTAAGGAAGTCCCTATACGGGTTAAAGCAATCTCCTAGACAATGGAACTTAAGGTTTGATTCATTCATCAAGACGCTTGGGTTTATAAGGTGTGTTAAAGACCATTGCGTGTACATGAAGAAGTTGAAGACAGGAGATTGCATCTATCTACTGTTATACGTGGATGATATGTTGATTGCTGCTAAAACCAAGAAGGATATTCAGGTTTTAAAGAAGAGTTTGAGCACTGAATTTGAAATGAAAGATCTTGGAGCGGCCTCAAGGATTCTAGGAATGGACATTGTAAGGGACAGGGAGAAGGGGTTACTTAAGCTGACACAGAATAGGTACATTGGTCAGGTGCTTAAAACATTCGGAATGGAGTTTTGTAAACCGGTGATCACTCCCACAAACTCTCAGTTTAAACTAAAGAGTTTAACAGATAAGGAGTGGCTTATCGAGATGAAAGTTATGGATTCAGTTCCTTACGCGAGTGCAGTTGGGAGTTTGATGTATGCTATGGTTGGTTCTAGGCCTGATCTTGCTTTCGCAGTTGGTTTAGTCAGCAGGTTTATGTCTAAACCGAGCAGAGAACATTGGGAAGCCGTGAAGTGGATACTAAGATATCTACAAGGAGCTAAAGATGTTTGTCTAACGTTTAAAAGAGCGGGGAGTTTTGATGTTGAAGGCTTTTGTGATTCTGATTACTCTACTGATCTCGACAAGCGAAGATCAGTCACTGGTTACGTGTTTAAAGTGGGTGGCAACACTGTGAGTTGGAGATCTACATTACAGCATGTAGTGGCTTTGTCAACTACAGAAGCTGAGTATATGGCTTTGTCAGAGGCTACAAAGGAGGGTTTGTGGTTAAGGGAATTCTGCGATGAGTTAGGATTTGATTCAGAGTTTTTCAACCTACATTGTGATTCTCAAAGTGCAATTTGCCTAGCTAAAAACCCGGTTCATCATGATCGAACTAAACACATTGCCAGGAAGATTCACTTTATCAGAGACATTATTGAGATGGGTTTAGTAAAGGTCCTAAAGATTCACACTAGTCTAAATCCTGCAGACATGTTGACAAAGACGTTACCTGGAAGTGCGTTCGAGAAGTGCCTCGAAACGCTGGGGGTCATTGCCTGAGCGACTCGAAATGTACTCCGAGATGGCACTGTTGTTTGGTCATCTCAACAAGGTGGAGTACATGTTACAACAGAGAGCAAACTTTGTTAGTGGTTTGTTCTTGGTCAAACAATGGAGTTAACTAACGGAAAAGTTTTAGAAAAGGATTGCTGAGGTACTTACGCAGGAGTTGCGGGTTTGTCGCCGAAAACGTTCAGGTGCTGGTTAACTGTAAAAGATGGTTCAGTTGAGGTTTCTGAGACTAAAGAGAGTACTTGAGTGTCAGAGACTTACAGTATTCAAGGTTGGACAGTCTTCGGAGTTGAAGGTCAGCAGGCTCAGTTGGATTAGAAGTCGGTTCTGGCTCAGGGTCTTGTGGTATTGGAACAGGAACAGAGTCGGGGATTTTGAAATCAGCTGGGAGAGTAAGCGTTGGAGAGCTGACGAGTTCAGGGTTGTAAAACAGAGGGTCAGGACTGGTTACAGGTTCCACGAGGATGTGGAAAGGGTCTTCTTCGGTTTTGGGGTAGCTGTTTGAACCTGATTGACTGGATTGAGAATTCTCAGTCATGGTTAGGGTTTGGTCTCGACGGGATGAAGGTTGAGTTACGGCGAAGTTGTGTTCAGCCCTAATCGACAAAGGTGGAGATTTGTGGAGTATTGTCGTTTAGGTGATGGGCCGCAAATGGGCTTAAGTAAAAAACGTTATTGAAACGTTGGCCCAGTTGCATCAAGTCGAAGAAGGATGAGGTTGTTACAAGGGGACCCGCGAGTCTAACAACCTCGATCATCGTCTTTCTCAAAACAGAGAGTTACAGAGAGAGAAGAAGTTACAGAGAGAGAGAGATACAGAGATAGAGAGAAAGTATCAAGGCGGAGGAGAAAGCTTGATCAAGATAGAGAGATCCGGAAGCTGATCGCAGCTCTTGAGGTCACGGAGCTTTCTCCAGATCATTCTGCGTGTCTTCGTCGTTATCGGAGGATTCGGAGGCTGATAGTGAGTCGTCTTCTTCGCAGTTACTTTGGTACTCTTCTCCGAACAGTTCTCGGTAAATCTCTTTGTAATACCTGCACAAAGAAGATAGATCGGTTGAGATCTTGAAGCTATTGTATCTCATTGATCAGTAGTGAAGTGCATGAGAGTTTTGTTCTCTCCCCAGTCAGTAGGAAACGAAGACTGGGTAAACAATTGCTTGTGTTGTTTGCGTTGATTCGATTAACAGGTTCATCACAAGTTAAGGTCAAGATTGAATTGATAATCAACTAGGTGAACTGGATCAAGATCGGAATCGAACCTAGTCTGATACCTTAACATGAATGTGTATCCGATCATATAACACTCCCAACTGATATTGGTAAGCTTAAACAATCCAAAATTGAAAACAATTTTCTCAATCATTTTCTTACAGAAGAAAAATATTCGTACAAGTACAACAAGTCAAAACTAATAAAATAAAATAGCTGACAAAAAAAAAAAAAATAAATAAAATAAAATAAAATAAATACGTAGGTAACCGGTGGTTAGTTTTAAGAAAGAAAAAACAATTGATATATCATCTACAGACGTTCCTGAATTTATCGCCACAATAAATAACTTTTGTAGTATTTGATTTTCCAGTTTTTATCAGAAAATAAAAGAAAAAACGATAACCTTTAAAATTGGCTTTAAAGCGCAGAGGCAGCAAGACACACGCCATTTATAAATATGCAAGCAAATATTAAAATCATCTCCATCTCCTCGTTTTGCTAAATCCCTGAATCTCTCCAAACTCTCTCTATCTTTCTACTATGGATCCTTACAAGGTAACAACTCTCCCCTATGTCTATCACCTCTTCGTCTTGAATGTTTGGTTAAATCAGGATGATGCTTCTGATTGATGCAGTATCGGCCGGCGAGTTCTTACAACTCTCCATTCTTCACCACCAACTCTGGTGCTCCTGTATGGAACAACAACTCCTCCATGACCGTTGGACCCAGAGGTATCCTCTCAATCTTTCTATGACCGTACTTCATATGGTTTACATCTGTAAGAAATGTTAACGTTACACACTTCTGTTTGTGTTGGATCTTGGCAGGTCCTATCCTTCTTGAGGATTACCATCTCGTCGAGAAGCTTGCCAACTTCGACAGGGAGCGTATTCCAGAACGTGTGGTTCACGCAAGAGGAGCCAGTGCAAAGGGTTTCTTCGAGGTCACGCATGATATATCCAACCTAACGTGCGCAGACTTCCTCAGAGCTCCAGGTGTACAGACACCGGTCATTGTCCGTTTCTCCACCGTTATCCATGAACGTGGAAGTCCCGAGACCTTGAGAGACCCTCGTGGCTTCGCAGTCAAGTTCTACACTAGAGAAGTAAGTCATCACTTCTTTTTAACAAATTAATAAAAATAGATATTTCTTGCTAAACAAGTAAGGGATTGTTCTTTCCAAACAGGGTAACTTTGATCTTGTCGGAAACAACTTCCCTGTCTTCTTCATAAGGGACGGGATGAAGTTCCCTGACATGGTCCACGCGCTTAAACCAAACCCTAAATCTCACATTCAAGAAAACTGGAGAGTCCTTGACTTCTTCTCACATCACCCTGAGAGCTTGAACATGTTCACTTTCCTCTTTGACGACATCGGTATCCCGCAAGATTACAGACACATGGAAGGCTCAGGTGTGAACACCTACATGCTCATCAACAAATCCGGCAAAGCTCACTACGTGAAGTTCCACTGGAAACCAACATGTGGAGTAAAGTCTCTTTTAGAAG